>NC_080595.1:63777461-65057854 GCF_027887145.1 Ammospiza caudacuta | reverse complement strand
TGTTCTTCCTTCAGATACAGAAAAGACTAACTTAAGCAGTTCTTTTTGGAGTATCTTTTGTGTTTAAAATCAGGGAGTGAAGTCACAATACTGGCAAATGCAATGACTACATTTCCTTTGACTTTAATGGATGAAATTTTATCTCAAGGAAACTAGTCAGATAACCAACAACTTACCTCACTCATCTGCAAAAGAAAGAATAAAGGTTCCCCCATATATCATTATTATCAATCTGAAAAAAAAATACCACATATGCAGATAAGGCTCTGAAGCAGGTTATCTCCTTGATAGCACTGAAGGCAAATTTCTCTTTCCACAGCAATCCAGTAGAAATGTTGCCAATGCAACCTTTCCTACTTATGGAGATAATAGTAATGAATGAAAGGGCTATCATGATTGTATAATAGTTTAAAATACAGCTTTGTCTCTCTTGACATCTGCATAGACTAAATGAGTTGTTGAAGGATTTGAGCAGTTTTACAGAGTATATTAAGTTTCAGGACTTACACACAAAAAAATATTCATTTGGTTACATGTTGAAACGCAGAGCCAACAATAACTTGGGGATTTATTAAAAGCAGGCCACTGTTTTAATGGGAAAATATTTTTATGCTACGAGCAGAAATGACTTTTTTATAAGTCTTGTAAAAACTCAAAGAAGAGCAGTGAAGATTCTTGTGATGGATGAATTTTGCTGCTCTTCAGTCAATAAGTATAATAAAATATTTGCTTTGAAATGGACACAGCACCTGTTTCAGTTACTAGCAGGAAAACTAGGACTATATTTGCTATTTTAGTTGTAGAAAGAGGCTATAAAAATTAAAGATGAGCAGGTGTTAATTGATGATCTGTGACATGCTACTTGTGGGTATCCTGAAATTGTCCATTTGCAATAGAACCATCAGCTACCTGGCAAGATTTCAGTAATTCAGTAAATCATTACTACCGATTGTATTTCACTCAGTCTGTCACACTGGATTAGGCTGCCACTGTAGTGTCTCTCTTGGAACTGCCCTTTTGTCTGGATTTCTCCTTATGTACAGCAAAGTTTCCAACCACACTGAGACAGGAGTTTTAGTGCATGGTTTTGTTCAGACAAACTGTTACACCCCCAGTGTGCCTGTGAGTAGGTTCCCTTCCCATCCTGTTCACTGGAGCTGGGTGATGGAGATTTGTGCCCACTACTGAACCACTTGCTGAAAATATCCACAATCAGCCTTGGCTGATCTCTGCTCTCAATTCCAAACTCAGGGAAAGGAAGAAGGGAAGGGAAGGGAAGGGAAGGGAAGGGAAGGGAAGGGAAGGGAAGGGAAGGGAAGGGAAGGGAAGGGAAGGGAAGGGAAGGGAAGGGAAGGGAAGGGAAGGGAAGGGAAGGGAAGGGAAGGGAAGGGAAGGGAAGGGAAGGGAAGGGAAGGGAAGGGAAGGGAAGGGAAGGGAAGGGAAGGGAAGGGAAGGGAAGGGAAGGGAAGGGAAGGGAAGGGAAGGGAAGGGAAGGGAAGGGAAGGGAAGGGAAGGGAAGGGAAGGGAAGGGAAGGGAAGGGAAGGGAAGGGAAGGGAAGGGAAGGGAAGGGAAGGGAAGGGAAGGGAAGGGAAGGGAAGGGAAGGGAAGGGAAGGGAAGGGAAGGGAAGGGAAGGGAAGGAAAGGAAAGGAAAGGAAAGGAAAGGAAAGGAAAGGAAAGGAAAGGAAAGGAAAGGAAAGGAAAGGAAAGGAAAGGAAAGGAAAGGAAAGGATCCATATTTTGGCAGGGGATTTGGCTAATTGCTGTTTTTACCTTAGCATCTTATACTCAAGGCATTTTGTTTTCTCATTTCTCTCAGACTTGACTATTTAGTATTGCAATATGTTCCTGTTGGGATTTGTTTCATTACTTTGCTTTCTACTGCGTATGAAATTTAGACTGTAATGTGATAAGCTTCTGTTTAGCTTTTGCTGGATCCATTCCACTGTTTTGTCCTCCATCTACACTCTAATGCTAACATGGCTGTAGAAATGTGGTATTCTGAAATGACAGAAAGTTACATTGTTGCTTTGCTTTTTTTCATATGTGGTGGAAGATATTGAACTTCAGAAAAAGCTGCAGTTGTGGTGAGAAATTTAAAATAGAGCAGTGTCTGCTACAGCTTCTGCATGTGTGGGTGGTGTGGGTGGGTATTCCCCAGTACCTGGTGCTGTGTGCAGCCCTGAGGCGTTAACTCCTTCTCATGTGGAGACCATTGTGTGCATCCTATTCTACACTGCAGCTTCCCCAGACAAATCTCCTTCTGCCAAATCAGTTTCTACCTTCTTCAGTGTTGAAACATACTAATTTCTGCTTCTTTCTCTGCCTCAGACAATCTGTGTCTATGGCCATATATAGCATCATAGACTTCCATGTGCAGTTCCTATGGACAATCACTTAAAACTGTGGCAGATGTTCAACTCACATGAATAAACCAATCTAGTCCCACAACCAAAGATTCATAATGGTTAGAACTGACCAAAGATTCATATTGGTTATACATCCACTTATCAATCATGGGAAGTTCTCCTAGTTCTGCTTCCATTCTGTTTGTCTCTTCAATGTCCTTTGACTTGGCTGTAAGCATTTTTTCCAGTATTTCTTCATATTCCTGTATTTCTGAGGAGAACTATTGCAATATGCACTTGTAATCCCTTTTGTCTATCTGTAGCTCATCAGGATAAATATTTCAGCTGTCCTTTAAGTTCTAATTATGGTCTTCTCTCTTCTATCTGAAGCAAATGTAAAAAAAATGCCTTTTTTGGGAAGGGGAATTTTGAAATCCAGAATGATCATTGTTGTTTCTTATATTCCCTAAGGGACATAACACGGTAAATTTATATCACTTCCCAGACAAATAATAAGTCTTATAGGCTCTCTTAATTGATCCACCTCTTTCCATTTGACCACAATTCACTGGCTCATCAAAAAATATGGTAAGGTTAGATGGGAATTTGCAATAAAAAGCTATTCTTCCCAAAAGCTATTTATCTGTGTTCTTGCAGACAAATGTGGGATGAAACACAATACATGCTCTTGCAAGGCAACAGATCTGAGATGCCTCCATGGTGTTTTGTTTCTTTTCTTGCCTTTTTAAGATACTGTTGCTACCTTCCATATGCAAACAGGCAAAAATATTTAGTTGTTTCAGATGCCAGAACTCTTACTTTAAGAAAAAGCATTTCTCCTTCAGCCTTCTACAAAGACTTGATTTGTCTTCCCGTGGGAATGAATTAAGGCATACCTAGAAAATAGATAACTTTTGTACTCACTGTAGTCTATTTCAAAATGCCCAAAGAACTGGACACATTTTAGCCTACCTGCTCATTGCTGCTGAGCAGAGGTAGGATGTGGATATGATATGATATGATATCCCAGACACCAGGATATGAACCTGGTGTCTGGGAGATGCTCTCTTGATGCTTTCTCACTCAGAATTTATCTGAGTGAGAACAAACATTAGGATCAGTTTTTATAGATACATTTTAAAGGCCTTTTGGACATTTACAGTTGCACACCGATACTCTGTATGCATAATATCCTGAGGCACATAATCTGTATTAATTTCAATGGAAGTTAGGAGATTTTGGAGCTCCGTCTGCATCTGTTTACTCATACATCCTGTGAGAAAATACATTTTAATCATGCCATTGGGCTAGGGGCACTGTCAATGCACTTACCTGTATCTAATCCTCCCTGTGGCATATTAAAATTGCAAACTCACCTAATATTCCATTGTGCATTAAAATGTGTGGATTTACACAATGTCTGTGTTTATGTAGGTCGTATAGAAATATGCTGAATGTTTGTCACATTGCAAAGTCACAAGCACAAAAATTAGGGTAAATCTGCTGTATTTGAACCTTTGCTACTCATTGTATGACTCCAGACAATTGTTACAACTCATTTGAAAGCCTGCATCTGCTACGCAGAAAAAATTTGCTCCTGGACATTATGCAGTTCTCTTCACCTCGAACTTCAGAAATTGAGATGAGGTAGCAGAATTATCATAACAATAACTACAAAATTAGATTACAAAGAGAGAATCAAGATTCTTCTTTTTTGTTTTTGTTTTGTTGGTTTTTGTTTTGTTTTGGGGTTTCGTTTATTTGTTGTTTTGGTTTTGTATTGGTGTTTATTTTTGTTTTTGTTTTGTGTGTTTTGTTTGTTTGTGCTTTTCTGTTTTGTTTAGTTTTGTTTTGTTTCTTCTTCTTGCAATTAAGCAACACTGGGGAAAATGAGGGTCTCTTAAAAATATTTTTTTTTTACTCAGGTATCACATTGGAATGCCTTCACAGTTTATTTTATATTTCAATGTTTCAAGATACTCAGTCTACAGAGAAATTGTAACCCAAAGATGTGTAGTAGAAGTGTGTAAGATAAATAAATTTACAGTTAACTCCCCTGTATTTTCACATGCTAATGTATTTGGGATTCTTAAGTTTAACTCTGTATTTTCTGAATTTAGAAAGCTAGTTTAAGATAATTGCACCATCTATAGGATTATTTTTTTTATTTTCCACTCTATGTTACTGATATTTTCTTCTACCCATATATCTTCAAAAGAGAGAGCAGCTGATTAATTCTTGCTTTCTGTTTAAACACATATATGCTAACATTAACACTTGACCCATGTCAAGACAGGGTTAAGGTAGACTACAGAGATGAGTAAATATAAGGCAAAAACTATGTGCTTTGGGATCATGACATCTTTTCAATATTTGAAAAGAGCTGCTGCCAGAACCTCCAGACTGATTCTCAGGGGAGAGGTGTGGAGAAACTTCTGGCTCTTGATTGAGACTTCAGCTCAGTGAAAATTAAAACATTGAAGCCCACAAGGAAACTATTGCCAAAACCACAAAAATTGGAGTTTTTGCTGAATAGAGCCTATAGAAAGTAATTGTTCATTCTGAGTTTAGAACACGGCAAATAGTTTGTTTCAGCTGAGCTCAAGTTTGGGGTCACACATGTTGTACCTTTTTACCTGCTGAAAAAGAAAGATCTTCAATGACGAAAAGCTTGGTGCCCTCTCTGTGACCTTCATTTTATTGGGAACAGTTTCCCACTGATGACAAATAAACAGTAAGTTCTCCCCATTACACCTGTATAGCCCTATCTAAGGTAATATACTTTGTATCTCCACAAAGACCACAGTGCACATGAGATTTAAAAAGAGGAGGTTAGCCAATGAAGTGTAGTAGAAGCCTGTAGCTTACCAAACCAAATAAAATCTCCAGCAATTTGAACAAGTCTTTTGCTGGGATCTTCAGAAGATAAATACTCATCCATCCAGCTCCCTTCCTGTTTTGTAATGTCTCCCTGTCTAATTTAATAAATGCTTTCTTGCTGTTTCTTGGCATCTTCCAGAACAAGGAATGTAAACTGAAAAGACCATGGAGACTAGGGTTGGCCCAGGACTGCACAGTGAATAATATCAGGAGACACAGAGACGAGTCTGTCAGCCCATACCTCTCGCCTTGGCCTCTACGAGGGCAGGTTGCTCAGAGCTCCATAAAGCAGACTTTTGTTATACAATAGTTAAGGCACATGAAAGTCAGAAGATAAATGCATGCTCTAACAGGTCAGCTGCTAAAACTACTACAGTACGGGAAAAAAAATCCAAAAGTAACAATAGAAAGGTTACGCTGGAGAGAAAATAGTACAGAACAACAAGGATCGCCAAAGATTTATTGACATTATTTTATGACATCTCCAGCCAGGTAGAACATGCCAGGAAAGGACACTAGCTGCTGGATAAATATATTTCATATATTTATTGTCTACAGTTGTCTATCATTATTTAAATTAATGAAACAGGATTTGTACTGTGACAGTTGCTCTCCAAAATGAGCATCCAAACTTTTGATGTCTAAATTGTTTAAAGTTAAGATAATTCTTTTTAAAATAGCATATCTCAAAATATACGCGAAATTCATCTCTCTGTGAAGTGGACTTTCTACAGAAGGCCTGAGATTTATTTCCTATTCATTCATGGAAGAGCCCTTGCTATAGATGCACGCAAGAAGGTGTACTTAAAACATTCATTAATTCTGCTTCTGGGTGGCCTTGGAAAACTATGAAGGCTCTTCAGACTCTAATATTTTGGCTTCATGTAGTTTTGCCTTTCAGAAATAGATCACTATTGTCTACATGTTCATACGGCCTGTTCTTGGATTTTTGAGCTATCACAAAAGAGTATTGTATTCATAAAAATTCAATGTTGAATGGCATTTATCTGCAGGTTACAGAGCCCCTTGTAGAAGAGGAAAAGCTTTAAGGGCAAGACGGTACATTGTAGTGTGCAAAGTACAGCATGGTTTCTAGTATTGCCACTGGGGATCAGGTAATCCTGAATGAGATCAGTTTGGTGTAAATTTTAGCCTATTTGTTAAAGAGGGCAAGGTTACTTGTGCTTGCTGTTGAAGGATTTGAGATTTATGCAAAAAGACTAATGAATTCTTATTTATTCATATAATTCATTTCTTTATGGCTTGTTTCCAAAATTCTGTCATTGCACCCTACTTATATGGCCACTGCAGGATTTTGTCTGTCATTAGGAGAACATTTTGAGAGAGCACAGCCCTCCCTAGATCCAAGTGCTCCTCAGGACTAGAGTACTCCTCAGTACTCACTAGCTGACGTGCCCCATTCCACTTATGCACTGCAATCTGTTACTGTTACTTTTCCTTTTGACTGTAAAGTTCAGATTAGTGGAAGAAGATCCTGCATCCTCTTTAACAGCCTTGATCATACAGTGAGATCTGGGCAGTACAAGAGCAGTTCAACAGCAGGTTGCCTCCATGGACTACCAGTCCTTTGGGAAATAAGTAGTTGGAGTTTATGAGGTACCCTGAAATGACTTGTATGAGAGGGAGGCAACTAAGATGAAGGTAAAAAATTTCTTCTATAGTGATCTAATTCATTACAAAAATAATCAGTTTGAGAAATAAAATTGAGATAAAATCAGATAAAACTAAAGATTATATCTAGGGACATGGAAGCATCCACAGGCCTTACTGACCCTGGCCTGCCCTTTCAGGTGCTCCCATACCTTGCCCACAGCCCAGGGCCCCATTTCAGCAGGTCTGGGGCAGTATTCATCATTCTGGGGCAGGCCATCAGCCCCTGCCCCAGAACTGCCACAGCAGGGCAGCTTCCAACTCTTCACAGCCCTGCCTTTCTCAGCTGTGCAGCCACTGAGGCAGGCTTACCTGCAAGCCTGTGTCCCAGCCTATCCTCAGTCCATTCCCGGGGAAGTGCCCAGTGTCCAGGGCTGGGGCTGGTCCTGCTGTCCCCAGCTGCCCTTGCCACCAGGGTACTGCCCATCCATCTCCAGTGGAGGAGTCCTGTGGCTCTCAGGGCCTGACCCCAAGGAGCCACTGGTCCTCATGGCACCCTCATGACACAGACAGTTCAAACTCAGGAGAGGATATAGGCATTCACAGAAGCTGTTTGCAATCCTGATGTTTTCATTACCATGACTGAATCAAAGGTCTTTTTTAGGCTGTCTACATTACTCTACAGAGTCTTTTCTTACATTTAGCAGTCTCCACAATGATCTTGTGAATCAGACATTAATCTATTGCATTTCTCATATTTCATTTTCATCCCTTTTGGTTGACTAAATGGTCAGAGGTTAGGTTTGGCACCATAAATGTTAATGATCTCCATGCAGCAGGGGACCAGCATTTGGTTGGCCAGTACTTGAAAATCTGGTTTGTTTTCCTATGTGTCATCCATTCACTGGTGTCTCTCATTGTAGAACCACGTAATGGGGCTGTGGTAATCCCTTGTGCAGGCACATAAATAACTACACCAAACCCATGGATGGTAACACGTTCAGGTGATTTTCTGTTCTTTGATGTCTTAAGTGCTTTCCTAGTTATTTCTCTCTTTTGAATGTTAATCTTTTTTATTCAGCACTTCTAATCCTGAGCTAAATTTTAGGAAATTATTTCCCACCATGGCTCATGCTTTTTTGAAGTATGCAATCTTTGTTTTCTCACATTGTTCTTTCTGATGGTGTGAAAAGCACCAATCTATTAATTTCCAAAGAAATCTTGTGACTTTATGAATTACATTCATTACTTGTTATGTTTCCGTCAGAAAACAATAACCTAAGTCTTCCCTTCCAGGTCTACTGTGTCTCTGTGAGATGGAAATCTGTGTAGTTCATATTGAAGGAATAACTTTGATGTTTATCTAATTGTAGGCCTTAATTTTACATCCAATTTAACATTTTTCATACACATATGCTGGCCTCTTAGATCTTCTGAATGCTCTTTGCAGAGAAATAAATAAATAAGTAATTACAAAGCAAAAAACTATGTAATTGAGATCAACTTTCCTCAAACTGTAGTAATTTCCACTACATTGAGGACTCCATCAACATGTAAGAATATTAGACCTGTATAACATGGGATTCCCCCATCTGGATGTTGATAAACTTGAAACAGAGATAAGAGGAAACACATCAAGGAAATATCCAAAATATTCCCAAAGAATGCTTATTGATGTTTTACAGCCTCCCAGATCACACTATCTGGTATTAGGTATAAGACTCCTAGATTTTGAAATTTTGCTTTGCAACATCACTGTAGGACTTAATGAATTAGACTTTAAAAAACTTTGGGTATCATTCACACTTCATTACCCTCAAAGCAGTGTTTGATGCTCTGTGAGTGTTGATAGCACCCTCTGGGTTCGATGTAATATGACTTATCCATGAGTAGATATCAACTTTAATATCTAGTGATAAGTCAGAAATAGTATTTTAATTTTTTCCTTGTTTCTTTTTCTGATGGACTTCCCAAAATCCCTTTAAAGTTATTACATATTTGCTGTGGAAAAAGTTTGTGTCCTAAACAGACTCCTACCTGTAACAAGGTAGAAAACAGAAACAGAAATTGAATTAATTGAAGGAAGATTAAATTTTAAAATGGAGCTTAAACAATGAGCTGGATTTATAGACTGATTTGTTTAATACAAGTGGAGTTTGTAGATGTTCAGAACCAACTTGTAACTCTGTCATGAAAAATGTCTAGTAGCTTTCATTTAACACTGAATAAGGAACTGTACTTAACAATAGCAGTAGAGCTATTCTGCATTTTGTATTCTGTTTCAAAGGATATCTTTTGCCTAAAACCTTCTTTTGCTCCTGCTGCTTAGCTTCCTTATTACTTGTTATACAAACTGTGCAGTTCTGCTTGAGGATGAGAGATGGATTAAAAAGTTAGACTGCAGAGAGGTTAAAGAAGAACAGAGTGGTGTGTCATATGGGTGACATTTATCAGGACCCAGGTGCTGGGGGAGTTGAAGCTTTCTGAGCCAACTTCACAAAATATATCTTTTTATCCACTTCATGTTTCAGTTAGCAGAGAAAGCAGAGGAGGAAGTGTTCTCTTCCTATCTTATCTATGCCTTCTCCTGGAACTTGCCAGCAGTAGCCTAGCACATACTGCAAACACACAGGGCAGAGATTTGACTACTGTTCCATTAAGAAAGCAGTATTCATCAGTCAGTGCTGCCTCCCATTTTGTGTGCACTCCATCCTTCAAAGCCTCCATTCCCTTGGGGATTTGGTATATCTCATAATTTTTTACACAGACTAACTTACACCTAAAGGATGACTTTGGAATGACTCTGCAATGATATGAAACCATTTCAAAAGCATGTACTTTACATGCAGTTGTACTTCAGCACTGAATCCCACTGATGAAAGATTCCCATCTATTTTGGAAATATCCATAGGTTTTCCCTTTTCTGATGATGGCTACTTTTAACAGGGGATGGATTCTGTGCCTCTGCTTAGAGAAACACCAAATCTTCCTCCAAGTCCCTCAAGATCCTTCCATGGGGGACACTGTGATACCAGCTTTAAAACAGCTGAGATTTTGTTAGCGGGAGTTTTGCTCCTCCTGACAAGGACGCAAGTTTTCCTCTTTACTTTACAGTGTGTCCTTTTGGGTCTTCTGTCTTTTCAGCTGGCCTCAATTTTTCTTCTTCTGTTCCATGGTATCCTTTGATTTCTTGTAATATTCTGTTCTAACCTTCAGTGGCACCTAAGATAAATCTTGCCTCTTTCCTTCTGAAACAAGTGACTAGGGCTCTTCCTTTTGGCAAGAGGGAATGGTTGAAAGCACAAATGAACTGGGAATTGTGCATTTTTCTTTTCTTTGTGTGCCTCATAGAAAATGTTTGCCAAATTGTGTCATCACAATCTCTAAAGCAGTTTATCAGTGAACAACTGGCAAACAAAATATGCAATTTTCCTTAAATAGAAAGCATATTGTCAGACAATAAAAACCCAGAAATATTATTCCAGTGCATTCAACACCTTCAAGGTGTAGATTTAAGCCTTTTTTAATCCTGCAGCCTTAAAAAGAAATGCTTTTAGCCTCTATCACAATAGTTGAGTGCACACTATAATCTGTGGGAAAGCTCTGTAATTTTTGTATATTTTTGTTTCTCATTAATACTTTTAGATTTCTGGTTTCACACCTGAAAAATATGTGACCTTCTAGGTAAGTCTGCTAGGGTTACCTGACTTTCAGCTTTCTAAGCAGATACCACTCAGGTCAGATTTGAACCTAAGTCTGCAGGAGTTTTACTCCAAACAATGTTTGCTCCTTATTTCCCTCTTTTCCTCCCTCCTATCCTTCCTTTTTAATTTTAGAATTAATTTTTTGACAAGTGTGATTTGACCCCATATCTTTATTTGGTTTCCAGCGGGAACTCCTTCAAAGGTTGTTTCTCTGGGTAAATTGCAGTCCCAGCAATGAGCTGTGTTTGCTGACTCATTAGACCAGTTACACTTATGGTACAGTGTGTTATGGATCTTCTCTCAATGGAGGGCTTCCAAACCATGGATACAATTGAATTAATTTTACTCTGCAATAACAGGCATCTTAGACCAGAAATAAATAATGAAATGGTGCTGCTGAAATATAGGTTTTTTTATTTCTAAATTTACACACTATGTTCATGGTAGTTAATAATCTGAAGTATCTAAGTAGGGATAATGAGAGAAAGGAAAAAAAGACTCCACAACAAAACCCCCTTCCCCCAAATAAAAAAAAAAGGCAGTTTTGCCAATCTTGCGCAATTGTCAGAAAGCAGGAACTGAAAGGTTATAATGCAAGTGACTGAATGGTTTTTGGATTTACAATGTTTCAATGGGAAATAGTGTGTTCCCATTCTTCTTTCTCAGCACTTGTCAGTTTTGGTCCTTGCCATGCAAGGAGATGTGGACAGGCTGGAGAAGGATCACAAAGCTGATCAAATGACCGGGAAGACCCTCATATGAGAAAAGACTAAGAAAGCTGGGTTTGCTCAGCCTTGAGAAAAGAAGGCTTACAGGAGACTTTACAACCATGTTCCAGGATTTTAAATTTGTACATGGAAGATGGATCTCCATTTTTACAAGGAGTCACATGGAAAAGAGAAAGAATAATGGCTGCAACTTATTCCTGGGAAGATTCACATGAAATACAAGATGAATTTTTTGCAATGAGAGCAATCAGCCACTAAGATCTCTCCAGGGAAGTGGTGGGCTCCCAGTGTTGGACACTTTTAAGACTGAGCTGCGTAGGGTGCTGAGCCATCTTGTCTAGACTGTGCTTCTGCCAAGAAAGGCTGGACCAGATGATCCTTGAGGTCCCCTTCCAACCTGGTATTCTATGATTCTAGGTCCTTTTTCAGTATAAGTTTATCTATTGCCTTTTTATGGCTTGTTTGTGACATGGCAGTTATTATTCTCTCCTGCCTTTGACTTTAGTAGTGGTTACACTGCCATCAAGGCATATGTGTATACTAGTTTAAAATAATGCATGTCAATTTTATAATTGTGCTTTTTTTTTCAATACAACGCAAACATTCCATATAGAAAAAAAAAATTAAGAAAACTGTATGGTTGGCCATACAAAAATATATTTTTTTATATTTCAATTTTCCTGTGTTGGGAAGGGGCAACAGTGGTCTTTCTGTAAACAGGCAAATCTATCAGGTTACACAAACCTATTTTTTAAACTTGCAGGGAGACAGAGGGAATCAAGGAACTAAAAACTTTAACTAGAATTTATTTCTATAACATGAAGAATAAACAGTTGAAACTACAGCAACACAAGAGCAGTACTAGAGAAAGTAGTTGCAGCATCTGATTGCGGCTAGTTGTTTTCTTGTGGAATTGGGGAAAAAGAACCCAGACAGAGTGAACTAGAAAGACAATGAACTAATAACAGCTTTTACAACATTTTTGGAATGGATACTTTAATTTAGGCTCTCAGTACCCCAAAGTTAAGGCAAGTAAATGTTCTGCAGTCAACAAGTGCTGAATGCCCTTGGTAAGTGTTGCTGGTTTTAAGCAGTTCTGCAAAATCAAGCTGAGTTTTCTCTATATACCACAGAGCCTAATTTTAGGCATTCATTTTAGAAAGCTATTAAAATATATGAAATAAATTGACATATGTATTGAATTGAATAATGTATTGCATTATAATAAATGAAATTAAATTAAATCTTTAATTCCCATTCTAAATTTTCATTTTATTAAGCTATTAAAGAGTAAGCAGTGAAATATAACTCATACCAAAATCAATTAAGAAATTCCAGAGCTGTGTTCAAGGACAAGAAATGATTGATACTATCTTTTATGGAACAAACAAACACACACACAAACCCCCAAACCCAACAAACCCACACTTTTCTTGAACTCAGTGTTCTGTACTGACAGAATTTGTTGACCATCTGGTAAACTAAATAACCAGCACTGAAAGCACTGCCCAGTTAACCTACCAAGCTTCATTTTGTTTTAATTTGACCTGTAATTTGTTTTGGTTTTCTTTTCAATTTCCAGCAGTAGCGGAGATTCCCTATACTATTGAGACTCAGATTTTTATTTGTTCATAAGGAGACTTTTAAACAGTGCTTACAAGTGCAGTAGTTGGGAGTTTCTGCAGAGAAATGAATGTTGACACAACACATGACTTAATACAAAGTTTCTTGCTGCACCAAATATACAGATTCAGCTGTTGTTGCACCTCTCCACAATTCCTGTTCTGAAATGTTTGGAAATTTTAGATTATTATGAAACATTATCTCTGTCCCTTCTGAGAAAAGAGGAATGCAGGGAAACTCTACAGTGTTCTTTAGAGAAAACCCAAAATAAAAAACAGTGTTAAAACAAAGCAGGGTAAAATATATCAGAAAGCCTTGCTGTGAGTGGATGTGATGCCAGGAGGGATTACTTGCTGTGATGGCTGGGAGCTGTTTCCTTCATTCACTACATGTAAGGCACTGTGCTCCTTGAAAGGGCTGTACCTGAGAGCAGGGAGCAATGATGCCTGTTCCCTGCTCCTGGTGGTGGCTCTTGGGGTTCAGACTGGAGCCATGGCAGATGGGAACACTGGAATATTCCCTCAGAACAAGCCAATCCAAGCCATGCCAGGGCAGAAGGGTGGCTGTGCAGGGCTGGGCTGAGGAGCACAGGCCTGGCTGCAGGCCAGTGGCACCAGAGGAGAGGTGGGCAGACCCACAGCCTTGCCTCAGGCATGAGGGAGCAAGGCTGATGTTACCTAGGGTTATGTGTGTGATATATTGCATACCAGGAAGCTGCTAAACTTTCCTGAGCTGAAAGAAGACTGGGGGAGAGGATCCTCCCCCTGCAATGGCACAGTAGGTAAGGGAGAGATTTCCTTTACTTTTTCATTTCCAGCAGGTTGGAATTTTTACTGTTCCAAGAGTGACCTGCTTTCAGTACAGTCAAATGTAATGTAGTTGAAGAATTTAAAAATCCCCTTTGTGTGCCTACTCTGACTAAAATGTGCAGCCATAACCACCTCAAAACTTAGCTGACCCAGGGTCAAAAATAAAAAGTATGTTGTCGTTGCTACAGATATTTAATTATACACCCTGCCATTTAGCTTCTCTTTAGACTGATGCTGCTTAGAATTTTCAGTAATACCTTATAAAAAGAAAGACAATTTTCCTTAGGTGGTTCTTTTTTTTGTCAAGGTTGCTAAAAAAGTCTTCCAATATCTTTGTGAACCTTTTAAAACCTCTTTAACCCACTGCAGGAGCAGCTGCATTACCAGGAAGGGCAGGCTCAGCCTTCATAATCTTTCACATCAATTTGTTCCAGGACTTCACACTGGTTCTTGTTAGAAAGTTTTCTCTGGTTTCAGGCTGAAATCCTCCTTGCTGTGAGTTTACCTTGCAGACCCTTTTCTCATCTTTACTGAACATGGAGAACAGTATATTACCCCTCTCTCCGTATCTGTAATATGTAGCTACCTGTATTTTTCCTTTTATCATGTTTCTCCTAGATGTTTCTTCTCCATAAAATATAGCCCAAATTCCTTCACTATTTCTGTATGCTTAAAAACCTCTGATCATTCTCACTGATGTTCTCAATGCTCTCTTTAGTCAATCCACAACCTTCTTTAATTAGGATCCAAGAGATAAATGCTTTTACTTCCACTGCAGCTTTGTGAAGTGTGCAAAAAGCAGAAGAACCAAAACCAAAGGATTATAGGCATTAAACCAAAGGATTATAGGCATTACCTTTCTTTTTACAACTCAGTAATAAAATTATGTTTTGCAACAACAGGAAAAGACCATTGAGTTGTGTTCACTAATGATGGTGATAAATCTGATATAGATTTTTTGTCCACAGATAGATACAATGTAGATTGCATATACAATCCAGTACAAGCTTCTGTTCAGCAACTCAGCAGCTTTGTCATTTTTTCCATCTAATATTTGTGCAGTTCTTTATTCCTACACAGGAGAAGAGCTTGAGAAAAAAAATCAGTAAAACCAAAAAATTACTTCTTTTTTTCTCCACCAACAGCACAAATCTTGGCAATACCTCTCAGTATATGGCAGAGCTTTATTCCTAGTGGGAACCTGGTTGGCACAGGATAAGCTCTATTAAGTGTGCTATTGCAAACCTATACTTGCTATTCATTGTGTGATTAGAATTTTAATAATGGTCTGCTCTTCGAGGTTGAGTGGGAGTTGTTTGTCCCTTGCTCTTTCATAAATGCTATTGCAATAACAGATTGACAAGAATTTTCCCTTTAATTAGATTCAAATATGTTAGGGAAGCTAAAGCAAGCTTGCTACAGAGCACATATGCAAATGCATGGTGGGAAGTAGGAAATGGTAACAGTCTGGAGCTGCTTCTTCAACACTGTGATTGACAGATTCAAAAGGCACATCTGGTAAGCAACTTCATGGCATGGCCTGCATAAGCACACTGTAAAATTGTAAATGTGGTCTGTGGAGGATAAGGGCTCCTTAGATCTGACATTATGTTTACCAGGCTCACACTTTTCTAGCAGGAGAGGCCCTTCACCGTCTACTGTAAACAGAAAGAAATCAGAGGCTCTCACATGCAGGGCTGTTGGCAGATCACCATGAACTTGTTTCAGCCAGAGCACACTTCGTCGTCATGGTCAGTGAACGCCTCCGAGCTTCAAAGGTAAGTCCTGTGCTCAAAGAGAGACATTGCCATGACCCATGACTCCTGGCAGATTTGGTTTCAGTTACTGGAAGATTCTCAAGAAATTCAAAGGCACTTCAGCTCCCTTCAAACTTCAGCAAAGAGCAGCAGACCTCCTAGACAAAGCGCAAAGTGTAGCGCTAGCAGTCCAGCGAGAGTCTGCATCTTGATTTTACTAGAGCAGATGTTATCTGCAAGCAATTAACATACTTGTCATCACCAGTAAAATAGATACAGAATTCTTTGAGCTTTTTTTTTTATCCACCCTAAAGAAAAGTGTTTGTGCACAAAGCAAAATTTCCACATTAGTATTAAAATAACATTCAGCGAAGCAAGCGGCATGTGTCACTTTTTTAGTTTCTTCCAGTTCCTTTTTTTTTTTTCAAAGAGCAATGCTGTAACACTTAGATCAGAGCTGAAGAACACATTTCATCACTGAGCTATATCTTTTAACAAGAGAATCTTTGATGTCTGTATTTTGTCTGTATTTTTTACTTCACTGTTATTATTTTCAAATGCTACTGTTTGTTTTGCATAGAACCACAGCAAGTATGTATCCCACTCTTAAGAATGTGGTGGGTTGACCCTGGCCAGACACCAGGTGACCACCAAAGCTGCTCCATCACTCTCCTTCTCAGCTGGGGAGGAGAAAATATAGCTGAAGTCTTGTGAGATGAGATCAGGACAGGGAGAGATCATTCACTAGCTGCCATCATGAGCAAAGCAGACCTGACTTGTAGAACTTAGCTTAATTTATTATCATTCAAATCAGAGTAGGGTAAAGAGAAATAAAATTAAATCTTTAAAAGCACCTTAAAATCTTTTTTAAAATTATTACCATTCAAATGCTTAAATTTTTTTACCATTCAAATAGCTTAATTTATTATCAATCAAATCAGAGTAGGGTAAAGAGAAATAAAATCAAATCTTTAAAAGCACCTTCCCCTCACCTCTCACTTCTGCCTGGGCTTAATTTAACTCTCCATTTTCTCTACCTTCTCCCACCCAGTGGTATAGGGGAACAGAAAATGGGAGCTGCAGTCAGATTGGCAGACACACTGTCTCTGCCGATCCTTCCTCCTCAGGGAATTCCTCACACCCTTCCTCTGCTCCAGAGTGTGATCCCTCCCACAGCAGATACATCCCCACCGACATTTCCTGTGTTAGTCGTTCCCTTGGGCTGCATTTCTTCACAGCCTGCTCCAGCAGGTGCCCCCTCAGGGTCACAAGTCCTGCCAGCAACCCTGCCCTGGTGTTGTGGGCTCCTCTCTCCTCAGGGCCACAGATCCTTACAGGAGCCTGATCCAGCACGGGCTCCCCACAGAGTCACAGCCTCCTCTGGGCACCCACCTGCTCTGCCCTGGGGTCCTGCATGGGCTGGGGTGGATCTCTGCTCCCCCATGGCCCTCCCTGGGCTGCAGGGACACAGCTCCTCACCATGGTCTGCACCAGGGGCTGCAGGGGGATCTCTGTTCAGTGCCTGGAGCAGCTCCTCCTCCTCCATTGGTCTTGGGGTCTGCAGAGTTGTTGCTCTCACTTATTGCCATACCTCTATCACAGCTGAAGTTGAAATTGTGTAGGATGTTTTTTTCCTTAAATGCATTGTCCCAGAGGAAGTTGTTGATGGGCTCAGCCTTGGCCACTGGAAGTTTTGTCTTGGAGCTGTTGGCATTGGCTCTATCAGACACAGCCGAAGCTTCTGGCAGCTTCTCACAAAAGCCACCCCTGTAGACCCTCCACTATCAAAACTTGGCTACATGATTCCAATACGATGATTTTCACCACAACACAACCTCAGTGAAATCCAAAGATTTTCACCACAACACAACCTCAGTGAAACTCCAAAGAGCTGTTTGCTGTTTATATGGATGTATGAGGAATACAGGGTCATAGCTGTATATCATCAGTGTGCCTGTTTTTAAAATACCGAGTGTGCTTTGCCAAAGTCACTTCCCAAATAAATGTACTACTTTGTTAAAATAACTGTTTTAAAGGTTGCATACTAACCTGTCTTCTGAAGCATCTTTTAATTATCTTACAAGCTTAGGAGAACTAGACCAATTCCACAATTTCTCTGTACTCACAGTTGTTTTTTCCCTTATGAAGGGTTATTTAACATCTTAGCTCATCAGCTCAATGTGCTTCTTGAAATAAGCAGTGTTAACCTAATTTACAGAGGAATTTGCTTTTAGAAGGTCAAAAGCAGGCAGCAAGCTGTAGCATAAAGAGCTAGCGAAAGAAATTGAACTTGAAACCAAGCTGCTCTGATTTACTTTATTTGATCTTTCTTCCTAAATATCCCCAAGCTCTGCAGCAGCTTCTCTGTTGATTAGTGACAGGAGTTGAGTAGAAAGTGACTATCATGCCAGAAACACTTGGGGGCACTGAATCTGGAATGAACCACACGTATTTAAAACTAGCTAATATAGTGACATCTTGAAGCAGCCTAGGGCAGAGAAGTTTCCTCTAAACAGAGGTTTCTAGCCCACAAGTCCTTGAACACTTTTTGTAAGTAAATGATCCTGTGGCATAAGCTCAAATTAAAATCACATCAAGCCTGTTCCATATTACCCAGCACAATCTCTGGGGCTTGCTTCTGTACCTTCCTCTGCCTCGCCCACCAAGCCGTCCTTGCTTGCATTCCAGATGCACAGACTGTTAACACAGCTGAGCTCGTGTAAAATGAATGCATGAATGGGATGGGGAACACCTGAAAGAAGGAAGTTTGTGTACTTCAAACTGTGTGAGACATTACAGACCAAAGATGGTGAGGCAAAGAAGTCCTGCCTTTACGTACTGTGATAATGGGTGGAGACAGAAGATTAAATTATGGGTCCTGAAGTTCTAATAAAGAAATGATGGTTCCCAACTAAGAATAAGAGTGATGTAGTCATGACAATGGTCCTGGTTATAAAGCTGTAAGTTTGATGCAAGACCTCTCTGAAACATCCTTCTGTCGCAACCAAGAGTTCTCTCAAAGAACTCTTAATCTTCTAGAGACATCTACTTAGAGAATAAAAAGACAATATGAATCAATTATTTCAGCGGATACCTCCTTATTTACATATTGAAATGGAAAAGCCTCTGCTTCTCTGATGAAGGGCAAGGCGAACAATTCAGAGACCATTTCCTTTCTTACAGCACCAACCCTCCTTTCAACACTTCCCCAAGATTTCCTATTATTTTTTCATTATGTCCCATTCCAGAAAAGCTATGCTGCACATTTATCCTCCTCCTTCCATAGTTTGCCTTTGCATCTAGATATTGTTCTGTTTATTGCGGGGGGAAAAATATAGAAAATAAGCCATATAAGCAAAATTAGCCTTCTATTGTTTTTTACTGTCTTCATTATGTTGTTTCTGCTGATACAAAAATTATTTTACTCTGCAGAACTTCTGAAAAGCAAAAAAAGTTACTACTGGACTAATGCAAATAAACAAAACAAAGAAGTAAAAATGCATTTTGGACAGGCAGTCTGGGAGCCTCCGTGGCAGGTATTTGAGGTACTGAAGGTTTTATAACAGTTGAAACTTTAATAATTGAGGATGCCAATGGTGTACTTGTTTGATGACTGCCTACAGTATTGTTCCTTTGAAGACTGCAGTCAATAATGGTTTATTCAGTGCTGGCAGGATGTTTTGTGCCAGGGAATCCAGGATGCCAGAAGCAAGTGGTTAGTTGTTACTGAACAGCAAAGCTTCAGAGTGTTACTGTGGCCCACTCTATACCAGTGGTAGTACAAAAAGCAAAATTAATTTGGAGATGGCAGAAAAATAGAAGAGATGGGGAATAGATGTCATAAAATCAGGACATTGAAGAATGCCTCTAAGGAAGCAATCAGAGACCAGAATTAAGTTAGACTTTATGAGAGTTTTCATCTGAGCTGGAAAATAGATGATAGAAGCAACCATGGAAAATTTCCTGCTTAAAAGAATAATTCACTTTTCATAGCTGTGACTGAAAATTTTATTTTCAACATTTTGTGTGTTGAAAATATCCCTCTTTTATGGAAGATGACTTAGTTGGTCTCAAAGTTAGATGTAATTGAGGAAAAGCAAAAGCGCTTAACAATGCTTCCAGCAAAGTTGCAATAGGACTTCACATGGCTTTTGTTCTCTTCAGTTATGTTCAGGTTCAGAATCCTCCATCCTGACTGAAGATGATAGAAGCTGCTACATTAACCTGTGAATGAGTTCCTGTATTCCTGCAGAATCCTTTTGAAGAGACCTCTTCTAAAAATGTATGAAAATGTGTGTTGATTCAGTGGAGTTTCCTTTCAAGTACAAACAGACTGAAATGAGTGAGGACGTCACCACAAATAAAACCTATAATTTCCTTTTTCCTTTAAAAATGAGGATCAGTTAAATATTGGTGTGTATGCTACAGTTTGTCCTGCTAACCATTTCTTTAAAATGTCTCTAGTAGACATTATCCTACCTTATATAAGACTCCAATTAGTTGATTCAAGGGATATTACCTTACATCACAATAATTAGTGGCACTGTGAAAATCTGAGACCTTCCTGTGTTGTTTAAAGCCTGTTCATTTAAAAACCAGGCTTGTTTACACAGTTAAACAGAAAGACTTATTAGGGATAAAGAACATCCTGTGAAAGGAGATACTGTATTCTGGAAAAAAATACAGAAAAGAATTGATAAGATGTTACCATTGCAATGGCCTGTATGTGCTGAGCAGATGACATTACAATTGAATAAGAAATTGTATTATCTAAATACACTGCATGAGCTGAATTACTGCCAGACTGTTGTGCTCACACTTATAATAGCAATGCTAGAAAGAAAGGGAATCAAAGAATAGCAACAAGAATTATGAGAACCCTAGAAATGCTCCTGAGAAGTTTCATTATTTTCACTTGCACCACACTACTACTGGTAGAAGGTAGAGATTTTCAATAGGAAGACTATTATAACAAGATTAAGATGGGTGTCTAAGTTCTTGGGTTTAAATGACTCAAAGCTTTTTCTGGGCTGTGGTAAGAAAATACAAATGATTGATGTTGCTTAGGAGTATTTATAAAATAGTTTGATGAGAAAATACTGATTTACTAAAGCTTTATGAAAACAAATCTTTTGTAAAAACACCTCAGTTTCTGTGAGGAGCTGTAACTGAGACATGGAGAGGGTTCCAGAAGAGCAGGAACAGTGGTTTCCCTGGACAAATTTTTCTGGTATATTAGGTGGTTTTGGGGCCATTCTCTGGCATTAAAGTCAACTGGCATGGAAGATCCCATATCTATTGTGAAAATATCTTTACTCTCCATTACATGATAGCTACTTCCAATTTACCTATTGGAAACATTATGTAAAGAATGGCCATTTTCTGACCATACAATGGAATTATTTGGGAAAACAGTAGCAGTCTCTGGCAAAAATGATCCTGGGATTGTTCTGCAATTTTGTGGATAATCAAGTCTCAATGGAACAGCTCCTGGGAATGTATAATTCACAAGAGTGGATGAGGCTGTACTGTGCTGCTGGAGATCCCAAGCCATCACAATCAATGGTTTCGTGCTTTCTCACACAGTGGACAGACATATGAATCAGCTGGGCTCCAGAACAAGAGACTCTAATGTCCAGCCGCAGTGTGTGACTGCGAAAGAGAGAAGAGAACTTTGGTTGTCATGGTTGTCATCCTCTAGTAGCCCTGGTGAGGCATTGCACTTCTTAAATGCTCTTCATCTCAGTTTCCTAAATGAAAACAAAACCAACCACCCAACCAATCAAACAAAAAACTTGACATCAAAAGCCTGACAAAAGCCCTTGACAGCAAAAAGTTTCATAGACCACCAAAAGTGACGACTCTTGTTAAATCAAATCACAAGTTTGTCTTGAGAAGCTTGGAGAAAAAAAAAGGCTTCAGCTGATGTTCAGAAGAGTCTTATGACCCAGGCTACTTTGGCTTTTGAGTGTACAGACACTTATGGAAACAAAGTAATTCAGAATTACCAGTGTTTTTGGAAAATCCAGAAGGCATTAGTTTTTGTACTCCGCAGGATCTGTATTTTTCTCCTTGGTTTGTGCCACAGGGGCTTTGTGCAGATTTTAAGTGCAATTGGAATAAATTGAAGAATGTTAGAAACTCCTAAATGGACTATGCCTTAGCTACAGGATAGCATTATAATATGAAAGTGGAGTGGCTGGCAGCTGAACGGAGAAGTCCCAATGGGACCTGTGCCCTGTAGGGTAAGAGAAGAGGTTACACTGGATATTTGCAGCTTACTTACTATCCCACACAAAATCCCAGCAAGCTGCATTTTTTAACAAATAATTTTATGTGCCACATCCTCACCTTTGATCACACTGTCAGAGACTGCAAACAGATTCTGTTAACTTGTTTAGACTGGTTTCCCCATGGCTAAATAGCATTTGGTCTTTAGTATTTGGTCTTTACAACTCTCACAGTTTAGGTAACAGAATGCTTTTGCATTATTTTTACATTAAAAAATTATTTAGGGTTTGTTGTTTTTTTTTTTTTTCAATATTGAAGAAAGAAAATTAGGTATGGAAGAATTTAAGGAAATTAAATTTTCACTGCCCCAAACTGGGCAGAGTAAACAACTAGGATTTTGCCTGGGAAGTACTGATATTAAAAATTCTCATCAAATTCCTTTGGGAGGGGTGCTAAAGCACTTTTTAATACAGAAGATCTCTGTGTAAAAGAGCTGGTATTCACTCATAGGTCCCCACCCCTTCAGAACTGTGTGGGCTGCCTCCTTTGTTATGTGCTCTCACATAATACCCCTATGGCAATGACAGTGGTTGCTTGCACAGAAAATTAATACTAGGAAAGTATTTATGCATTTGTACTGTACTGAGTGTGATAAATGTTTTCCCTCTCTGAAAAACAAAACACTTGCATTTTCTGCTTTTGTTCTTCATCTCCTCCCATCTGTTTTGTTTCTCTTAGCTGGAAATGAGAATAACAGCTGACTCTGTGGATTGCCAGTGGTCTATGGAGCATTTGAAGGCCTCTCTAATATCTTTGAAGCTCCTTTTTAAAAATAATTCTGTCCCAGTTCATGTGAAAAGCCATATAATTCTTTCATCAGATCATAATTTGCAGTGAAAGGACTAGACCTATTTTCTATCCTTGTCAATAGTGAGGGTTTTGTGGCCTTGTGGCCTACTGGATATCCAGCATTTATGTCTCCAACCAAAAGATTTGTCTAAATGCAGGCTTGTTATGAGGGTGATATAATGATTTCCTTCACCCGAAGTAGCAGACCCAATAGATCTTTTCAGATTGCACTAAAAACACAAACATTGCCTGAGAAGCTTCTGAACACGGCTCTCAAAGAAAGGCAAATTCAGACATGGTGCATTATTTAAATACCTTCTTCACTGTCTGAAATAGTGTGGGACTGTACAGCTATAAGAACCACAAGGTTTTAAGTAGAAAGCTGAGGTCTTTTGTTCTTCCAAATACAAAATTACTACAACAAGAAGAAACACTTGGGTTATGGTTCAGCACTCTAGGCTACTCTGTAGGGCAAAGTTAAACAAAAATGGAGCTGTGTATCGCAGCAAGTTAATCACAATTTCTTGAAACTATAACAGAATGAAAGTCATGAGCTACTTTGCCTTAACCACAGAAAAAACCATGAAAATTCACAGGTTATTGGGGTCATAGAAAGAGAGTCATAGTTAAGGTTTGTGAATTTTCACTGACACCAAGTGATTAGAGAGCATAAGTTTTCTGGAGTAAATAATTAAGAGTTTGGGATTTATTGTTGTGTTTTTTTGTTTGGGTGTTTTTGTTTGTGATTGTTTTGTTTTTCTTTTTTAGGTTTTTCTTTTTTTTTTTTTTTTGAGCAGGAATTGTCTGGGGAGATTCTGATAGAAATATTTAAAAGACCTAAGATGATCTCTAGAGTAGCACATTTTACACTCATAGATGTTTGTGTTTTCACTTTATCATTTCTCAGTAGTGAACTTTCATTAGTAGCCTGATTTGACATGACTTCTAATGTGAATCAACTTAACTGCATCCAGCTAAATAAACATTGCAATCATTTACAGGGCAGTTACTACACAAATTGGGGGAAGGACCTTGTCCATAAGGTAATCAAAGCATATGAAAGCAGAATGTCCCTTTTCCTTTCTATTACAACCAGAACTGAGAAGAGAAGGTGATATATGCCAACTTGGCCAAGGAATAAAAACTTTTTTCATTTTACATTAAAAACAGTTTTTAGATTTTTAGTTTATAAAAAAGAACATAGACAAATATTGCCTATTTTATTAGTTGCACCAAAGTCATGTTGGCAAGTGAAAAAATAATATTAAGCTAAAATAGCTTCATGTGTTTCCCATTATATAATCAGCTGGTGATGCAAAGGACAAGCCTGCACTGTTTGCTAGTCAGCCTGGCGCTTATGGAACTCTGAACCAGAACGGTGCCGTTCACTGGGAATGACAGAAGCAAAAATGACCCCACACCAGCTTACAGGACCTAGCGCAGGTCAGTAGTGAGGTTGCTGTGACTAGTATTCTAGCATGGCATGTCTAAGGAAAGGCTTTGTCAATACTTGATGACAAAAATGGGTGTTCATGTACATTAGCTGTTATGCGTCAACATGCTCTAAATGTCTGGTGTAGGTCTATTGGCTGACTAGATGGAAATCAGAATGCAGCTTTTCTGAAGCTTAATTAAATCTGGTTTAAACATGTTTAAACACATTTTTTTTAACAGTGGATTATCTAATTGGCTCGCTTCAATTGCAATGTGTCTTTTTCAAAAAGCTTCTGAAGGAACACCGTTACCATAAGAAGGAAGATCTTCACACAGATTTGAAAAAAAAAAGCCTAGTTAAAAGTTAGGAAGCAGTGGATGGGATCAGAAGGTGAATTTTCATACCAAACAAGTTTATAGAATAGTGCCACAGTAATACATGCTTGGGCCTTAGCCGCATAAGCTGTTGGAATGGACTTCATAGATAATTTAGGGAAGAGGTGAACAGAGAGGCGACAAAGTTAATTGATGATCCTCAGTTACTTAATGTAGTAAAGCTGTCTGCAATAAACTAAAAAGAGTTTATTTATGTGTATAGTCATTTATATACATTTATATATTTATGTACTGTGTAATGGAGAAATGAACAGCAGCAAAACATTCGACATAGGTAAAGATAAAATGACACAGAAAAAAATGACCTGAACTTTATAGAAAGATAACATTTGAGTTGGCTATTTCTATTCAGGAATGAGATCTTGAGAAATCTTGATATCTTGAGAAAGAAAACTATCAATTCAGTACTCATTCATGAGAGTAGAGGGTCTACTGTGCTATACAGTTTTAATCACCAAAGCTTATTCCAAGGTGTTGAGTCATGCCAGTGTTCAGCTTCAATTATAAGCATGCTGCATCAGAAAACCCAAGCTAGAGAGTCAAGAGATAGGTATATAAAATGCATAGTACTCACTAACATAGAACCTATTACTGTAGAAGGCTTGCCCAAAAATTAAATAGATATTTTGTGGATATTTATCTTTGTTTCACTCTCTGTGTAGAAGAAAAATTCTACTATGATGTACTTTAGTTCTTAGTGCAATGTGAGTACATTGAAGCAGCCTACAGAATAGGTGTAATATTTACCTGCATTTGTACAAGTGTGTGTGTGTGTGTCTGTGTGTCTGTGTGTCTGTGTGTGTTTGTATCTGCAAATATTAATTCTATCTAGGGAGTAGTTTATTATCTTCCATATTCTATATATACCTACCTTCAGTATATTCTGTCACATTAATTAGATGGAATGTATCATAAAATTTAGCAGCACTGACTCATATTCATGGCTTAAACTATTTTAAACCACATGTTTTTCATTTTCCTTGGATGCAGATTTTTTCAGCAGACGGAAAAACAAGTTTATGTAACTTGAAAGATAAGTACAAAAAATCAGTTTTTCATATTTTTCTCTTTTATTTGAGTTATTATCAGAGAAAAAGTAATTATTAGGCTCATTATTTTCTACTCCAAAAGAAAAATGGATACATTTGTTGCTTAGTTCCAAGGATAAGGATCTATAATAGAAAAAGTGCCTAACTTGCAAGTTAGAGAAATACCAGTTTGTTCTATGTAATCATCACATGCCTTCAAGTTTTAATAATGGCTGCAGCATTTCTCATGTCAGTTGTATGCAAATTACTGATATTTCCCTGGGCAATTTGCACACCCCCATCTCTAAATCTGATGTCTGTTGTCTGAGGCCTCAAGATGGTTTGTTCCTTAGAAACTGGGTTTGCTATGTGGCCAGCTGTCACATAGATCTCCCCCCTTCTCCTGCCCCTATCAATATTAAGGACAGAAAAAATGTCGTCTCAGCTGACTTTTGTTTATAAGGAGTCTGAGATTTCTGCTAAGGTTTAAAAAAATATGATGGAAGGCATTGAGAATAAAGGAGAAAACTTCAAGAACTGAAAGAACTCAAAAGTTCTGATTGGTTTTTAAGCTTGAGAACTTTTGGATGTTAAAAGATAAGGGATATATTTTGTCATCCAGAGCAATAGCCTAAAACCTCAACCCCATTATTAGCATGGATTTTGGAAGGGCTCTCCCATGTGGTACACAGCCAAGTGGCTCTTCTGACTACAGCCAGCAAACCCATCTCTTTTTTCTCCAGTGATAGCAGTGACTGTGTTATTGCAAAGCAGCCATGGGGCCTCCTTTTCTGTTTTCAAAACCACAAAAGCACAAATGTTAAAGACATTTTGAGATTTGAATGGACGGTTTCTTTTGGGGTTTTTTTCGCTCTTCTTCACTTCCCATGTCTGATCAGGATTGGAAACGGAAGTGTTGAAAGACTATACTTAAGTATTATTTATTGAGCACTGACACTGTGCTTGGAGTTTAACCATTCTGTGAAATACCACAAAAAGAAACTACTTTTACTGTATTTCAAGCTCAATCCAAATGAGAAATTACTGGAAGTTTCACAAGAATACTCTGTTTTTGCAAGACTTCCAGGCTAGATCTGTAGATCAAAGATGGTCAAGAAGTCTTGGATGAAACCCAAATGAACATTCAAATATTGGGTGCTTAGCCAAACCAAAGTGAAGCTCTGAATCATAAGGTTTGCTCTCTCTTCTGTCCTTCAGTGTTGATAATATGCAGGTTAAGCCTGCCTGATGCAACTTGAAGCTTCTATTTGATCCATAGATAATATTTTGGGTCCTCTGTGTATGCTTTATACAGCTTGCTAACAGGCTTTCTGATACCATTTTTAATGATTTGGTGTAAAATCTAGTGCCCCACAGTAATATACAGAACTAATTCATACAGCTCAAGGGAATGTGAACTTTTCCTACAGTAGGTATTAGAAGGAATAATTATGCTATTCTGCTACAGGAAAGAGACGGTTAATGTTAGCATACCATGAGCAAGGCTCACGTGTTGTATCTTATATATTATACTGGTGTACTATTCCACAGCAATGAAGTGACAAAACTTAAGCCTTTGAGCTCTGGGGTCTTTTTTTAAGCTACCACCCACTTGCTATGGAGTAAGTGCTTGCAGAGAATTGCCATGGTATTTCAACTGAGTCTAATTTTGTACCCAAACTAATCTGATTAGCTGTACCCATATTTTCATTATTAAAATACTTAAGTAATTATAAAGTAAGTAAGAAGGTAAATAAATAAATAAATATAAAAGTAAAGATAAAGTCTCCTTTATAAGAGATGTCACACTGACCTTCTTAGTTCCAGGCCTTTTGAATTTCTGTCCTTGGCTGGTTGTTCCATGGTAGAATTTTCCATATTGCTCCTCTTGTGGACCAGCATTTCCATGATCCTTAAGTGTTGTCCATTCATGTCTCTCTATCATCCCTTCAGGGCTTCTACATCATACTAAAGCATGCTAAATGTTAAAACACATAACAAAATCATGGTTAACTGTTTTGAAGACTGTGCTATCTACATGTTTTTTGACACCCCTGGGTCTCACAGAGACTAGGATGTGTGACAAGGTGCTCTTCTGCTGTCAGCTTTGTGTCAGTTTGATCTGTGACCTGCAACAGACCTGCTGAATTTGCATGACACAGTTTCTCCACTTATGAAGGATAGGCAAGCACACTCCCTAGGTCAAAATATTTTGAAGCCTGTATCTGCAAGAGCTCTCGTAAAGATGCATATTATTATTATTATTCTGCTCTATACACAGTAAGTTAAAAATACTTATAATTACGCAAGTTATATAGTCTGGTGTGGCATCAACAAGTATTTAAACTTACAGAGAAAGAATCATCCTGGTTAGAAAAAAAATCAAATCTAGGCTCATGACATCAGAGACAAACTTCAGGGAAGGGATAAGTTTTAAATTCTTAATAATGGCTACTCTGTGATACTCATGACAGCAATGTCAAATACTTAAAAGTACTTGGACTCTGCCTTTAATAATGCATTGTAAATCTACAGACATAACTCCTACTTTATTGAAAATTAAGATGAAGTGTGGATCTAGCTGCATATATATGTTACGTAGTGTGCAGTAAAAACTTAGTCTTGCATAAAATCAATACTTAGTGGTCAAATTTCCCTCGTTTCCCACTAATAATGGATGGAGTCATATGGTTCAGCTGTAACTCTACCAGCTGGAAGTAATGAGATGAACTGTCCATAGCAATATGAAAGATATACATGCCTATTCAAAGGCAGACCATCTGTGGAGATCCATGGAGAAGGATAGCAGAGAATTTTATATAGACATACAGTAAAACAGTCTCTCATGATACTGTAGGAGCTGTGGGGGCCTAATCTTTACATTTGACTATTAAATTAGGAAGGGCAAAGCCTACACAATACCAATGGTATTAGTCATGTCTGGAGGGGCATCCAATACCAGATGTCACTTTTCTGATCTTTCATGCTCAGCTCTTATAGCTTTTGGCACGTCAGAGTTCGCATCTGAGTACAATTTAGGATATAACAATACAATCAGCATGTCTAACTATTTTTGCCTTTCTTTCTGCTATTTTGGGAGCTGGGCTGTGGTGAGTCTCTGTTGTTTAATCTAAAAGCCTTCCTTGTCCCCGTCTCCAGCCTCATGAGGTAATGCTGGGGGATGTCAGAGAGCGGTGTTAAGGAACAGTTGTTTGACAAGTGCTACTGGTTTTAAACTGAATTGCTTGTTTATTGGCTGCATAATTATTCATCTGTTAGCATAGCATAGAAAAAATAATGTTGACAGTAAAATAGTATCTTTCCTTGGTATAAATTATTTGTCTTAAGTGAACAAGTCATTGTTTTAATATGAATGCAGTTCTGTACAATATAACAGGAAAGGTTTGTTTATTTATTTTACAGGCAAACAAAAGCTTTCGTGATCAGACAAAAGAAAATACATGTAGGGAATTGTGTGTGGAGGAGCATAGTCTGCTCTTCTGGCTTGTTATAAGATAAAGTCATCTCCCTTTATGCAGATTATTCATGTTTATTTATGACATTCTGTGAAAGGAGAGACACTCAAATGCCTCAGGACTATGGCCCAAAGTAAATAACTTGTCATAATATACCTTGCAAATGATAATATAAACCACGGGAAATCCAGGGAGGAGATGCACATACATTCCAAAGCTGGGAAGTTATTGAATGTTTAGGCTTAAGGAGCAGATAGTTTTGATTGGGGATATTTCCCTTGTTTCTGTATGTTAGATGAATTACTCTGCATGAGTGATATCCATTGTACTGTGTTTATTCTTTTCTGCTTTTGTTCACCAATCACTGCAATGTCTGGTCCTTTCCCAAAGATGGTCTGTATAATAAATATGTTAAGTCTGACAAGGAATGGATGGTAATGCAGCATCAATGCCCTCTGGGGTTAGGGAGTGTTCTGGTTATTTTTGTGTCTCCGTAAGCTTACTATACAAGCATTTGTATAGACAAAATCTTGACTCAAGTTCAATGCAGAAATCTTTCCACTGGGGGAGCTGGCAGCCTGGGTTTGAGCAGCAACACCAGCAGATGCATCTTTGCATTTCCTGCTGCATCCAGGCCTGCTGCTTTGTGTTCAGTGTTTGGACTGAAAAAATGACTTAATGAATTAATTCAGTGTTTCAATATGGATTATGTGTATAAAGAAACCCGGGTCTTAGGTAGAGGTAAGGTAGCTGCTACGTAAGGTGCTCTGCAGTAAAACTGATTTTGGGAATATTGGGGCCTGTTCCCTATGCTGTCATGTGCCAGTGCTATAGCTGGATGACTTGCTTAAAAGCTTGACTCTTGAGCAAGCTGTAGGTAAATCAGTTGTAGCCAGTTTGGCTCTCTCTGTACTAGTAGATGGAACAGTGCCAGAATGCTACCACGGGATCACTTCTACTGTTAATTCGTTATTCTGCTTTTTAGCCCAGTTTTGGCCTGTGCCAAAAAGCACTCTTCCAAAGAGTTCCCAAGCACAGTTAGGGAGTCAGCAGGAATGAGCAAGAGACGGCTACCAATAGGAAGTTTGGATGCAAAGCACTTTGCTATCACAGCTGGAAAGGACAGTCCCTAGCCCTTTTTATTTAGTAAGGAAAAGTATTTCTGAGTGGAGCACTGGGTGCTCAATATCTATTACATAAAAAACACTTTTTTTTTTCCTTTTGAGAGTTTGCTAGAAACATTTCTCTTCTGACCCAAAAACTTCAGTAGTTTTTAAGTATATTTTCAATATAATTTGTTTTCCTTTCAAAAACAAATATACCCAAAATTTAATCACACTTCTACATTGTATTTTGATCATTGTTTTCATATATAACATATCTTTTTATTTTTTCTTATAGAAGGATAATGGTCCATTAAGTCTAGGTTGGCCCACATTAACATTGGGCACCTCTAAAAGGCATCTCAATTAATCTAACACCTGAATTATCTCCTGAATGTGTTCTTCTCTGTCTGATGGAGGAACCCAGGGAAGTATGCTTCAAATTTAGATGGTGGCATTACACAGGTTGAATCTGAATTTAATGTTGCTGTTATTGCCTTTCACTGATGCAGTTAGCACAATAAGATCTTGAACTTTGCTGTGATTTGTAGACATTTCTGGCCAACAAGTTGGATTTTAATAGTTGGATTTTTTATCAATATTCAGTTAAAATTTCTTGGGGTTTTTTGCCTTTTTGTTTTGTTTGTTTTTGTTTTGTGTTTTGATTTCGTTTTTTAATTTGTTTTGTTTTGGTTTGGGTTTTTGTTTTGAGGTTTTTTGTTTGTTTGGGGTTTTTTTTGTCATCTTGTCATGTTACAATGAAAGTTATTTGAGCTGGGATCTAGCTGTGCAGGGCTGCTACCTGTTATAAAGAGCCTAGTATTTGGAGACACCGACCTGTGATTCAAATTCACCGTTCACGTATCACATCCAAACTTTTAGCATTTCATTGCCAGGTTGCAGTGACATCTTGTATGCTGCAATCCTATGTGTAACACATCACAATGAAGATTTACCCAGGTTTCTTCTCTTCCTGAGTATCCCCAGTAAAATAAGTATGAAATGAAGCAACAGAATTCATCAACATAACAAAATACCATGCTTTCTAAAGAAAACAACAGTGGCTGATAAAATGGCTTGCAAAACAATTGTGTCAGGAAAACAATGACGCAGTTGGGCTGGGCCTGACCTTCTACAAAGCCCAGAGGAGGCCACATCTGGCATTTTGATTCTGACCCCCTTCTGAAAGCAGTAAAACAGTAAGTCTTAACTGAATGTAAATTTTTTCCTTTTTTTTTTTTTTTTTTTTTTTTTTTTACTAAAAAGAAGTTACCTCAGAGGGTCCTGAGAATTAGAAGCCAGGATAAATTTCTTCTAGTGCACTGTGCAATTTTTCCCCCCTTCCCTAAAGAGGTAGGATTATGTAACCTATTAAATTGGTCTCATTACAGAGCCACTGACAGACAGACATATATGTTGCTGCCAACTGGCATGAGTGCTGAAGGTGAGCACACCCAGGGGCTGGTGGAAGTGAGCAGTGGATGCAGCACTCAGAAACCATCTGGCTGAAGGAGGTCATGCCTGTTGCATAAAGCAGGGGGAGATAAGGATGTCAGCAGTGTAGAGGGCGACATCCATCAATCAACTTCTTCATTATAGCAAGAATGAGCACTGTGGGTCCTTGGTAGGAAGAAGGAACCAATGATCCCTCATCCCACAGGTGGCAAGTCTAAAAAGTCTAACCTTTCACATTTCTAGGGGCAGGCAGGATGAAAAATGTGTTTTTAATGAATTACCCATGATCACACACATATACAGACCTACACAATATCCTACTTTCATATACATTTCCCCTTCAGGATAAAATAATTAAATAGAAAAGTCTCATTATTTATTTTTTAAAATCATAAAAGTGTGTCTTAGCAGGAAGTAATTTTTGAAGTCTCTGATCAAGTAAATAATTCTCTGTAATAAAAATGCAGAGAATCATTCTCTGCATCTGCATTTCACCCCAAAGGATAGAAGAATGCTAGAAGAAGAAAATATGCCAGAAGGTAACACGATGAAATGAACATTCATGGCATTTTTACTCATCTGAACTAAAAATCACATGATTAATTAAATCTCAAAATAAAAATTGGATGATAATTAAATCTCAGGCTTCAGGGACTGAAATATGAAAGAGCCTGTTTCTTCTGCACATTCAAATACATGCCAGAGTACATTGGGGAAGATTTGCATTCCACTCAGAAACTTCATAACCATCAGAGGCAGAATTTGTAAAGGCAAGAAAAAATACAAAATGCTAGAAAATTGTCCTCAGGCTCTCCAAAGATAACCTACAGAATACAGCTGATAGAGCAGGAAGCCTCAGGAAGGTTTTTAATCATTGGTATCATGATGCAAAGGGAAGAACAGATCTGAGATCAGGACCCTCTGTGTAGTCCAGCAGACCTGCTCACCACCAGGTGTGTAAGGCTAACTCACTTGGCAGGCTGATTCATATCCATCACTTCAGCATAGATGAACTGTGAGTAAGTGTTTCTAGAGAAGGAAGAAGGCACAGATACCCTGAGCTACCTGCTGAATCTCCCATTATTCCACCAATGACAGTAGATTGAAGCTGGAAGAGGAACTTAAATCCTGACCTATTCCCAAATTTAGGTGGAGGTCTAAATCTCCACCTGTTTCTTGATCATGCAGGGACAATTTAGAAAGAACAGAAATACACACAAGCTCTGGTGAACTGGGCTGCATGGGTCACAGCATCCTAAAATAAGCTTTGGTGTTAGCACTTTTGTGGTAAGGTAAAGCCAAGTGACTTTACAGGCACTGCTGCTCTATAATGCTGCAGGTTTTGCAAGAAGATTAAATCTGCTGTCATTTCTCTCACTTCACATTCACCAATGTCAACTTTCTCCTTCACAGGGATTTGGCCCTGCCTGCAAATGAACTCCTTAATGTCCCTAAGTAGGCAGACAAAGGGAAAAATGTTTGTAGGAGGAGGAGGACTTTTCTCATTCACTTCTCAAATGACAGCCATGTTTTCACTCTTGTAATGAAGCCAATAAGAAAAAGACCTCTCTAACAGGGAACATGTATGATTATTATCTCAGTGGTCACCTGAGAGTGTGCAATAGGTTAGGTTTGCCTTTCTTCCCCCAAAAGCATCTACAATCAATCAGGTTAGAATGAGAAAGAGCTAACAGGGCCTTTATTTTTGTAGATCATTAAAAATGACCCAAGGGACCAATTTTCTGTACTTTTGCTCAGTTTCCTTTTGATTCCAGTCATTAAGAATGAGATACACATAGCTGTAGGGTCAGACAATGAACCAAATTCTCCTCTTGCTTGTGTCGATGGGTTCTGTTAAAGCGGAACTGGAATAAATGAGAGGAACATGCCTGACTTCTCTTGGCAGCTTTACTCAAGCACACATGAAACTAAAATCCTTTCTCAGTGAAAAGTACCTCAAATGAAACCTGAAGGGACTGAATTAAATTGCATTATAACCCTGCAGAGGTCAGCAGGTCAAATTCAAATTTGGTGCAAGCAGTGGTAATGAAGTTGCCCTCTTTGTTGCAGGGCTCTATCTAAACTCAAGTATACTGTTAATAAGTGGTATAAGCTTTTTCAATATCAGTGATATTTAACTAAATTTTAACTGTTCACTAACTGAACTGAAGTACTAGGAAATGACCTGGACATACATCTACAAAGATGCAAACAGAAATATTATACCTCTGCAAATATAAATCTGTGTGGCTTAAGCATGCAATAGTTTTATATTGATATTTTCACTGGTAAAAAGCAACAGAGGAAAATGCACCAGCTGAGTTACCAAATGGATAAGAATTCTTTCTCAGCTGTGCATGCTACCACATACAGTACTGCCTACATACAAAGAGATCCATCTGCACATGGAAGTCTATTTATATTAAAGTCTATTTATTTAACCAAACCTCAGATTAATAAATCACACTCTGCCTGCTGAATGCTGCAGCATTAGTGAGCCCTGAAATGATCTGTAGACTTGGCCATTTGGGTGAATGCAGTGGTCATGAGTCAGATCTGATAAGGTAATCCTCTGCTCGCCTGCAAATTGTCATACAAGAATCTCCTAAGTGTCTATCATGTTGTGCTAAAGGCTGATACCAAGGGTGGGGAGACAAACATACAAAAAATTTCATGTTATACTTATGTATCTCTGATGACAGAAACATAAAATATTACCTGTATCAAACAACTGTAGTTTTCTTCTTCCCCCCCACTGCTTCTAGTCTTTTAGCAAAAAGAAAGAAATTGTAGCAGATATATTTTAATTCTATTTTGAGGTTTTCTGTGAGAATTCCTTAATTTCATAGTCCAGGGCTGTCATCAAAATCAAACCTATTAATTTGATCCAAACACACAAACACACATGTACTACTTTTGAGAAGGGAGATGAAAGAAAGGAAAAGAAGGTAAGGAGGGGAAGAGAGAAAAAGAGAGGGCAGGAAATAAATCCAGAAGACAGCTTTAAATATTTCCTGGAGGCACGTGTTTTCTAACCCACCTCACCCACAGTCCCCCTTCCTTCCCCACACAGCATTTGTGATCTCTAGTTCCTGCTGAAAACTGATTCCAAGCCTGCTTCACTTGGCCTGTGAATCATGTAAAATCTCTTTTGAGCACATTAACCTCTGTAGAAACTGTACCTTGCTGGCAAGCACAACAAGGCCGACCACTCCTTCACAAAAAGCAGTGGAACAAATGTGCTGGGACCAATATGAAAACAGACCTGAACGGTGCCCCCTGTGCATGGGCACCATCATCTTTGGCTGTATGGAGCACACTGCTGTTTCAGGAGCTGTTTACTTTAATATTGCACTTCTAGAATGACTGTAGAAAACAGTGAGTTGAATGTAGTAGTCCAGAACTCTTTCTTAGCACTGTTTTGCCAACCATCAAGAACCAGTTATCTCTGCCCTGCAAAATTCTCTACGCCTTAGTAGGAACCATGGCTGCAAAACAGTGTGTCCAAAATTCTAAAAAAAAATAATCTTTTACTAGTAGCAAGGTCAAGGACCATTCCTTGACAACGTGCAGCAGTCATGAAGAGACTCTTACTGCTCTAATAATAGCTGTTATGTTGTTCCGGATGCTTCCAGACACTCATCTGGTTTCCTGTTCCATTTTTACCTATGACTCCATGTCAAAATCTCTAAAGGCAGTGTAAATATCCAGTGGGCTCTGATTCTGTTTCCTAAATTCTAATTAAAATGTTTTAAAAAGAGTTGTGTAAGCTGACCTAGTTATAGAACATGATATGTGATCTCTCTCCCTCTCTTCTCTTTTTTATTTATTCAAAGAAATACAGTGAGGGTTCATCTGTGTAACTTGCCAAGCATCCTAAGAAATGAAATAGTGATGACACACCAAGGAATTTGAAAACACTCAAAGCTGTCTTATTCTGAGGTAGAAATCAAACTTAAATTGATCCTGAAAGGAGATAAAGCATCTGAAAATATTTGGGGTTTTTCTGATCAAACAGAATTCCTGCTTCACATATAGAAATAAAATATGACTCAAGTCGCAGATTATAAAAAAAAAAAAAATGGTGTTTTCTACAGAAACTTGTGGAGGAACAGTATAACTTGCTGGCTTAGCAGTGCTATTCTAAGCCATTCATGTTACATGTTAGATTTTTGGCAATAACTGACCTGCTGTGAGTCTCCTGGGAAGTGATAAGTTTGCCCACTTCCTTGTTTATCAAAAGATCAAAACTTTTATCTGAATTACTATCATACATACTTTAAAATCCAGCCTCTTGTGTTAATTAGTTGTGTAATCACATCTAACACTTTTGGGGATGGAGTAGAACAGGATTTACTTGGTAGGTGAGAAAGGATCAAAGCAGTGCTCTAACAAATTATTATGGTAATTAGTGCTAGTCTTGTAGTTTATCTCCAGGGGGGCTTTTAATAGAAGCAGTGAGAGCTTGGGAAAACCTGTGTGCAGGATAAGCATGCACTTGAAGAAACAAAGCTTGCCAGGCTCACAGGGCAGTCTGGCAGGGGGACTGGAGATGAGTGGCATGAGAGGAAATTGAAAGGCATATCAGGTAGTGAAGGGGAGAAGTGATCTGAATGTGCTACACAGTTTTCAAGATGCAAGAGACCTACTGCATCCCTGTGTCACCCTTCAGCCTTGAAAAAAAAGCTCTCATAACCCTTGGATCTACTGAGTCTTAGCCAAAAGACCAGCTGTTGCTGGGGCATAAATGTCAGAGAAGGACAGTAGCCTTCTGCAGCATGGCTCCATGAGCTGGGGAATATGGAAAGTGTAGGTGTCAGCATGTAGGCCCCCCGCAAATGTTTTTTTCTCAGGGTATTACCCAAAAAACGTCCAGATGTGACCATCAGTGCATGGAGCATGCAAAGACAGGGTAGGAACAGACTTTGCCACCAGCCTGTGTTGTGATGGTCATTACTCCCCACAGGGAGTAATAAAAGCCCTGGGTGATCCTTCCATTTGCACCCCAGACTCCTAATTCAATGACTAATTGTTCCCCAGTCTAATTAATCCATAGGAATACGCGTGGGCAGGGCTCCAGTCCTTTTCATGCTACTGCTTGTTTTATTGCGGGTCCGTAGAGGTCCCCTGAGATGACCCTCTTAGTGACAAAAATATCTCTTGTAGTTCCCAGCGGGCAGGGGGCTGATGTTGCTGTCTCCTTTGGAAGGGCAGCGCTCATGCTGGTGACAAGGACAGCCCTGTGAGGTCTCCTCGGGCTGGCCTGCTGCCAGGACAGCAATCTGCCCACCACCGCGGCCTCGGCAGCCGGCCGGGCGGCAGTGCGCTGTCTGGCTGACACCCCCAGATTGGCAGGGCTCCTTTGCCAGCATGGAAACTGTCTCTGGCGAACAGCTCGTTATTAGTGCTCTACTTTTCGCAGCAATTAAGTCAAGAACCATGGCACCTGTTCATCTCACCTCCCTTGCGGGAATTAACATGCCGTATGGGAAAGAGATTTGCACGGGGGTGGGGGCAGGGGGAGAGAGCTCCCTTGTGTCTGCTTAAGGCAAATGGCAATGCATCTGAGGTTCTTCGGGGAATAGCAGGCTTGATGAATTTACAAGAATTTTGAGGAGAGCTGCTTTTACCCTGGGGGTGCTGAAAATGTCCTCGATAATTTGGTTTTAAGTAGATGTTCACTTTGTGTTGTTAGTTCTCTCCCCGGCTGAGGAATACTTACGCCTGAGTGAAAATCACTGAAGAGATCCTGACGACACCTCAAATCTCTCTGATAATGAGAATATAACTGCTTCAGTTTGAATGAACAATGTTTTAATCTATGCTGCTTGTATGTACAAAGGCTCTGAAATGGACCTCGGGTTTGCCTAGGGATTTACTATGTGTATTTACTTAAGCAGTGAACCTGAAAAATGGCATAATTGTTCATCTTGCAAAGAATTACCTCATTCTGTCTAATCAACCTGACAGGACAAAACAAATCAATCTTTTTTTAAAAAGATGTATTTTTTTCCAGGAAGATGTGGATATTAAGACGGTATGTAGATGCTGTTGGTTCCAATTAAAATCAATATCTGTCCTGATTTGCGGCTGTTGTCTCTGTGACAGCGAGGGGGCTGGATAAGGGGACCCATCTGCTCAGCTCTCCCAAAGGGGCTCCAAACAAGTGAATGACCTGCAGTGTTTATTATTAAGTTTTCAAAGGGAAACTTGTTTTGGTCTAATTGAAGGAATAATATGGGAGAGGTTATTTCTGGTCAGTTCCCTGCTGTTTTCACTCCAGAGAATATATTCCAGGTGTTAGCTAGGCAATGCTATGATACAGTATTGACTTTCCCTTGTGTTTAGGCATGCTGGTGCCAATGGACCAATAAACTGCAGTTATGAATGTAAAGCCAACTCTTTCAGAGGAACTTTTTGCTAACTATTTAGTAAGCCAGATGGTTAATGACTACATTAATTTTCAAAAGCTTCATTCCCCAGGAGCGAAGTAATTGTAATTTTTCAACACCCTTGTCCTTCTTTTTCATCTATTTTATTTCGCTTCTTTTCTTTTGCACTGTTAGCAAAAGATTGGTTGTGAGAGACTGCTGTTTTGTATCACATTTTTTGTAGCTAACAGTTCTTTCCCCTTCTTATGACAGCAGATTTCATGGGTAAAGTCTAAATAATAGGGAAAAATATGGACCTATAATTTTCATGTGGAATATGATAGATAAACCTTATTCTTTAAAATAGCATATGATGTCATCCCTGGATCGTGCATGTGTTAGATATTGTGTGTATGTGTCTTTAGACAGGCAAACAGAAAAAGCAAAAGTTGTGCAGAGCAGTGACTCAGCCCAAGTCTGGAAAATGAAACAGCAACTGGCTCTGGCTTTATGTCTTCAGGCTGGGTCATCCAGATAGTGGAGTAATATACTCAGGAAAGTAATCTCAGGCTACAAATTATTTTGTTTTATATTAATTGCTAGGAGGAACAAGGTTTTTCAATTTGGTTTCTGGACTAAACAGCTAGAGAAAGATTTTCAGTTCTGGTGGAATGTAAATTTAAAAAACCTAGAAGTTTTTTTAAAAACCTGTCTTTGAAAACACTTTAGAATGTTTGGTTTGACCTTGATTTTTTTTTTCTTTTAGAATACTTTTTTGTATATAAAAGGGGAAAAAAAACTTACCATTTAAAATACTATCTTCTGATTTGTAAAAATTCCTTCTCACTTTTCAAAAATAATCCTGCATCCTTTTATTTGGTATTCTGCATACCTTAAATGAATATGATTTGATTTTAAAAATGTGCTTGAGTTTTGCATTAGGTTCAAAATACGGGTAATGTGGGTTGCAAAAAAAGAAAGAGTGAATTCTCTGCATAGGGATTTAATAAGAATTTGATTATAATTAAATTTATATAAACAGTAGAACAAGGCATTGGTTTGTAATAGTAAATATATCTCCAAATAGATGTTTATTTAGTCATCCTAAAGCCATTTAGGAACTTGGATTTCTGCTCTTTTCTCACTGGGAATACAGACAATCAAGACACAAAACTTCAGAAGAACTTCTTGTTATCTCCCGTCTGTCCTATATCTTCAGTTCCAAAACCAAAATTGAGACCATACTTCAATCCTGTCTTTAATTGTTTGACTTTGAAGCCGGCTACCAGCCCCACAGACACTCAAGAAAGTGCAGAAAGCAGTGGGCTGTAGACAACTGAGGCAAGATGTTCTCTCCCGGTGGCACTTCTCTTGTAGCCACTGCAGGAGTGCCTGGAGCCCACGCTCAGCCCCTCTCTCTGTGGGTAAGGTCATCCTGGGTGAGAGCAGCCACCCATGAGCTGTTGGGTGAAACAGAGATGCCAACATCTCCTTCTTCTCCAGTGGGGTGGTGAGTCCTGGGTTTTGTTTCCCCTGCTTTTAATTTCACTTCAAACCAACTTCCACCCTCCTTTCTCTTTTTTCTTTTATGCGGGTGCCAAGCTGAAAACTTTGTTGTTCACACAGACCAAACTCAGCTGCTAAATCTAACCCATTAAATTATTTTAGTTCTTTATTAGAGGGTGGGGGTGTAGGTCTGTGTAAAGATTCTTTTGGCTTTTAAGTGGCATTTTTCTTGAACCAAGCATGTTGCACTGCACCAAAAAGTCTTTACTAATCAAGAAAAAGATTCCCTGATTCTCAGCTGTGCTGGTGTGAGGAGATGGGGAGAAGCTGTGATCCGGGGCCAGCCATTGTTTCGGAGCAGAATGCTGAGGTGATTGACAGTTGCAAATTAATGGGAACGATTTTTAGACAGGGCTTGTCACATGAGGGCCTGGCCATCCTGGACATGCTGTCTGTGCTTTAACTTTCTAATTCCATCTGCAGTTTAGACAAAGAGGCCTGGATGAATCCTGCTCTCTGTCCATTTGGCTGTCATCATTTTGATTAACCTGATTCTTCAGCAGGAGCAAAAAGTAGTTGGCTTCGGTCCACGCAGACATCAGGAAAATAGCTGCTGTAATGGCCCGATGATCTCCATACAAGAGATCCTGGGGCTAATCTGCTTTTTTTCCTCTGTCTAATTAAAAACTTCTTTTCCTGTTTACGCTAACAATTTTTACAATATTTTCATTAAATAATTGCTTTTGGAACTGTGGGATGACGGGAAGGTTATTTTGTTTTCAGCACAGGTGTTACATAAGTAGTGATGAAATGTGAAATTGAGAGCAGACATGGGAGGGAGAAATTGTTGTGGGAAGGAAGTGGCGGAAGGAAGTGGCGGAAGGAAGTGGCGGAAGGAAGGAAGGAAGTGGCGGAAGGAAGGAAGTGGCGGAAGGAGGTGGAGGAAGTGGCGGAAGGAAGTGGCGGAAGGAAGTGGCGGAAGGAGGTGGAGGAAGTGGCGGAAGGAAGTGGCGGAAGTGGTGGAAGGAAGGAAGTGGCGGAAGGAAGGAAGTGGCGGAAGGAAGGAAGGAAGTGGCGGAAGGAAGTGGTGGAAGGAAGTGGCGGAAGGAAGTGGCGGAAGGAAGGAAGTGGGGGAAGGAAGGAAGTGGCACAAAGAAGTGGCAGAAGGAAGTGGCGGAAGGAAGGAAGGAAGTGGCGGAAGGAAGGAAGGAAGTGGCGGAAGGAAGGAAGTGGCGGAAGGAAGGAAGGAAGGAAGGAAGTGGCGGAAGGAAGTGGCGGAAGGAAGTGGCGGAAGGAAGTGGAGGAAGTGGCGGAAGGAAGGAAGGAAGTGGTGGAAGGTAGTGGCGGAAGGAAGGAAGTGGCGGAAGGAAGTGGCGGAAGGAAGTGGCGGAAGGAAGTGGCGGAAGGAAGTGGCGGAAGGAAGGAAGGAAGTGGCAGAAGGAAGTGGCGGAAGGAAGGAAGTGGCGGAAGGAAGGAAGTGGCGGAAGGAAGTGGCGGAAGGAAGTGGCGGAAGGAAGGAAGTGGCGGAAGGAAGGAAGTGTTGGAAGGAAGGAAGTGGCGGAAGGAAGTGGCGGAAGGAAGTGGCGGAAGGAAGGAAGGAAGGGAGTGGCAGAAGGAAGTGGCGGAAGGAAGTGGCGGAAGGAAGGAAGTGGTGGAAGGAAGGAAGTGGCGGAAGGAAGGAAGTGGCGGAAGGAAGGAAGTGGCGGAAGGAAGTGGCGGGAGGAAGTGGTGGAAGGAAGTGGCGGAAGGAAGGAAGTGGCGGAAGGAAGGAAGTGGCGGAAGGAAGGAAGGAAGTGGCGGAAGGAAGTGGCGGAAGGAAGTGGCGGAAGGAAGTGGCGGAAGGAAGTGGCGGAAGGAAGGAAGGAAGTGGCGGAAGGAAGGAAGGAAGTGGCGGAAGGAAGGAAGGAAGTGGCAGAAGGAAGGAAGTGGCGGAAGGAAGTGGCGGAAGGAAGTGGCGGAAGGAAGTGGCGGAAGGAAGGAAGGAAGGAAGTGGTGGAAGGAATGAAGGAAGGAAGGAAGGAAGGAAGGGGCGGAAGGAAGGAAGGAAGTGGCGGAAGGAAGTGGCGGAAGGAAGGAAGTGGCGGAAGGAAGGAAGTGGCGGAAGGAAGGAAGTGGCGGAAGGAAGTGGCGGAAGGAAGTGGCGGAAGGAAGTGGCGGAAGGAAGGAAGTGGCGGAAGGAAGGAAGTGGCGGAAGGAAGGAAGGAAGTGGCGGAAGGAAGGAAGGAAGTGGCGGAAGGAAGGAAGTGGCGGAAGGAAGGAAGTGGCGGAAGGAAGGAAGTGGCGGAAGGAAGGAAGGAAGGAAGGAAGGAAGGAAGGAAGGAAGGAAGGAAGGAAGGAAGAGGAAGGAAGGAAGGAAGGAAGGAAGGAAGGAAGGAAGTCGCAGAAGGAAAGAAGGAAGTGGCGGAAGGAAGGAAGGAAGTGGCGGAAGGAAGTGGAGGAAGGAAGTGGCGGAAGGAAGGAAGGAAGTGGCGGAAGGAAGGAAGTGGCGGAAGGAAGTGGCGGAAGGAAGTGGCGGAAGGAAGTGGCGGAAGGAAGGAAGGAAGTGGCGGAAGGAAGGAAGTGGCGGAAGGAAGTGGCGGAAGGAAGTGGCGGAAGGAAGTGGCGGAAGGAAGTGGCGGAAGGAAGGAAGGAAGGAAGGAAGGAAGGAAGGAAGGAAGGAAGGAAGGAAGGAAGGAAGGAAGGAAGTGCCGGAAGGAAGGAAGGAAGGAAGGAAGGAAGGAAGGAAGGAAGGAAGGAAGTGGCGGAAGGATTGAAGTGGCGGAAGGAAGTGGCGGAAGGAAGTGGCGGAAGGAAGTGTCGGAAGGAAGGAAGTGGCGGAAGGAAGTGGCAGAAGGAAGGAAGTGGCAGCAGGAAGGAAGTGGCGGAAGGAAGGAAGTGGCGGAAGGAAGTGGCAGAAGGAAGTGGCGGAAGGAAGTGGCGGAAGGAAGGAAGTGGCGGAAGGAAGGAAGTGTTGGAAGGAAGGAAGTGGCGGAAGGAAGTGGCGGAAGTGGCGGAAGGAAGGAAGGAAGGAAGGAAGGAAGGAAGGAAGGGAGTGGCAGAAGGAAGTGGCGGAAGGAAGTGGCGGAAGGAAGGAAGTGGCGGAAGGAAGGAAGTGGCGGAAGGAAAGAAGTGGCGGAAGGAAGTGGCGGAAGGAAGTGGCGGAAGGAAGTGGCGGAAGGAAGTGGCGGAAGGAAGTGGCGGAAGGAAGTGGCGGAAGGAAGTGGCGGAAGGAAGGAAGGAAGGAAGGAAGGAAGGAAGGAAGGAAGGAAGGAAGGAAGGAAGTGGCGGAAGGAAGGAAGTGGCGGAAGGAAGGAAGTGGCGGAAGGAAGTGGCGGAAGGAAGTGGCGGAAGGAAGTGGCGGAAGGAAGTGGCGGAAGGAAGGAAGGAAGGAAGTGGCGGAAGGATGTGGCGGAAGGAAGGAAGGAAGGAAGGAAGGAAGGAAGGAAGGAAGGAAGGAAGGAAGGAAGGAAGGAAGGAAGGAAGGAAGGAAGGAAGGAAGGAAGGAAGGAAGGAAGTCGCAGAAGGAAAGAAGGAAGTGGCGGAAGGAAGGAAGGAAGTGGCGGAAGGAAGTGGCGGAAGGAAGTGGCGGAAGGAAGGAAGGAAGTGGCGGAAGGAAGGAAGTGGCGGAAGGAAGGAAGTGGCGGAAGGAAGTGGCGGAAGGAAGTGGCGGAAGGAAGTGGCGGAAGGAAGGAAGGAAGTGGCGGAAGGAAGGAAGTGGCGGAAGGAAGTGGCGGAAGGAAGGAAGTGGCGGAAGGAAGGAAGTGGCGGAAGGAAGTGGCGGAAGGAAGGAAGTGGCGGAAGGAAGTGGCGGAAGGAAGTGGCGGAAGGAAGGAAGTGGCGGAAGGAAGTGGCAGAAGGAAGGAAGTGGCAGCAGGAAGGAAGTGGCGGAAGGAAGGAAGTGGCGGAAGGAAGTGGCAGAAGGAAGTGGCGGAAGGAAGTGGCGGAAGGAAGGAAGTGGCGGAAGGAAGGAAGTGTTGGAAGGAAGGAAGTGGCGGAAGGAAGTGGCGGAAGGAAGTGGCGGAAGGAAGGAAGGAAGGGAGTGGCAGAAGGAAGTGGCGGAAGGAAGTGGCGGAAGGAAGGAAGTGGCGGAAGGAAGGAAGTGGCGGAAGGAAGTGGCGGAAGGAAGTGGCGGAAGGAAGGAAGTGGCGGAAGGAAGGAAGGAAGGAAGGAAGGAAGGAAGGAAGGAAGGAAGGAAGGAAGGAAGGAAGTGGCGGAAGGAAGGAAGGAAGGAAGGAAGGAAGGAAGGAAGGAAGGAAGGGGCGGAAGGAAGTCGCAGAAGGAAAGAAGGAAGTGGCGGAAGGAAGGAAGGAAGGAAGGAAGTGGCGGAAGGAAGTGGAGGAAGGAAGTGGCGGAAGGAAGGAAGGAAGTGGCGGAAGGAAGTGGCGGAAGGAAGGAAGTGGCGGAAGGAAGTGGCGGAAGGAAGGAAGGAAGGAAGTGGCGGAAGGAAGGAAGGAAGGAAGTGGCGGAAGGAAGGAAGGAAGGAAGGAAGGAAGTGGCGGAAGGAAGGAAGTGGCGGAAGGAAGTGGCGGAAGGAAGTGGCGGAAGGAAGTGGCGGAAGGAAGGAAGGAAGGAAGGAAGGAAGGAAGGAAGGAAGGAAGGAAGGAAGGAAGGAAGGAAGGAAGGAAGTGGCGGAAGGAAGGAAGGAAGTGGCGGAAGGAAGGAAGGAAGGAAGTGGCGGAAGGAAGTGGCGGAAGGAAGTGGCGGAAGGAAGTGGCGGAAGGAAGGAAGGAAGGAAGGAAGGAAGGAAGGAAGGAAGGGGCGGAAGGAAGTCGCAGAAGGAAAGAAGGAAGTGGCGGAAGGAAGGAAGGAAGGAAGTGGCGGAAGGAAGTGGAGGAAGGAAGTGGCGGAAGGAAGGAAGTGGCGGAAGGAAGGAAGTGGCGGAAGGAAGTGGCGGAAGGAAGGAAGGAAGTGGCGGAAGGAAGGAAGGAAGGAAGGAAGGAAGGAAGGAAGTGGCGGAAGGAAGGAAGTGGCGGAAGGAAGTGGCGGAAGGAAGGAAGGAAGTGGCGGAAGGAAGGAAGTGGCGGAAGGAAGGAAGTGGCGGAAGGAAGTGGCGGAAGGAAGTGGCGGAAGGAAGTGGCGGAAGGAAGTGTCGGAAGGAAGGAAGTGGCGGAAGGAAGTGGCAGAAGGAAGGAAGTGGCAGCAGGAAGGAAGTGGCAGAAGGAAGGAAGTGGCAGAAGGAAGGAAGTGGCGGGAGGAAGTGGCGGAAGGAAGTGGCGGAAGGAAGTGGCGGAAGGAAGTGGCGGAAGGAAGTGGCGGAAGGAAGTGGCGGAAGGAAGGAAGTGGCGGAAGGAAGTGGCAGAAGGAAGTGGCGGAAGGAAATGGCGGAAGGAAGTGGCGGAAGGAAGGAAGTGGCGGAAGGAAGTGGCTGAAGGAAGGAAGTGTCGGAAGGAAGGAAGTGTCGGAAGGAAGGAAGGAAGTGTCGGAAGGAAGGAAGGAAGTGGCGGAAGGAAGTGGCGGAAGGAAGTGGCGGAAGGAAGTGGCGGAAGGAAGTGGCGGAAGGAAGGAAGGAAGGAAGGAAGGAAGGAAGGAAGGAAGTAAGGAAGGAAGGAAGGAAGGAAGGAAGGAAGGAAGGAAGGAAGGAAGGAAGGAAGTGGCAGAAGGAAGGAAGTGGCGGGAGGAAGTGGCGGGAGGAAGTGGCGGAAGGAAGTGGCGGAAGGAAGTGGCGGAAGGAAGGAAGGAAGGAAGGAAGGAAGAAAGAAAGAAAGAAGGAAAGAAAGAAAGAAAGAAAGAAAGAAAGAAAGAAAGAAAGAAAGAAAGAAAGAAAGAAAGAAAGAAAGAAAGAAAGAAAGAAAGAAAGAAAGAAAGAAAGAAAGAAAGAAAGAAAGAAAGAAAGAAAGAAAGAAAGAAAGAAAGAAAGAAAGAAAGAAAGAAAGAAAGAAAGAAAGAAAGAAAGAAAGAAAGAAAGAAAGAAAGAAAGAAAGAAAGAAAGAAAGAAAGAAAGAAAGAAAGAAAGAAAGAAAGAAAGAAAGAAAGAAAGAAAGAAAGAAAGAAAGAAAGAAAGAAAGAAAGAGAAAGATGACTTCCACTGATCAGCTAGTTTCAGCAGGGAACCATATAAGCCTGGAGACCTTACCTTGCTACTTTACTACCCCATGCGATTGTCCCTTGCTTTTTCTCTATGATCTGTGAGATCTAGTGCAAGTTTCATTAATATATTATAAATGAGCTTCATTTAAAAATATATGCAAAATGAAATTACTGTGTTTCCATGTTGTACAAAAGTACTTTTAAATACATTTTTGTTTTCTATTCTCTGGTCTGTTTTCTTAGTTCTTTTTTTCATTTCATTGTTGGCTGGTCAGGACAAATAGCTGACTACAAAAGCTAATCTTCCTCAGCCCTTTCCTGACTGAAAATATTGGTGGACCCTTATTGGTAACCAGCCAGAAGTCGGGTTCTGCACATGACTCATGCCCCAGTCAATTTGAGAGGAAAAAGAGCAGAAGAAGGCACTTAAATGTAATACCTGTCCTCTTGAAGTTCAGAGTGCCACCCCTAGGTCACTGCATTTAAAATAATGACTTCTCAGAGATTTTTCAAGTGCACAGTCTCTCTCCAGTACTCAGAGGAAATGACTCTATCTAGTCTTTGCCTTGGGGTTGGGGGATGGATATACAGTCCACTGTGCAGGAAAAAAGCATCCATCTTTGATCCAGGAAACTGGAGGAACCTGGTCAAAATGCTTATGCCTGCCATGGGGTCAGCCATGCTTCCTTGCTGCCCCCATGCTTTCACAGCCCCCCTGGGTCTTGCCTCCCAGCCTCCATGGACAAGAACCAAGGCCACCTGGGACATGCTCCTGGCCTGCAGCCGGATGTGACATCTGTGCTCATCCACTAAAATGCATCAGCCAGAAAAGTGGGGGGAAAAGTATAGGTGCTCTTGAGTAACGCTGATCAGAGGTGTCTCTGCTTTCCTTCCTGGTCTCAGCCCAGAGGAGGAAAGTTCTGCTCTCCTTATGTAGGAAGTTTCTGTGTGTCTTTTTCTCCTCTTCTATTCTCTCTTGCTTCAATACCAACAGCACCAGGTTTTCTGCTGAAGTGCACTGTCATTTACTGAGCCTAATTACACAGCAGCAAACTGAAATCCCTCCTGTCTCCTTTGGACAACATGGACTCATTGTGTGGATTGTGCAAGTGGGATTTGACACAGAGCCAGGAAGAAGAGCAAATTAATATGGTCACTTCAGGTCATGGTCATAAAAAGTCATAGTTCTTCTGCTGCAGATGTGTCTAGGCTTTGGCTCTTTTGTACAGGTTTCAGTGGAGGAAAAAAAATGCAACTTATTTGTAGTAAGCCAGGCAATGAGTGATATGTTACAGAGGAAAGCTATGGTCTGTTTTAAGCTGGGGTGAACAGTTGCTGACTTTGGGATGGTGTCTCAGCCTTAGATGTTTCTTTTGACAGGGAAACCAGGGAACTGATGAGAAGAGACGTCATCAATATTTTATTCTTATTTATCTCTGGCCTGAAGAGGCACAGACATGGATGATTGTTTTCAACAATCTGCTCTTGCAGATAAAATAGCCATGCTTGAGCAAGCAAATGGGAGAAAGAGACACCTGAGAGTAGGTTTCCAGTTTCATTGCAAATGAACAACCTAAATCCCATTTCTGATTTTTTTCCTGGGTGTGGTGTGTTTATTACTCTGTGTAAGGGAAATAGCTGGAAGTGTGGCCAGAAATATTCTCTTGGAGCACCTTTCAAAATGTGTTATTTCTTGTCTTTGCTGCACTGAGACAAGTAGGCTTAATGGATAGAGCTGGAGTGATGTGCCTTTTATTAGTCCAACCCCTCCTGAGGGTCCTGGCTGTTGAACAGCCCAGGGTGGTGCCTGCACAGCCATGGGCTCCTCACCGGTGATGGGCTGGCAGGCTGGGCTGCAGCAAGTGTGGGCATCTCTTGTTGCAAGGTGGTCATGCTTGGTAGGTGTATGATCAACACCCATCTGAGCCCTCATAGAAGAATTTCCACTTAGGGCTCAGGAGAGATACAAGGAGCATGTTTGGTGACATTCTTAGGCAGACTGTTATGGCTGGAAGAGAAGAAACAGAGATTGCAGCTCTTCAAACCACACTGGGAAGAGGCTGGAGGGGAGAGCTATTTGAACCGCAAAATGTAGGTCGCTGTGAAGCAGAGAAGATGTTTCACCTAGGCATGAACCTAAATGAAGACATGTTTTAGAACACACCACATGTGTGAGGGAAGTTTACCATCAGATGAACAGCTTCTATGAACAGCTTTCGTATTTCAGTAGTGTGCTGAAAAACAATTGGATCTAAACACCATTCAGATTTAAAAGTATTTGGGTTTGGGTCAAGACCAGATTCCAACATCCCCTTTCCCTGTGTGCTTCCACTGTCTGCAAAGTACCTGCTTCAGAACCCCACTGATGAACACTCCTGAGGTTTGGAAACCTTCACTTCCAGCTCCTAGCTGTAGCACATTGGCCCAGACATAATGTTGACACATACTTAGGTGAAGTTCACTGAACAATGCCACTTCATAAAAGTCCCATAAACGTACAATCTTGTGCTCAGAGGAGATTTTATTTATGAAGACACAGAAAGCTGCGTGTGTGTATGTGTATGTACTCTGTAAAAAGTCCATTAGCCAAGGTGTAAGTGAAATGAATCTGACCTCTGTGTCATTAACATGCTGTCTGCAAAGGTGCTGCTTCAGAGCATTCCCAACCTCTCGCCAAACCCTCAGTGAGAACTGAAAGCAAGAACAGAATTAGAGAATGATTTTTTTCTTAAGTGCATCAAGCAGTGTTTTGTCTGAGAAGAATAAGAATAATGAAGTAGAAAAAAATATTAAAAGGCAACCCAGACCCATGATAAATCTTGGTTTTTTTCCAAGTCTTACTGAAAGCTGTAGCCAAAGAGTAAGAAACAGTATCTGAAATATTTGTGAGGGAAGGCGGCTGTGCCAGCACTCATCCAGCAACATCTGAGAGAAGAGAGAATTTTATATGTGACTGCCTTAGACTTGTTGTCATTATCAATTAAGCTTAGAAAGCTCATTTGATATGCTTAGACATCCTACACACTTGCCAAAAAGGCAAGACTTCTCCACAGCTGCGGCTCTGAAGAGCTCCGAAACATTGTGAGAAATGAATGAATGTAGCCAGCGAGGTGATACTGGATGCACTGAATTTCCCTTGAGGAAAACCACTTTGGATGGTGGTCCAGAGCTGGCACTTGGTGCACACCATCGTGTGGTGCTTGTCACTTGTAAATTCTCATGCTTCCTGTGAGTGCAATGCAGCCTGGTAACAAACTGATCTTTCGCTGCATCTTCTTCTCTAGCTAAGGGCATGCTTCCTTAGCACTGTAGATATGCAAACCAGCCCTGTTGTGTGTGACTTATATCTCAATTTTATGCCAAGATGTTTTACATACCAGGTAACTGTCACTGGGGAAGCATTGGCAGCTTCAACCTTGGCTTTTGCTCTGTGGCTTTGTTAGTGAGAGCTAATTCCTATGCTTTGAAGGTTCATAGGCAGCTCGGGTACAGCTGCACTGTGCAGTCGGGCGAGATGCAAGCCACGTGCTCACAAGCGCGGCTTTTGCTTCACACTCTCCATCTCCCTCATGTTTCATCCTGCATGTATCCTGCACACACTTTTAGCAAACCAGCTCATGAGGAGTCCAAAGCACTCTCTGCCACCACTTTCAGTCCAGAAGGCAGTAAAGGATGCTGGTTTAGAATCCTTTCCACAGAGGTCATATTTGACCTTACTGTTGAACATAGATAATGTTGTCTGTTGCATAAGAAACGTTGAGGAGTGAGCTCCTCAGAAGCTTTCCTGTTGTAGCTAACCCTGTTTCATTCTAATCAAAACTGACCTCTGTGGACTTAAATGAAAGGAAAAAAAAAAGGTTAATACAGCTTCTGCCACATTCACAAACCCCATCCTTAAGGTTTAGTGCACACCTTAGGTAACTCCAGCTTAGTCTCTTGAGCGTAATTTATGTCTAGCATGGCTACGATGAATCTTCTGTTAAGAGTTTGACAATTGAATTCTTAAATTGCTAAATTCTGAATTAGCCTCACTTAGACCAAAAAAAGAAAGGAACCCCCTCTGTTGAGGGGAAGACAAAGGTTTTCACCAAAATCCCCTGTAGGTGAGTCCACCAGGACTGGATATAGCTGCAGCAGGAGGGAAGTAGAGGAGGGGGATCAAATGGTGACTGAACTGCCTCCTGAGACAAGGTGTGGATATGCTCCACCAAGACAGGCAAATAAGGGTATTCCACAGATCCACCCCAGAATGTCCCTCAGTGAGAAGTCTAGCAGTAACAAAACACTTGTGTGAGGGGAAGTTTCAGGCTCATCCTTTGGGAGCTTGCTGGGGCAGAGGGGAGAACAGCCCCTCCAAGTTTCTTTTAAGTGGTTTCACTATGTTTCTGCCACTGAGATGAGTGGGGATTTTTGACCCAGAAACTGGAGCTGAGGAGGAATTCAGGATCTCCCCTGGAGCTGTGCATGTAGATATCATTCCAGGAAGTATCCCTGCAAAGGTCCCCTTCCCAAAAGATGTGGTGACCGTAACCTAATGGTATTGGAGACTGAAGGCATAGGAAATTCAGTCTCAGTTCCAGAGTCTGCAAGAAAAGTGATACTCACCCCTCACAACGACTTCATCTCTCTTTGTTTTCCCTTTTTAATTTTTTTCCAGTTAATTGTAGGCCCGTGCAAGGCCTGTGGGTATAATCAAAAAAACAGAGGCAGGGATGCCCCTGAATTAATTGATCCTTGAACTTTGTTAATACAAGTCTGATCTTGCATCAATTAAAACATCTATTTCATTCATGTCCAGCCAGCATTTTTGGGGGCTGATCCAGTGGAGTATGTTCAGTCAGCGTCAGAGTGAGCCTGAGCTGTGAACTCCAGAAACCCTATCCAAGATGTGTAGGTCCTAATACAAAAAACATGTGATGTGTTACCAGCAGGCTGCCTCCTCTCTGCTTTTTCCAGCCAACTGAGCAGCAAGAGTAGAGATAAATTCCCTGTAGATAAATGTCAGTCATATTTTATAAATAGATAAATGGATTCAGCAATACAAAGGGTCCTGCTTTTGAATGTGAATTTTTTTTTAATTTCTGAGCATAAGTCCCAGCGACAGGATTTTGTGCTTAAACACTTGAGCATTAAATCCCTAGAGATATTGTGCTGGAAAGTGAAAGAAAGTGAAGCCATTGAAAAAATTACAATAATAACCAACATCAGTATTATCCCATCATCTTTCCTTCAGATTGACTTACAGAGTGTTGTTCTTCTGAACTCTTCCACAAGCAGAAAGGAAAAAAATAAAGCTGCCAGTTTCATATATACTTTAGATCATCACAAACGAGCACTGCTACCACTATCTCTGTGCTGCCAGACTCTGTCCTGTGACTTAATGACCAAGTTAATGATCCCCTTTACATGTGGCTGGAAAAGTTAAATTTCCAGAGCCATTTGGAGTCTAAGGAATTCATCACTCACAGTTACCTTCCAGAGCTCTGCTCATAATGAGCCAACCTGTGCTGGGAACACATCAGTTTAAAGATGATCCTACCTAGAGCTGGAAACCAAAGCACATGCAACTTCCCTGCCTTAATTGGTTTTAGAGTATCATTCATGATTTTACAATTTTGGCATTGTTTTTCTCATTAAGGAAGAAAGTAACTATCATAAAATATCCAAAATCCAACCTATTTAAATGTAAAGAAACATATGGAAAGAAAAATTCCCTCTGAGCTGATAGTGAAAAATGCATGAGATGAATATCTGTGTGTAAAGAGAATAAGAAATGGGATTAATATGGGAGAAATCAAGCAGTGCTTGCCTGCAGGCAGAATGTACTACCTGAGTGACCAGCACAGGAAGCAAAAGGTCTGTGTCTGTGTTGTGACCCCCTCTGACACTAATACATCGTGTGCAATAGGAAGATCAAATTGTAGGAAACAATTCCTTAAAAAATATGATGTCTACATTTTGAGCATTTTTATTCAGAATCTGGCTTCCAAAGATGAATGTGATTATTTCCTTTAGCTCGCATCAGAGATGCAAGTAGAAGAGCCCAATATCTAGCATCCCTGTGCTTCATCCTTCTTTTAGGACTGATGCAGGAATCCTAACATGCTTCACTGGCAGAGATACTACATCTCTTTTAAGCAGAACACCATCACATTTCTGGAGGAAAAAAGTAATGTTCTCCCTGTACGATTAATGGATCATTGCATTAAAATGGATCATTGTATTAAGTTGAATAATGTTTCCCCTCTGTCTTAGAATTTCTTTTTTAAAGTCTGTTCCTTGGCCTTGAAACTCTTGACATTAACAAAACCTCAGGTACACTGACAATCATTCTTTCCTTTGGAAGGTTTTATTTCATTCCTTGATTACATTATTGTTAACAATTTCTTTGTGCAGGTTAAAGCAAATTATCTTGTTCCTGTTAACAGCAATGTGTAACAGGATGGAGATTTGCTCATTTGTATTGCATATTGGCTAGATAATAGGCCGCTCTTTAAAAATAATGTTTTTTTACAGCCATGTTGAAATTTCAGCAGACAGAAGCCATTTTGCAGTCTCCTAAATCTCTAAAGAGCTAAAAGATGATGATCAGAAACATCTTGGAACAGAAGCTGAAATAAAATGTCAAGAAACCCAGACTTAAATGAATTTGTACTTTTTAGCTAAAAAGAAATGTTCTAGTGCAGAATTTGCCCCAAACCACTAATGCTTAGAATAACATACTTATCCTTTGCTTGTCCTGCCTGTATAATACACTTGTGAGAGGTCTGGGCTGTCTTTGCTGTGCTATTTCTCCCTCTGAAAAGAGAACAGGATGCAGTATTAACAGAGGCTCTGAGTGCAGTAGCTACTGAGTCTTAGTTTTTGCTTAAATCATCTGTACTTGTTTATTTCCGTGGAGCTTTCCACTGGGAGAAAGTCACAGATAGACGGCATGTTCCTAAGTATGCCAATTAGGATCCTCAAGCCCACACTTTGTCCTTTTCCTTGCTTTTTGATTTGAACAGATTTTTCTGCCTGGAAGCTTCCCTGTGGGCTTGGGAGGCAGATTACACTTTTCTCCATGGGATGCATCCAGTTGGCTGCAGGAGATCTGGATCCTATCTTTATTTCTGCCACTAACCTACTTTGAGCAAGCTGCTTCCTTTCTCTGTGCCTTTGTGCCCTTGCTCACCAACTGAGATTAGAAACGGTACAGGGCAGAGCATGCCTGTAAAAATTACAGTGAGTTTCTGCAGCACTTTTAGCACAGTGGGGTCCCTCGGTCAGGGATGTTATTAAACTTTTGCTAAAGGACAAACAAGAGTGACAGCTGCTTTTGATCCTAATTTTTCAATGACTCCTACATCTCATCCCATATCTTTCTGTAATTCCTTTACTACCTCATTTTGTTCTTTATTTTTGTCCTCACTGTCTTACAGATGTTTTATATGCTTTCCTTCCCGGAGCTCTAAATCTCCCAGAATACCTGAACTAATATTGGCACATTTTCACACTAAATAGATTCCCTAAAAAATGCAATGTTGCTGTATGGGGACCCCAAACAATATCTGCCATAGATTATGGCAGTGAAAAGTGTTAATTCTTGGCTTTTTAAACTTTTGTAATTGAGTGAGATTTTCCAATGGGTTTCCATGCTTTGCTTCAGGCAGAACTGCTCTCTATTTGCATTAGGCAGCACTGCATGGTTGTGGAGCACCCTGAGACTTTGACAGTATCACCCCATTTGCATGGAAACCGGCTCACCAAGCAGTAGGGGGGACACAACCAGACTCGTTCCTTGTAACAGGGAGTGGAGTCAGTCTTTTGGCACATGGGTAGTTATAAATCAATGTCTGAACTCCTGCAGAAAGCTGTGTTGATGATCTTTTATATAATTATATTGTAGAATCACAGAATGGTTTGGGCTTAAGGGGACCTTCAAAGATCACTCCATTTCAACCTACCCACCATGGTCAAGGACGCCTTCCATTAGATCAGGCTGCTCAAAGCTCAGTCCAGCCTTGACCTTCCTCAGACAGAGAGCAAGGTCACTCACAGCCAGAAAGCAGATGAGGCCAGGAGTAAGCAAAGGAGAATTCTAGCACTGGACCCAAACTGGTTACCTGCTGCCTTTCCTCTGCTCTGTCTCTACTCTGGCGGTCTGTATGTTTGAAGGAGAAATGTGGCTGGCCTTTGACAATGGTGCTTCAGAGGTCAGCTCAATCTGATCCTGTTTTCACACTCTCAGCTGTTTTAGGAGACTTAAGGTTGTACTTCCCGAGATGCTCAGGTGAATCAATTTTAAAATAAAGGTACAAAAACATATTAAGCAAAACTGGCCTAAGATTTTCATTCAAATACTGGAAGTTATTTGTTGATTTCAATAGACTTTGTATCATGACAAAAAAGTGTCTTTTTTGATGCCTAAAATAACTGCTCACACAGTTAAAGCAGTCAAGTGTTCTTTATATATAGAGCTTTTCTGCAAACAACTCAGGGTGTCTTGACAGACTGCATGAGTAAAAATTAGCACAAGATTATTGGAGGCACCAAATCATGCCATGGACTTGTTTGGATAATAAAGTTCAGAGGTACAGAGGATAATCTCATCAGAGAGAGGGTGACCAACTCTCAGTTATCATCCCTCTGTACACTTCCTTTTTAGCTAATTAAACCTTATTTCTTCACAGGAAGTAGTTTCTGCACATTCTGCAATAACTTGGCTTCATATTATTTGACATATCTCTCTTGTTTTTTATCTGGAGAAACAGGAAAAGTACAGTTCCAGCATGTAGACCTAAACCATTGCTTTATCTTTCCATAAGTGTATTAGCAGTTCTCATATGACATAGTATGTGCTTCATTCTCCAAGAATAAAGATATATATTTTTAAACAACTTCTCCAGGATAAAAATGTGGATGAGCTTTGAAGCTGTGGAGTTTCACTATGCATGCTATTTCTTCTCTTTAGTGGGATAGAGGAAGCACTCTGACACTTTGGATTTTACTTTCACATCATTATTCACTGCCTTCTTTGTTTGAATAGCATTATTTCAGTGTTCTCAACTTCGGGTCTTCATAAACCTTCACATTCCTTAAAATACTGGTGACTTTGTCGTCTGGTGGCCCCGGCTATTGGATTTATATTTTCAACTTTTCTTCAGAACCACAAAAGGTAAAAACTATTTCTTCTGAAAGAATGAAACATGACAGTTTCCTGTAATCATATGACTTGAGGAGCTCAGGTTTTAAGAAAAGTGATCTCTCTCCTAATAAAATCACAGGTGTTGGCAACTCTGTTCCTGCTTTTGACCACTTAATTTTTGTAGCAGAATGTTAGAGCACAATATCAAAACATAGCTGACTTCTTTTCAGAAATGAAGTTTACTTACATGGTCAGCATTAAAATTTATGGAAGAATCAGTCCCAGCTGCTCACCAATTTCCCATGAACCCTAGTGCATCAATACTTTTGCTGGTAAATCTGGTGCTGACATGAAGAATCTGTTTATGATATGAATCCAGTTGGAAATTATGAACTTGCTACAGATGTGAATGTGAGACAGCAACTCTTTTTAATAATTTTTGTCTTTGTTACTCAATTTTATCTGTATCTGTGGTAGGATTCCCTACATTAGTGTCACAGAATAAGAAATAAGCAAGATTTGCTGATTTGCATGCTTTTGCCTCAATATTTATTTTCTTGAAAAGATAAGGTGTTTCTCTGAAGTAAAAGAATTAATTGAAGAGGAAATTACCTGCCAGTGGTACACCTGAGACCAGACCTTGACCACCTCCAAGGGTTGATTGAAAACTAATGACAGAAGGATATTTATGGAGATCCATTTGCTCTAGATAAGCAGACCCAGGGTAGGAACTCAGGATATCAGGTGCTCTCCTGTTGTGATGTTGTGTACAGATGGTCCCTCAGTGAAAGAATTAATTACAGAGAATTTGTATTCAGTTTGTTTGCTTATTGGTTTTTAATCTCTCTTGTACTTTGCCTGTTAAGATCTATATTGTCTTTAGGAACTGTGAAAATCTTGAAGGTGAGTATACTACACATCACACCCACGGAAGGATCGGTTTGGCTTCTGGGGGATCATTTGTGTTAACTGCAAGAACCTGCAAAAAGACAGTGTGGAGATCCAAAGACTGGCTGTTGGATGATGATCCCAAATCTGAGGAATGAGGACATGGCAGAGACGTGACCTACAGCACCTTGATTTTCCATGAGTTCTTCCAAAGGTTCACCGAAGCCAGAGGTGGACTCTTCACACAACCTAGGAACGTATTCAGTCAGAAGGGAAGCACAGCTACCTATGGAGTCCAGTGACAGACACATTTAAAGTTTTGTTAAACCAAATCTTAGGCATTTACTACAACATCAACAGAAATTGTGTGTGATCTCTCCATAACTTCAAAAGTTGTATTAACTGAGATGGAAGGTGAATCCATATTCACCTAAACCGTCTCCCTGTTATGGCTCATGTTTAAGTTCTAATTTTTATCCTGACGGTAGAAAACAGTTTTAATTTAATAGTACATGCAGAAAGCACTTTTCTGACAAAAAGGCAAAACATTTTTCACAAAGTAGTTTGCTCAAAACCCATCAAAATAATTTAAAAATTCAACGAAGTCTACCTGTGACAAATAGAAGGAAAACTGGGTATCATCTAATGACTCATTTGATCAGTTTGAGTATTTAAAACATGGAAATTTCTTTAAACAGTCATTAAGAAGCTGAAGAATTATGTCTTTTAGAATGCCAAGATGATAAAGACAGAGATGTGGCCTACTAGTTGTTTTATTTCTACCTTATAATAGCAATACTCAAGTGGTTGGAACGTTGCATGTGAGATATAGGCCTGGATCAGGTAGTTCAAAATGCTAGCATGACATAATGGTAAAATGAAGGATGACATGGGGAACCATAGATGCTATGGCTTCATCTGGATTTAATCCAAACTGTACAGAAAAACAAATCAGCAGAAGCTGAATTAGGTTTTTCATGTGCATACATCAATGAATTTGTTAAACTCGAACATAAAAGTTTAGATCTTTCTAATAAAAATAATAACTTTAAATTTTTCTGTAAAGAGATTTAAGATCATATTCATAATCCAGTTGGCTTCCTCTCTGGTCTTTCAACTCTTCATGTGTGCTTCTCTACCAGTAAATTAAAATTATCTTCCTTGAGGGTCCTGTCCTGGAAGCTGTCCTGGAAGGATATGACTCTCATTCAGCCACTGGAACAAGATTAGATTATTAATAAAACAAGTTTATTATAGAATTACTTATCTCTCTTAATAAACACAGGTTATAAACACAGCTTTGGCTCCACTCTATTATTATACAGAAAAGAAGTTCCACACTGCTCTAAAAATTAGTAAACTAATAATGAAGTCAAGATAAGATGTTTGCTTTGAAACTATGAAGGGAAGTAAACAAAGTATTCTTACACTGTAGGCTAAAAGTAAAGTTACTCAAAATATTCACATTTTTTCACAAAAGATCAAAAATAGATAGGATATAAAATATAAATAACTTTTCTAAAAATCCTGAACAAAATATTTTTGTCAAATTTCAGCTGGAAATAATTTGGCATTCTGCTGAAATAACATAAAATTGTATCAAGATTTTAATGCTTATTGACTTTCATTGGGTTTGCTTTGAGTTTCAGTTATCTATAAAGCCATTTTTATATTAATTTAAAGAAATATAGAATTGAGTGTCTTTGTTTTGGTGGAGAAGAAAACTTATCATAAAATAAATTAGGAAGATGATGTCTCTGGCATCAGTCATTAAATTCAACTTATTTTATTTTTCATTCTGCCATCCGGAAAATTTTTTCTCACTTCAAATCTGAGGATGAAAAAAACATTTATTTGTTTATAACTCATTGATGTTCCTGAGTCAGAACAAGACTCAAACTCCTTGCCTATGCCAACAATCTTAACCCTTTCAGACTAAATTATTTTTTTTATTGTTATGTTTGTATTTGACATGAGAGAAACAAGATTTTTTTTCTGGATATATGTTAGGTAAAAAAAATATTTTACCATGAGGAGATATAATAATATTTTTATTATAGTAATGACAATTTTATTTCCTTGCTGCTGCTGAAAACACTTCCACTATCTCTGGGACTCAGATCTCTCTAATCATCTCCAATTACTTTAGGATTACCAAACCACTGCCTCACATTCAATCAAATCAAATGCATATATATTATTTATCAAAAATTCATGTTCTTCATATGCCTGTCCCAGACTTAGATAATTCACTGTATGTCTCAGAAAAGTATTTACTATTTTATTATATAGATATAATTATTATGGATTCACATGCAAATTGAGATTTTAAAAAGTCTCCCATGCAGAAAAGAATTTATAACAATATCTGATATAAGGTCTTTCTAATTGCTAATAAATATACGGCTTATTTCACCACTCTTTAATTCTTCATGTACTGATACAAATTGGATCTGGTATCACTGAAAAAAAGTTGTTTATCTAATGTCTTTCACATGCCTGGAAGCAGAAATTATTTTTAATGTGTAAAATGCTGTTTCCAGCACTTTTCTTCTTCCTCTTTATTTAGATCTAAAAGTAGCGTTACACCAGAAAAGAACTGACCACTGTGTAATCTATGAGGAAATAAATCAATGAACAAAATTTCTTCCACTGGCACTGGACACATCAGGTGAGGCTGGCAATGAGCTCTCAGACAGACATGTATTTATATACTACTCTATAGAGCAGAAACTATCTAAGGAAAGTCATGACTGACTTTTTTTCTTTCTAATACATGAACCTGATTCTTAATCCCACCCCTGTCATGGTGTGCTCAGGAGGTGTGGACTAATAATGGCTCTGAAGCCTCCTACGCCTCTAAGTTTACTAATTAAAAATTAATACATGGAAAGTAACACTAAATCTAGTGCTGTTTTAACAGTGTTCCTCCTTATGACCTTAAACATTATCATACCCAAACCAACAAAAAAAATTAATAAATTAAAAAGGGCAAGCTACTAGAAAAGTTGAATGCCATTTTCAGTGCATTTAAAGAATGTAAATAGAAAAATAAGAATAAACCAGAAGATTGAGGCTCTTTTTTCTCTTAGACTACTGAAAGTTTATTCAGCTGTTTCTGATGTCTCTAAACTAATTTTTCCTTCAACCATCTGTTCTAACTTTTTTCCTCTATGAAAATAGACCTTGCCTGAATGCCACACTTTGGTGAAATACTTATTTTAACGTCTTGTTGATTTCATGCAAGGAGAATGCAGGCTTTATGTGAAATAAGCATATCAACATATTCCTCCTTGGCATATCACTGTTCAAAGGCTTTCTTTTATAAATCTGTTTTCTTTACCCCTTCAGAGCTGAAAATATTACTCCTCCTCAAGCACCATTTAAGACCCAAGTGTCAATGAACCAGGCAGCAAAATGACAGTTACTTAAACAGCACATGATTCAAGACAGTTTTAGGAAATTCCTAACACTTTGCGTCCTATTTCTTTCCTGGATACAAAGGGACAGATTGTGCCTGACCTTGGGGGATGCACAAGAGGCGAGGTGGGAGGGGGGGAGGCCAACAGGCACATGGTGCTTTCCCTTTTTCTTTTCCTTGTCTTCCATGCATGCTATTCCCTTACTGAGCAGCTGGGTATGGTCTTTTTTCTCCAGCTGTGAACACAAAGACTGTCTGCATTCGAGTGACAAAAAATAGTGTAAGTTTTGCCACTAAGTACAACTGTGCCCTATGGCATCATAAGCACAGAAATGGCAAAAAGATAAGGAAAAAATTAAATGATAAGCCTATAATGTCAAGTTGCCTTCTGATACCTCCTGGAATGTCTGCTATTAAGTCTTCTTTAATTACCTCCATGAAATGCTCAGACTGCAGATCTCAACCTATGGGCAATTGTACAGTCTGGACAAAACTCTTTTAATCATGAGGATTAAGGAGAAGCTGGCTCTTGGATTGGTGACTAGGAAATTCAGGAGGATGGGGCAGGTTTTAGGCTTATCTGTCAAGGCAAAGGAAGAACATTGAGATCCTCTTCTTCTGTCTTACCTTAGGGAGGAATTGGTTAAATCCAAAGAGTATCCTCTACCTCTCTCATTTTTCAGCTATCACAAATTTCCCATTCCTTTTAAACACGCCACGACCTCAAACATGTTGAAACTATTTTTTTAGAATACATGTTTTTCTTTTCACTGTTAAAGGATGGCTTTGGCTAGACACAGAGATGAAGAAAAAATCCTGCCCACTGTTAGTCGGCTGTATTCAATACCTTCTGATTCCTCAGTGGTCCATTTTGGTTCAGAAATTAGGAGGCCAGGGCAATGTGCAGCAGATGTTTCACCTGTGCTTGCAATGTCATTTTGCTGCAATTTGAGCCCTGTAGACACAGATTGCAATATTTCCTGTATGCAAGACGTCAGTTTTCTGTCGTTCCTGTACTCATTGCAGCTGAATCAGGGTCTAGTGGAAATTGGTCCACAAATACAATGGGTGTGAAAGGTGGTAAAAAATTATTTTCTCCCATGCACAACTCAGTTCTCTAGTACATTGTGTAAACTTCCACTTTGGTCACTACCATATGGGATACATTTGAAGTTTATAGAAAACTACAACTGATACAAAACTTGTATCACTCATTAAACTTCCGTGTTTTTTGCCTCATACAGAGTTACTTTACCTTTTCTTTATCGGGTTTACTCTTTTTTTCTACCTAGCAGCTTTTTCCATTCACCTGGTTTTCTGGATGGCATGTGGTGCCAGACAAATGGCACATTAAGGGCAGGTCAGTATACAATATAAGGGCTTTGTCCTCCTCCACACCTGCCTGTGGGAACTGTGAGCTTTGTCCTTTCACACTTGATAGAGTGTGGCCTGAGTCCCCCTGCTCGAGGTAAGATGTCAGGTGCCACATCAGCTGCAAGGTCTGCCTTAGGGACATCAGAGTGAAGCACCACATTCATTGTGGTTCATCTCCATGAGGAGACTATTGTCTATGGATTTAGCCTGCTTTTCTTATGCTAGGAGATTCAAGCTGAAGCTCTGAGGTGTTTTTCTTTGGGGAAGAGAGGTAGTTAATAATGGAATTAACTTTTTTTGCAGGGGAGAGTTGGGTATTCTGGCAGTTTGTCCTTTGACTGCTAAGGGCAGGGACAGAGCTTTCCTCTGGTTCTGTTAGTGGTGTTTTGAGTCTTAAAAGGAATCACAGTCCTGAGATAATGGGGGTTTGTATTCTCCACTGTTCAGACAAACACAGGTAGTGTGAATTTAACAGTCAGCAAGTAGGTTGGTTCCTACACAAGGTGTTTTCTTTTGCTGTGGGACAATTAAGCAGATATAGTGAAAATGGTCAGGTCTCCCCTGATTGGCCACAAGCCAGTCCAAAATACATGCAGAAAAGTCTTTGATGATTTAATATATGGGAAAGGACTTTAAAGCCTTAGAATTTGCTATGAATTCACCCTGCCTTGAAGGTGCAGTAATGAAAGGGGAATGTGCTTTGATTTAAACACTGCCTTTAAAACGCTCGGCTTTGTATTTAGATGCAATTTAGGACCACAGCATGCTCCCCATCCAGCTTTCCCTGTAATTATTATCTCAAACACAGGACTGTCTGCCCTTTTGTTCAAGACTGCTGGTATGATTTCCAGGATGCTGCAGGTGTGCACCTTCCCCAGCAGCAGCTGATAACTGTGTACATTTGATCTGCTACATCACCCTACTTCCAAAACTGTCTTCTTTCCTGAGTACTTAGTATTAGGTAATTCATGGTTTGGTTTCTTTTATGGAAAATGAACCAAACATTTACAAACCTGATCATGTACATGTAGGAGCCAACAAGTAAGTTAGCGCCCAGGTTCCTGCTAACCCACTGAAGCGCCTAAGAATCTGAAATAAATCCCCCTTTTTTTTTTTCAAACAAGCTTCATAACCATGGTCTAATTGCTTATTTAAAAGAGTAGGTCTTAGATATTGACCCCCTACCCCAAGACATAGCCCTGCTATCAGTCTCCCTGAAGTAACATTCCAGTCATGACACTTGTAGCTGAGAGATTAATAATGAATGAGTGTTCTGAAGGAAAAAAGCAATTGTTCACACTTCAGCTTGGCCTTACTTATGATTTACTTATATGACTTACTTATGACTGGAAGTACAACACTTGAGAATTCTTAAGTGGCAGAAAGCTCAGATAAGTTTTAATCTAAAGCATTATTAGTTTGAGAAATTTTTCTCTAATGTATACAATGAAGAATAATAATGTATTATTTGAGCACTGGCATTTCAGGTGACTGGGGTGCTGCTGTTGCTGTGTGGTGAGTCCTGGAGGGCTGCAGTGAAGCTTCAAGGCTGGTCATCAGAGAATGAGATGTGAAAGGAGATGATGAAGGAAAGATGGAGAGAATGGATACAGTGGTGCCAGAGATGCTGAGTGAAAGGTGGACTAATGTCTCATTGGTTGCAAGAAAAGAGGAAAGGCACACCAAAGAATTTCATACAATTGTTTTGGCTCCATACAGGTCATACCAAGCTGCATAGACTTACTCACAGCTGTTTCAATGAATGTACTACTTTATCTTCCTCTCACAGAAACAGGGTCTCAGGTATGTCTGTATGGGTCAGCCTATCATTGTAAAGAACTCCTGTTAAAGGAGCCTCCAGATAACAGGAGTATCTATATAGGGCAGCACAGAGATACTGACCTAGACTTGGAAACTGTGTTCCTATGTCAGAATACCATTTCTGCCCTTGGGAAAAATGTTCTTGCTACGCCCTGTCTACCCTGTTTCCAGACCTCTGCATATCACTGCCTTTCAGCATGAACACAAATCTTTCCATTCCTACTACACCCCTTGAATTGTGTCTCTTACATCTTTGTTCCAGAAAAGCAAATGGTACAGACCACCTTCCCACTGATCATCAGACACCATAGGTTGTGAGATCTGGCTTACTGTTGAGAATGAAGTGCTGAGATGTTGACATCTCTATGACATTGGGATACATTCAAATCTTCTTAAGGGCTGAGTAATTCTATTGACATTGGTGGAATACCTCATAGTTAAACTGTGAGATCAGACTGTGGATCAGTATTAAGGCTTTTTTGGACTAACAGTTTACTCACTTCATTTTGGACTCATAATAGTCCTGCCTGGAAGGCGTGTTAGCAGGTGCTAGCTGGAGATTTACATTACTGTGTAATTCTGCTACATTTTGTGGTTGAAACCAGCTCTGACAGAAGGGTCCTTGGCTTCTTCATGGGCAAGATGCCCATCACTTGACTTCTGACCTGGACTTGGAGGGGCAGAAGTGATCCTCTCTCCAGCAGGAAGACATTAACTTTCTCTGAGAATCTGGTTCCTAGCTTTCAGCTACAGAGCCTAATGAATTAATGCACCACAGTTTTCTAATGCAGACTGCCGTTCTCCCAGGAGTGGAACAGAGACTACTCATTTAACAGAGGACTTGAGATTCAGCTGAAAACCCAGAGGATCCCAGAGGAACAAAGCCAGTACTCTATTCACCACGTCATTCACCTTCTTCCCACACACTATAGCATTACAGCAGGAGCACTGTGTGGCTGCAGTCTTCAATTTCTCAGTAAAACAAGACCCAGCCCTGCCGTGTGACAAAGGAATGTCAGTCCATTTTGATGTTAAGAACCAAAAAGTCATGGATGAAAGAGCATGTCAGGATTTACAGTCTTGCTTTTAATTTACCTCAAGGTGCTGATTACCAGCAGCACTAAATCACGTTCTGTGGCCTGTCTGGACGGGGAACACCTGGGAAAGACAACCTTGATGTGCAGCATGGCTGGGCAGGGTGGGAGGGTGCAGCAGTCCTGCAGTAGCCCTGCAGATGGTTGCACCCAAGCTGCTGCTGGAGGCATGGGGGAGTTGGTGGCCCAGTCATCAGCAGGCTCTTATCCCTCAGTGACACAGATACAGTAATGACCTGAGAGCATAATCACTGACCTTTGTTTTAAAAAAACACAGATGCTTTAAAAATACACAGATGCTTTAAAAATACAAGGCTGCAGACAGACTGCAAAAGCTGTCTGCATCCCAGAACAATGCTATTGCACAATTAAAATCCCATTTTGTATAAAGAAAACAAACCAAAAATTCTAGCCCAGTTACTCAACAACTCCAGGGACTGCCAAATAGTTTTTGGGAAAAAAAGAATAAAATTTAGGCTGGAGCAAAGGGACCTACCTAGATGTTGCTTCTTTGGTTACTTTGTGTGCCCGTTTCTGATGTCCTCTCTATCCATGATGGTGTGCTGGCTGCTCAGTGCAGCCATACTATGATAAAAGCAGTGTGAGTCAGAGGAAAGAGAGGCTCTGACTGATGTTTCTGTTCCTCAGTACCATCCCAAACCCCTTCTGGCACTCAGTCTAGGAACTGTCTCGGAACACTGAGATTATTTGTGTTCAGATATCCCTCTTTGCCTGTAGTCTGTTGAAGTATCACTCTCTGGAAATTGGTGGTGCAGTTACCAGGTCTGAGAGTCCCTTCATGAGTCTCAGCCTTTCTGAGCTGCTGCCCTGGGATGCTGCAGAACTGCTGTATTTGAGTGTGCAACTGAAGGGAAATGAAAAGAAACCAAAGATGATGCTAATGTTAAGATGAGTTTTTTTAGTGTTGGATACAGAAGTGCATTTAATAAAACAAATTTTTTTCTTCATCTTTATGGGTCAGTTTTTTCATTCCTAGAAGTCAAAGCAAGGCAAATTATCACCTTTGCTACCCAGAGTAGACTTCAAGCCATAACATTCAGTAGACTTCAAGTGTGAACACAATGCAGGGAATTTGGGGAGTCAGTTTAGACTGGTGGTCTAGTTTCATCCCTCATGTTAAGCAGCAAAAGGTAGATGCTTCTCAACTGAACCTAAATTTCTTCAAGGTAGAGGGAATCCAGAATCTAGCTTCATCATAAACAATATGCTCCTCCAAGCAAATTTTGGCAAGCTTTACCTCACAGTGAGCCTCCAAAATCCACACAGACAATACAACGCAATGTGACAAAATTGTGATAGGCAATTTAATCAAGGAAATTCCTGTGGGCTTGAATTCTCACAGCATGGATCGCCATATATTTGTTTGTAAGCTTTCTCACCTTATCTAGCTCTCCTACAGATTTTGGAGATTTCAAAGACTTTTTTTTGCAGAGAACCATTTGAAAGTAGTGATGAATGTTGAAAGGACACCTCTTTTTTGATTCATTTGCTTTCCAACAGCTGTGTCATCTAAGCAGCAGAATTTCAGAGGTTTCCCTTCCCTATTTTGACCTTACAAGTCTGTCTTTGGATCCTTCAATGCATTAAACTGAAGACATGAAACTCATATTTGTTCATTCACATAACAAAATATTTCTGAATTAGAACTTCAGTGGAGCTATTGAAAATGGAAGTGATTTCCCTACCAGTGCTTGCTCTAGTTAGCAGAATTTGTAAGACCTGTGTAACTATGTGTTGTGAGAGACTGAAAAGTTAATGTCTCAGTCAGCCATTTGCAAAAGCAGCAGGTGCTTTGTTGATGATGTTCAAGGTTACCCATTCAGAGGGCGTGAGAACCATAGGATGACCGTGACAGATCAACCTTTGTTTTGCCAACAGCTGGGGTGTGAGCCACCTAAGAGAAGAAGCCATATGAAGCAAACCCTTTGAGGTGGTGTGGTGCTTTTCATCATCATGCCAATGTTCTCCATGGTACAACTCTCCCAGCTGTAAGAATCCCCTCTGGAAAAGGTATCAGGACATTCACACTATTCATCCCTTCTGATGGGACATAACTTGCTCAGTTATAAAACTTTCTCCCACAACCACTCCACAGAGATATTGCAACATTCACATGTAGGCCTAAAGGTGTTCTTCACTTCTGATTGGGTGTATTTGGCTCAACTATGCTGATGGGAGAGGCACCTGTCATGTCTTAGAAGGGATGATAAACCATCAAAAATCCCTGAAGAGCCCCCAGACTCATTTCTGGGCCCCTCCACCAGAGGACGGCTCATGATCCACAGTGTTACATCACAGTGTAAATCTCCACCCCCAGGGGAAGTACCTGGGCATTCCCACCTAGCCTGAGCCTATATTAACCCATTAAACCTTGTGTTTTGTGGCTTCCCTTTGTGGATCAAGACTTCAACCACACTTTAACCAACAGACATCTAAATTGCAACAACAAAGTCTTGTCATTGGATCCATGGGTGGTGAGATGTTTCTACTCTTATCTTTTCTTCTATTTCTCTCTTTCTTCTCCCAACTTCTTCTCCAAGTACATAAACCAGACCAAAAAATTCAATTCATTGCCTTAGTAAGAGCCTTGTTGTGTTGGGATAAGTGAAAGTTGGCTAAAGTTAAGTGTTCTAAGTTAAAGTTTGTAAAGTGCTTTACTTTGTTTGCATGTTGTTTTAAAATTTGCAAGTAAAAATTGGTTATTGAACCTCCTGAGAATTTTGTTGTTTCTCTCACGCACCACCCAGACTGAATCCAGCAACCTTCCCCTAAGCCGGCTGAGTGGACCAGGACATAACATGTATGCAAATAAATCAACCAGAAAGATATCAGGTCGTCTGTCCATCTTGCTTAAATACACCAGACAATCTCCTTTTTCAGAAAAGATAGAATTCTAACCTACTTCTAAAGCAAAGATTATGTTTTGTACATTTCTTAATTATTTATAATTTCTTCATCGTTTGCCAAGTAAGGACTCTGGTTATAATTTCTTTTCAGCCAGATCTCTAATCTGATGTTGTCTCCTCAAAATGAAAAGGGAAGTTTGGCCTCAAAACATTGGTAATGTTAAAAAAGAAAAATACTTGGTACTCCTTTTGAGCTATGTTGATATATAAAATTTGTAAGAACTTCATAGTCTAAATATCCCCAAGAAAAAAGCATTTTTGTGGTATTTCTGTTGGAAGAAGCTCAGCAACAAATAATGTGGCAATATTTCTAGTTGCAATAGTGCAAGGAGGCATTTCTAGTTGGGATAGTAGAAATAACATGACTGAATTCTTTGCCCTAAAAAACCTTTCTGGTATTCTTCTCATTGTAAAGCAGTAAGTGGGAACATTTTAATGGGAGATGTGGGAATTTCCCCATAGTCAGCTTTCAGGGGCATAAACTTCCTTAAAATATAAATGGGTTAAAACTTGGTCTTACAAACTTCTCTGCCATGCAGTTCATTAATCTCAATGTAGGCCACACCTTCCTCTTCCCAAGGAGTGGGTTAGTTTAAAAGAGTTCTCTATATGCTTGGTAGTTCCTATCACATGCACTCAAAGCAGATATAAAAACACGCCAAGAGCCACTGTCAACATCACAAAAACTCTTACAAAATATTAAAGAAACCATCATCAACAAAGTACAAAATCTATATAGAAATATTTTACTCGTTTAAAAATATTTTTAGCAGTGAGTTGGACCTGACCAGTCTTTGTCCAGAGGGTAGTTACTGGTGAGGTTGAAGATTCCTTCATAGCTGAAACTCCCTTGGAAACTGATTTTGCACTGAGACACACTGAAGTAGCATCCACAATGATGCACATTAGCTCCCTCACCTCTGTTGTAAATAGCAGGAACTCATTTGTTTCTATGGATCTTAACAAATGAGACCAAAAGGAAAACAACCAAGCTGGTCAAAATGAAGCAAAACTTACTGGGTTTAGAACCTAAGCAAGGCTGCTCATAAGCTATCAGCTTTTTTTTTGCTGGAGCCCCTTTGCAGTGTTGGCCTTGGGAACATTGAGGCCAATGGTGAAACTTCTATTGACAAAAATGGGGAAAAATCAGAGTTTGAGCCAGAAAGACATGCACACATGATCCCTCTCTCTTTTCATTTCTGATTGCTGAGGTGAAATATTTACTTGTTTGCTTTTTTGAGTTTTTTATCATAGATTTCCCAGGGCTGACTTCTCTCAAGTTTAGTTTCCACACACAGTATTGGTAAGTAGAGTTTACTGGTGGTTACAAGGTATTGTTTGTCTGTAAAACATCAAGAATATAGTTTAAGCCCATCAGACAGTGAAAGCTTTATCTGGACACTAGTGAAAGGCTTACTGTGAGAAATGCCTTGGAAGGAAGGACTGAAATGGAGAAAATGCAGCCATTTGATGCAAAATAGAAAGCAAAAAGGCATGTTTTTTATAGGAAAAATAGTAACAGCAAGAAAGAAAACAAAAGGGATATTTCACTATGGATGAGTCAGGTATTGTACCAGTCAGGGAATCAGACAATGTGAAAAAGATTTTGATAAGAAGGTCACATGTTACTTAGGAATTTAGCAGAATCTGCAGAAGGTGTTTGAGAAAGAGAAGTGACAAAGGCTTAAAATGACAGAGTTTGGAGCAGATGAGGCAAAAGGTTATCAAGGCTTGAGCAGTGCAGTTGTGATTAAAGTCAAACATTCTAAATTATTAGATACTTTACAAATATGAAATACCTATGGGCTTCTGTACCAGAAAGATTAAAAAGGAAGTTAAAATATGTTAAATATGGTATTAATGTATTGTCTACCCAAGGATGGTCTGGAAAACAAAAGTGAATTTATTAAATGGAAGAACTCAACACAAAGTGAGTTTCTCTGTGGTACTGCTCATTTAGAAATAGAGAAGTTTTAGCTGTTATATGTTTAACCAGCTTCCAAAGGAGGGAAAAAACTTGTTAGTAGCTATAAAGTGGCAGGGACCATACAGCCCCTAACTGCTGGTGAACAACCAAAACCAGTCTCCCAGCCATCCAGAGAGGTGAAGTGGGATGTACAGAGGTACCAAGAGAGCATATGTACCTGTATGCCCCTTGTCCCCATCAGGGCTCCAGGCTGTTTTATACAGGTGGCACAAACAGGATTCCACCCAACACTCTGCAGTACAGGTGGGATATATCTGCTGAGAGCACTGATTAGGGCAGATTCCCCATCCCATCTGGAAAGCAACTGTTAAATCAAGTACCAGAATTACTCCTCATAAGAATAGGGGGATATTCTTTGAAATATGTAAAGCCAGAAGAAAGTTTTTGAGCACACTCACTGCATCTACTGTAAGTTGCAAAATCTGACTTGATTCAAATTATACTTTCTGCTTCTTAACTTTCTCTTGCAGAATTTTCCTTAGTCTTCTGCAATTACAGCCTGCACTAAGTTCCAAAACCGAAGTACTGTGTGTAAATGCCTAGTTGATGACATTGGACGATCTGGCTCTGAACAACATCATTATTGGAGAACTGCTAAGTGATTAAGCTGTGGCAAACATAAAATGAAGGCTACCCTAGCACATTGAGCAGGAAAAAATGAGACAAACTGTCCACAGGACTGAGAACAGTTGCTTTCCTAGGAGGTGATTAATGGAAACTCAGAGTCACACAAAGTTGGTAAGAATTATGAGCCTTTGCTACCACAGTTATAGTAAAGCCTTAGAAGATAGATTTTACAAAATAGCAAGGACTATTTCCAGTCATTTGGCATATGCCACTTGAACTCTGGTATCAATAATTTTTTATTTTTAATCAAAATGCTCCATGACATGAAAAATTTCAGCTCAAACTTTCTAAAAAGTCAGCATCTCTTCCAAGTGCAGAGAGCACCTAATGGTTTTCTTGACACTTTGAAAAGGCATTTCTCTGACACAGGAAAGCAGAGAAGGAAGAGTAGAAAACTCTTGCAGGGGGCTTGTGCAGTGATCACTCTTTGTTTGGCTGTAGACAATTTAAGTAATGTTTCAAGTCTGGCTGTAGAGTACAAACATTAGGGCATTTAGATTGAATGCCAGAACTTAACTATGATACCACTTAACTTGACCTATACAAAATGCCAAGGTTCTCATTTTTTAAAGCCTACAGTGCAAGAAGGGAAAAAATTCAGCAGTATGACTCAACTGCAGCATGCTTGCTCACCTGAAATAAAGCCAAAAGTTGAAAGTTATTTGAATATAACTTTCTGTACCTTAATTTTCACTTTGGATTACAACTGAGTGATTCAGTCATGACAAATCTAATTCTCTATGCAGTTCCTGTCTATCTGGCCTCCTTCTTTCAACAACTTGTCTGTGACATGGCTAGTTTTCTGGGAATTATTCACAAGTCGTTTAAAAAAATAATTGTTATCCTTTAGCTTGCTCATGAAAGTTCCCCTGCAATTTTTTTCTTCTTTTTAAAAAGATTTATTAAGAAAAAGATGTAAATAGAGTGGAAAGGCAAATTTTTTCCCTTTTCTTGCTACTTTATGATCTTGCCATTTAGATACCAGGACAATGGGTCTCAAGAGCATGGACACACTTAAAGGGAATGTTAATTATTAGTACAATTGTTGAGATAGTTATCAGATTGCTGAGTAACTGGAAGACCCAGGCTAGCCTCTGTTGATTTACTTCCGTAGCACAATTGTTGAGAAAATAACAGTGATGTAGTCAGAAAGCTTCAGCCTGTCACTGCAAATCTGAGAATCTGCTTGACAAAAGGACCTGATGAGCTTGTAAAGGAATACCCTGGAGGCATCTGGAGTGACTGTCAGGGATGCGTGAGGTAGGGATGAAGCTACTTGCCTCTCCCAAGCTTCCCTGGTGATATGTTTGCGATAAGACTGAAATACTTGTAGACTAGCAGTGAAGAGGTGTTCCCCTTCACCTTGCCCCACCCAGACTATGAGCATCACCTACACTTTTTTTATTTTTAGGAGGCTGTGTGTTCCCCCACTTAGCTGTAGCTATATAGCTCACCTGGGAGAGGGGCTTCTCTTGGAGAGGCAACAGATCCCACAGCCCTTGTGGACACCTCCCGAGCTGGTGAATGTCAGCATCTCCAACCTGTGCACTTCCTTGAAGGAAGTAAACCATTCATCATCACTGCACCACCAGTGGCTTTGCCTGCAGCAAGCTCCTGGCCATGATCCCATTAGGGGGATAGAAAGTTGGGGTAATGGGAGATGACATCTGACATTTGAAGGTCTTTTACTAGGCATTGGTAGTGACGGCTGTGACTTTGGTCATTCTCCCGTCATTTTCTGGTATGGGGTCTACTCCTACATATTCAACTATAAACCTTCATGGAGACTTTTTCAGTTTTTTTTATATTTCATATGAATTTTAATCACACTAATGATATGGCTCAAGATGATTTGTACTAAGTAATGAACAAACTATAATGCATTATCTTGGAATTTAGAGGTGAGACATTTTGTTGTGAAAAAGTTACAGACTGGCAAAATTTCTTCCAAACCCTTTTGGCCAGTATAACATTTTTTTAGTTTAACACATTTCTTCCCTTGAGCACAGACACCAAAAGCCTTTGAGTGTTTTTCCTGGTGTGCGATCTTCTTGACAGCTGTACTCAGAGAAGCTAGAAAGGAGCAGAATTACACTATTAGATCTCTCGAGGGTTTTACTTCTATTTTCATTTCATTTTGCTTATTCCTGACAGTTTCAATAATGTACTAAGTCCCATCAAAATAATGTTGGACACCTGGGAAAAAAGAAAAATCACATAGATTTGACTTTCATCAGTGATTGCATACATGTTTTTAAAACTGCTTCCAAGTGATGGTGTAGGCAGTAATGCTCCATGATAATTTGGTACATCACAACATGACATAATGGAGCAATCAGGATTTAGAAATTTTAACCACATGGAGAATTCTCCATCATTTTCAGAAATAATTTTCTTCTTTCAGTGAGAACTTGAAGGAAGCAACTATATCCAGAGGGATTGGTTTAATATGAAGATATATTGAGGTTTTATGTAATGTTCTTGTCTTTCACTTGTTTTTGAAGTAATAAATACTTTTAAAAAGCTCCTCTCCATAGCATTAATATGGTGTTATGTGAACAGGTTATTCAGCCAGATAACAGACCGATAGTAAAAGAGAACTTTTGCTCAGCTCTATATTAGGTTATGATTTGGTATAAGTCATTGAATAATTTTTAAAACTTTTTTATTAGGACATATCTAAGATGCCTCAGAAAGCAGCATTTGCTAAAAAGTCAATTTTCCAATCATTGGTTTTCCACAGAAAGCAGAAATACAATCTAGGCCTCTGCAGACTTGGTCAATGCTAAGATAGCTATTAAGAAATAAAGTATTAACAAATGGCAAGATGAAAATGTATCTATGCACATGGAAATGTTTTAGATTTTTTATGAAGGTCATATAAATAAGTAATTATTAGCTCTATTGTGTGTCTGCTAAAGACATTTTATTTACAAACCTTGCTTTAAAAGCACTTTATTCTAATGCAGTTTAAATGCCTGAATTATAGCACATTAGATAAGGCTTCTAAGTGGACTTAATTGGAAAGAAGCCTCTTCTTTTGTTTGGAGTGGGGGATGGTCTCAGAACAGTTTTGAGCCTGATTCCAAATTTTTCCCCTTGCTTGGTCTTTGGGCATGCCTTTGGGGTGGTCCTGAGCCAGCAAGAGGTAATGTGCGTTTTCCTAATATGTGCAGGCTCCTTGGCCCGGAGGTCCCTGCCAATGCCAGGCTCCTGGGCTGCTAAGGGGTTCCTCCTGGCACACAGGATTTACAGCCCTTTAGTCAGGGCAGGGCTGGTCAGGAGCTGGCCACCAAGCCTGGGAAACCCAGCACACACTTTGCCCAGGGTGCTGGGGCTCCCTGTCGCTGACACCTGCAGCTGAGATTCATTGGTGCTGGCCTGCTCCAGGCTTGCACAGTCTATGTGCCACGGCATGCAATCCATCCTCCTTTTCCTGTTTCTGGGAGGTTTTTGACATCTGAAGGCTTCCAGTTTTGTTAGTGGAGAGCCCCAGCTGATTTCCTCCTTTGTGCATGTTCCTCTTACTGTTATACTATGTCTCATTTCATGGCTGTGTTGTGTTTATTTGAAATCAGGGCTTTTGTACCCATTTTCAATGGGTCATTTCTTCCTCTTTCATTTGCAGTTAAAGAAACTGTTCTTAAGAATAATCCTAAAATCCATCTACTTAAAAAGCATGGGATGAAAATTCTTCCTAATATTTCTAAAGCCAAACATTTCCTCATACCACATGACTCCAAAGGAACAAGAGCACAGGTATGGATGTATTTAAGAAAGACCTAATACTAACTAATTTTCTGCCACATGTGGGGGTGGTGCCCCACAATGCTATTTTAAATTGACCTTGTGAGTAGTGAGGTGGGGATGTTTTTTCTTGCAAAGATTTATCTCCATGTTTGTTCCCAGGGTTTTGCAGAGCTGTCTGTCTAGAATTTCCACATTATAAATGGCTCTTGTTTTGGTAAAGTTTGAATTATTTTCATTAGCTGGTCACCTGGGGCCTGACCAGAGTCAGGCTAAAAACTTCAGACAAGCACTACAGCTTTTGCAATCAGTCTCAGTCTCTCTCTCCTGTCATACCCAAGGAAATGAAAGGCAGAAACGTTTATGCTTCAGGTTAATGTTTTAGAAGTGTTTGAAGAGGGAAGCAAATGGACTTATTCATAAGATCCTTGAGGATGTTTTGTTTCAGTCATGAGGACTAAAACTTTCTTGAATAAAGGCCAGTCAGCAAGAAGTGGCCAGGGGCAGGGTCTGCCTTTGGGATGTGCTCCAAGACCTGGGCACCTGGAGGGAATTCACCTTTGAGAGCCTGTCAGACAATCAATGGAATTTGGGAGGTCAGTCATAGAGGCAACTCATGCAAGTCTCAAACTTAAGTTAGACCAGGAGGAACTAGAAATATCTAGATCCAAATTTAAAAAATCTTGGAGAAGTGAAGGGAAGGAGCTGGAAGAAGCCTCTCATTTAACCTAAGGAAGAACCATATAATTTAATTGCTTACATAAATAAGCATCCTTCTGGAGGGTGCCTAATTTTGAATATAACATCACATTTAGCAAGGGACCTATCTTAAACAACCAGCTTGCTCACTAGTTTTCTCTTTGGGAAATCAGAACGTTGCTTCTATCTGGGTCCTTGACAGTGTTCACAGTGACAGTGATGAACCTGAGCAGAAGTCATCAGGGACCAGTTGAGGACAGCTGAAAATCCACAACAGCTATCTGGTGAGAAGGTGGCTTTTGAGTCCCTGAACTATTAGTGTGCTGTAATTTTTGCGAGCAAATGCAAAGACTGAAATTTACTCCAATTGCCTAGTAAAGGTGCTGTTAAAATTTCTTTCCACTAATGAGCTACAAGGCAGGCTTTGCATTTTAGGAGGAAATGTCAGAATATCAATTTATATTGACTGAAGTTTATTTTCCTGTTCACAGAATATTATGGCAAATAGTAGAGGTTTGCAATAAGAAACTTGTTTCACTTCTGACTGCATACATTGTTTGGTGTGTTCCTCTCTCTCTTTCTGTTACTCTCATCATGTGTTGGTCTTGCGGATTCTAGTTCTCCGAGATATTTCTCTTGTTAAATGAAGTAAGAGTCAGCGAAGCAAGAGTCAGAAAAATAAGGTCAAAATAAAGTTGTGCTTTTTTTTTTTTTGCTTTATTTATTTGAAGTTATAATGAGCCCTCTTAATTTCTACAACAAATCTTCATTGAAATTAGAGTTGAATTAAAATTTCTAACAAAAAAATGGTTCATGATTGCTTTCTTATTGTGTGTCACGTGTGTGCCAAAGCCAAATGTAGGAGAGCAAGGGGTACATATTGCATAAGGAGCCCATATGAGGGAGCCCTGCAGCTTTCTCAGAAACCATTTTGTCACTATTTTCCTTGGAAGACTTCTTTTTTTACATGTTTACCCTTCACAATATTTTGTGGGTTGACCTCTGATGTCTAAGTTTGGTTCTGCTTTGTATCGCTTGTCTCTTTGTGTATTGCTTTCTGTGTCTGCTCCTTTGCTTTGGTTGTTTTCCCTGTTAATTTTGCACTAAGGCACCAATAGTATTGTTTTGGTCTGTAGGGCTATGATTCAAGGCAAGGGTGATACACAGATCTAAGCACCTGAAGCACTATGAAAATATAACCCTTAGTGGAACATTCATGCCTTACTTTCTTAAAACACCCTCTAGTATTAAAATCTCAGTAACACAGAGGGCTTCTGGTCACAGATTCATGGTTTCTAAGAGAAGAACTTGCACTTTTGGAGAAAAATTTTTGTTGCTCTTGTTTGACATACACTTTCCCTCTGAATTGTCAAACAACTCCGTGCCCTCCTATGCCACCTGTAGCATGATGCTTTTCTTCCACACAGTGACACATAAACATAAATCTAATACTTTTTTGAAATGTGTGCCTATCTAAGCTGTCCCCTGTCAAGGGGGTGTTCTTAATGGGTCACCATTGTCATCTTTCCTTTGTCATTGCAGTGCGAATAATCTACAGAGTGAAAATCGATAATTTTTGGGAAATCCCTTGGTGTGTCAGAGATAAATTGAAAGTCTCCAGGTTATTTGCAGAATCTGGATCAGTTTTGTCAAGGAAAGAAAAAGTTCTTGTAATGATAAGTCCTGTAATAACTGTAATGATAAGCCACATAAAAAGTCAATCATCATTTTAATTTTCAAGGACAATAAAAAATATATCTGATCTTCATGAGAGGCAATTTCTGCCCATTTGGCGGAAGATTTCCTTTGTCTGCATGGAATCATTTATTAAGTATCAGTAGATCTGGAGGCTGGCAAGGCAGAGCCTCCAGCTCCGCTATCCTCATAGGTGCACCACGATTCTGATGCCTTTGGCAGAAAAGACAGGGCAGAATCTCACCAAGGATGGCGGAAACAAGGATATGCCTTAACTCAAATTTATCTCTTCTTCAGCTGGCTAAATGAAGTCCTGAGCAACAGCTGGCTTGCAACCTCCCCTCCCCTCAGAAGACCCAGCACCTCCTCTACAACAATACATGGAATCCTTCCAATCTGCCCAGGCACAGGGTCCCACCATCCTGCCTGCCGTGCCCAGCTCTGACCTCCCGGTTTGCACGACAGCGTGTCGTGGCGGAGACTGCCCAGCCAGCTGGCTGGGGTGAATCAACAAGATGGGATTGACAAAACATTTTTCCTGACATATTTAGAATATTTCACTGGGGAGAAATCTCCTGAGATTCAACATCTGATTCTTCAGGCTGTCCTAGGAGATTAAAATAAAGGAGAAGGCAGCATTAAGTCATGCATACTGTGATTGAAAACAAATACAATGGGTCAGATTCCATCCTCGATTGCAGCCACACTGAAGTGTCTGTGGTTAAATGAGAGTAAGTGAGGACAGAGTTTGACCCGGTGCCTTGAAACTAAAATAATATAATGATAGACAAGGACAAAATTATCTGCAAAGCTGCAGAGTTTTCCATCAGAGGAACCATGAGAAAGACAAAGATCCTGTATCAAGGGGGGCTTAATTCCTCAAGGATGAAGCAAGATAAAAAATAATTATTTGCAAAAATAGTTTTGGCGGATTTCTGTCATCTGACAGCTATGCATACTGTGTGGCAAATGATTAAATAAACAGATTGCTGCTCAAGCAACTTGCTTTCAATTTGAGATGCCAAAGCCACTAGAATAATCTCTACCCACTGAAAGAAAATCACTTGGTTGCACTGTGGCCACACAGAAGGCCCCATTCATCAGCAGGGTTTGCCGGCAAGATGGCTTTTTTGTGGAAGAAGCATCTTCCACACCTGCCCAATGCAGACAACACTGAGCTAACTGAAGGCATGCAGACCTCTGTTTGCTCAAAGAGGTTTTGTGTTGATGAAATGAGAAGAAATTTCATGCATGCTTTTTTCTCTCCAATCATTCCACCCTCTGTCCTGAAGCTCTGACAGTAGTTGGATTCTAAAGATCATGCCTTCTGCATACACAAAAAATGTTTTATAGCAATCTTTCACAACAATCCGCCCCAGAGAGGTGTGCAAATCACACATGCTGATGCCAAGAAGTGGAAACCATAGAAACGACGTGAAAATGTATTTATTCTTGTCTTACCTGTGACCTGAGTGGGCCCCTCCTGAAGCTCCTGTGCAGTCTCCTGCCTGTTTATGTTCATGCCCATCTGTTGGCATGGCACTGCACCCACTCACCAGACAGTCCATCATGTTCACTGCAGCTGATGAAGGATCTGAACTGGCAGCCTGCATGGCTTTATAAAAGGCTGTGATTTAGTGCGTGTCCGCACATGGAGTGTCTTTGGAGCTCTGCATAGTGTCATCCTATCTGCTTAATCTCACTGTCCAAGGGTTAGGATTTTTTGTTTTGTTTTGCACTTTCTAAGCGCCTGCTCTGTCATCTGCATACCACATTGCATTTCATATTCATCAAAGGTATTTAGCACTCGACAGGGTGAGTGTTCTAGCACTCTAAGATTTCTATGAAAACCATCACCCTTATTTGCCTCATGCATAAAAATACAGGGTTTTTTCAGAGTCTGCCAGTTCAGAAAATGCAGCTGAAAACTGTTTTTCTTTTGGTTCAGAGCCTTGTTTTATCCTTAGTAACAGACTTCAGAATTTTACTTAATGAAGAGGAAAGTAGAGTCAATCTATATTAAATGAGGAAAAAACCCTCATCTGCAAGGAAACTTCTCCAGTTTTTTTTTTTGTGCAAAAGGAGGAGAGACTCCACCAGCTATGCAGCAAGGAAAAGGAAGTTATATGTTTGGTCTTCGAATACTTGCTTTGGTTTCAATGTTGCTCTCTGTGCAAACTTAGCCTTTGGCATATTTCCATCATCACCAAAATATATGGTTTCAGAAAAGAAGCTGAAGCTTTTGCTCTGGATTATGTTATGTCCGTTATTAGATAGTTTCTGAGAGCAACATAGGGTGCTAACCTGAACTGGACCATCGTACAGCTTGTATTTAATTTTTTCCCATATGATACCGCCTATGACAAGCAGATGCATTTAAGGTATGAAGTTCAAGCCTTATGCTTTTTCATTTTCCCCACCAGACAGCAGACAGATGTCTGAAGTGCAGAGGAGAGATGTCTCTCCAGAGCTGCAGCCAAACTCACCATGGCTCTGGGGACCATCAGCAGTGCTCAGTCCTCTGCTCTGCCAACTAATAATGCAGCCAGTGGCACAGAGACAAAATCTCTTCCCAGGAATGCTACAGAAATAACACCTGAGATTTAAACTGTGTAAACTTGTTTGCATGCCTCATGCACAAGAGAAATTGGATAAATGGAGGGTAATTAGCAATGTTTTCTCTATTCCATGAGGAGAAGTGGGAAAGTGGCTGTAAGAATCTTTTCAGAACCTGTTCCTAGATATTGTCTTTGCAATTCCAGTTGCTTGGGCAGCTCTCTATGGAAGAGGTCACATAAGTACAGCTACTGCTTTTATGCCAGACCAGTGCTGAAAAATCTAGTTCAGAGACAAGAGAATGAAAGACAGCAAAACACAAAGCATTCTGTTAAAGTACCACAATCAAACCCAAAAATTTCTGGTAAATAAATGTCCATTTCAACTTTTCTTAAAAAGCAGCTGCTATATCACTTCTGAAACAGCAAGTGTGCACACATATTTCCCATTTTCTTATTGTAATGATAGGATTCCCTTGCATCCCACTCATCTTCTCAGCTGGAGAACATGCTCACCACTGACCCAAAATTTTCTGCAAAAGCATATATATATATTTGGTTTTTCTCATACCTTGCACACCCTGTAGAAGCATATGTAAACAACAGCAGAAAAATCGTGGCCAGAATATCCTGCCTATTCTTAAGATTGGATAAGAACCAAAAAAATAGCATTTGTGTTTAAATCAAAAGAAATCTGCGTTTGCTGTCAGGACAAGCAGTTCTACTGGTGTCTCCTTACACTAAAGGAAAAAGATGAGTAGCCAAATGTGGTCTATATGATTATAACTACTTTTTCATGATCCTGAAAGCTGACAAAATCTCTCTGCATCACTCACTCCAGTATCAAATCCAGACAAAAATAATGGGATAGATAGTTGAGAATTACCTTTCAATAGCTAAATATCAATAATCTGTCAAGTGAATATCAAGATTATCTCTAGGAGAGGCCTCTAGGCTTCTAGACTAGACGAAGGCACACATATTCGCCTCACCATTTGTTCCTCACTGGTATCTCATAAGGCTTTGATTACAAGAGGGTACTGAGCTGGATGAAGTATCCTCACAGTCTGTACAAGTCCTGGGGTCCTTAGTCCTTGAAAGCTGTGCCATAGCTCTGTGGTGAAGTTTTAAACATCAGTTATCAAACTTCAGAGTCTACACAGATGCTGCCTGTCGAAACTGAGCTAGGCCAACTTTGTTTATTCAGACTGATTGCAATAGTGAAAAGTCATCAATAGTGAAAAGACAGAAATGAAGTTTCCTGTCCTACAGATCTAGATCAGATTTAGCTGGGACACTTATGGGATATCTTTTCTCTGTAAGCAGATCTCTCTTCACAAGACTTCCATGAATGAAATCTTCCTCCTAAAGATCCCAATTTTTTCCCTGAATCTTGGTAGAAATGGGAATTAGGAACAAGAGAGAAGAACAGATAGATAGCACAGCCATTTCTACAGGAAACCAGGCTAAAATTTTTCACTGAAACTTGCTTAGTATTGTGGCTATTTTGCCATTTCTTGTCCAAGGACGACCTAAAATGCCAATCTTAAGTGATCTTTTTCCATCTGTTCCTGATTTGTCTTCTTACCAATATTGATTTCCATCAAAATATGTCAAGGGGCTGAGGAGTTTCTCAGATGATGCACCAAGAATGAAGGAAGCCTGTTTCAGTAGCATGAGTACTACTTTCTGTGATGTGGCTTTTGTCAGTGGTGCCCATCTCTCTCTTGGATGTGGTGACAAAGGCTAACAAGCTTCCTCCTGCTGGTAAGTGGAGAGCAGAGGCTGATAAAGGGGATCGTGTGCTGGGAAGGGAATGAGTTTTAAAGTAATCTGGGCAATGACAGGCTTGAGGGCTCTGCAGCTTGTAAGCAGCATGGACACTCACTGACCTCGCTTTCTTTGCCTCATTTCACCTGATAAATGAGTGTGGTGCTCTGGGAGTTCAGGTCTCCCCGCCCACGGCAGCGCAAATCACTTCAGTGAGGGGATAATTGAGTAAGCGAGAGGATTTGCTCAGAGACCTTTCACATGGTTGCAGTTGCAGAGGGCAATCACTTCCCCAGTCTGTCTGGGCTCTGAAAGGTGAGTCAAATGGAGATCAATGCCAGCACTGACAGAATGGCTAGAACTGAAAGGAGAACACCCCCAGTGGATAGGCAGACCTGCAGCTGAAGTCAGCTGTGCTCTGGGGCCAGACTCAGCCCCCAGCACACCAGCCAAATGTGTGGTCACACACCCTCGACACGGTGCCAGTGCAAGTAGATACAGCTCCTATTCCTTTGTCCAGGAAATCCCAAAGTATCTCGCTGAAGCTGCTGCACAGGCTCTGTGCAGATGGCCAGCACATGTGTGGTAGGCACGCCAGCCTTGCTGGGCATATGCAGATAACTCTGAGGCAGAGCTGGATGTTTGGCTGCCTAAGGAAGCATGAAGGAGCGGGGAAAGAGAGAGACGACAACTCTCCTACCCATCCCTGTAAATAAATGGCGTGCTATAATAATTTCCATCTGCTATGGAACCCAGCCCTAAAGCATGTGTTTACCATTTACATACATTTTTATAAAAACCCCATCACCTGCTAACTTCAGATTTTATCTAGAAACAGCTCGAATTTTTTCAGGAGTGCATGGATGCTATCACAGCGGAGCAAACTGGAGCTGCCATGTGCCCAGAGTTCAAAAGCCGAAGCTTGTGCACACACACACACCAGTCATGCTCCTTGGCCATGTAGGTGTAAGAGAGCATTTCCCAAGGGCCTCTGAGTGATGTGAAGGTTGTGCAATACCCATGGGTCCAGAGTCAAGAAGTTCCCACTTATTTATTGGACAAAAGCCATTAGGTTAATTTTTCTCCTTTAAAGTTATGAACTATGAGGGGGTTTTGTTTGGGTTTTCTTATATGTATAAAAGAAAAAAAAAAAGAAAAAAGAAAAGCTGTCTTGGGCTCTACTCCATTCATTTGGGGAAGGTAATTTCAGGGTTTTTACAAGATTTGAGGTGATGTAGAAGCAAAATTAGAAATGCCACTTGGTTTCCTCACTGAGCAGTTCAGGTTTCAGTATGACAACAGATAATTCAATGTGAAACCAAAACAATTGTTAAACCTTGAAAGCTGCATAAAGTGAAATTGTCATCATGCAGTCAATTTTTATTCTGAGCACCTTGGCTCTGAGAGAAGTCAATAAGAAATGAAGGTGCTGAGCTATTAAAGTATTCAACCTATAACAGTGAAGGACACGTTCTGCACAGACTGCTGGTTATGGCCATTACTCATGACAATCATTAATTATGTTCAAATATAACTTAAACATGTGCCAGAAGTTTTGGAGAGACTAGTCCTTGGAGAACTGGGCTCAGGACCAAATCTCTACACTAGCAATAATCCTTTAGAATAAAATATTGTTAAATTATTAAACTAAAATATTTGTTTCAGACTGTGAGAATATGTGAGTCTCTTCTTGGCTGTCACCTCTTAAAGAAAGGGAAGAAATTTAAGTTTCATGGACACTAGTGCAAGTAATTCAATACTATAATGATACCAAGCCTGTACTGTTACAGCTAGTGAAAATTCATTACAAAAGAGTAGCATATCCAGACACAGGTTTTATTAAGAATCTGGTTCTACAAACACATTTTTTTACGTAAGAAACTTTTAATCTTTTGATAGATCCAAAGAAATCAGTAACTGTTCACAAAGCAGAATGGATTTGCATACACTGCATATTTGCAGATGACAAGGGATAATTTAATGTTTATGCTAATCTGTAGAATTTAGGCATTCCTCCGCATTAAAAATTTCTCCAGAGTTTTTTGTCATTTTTCAATATGTCATCTTTCTGGAAAACTCTGTAATATCAAATATAAAGTCAATATTAATCAATATTGACAACATCAATATCAAATATTAAGAGAAGTGTAGCTCTGAAGACTGAAAAACAACTATTGGTCTCTGTCAAAACTGTCAATAGTTCCAGGGGTTTACACCTTAAAAATGTCAGGAAAATGTGATGCTGTCCACTAACCATTATAAAGTAAAGCAATTATTCTACTGGTTTACTAGTATTGCCTTAAAATAAATAATTTGCTGTGGCTAAAAAAATTAAGACACTTTAGCTGATTGATGAAAATAAAATTATCCTAATGAAACATGATGAATAACGTGGCTGTTGTGCAGCTGTCTGTGCCAGTGCTGTGTAGGAACAGACTGGGCAGTGGGGAGAACATCTGACTACAAATCCTGCCTTTGACCCAGTGTCATGCTGCTGCTCATCTCAGCCTGGGTGCTGAAAAGCCTTGATCTGCAGCTTCTCAGCCCCCAGCTGCTGCTGCAGCCCTGCAGCACAGGGCTGTAGCTCAGGACAAACTCAGCTCTGGCTTCAGTAAAAACACTACCTGCATCCCTTCTATGAAGGATATTAAGAAATTACATGAGGGCTTCAGCTTTAGGTTGATAAAAGTTGCTGCTTCCAGCAATTGAAAATTGATAAAAGTTGCTGCCTCCAGCTCTGGCATGCAAACCTCTTGCAGTTTCCCTGCTTGCTTGGCTGTTTTCCCATCCAGGATGCTGAACTGTAAGTTTCAGACCAGAAAACTGGGACCCTGAGCAGGCTGGCTCCTTCTGACTCTATTCAGCTTGAAACCTTTCCTCCCCTCCCTGTACCTCACACCCCAAAAGCCTGAGATGTTTCTTAGAAAACTCAGTCATTTTCTTAGACAGGCCACTTCTTTCATATGTAGACAGCTGTAATAGTTTCAACATCCAGTCTCTCAGATTAGGGTTGTACTTCCTCCATGCTGCTATTTCTGACTATAAGTTAATCTTTCTTTGTGCATTGTAAAAACAAAATAAAAAAGGCAAGAAAGAAGGTTTTGGGTGAGTTCATGGTTTAGGGTTTTTTTTCCTCTAAATTAAGATGCTAAGTTTGTACATCCTCTTTGATAGTCCTTATGGAGGACATGTGTTCACCTTCACCCAGGCAGCAATTTTTAGTAGGAACTTGTTTGTGTAAAAATTCAAGAAATATATTAACAGCAATCTTTACTGGTCCTCTGCCTTGCTATTATCAGTTAGTATGCTTCAGGCATCACAGAGCACATGAATATTAAAGAGCAATTTTTAACATTTTGATGTTTTGTTAGCACTTTTTGTCAAAACATCTTCCTACTGGGATGCAGCGTGATGACACTGTGTCAAAACAGAATATCATCACCCCGTGCTAAAATGCTGCAATGTGATGACATTTAGATCTACATGCTCCAAGAGCTACTTGTACCACAGAGGAAAACCTTTCTTAAACTGGTGGTGGCACCTGTCTGGAGAGCAAATCTGTGAGGTAAAGATGTAGCATATAAACTGTATATAAGAAAGGCAGAGAAGAAGTTTCAGCAGACAGCAAGAGCTGGTACAAAAAATCAGGAGACAAGATTTTTAGCATAATAATGCATAATAAGCATTAAAATATCCATAATTATTTGAAGCTGAGGATAAAATCACCTGTTTCAACATGGTCCCTCATTATCAGTAGCAATTATTCCCTGGATTGTCCCACTTACTTATTGAAAAACTGATTCTAAAAGCATAACTTTCATTAAAAAGTTACTTTTGAACGAGAAAACAAATTCATGAGGTTCCTGTACTTCTAATTCTTTTCTTTGTACCATCAATGCCTTCAATAATTGAAAGAAACTGAAAATTTAAAACAATGCCCTGAATGTTTTAAAGTTAGTATTGAAGGAGAGTAGGATATCAGACTATAGAAAAAAAAATTCTGATTGTAAAACATGAGAAGCTTTCCAAAGGTCTATTTTAAATCAAGAAACTATTAACTTCTAGCTGTAGTTGAAATCCAAACTAAAATACTCTTAAGAGGTGTTGTGAAAATACAAACTACAATATCCTAAGAACATTTGAAGGACTATAAACATTTTCCCGTTCTTTAAAATATTTTTGTGTCATATTTTAATTTAAGATACTTGGGGAGCTCAGACTGATGAAAATAAAGGGATATACCCTTTCATCAGGAGCTTAGTATATTATACTTTTATCCTTTACAGAATTACTGATCAATCTAGACCATGAATTCAGAAAACAAATAGATCATAAAGTCTTAAAGACCTCTGTTAGGACCAAGCTGTGAGAGTTCTATATATGTCTCTGATTCTAATGGTTCTAAAGAAACTTCTCCAAGCATGTGCCAGACTAAAGTGACAATAACAAATCCTTTAGCTTCCAGTGCTGTGCTTCCAGTTCCTAGTTACCGGGAACTGCAGCTGTCATGGCTCTCTTTAGGACTGGGCCCCCTTTTCTTCACACAAAGAGATTTCCTGAAACAACCAAGAAGTTTTAAGATCTAGTAATCAACATATGTCACATTATTTGAACATGATTTTTGTGCATCCATTTCAAAGGCAGACTGGATGTTCAGCCAATGATGCAGCTGGCATTTTTCCAACCTAAACAGCATGGTCTCTTCAGCTTTACCATTCTTGCATGCTCTAGCAGATTTTGGAGGTAATGTGCAATCAGGTACATGAGACCATATTACATATTGGCAAATTTCTCCCCATGGAAAATGAAAATATTATAGTCATAGGACATTATAGTTATTTTCGATGTGGTTAAATTGTGAATTAATCCCCAGTGTAATTTTATTGATTTGACAGAGTTGTACAGGAACAAATGTGGTCTCAGAGAATTACATCCATAAATATACTACATTACAGAGTTGTTTTTTCTGTATATTAAATTTTGATCTGAATTTTGGCTCTCACCTATACATTTAACTTTGAAACTCCTCTACAAGCACTAATTGCTCTTAATGAAATACCTGCATAAATAAGACAAAACATTTATCTTTATAATTAGAGCTGTGTTCCTATAAGAGGAGAGTATTGGGCCCCCATTCCTCGCAACATCCACCCTCTAATTCTCTGAGAATACTCAAAAGCTGTGCATAAATTTTGGGGCTCTGTGGCAGTGCGATTGCCAGTTTGGCAGAAGAGAAGGAGGAAGGGATGGATATATCCAGGGTCCCATGGAGATGCTCCAAATTTGGATCTGGGATGTACTCCCAGTTCCTACAGTACAAAAATAGCCAAATACACAGGCCTTTCCCTCCCACCTGTTTGAAAACACTGCTCAATGGCAATGCCTTGTTTGTTTTCTGATCTTCGTGGAACTCTCAGTTATTGGACAGCTTTGGTCTGCACAACTTATTTTTGTAAGAAATATTTGGAAATTTAGGCTGTTCTCTTAAGCTCCTGACATCCTAGTTAATGATGGTATAAATATAGACTGCTGTTAAGAAAAAACAAGTACTGAAGTGCAATTAACCTTTAACAATCTATTAATGCACAAATCCTGAGTACTGTGAAAAAAAATCCGTGCTCAGGATACCCACCAACCTCTTCTCCCATAGAATTATTATACTGTTTTCCAAGAGAGGTTTCACTGGGGCCATTATTTAAGCTTGAAAAAAATCATCCTCTTCAAGCACCTCTGCAAACAGAAAATGAAATCTCCTGTGAGAAATCACCTGGCAGGGCATTGCTGGAAACAGATGATATCCAAGAGGTCTTGGACACATCTCTCTTTAAGCAAAGATTTCTTTGCTGCTGTATCATTGAGGGACCAGCAGGGAAGATTCCAGGTAATGCCTTCATGGGCTGTCACCATGCCTTTCCACTTATCTTCCACAGGCATGTCCAGTATCACTGCAAATCTAGCTGAATATAATTTAGTAGCAATAAAACTTCAAACAGAAAGTAAGAAAGAGTAGAACAGATTTTTTGGTTAAAGTTGATGAGAGATAAAAGAAAGAAATAAAAAAAATACTAAGGATCAAAGAGCTAAGTGAGAAAAAGCTATATAACAGTATTTCCAGTGGCTTTTTAGGTATGGGATGCAGGTAGCACATAAATGACAAAATGTAGATAGTAATTATCTATTTCATTGTCCCATGGCTCCAATAAAATTATTAAGAAGTTGATTACTCACACGCACATTTTGGAGAGCCTCAAATTAGACAATATAAGGAATGAGAGTTTTTAGTGGTTTATTTTGTATGCTGTATGTTTTTACATGAATTAGAGCTGAGTTTCCTGTTCCGTGTGTGTTCAGTCATTGTGAGGGAAAACATAAACTGAGTGCATGCCCATAGCTGCCCCATCCCATTGTTAAAGTGTGCAAACTAAGCAATATGTTGGATTTTTTTCTGGTCACATCATTCTTTTTCTGTGGAGGAAGCTGGGGAACAAAAGCAGGCTCTCACTTTCCTCTAAGATTTGAAGATCTCTTTTTATGCATCTGTAAAGTTGTGGAAACATTCTCTCTACTTGTTAAGTATATGAATTGACAAGAGGCCTGTGAACTGGATCAGGCAATTCCCTACAGGCAATTCTCAGAGATACTCAACTTTGTGTTCTGAGGAGCTGAACAGCACCTGACGGAGATGAGAATGGCGTTATAGGAAGCAGATAATGGCCAGAAGCTCTTGGACATGTCCTCAGGTGAGTATTGCCCTGGCGCATGCCACCCTGTGCCCAAGGGGAAACTGAGGCTGTTCTGTGAAGCAGCAGCACTGGCTGTACCAATGCCCAGGCTGGTAGTGGTACCCAAAACCAAGCCTCTGATAAGCAGAATTAACATGTGGACTCCCATTACCCTCTTTGCAATGGTAGGTTGTGGTGGAATGACTGGCACAGTGAGGCTCCCAGTTTGCTGTCTTCCTTGGTGATAGAGTGAATTCTGGTCCTGGTAAGTTCTAGTACTCTCCATACCTTACATCTCCTCTCTGCAGACATATTCCTGGAGGGTACCATTTACAAACTTCCTCTAGTCAAGAACAGAGAAACACATCACCTGTAGAAACATAGAACACAGCTTATAAATTATAAACACCAGTACAATAGATCAGAGAAGGGTATTGATAAAAATAAAGCAATTTTTGGTGGGGTTCATCTCTTATAACCTTCACTTTCTGAAATTTGGGGCACTTCAGTGACGGTTTTCTGGATTATTCACTTTTTCAGTATGTGCATGCTGTGAACAGTTTTTTGTTCACAGAGTGCACATTGTTTCTGTACATGCTTGTGTGTCTGCATGCACATGAGGGAACCCCAAGACATAAATAGATATCTGATATCAGTCTGCTGTAGCTCTACACAAGTCCAACTGCTCTAGTTTTCTGCAGAAGTTTGGCCAGGTTTCACCCCACAGGTGGACAGTAGCAGATTTCAATTTTTCCTCGGTTGTCTCATTGCTACTCATCCCCACTTTCCAAGAAATATGTTGTTACTACTTAACTATCAGTTTTTTTTGGTGGAAAGTACCTAAATTAAGTATTAACTACACTCTTCCATTGATTTTGTAATGACCTGCAATTTGTCAAATCATTTATTCCTCCGCTGTAAGCAAAAAGCAATATGAGATCTCCTCCCAGACAGCATTTCTGCTGAATGGCTTGGTTTTCAGGAGGTGGACCTACTCTGCCTGTAGTGAACAACGAGTCATTTAATCACTGAAAATTTACATTCCTGCTTCTGCTTTTTCTCCAGCATTTGGGGAATATTTTACAAACTGTGAGGAGGGAGGAGGCATTTTTAAATCACATCAATTTTAACAATTTAGAACATTTTAATCCCAGGCACTGACCTTGCCATAACACTGATCAGAACACTCCAGAGCATTAGTAAAATATATATGCAGAGATGATTTTTGCAACATGAGGTCATCCATAATGTTAAATTTCACCCCACCAGCACAAACATACAAACACAAGCAGACAAATGCATGCTTGCATTTTTGTGTGCTATATGTACTTTCATACTTTTTAAATAACAACATGGGGAAGATTTCAGGGAACAGAGAAGCAGCTAGTCTGGATAAATCATTAAGGTGTAACTCACAGACTGTGGATTAGAGTTATATTCTACCAAAGTGACTGTTGTTTTGACTGCTGAAATAGTTTGCTGCTGGTTTGAAAGAGAGTAAGAAAGCAGTGGCACAGGGTGCTCATTTGAATAATGCCCTAAATCAGTCCCATATGTTGACCCTGTGACCAATCCTTGCTGGCAAAAAAATCCAAACAAATCAGTGGTATTTTTCAAATGGCTTCCAAGCAAGAGTCTGCATTCACCTAGCCCAGGGTACACACACACACAGAGCACTTTGCACCTGCATAAATAAGGCATTTTCCTATATTGATAGCAAGGAAAAAAACCCTCTGTTTTGATTCATGCATAGAAAAATAATAGTGTATATAATTAATACAGCTTGACCAAAGTATTAGACATGGTTGTACAGACACCCTCCTATTTTTCTACCTCTAACAAATAGAGCATTATATAAGGCTGCAATCATATTCCACGTGTGCTTTGGAGGGAATTGAGAAAGTCTGGCATTTAGCTACTACCTTTGCTGAATACTCATCTCCCACCTAAAATGAACTAAAATACATTGAAGTTCAATGTGCAGTTACCAGACAGGAACTGAGCAAGCTTCAAAATTGGTTACTTATTCACAGATGTTCCTATGTGTGGAGATGGTGCCGGCTCAAGGCTCCTCGGGCAGCACAGCAAGAACAGAGTTTCCCTTTGCCAAGGCTAAGGCTGAGGAAACTTCTGCCAGGGAAAATAAAGGGAGGTATGGAGAAAAGACCAATGTGGTGAAGAACCAGGAATGACTCCTCAAGAGCTGAGCTTGCTGCTTCTAGTACATGGGGAGACCACAGTGGATGGAAGCAGAGGGCATGACTGCCAGGAGAGGCTGCCACCACACATGCTGCTGCTCCTCTTCCTGCAGCAGCTGCTAACCTGCTTGTAGGGCCTTCTCATGGGTAAGTAGGCTTGGCTACAGATTGTTTATCTTCCCTGAGAGTCCCTAGGCAAATTGGGCTTCTGCCTAGAGCTAGATCTGCATTTTGAGGCATTTTCTTGTAGCCACAGTCAAGGATTATAGCGCAATAAAACCATCACACTAACTGCAGGACACAAAACTGCAGAACAGTAAAGTTTATTCCTGCTATAAGGACCTCACAGTCTGCAAGCAGTGGCCACAGATAAATACAATATATGTCTGGAAAGGTTATAAGGGGACAACAAAATAGCTGTGGTCAATATAACAACTACAGACCTTTACAGTCCTCTGCAGGCATCACCACAAGGTGAGGGTTTGAGGAATTGAAGGAGTGCATTGGGTTTTTGTGGAGAGTCTATTGCTGATTAAGACAGAGGACATTCTTATACTTTTTACCTGTGGCAAAGAACAATTCTAGGAATTTGTGGCCTGATATAACCCCAAGGGGTAGAAGTAGTCATTAGCCTACAAAGAGTTTAGATGCTACCTGAAAGCAAGAATGATAATATGAGCTGCAGTCTGAAGGAAATCCTTTGTCTTTCTTCACTTGGGAGGGGGGCCTCCTAAAACTACAGCTGGGCTAATTTCATCTGTAGGGATTACAGCTGGTTTGATTCCCAATCAAAAGTTTGCTTTTCTCTCTATTGAGGATACGGATATTTTACATCACTTTCAAAAGTGCTCTAGAACATTTCCAAATTTCACACCACTCCAGCTTAAGAAACATAAACACAGTTTTTTGAGATGTAAAAGCATATTAAATCAGAACTATTGCTTTCAGACTATCTCTTTACATTCATAGATGCTAGGTGTGACTGGTCATGATTTTGGAAGTGAAAATGGTAATTCTCATGTGATCTGAGTGTGTCTGTAAATTTCAGCCTTTCCTGTTGAAGCCTTCAGCACCCTCCTAATAAGCCTATGCTTGGTCATATATCTGCAAGCCCAGTAATTCTTTCATGCCCCACACCTATGTCATTCTATGTTGCTTCATTCCAGTGAGACTTTGCACATTTTAAAACTACTATTTGAAAAATATTCTTGCTAACATTTTCCAATAACACTTCCAGTTATGATAAGGATTTCCCTTGGAATTCTCTCGGCAGAGAAATGTGTGATGCACGCACAGAAAACATGATGAGCCCAGACTGCATCAGATTAGTCATATTTGCCCTCTGCCTCTCTAAGTGCAGTGAATCTGCCATGGGCAGGTGAGCAGCTGTGCCCAGGTGGTTCATCTGAGCCTGTACAGTAAGCCTGACACCTCCAGCCTGCACTGGAGCTGTTGAAAGTTTTCTCTGTATGCAGAAAGCCCTCTTGTGTTTTGCATACCCAGCAGCACAGTCTGATCACTGGTAATTTTGCCAGGGATGAAAAATTTTGTCCAACACTGTTGTTTTCTTTCTGAATAAATGTTGGACTATAAGAAGTGGATGTGTCTATAGAAACACAGGTCTGGGTGTAAGTGCACAGTGACAGATTGACCTGGGCTTGGTTCCTCTTCAGGAGCGTACACTCCCCGGGCTGCTTGCCGGGGTCACCGAGGAGCTCAGCTTCTGCTCCAGCTAATGGCTGTGACAGACCAACGGACAGCCACCCCCAATCAATAGCTCCCCATATGCCATTGAGTGCCACAGCTTGGGGTTTTTTTTCCAAGAAATGCTCCTCTACATATCCTTAACTGGGTCAAATGCCTGCTGGATACGCCTGTCTTCTTCATTGAGGGTAGAAGTGACCAAGACAAGTAATTTAGACTAGACATACAACTTTGAAGTGCTTAAGAACATTAATCCCTTCATTGTTTCCTAAGAAACTGGGTCATACACATCCAGTTCCTCTCTCTATTTGTTTCTATATGTGTCTGTCCTTTCTCCTGCTGCCTATTGGTTAATTCCAAGCAAATGTGACAAAAGGACAGAAGTTTCAAACAAACTGCAAACTTCTGCAAACTTTGTGGAGTCAGTGGCTTGGTAATGGAGGTTAGCCCAGTTCAAGGACTAAACAAAAAGCTACAGTGTAGGAGTAGTAATTATCTACTTGGTTTGGTCTGCCAGCTGGCCAGTTAGGACACATGCAAGGACTGGCCAGTCAGCATTGGAACTGATACAGCTCATACTTCAGCTACTTTAACCAAAATCCTGCAGACAGAGAGGCATGGGAAAATAGGTGGGGTGGAAGAAAACTGCATGTATTGCAGAAGTTTGAAGTCATAGGTAATCTCAGGTTACTGCAATGAGAGTTCAAAGACAGATATACCTGATAAATGCATATGGCCTCATTAACAGTTCAGCACAGAGCAATTTGCACATGAATACTCTGACACATAAAAGCCGTGTTTGATGCCCAGATACTGTATTATATATGCTGTGTAACAGACACTTGATTTCTAAATAAAAATATGCACCACATAGGTATAAGCATGTATACATATAATGCATATACACATTCAATATATGCTGCCTAAATGCACACAGTGTGTTACAGCTTTATCATATATCTCAACTCTGCAGTAATTCACCACATAGTATATATACACTGTACCATGCCACTATAATACCCCATTACATAAATATAATATAGGCAGCCATGGTATTGATCTCTGCTCTTTGAATCAAATACATAAACCTGTTTCCTAGAGTTCAACTCAATGAAAGAGGGAGGAGAGAAATCAATGTTTTGAAAGTATTTTTTCCTTTTTACACTTAATGTGGTCAATGGCTGGTAGAAAAGTAAAGAGAAAATGAGGAAGAGAAGACAAACATATTTCAAATACAGATAGATTCAACATCTTTGTAATGATCTCTAAATGGGATGGTTGTAAACAGGGTGTTAAGATGCTTCTATCATTTTGTTTAGTTTTCCTTTTCCAGATAGAGAAAAATTATTATGTGGACTCAGTAGAAAGCAAAATCAAGCCAGGAAAAGTCCAGCCTTTAGCCATCCTTAGTGCACTGGAAAAATTCAGCCTTTGGATGCCATTGGCTCAGGTGTTAGCACTGCTAACATTGGCAACAACGATTTTGACTCCAGAAGCTAAAGAAGGCAGAGGCTGCAGTCCTGGAAATGGTGACAATCTTTCATTTGTCATCCTGAGGGTGAAGAATTTTCTTGTTACAAGAAAACTCAAGTAGAGCTCATCAAGGAGCCTTGTTATTTATTAGTCCAAACTCTGTCAGCAAACTCCACCATCCTCTACTGCTTCAGGATCTGAAATCCTTGCAATTCAGCACAGCTGCCTCAAAGCCAGGCATGGGATGTACACCTGGCACCTGCTGAGAGCCCAGCAGAAAGGAGAGAGGAACTGTTATCTCTGAAATTCTGCTTCTGGGCACAATGGAATTAATGTATATTTGTCTCCTGATGCTAAAGACGTTCTTTCTGCTGGAAACTCTGCGCTGCAGGGTGAGAGATGCTTCCCTGTGGCTACAAGGCAGAGGTAACAAAAAGCTCTGCATATCAAATAGCTGCGCTCTTCTAGGTGAAGTGGCTCTTTAATGTTACCCTTTAATGTTACCCTCTGCTGCAATGTGAGTCAGATCAGCTCTGGCTGGTTATCAGCTGCTGACCGTGAAGGAAGGGTGGAGAGGGCTTGTGAGAGTCTCAGCCTGCTGCCTGTGGCATGTCTGTCCAGGAAACAAGCCAGGAAGCATTTGAAAGAAACTATTGAGTTTGGTACTTGCTGGGTGGTCCAATAAGTTTGACATTTTTCGTACACCTTATTTCCACTATAACTGGGTGGGGTTTTTTCCCTTCAATATAATAATTTTGGTTTTCAATTTAAGAATTGTGATGGAGATTCTTACCTTTTACTTTTCATCCCCCTCCAGTGTCTGCCACTCTCTGCCCCAGACTTTCAAGAAGAGAAAAACAAAGGAACAGTTGATGGAACATTTTTGATGTGAGTATCTGACTTTTGAGTTTGCTTGGAATGCTGATAAAAGCTACCAAATTTCCCAGCATCTGGAAGAAAACAGAGGTATTTCTTTGTTGTTTTCTCCTCCTTGGATAGCCTGTCTGTGTTGGCTGATGTTTCTTGTCGCTGTTCAGTGAGGTGAGACATTTAATTGGTTTATTTAATGAATAAATAATAGCCATTTAAAACTCAACCGGCCCCTCAGCTAATATGGGCTGCCAGTCTTAACCATCATCCTTTCCTTCTCTGCAGAGGAATGTGGGCACCTTCATTGGGTGCTTTTCAGCAGCACATTCAGCTTTGACAGAATTCCTTACTCCTACAGCTCTCACTCCATTTTGTTGCTTCAGTTTCCCTGGGCTGATTGCAGCTGCAATATTTTCTCTCTTCCTTTTTTTTTTTTTCCCATAGAAAAAATTTACACATAGCAATTTCACCCATGTTACAAACCTCTTAAGAATACAAATCTGCTTACTTGGAGATGTTTTTTGGCCTGAGTTGTGGTGAGAGGAATTGAAGGTCATAGCAAATGCTTCTGGCTTGCTAACCTAACACCCTGTGGCACCCTTCTGATTTTTAGGATTCCAGTAAGATTAATTTGAAGGAGGCACATTTCATGAGCTGCTTTTAGCAAAATCATTCATGTGACTGTCGTTTTTTTCCTTTTTGAAAAAGAGCCAGCTTTTTCTTTTTCTTTTTCTTTGAGAGTAAAGATATATTATAGCTGCACCCATCAACTGCTTCTGTTGATGTCCAACAGAAGACAGGGTTAAAAACATCTGGAGTATTATTCATTACTAAGTAATCTGTGAGCTTGTTTCCATTTCTCCTTGAGTCAGGAGGTTGACAAAAGCAAAAGGTCACAGCCCAGCCAGGCTGTTTTGCAACACTGAATGTAAAGTGCACTGCACTAGACTCACATAAGGTGCCATTGCCCGTTCATTTGTGCCATGCAAAGCTAGACTGTGAATGTAAAAGTGACATTTATGCTGCATGAAGCAATAGGGCTTCAATTTGCTCATAAAAACAAAGGGCCACTTCAGTCAGGACCTGCTGAGGTGTTTGCTGTGAGAAGTATCCAGTGCTGGCATAAACAGCAGGCAAGCTCTGGATTTGGCCCAGATTTGGTGACATATTCACCCCAGGGGCCTCAAAAGGATTGGGAAGCTTTTATATATACTGTAATTCTGTGTCTCTATGCTGGCATGTGTGTGTGTGTGCTGCACTGTCACAGCTTCCATGGTGTGACTCCATGGAACTTCCACGGTGACTCCCTGAACAGCTGCAATGGGATGCTTGCTCAGACATCACCCCTTGCCCAGGGCCAGCAGGCCATAGAAATGTTATAGTGTCACAGCCAAGCAACTGCTTTAGTGTGAGCCCAGGCCTCAATTTCCTGGTCTACAGAATAATCAGAGTGGATTTGCAGCATTGGTGAGGGCCAGGGCAAAATTTCCTTTGACTTCAGAAAGGTACAATTTTTGGGGATATCAGTTACTGGGGTTTCTTGGTTTGTATGTTTTTTGTGGATTTTCTTTTTTTTTTCCTTGGTTGGTTTAGCTTATTTGGGAGCTTCGGTGTTTGGGCTCTTTTGTTTGCTTGTAGTTTAGTTAATTTTTTTTTTCCCCAAAAAATCACTATTACAACAAAATCATATTGGGAAAAAAAGCATTATAGTTTTGCCATAGCAGTTAAAATGCTCACATCAGGAGGCAAGTTGCAAAGTGTCAACACAGCAAGAAAAACTACATATCCTCTGGTTTTGATTAATGATTTGGGTCTACTTCTCAGTCTGCATCTTCTGCAGATTTCTTCAGTTCAGCTTCATTTAGATTGTGCAGGAGGATTTCAATATTACTTTGGAAAGGGACAGTAATTGAGATATAACACAAAACTGGTCTCTTGGGACTCAGGTAAAGTGAAACTCTGAATAATCCAATATTTTTTTCTTAATCAACACAATATTGAGCTTTGTATAAGTAGAATACTAGGTTTTTCTGCTTCATCCCATCTCATCCCATCTCATTCCATCTCACACCATCCTACACCATCCCGTTCAACAATATCAACGGCGAGAAGAGCATTGAGAATTTGTAAGGCAAAACCACAGGAAGACAATTCCCACCCTCTCTAAAGTTGTCCTCCAGCATAACAAAGACCTGAGGGTTGCAGATCCACCCTTATGTCACTGCCCTAGTTCAGCCTGTTTGAAGATGTGTGAATTTTGTTTGCTTTTCCCAATTTCTCAGTGCTATCTCTCACTTTTCTCCAGGTTTGGCAAAATTAAAGCCAGCTACGTCTTTACCTGGGGCTGATCCAAGGCCCAGGGATCCCTTCTCTGCCCTCATCTGGTCCCAGCAGGCTTCTGGCCACTGAGGATCCCCTGGGCTCCCAGGAGCTATGCCAGCAGCTTCAGAGGGAGCAGCTGCCAGCTCTTGCATGTAAACTTTCCCCAAAAGTATCTTCAGCACTTGCTTTGAGAGCTGGTGTGCAGACATCTATACCAGAGATTCTGCCAAACACATAGCTAAAATAACCCCACCTGTTCTGCAGTGCTTGCAATGCTAGATTTCGAAGCAGTTGACCAAGGGTACAAGCAAAGTCACAGCACGTGTAGGATGAAAAGGATGCATGGCATCAACATGCTCTGAGGTGATGCTAGACAAGTCCTGTTAGACCTGAGGCCACAAACGCCCCCAGCATTGCTGGAGCTAAAGGAGAGGGCACGTATGAAGAGTGTGAAAAGGCAAACATTAGGATGGGTCCTGATTTGCATGTCTAGATGTCAGCAATTATCCTTCTTTTGAAAAAAAAATAAAGCAGTAGGATCACTTTTCCAAGTTTTATGAGCAAAACCAAATCATGGCTGAGGCCATAACTCTTGCCTTAGATTCCCAAGACAGCATTCATTTTTCTAGGCAGAACCTATGACATTGTGTCTTGTGTCCTAATAGAAAAATTCTCTCTCATTTGAACATTATTGCTTATAAGGGGAAATTCAGAGCACACCTCTCAGAATTAGATGATTGTTTAATAAAATAGGACCTTTATTCAGACAGATATTGTGCAGTTTTGTACATTTTCAACATGCCCATCACATAATACAGGCCTTATTTTTGCAGTGCTGTAGGCACTAAAATGCAATTAGATGAGAAACATCTTTTGCTAGCTCTATGTAATGCTCTGCTTCTGATAACAAGTTCTGGCATAGGCATAATTTAAGTAGCAAAATATTGAGGCAGGTTCTTTTTGGTGAAATCCCCTTGGCCAACAGAGCACTGCTAACACTGGCAACAATGATTTTGACTCCAGATGCTAAAGAAGGCAGAGGCTGCAGTCCTGGAAATGGTGACATTTGTCATCCTGAGGGTGAAGAATTTTCTTGTTACAAGAAAACTCAAGTAGAGCTCATCAAGGAGCCTTGTTATTTATTAGTCCAAACTCTGTCAGCAAACTCCACCATCCTCTACCGCTTCAGGATCTGAAATCCTTGCAATTCAGGTCCCTAGTTACCATTTGTAGACAAAAAAGGTCAATATTTCCATTTACTTCAATCACCAAATGTGTTTTCATGTTTGAAGGATTCCCATGAAGGACAAAGGAGAGATGCTTTCCTAATGCAGTAAAACCACACTGCCATGTTTTTCCAGAAAGAGGCAGTCCCATGGACTTTCCTGTCTTTTCTGTGCTATATAATCTACTCTCTGTATTACTGGGAAACAAAGCAAGAGAGAGAAAGAAGTACACCAGGTGCTAGTAAATGAAGCATACAAATTCCCTGGACACTAACTCTCCTTTTTTAATTACGTGGAGAAAAAACTGTGCAATGCTTATGAAAGGAGACAGATTCATAGATGAGAACAATACCATTACTTTTCCATGGGACTTTTCCAATACAAGAGACAGGTGTACTCAAATTCATGAATTTTTCTTCATTATTTGTTGCTTTTTTTCTTCACTTGGGCCTTTCAGTGAAGTTACAATCTGTGGCAAAGAATAAGGGTTGCATCAATAAAAGCCTTCTGTTAATAAGAACTAAAACTTTTCCCCTATCTGTTACAAGGCAATACCTCAGGCTAGTAAAGCAGTTCAACATTCCCACTACTGTTGTAAAAGATAAACACTTTTTTTCCAAAGGGTAATATAAATGTAACCTAAGTTAGATATAATTAGCCATATTTTCTCCAAGAAATTGTGAGGAAGGAGGGCTTGGGGGGTGGGAGGGAAGAAAAAGCACAAACTACAAAAAAGTTAAAATACAAGAAGAAAAGAAGAAATATTACTGAAATCTAAGATGCCAGGAAATGTGTTTCAAAAATCAGATGTTTTTATAATGCATAGTGATCTTTGCAAAAAAATAATCCCCACTGCTCATAAAAATGATGAAATGATACAGTTGCAGAGAGTTTGCACACCCTCTTCCTGCCTGCCCATGATTGCGTATTTAACCTCAGCATTAAAAAATGTGAAAGAGTTAGAGGAATTTTTTTTTTTTTAATTCTATTGCTGTTTGGGCAAACAGGCTATTTCCAAGACATATTTGTATTATAAAGGTTAGTTCCAATGTGCTCAATGTCTACAGCAGGGTTCAGATATTCAGAAAAGCAAAAACCACAGTTTCCACTACCTCAGTGGAAGGCAGTGGGTACCCAATAGTCCTGGAAATCTGGCCAGTCTACTTAAATAACTAATTTAGGTAACTGAGTATTGGTGGTGAGTCCTTTTGCAGAACTCTTTTACCAGGACAAACAAATTAAAAATAGAACTTGCATCTTGAATTCTATGTGCCGTTCTTTGTCCCCATTTCCAAAACAAAAGAGTAAAATGAAAAAAATATGTCAGAAATTACAGTATTAGGCATTGAGCTCTGTAGAGTGAGCTAGATTAAGAGTATGTGTCTTGGAAAAGAGAAATGCAAAGGGATGCATGATAAAGAAATAAAATGCTGTGAACAGTATAGAGAAGATGAACAGTGAAAGATTATTCACTATTTTTCACAGGACAAGAACTAGAGAGTGTCAGATTACATAAATTAATGGGAAAAAAATCTATCAAGTATTATTAAGCACAAAAGTGCAGCTTTTTATTTAAGAGGTCATTAAACTGCAAACTGATGAAAACTGTGAAATATACTGGGAAAAAGATCACTGTAAACTTGTTCTGGTTTTCCTTAAGTTTCTGTGACTTGCTACTGGCAGAGAAGTGGTAGTGGCCTTCACGGACTTTTGGCTGGACCCAGTGCAGCAGTTCTAGTTCTTATAAATGGTTGGGCAATTCAAATAGCAGGGAACCAGACCCATGATGCAAGAGGTCATTTCATCTTTCTGCAGTTCATAGCTGAATAAACAGATCAGTGAGTAGGAGTTGAGAGGTAAATTAACTTTTGTATTCAGCACTGGCAAAAAGATAGTACAGCATCATATCCACTTCTGGTAACTGTAGTTTTTAGAGGGTGTCAGGAACTTGGAGGGAATACAAAAAAAAAAGGAGGCACCAGAAAGACTGGGACTTTACTTCTCTAGGAGACAAACAGAAAGTTTTATCCACATTTTGGGAAAAAAAAAAAAAAAGAAAATGAAAAGAAAAGAAAGAAAACCAGTCACTCAAGGGCTTTTTAATCTACTGAGAAAATAAAGAAGAGCTGAAAATTCAATCCACAAAAATTCAGACTGGAAATAAGGCAGACAGGGGGGAAGGGAGGTGTTATTTGGTTGTTTCGGTTTGGTTTGATTTGGTTTGGTTTGGAATGGGTTGGGTTTTTCTCCTTCCCAAGGGAAGGGAATGTTAGACCATTAAAGAAAATTACAAAAGAAGTAGTGGATTTTCCATTTCTTAATATCTTCAAATAAATACTATTTTTCCATTCAAGCATGTTGCTGTATTTTGTTCAGGGTTAACAGGTTAAAAAAACCCCACCACACACAAAATAGCCCATTTCTTCTTATGTCCTGACCCAGGTTGTTGAGTTGGTGACTGTAAAGCATCCCTTCTCCTGTGCGCATTAACCTCAGGGTCTCTGTCCTGTCACATGCAGCCTATGAGTCTTCATGTATCCTGAATAGCAAACACACACCTTTGAACTCCAGAGTCTGTTGGAAGGGTTTGTAAAATCTTCACAGCTTTCTAAATGCCACTACCTTTGTTGGTTGTTTCTGGAAGTGCCCTGAGTCCTAGGTTAATCACAAGACCCATGTCAAATCTCAAGGTACTCTTCAAGAGATCTCAGAAGATTATGCTTTTCTACTTCTTTTCAGAAACAAGCCATACAAATTATATATTCCATTTCTAGCAGATGTTTGTCTGAAGGCCTCAAGTAAAAGAGGCTCTGGAACTTCCCAGCATTTAATGTCCTTGCCTTGAATATTTATTTTGAAAGCACCGTCTTTCATTTGGGAAGTAAAAAAGGACCAATTCCTGTCAGGATATTTAAGCTGCTGCTTTCTGAACCCTTTCCTGTAGGTCTAAATCCTCTTTAGAGTACAACTGTAGACTGGAGTCAAACAAAGGTCTTTCAAATCTGAATGGAATTGAAGGATCATATGACATCACTATAAGATGTATAAAATTTTACACCCCCTCAAGGTTCTTTTCACACTCACAATTTTCAGCAAGCACATTCATCTTCTGATTATTCTTTTTTTTCCCTGTAGATCTGTTGTCTAGTCAATTTCTCCCCACCATGAACATGTTTTTCCACCAAAGCGGAACTTTGATACTTCTCCTTATTGTCTTCATATAAAAATACTGTAATTCTTTAATAATTACTGCATTAGAACATTTCTCAAGTTATTCTGGTTTTTTTTTTGTTATTTTGTTTTTTGTTTTATTCCTGCTTCCAGCAGATGTATGCTCTTTCTAATTAATATGTCCTCTAAAAATGTAGTAACTCAGTTTTATCAACCATCCAGCTTATTTACAACAGCACTGAATGGCACCTGGCCAGGACACAGTGCAATTGCAAATTTTCTTTATTCATTCTTCCCATGGAAATGTAAAAAATTATGAGTCTCTTGGAAAATTTATCTCAGCATTTTCCACTGACTATCCAGGCTATGCTTTCCTACCCACTTGCTCAGTGCATAGCACAGAGACAAATTCTTCAGTCAAGATATGTGTTTCTGTATCTACTGCTTCTACAGTCTTAAAGGTTTATTACTGTTGTGTGTACTGAAGTTGAATTGTTCTTTCATGATGAATCTGTACTGTTTGTTACTCAATTCATACTGGAAAAAGAAAAGAAAAAGACATTTAATCAATCAATTGTCAGAAGTGTAGAAAACTGAAAATGCAGCACATAATTTCCAGTAACAGGGAATTGTTGCTGAGTACTTGACTTTAGTGATTTATACTCTTCAAATCACTGTCTTTGTCAGAAAATGTAGTTCTTTCTTCTGTCATTTGGAAACAAGAAGTGAAAGATCTCTACTTTTTCAAAAGCCTTAATGTAACAATGTTGAACAGAAGTCAAAAATATTTAGGCAGCTTTGTGGAATAAGTGTCATAGCCCTGGCTGCTAGACTGAGATGTGCTCACAAGAGCCTTGCTCCTGAAGAGAGAGAAGTTTTTCTGTGCACCTACCCTTTTCATTGAATGATTTCGCTCTCTCAAATGAATTCCTCTTCTAAGAACATTTCCTAAGATCATTCACATAGTTCACCTTAGGGTCTGGCCCATTCTGGGGGTGGCTATGATGGAGAAGTGTGTGCTTTCTGCACTCACTGCTTACTGTGGTGAGGAATGGCGAGATGCAAAATGGGCCAGAGTTCAGCTGGCATAATTCAACAGCAGAAGTTTTGAAATCAGTGGATGTCTACTGGTTTATATCAGCTGTTCAAAAACTGAGGCAAAAGCACAGATTCCAGCTAGCTGAATTTTGGAGATGTTGTCTAGAGCCAGCTTTGCAACTCAAGTTTCTCTCTGTCAGCTTCACAGAGCAAGGGAGGGAAGTGAGATAAAACAGTTAAATGTGAAGCTCATCCAGTGCAACTCATTTGTAACTCTAAAGAACATTCTCTTGTGGTCTTTCCAGAAAGTGGTTTACTAGCATTTTACAACTACAGGTAATGCATGTGATAAAATAACAAACATATACTAGATGGATTAAGGAAATTTGGGCAAAGAAATCAAAATATCTAAGTAAGACATCCAAAATCCACAAAGACTGGCATCTGAAAAACACAGGCCTGTTGGAAAAGCCTGTGCAAGTGGCTGAGATTAGTCATATCAAACAATATCTGCTTTCTACCCAGGCAGCACTGCTAAGGTGAGGTTTTTACAGTTTTGTGCCAGCTCTCCTGCACATGCCTGGATAAATCCATGCCTGGGTGGTGAGCCAGAAAGGCATCTTTTTTTTTTTCTGTAGTCACAGAGACTCACATTGAGATCTGGCTGGCTCATGAGAAACTATGACCTAAAGAAAGGGCAAGCACCCTTAAAATCCAGCTGATTTGGTGAATACAAAAGTATCAAGAGCAGGGGAACCTTGGAATGGATTTGGAAGATAGCTTTTGGACTGTGGTGTCTTTATTGTGATGTAAAGACAGGGTGTGAATTTGATGCTTTTGTCCCTGTAAAGATGGAGTTTGCAGCTGTATTTTGCCCAATGATTAAATTCAATCTGGTAATGGGTCTGATAATTACATCTTTCCCAAACTGACCTGGATAGAAGGCACCAGAGTGGTTTATAGTGCATTCAAGTCTATGAGTTATTTATTGGTGTTCCTTCCATTAAAATAATTTCAAAATTGATGTGAGCAGTTTCATGAAAGTACTAGGAATGACATTCCCACCTTCAAGAGTCAACTAAAACAGATGTTTTCAGAGCACTTTAAACTCAGACTTGGAATACAGGCTACCTATCAAATTCTTGTGGTCTCTTCAGCAAAACCTGTCACACTATAAGAACGAGCCAAAACCCTGCTGTTCAGGGCTGTTAAAATTTCCATAAAATAAAAAGTTCACCTCCACATAAATGAAGGATTGGGGTAATGAGATATGGCCATAGTGGCATGTAGCCTGTACACTTAGGGATGAGGCAGGCCCTGATCATCCTCTGGGTGGACAGAGATGCAGAACTGTAGAAGGTCTCCCAGGCACCCTAAATGCAGAGGTAACATTGCCTGTGTCATTCCTGACAGATATCCAGCACACTTACATCTACAGATTGCTGCTGGTGAATGGCCCACCACTTACCCAGAAAAAATATTCCACAGCATCCTTTCCTAAGAGCTATGAAATTTATCAAGCTGGAAGAAATAATTTTAAAATGCTGCTGCTATGGCTTTAGGAGTCTTTTGACTATAGTACTGTCCTGTTTCATCTGGCAGGCAAGAAACTGGAGTGATGAATAAGAAACCCAACTTCCAACAGTTAACTGTTTGACCCTGGGAACATGGATTTGACCAGTTCAAGCAAGAAAAGGGAATAAAACTTTTTTTTTTCAGTCTCCATAAATGAAGGGAGAAGACACAGATAAAGAGCAGACATTTACTATTATTAATTAAATGAATATAAATATTAGGTAACTATTTAAATTATTCCTGTACTGGCCGAACACAGAGCAGGATATAGTTAAACCTAAAAAAGGCCTGAGACTGAAAGAAAATCATGGCAATCTTTTCTTCAGTGATATTTTTTTGCTGTATCAAACTAAGTTGTTCATTTAAAAAAAATCATTGATGATCAGTGGCAGAAATCAGTAGCATTCTTTGCACACAGGAAGACGAGTCCCCTGAGCATGGTTCTGGAAAAACTTCAGCAGCTGGCTGACACCCTTTCTTACCCTTTGTGAATCAGAAAGGTGGGAGGGGATATAGTGTATCTTGGCCAACAGACCATCTTCTGCTCTTTTATGAAACCAACTTGTTGTAAGAATGCCTTCATTCATTGAATGTCCAGTGATAGCTTTTTCTGGGCAAACTTTGGCTTTTAGTCTGCTCACAAGTTAATTTCATCTCCCTGTGTGGATCTTTCCTATTGTTTTTGGTGCTCCTTGACTGACCTCCCACATCACTGTGCAATATTAATTTTTGTGTTGAAAACCTTTTTGTCCATCTCACTGAATCCTTGAACACCACAAGGCATTCAACCAGTTTACTGTGACTTTATGAAGTTTCAACAGAGAGCTGTGCCACTGTAATTTACATGCCAAGAAGCTGCAAAACAGTTCTGTTGGAAAACAACTGGCAGATGTCTGCAAGGTGAAGCAATCAGTCTGTTTCTGTCATACCACACAGCTCCCAGCACACACCAGACTGGCTCTTGATGGATACCAGCCCCATCTTACACCAAAAGCCATTAGTGACTTTGCCATTGATATCTTTAGGAAGAGTTTTCACAAAGTTATTTCTTCATCACCTGAGTGATGCCCAATGAGCTGAGGGAGGCCGCTCAGTTCAGTCCTGGTAGCTTTTGGTGGCTGGTCTGTATAGCTCCTATGCAACAGAGCAGTTTTAGAGCTGCCCACGCCCCCAAATTGACCTAAATCCTTTCTCCTGCCTCACGCTCAAGGTTGTTGTCAAAGACATGCTTAGTAACAAGATGTTTCCTGGCAGAAATCAGGTACAAAAATGGAACTGTGTACCTAGCTGCAGTGCCAGCCTCACTGATGGGTGGGATTTGCCTGGGAAGCTGGGGCTGTGCCCCTCAGGCCCCCCCGTCACCGGCCGGACACCGACTCCCATTGCCACCCACTGCGGCCACTTCCTATGGCTGCACAGCAAACCAGCAGTGTCTGGTGGCACACTCAGCACCACATCTGGTAGCGTTTAGCCCGAGTGTTGGCTGTCCTTCCCAATAATTCATCTGGAATAGGCTAAAGCAACAAGCGGGCGTTCGTTCTCCTGCGCTCTTTCTTTCCCCCGTTGTGCCATTCAACAGCTCCAAAGCTGCTAAAGCCACAAAAATGTTAGAGTGATTGTTGGCCGATGTCAAACTTATTTTGGAGTGGTTGTCTTATATTGGGTGACATATTATTTACCTTTCTTATCTAAGCTTAATAGAGTTAAACAAATCAGCGCTTCCTGACGGGAGGCTGCTAGAATGTGATTGAATGAGCAGTGTTGTTAGGAGAGCATATGTGCCTGAGCTCGTAGATTCTAACAGCTAAACTTTGGTGCTTCTGTTGTGACATTGTATTTCTAGCTTTCCTGTCAGCTTAACACCACCCAAGGTTGGGGAATTAAAAAAATTCATAAATGCAAACACATTTTAATATACTTTTGGATGTTTCAGTACTTGTAATGCATGAGGTTTTGTAGAATACGTAGAGCAGACTCAAAATCTCAGAGGCTGAAAGTGAAAAAAAATTATTTTTTTAACTCTCAGGTGTTTTAAAGCAAGTTTTTCATAAAGTCAGCAAAACCTTCAGCCAAAGACAAGTGCGTGTTGGATTAACACAAAAGACCCAACAGTGATAATTAAAATTATATCTCTTTTTCATATTATGAAGAACATACAGAAAAGTACAATGGAGAGTTTCACAACAGAAGCTTTAAATTTGAGTTTAACCCTCCAAATACCTGTGCCCAAAGACAGTGGGATGGAAAAGGCCAGAGATCAAAACTGGTATTGACAGAAGGCTCTCCTTATCTGCTAGGGCAGAGCAAACTCATCAGTGTGCTATCTGAAATACTCATGGTACAGATTCCCAAAAGAGAGGGATGGCCCCTAAGAGACACATATTCTCTTCTGCCAAGGTCCTTTGGCTTTAAAGTAAAGGACAGTAATTAGCCCAAGCAAGAGCCAAAATAGAGCTAAATTGCAAAGGAGTGTCAGCCTGCCCTTTCCCCCAGCAGCGCCAAATAAGTGCACCCCAGCCCTTGGCTGCTGCTGACCCTCTGCTGAACTTCTGCTGGTGCATCCCTCACAACTCTGGAAGTCTCAGTGGTGTCTTGATGGCAAAAAAGACTTTTTCCAAGGCTCCCTCTTTGTTTAGCAGCGCCCCAGCTTTCCCAAGTCTTATGGCCATCACAGAGCCATTTAGAAAAGCAATGTTTGGAGGCATTCTTGCACCACTGGTATGGTCTGTGCATCCCTGCAGCAGCCTGGATAGAGGTGTCACAGGCTCCCCGCTGCAATCAGGGGTGAAGAAAGGGATGATATGTATGTCTGCATACCTACAGAAAGAACACTTAGGCTTTTTATGGGTAAAATAACTTAGGTTGTGAAGGCCACTTTAGTAAGTGGAAATGTCTACCCTGAAAGATCATCCTTTTTTTTTGATCAGTGCTGAGCCTAATATCTTTGGTGATGTTTTTATTTATTACATGATAATCTGGCAGGGAATTGGTCAGCCACTTGCAAAAATGATTAATCAAAAATACCAATCTTGTTCTGATTTGCAGCATAACAGAAAACAGCAGCTCTGTCCTGTGCTACTCCCCAGTGATTTACATCAGTATGTGCCAATGATGGAAAACATAGCCTGCCTGTAAAGCTACAATTAGGTCTAGTTTCCATGGACATAATCAGTTGAATGCAGAAAAAAAGAAGAAAGAAATCTAATAAAGAGAACAATATAAAGTAACCATTATAAAATAACTGAGGACTTTACATGCCAAAATATGAATTACTTTAAGATATATGTTTCTACTGGCAATTTTTGTACTTTTTAAAAAATGCTTTATGAGACTATCTAAGTTGAAAAGTTCACATTTATACAGGAATAAAAGAAAAATCTGAAGAAGCCTGGAGTTTATAAATAAAAGGCATGATACATTAATATGCAGTTTTCAGAGTGTTCTACTTCACCATCTTCTATTTTAGATAAGTAGAGTTACACTCAAAGGAAGTACTATCGAATAAATACAAGAATAAACAGCTGAGAAAGGCAGAATATTAACAAAGGTCCAAATGCTGCTGACACTACATCAAGAGAGGGAACATTTTGACAACTTTATTCATGCCAATAATCACAAGTTGCCTTTTTCAACATTCAGGCTACTAAAGTTGCCTTGTTTTGCTTGTTAACCACTACAGCAAAATGAAATAAGATTTCACATAACGAAAAAAGCTTTGATTCCTAATTTCAGACACCCCTAAATTTGAAAACTTTGCTGTTCTTCTGCCAACAGTTCTTGATATATTAGAAATTTTTCTTCTTAGGTTGTATGCCCACACCTGAGAAGAGCTGAGCCATCTTGTGCTGCCTTTAGGTACCATCAGTCTTCTATAACACAACAAACACGGAAGTGTAAATTTGATGTTTAAACATGGCAAGAGATATTTTAATTTCCAGTTTTGTGGGTTTCTACAGTCGTACACTATGCTACTAGTGTTGTTTCTTAGCCTTCTGTTCTCCATTACTCGTGCTATAAAAAGTAAATTGAGAATGTATCTAAATAATCTCTTTCCTTTGGTAAGCTGGCATAGGGAAAGCTGTGTTGGTCTTGGTATTTTTCTTTTCAAACACTGAATTCCTCTGGGATATTTCCCATTCCTCGTATTACAAGCTTAGACTGATATGTGTCTCCAGTCAGGCAGCTGTAGATTTCTAATCCCCTAAAACTAGGGGGTTACATTATTACGTCTGAAGTGTAATAATTCCTGGGAAGGAAACATGCAATATAAAAATATCTCTAATGATTTAAACTGTACCCTGTACAATACTGTATTACTCCTTGTTAAGGTACAGCAGTACAGAGCCATGTTTTTACAGGTTATTTTTCTGTCCCCCAGCTCTCTTTATTCGGGCAACTTTTACCATGTAGGAAGGGACAGACTCCCAAAATAGGGTATAACCAACAGAAAACCCCACAAGACAAGTCTGTGTTGGATGGAGCACATAAGAGATAACTAGGAAGGGAGGTGGAAAGCATTAGCATTAGCTGTGAGGCTAAGCACAGCATGCTCCCCATCCCCAATAAACACATTGCTTGCCAGGCCAGCATCCATCAGGTGAGAAGTATCAGCTTTTGGTGCTGCTTCTGGGAGCAGGCTAGTCCTTGGTGTCACTGAGGTGCCATCTCCCAGCTCACTGTCTTTTCCAGTGAGACTTTATAACTTTCCCTGTCCTTGCTTTTTGCCTTGAATCTTTAATTTGTTACCCATGCTACTGATCTTACCTCTGCCTTCAATTATACATTATAATTTGGCTGATTCTAGTCTACATACTTTCTCACAGCTCTTTCTCATAACTCAGTGTTTTCCAAAAAGTTTGAGCTAAGGTTGCACAGCTGGGCTGTATCAAAACTAAGCCTAGGATCACAGGCAGCTGAACTCCTAGAAGAAGAATCGCGAGGTGGGGGAGGCGGGAGAAAAAAGTCCTGTGTTGATGGGATTGTACCATAGAACTTTCCAAGGTCTTGAGGGGACCTCTGGTTCTAAGCTGGAGATGACGATGACAGTGCTTGCTAAACTTTGCCAAGCCAAACATCTAGGACATAGATCTCTGCAATCAAATCAGATAAAATTTTCCAGGCACCTACAGTCAGCTATTTTTCTGAAAGTAAAGGATGAATGAACGCTCACAAATGCTTATTGTGCATCCAACCCACAAACCAAGAAATCCAGGAAAGTCAATGCCAAAGAATTTTAAATTTTAATAAATATTCTTGAGCTGACGAGGAAGCCAAAACAGGTCAGTTTTAGGTAACTTCAGGACATGTAGAGTTCATATTCAGCTCCTGGCTCTTACATAGACCTTCCTTGTGCAATTTAAGGCAAGATATGTAAGTGTCAAACTAGGACTTGAAGATGGGTACAGGGTCCCAGTAACACCAGCCTATGCATACAAGACTACAAACTAATTCATAAAAGGTTGTAAAATCTAGGGGAAGGAAAAGGATCCAGATAGATTAAGTGCTGCCTAAAGTCCAGGCACGTACCCTTCTCCAAAGCCTTGCAGTTCACATCAATGCTAGATGACTTTTTTTTATGAAAACAAGTCACCACTTCCCAATCTTCTTCTCAAAAATAAATGGGCAAAGAAACCTTTCACTCAAGAGTCTACTGGTTGCACTAGTGACCCATAAAGGGGAAATCTGGACTCTAGTCTTTCCAGTGCTTTCGGAGATTGAGCCCATGGAATATATCCCATTTTTAAGGTAGTACTGCCCTATTGCTACAGCTGAACCACTGTGACAAGAAAGAATACGGGAATCATGGTCCAGAGAAGCAAGTTGTCCAATTGCTTCTTGAACTCAGACAGGTAGGTGCAGTGACCACTTCCCTGGGGAGCCTGGACCAGTGCTCAACCACCCTCTGGGTGGAAAGCCTTTTCCTGACATCTAATCTAATCCTCCCCTAACTCAGCTTCATGATGTTTCCTTGAGTCCTGTCACTGGTCACAGAAGTGAAAATATTGGTAGTTCCTACTTGGCCCTGCACTTCCTCTTGTGTAGAAACTTTAGATTGCAATGAGGTATCCACTCAGTCTCCTCTTCTCCAGGCTGAACAGACCAAGTGACCTCAGCCACTCCTTACATGGCTTCCCCTCCAGATCCTTCACTATCTTTGTGTCCCCCCTTTGGATGGTCTCTAATAGTTCAATATATTTTTCATATTGCGCGCCCAAAACTCTACTCAAGGTGAGGCTGCCCCAGTGCAGAGCAGAGCAGGACAATCCCCTCCCTTGCCCAGCTGCAATGCTGTGCCTGATGCCCCCCAAGACATGCTTGGCCCTCCTGGCTGCCAGGGCACTGCTGGATCATGTTCAGCTCACCATTGACCAGGATCCCCATGTCCCTTTCCACAGTATTTCCCTCCAGCCTTTCATTCCACAGTCTATACACACAGATAGAGAATTCATCACTTGCACTTGTTAAGCTTAATTTCTTTCATGATTTCCCATCTCTCTAATCAAGATCTCTCTACAGGGCCCCTCCTCCAGGAAGACGACAGCTCCTCCCCATTTTGTATCACCTGCAAACTTGCTTAATATCTCTTCAAGTTGTGCTTCCAAGTAATTTCTGAATATGTTGAAGGGCACAAGGCAGAGCCCTGTGGAACCCCATGCGTGATCAGTGGCCATTCTGATGTCTCCACATTCACTGTAACCCTCTGTGCCCAGCCCATGAGCCAGCTGCTCACCCATTGCATCATGTGTTTATGGCCAGTCATGGTCCCTACGGTCCAGACTTCTGATGCATTTTTCAGTACATGGTCAGAAGAGTCCAGAGAGTGCATTGTTGTGCAGACTAATGTATAACATGAAATCTGAGAGCCACAGCTGCTGGCCGTAATTTAAACAAAAAGAGTGAGACCACCACATATTGCTAAATGAGGTGATTTTGATACGTTGGTTTAAAAGAGAAGACTTAGGTTATTGAACTCAGTCCCACACGGACTAAAGATGAGCGTCTAGCCTGCTGAATAAGGGAGATGCCAGCATTCCCAAATGAATGGTGTAGGCATGTCCCTGCTCAGTTAGTGCTGGTCGTGAATACCAGCTGACGCATTTGCCATGTGAGGAAGCGTTCAAATCATTTCCAGATAAAGTCCAAAACATTTGTTAACTATTATTTTTTTGAGGCTATCACTTCAAGAATTAGTTGCTGCAACTTTACCATCAAGCCATATAGTCTGACTCGCATTCTTTGTCTGCAAGCTACAGCAGGTCCACCTATGGCACCTAAATGTGAGCCTCAGAAACCTATTTAGGAACCCTCATTAATTTAAATGGGTGCTGTTCTCCCCAGTGGCCATTAGGCAAGTAGCTATTTCAAGGATCTGGATGCAGAGACCACATTAGGTGCAGTGAAATCATGCCTAAATTCCCTTGTAGAGTTAGTCTTAAATTTATAAACAGAGTGAGTAGAAAGAATTTAGGTCAGGCTACAGACCAGGGCAGACCTAACAATAAAATCACTGATAACATGTGGAGTGATTTCACCTCAGCACTAATATTTTTAACATTAGTTAATATGTCAGAATGTTGAGAGCCTAATTTTTTTTTGCTTCCTGAACAATAGACAAATCTTACTGAAGTCTTACATGCCATAGAAGAGTAATAAAGTAGATGCAAGGCATGTTTTTTATTCTACCTGCTTTTCCCAGACTGCATTGAGTCCCTGCTGAGAATACCCAGATTTAAAATAGTGCTACACTTTATGACTGTTGTTCTACACTTTATGACTGTTACTCTAAATCATATGCAATTAAAGCAGCCACAAATATTAGTCCTTTATTAGACCAAATATTTCCTTCAGAGCTAGTCTGGGGATTTCTGTATCCATAGATGGGGGTGAAGAGTGAACAATTGACAGTGAAGTAGTCTGAAAAGGCACCTTGCTCTCTTTGCCCCGCTTAAAAAAAAATCCCCAAGAATAGACTAAAAAAAGATGTCTTAATGTGAGAACGTTTGTATTTAAATATTTACTTCTCTTGTGCAATCTATATTAATCACAAGAGAGAAGAAAGGGAGACAAGCAGATGAATATAAAACCTGTGAAACTTAGTGGAACAAATGGGATAATTTCCAATTTCTTTACTAGGTGTTAGATCAGGCCCAAAGGATTTACCAGCTGGGACCCAGTTGGCCTGCAACAAACTCATGCCGAGGTTTCCGGCAGTTCATTGAGCACCACTGCCCGCCCAGTGGAGAGAAAATATTTTCAAGGGTCTCTAAGGGAGGAGGCTGCCTGCCTGCCCCAACACCCAGGGTACCTCATCTTCTTCTGCTGCCTCCTCCCTCATTAGCAGAGTCAAAAGTTTTCCTTTGTACCACCATTTCACTGAACACTGAATTAGGTGCCAAAGCATGGTGAGCTGAGTAGCTCACCATGAGTAGCTTGCATGAAAATTGCTCTTACCAGTATTACAGGGGCTCTGTGTGTGTGTCACCACTGTCAGATTGAATTCCCATGCACAGATTGTGCAGGGACTGACTACAAAATCTTGTGGAGATATAGATGTGACATTCTAGCCACCATCACACCAAGGCTCACACTCAAAAGTTTAATGTTTACATACATAAATAAAGAAGGATTAAAGATCTGAAGTCACAAAGATAAGGGATTACTGCACATAATTCTCTAAAACTGCTCACCAGATGATGATGTGCTTTTTTCCACATTTGCTGCATTTCACCTTAAAAAGGGGGGATCCAGATTTTCTTATATTTGTACCAGTTCTTATGTTACTCTTACAGACACTGCTTATTTCCTGGCATTGGTGGGAGAACACCTCCAAAGGAGCAGCTGAAGTATGTGTTGCAGATAGGCCGCTGGCCCTCTCATGAGAAAAATATCAATAACATAACAGATGAATCACATTTCTAACATGTTAATAAACACCTACAAAGCTCTCCACACTCTTACAGGCCTAATCCCAAGAAACTTTAAACTCACGCACATACTCGGTCATGGGGGATCTGCAGCTGTCCACTTACCCCTGCTGCTCCCTGCAGCCCTCTGATACCTCCACAGGTCAGGGCTCATCACTGGGGTGGGCTGCCATGCCTCCTGCCTGTTCTCCAGGTGTTGACTGCTCCATGGAGAGCTGCCTCTGCTGTGCCTGTCGGAGGTCAGGGTGCTACAGGCTGTCTCTGCAGGAGGAACATCAGGTTTTGACTACCACTGTTTTCACATCACAATCTCCTCCCACCATTACAAATGGAGCTCCTTCTTTTATATGTTCTTTTTTGTTTCAAAAGTTGATGTAATTCCTTCTTTGCTATTTACTCTGGCTTATGGTCATCTACCTCTTTAACACTGTGAGTTTTGCGGTGGTTTTGTGTATTTGATCCAGACATGCTGTTTACAGCCACATGCTTATCTTAGCAGGTGGGGTTATCCAGGCGCTTTTCCAAGGGTGGGCTGTGCACACACCCCCTCAGCAGGCCAAGGATCATTTCAAACAGACAGTTTGGGATGCAGTCATCCCGTTCTGGAGGGCAAGAGCAGTTAATGAGAGCAGCGGACACGAGCTCTCACATGTGGATTGGGCTCTGTGCCAGAGAACTATTCCAAGCACCTTTAATTTACCAATACAGACAGAGCCAAGATGACTGTCATCGGAAGTGAACAAGCAGACTTTAAGCTACATGCAAGATGCAGAGTCAAGGTCTTGATCTGGGAGATAACTCAGTCCTCCAACACTCAGTGAGCTGGGATTTTTGTTCACTCCAGCACACCAATACAAAATGGCCATAAATTTCAGAGCTTAATTCTGACTTTAGGTTCTGACTCTTTGTATTCTTAAATGGGGCTCAGGGACAATGTTTTGGTTCAGCACCACCTCTAAAACATTGCATTAGCTTCATGTCACATGAAATAAAAGGTAAATGTCTTTTGATCTTGGTCCGCAGCCAGGTTGTTAGAAGTTCCCTCCCCAGCCTCTTGGGCCTGTGCAGTGCCTCACTGACTGTGGAGCTGATTGTAAGGTGTGGTTTCTTGTTCTAACCAAGTAAGTTTCTTTCTAAAGCCTTCCTTAAAGGGATAAATGGAGACATTGAAACTAGGAGGAGCAATTCTTCTCTCCCTTGGTCGGTGTTGCAGTCACTTCTCTGAAAAACAGTAGAGGACAGAAAAACAGAAAAACAGTAGTGGACAACTGATGTCAGAGTGGGCAGGGTAGAGGAGGTATAATCAAATTTTTATCAAAGCCTCAGGTATTTTGCTTCCTGTTTTCTCAACATTGGAAACATATGTCATGGTTTAGGAATGGTATTCCCCAATTTAGTGCTCCCACTGAAGCACTCCAAACCAGGTGCTGCTCTCTCACTGCTGCCTCCCCATGTGGCAGGGTAGAGAGGAGAATTTGAGGCAGAAAAGGTGAAGATCACAGGCTGAGATAAGAACAATTTACTGGAATCTGCAATGGAGCAGGAAAAACAAACCATAACAGCTGCAATATCAGTAACAGAAGGAAGCAGCACTACCTGACTGCTCACTTCCCACTAGGGTTACTCCACCAGAAGGGACCCACTCCCCCATTCCTGGAAAAATACAAGATGTGGTATAGAATAACTTCCAGGTCCTGGCCATGAAATCCTCCTGGCTACCACAGAAGTTAATCCTGTCCTGGCAAGAACCAGGACAACATCCCAACAACGTAGGATGAGATCAAGTCTGAGATGTTGTTTTTGTTATTGGCCCTGTCCCCACCACTTTTTCCTTTCAAGTACTTTGGGGATTTGTGTCCTATTTACACTTTGGTGCATCATGACAGAAGAACCATCTTGAATTGAGCTCTCATGAAGTGGAGCACAAACTCCTAAGGACTTCATTATATTTGTAATAGTCCCAGCAGATTATGGCTTGGCCCAGGTAACCCACCAAGGCAAATGTCAGCATCTGAAGTGGAAAACATTTCCTTTTCTAAGTAAGCCACAAGGACCAACCCAAAGAGGGATTTGTTGTGATCAAAGACTACATTACTACAGATTACTGAATAAAGAATATAAGTCTTTCATTCCTTGTTCCCTCACATTCCTTGGTATGAACAAAAGCCATTCAGATTCAAAGTCACTTTGTTTTCAAATCCATGTTAAAATGAGGAAACACGCTCCAACAAAGTAATTTTAGTGTCAACTTTTGGAATTAGAGAAAAGCTGAAAAGGCATGCTGGCGGGCAAGAGAAATAGCAAGACAGGACTGTGGGAATCCAGGGTCAGGAGAAAGTACCTGGAATAGAGGGAGAGGCCAGAGCAAATGAAGGGAGTAGTTGAGTAGGAGAATTAGTTATGAGCTAAAGATTTCAAATTTTATTTATTCTCTGAAGCTGAATTGGAAAAACATGGGGACTTGATAGCATACTCATGAAAAGATGGTATTTTAGGAGCTGGTATTTCAAGTGTAGGTCAGATTGCTGGCTGCCTGGTACCTTTGAAAACAGTGTCTTTTAAGAAAAAAGAACAATTCTGTTTTGTGGAGATAAATGGTCCAGTGAGGAGTTAAATGCAGTATCATCCGTTCACTGTTTGTCTATGCAACTTGCCAGTAGTTGCAACACTACGTTCTCTGGAAAGTAAGGAAAAAAAAAGAAAAATCCCTGCAGTATTTTTTTCTCATAATGTGCAGAGCATGATGTCAGCCTGGCAGAGGAATTTAAAAATAAACAATAACACACATTTTTACCAAACAGAAAAATATCACTTGCAAAGGCAATAAAATAAAGGCTGTAATATATTTTATCTCTTATTTTCTTCATGACTGAAGAAGTAGGCAAGCATTAGCAAAGAAGACACTTTCTGCAGAACTGTGTAGTACATTTATTTTGAACAGTCTTTGCATTGGCATGATGTCTTTTCCCAGCACTGGAGACAGGCAGCCCTCTTAAAGGTGTCCCTATGGGGATGGGAAAAATGCCACAGGGGGAACAGCATGGTTGCCTTCCCAGCTCTGCCTACACATGTTATACTTCCCCCCAGTGATGGAATAAACTACTTTGTGCTGTATTTAAATGGGCAGCAACTTCTGATTTTGTGAGTGGAATCTTTTCAACTCATAGACTTACATCTTTTTAAAGCAATCTAGCTGGAAAATGTTCACAAAGCTGAAGATTTGACAAAATCCTTCTCTTTCATTAGTGCCTTTTTGGAGTAATAGTGGCATCAGTAAAGTGTTCATGAAAGGTAATTTTTTTTCCTATAGAGGTTTGAAGGAGTAATTTTAGACCTTGAATGTCTGGTTGGGTTTATATGTTTGTTCAGCAGGTGCCTCCATGTGAATTAATAATTTGTGGATTTTCTCTAATTGATGAAGACACAGCAAAATTCATTTTTCTCTCTCTGGTGGGGAATGAGAAAGATTTCAGAATCCAGACATTTTTGTGCATGAACTAGGGTAATAGAGGACTTGAAATAAATCCAGACTTCAGGTATGTAGCTACATTTTGAACATTAACACTGGGATCTCAGTGCCACATCACTTTTGAAGAGTGGACATGGATCCTAAGGCAAGTATTCTGACACAGAGGCACAATTATGACAAGCTAATTACACCCAAGAGACACCCAGGTTTGATTATAAAGGGAGCCACTAGTTCACATGAAGGCATCTATTCGGTAGGCATCTGAAGCAGATTAAGTAAATTCCTCTTTCTCTCTCTTTCCCACCCTTCATTACTTGTTTTCAGTGTTTTAGGTACCAGGATGGAAGACATAATTTCCTGCCTGTTCTAAAATGCTTCCTCCTGAAAAATCAACTCTAAATTGAGTAGACATTGGAAAGACTTGACTATTTTCCACATGAAAACAATTAGATCAATAAACATTTTTGCCCTGAAAGCAAACATTTGCTATAGATCACTTTCCAGAATATTTCTTTTACTGTTTTGATATATCTTACTTTCCAGATTATTTGGTTTTCATTCTATGTAAGAGAAAAATATCTTCAAAAACCTTGAATGGTCAGCAAAGAATGGTCAGCATACTCTGGCCACCCCTTCTGTTGATTGCTTCTCACAAAGCTGAATATTATTTGATGCTTCAGACCTTTTTGTTTATTTCATAATGAATTTCATTAATTGCTAAATTCTTGCTGTGAGAATATTTAAGATTTTAATTTCTTTAAATTGGAATAACATATGATTTTCTGATCTTAGACTTATAAAGTGGAGAATTCTAAGGTTCAGAGGATTCCTTCCATAAATAATTTTTTTCCTCTTTCTTTGTTTCGGTTTTTTTGTTTCTTACCCCCAGAGTTTCAGGGTAAGGCTCCTGAGACATATGTCTGAGTTATGGTATAGATTTGAGAAGATGAATGCTAGGCCAAAGCACTGTCTGAAACAAAGTGCCACAGGACAGACCATATTTAATGTAAGAAAACACCGCATCATAGAAAGGGGCTGATTCATTTCCCTTCTTTAGGGCAGCTAATCACCAGGCAAGCCATGGATTCCAGATTGTCAACTTCATAAAGAAGGAACAGAAGTAAATTGTTTGCTCTGAAGAGATCTCAGATGGTTCCAAATTTCTCTGCTGCCTGGGCTGGCTGTTCATCCCTGCCAAATGCTAAATACTCTGACTGCCAGCCATTGCCATCACTAAAAACATCCATGTGGTTCATTGCTTCCACCAATGCATTTCTCCTTGGGATTACAGAACATCATTATGGATCACCATCATCATTGTTTGATCTCAATAGCTTTCTGCCACGCCAACTGTGCAGCAATGCTCCTGCATCTCTGGCTAATTTTGTCCTTCTGTATTTGGATGAGTAAGGTTAATAGAACTCTGAAGAGAGAATGACATGATGGTAAAAAAAAAACCCAAAAAACCAAAAAAAAACCAACCCAAATGACTTGCAGGACTGCTGAAAAGAGAAAATTTTTTATCACTTTCATATTTACTGTTACATCCGCTTTCTGCAGAGGAAGGCATCAATGCCAATAACAAGTATGCTAATTACTATTTAGGCCATAACTTCAAGTCTTTAAGTAATGTTGAATAATTCTTTGGTTCAGTCAGGAAATTTGCTAAGACACATTTCTCCAAAATGCTGCCAAAGACAATGTCTGTTTTTAATACTTGAAAAATAAACCAGATTTGCACTTTTAAGTGACCACAATTTTACAGTTCCTTTTGGGCTCCAGTGCAGCATTCAAATTCATCTCACCTCATGCTTTCTCCTTCCAGCCATCACCCTCACTCCTCCCCACTTCAGGGTAACACTGAAGATCACAGACCTGGGAGAAAATTGCTGTACTCTTTTATGCACTTTGATTTAATGTAGCAGAAGGCAGGAGCAGAGGGTTGATGGTAGTGGAGAAGCCATTCACCTTCAATACCACTGTACAAAATCTGAGAAAAGAAGTGAAAAAATGTGTCTGTGAAACACAAAAGGTGGGGAATAATTTCTCTAACATACAGGAGAAATAACAGAGAACTTCATGCTTCTTATTGCCACTAATGTGTGATCACCATCATTTTGGGATTGTGCAGATCGATTTCAGTCTGAAGTGAGGATCACAGCAGAATGATGACGTCTAATAAAATTACTTTTCTTTATGGTCCCATTCAACTCGAACTAGTCAGTAAAAACCAAGAGATCCTACTGATCCCTGCATGTTCTTTGCCCTTTTCTAATTTTGGTGGAAGTCTTCAGTGCCATCCTAAATTATTCACATCAGCTGCTGTTGTTAGAAAAAAAAATAGTCATGAAGTCTCATTTATTTTAAAGATCAGAATGTCAGGAGAAAAAAGAGGTTGCTTTGAAATACTGCCCTAACATATAAAATACTGCTTAAGGTTTTCTCAAGCAAGAGAGACCAGAGTGACATGTTCCCTTGGGAGAGAAGGGCTATACTTATTAAGGCCACAAGCCACTTTTGGTCTTTCTAGACTGTTTTGGTGCTTTCTTTCCCAACAGTTTTCTCTTTTGAATAGTCCTATCTACTGAAATCTGTGGAAAAAAAAATTAAGGGACCTTAACAGCACATACATTCAATTTTAAAACTGAGTCAAGAAATCTTGCTTACAATTCCCATTCAAAATGGTATTTCTGAACTTTTTCCTGAATGTTCTTTCAAGTCTCAACTCAATGCAAGGTGGGATAGTATTAACAGTTTTTCTCAAAATTGTTAATAGTTTAAACAAACCCCACCAAGAACTCTCTGGAAGTACTGATGGTAAATACAAGGACATAAGAACCAAATAATGGCCACACTGAGTCAAAGGTTCATCCAAACCAGCATCCTGTCACCAAGAATGGTGGTGCAATGTAGTGACACAAGGCTCCAGAAGTATTTCCCTGGAGTGTTCTCAGGGCTTTTCAGTAACTTGTGGCTTAGGGACTTCCTGAGATAATATAGAAATAATCCACCTGCTTTTCATGACTCTGAGTCATTGTGGAACTTCTCTTCCATAGCTTTGTCCCTTGAGTGGTAAGCCTTTACCATCCATAATACCCTGTAGTAAGGAAAGCTCACCCCAGTGTCCTGGGAAGGAGCATCCTTTATTGTTTGTTTCACATCTCCCAGCTGGGACCATTGGCACAGAAATGTCATGAGCAAGAGCCATGAGCCCCAGTCTGTGATGGCTTAAAATGCCATGGACTGCTACTGGCCTGTCAGAAGTTGTTTCTCCAGAGCAGCTGGGAGACAGTTTCCTCAGGTCACTTGCTATACTCGCATCTGCCCACACATTCAGCCTCCAGAGACTGTATCAAGACAGCAGTGTACAGACTGCAAATTTAAATTCCTCCTGTGAACCACAATTATCTTGAGAATAATGTTTTATCATAAATAACATTTTATTTCCAAATCTGCAGAGCTCAGAAAATAAAAGCAAATGTCAATACTTGTATTTTGTTTCTTGTTCATAATAGAATTTTAATGGTCTCCTGTGACTCCAAAAGGTAAATCCCCCCTTTTTACAAGAGCCTCAAATCTGAGTGTTGTTCTGCTGGGCATCATTAATAGATTCATGTTTTACCTCTCTCCTTATTTCAAATGTCAATGAAACAGGGTAATAATGATAAAAAAATATTAAAATGGCAGGGAACAGAATTCCCTCAACCCAGCTTGACATTCCCACTTGCTCTGATACTTGTGGATCAAAAGGGAAGTGTCTGTACCTATCTGCTGCCCAAGAAAGCAAAGGCAATTGATTGGCACCTCAAAGAAAGGGACATGCAGATGTGGTGCTTAGTGATGCACCTGGCAGTGTTAGGTTGACTGCTGAACTTGTACTCAAAGGTCTTTTCCAGCCTTAATATTTCTGTGAATCTGTGACAAGAAGTTTGAAGGTCACTGCCCAATGGCAAAATTAGAGGACACTATAAGCAGCTAAGAAAGGAATTGTTTCCTTCAATGGCAGGAAGGACAAGGTTCATCTGTTCACATCACGACAATATCTTATGTGGCCTGCTCTTCAAGTGTCCTATTGTACTCTGGTCTTCTTACTCTTGGCCCTTGCCTGCTTCTCAATTCTTACCTTTACTTTCCACATATGTAACTTACTGGTGGGAATTTGGTTCAACCAGGTATTTTTAAATAACAAAGTTGCATTACCTATACATTTCCCAGGTTTGGCCTATTTTGACATGGGACTGTGCATTCTGTTTCTATACTTTCTACCATTATCATATTTTAAGGTAAAAAGCAAATTGCAACATTGAAGGCAAAAAAGGGAAATCTGTCTTGGGAAGACATACAAAAGATTTCATTCACATGAAAAAACCCACCAACATGCATACACAAGGCTTTTGCAATCAAGGGGAGTTGGACAGGCATACCTGAAGACAAAATAAGAGCTCTTCTATTTATTTGCCAAATGTTGCCAAAAAGAGATGCAGGGCTGAGGATTGGGATCAACTGGTAAGTTTACCACTTTTTAAATGACAGAACAGTGAATTGAGAAATTCAGCTGCCTTTTTGATAAAGGTATTTAAGCTTTCAGTGCTTTACAAATTGTATTAATTGAAAATATGCACACACATGATTTAAATGAAAATATAAAGGGCTGCACTTTCTTTGAAATAGACCAAATGCTACTGTAAGAGCTAATAGATAGGCAAAAGCTCATCACTCATTGACACATAGATGTTAAAAATGTCTTTTATATTATTATTTCAGACTTCTCAAGTATTGGAGCTACTTTCCCACACATACAGCTGGGACAGGCTAACTTTGTGTTCTTGTACCCCATTCAGCGTTTACTTGTTTGCTCACCAATTAATCCTTATTTTGGTCACAAGCAATTGGTGGTCTGGAGTCCTGTAGCATCCATGTGCCAGATCTAAAATGTTTTGATATGTTCTGGACATTTCAGCATTTGAAAAATGACCTTTCACAGTTGTAGCTCTTCCAATACAAGAGGATGAAATTGATGTAACAAGGGGAATTGTTGCCTGTTGAGATTTTGTTGCATTGGAAGAGAGAATGGGCGTCCAGTTATCTGTTTCTGTGACTGCTGCATATGGACAGGGTGATAGTAAGAGGGAGTGAGATCTGAGAGATAACATTCTGCCCTTTTGGCCAAAACCATCCCTGGCTCCCACCCACACCAATATGCCAGACTGCAGGTTCTCTCACGACAGTCTCCCCAAACACGAGTTCGTACTATATAACAAAAACACTGCAAGTCTCATTTAATACAATGTGCTGCCCATGCCTGATCTAGCATGGAGGTAGAATTACCTTATTAATTAACTTAATAATCTCCCAGTTCTGCAGATGGAAAGCCCCCCCATCACTGGTAGGCAGTGGGAAATAGTTTGGCATGCAGCTGCCTGTGCCTTCTCTACTCCAGGGACAGAGAGAGTGCCCCAAACCCTACTGCCTATCCCAGCCCAACATAACAAAAACCATTTGGTTCAATTCCTTGCAGACAAAGTAAGACTAGCACCTTGCAGCACCAGGAGCATGTGTGGTGTCTGAGCATCTTCAGGCATGGTGCACTTTCTGGAAAATGGCACTTGCCGCACTCAGAGAGCCAGTAGCAAGCTTGGGGATGCTTTCCCTCTGTAATTTAAACACATTTTATTTCAATGATGAAGAAATTTAAATAGAAGTCTAGCTAAATTTAGAAGACATAGACATGGATAGTCAAAACTATAGACTTTCTACTGTTGTTTTTTTTCTCATCTCTTGTCCCCCTGTTTTTTCTAATTGGAAGTGGACCAAATTATGCTCACATCTGTGTATGGAGATCAATGCATTTAAGTAAGCTAAAACTCCAAAGTGAGTCTGAATTTATGTATTTAGACTAAAAGGCAGTTCAGAAATTTGGCACATTGCACATTGTTTTGCCCCAGCCCTGTTTAGCATCAAGTCCAAGGAAAGCCACAGTGACTTTTTCTAAGGTTATACTTCTGCTTAAAGCTAAACAGGGCCTGTGAAGCAAGCTCAGAATCTTTGTGGTTTACTTTCTTTTATATGGTGAAATAACCATGTAATTATATCGTAATTGCATGACAGTAACCTGAAGTTAGAGAAAAAAGTATTGCTGAATGACTGGCTGCAATTATGCAACCTTACAGAGCTAGTAGAATTTGTTAAGATGGTGTGTCAATCCAGGATTGCTCCTCCCTGGTAACAGTAAAATTTCACTAAATTAAACTCTCAGCTTGGAGGACAGATTGATCATGTATTTATGTTGTAACGATTCCTTAATAATTGCTACATTCACATATGGAAGGTACTGTGCAATCAGTTCTGAAACCTTAGCAGATAAGACTATTTAAGATTGCTCATATAATAATGTTGTCCTGTAACTGAAACCTAGATTCTCTAAGTTTCTCACAGCTTTTAACATCTATTGTGTGCTTGGAAAGAAGGAGCAACTGATTCCTTCTGCATAAGAACATGATCTTGCTGTGCATCATGCATCAGAAACTGATTCCTTCTGCATAAGAACATAATCTTGCTGTGCATAATGAATCAGAAAAAGGCTATGTCCTCCAGTTGTTATTACATTTTACTGCTTCCTTTGTGTTTTAGTCAAAGATAGCTGAGAGAATGTATGAATTGACAAAATTCCCAAAGTCCACGAGTCTTCATAAAGAGGTTCAAAAGAGTATTTCTGTACCCATTATGACAAGACAAAGTAATTTTCTAATTTTAAGAAATTAGGAATAGAAACCACAGGATGATGACATGGTACCCACCTCTTTACAGGAGCAGCTTCTCCTCCTTGGTCCTCTGCCTCCTGGGCTCTGTTCCCTCACCCCTCCTCACTACATTTCTATCACAGTTAGTGCTACATCTCACACCTGTGTGTGAAGCCAGTTTTTCTGGATCACAGTAGCAGCAGAGGTGGTACCAGAAGGCTGATCCCACTGGAGCTACCCCTCCACAGACCAGCCTGATGGATGCTGCTTTCACACAGCTTGTCCTGCAAATGTACTTGGATGCCCCACACCACAAGCCCTTCTGTGCAACAGGAGCATTTTGGCACTTTCCAGAGAATTTAGCTTCATTGTGTTTGCCATGCAGACAAGAAACACAAGCCAGAATGCTTTTGCATTTTTTTCTATGACTTCTTTTCCTTAATTTGGCATAAAACCACATTTAGTCTCCTCACTTCTACATATCCAGCCTGAAATTATAAAGCCTACCTCTGTGAGGTATAAGAAGATAAGGTTACAGCAGGAATATAACTTTTCAGTTTAGGCACTCTTTCTGCCAAAATGGCAATATTGCTGACTTCCAACCAGAGAGGAAAGACTTCCAACCATTGTCAAAGCCTGAGCCATCCTTTGTCTGTGTGTGTAGGAATTGTATCTAGTCAAAACCTCACCTGTATTAGAAAACTGATATTGGAATTATGACCACAACTAGTGGAAACAGTCCCAAAAATCACTGTATTTGCCAGCAAGAAAATTTCCACAGAAGATTTGCATACTGAACACTTAAAAGCCAAATTACAATTCTAGATGATTGTGAAATTCTTCACAGAGTGAAAAGTAATTTTTTTCCTCTAGAAACTATTACTTGCCCCAGAACTTGCTGGTAGCTTGAAAGGTCTGTGAATTGCAAAGCAAGACCAGGCTATATCAAGGAAAGAGAAGACATCCTATAGTAAGAGCATGAAATGTTAAAACACTTAGGAGAGCTGTAATCTGGAGATCAGGAAGAAAGACACATCAGTTTTAGAGAGAAGAGAAAAATTTGCAAGGTGAATTTAAAATGTGGGGAAAAGGTAAGAAATTGTGTGGGGGAAAGGATCTAAAAGATTTCAGGCATGGATTTTCCTGGCACAAAAGTTTTCAAATTGCCCAATTTCCTTCTCCTCTGGATCTGCCTTTCTGGCTCAGGGTAACTCCTGTGCTCTTCATTTGGTTTCCTGAGTTACTGCTCTCTGTAGAGAACTAAAAAACTCCAAGTTTTATTCCCAACATAATTAATTTTTTTTTGTTTTGTGCCATTAATTTTACTTCTATTTCTCTACCCATGAAACTTCACTTAGAATAATTCCCAGCCTCCCAATTATGTTTCACTGACATTTTTCACATCAAGTTATCTCTCAGAAATCTTTTTCTTCAACTATATGAGGTATATATTTGTAAATAACTGACCTTACAATAATTTTCTAATATTTTTTTTCCTTTAGTACATGGCAACATATACCATCTGAAATTTAGGCCAACATTGCTTTTAGTTATAAAACTATATTTAATAACTGGCTTTTCAGTAAATAAAGGAAAAATTTCTAAGATAACATTTTACCAAAGAAAGAAGGAACCTGTTTCAGGTCTTATAAGAACTCCAACACCAACATATATCACACATTTTGAAATGTTTCTTCTGCAAGCTATTAACAAGGGTGAAGAGAGATTATACATCTCTAAGCATTCTAAAGGTGAAAAAGAATTTTTAGAAGTTGAAACATAGCAGCTACACACAACTTATATGATAAATGCATACCTTTACTTCATGTATAATCATATGAAATAACTTGGAATTGTGTTAATGTGCTGGCGTTCCTTTCTTTTAGCAGGACAAATTAGTATGCATTTATTTAACCTGTCATTACATCATACTGAACATCAGTCACTATGCAATTACAAAGGTAATGGTTACCATGTAGTACTGACAAAGCCACTGTTTGGCTCTTGTAATTGGTAGTCACTAAAATGCATTTTCCATATGATGAATGAAGTAGCCAGCAGAGCAGTCAATGCTGCATGAGATTTGCCAGAACAAAGATTAGTTTTAGAGTCCTGCATGGGCTTGAGCATACAATAGTGTGTCTGTTTCTTGTTTTTTCAGTTCTGTTACAAAATTCTATAGAGTGAGTTCAGCAGGGGAGAGCAGTGAAGGAAAAAAGAGCATACTTGGGGGCAGAGAGGGGAGGAAAGGGGAGGAAAAAAACTCAAAGGATGAAATTTGCCATGTGTAAAGGTCAGTCCAAGTCTTAAATCACATTATTTTAATTTAAACCCCTTCTCTTTCTGCAGCAACCTCTGCAGTTCCTTGACAGAGGCAGGGATGCTAGGACCAAAGTGAGCCATTAGTAAGCTGCAGCTGATGCTATGTGCAGTCAGGATATCTTCCCAGAGCTACACTTATCTCTCTTCCAGACAGATGAAGACATGCTACCTTTAACCGACAGTTAAACTTGGCTGTCTTCCTCCTGTCACTTATGAATTTGCTCCTACAAACAAGTCCTCTTGGCATCAGTTACTTTAAGCATTTGTGAAGGCCATGTTCATACCTTTCACACATACAAGTTGACTCATTGGGGTAATATTGCGATGCTGCAGTGAGGGATTTGATCCTTTGTCTTGAATCACATTAGCTTAATTAGTGGAAATTATTGATGATGCATGCTTTGAAGAGTCATTTGTGTCAAATTTCAGAAGTCTTAAGAATCTGATTTCTAATTCTAAGTATGCATTGCAAGCCTAGTTGGATAAGTGTTATTTTTACCTAAAATCTACAGGAGTGAGGCACTTTGTGAACAATCTCCTGCTGCTCTGTGCCCCATTGGGCTCAGCAATTTTGTCACCTGGTGTGTCATTCACAGTGAGGAGCTTGGAGACCTTCCATGGGGTTCCTCAGCTGCCCAACAGAGCGTTTTCATCAGGGCATCAGGATGTTGAAAGTTTTAAAATAGGAACATGCTGGAAGTGTGGAAGCCGGCATGATAACAAGAATGCTTGCTGCTCCTGTGCTGCAGTGCTGTAAAAGCCTTCACACTCACCTCAGGGAGAAAAAGGCTGGGAAATGTATTGCAGAGTTGCCTGACAGCATCAGTCGCTTCTCACAGAGACGGGCTGTGAGCCATGGAGGCTGCTTTCCTAATCCTCAAACTTTCCACAGCATAGAACGGAGGACCAGTTCTAGTCCTGAAAGGATCAAAGGGGCAGAGATCAACTTTCCCCTTGCAGCAAGTCAAGCTTTCACTGGCTCTGTCCAACTGCAACCTGAGCTCTGTCCTTCAGGCCCCTGGCCACCCATAGCATTACCACAATTAGGACCAAACCAAGCAACTAGGAAAAGAGAAACACCTCTCATATGTCCCCCTCACAGAGCCAGTGGAAGTGCCTGACTCTACAAGTTCTTTTTAATTGGCCTCTGCTTTCATCTCTCACACTTTGCAGAAAAGCAAAGACTATGAGCAGCTTTGGGGAAGGAGGGAGTTTGGAAGATTAAAACTAAGTGTTTGGATTTTGTCTAGAAGTAGCCCATATGGAAAGGGCTTTTTGAATACATATTCAGTGGCATTTCAGTATTATGCATTAAGGGTCCATACTTGCATGCACACTGAAAACAGCATGTCTTTAAACAACACCAAACCTAAACTGTAAGCTATTGGCAGTACCTCTTCTGAGCTATTTGCCTGAATTATTTCTGCAGTAAATCTCTAGAAATGTCCACTTAAACAGTAACAGTCATAAATATCTCATGGAAGCCATAAAATACAACAGAATTTTGGAAGTCATAATTTTAATGGATAAAACTGCGCTATAAAAGAAGGGCCTCTGGGACTGAGGCTAAAGTAAAATTTATCTAAGCGAGCTGTGATGCTAATCCGTCTGCAAGTGATAAATTATCCAATGTCCCAGGTGTGACATAATATCCAAAGGGTGCATAGTGATTAAGGACACAAAGGTATAGATGTGGCAGGGGTCCAAGAAAGCCCCAAGCAATTAGTGGTGACTGGAAATTGTCAACAATTGCTCTGAATGTTTGATAGTTTCCTCTGTGCTCAGGTTTGCCAAGGCATACATTCCCCAGCGTCTGAGGCTGGGTTTTGAGGCACGGTGGCAGGACCTGGCTGGGCACTCATGTAGCTCTGAGCAGGGTGCTTACAGTCTTTTCAGTAAGGTACTAAGACACCCTTCCCAGGCTCCTGCTGAAATCAGAGGGTCAGGCCAACACTTAGGGGAAACAAATCAAAACAAAATAAAAAAGGAAAACGCTTATTTTAAAATACAATAGCTAGAAATATTTCTGTTTGGTCAGAAACAGAAAAAAAACCCACCCTTAAAAAAAAAAAAAACCCTTTCTGTTCTAAAGAAAACAAAAGTAATTCTTGGAAATGCTGAATTGCATTGTGGTATCATTATAAACTGCTGTGATTCTGAGAGGTCTTTTGGAGAGGCCAGCAGAGTCCCCATAAATTTACAGCACTAAAATGTTTAGACAGAAGGCAATCAGTGCGTGTTGGACTGGATACCCAAATCAGTCCATATTGTTATACAAACTGATTATGTTTCAAACAGCAAAAATGGCGAGCTGTTAACGGCAGCAAGAGTGTTTACATAACTCGGTGTCACTGGAGAAATCGGAGACAAACTCCTCAGATTCCCTTATTTGAAGGGAAGATGAACAGGATCCAGATGAACAGCTCACCCAGTGAAACCCCGAGCCCATGCACTGCAGGAGCCCCACTGCTCCCAGAGCAGGCTGCTGCCTGGCCAGGCAGCCTGCATGAAAGCTTCATCTGGCTGATGATACACTCATTTCTGAGAGGTTGACTGGATTATTAACATTATCCAAGGGGAGAGGGTGAGCATCAGTTTTTGAGACTGCTTTTGGCAGTCAAGAGTGTGTCATGTGAAGAAGGATGATACTCAGTGAAGAAGCCTTGGGTTTGAAACGGATGCTGTGCTTCACACCCAAACCCACAGTGCCGTGCACAGCCAGGTCCCACAACAGCTGTGTGGAGCCTTCCCTGTGTACCACAGCCCACAGGAGCCCGCTCAGGGACACACACTGGGAGCAGCACTTCGGTGCTCATCCCTGCTTTTCCCTGGAGCCATTGCCTACTTTTCCCCACTAACTATGGTACGGGAGTGGGACAGCTGCAGCACTGCATGCGTGCATTTGCCCTCGCAAAGCACATTGCAAAGGGGACTGCCTACAACTGGTCCTTACCACTTACAGTCCCAAATCTATCTCTTGCTAAGATATATAAGAGCTACCAGCTGTTTCTGGAACACACAAAAAGGGAAAGCTTGAAGAACAGCACACAGATATAGCATATGTCAGTATGAACAGCACACAGAAAGAGATAACATTGCTTCACTATATTGGCTAGATGGAGAGCTGGCTCCCAATCCAAACTATGTCACTTTTAACCCCTGTGACAAGGTATTTTTCACCCTTGCTATAGGATTCAGAAATCCCAGCAGACTTAGGATAACATAGTCATACTGAAAGTCTCATTCGGCCTTTGAGAGTTTCCCTCTAGCTGTCCATCAGCCAGTCACACCCCACAGTCTAGCCTCTCCTTTCCTAAATCCCTGGGTCTCTTCAGACCCTGCCTTACCCATGTACAGATGTGCCGACAGCCCAGCCAATACCTGACTTGCTGAAAATCTGGCAGCATCTATTCTTCATATGCTTCTCCTTTTGCTTTTTACCTGAAATAAATTGGTCCCTATTTACACAGCAGGATACTATATGTCCAATTGGAAGTGTTTGGAGCTGTTTATCTGCCTTCTACATCTTCTCAAACCAGTAAAATGTTACCTATTGCATTGTTCTGCTCTTACACAAATAAAATTACCCAATAACCTAAAACTGTTAAATTACTTAAAGGTAATTCTCACAAAATGGATTTACCTGGCAGTTTTCTGTCCTCCTGGTCTTTGATATCCTAACTGTTGCTGATTTCCAGTAACTTGATGTGGATTAGTTCACCCCTAGAAAAAATACCAGCATTTGAAAAGTTGTTACCCTGGACTGAATCAAAGGAGTTATCAAAGGACCAGCAGTTTGAGGAAGGTTATTCTCACTCTGCTCTTGTGAGGCTCCACCTGGAGTGCTGCATCCAGCTCTGGAGATGCAAACATAAGATCGTGGACCTGTTGGAGCACATCCAGAGCAGGCCCATAAAGGTGATCAGAGGGCTGGAGCCCCTCTCCTATGCAGAATGGCTGAGAGAGAGGGGGTTGTTCAGCTAGGGGAGAAAGGCTCCAGGCAGGCCTTGTAGCAGGCTCCCAGTACCTTTAGGGGCCTACTAGAGCTGGAGAGGGAGGGCATGCAGTGATAGGACAATGGAGAACGGCTTTAAACTGAAAGAAGTTTAACTGAAAGACACTGGAACTGGCTGCCCAAAGAGGGTTAGGCCATCCCTAGAAGGGTTCAAGGCCTGGTTGTATTGAAGACTGAGAAACCACGTCTTAATGCAAGGTGTCCTTTCCTACAACAGAGGTGTTGGAACCAAGTGATCTTTAAGGTCCCTTCCAACTCAAACCATTCTATCATTTTATGATTCTTTTTCTATACCATATATTTTAACAAGTTAAACATAATGTTTCATTTCATATATTTCAATCCAGAAGCTGAAAGGCCATGCGCAGACCTGACTGAATGCATTTTTGACAAATATAAAATTTATCTGCTTCGTAATGCAACTGTGAAATGATAGACTTGCTCCACTCAAAAAGATGAAGAGAAGATGTAGGCATCTCTAAAATCCAAATGTTTGTTTCAGTAGCAGTAAAAGAAGTTAATTTAATTTGTCATTTCAGGATACCAATTTAATTATGAAGTTGAGCTACAGTGTTAATTAAAAGAGATAGGAGTTTAATTGCCTTAAAGCAGAGTGGGGTTCTTTCATGTTCCCACAGAATAATCTCTTTGAGATATTGAGGGGCTGGTTGGCTTTGAACAGTGACAGTAAGCTTGTGCTGTGACTAAAGATCCAAGAAAATGGATTTGCCTTCCCGAGATCCAGTCTCTCCCAGTGACCTACACAGGGACTTTTCCTAGGTATCTCCTGCAGTTTCTTCTTGCATGGCTGGGCTGAGAGCTCCCTGGGGACAAGCACTGTTGTGAGACACCTACTCATGCAGCTCCTGGCACGCTGGGGTTTCTGCTCACATACATGCTGCTGCAGTGGTTGCACATTAATAAATGTCTCCCCTCTCACATACACATTATTATAACTGGTGAGTATTGTAGAAAATCTCACACCTTCCTCTCCCAAGACTTTGAGAAAGAGAAGGGAAATACAAACCAGCTGCAACTAGAAACCACTAAAGGTCTGATCAGAGTTCGTCTCTGAGGTAGGAATACCAACCATGCTATTGTAACCAACAGTTGAACCTACAGTGGTAAACAGAGCTGACATTTTTGCCCAGGAGAAGCTACTAACATGTCATGCACACATGAGCCGTGTGGGTGTTCCTTCAGATTCTCACATGTTGGTTACAAGAGGCAAGTATCAAATCCAGGCCAACACCACCTCCCTGCTTCTGTCATGTAGATGTAGCAGGTGGCTGGCGTGGTTGGGTAACGTTTGGATGTCTTCAGTCCTCCAAAATTAGCCATGAGGCTTCGCTAAAAGACTTCCTGAACTGTAACATAAAAATAAAATGTCATGCATATGCTATACAAAAAAGGAAACAAAAGAAAGGCTGTAGTTATAAACGTAATATGAGCTTACTAAGGTCCAGGCTGCCAGGAACATCAGTGCTGTAGGTTTTAATGTGCTTTGAAATAGAAACCATTAGCATCTCAGGTATAACAGTTATAAATATACAGTGATTTTTAATCTTACCATGGTGCAAACCATTAATGTATTTTAGCAAATTTTAGAGGCAGTGGAAGAAGGAATGCAATGATCCTGCTCTCTGTCAGAATCCCCGCTGGTACCATGATCCCTGTGAACACCATATGACAGAAAGGGACATAAATGGGGCAGAAGAAACTGGTTTTCACTCTTTTTTTTTTTTTTTTTTTTTTTTTACAGCATATGACCCATCTCTCCCCCAGAACACAAGGACTGTCAGCAAATGGGGCACAAGGGTTTGAGGGGTCCCTTTCTCCTTGAGACCTCTCCAAGTGCCTTTTGTGTTTCAGCAAGCTGGAATTATGCCATCAGAGGGCTATGTTTCAGTGCAAACAGTACTCTTGATCCCTGCGGTCCACTTGCTGCTTCTCACAAAAGAGAGAAACAGAGCAATCTGTCAGGCAGATCCAAAAATGTCCCTGGTCTGGTTCAAACTGATATACTCACCACTAAGAGTCAGACTTCAAATCTGGTCCAGAACTGTGGACAGTGAAAAATGTGGTGTGATGGTTTGGAGAAATGACTGTCCTGAAAACAGAACTCCCATTCAAATCCCACCTAGATGATAAGGTATCCAGACCATGGAACATGCTTTTTATTTGGCTACAAGACCCCAGGCAAACTTGTTAAAAAGCATGGGAAAAAAATAACTGGTTGTGAGCTCTGCTGTGCCTATTTATTGAAGCTCAAATTTGGAACCCTTGTCAGAGAAAGTCCAGTTAGTGTCTGATATTATGTATCCTACATGATGAAAAACAGTGAAATGAGAAAACTTCAGAGGGTTAGCAGGGAACAACTGCCACAGAAAGAGGAGAGATACTGTTCTTACATATTTTTCCTGTGTTGGACATAAGCAGCCTTCCTCAAAGGTGACATTATGTGATGAGGTTTTTCTGAAAAAACTTATTGAGTTTTTGGGTTCAGCTTTTACCATAAACTCTTCCCATTTACTACTTGTGAATCTTTTGTCCACTTCTGTCATCACCATTCCCCACAGCTCATCACCATGATGCCACTAGGCTGATCTCCATCAAACCTCCCTCCCTTTCCCCAGCATAATTGCAGACCTCATTCCATGGGCTCCTTTCTCATCTCCTCCGAACAGAGATGCCAGTTCCTTTTTTTTCCTGTTCTTTCCACCCCTCACACCCACCCTTCAGTTTGTCTCCTCTGCTCTGCTCTGAATTTGAACTCCTTTCATCTAATGTCTGTAATTCCAAGGTCCTCTCCAAGAAGATTTCAGAGAATGAGCATTGCTTTATGCTGCTCTCTTCTTTGTTTATGTCCCTCAGATACCTGCATCCCCCTTTCATGTCCCTTGGATACCTGCATCTGTATCCCTTTCCCCTCCTGTCCTCAGGACAGCCATGGGGGGCTGTTCTCTCCTGTGTGGGATATGCCCCTGTGCTTTATCCTCCATGCAGCACTGCCTTGGGCTACTCCTTCTCTACAGCTTCCTTCCACCTGCCCTTCTTCCAGATATACACATCTCCCACCTTCCAGCTTCTGGTTCTCTTTCATCCTCTCCAGCCATCCTATTAAAGACACAAATAGGATTCTAGAGAGCCATTTCCATCTGTGATTTCCTATAGTCCTCTGGTCCTGGTTTAAGTTCTTTGCTCACTAAGAGCAGCTGACCTATGACTTCTGCTGCACTTTATCAACTAAAACACAATCTTGCCTGCCATGTAACAGTGCTAGACTACTACACTGATGATTTCAAAGAGAAATCACTCCTCAGCTCTCCAGTTCAGTGCTGTCAGTCTTGGTATGTGATAGCTGAAGGTTACTTGGTACATTGCAACTGGCTTCTATTTGGTTTCATGGTGTTGCAGTCAGTGGTGTCACCTAACCACACAGAGGGAAGCAGTACAGCACACAGTGGGTTTAGCAGTCACACAGGTAAGTTGTGGGCCAGACTGCTACACATTGAATTTACTGTGCCTGTCTGACAACTCTGAACGAGGTGTCAAATAAAAAATATACCCTGACTCTTCCCAGATAAATTATTTCTGTAATTTGTTAAACTGCATGTGCATGTAAGTCTGGAGTAGCAAGAATATTGAATTTAAAGACTTAAATACAAGATTGCAAGGCAAGAAAAGGTGAAGTTGTCGTGTGTAATGAAGATTAAGTACCTTTGCAATAAATTTAATTATGCAATAAAGTGCCAGTGTGGTGCGCAAGGAATTTACTCAAGGTTCCCAAGGTAGGCTTTAATTCATTTTATCTTGCATTCTTGAGCATTAGCAGCCAGACTTACAAGACAAAAGATTAAAGTATGTATATTACCTCCCTTCATTATGTGTCTTTTTAAAGCGTACCAGGGACAATATATATGATTTGGTTAAAGTAAACTCTTCAAATTGAGAATGCAGAAGCCAAGAAGAATGTATTTAAAGTATTTACTTGGTTTCTGCATAACATATTCAAATATAAAATTTCAGCTTCTTCAAATAAAAGTATCAGTGGCTGATGCCACTGTTTGCATGCTTTTCCACAAACAGATTGACCCATGTGTTTGTACTCTGGTTCAGTAATACAGATGTGGATCTACCAAATAATTTATCTGTGTGGCAAATATGATTGGAAACTTGGTGACAATTGTTTTGTTTCATGTGTATTCCGTCAGCTGCTATGAACAGGGTACTTGGGGAGGGGCCATGCAGCATGTACAGAAATGAGATCATAACTGAAATGGATGTGATTTTCCCTATTTGTGTGATTTTTAACCACAAGATATCAATAGGCCTGTATACATTTTTTGGTACGATGACTAACATTTTATGCTGATATGTCATAGAATCACAGAATTACAGAATAGTTTGGGTTGGCAAGGGCTTTTAAAGGTCATCTAGTCCAACACCCCTGAAACAAGCAGGCTGCTATAAAGTCTCCCTGGAACCTTGTCCTCTCCAGGCTGATCTCCCAGGAAATCCAGCCCACTTTTCCTTAGGAGCACTTGTAAATATTCCCCTGAGAAGACAGAAGTAGCCCCAGTATCTTCCTTGACCCAGCTCCTTGAGCTGCAGCCCCTTCTGTTGCCGGTTATGCTGGGCACTCCAGAAGGCAATCAGGTGGTCTATGGGTATCCCACATTTTGGCCTGCAAACTGGTGGTGTTCTGCTGTACAATCTTGTGGCTTGCTATATACAGATTTGGGCTTGGCTTGTACTCACTGTGGTCTGAAGTCATGTAGGAAGGATTAGAACTAGAGTCTCAAGTCAGGACTTGGTAAAGAGCCCTATGGAAGATTTCTCATGGAAGGGGAGTAAACTGTCCCACACAATCATCTCTAAAGAAGGGATTACCTGTTTTCATTTACCACTGAGACTAATCTGGGCATCTCTGAGATATTTTTGTGGCTAATGTACAGCTGGTATTGTGAGAAATACTGTAAATCGTGGTCGAATTCTCTTCTCAGTGATGCCCTTGAAAGGCTCAAATGACTGCTTTTTGCTGAAGGGGTAATCAGGTTTACACTGTGATAACTGAGTACAGAATTTACCCCAGTGATTGAATGTCTTTGTCACAATGAGGAAACTAAATATAGTCAAAGCAAAGCAGCAAATGACTATTCCTCAGAGGTGCACTTATTTTTATTGGTTAAAACTGTCCTTCATACTAAGCAATATTTTTTGTCCTTATCCTGCACTGGCCTAAGGCAGTAAAGCAGGTAAAACATGCTGATTTTCAAGCTGATTTTCAACCCCTGAGATTACAATGCTCATAGTGAAGACTTTTAAGGAGCTTCTACCTGTGCTCCAGAGCAACAGAAACCTGGACTGAGCACTGAGGGTTGAAGGGACTGCATGCCTGTGGGAGGGGAGGCAGCCAGGTCTGAAAGCATGGCAGGATCAGAGGAAGACCCTGGAGACGGCAGGCAGGGCAGCAGCATGGACCAGTTCTGCTTCCTATTTGGGACTGGGAGTGATGTGATTGGGTTCATGTTATGTTCAGCTGGCCATTACCACCCCCCTAAGAAAACCTGTATATGCTCTGTAGTCTCTTTCTAAGATCCCATCTTCTGGGCACCTGGGAAAGTGCTTGGTGCAAAAACGTGGTGAAACCAATGTCTTCTGGTTTTGTGTGGGATGTAGTATTTGACCATAGAGTAAGGAAAACCCTATGACACGTGGGATATTTGGCAATATGAAACTGGCAATATTGATATTGGCAATAGAAAACTTAATTAAACTACACATCCAGGCTCCATGGGCCCATGTTTTGATGCACAGCTGGGACCAGGTTCTCCCGAACCCAAATAAAAAAACAGTTATTCCTCTATGCTTTTATTTTGTTGCACAGAGCAGCAAAAGTTTCCTGCAGAGTGTGACTCACATCATGAGGATCATTCAGTTTTCAGTGTCCAACCTCTGAAACGCATTGACAAAGACCTGTGAACCATAAATCTCTGTATAGTTTGGGAGATGTGTGTCTTTACAGAGTCCTAGATTGGACTTTTGGATAGCTGTGCATCAACAGCTGAGAAAGAGTTTGCAGTCAGTAATAGTATGGTTCCTGTGTTCCCTCATCACTAAAAATCGTTAGTGGGAGATGTAACACAGGAGTTATATCCTCCATAGTGGGATATAACTCAGGTATTGTGCAGGCTAGAGATTGGAGTGGGTAGGTTAAACAACTTTCAAGAGTACATAAAAAATGTCTAAAGGCTTACTTATATCAGGAAAAATATTATATGTACAAAAGGCATCCATTCCCCTGTTTTAAGCTCTTCCTGTTCCAGATGTCACATACCTCTGTCTCTTCAGCAGACAACACAGATTTTCAGACAAGTTTAAAGTCTTTTTGCATTCCTGCCTGTTTCCCAAAGGTGGACTTGACCCTTGTGGAGATGAGGTACACAGCACTATACTGCTTGCTGTGCAGGCATGCTTCCTGTGTAAGCAACATATTTACTTGAGACCATGCATGCTTTAGGACTGCTAAGGTCAGAGATAAAACTTGCACACCATGCTGTTTTCAAAACATCTCAGGGTGACTAGAAATGTGCTGGAACAACCATATTATGCCCTATGGAGCCACAAAATTTGCTTCTAGGGAGTTAGCTCTGCTTGGAAAAAGAACTTGTACTGACCATTGTGTAGTAAATTACACATTCTTTCCAGCATCAACCTCATACTTTGGTTTTCACTTGACAGCTCTGGCAATTTCACAGGTCGTGACCTGTTTGTGTATCTCATGGAGAGGACTAGTTTTATTACAGATGTTAAAATGGCATCATACTGACTGGGAAATTTAGACATGTGCTCTGAAATCAGCCTTTACAGCTTGTCTATGTACCTGCTTTTTTCAGTGTGCACATCCTCACAACATAAGGCCAGGGACACTCATGGAACAGCACAGCACAGTGCTCAGCAACCAGCCCCAGACAGCCCCTGTTGGGTGTGGAAATCCCACCATTTTGCTAAAGCATCCATTCAAAAACCTTCAAACCTGACCCAAAGTCTGCTGGGAATCTCTTCAAGGTTTTGCATCAGAAACCCTCAATCTGATTGTGATTAAATGTGTATAGGTGAGCGTGCAGTGTGCACCTTTGAGAAAAGTCAAGATGCCATAAAAGAACATTCCTATTTATTAGGTAGTAGGCAGGATCAGTGAACTGACTGAATTCCAAGAAGTTGCAGGAAAGCATGATTATATTCACAGGCATGTTTCATGGCTCCGTGTTTCCATACTAGGTTTAAGGAGGAAAAAATGCAGTGCATGAATCCAAACATTTATAATTCAGAGAAATCTCTTTTCAAAATTCCCTGTCAGAAAATTGGCAAGATTCTGCCTGTATAGACTTTTAGTATATAACAAAGTGCAATAACATGAAATGTTGCCTTAGGAGCAGAGAGACAGTTTGCATGAAATCTCTCTGCAGAAATATAGGTATTTGCATAGAAATCCATTGAATTGGTCTCTTCGGAGCTTTTGTCTTTTTCTCTTCATCCTGCTTGACTTGAACACGTACTCTCAGTTGTACAGGGAGTGTTACCATATTGCTTTTGCATTAGTTTGCGTCATGAAAGAAAGGAAAATAGTTTTGATTAATTCATAACATATTTTGTGCAGAAAATTTTTGTCCTTCCCCTTCACATTGAGAGAGTGCCTTGAGTTTTGAGGGAGTTCAAACAGCTTTAATGGAGCTGATATTGAGGCAGAATTAGAGTTTATATATAGCAACTTGGAGCAGCTAGGGAAAGAAGCACATGTGCACTAGAGGGACAAAGACAGAGGTACCCAGAAACATCATAAATTAACATGGTGCAATGACATATAAGAAAAAGGCACCGTACTATAGAGCGAAATTGTGAAATTACTATTGCGATGAATATTTATTTTTAGAGCTACAAAAGGTATGTTTTAGAGGCTATTAGTCAAAAAAAAAAAAGGAAGGGGGGATTTCGTTCAACATCTAGCCACATGCTTTTGCCAGCAATGCAGGAAAACAAGGAGAGCATTGGATTTCACAGATAGCACCACAGACAGCTATAAAGGCCTAATCCAGTGTCACATTTCTGCTTAGCGCTGGCTAACTACCAGCCCAATTTGCTGTCTTCTCTCCCCCTGTGTTTCTTCATTGTTTCAAGCCATGCAGAGACTTATCCTAATAATGGGTCAACCCTCAGCCAAATGTGTTCAATTGAAGGCCACCATGGGAGAATGGCAGGATATTTTTCCAACAGCAAGTGAATTTCAGGCAGCTTAAGGCAGTATCCATTTCACTATAATGCTGGTTTATGTTACAGCCCTTTTCAAAGTTCTAATTGCCCTGTACTGCTGACATTTATAGACATCCCCGACTTTAAATGAAAACACAACACTGAGGTCAAGAGGAGGTTCTGGGACAGCAAAGATCCCAGGTGAGGCCAAAGGAAGAAATTACTTCAAACCTTCCAAATGCCAAACATGTTGTGGTGGGGGGAGGAGAAAAGAGATAAGAAAACCCAGAGGTGAGGGACACCCTATTGACAGCCTGAAAGGTATGGATGGATGCCTAATAGTGACTCTCGCTTATCCACACATTCAACGCCTCGAGCACAGCTAATCCTCTCTCTCCTCAGTTTCTCTCCCTTAGGTATAAACATTTTAAAGTATTTATTCATCTGGATGTTTGTGACTCTATTTTGGCCCAGCTCTTCATCTGTGTTACACTGGGTGAGCTCCAGCAAAGTCAGTGACTTTATGCCAGCTGGGAAAATGGTCTCATTTTGGAGAGGGAAAGTGCTCTTCCTATTACAGACACAAAACTCACAGAGCTTCCTTCCTCTGTCCAGGCATCCTCGTCTGATTTAGCAGCAGTGATGGTAGGAAATATTGCTACACAGGCTGGTCCTTACTTTGCAGTGCACTGCACAACTGGTCAGCCACAATGTGAGGTAAAATCTGAGTCAAAGGGACAAGGTGAAGAGACAAAGCATGTCTCTCACTCATGCAAGGATCTATCTGTTCAAGTGGGAGACTTTGCTTGCTTTATATTACTCCTGTGGTGTAAATGGCTCCATTTTTTCAGTGTAAAAATGTCTTGCAAGAACAAAAGAGAAGGGATTCTACTGTGATTTTGTGGACTATTATTTGTTCCCCTCTTTCTAATACTGTTACACATTTCTAAAGGGCTTGAAGCCTGGCTCGTGCTCCCATATTTTTTGACATCCTTGAAGCCAAGGCAGGCAGGTCAGGGTGGCAGAAATCAGGAACAGTACTCAGGAACACAGTTTCTTCATTCATCCTCTTCAAAAGATGCCTATACCTTCTAGGCATCACCCCATGCTACACAAGGGAAACTTGCATCAGTGAGAAACTGTGAGGAAGAAACTCTACAGAGGTGCAGCCTTGGCAGCCAGTGAGAACATATTAAAAACATGCTTAAAACTTTCAAGTTTGTTAATTGAAATGCAGTCAAATATATATATAATTCTTTATTTCTGCGATAACAGGCTGGTATTACTAATGGATATTTATAATGCTTTTATATGGCAATAAAACGGTCTTCTAAACGTAGTCAGCTGTGCACTGATTTCCAGGTCCTGTGGTTTATCCTGTCCATAGATAGTCTTCTACACCTTTTCTGGTGTCTGGCAAACTATCTAGTGGATGTGTGCCAGCCATTGTGCAAGATATTCAGTTGCTGTATGGTGACAGGTTTGAGCATCAAGACCAGTTATTTAGGTTGCTAATGATGATAATGATCTGAATCAATCTCCAGCACCTTTTAGTAGGAGATGAGTGACAAATCACTTTTGAAAATCCTGTGATAAATGTCTTAATGTGTTTGATTCTGTTGCTCATACACAGATACTCAGTGTCACTCCAGAGACCAGTGTCATACCAGGTGTATGAGAGAGGATATCTGCTACAGAGGACTGGCAGATCTTCTGTAGGATCTTCAAGAGAATCAGACATTTCTGGACCATAGCATGAATACCTTTATGATAAAGGCAGGGGAAAGGGAGGGATGCTCCCATATGTTTAGGAGAATTGAGCCCTGGGTGTCTGACAATGCCTATACATCTGACCTCCCCCAGTCATAGCAAGTTTAAATTCAAAATTATCAAACCAAGGGCAATTTCTGATAATGAAATAAGGCCCATAGTGTGCAGGAAGAAGTTCAATTGCTTTTATTCTTAATTGAAAAGAAACATTGCTGCCACATAACCAGGCAGTAAAATTCAGAGATCTAATCACTTCAGTGGGAAGATTTTAATGTGCCACATTTAAGCAAAGGGCATGGCAAAATTCCTCTTCCTGGGATGGTTGTAACTACACAGAATCAAAGAATGGACTATCACCAACTTGTGACAAGAATAGACAATGAGGAGAAACTCAAATTCTTCTGACTTGGCGTTCGTCTCTATTTTAAAAAATGCAGTTCAAGCTTTAAAGCTCAGGGAATTTTAGGTCCTTGTAAAGTAGACCTGGACCTAAAGCAGGTATTTCTCCCTAAGTTTGTGTCTGTTTCTATCTCCAGACACTGACATAAGATACTGAAGTTCATGTTTACAGAGAGGACAGTGGAGTCCCATGGCAGTGGTATGCTACTTTGTATGCTGGAATAGAGGTGTGGAAGTGATTTCTGAGCAGAATGATCAGGACAGTCCTCCTTCTCCTTTGCTCCTGCAACTGCTCCTCGCTTACAGAGCTGAGACCTAAAACCTTCCTTTTCTTCCAGCATCCCACTTTCGTGTCAGGGTTAGTCAAGTAACATTTGTGCTGTGTTAAGCTCTTGGTGGCCTTTCTGACACCTCGGGAGGCCTGGGGTGCAGCAACCTTGTCCAGCTTCCCTTTCTGCTTAATCCATCCTTGTCCTACACAGCATGGGAAACTCCAGAGCTGGAGAGAGGAAAAGCAGAGGGAAATCTGTTTCAAGTGTATTCATGCAGCATCCCATCTTTGACTCTTTCCAGAGTTATGACAAACTGAATCTCTACTATCAATAGATCCAGTGACTACAAACAAACACATCTAATTTTTATTTTATTTTTGTGAGAGACTATATTTTAAACAAAAATTGTCCAACTCAAATTTATTACCAGAGTATAAATAACATTTTCTATCTCCTCTTTCTCCACTTAATTTCTACCCAGTGCCAATACTGTCTTAGGAAAAAAAATGTTGTCCTAGTAATGTGATGTGCCAGTTCCCTTAAGCCCTTGTAGATTTCATTTGAGGCTTTTATTCCATTTGGATTCTAGTTGCTCACAAAAAATAAGTCTCTTCAAAAATATGTTTAACTTAAAAATATATACGAATGGGAATCCCATTTCAAACCCAGCTCCTTGTTCTTATACTATCATTTCTGAGCTGAAACTCTGATCTATGTTTCCACTGTTTTCAGATTTCATCTTGTTAAAGGGAGTATTTGGTATGTAGCACAACGTTCAGCCAACACTTCATTACATTCTGGGATCCAATTACTCATGCAGGGTTTTGGTTTTGTTTTTTGTAACTTGGTGTAAGTTTCCTTTCCTGATGAGGTTTTATTTTAATTCCCTTCAGTCTGCAATGTCCTGCAAGTATTTAGTGTTATTTTTTAAATTGTGGTGGAAATACGGAATAATTATTTCCTTTTTAACAAATCTGGAAAAGAACCAAATCCAGATGAAATTCATCTCCAAGATTTTTGAGTGAAAGCAACATTAAAGGATATCTAATTAGACCTACAGTAATAACATCACCATCCTTGTTACAGGACATATACGTATATAAAAGCTTGTGATCTGCTGAGTTAGGAAGTTAGCAAGCTGGAGGGTCTACCACAACTTCTGAGTGCCCAATCAGCTACACCACATATTACACACACCATGGAAATTATAACCTACTCTATAGCTTTTGTGTAATCAATTTGGAATGACCAGATTTGGTCTCAAAACAAGACTTCCAGGATGCAAAAACCACAGATCTGAACAAAACCACAATTCCCTATATGCAAACTATCACATTTTTATATAGAACAGTGAATCTAAAGAATTTAAAACAAGATGCAGAAAATGTGAAATGCCAGCAAACCAGTTGTGCTGTTTGCCTGTGACAACAGAAAATGTCTCTGAATGTCCTATACAGCCTGTAACTTTTTAAAGGACATCTAATGGGTACGCAGGAGTTGCTATCTACAAATCCCAGCATATAGCCTCAGCAAATCCTAATACAGCATCTCTTCTGCTTGTAGTTGCTCAGCTTCTGAATTCCAACACAGTCTTTAAATGATAAACTTCTTTGCTCTTTGAAACATTGATCTGTGCCTGTGAATTTGAAGTAACATCTGTTATTAAGGATTTCAATTATTTTGCTTAGCACTGATGTAAATTGTTGGGGTTTGGTTAAGGAGTTTGTTTTTAGTTTCTCCTCCCTCTACTGCACCCATTTGCCATTTTATGCAAGTTTTGATGTTTTTATTAATCTTGGCAAAAGCCAGAAAATGGGATATCTTTAATAAGAAAGTCTAGACATTTTGGAATAACCCAAGGCATGGTGGGCCAGTTCTGTTCAAATAGATGTACAAGGCAGCATCTTATTTTGTAAAGGCCCCGTTTATCTTGCCACTGTTCTGTTGCCTTACCCGGTTTGTCATGAATATGGTGAAGTTAATGAAGTAAAAAAGAAAACCAGAGGATAAATTTATATCAGGCATTGCAAAGTCTGCTTCCAAAATATATTCTGAACTGTATTTCCATTTAATACACGTCATTCCAGTGAGAGATGTGGCAATAAGCTATGGTGGGCTTGTTTTAACAAATTGACAGGGCAGCAAATGGATGAATATTCTATATAGTTGAATAAAATTACTTCTGCTCATATCCTGGGTTTTTCAGTCATAAGTAGGAATTTTGTCATTTTCCCCTCTAGCACACATTAAGCATAGACAGATGATGCCTGCTTGTGGATTCTATACTGTAAGAATAGAGAAAATGCTTGCTTTGGAAGAGGTGTATTTCTCTACAGCAACTGCCTCCCCCCCATTTTTGAGGCCAAATTTTCAATATTGAAAATTCTACCAATTCACATCATGCTAACAGTAACCCTGATTTTTAGGCTTGTAGGTGCAGTCATAAATATTCCAAGTTTCTTGAGGTCATGAATCTCTAGTCATTTGACACAGTGTGTATCAATCCCTGAGCTGCCCATTTTTGCTTCCCTTTACAGCCATTTAGGAAGAAAAGAAAAATGTTAACCATTCCTTTTTTTTATGACACTTTTGCCCAAATCGCCCAAATCCCTTCTGCAAGGAGGGACAAGAGAATGTGGAGACTACCTGGAAGTTGTCTTCATTTTATTGTTCAAATCTTACCCACAACTGGGGTGAGGTCCTGGAGGGGAAATGCTTTTAAGACAGAGGTAGCTGAAGCTCTGATCTGAATGGAGAGGCCCCACAACTGTGTGGCCACAGCTGCTTGACGTAATACAGGGGCACATATTGCCCAGATTGATGGCCCAGAGAATTAAAACTGTCTCCTCTCACCTCTGTGATAAATCCATGCTTGCAAGTTATGGCTGCTTTAGACCAGAGAAATAAAAGATAGGGAGCTGCAAGGGTCTGGTTAGAGAAATAGCCGAGTAACCTGGATCAGCTTGCAGCACAGACATGTCTGGTTTGACACACAATATCACAGTATGTATAGTCCTTTTCTAAGCTCCAGGAAAATATTCTGCTTTCTGTTGAAGTATTTGAACACCTTACCTCTTATCTCCATCATGCTGTGAATAAAAATGAAGGAGTGAATGATATTAGTCTAGAATTTTTAAAAAAATATTTGGGGATGGAGTCAACAAAGAAAGAATTTTACTGCTTTGTAGGAAAACAAGATGAGGGGAATGGCACAAGATTGCCTTTAGTGTGTGATCAATACTGGGCCAAAAAATGTTTAAGCCCAAATCATGTCTTTCTCTATCCTGCAGCTTTTTAATAGAAATCAACACATTTCCTGAGCACTACCAGGAGTTTCTGATGTTCTCAGACAAAAACAATTGCCCAAGGTTGGGAGCCCAGTGGTCCTGTCCTTGGGGCAGAGCTGTCAAGAACTAAGAGAATTTGCAGAACACTTCTTTGTTTTACTGAAAATGTCTCAAATTCATTGCATTTTCAAGAAAACAAATGCACACATTACACAGAGAGGTTCTGCCATCAGGAAAATATTGACCGGATGCATTCATGGTAGAGAACAAAAGCATAAATACAAACAAAACCCTGACAAAGAAAGATATTTAGACATTCTGAAGAATGTGTTCAGAGTAAAACATCTACATAACCACTTAGTCACAAGTGATTCAAAATACAAAATACAAAACTAATCTCTAGTTTTTCTAGAGGTGAAGTTGAGCAACGTGGTTCTGGTTTTCTGATGTGTCCTGTTGTATCAATTACACAGTTCAATACAGTAAAAACCTCTGTCAGATGACAACAGAAATTCCACTCACAGAAATTATCAAATCCAGAATACAGTTTTTGCTTAATATCTATGTACAAACTCATCTATACATATACATCTAAAGGTGTTTTCATTACTTCCGAAGCTCTTACAAGGCATTAGAAATCAACAGAGTCAAATAGCCCACCACAGCACATTCCCCTATCAAACAGAATGCATTTGTCAGACAGAAACATATTTAAAAACTGCAGGGTAGCTTCACACAGCTTAAGCAGATGTATTATTTAGTGGTGAATTGCCTGGGTGGGCTGTTGGGGACCTAAGAAGTTCCTCTTGTACCAGAACCCTGAGTGGTGTTTTATTGGAATATGAATTCCAATATTACCAGTTAGATGGTGCCTAGGCCAGTCTGACCCTCGCTGCTGGGCCAAAGGCAGCAACTGTGGTGTATCACCCCAGAGATACCTTTGGCTTGCTGGAGGTTGCAGCTGGGCACTGAACAAGTCCAGGCTTGTTAGGAACTCCGTTTACCTCAGGAGGAAGGCTTCAGGCGATGGTGAAGAGAAAAGGAGACGGATTCTGCTGGAGGGTTTATATCCAGAGGTTTATTCCATGGTTACAGAGGTCTGAACGTGAGCAACTGCTCCAACAGAATACCGACCGCATGGCCTGATCACCTTTTTAAGCTCAGGGACAGGGGGAGGGGAGGGAACAGGTGAGCCACCAACCAGGTGAGAGGGACAGGGTCTCGGGGGGGGGGGGGGGGGGGGATGACACCTAGACAGGCCAATGACCCCTGGGCCTGAGGGGCATCCTTTGAACTTGACCAACCACACCACGCCTTGCTGGAATGTTAAACCTGATTGACAGCCCAGCAGGGGGCGAGGGGGGACGGGGAAGAGAGGTATTGGCACACCTGGGGAAGGAAGTTTACAACACACTGCAACAGTGTTTCCCAGAGTGGCAGCTATACCAATGACCAGCTTAATTGCTCCCATCCTGTTTCCTCTTTGCCCAGACAATTCCTTCTACCATGCATGAAGACCCCTCGAGTATAATTTTCAGTCTACAAAAGGAGGTGCTTTAAGGGGATGATCTGCATGTAACCCATAAATTTTGAATTTTTTGCATCTATTCATTGGGGGGTGGGGTAGGTCAGGGCTAAATTGTAGCAACACAAGCTCAATTACACCTTATGTGAGCCACCCTTCTATGGAAATATATGTGGAAAGATGTGAAGGCAATACATACCACTTTGCCTATGCCTAAAAACAGTTGTGCCTTCACTCATCCCCCCTAACTTTAGACATCTGCCAATGGCAGTGAACTTTTCTATCTCCACTGACAGAAAAGGAAATTTAGAAAGTCTCTGCCTGTAACTTAAGCATTGCCAATGATCTGAAATACGTGGGATGATTCTGACTTTCTCTGGGGTCCTGCCATGGTCCATCTCCCCTTAAATGTCTGGAAGCAGCTTCAGCAATGAGACATTGTAATCATTGGAATTGCCCTTGCCGAGGCCAAGATTACACACAGCTGTGTGCCCATTTGTTCATGGTGGTTAATGCTGAGAATGAGCCCAGCAGGTAACCCTGCACGGCACTCCATGATCATATACCTTGGACATGTATCCTAGCTTTCACACTGACACAGTAGCTAATTATAAAAACAAATTGTAAGCCTATCTGTTTGTCCTTGCCTGTTGCCAAGTAATGTTTAGTTTGATGTGGGACAATAGTATCAAAATGCCTGAACCAAGGTTGATATATAATAAGAGAATGATGCTAAGAGAAAACAATTGCAAGAAGCAGCTTTCCCCATAAGGAAAAGAATCAGAAAGCTATAAACAGTTCTACCATTTTACATGTTTTTTTACTTTAGCATTAGCTTGTATGCCAGAAGATAAATTTAATTTCATGTATTAAAGTTAGGACTATCATTTCAGCTTCTTCAATATTTGTTACAAATGAGGAAATACATAACTCTCTTTATTGACTTACAAAACCCCAAAAATTTCTTGAGGGCTACATGCTCAACCTTGAAATATCACGTGAACTTTTTTTGTTCATAAAAATCACTAAAAATTAATATGATATAAACTATCCTAGTGAAGTTTGGATCCACGATTCCAAGCCTGTCTACTTACTTTGTGACTTTGATCCAGCCAATGTCTACAGCTATGCATAATTTTATGTATTCTGACCTTCGTGTTGTCAGCAAAAAAGATGCAGCTAATGCATAAACGATTGCAGATTCACATCTTAGTCATTATCACAATAGAACAGAGATCCTTTTCACCTTCATATATCTTTTCAAGTTGTGATAACCTGACTAAAATTAACACACTTTCTAAGGCACTGGGGAGAAAACAGAAATGAAGCCTTGCTCACAATGCATATTTATTTTTTCTCTTTAGGATTTCTGAGTAAAGCTGAATCCACCAACTCCAAAATTTCTGAAACTTTTTCCAGGTTTAGCCAACTTATTTTTACATGTGTTTTGTTCACATAGGCTTATATATAGATTTATATTCTATATCCTCAAGTTTTTAAATTGAATCTCTTAGTATGTGGGAGACTTGAGTCAGCATTTCTATTAATGCTGCTCCCCTACTGACAAGTTCCTAATGTGCAATCTTTTGCTTCTTAGACTCTACTTGGTTGCCAAAACCAGCTAATTCCAAAAGATTGGAATTAGCTGTCCATAGGTAAAATTCCTAAATTTCAGTTCAGTTGACAATATCATATTCTTTTTGAAGTTCTAAGAATTGTAAATCCTTTTTATTTCCCTTGCTCAGTAGACAAAGAAAATCTCTGTGGCTGAGACTCAAGTCACAAGCACCATGGCTTCAAAACACGCAAACAAACAAACAAAAAATGGGAAAGCAGTTAATTTCTTCATTCTCTCAAATTCATAATTGTTCCAACTCTTTATGACTTGGTTTTTCCACCCAACCTTCTGGAGGCATTTTTGTTCCTCATGACCCTTCAGCGCTTTCTCTGGATGTCTCTGCCTGTAAATAAATGAAGGCTTGGTTTTTGATTTATCAGGTAAGTCCCTGATGAAAATTAAAATACTTTTCCTGTTGTGGTGGAGAAAGAGTGTTTGCAATGGCTTGACCTGTCCCAACAGCTCTCTGTGTTTATTAACTCGCTGGAAACTTTTGGTTTGGGATGTCAGCCATTAATCTCTATCAATGTTGAATTTTTTATAGAAGACCTATGGAAAATAGTTTTCCATTACAGCTACTCTAGTTTATAGCAAAATACTTACCTTCATCTAGAAAAATCTGAAACAAAATAGTTTATATATGTTAATATTTTGCTAACATTATGTATTATTTGACTTTGTTTAATCACATCTGTAATTTAAATGAAAATCTGGCTCCTCACTGTGACCAGAAGAAAAAATACATTCACCTCCACCGTGTTGTGTCCAAAGGCACAATAGCAGGTTTGGGAGACGGTACAGTCTATTTCTGGATAGCAGATGCCCTGTAGTGTAATCATTGTTCATTGGCTGCAAGGATTTTCAGGCAGACTGCCAAACAGCCCATGTGCCTCTGCTTATTGCCACATTTCTTAAAGGTAGGTTTTTAATTGGGAAAGGGAGAGATCATGTGTGATTTGCTATGCAGTTCTTGACAAGTAGTATTTTACATTAAGTGCTATGCCATTTTTTCACAGGCAGGAAGCTTTGGAGAATATGATCTGCCTCTCCAACAAGTACATATTATACTATAAACCTCCACAGAACACAAGTGTTCCTAAGAAGAGAGAAAAACTGGGAAATTACTGACACTAGGCTGTAGTTCAGGCCCTTAGATAAGTGTATGCAAAATGCACCTATCCACACAGAGAGCAAGTGGCATGTTAATGAATTCATTCCTTCTCCAAGGTAAAGTACTCTTACCAGGAACTTTCCATTTCTACCTAGACCTGCATTTTCTTCTGTATTTTGTACAATATACCCCTCTCATATGGATGTGGATAAAACAGACTTACAGATGAGTTTAATTCCAGGATTTGATGAGGAAGACGAACATATGGTTCGCATCTTCTAGACCTTATCTATGATTTTACAGATTTCCAGATCACCAGATCCTTAGGTCTTGATCTGTAGATAGGAGATGTAGCCCTATAGGGATAAAACTATTGGACTTTGTCTCAGGAAAACTAAAATACAGTAAAAAGACTAATGCATTTCTTCATGGCAATCTTGAAAGGTGCAATTTTCTCATTTGAATGTCTAGAACAAATAAATAAATTTCTAGCTTTTAGCTCACTTCACGTTTGTAAGACTTTATTTCATCACCTCCAAATGAAAATATCATCTGTTTATGTAGATTTCTTAGTAGGCATCGAGTTTGGCAGAAGGAAGTGGCAGAAAGAAGTGGCAGAAGGAAGGAAGTGGCGGAAGGAAGGAAGTGGCGGAAGGAAGTGGCGGAAGGAAGTGGCGGAAGGAAGGAAGTGGCGGAAGGAAGTGGCGGAAGGAAGGAAGTGGCGGAAGGAAGGAAGTGGCGGAAGGAAGGAAGTGGCGGAAGGAAGGAAGGAAGGAAGGAAGTGGCGGAAGGAAGGAAGGAAGTGGCGGAAGGAAGGAAGGAAGGAAGTGGCGGAAGGAAGGAAGGAAGGAAGAAAGGAAGGAAGGAAGGAAGGAAGGAAGTGGCGGAAGGAAGTGGCGGAAGGAAGTGGCGGAAGGAAGTGGCGGAAGGAAGGAAGTGGCGGAAGGAAGGAAGTGGCGGAAGGAAGGAAGGAAGTGGCGGAAGGAAGTGGCGGAAGGAAGGAAGGAAGTGGCGGAAGGAAGGAAGGAAGGAAGGAAGGAAGTGGCGGAAGGAAGTGGCGGAAGGAAGTGGCGGAAGGAAGTGGCGGAAGGAAGGAAGTGGCGGAAGGAAGGAAGGAAGTGGCGGAAGGAAGGAAGGAAGTGGCAGAAGGAAGTGGCGGAAGGAAGTGGCGGAAGGAAGGAAGTGGCGGAAGGAAGGAAGTGGCGGAAGGAAGGAAGGAAGTGGCGGAAGGAAGTGGCGGAAGGAAGTGGCGGAAGGAAGGAAGGAAGGAAGGAAGTGGCGGAAGGAAGTGGCGGAAGGAAGTGGCGGAAGGAAGGAAGGAAGGAAGTGGCGGAAGGAAGGAAGGAAGGAAGTGGCGGAAGGAAGGAAGGAAGTGGCGGAAGGAAGTGGCGGAAGGAAGTGGCGGAAGGAAGGAAGTGGCGGAAGGAAGGAAGTGGCGGAAGGAAGGAAGTGGCGGAAGGAAGGAAGTGGCGGAAGGAAGGAAGGAAGGAAGGAAGGAAGGAAGGAAGGAAGGAAGGAAGGAAGGAAGGAAGTGGCGGAAGGAAGGAAGGAAGTGGCGGAAGGAAGGAAGTGGCGGAAGGAAGGAAGGAAGGAAGGAAGGAAGGAAGGAAGGAAGGAAGGAAGGAAGGAAGGAAGGAAGGAAGGAAGGAAGGAAGGAAGGAAGGAAGGAAGGAAGTGGCGGAAGGAAGGAAGGAAGTGGCGGAAGGAAGGAAGTGGCGGAAGGAAGGAAGTGGCGGAAGGAAGTGGCGGAAGGAAGTGGCGGAAGGAAGTGGCGGAAGGAAGGAAGGAAGTGGCGGAAGGAAGGAAGGAAGTGGCGGAAGGAAGGAAGTGGCGGAAGGAAGTGGCGGAAGGAAGTGGCGGAAGGAAGGAAGGAAGGAAGGAAGGAAGGAAGGAAGGAAGGAAGGAAGGAAGGAAGGAAGGAAGGAAGGAAGGAAGGAAGGAAGGAAGATTTAGCAGCTTTTTCCATCTCTGGTGTCTATGACTTCGTACTTGTGCATTGAAATACCGACTCCAGTAGAACTGATGATGAAACTCCCACTGAATTCCAGGAACTAGGCTTTTATGTGTAGTGTCTAAGGAGAACGTTTTACTAATTTTGAAATTCCTAAGTGCTATTTGAGGAATTTCCAGCTGCCATAAAAGTTATTGCTGTCTTCCTAGTACTACAAGAACATTTCCATTTCAAAAGAAATCTATACAAATATAAGTATTTCCGTAAGTCTTCTCTTCTGCTTCTTATTGTCTTTAACAATAGATATTTCTACTGATCAACCTGAGACATAAAAACTCATTATCTTACAGATGGGTAAGTAAACCTTCATAAAATCAAAGACTGGGTCTTCAAGTCTTTTTGGTCTGTACACTGGCTTGTATGCTCCCAGGCTCCACTGGTCCGTCTCTATGGTAAACTTCCTTCTCAGCACCACTGTGGCACAGGTGTCCTTCTGGGTCTCATATCTTTCTCTACCTGAAATTAAAAAAAAAATAAAAGATAACACGACTTCTCTTATGTTCCTACAACTCTTTTGTTGTTTTTGTTGTTTGGTTGGGTTTTGTTTTTTTTTTGAGGAGAACTAATGGAACGCATCATTTTGCTGGCAACAGTTTAAGTTTTCAGTCTAGTAATTAAATATTCATGAAGAGCATAAGAAGGAATAAGTGCTCCTCCTATGCAGTTTAGGGTTTTTTCTTTGATGATGGAAAGGAGAATGAGAACCTTCTTGGGGCAGAATATTCAATGATGCTCACACTTCTTGAATGCCATCACATATGATACGTTCTCTGGAGAGGCTGAGGAGTATTGGTACCACTTCAAGTCGTAGTGAGAGGGAATGGCTAAAGACACTGCTTTGCACAGACCTGGTCCACATAGGCATTTTCTCACCTTTGGATGAAGAAGGCAAAGCAATGTCCAGCCTGTGGATCTCAAAATCTCTCAGATCACGAGTTACTTGGGCTTTCTGGACTTTCTGACTTACTTAAGATACATACTTTTCTCATAGTGTTTCCATTTTCACACCTGCAGCAGGCACTGGAATATTTCCAGTCCATCCTCTGATGATGGAATGTTCCAATGCCCACTTCTGGAAGGATGCAGATATTGCATGGACCATCATTGGTTCCAAAGGAATGAAAGGCCTATGTTTTGTCACCATGTTTCCTCATCTGTTTCCACTTTCATCCATGCTACCTGGGTAGTCTTGGGCAGATAGTCAAACTCAGATCCCAAGAAGTACCAAATGCCTCAAGCAGATGAAAAAGGTTGGGTGTGCTGAGTCATCCTAGTCTGCAATTAAAGAGAACAAAAAATAAATGTGCAACAAGGGTGACAGGTTGTCACAACACAGCACAGCATGATTGTGTTTGCTGCTGGCTTCATCCCGAAAACATCATTGGCTGGACTTCTTTGCACATCATCTATATGGCAATGTCACTTGCTGTCCTTTCATCACTATCTGATGTGGTTGATATCTGCACAGTTTCATTCCTACAAAACACTAGTTGCTTTTGCCACTGATTTTTGTGCAAGACACTTTTCCATGTTCTTTCATTTTTAATTCATTCCCTGCTTTGCTTGCCTTGAATGTTCCCATGTGGTTATAATTGCTTTTAGTGAATCTATGCTCCTTAAGAGAAGCATTAAAGTCAGCATGCTGGCACAGCCCACAGCAGACAGATTGTAAAGTTGTGTTCAAGTCTGTTGAGGTTTCTTTCTCTTTTGACAGAAATGGACAACAAGATCTGAAAAGAGCAAAGCTAACTTCAGATCAGAAAATCCTAGTTCTGTCCTGCAAATATCGATTTTTTGTGCCATTTTTATCATCTTATATGTGAAATAGTGAGGGGAAAAAAACCTAGATTTGATCAAAAACACGCACACAGCAATATGAACAACAGATTATATGAATGTCATTAATATTCTTTCTATCAAAATGCTGGGAGTTGTTTCCCTTCAGTTTTCCACTTTCTATAAATTATCATTATTGTCTGGGTTCTTTCAGACATTGAGGCCTCCTAAAAAACCTTTAAACAATGATTGACTCTACCAACCATAAAGCAAAGCATAAATCTTTCAATTTGAGGCAGAAAAACAGTGCTGTGCAGAAAAGAATCTTCTAGAGTAACCAGCCTTCACCTATATTTCCCAAGATAAACAACTGTATGACTATGGGGTTGTGATGCCTCTAAATTTATTCCTGAATCCCTCTTCCCTAAGTATTTAACATGAGATATATGAACAGATTAAAATGATACATACTCACCAACCTTCCCTGTGTTATAAAACAATTAAACTAAAATGCATTAGATTATCATCACACAAATTATCAATAAGTCATTCATTGTCTTCAATGGATTTATACCAATTTGAGTGTGCTGCAAGTCTGGCCAAAGAAGAATAACTTCTCTTCTCTGGAGAAATTCCTTGGCATCAATTCTCCCCATATTCTAAGAATAAGAAATTACTTGTGTCTTTAAAAGAGGAAAGGCAAAAATTCATGGTAGCAAATAGCTCTTCCCCACAAATGCTTACAGACTGAATATCCTGAGAGAGAGTTTTTGAGATACTAACAGTAAAATTGCATGTGACAGAAGAAATATTTTGTACCAGAAAAATCAGCAAAAAAGAACCAAAATAATGTCTGGAAGCAACAGAAAGCAGAACTGCCAGGGAAGATTTTTGCCATATAATTGATTTCTAGCATGAAAGAAGAGCTAAAGTATTATCGTTTATGCAGATAAGTCAAGAAAGTAGAAGCTAACAAATTAAATCGCATTAACACAAAATATCAATAAATCCCATGTTTATAATTGGATGCAGAAAAACGTACTGACACTTAAATGAAAAAGTAAAATTTTTTTTTCCCCCACTGCTCTGAATAACTCAGTACCTTAGAAAATTGCCTAGAAAACCTTTGAAACAAGACAGTGAACCCTGCCTGTGCTGAATGGACTCATATTTGTTGGAGAGAACTAGAGTCACACTACTAAACAGAATTACATTTTTTATGGTGGGTTTAATAGCCAAACAGCAGAGAATACATTGGAAATGTATAGTGTATTTGTCAGCTAGACTGTGGTTTTCTGAATACTTCCAAACTATAGACTTGGAAAAAAGCTTCCAGAAAGTAAAAATCTCACTGTACTTCCCAAAAAAAACCCAGACAAAACATGGAGAGCTATTTATGAAAGGCTTAGATTTCTCTCTTCCATGTATTAATGTTTGGACTCCATACATATGAGAAGCCCCAAAGAATGTATATCTTACATGCTAATGTGCCACCTTTGCTGCAGTGAATTATAATGTGGAAAAGTTTTGCCAATCCCTTTGCAGTAAAGTTTGCTGTGGTGGAATCAAGATTGTCTGGGAGAGTGTCCCTTTCTTGAGATCCCCTTTTTCACTACAAATTTGTCATATTCTGCAGCAAAGGAACCAGGGATCTCAATGAATAAAAACTTATGTTCTTATCACATGATTGTGTTTCAGTCTCAGCATATGTATGAGGGCCTCTTGATCTGGTCTAGCAAAAAAGAGGAGGAAAGGAAAGAGCTAAAAATGAAACAATTTCATGAACTGAAATGAAGTTAAAGAGAAAGGGTAAATTGGAACATTAGCCGGAATTCCCAGTGTCTTCTTTAAAAAGAAATATATGGAAGAAGATTAGCTCAACTGGTTAGAATGTGGTGCTAATAATGACAATGTTTGTGGATTCAATGCCCACACTTAAGAATTGATGTTCTTTGTGGATCCCTTTCAGTTCAGAATATTCTCTGATTCTCTGAAAGCAACCACAAGCCTGTGGAAATGGGATTTTCTTTCCTTGTTAAGTAATTTTATGTACCTTTTTTTTTTTTTTTTTTTTTTATTGGGCTAACATCAGAATAGCTTGATTTATAGTATGGACTCAGAAGCAGATTTTCATGGCTGACCTGAGAGAGTCATGAGCTTCAGAGCAGGATGACAAGGCGCAGCGAGGCAATGACTGCAGGGAAAGGAAGCAAAGAATGTGTCTTTACCATCAAAATTTTTGCTCATGTAATTGTCCTGAAAAATATGGTATTCTAACTACACATTTTCTTTAAAAGCTGGATTTTGTATTGTTGTTTGCAATTCCATTCTATTGGGCATTTCCAGAGCTACAAGTAAATCAATACACAACCTTCTTTAAAACTTGGGACCACCTATTCTAAATTAGTTCATTCTTGCTCTAATGAATAAAGCCAGAAAAAAAAAAAGATTACTTATCCTTTATAATAAATGTAGAATTAATGCTGCTAAATTTAGCTTAAAACTGCAACAAATTTATTTTTTAATTTCCTACAAATTGCAATTTCATAAAATGTCATGATGCTTATTCTGTCAGCATGTCAAAATGTCACGTGAGAAGTGCAAAAATTTTTGAAACATTTGCTAAAACTTGGGGTTCAGTACATGACAAACCTCAGTGGCATCTTTAATTCATGCAAGCCTAAGAAATCAGTTGTGCTATACACAACAAATAGGTATTTCATCAGCTTCAGTGAGACTTCCTGAGCTACTTCCCTAATTAAAGGAAAGATAGATATTAATTTCTGTTCTCAAATATATTTAAATAAATCTGGAATGATTCCAGTTTAAGCCAGTCAAATTAGTTTAGCTTCCTAAAGATTTGCAATGTAATGTAATTGATATCCTCAATTTCTACTCAAGAGGAGCACATTAATACTGTCCACAATCTGCAAGCTTCTTTTAAAGAAATTAATTGATACAAATCTATACACAAGTGGAAAAGGTTTTTGAGGTTTGCATGTAATCATTTTGCTCTCAGAATTGTGAAGTTTTCCTGCATTGTATCATGGTCATTTTTTGCATACCAAGAGATATTAGTAATGACTGTTAAAGTATCCTGCCATTAAAAAAAATTACAAAACTGACATGACATTTGACAGGATTACTGTTTGCAAGAAGAGAATTACAAAATGCAAGAAGCTGAAAGGATGATCGCTTTCTGTACTTCTTCATATTAGCTTTACTGGATATTAATCTTTCTATGCTGCTTCAACACAAGGAATTATGTGAGAGACACTGTCAAATGTGTTTTCTGTTTGCTCTTAATTGGCTTCCATTGATGCCCATGGATTTAGGCATTCACTTTAAGAGCAGATTTTGCTCAACATTAGGTATGTTTGCAAATTGCTTCTGCAAGTCACTAGTGATTGGGAAAAAATGTTTTCCTCGGGCTGAGTCTTCCTTTGGTTAAGTATTGCCTCAAAATAGATCCCATAGTGGGACAAATGTGTTTGTTGCTTAGATATGGTCTGCCAGATTTTCATGTGGAATATTTCAAGCCGAGAAGGGAGGATGACCTGTACCGTGCAAGTTCTTCATGGGCGTTTAACACCCACAGTTTGAGACCCTATCTCTGTTTATTTTCTCAAATGAAAACTGAGAGCATGTTTCTGGGTCCTAGGTTTGGACCAGACCTCCCTGCCAGTGAGGCCTGGCAGGAATGACTGAATAAGCAGCCGTTTTGGGTCATGCTAAAGTAACCCCGGTCTGCTGGCTGGAAAGAGCAGCCAGAGCTTGCAGTTGCTCCTGGGCTGGCTGACAACTGAAGCCTGTTGTTGCTAGCCCTTCCCCTGACCTTCAGCTTGATTTCTGGCTACTGACTTTGTTTTGGTCCCTGAACCCAGATCCTCATACTAAACACTGATTTGGACTGTGTGTGTCCTATTGCTCAAACAAAGGCCACGTGATGGGCTTTTCAAGTGTGGAGAGTAAATCTTAAGAGCCTCATGTCTTCGCAGAGCGTCTCAGGACGGGCCACCCCTAGTGAACTTAGTGCAGGTGTTCCCTGGTATCTGGGTTAGCTGAGTGTGGATTTGAGCAGCTACTGCAGAAAGCCATCCTCTCATTACTGCAACCAGATGTGCACACCTCACATGAGGTGCTAGGACTCAGAAGGATATATCCTGTGACTCACAGTGTGGTATAAAGTGGCACTACCCTGAATTGTTTTCATTATGTGCTGGGAAAGACGCTGTTCCTCTCCAGATGCCTATGCTGAAGTGCTCTCAGCCCACCAACTTAGCAACATTTCCTTCCTATTTGTTATGTTCCATATTTCTGTCTAGGATTCTTTTCCTAACAGATGGTAAGACGCAGACTCTACAGACCTGTTCTAACTGTTGACATTAATCCAGCTTTCATTTCTGAGCCTCAGAGCATATTTTGAGATGCGAGGTATACAGTAGAGCAACTGGCATCTGAGGAAGGCAGCTTGGCTTTGTTAAGGAGATCATAGAGATTACAAGTGGATACAGCAGGTTTTAATAACTACAGCATTTCCTCATGCTGAATGTCAGTATTGGAGCAGAGTGCCAGGACTGCATTGCCATGCTTTCTGGGGTAGGCTTTAAGCAGTTGCATGATGGGCATGCTCCAACCCAGATAAGGATTCACAAATCAGAAAAAAAGCATCAAGCCAGAAATGGGTGCTTGTTTTTAAACATCTCCCTATAAACTGACCTTCAGATGGCTAAAGCTCTGTGGTTTATAACAGTTCAATGCTGCCAGTTGCAAAGGACTGTAGTGACATTGCTGTCATATTGGTACACGTGGTTTGTTCCATGTGGCTTGTTCGCTACTAGTCTATAATGCTGGCAATACTTTGAGTCTGAATAAGAGCTGAACTTAGCTCAGAGTAGGCCTTTGATAAGAGCAATCTACCTGTTGGTGGGCCTCTTTTAAGCTTTGGTGACAGAGTGCAATGAAGACTGAGGAAATATGTCTGTTACCAAAAAAATGCTAGGAGTTCATTCTCCAACACAGCACCTTGAAATTTCTGCTATGAAAAAGATTGCCCAGGACCAGTGTGCCAGCAGCCATTGAAATTGGGGCTAATAGGAACAGGATGCTAAGTGAGGTTGCAGGAACACAGCTCATAACAAGCTGCTGTGAGATCTGTGCACTTTGCAAGTGCTTGGGGCTTAAAGTGATCAGGGTCAGCCAGCAGACTGAAGTTATACACTGGGCTCTCAACCCAAATTTCCTCTGAAATCTCAAGTATGTTAAAAAACCCAAAAACATATGTATCAATGTACCTATAGTAGTGCATCCTGCAATTTCACTTGAAAGAATTGCAGGATTTCTATCAGTAATGCCTGCATTGTGCACCATTGGATACTGTAAACTATTTTTTTATGTATCTGATGATGTGGTTTCTCTACTTAGAGGCTGCCTTGAGTCCCACTTTCTAGGGATCAAAAGTGAAACAAAGAAAATTGAGGTCCTACAGTCAACTAAAGCTTTATGTAGAAAATCTCAGTTTAGCTAAGGGAGTATCTTACACATGAATAAGTGATTTGTCAGTACTAGGAAAGATCTGGAGCTGTTAATAATGGTCTCTGGATTGCTGTGTTTAGCTTTTCTCCATTGGCATCTCCAGTCTGGTCTTCCTTCTTATCCATACAGGGGTCAAAGAATCCCATTTTGGGGTTGTCTTGACTGAAACCTGCTTAATTCCCTCTGTACCAATGCTGCTAATTGCCATTCCAGCTCTACTTGTCTTTCTGTTTCTATCTGAGTTTCAGTAGCTTCCATTTTTCAGAAGGGAAATGAACTTTCTTCTTATGGAAATGGTGAAAATTGGTCCAGATCATCATAGCATATACAGGTTATTTAGTGAACTACCAGATCAAAATACTGATTTGGCTTATGGACACCAGGTATATTAGGTGCAACAGATTTGCAGGGACACTCTGAGGCAATTCCAAGAGCAAGACAGTGCAGACAGATTATTAAGAGCAGTTCTGAGGAAGTCTTGGAAGAAGTTCAAATCACTGAAATGACTAATGCATTTCAGATTTGGCCAGGAAGCAACAGTAAGCCTTCATTTCCAACAGAAGGACACCAACAATTAAACAGTGAGGTCTCTGACACATCACTTTTTACCAACTTCACTGTTGCAAAAATTTAATCACTGGTTACTTTTACTATCAGGGCAAATGGTTATGTGAGGTTTGGGCACAGATAAGATGATTCCTTTCTTATGTCCAAAATATGTTTGCTACAGGCTGGGTTTGCTGCTAAGTAGACAAACCACATCTGAAGCACTAATGGTCTCATAAACTGACTTCTGCTTTCTGATCATTTCCTTTAAACACAGCTTCTATTCAGCATCAAAAAATATCAGCACTTTTCAGAGAAACTAGATCTCTCAGCTTTGACACATGATTTAGCACCCTGATCATTACACAACACATGGTTTCAAACTGTCTTTTGCAGTTTTAAATGTGTGATGTTACTTCAACCACACTGTCTTTTTCACAGACTACCCTGGGAATTTCATTGTACATTTAATTTTCAATCAGGATTCCTGACACTTGAGTATAGTTTTCTCAAATAGTAGGAACCATTGAAACACTACATGAAACAGCATTATGCAGTGTGGACTAAGCAGGTGCAACTTTCCTGGCCTGTACACAGAGGTGTTGTGAAGCCACAAGTATTTTGAATTGGATCTGTCTTACCCCATTTTTGATATTTGGAGATAATCTGAAAACAAGCTTAACACAAATGCCACGACTTCTAGCGATCAAGAAGTTCCTTTCTGCCCTTTTAATTTCCTCCTGAGACATTTATCTTCTCAAACTCTTCACAGAGACAGATTGAGCACTTCTGAGGTAGCACTTGCTCATATCAGTATGGAGTTTTCCAGGGGCAAAGGAGTGGGTGAGGGACTTTAGTTAGCTATGGGGTGCCTTCTTTGATCCAGCCCACCACAGGCCCACACACGTGCTAGGGACAGCACTAGGGAGGGCTGTGGCAGTGAAAGGCTGAGCCCACAGGACAGCTTGAGAGCTCCACTTTCAGCAGCACACTGGATTCCTAGCAGATTCAAATGATCCTGGAGGTATGGCATGAGTAATACTCATGGCTGACAGCCACTGGAAAAGCCAAATCAGCACAGCCTATGCTTATTGCTGAATCAACTCCTTTCCTACAGCTTCAGAAACACAAGGCTCTGCTGCCTGTCAACAATGAGAGAGAGTAAATGTGGATCAGAGATCTCAGCCTGTGAGAGGATGAAGGAACTGAAACTCTCTGGTCTCCCCTGTGTATCACAGGAAGAGAAGGCAAGATATAAGGGTTGGTGTGGCAGAGCCCTTTTGTTGATGGACAAGCGCTGACAAGGATTTCTCCTTGCCAGCATGTTCCTGCCCTGGCTATCTTGATTGTTCACCCCTCCCAGTGACTAGATTTGTGGTTCCACAGCGCTGTACAACTTCAAGCACCCTTGAATCCCAGTTTCTACCAGGGTAGCACTGCCTCATGGCACACACCTACCCCTTGGCAATGGCCTGTCTTGAGCAATCTGAAAGCCAGCTGCATACTTCACAGCTGTGAACTGGGGTTTTCCAGCAAAAGCTGTCTTTCATGAAGCCACTTATTCATGTCAGCTTTGCTCACTTTGGACAGACAAAGGAAACTATGAGGCTTCAGGAAAAAAAATCCCTATTACTGGGAGTGCATTGTTCCCACCAATTTCAGTAACACAACCTGTGCTAAATAAAAGACAGAATTTATTCCTACCAATCTTAATTTGGTCAGGTACTATTTCCAAGGCTGTTCCAAAGTAAATAGGTCAGGAGTACCTGCCAAAATATCAACCTCTTTCACCTTGTTATTGCTCCCTGGTGTGCCCTTGTTTCAGGAGGAGTAGGTTAATAAGAGTCCACTGCACGACCTCAACCAGCTGAGGTGGGGATATGGTGCCCTGGGGGCTGGCTCCAGTCATCCAAGCTTTCCTGCAGACATTAACACTAATTGGTCATGAAAATGAAAGATGTAACTATTCTGAAATGCAGCACAGTGAGATGAGCAAACCACCATGGGCTGCTTCAAACCCACTGCTGCAGATGTACAGAATAAAAGCAAACCTCACCTTGTGGGTGAAAGGATGTAATGGTATCACTGTTAGTGGTATTTTACTAGACCAAGAGTTCTGTCTTGCAAAGGCTTGGCCTGAAGACATATGCTTGCTTTTTTTTGGAGACTAAAAAGATCTGAAGAAGAATCAAAAGCTACACAATGTATTAAATACAAAATTCTGAAACACAGAACATCGTTAGTTTGCAATAATGTGTATAATACAAAATTCTAATCTCAGCTGATTTTACTCTTTTCCAAGCAAGACATAGACCATGGATCTGTGACTGTGAAACTTTGACAAAAAATGGGATTTGAGTAATGACACTAAATTCTACCTATGAGCTCTGGTACTTTTGAAACATGATTTCCTGACCCTTAGAAATACACTTTTTTACTCTAAAACTTGCTTTCTGCTCATGCTGTTTTATCCTCTTCTGCTCTTTTCAATAAGGCACCTATCACTATCACCAGTATGAATCCAGGCTGACCTGGCTGTTTGTTTCTCAGTGGGAGGGCTGTGTCATTGCAGGCAGATGATATAAGATGATTCATGATAATATAAGATGTTATAGGGCTCATAAGATAGCGATCAAATAAATGAAATCATCATCTGGTTAAAGCAGAAAGCAAAACATATGTGAAATAAATTTTAAGCCAGCAGAAATAAAATCTGGTGCTGTCATCACCCCACTGCTCTATCACCTGTACAGAAACAGTGCATCTTGCACTGGGTCTTCTTGCCACCCACCTCATAAAATCCTGTGCTTGCTGCCCAGTGCTATCATAAAGCAGAATTTAAACATGCTACAGAAGAATGTGCAGAGAAAACAATCAAAGGCTTTAGAAGTTTTCTGGACTGGATTTTGGGGGCAGCAAAAAGCTTTCATTCACGGGGGAAGTGTTCCTTGATATAAATAGCTTTATATCTCTAGAGTTTCCTTCCCACCTACATAACTATTTCTCTGCTGTTGAGGACTGTTACTATTCCATGAGGAATCCAAAATCTGTGTAGTGGGTTTTAATTGTGGGAGAACTACCATGTAATACAGTAGCAGCTATTTTTATTATGCTTTTGTGTCATTTTTCTTTTCCCAAGGGGTGTCACAGGATGATTGCGAGGCTGGAATTTTCCCAGAAAATGTAAAAGTCCTGACAAATGAGGCAGAGGATCAGCACAGTGAGAAGCACTGAGACCACAATGTCTGACTGGAATTGGAGCCAGTTCCTGCTCCTCCACTGCCTTCCAAGCTCCTCCTGTGCCTGGTTATGGGTCCACAATGACAACACCAGATCTCAGCCCTCCCAATTACTCTAGACATGAATATTTTATCTTGATAAAATGTGCGCAACCCTTCTTCCTACACATGAACACATTATTTGGAGTTTGTTAATGTTATCCTTTCAAGGTAGCAACCACAAGGACAATGTCAGAACTACATGATCCTAATTTATGGGGAGATAAGACAACACAATCATCTCAACAAATTGATCCTAGCAAAATGAGTTTATTCACTAGTAACGTTACCCACTCTTTTGCATTATGTTTTTCCACTACATCTTGATCTTGTAGGAAGAGCCCTAAAATGGAGTTGATGTATTGGTGAATGCCAAACTCAAGCAAATTACTGGAATGTTCAAGTCATTAATAAACCCTCTGGACCCCAATATGCCAGGAGCACAGAACAGAGACTTTCATTTTGTCCCTTCAGGGAATCAGAATTAGCTTGTCAAGTTTTATTAGCCTGGATGACATTGAAGAGTGACTGAGTGGTCTTGGAAGCAGCATAGTGACTTACACATCACAAAGCCTGACTTCATGAATACTGCTAGATTAAAAGTAGTGATGCATGGGTCTGCTCTGAGAGTTCTGAACCCTTGGCTGGCTAATTGAAACTCTAGATAAATGATGTACAGATAAAGGCTGGTGAGGTCAGAGACACCCACTTCATTTATCTGCAATCTCTACCTTCCTATTAATCAATTTCTTGATAATCCCTCTCCCTTCTCCAGTACCGTGCATTTCTACTGCAGGATTGTGGAGCACGGTGAAATGTCTTTGTCATAATGGAGAAAGAGAGGGAAAAGCCAGCCATGCTTCCTGTCCAGACATGTCTTTCTTTAAAAAACGGAGAGGATTATTTTTGTTTGTGCCATGTTCTATTTGTCTACATTATTCTGGAAGGAGAGATCAAACCTACAGGCCAGATGCTGCCTGCAAGCTTCTAGCATCCCCATTCCATAAGACAGAGGGAAAGACAAAACTTATTAAGATTTGGGTGTTGAAACAAATCCCTCTGCATCCCACAGTTAAGACTGTTTCAAATCCTGCACTGATTTTTCATTGGCAGCAACGAGGGCTGCTTCCTCTACAGTTCTGCCCTGGAAATGGCAGCTATGATCCAGCCAGACCTTGTGTCCTTACATTCCCTCAGAGCACACTCTCAGTGCCTCACAGCACCGGGCAGCACCATGGGTGACAGCACCAGGAACAGGATAGGCAGCAGAGTGCAGCACTGCACTGAGCCGCTTCTCCCGGGCTCATTTGCTTGGGTCCTGTGCCATACCAATGTGGTGACACTCTTTCTGTTCCTGGAGAACCTCATCCAATGCCAGCCCAGACATCTGGCGCAGAAGCTCAGATCTGTATGAACTGTGCTATTTATGAATGGTAATTATCTGCCCATATTTTTAATTCCCTTTACTACTTATGTATTGGCTGAAAACCAGGGAGGGTGAGCCATAGATGCTGGTAGAAGGGCTGAAGTTGGGCTCACGTCTCTGAACCTGGAGTTTGGTGCACACAGTGAGGTTTCTTGTCTCTTAATTTCTCTCATATTTCTCCTTCACCTCTTCTTTCTTCTTTCAGCATGTGCAGATCTCATATAGGCAGAAAGTCACCTGCAAGAGACACCAATGTCATTTGCTTGTGGAGTTTGGAGGCTGGCTGTTTGATCTGCTTCTAGACATAGCCACCAATATGATCACTGAAAACTGGTGCCAGCCTGGTGTATCTTAGCATCTCATATTTCTTATCAGGGCTTTCACAGCACACATTCATTCTTACCAAGGTAGATTAATTTCTCCACAACCGCTGGAAATGTGTCTGTGCCCAGTGATGCTCAGTGCCATTATACCACTTAGCACGCCTCTTAGTGGGGTTTGGCAGCAGAAAAGGCCTCAAAGCTGGAGGAATATACTTAGAACATCACTTGTGTGAGAGCCTCACTGGTTTACTGCCCCTCTGGGGAAATCAGCGACCACACAACAAACCCAGACAAAGGAGCAGTCTTGAGGAGGACTCTGTCACCAAAGCTTTCTTTCTCCTGATGACAGTAACATGACTCATGTGCCCTTGAACCTGAGAAAAACCAACCTTGTGAAAACCTCTGAGAAATTCGGAAGTGGTGACAGTGTTTTGCTGCATTGAATGCCAGCACAGCAAACTCATCTCTGTAAAATGTTCCAACTTTACAATATTTCAGCTTCATGCTACTAGAAAGCATCAACCATGCATCACCAGGGACAGACTTCCCATTCCTCTGCTGCAAAGGCAAAAGTAGGTAACTTGCATGTGATTTATAGGCAAAACTCATCTAGTTAGAGTGCAACACATACCCTGTGCCAGCAGCAGTAAATCCAAGCCCTCTGGGGTCTCAAAGGAATGCTTCATGCAGTAGCCTGAAAAACATGTGCAGTGTCTTTGAAAATCCTGTGGTTTAGGGTTGGTAGAAAATTTCTCATCACCATCCTGTATGCCTACCTGCCTGCCCTGAGAGACTACAACAACAGCAACAATTGCAAAAATTCCCTGGAATCAGACTTCATGACAGACTACCCAAATCACTTTCGCGAATAGTCAGAAAGTTAAAAAGCTTATCTCTGTATATAAACTCAGCTTTACCAGAGTGGGGAGGAAAAAGAGAGGTGGTTATATCTAATGTTGAAAATGACACTTCAATTGCAGGAATTAAATGTTTAAAGTGTCATTCTAGAACTTTGGAAGTGAAATAGGTTCGATGAGCAGGCAAGTGGCTGAAGAAGGCAGTGAAAGGCACTTAGGAAAAGGAGGAATTCAACTGCCTGTCATCAAGTTTAAGTTGTGTCCACTTTTATTTATGGAAATGGGTTTAAAAACTGTACAGCCCTGAACAGGAAAATAAGAAATCTGAATGGCTCCTTCCATCTAAATAACCCCCACAGAGGGCAGAGGGAAACATGGGAGGTGAATGACATTCCCAAAGTCAAGCTGTGGGGTAGCAGAAGAGCTGAAGGGAAAGCAGATCCCCATGGTGCAGTGCTGAGCATCCTGACCTCCACTGCCTCCAGCAGCCAGGCTGCAGCAGGGGTCATCCTCGGGATGAACAAGCAGCAGGGCAGCTGCCTCCCATCCTCCCCCGATGGACTGTCTGCCCCTGCTGGGTTCAGAGGCTGCTGCCTTTGCTTCTGGTCCAGCAGTGAGAGTTTGTTTCTCCCTCTGCACAGAACAGATTCTTCCAGGTTTTATCTTCTAGGAAGATAAAACAGACATCACTCTATAAAGTAGTGGCATTTGCCCTCAGCCACGGCAATATAACCACCTCTGCAGAGGGGAAAAATTCAACCCCTCTCAGAAATCTGGGAGATGGCAGATGTTAGTCTCTTTAATAGGAGTAATAAAAATAATTACTTCTGCTAATATCAGGTATCTGATTTCCAGTATTGAACAGGAAAAGTGTAATACCTGCCATTTTAAATCAGTCTGTCATGTTTTCATTCCTTTCTCATCCCCTGGGATTTCAAAAATCTTGATGAAATATGTGTTCACTCTTCAAATATTTCCTGAGGCCAGTGAGGTCCATATGTTCTTAGGAACAAGTTTTTCACTCTGTGGGTTGTTCCTCATGACATTTAAATTTTCTGATTTGTGTATATCGGCAGCACAAAGCTAGAAGATCATGGGGTTTTCCCCTCACAAATATAATGCTATATTTATAATGCAGTTTAAAGGCATCAAGGAAGTATTACAATATTTTATAAAGATTAGGCAGAATACTTCAGGGTTTGCATTGTGATTGCAGCCATGGTTCCTAAATTGCAGTGTCATTGTCAAGGTAAGAATGATATTTTATTTAAACCACTGCTGAACATATGGTGTTATTTATGCCCCAGACATCCATAGAAGAAAGAATTTTCTAAGTCTAATTTAAGCTGTTAGCGAGTAGACAGCAAAAAGATGAGACGTCACTGTTTTTACTAGCGAACAGTGCTGGTTTAGATTAAAATAGTTAAGGGATGTATTTTTTTTAAGGCAAAAATTCTGCACGGATTTGTACAGAAACCATGACTAATGAAAATGTAGATCTGTATCCTTCCTCTGCTGTCAGATCTTGCCCATGACATCATCTCGGGTTGTCCTCAGCTACCATTGTACATCACGTCCCGTGACCCTTCCCTCTGCCAGTATTTTTTTATGAAAGCATGATTTAAAGTGGTTGGGCCAGGTTATGTGTGACAGGGAATGAACATGTCTTTATTCATCTCTGCATGTGCTGAAAATCATTCGTTCTTTTGCTTATATGGAAGATGAAATTGAGCTGAAGTAAAATTCTAGGTTAACTTTACTCCTAAAAAGTGGCAAATGGTATAGGAGGCAGAGCACTCTGGGGATTATTTTAGTTTTTACAAAAAACAGGAATTGGGAGAGTACTTTAGAAAAGAGGCTTATTTTTTAAAAACTTTGAACATATTTCATCTCTTAGTCCCCTCTTTTCTTTCCTCACCTTTCCAGCACCAAGTTAGGACAGAGAGGAGAAAATGAAAGCCACAGTGCAACTAGAAAGTGATGACCATAACTGAAACTTGGTGGGATGAATCCCATGACTGGAATGCAGCTTTTGATAGCTACAGGCTGTTCGGGAAGGACAGGAGAGGAAGGAGGGATGAATGGGTTGTCCTCTAGATGCAGAAATGGATAGAGTGTGAAGAGCTGCCTCTGAAGAGCAGCAGACTGAAAGTTTATGGGTGAGAGACAGAGATGGAGGCAGCAAAGAAAATCTCATGTCTGTCTACTACAGGGCAAGAGTGTAAGAGCTCCCAATCCCCATGCACAAGAAATTGGGCAAGAATGGCAAGGGGCTGGCATGGCTGAGTACAGACCTGATGGCCAAAATAAAGGGAAAGAAGCAAATGAGCAGGCAGGGGAAGCAGAGGCAGGTGCCCTGGGATAAGAGAGGATTGCTGCTTGGTTGTGCAGAGATGGAGTCAGGGAGGCCAAGGTGCAACTAGGGTGGAACTTGGAAAGGGATGCAAGGAATAACAAGGGCTCCTACAGATATGTTAACCAGAGAAGGAAGATCAAAGAAAGCACACCCCCTAGATGGACAAGGCTGACAAACTGGTAACTATTTTCAAGGTGAGGTACAAACCAACTTTTTTTCTCCAATGTCCAGTTGAAGATGGTGTCCCTCAGGGACTCATACTGGGACCAGTACTGTTTAATATCTTCATCAATAGCGTAGACCATGGGATTGAGTGCGCCCTCACCAAGTTTGAGACTACGCCAAGCTGAGTGATGTGATTGACATATCCGAAGGACAGATGCCATCCAGAGGGACCTGCACAAGCCCAAGGGGTGGGCCCCTGGGAAATCCTTGAGGCTTAACTAAGCAAAGTTCCAGGTGCTACACCTGGCTTGAAGCAATCCCAAACAGAAACCCAGATTGAGCATAGAATGAATTGAGAGCAACCTTGCTAAGAAAGACTTGGGAATACTGATGAATAAAAAACTGGATGTGACCTGGCAATGAGAGCTTGCAGCACAAAAAGCCAGCTCTATTCTGGGCTGCGTCTGAAGCAGTGTGCCCAGCAGGTCAAGGGAGGTGATTCAGCCTCTCTACTCTGCTCTGCTGAGACCCCACCTGGAGTACTTTGTCCAGCTTTGGAGCCCTCAGCACAGGAAATATGTGGACCTCTTGGAAACGATCCAAGGCAGAGCCATGAAGATGATCAGAGGGCTGGAGCCCCTCTCCTATGAAAACTGGTTGATAGAGTTGGGATTATTCAGCCTGGAGAAAATATGACTCCTGCCTTTCAGTATCTGAAAACAGCTTATAAGAAAGATGGAGACAAACTTCTTAGCAGGGCCTGTTGCAACAGGACAAGAGGTAATGGGTTTAAACTAAAAAAATGGGTATATTTAGAGAAGACATAAAGGTGACATTTTCTATGATGAAAGAGGTGAAGCAATGGCACAGGTTGCCCAGAGAAGAGGAGGTTCAGGTTGCTCAGAAGTCACCAGAGGAAGTTCCAGTTGGATATCAAGAAGAATTTTTTTCACAGAAATGGTTATAAATGGTTGTTAAACATTGGAATTTACTGCCCAAAGTGGTAGTGAAGTCAAAATCCCTGGAGTTGTTCAAGAAATGACTGGACATAGCACTTAGTGCTGTGGCCTAGCTGATGAGTAGGTGATCAGTCAAAGGCTGGGCTTGATGATCTAGAGATCTTTTCCAACCTAAATGATTCTGTGGTTCATAGAGGTGGTAGATGCCTCATCCCTGGAAACCTCCAATGCCAGGAATGGGGATGAGACCCTGAGCAAACTTATCTAGTAGCAGGTATCCATGCTAATTGCAGAGGGGTTAGTCTAGATAACCTTTAAAGGTCCTTTCCAAGCCAAGTTATTCTGTAATTCTGTGATTCTATGACTTGAGCCTGAGTAGTTCATCTTAATGCACTTTTAAACTCAGCTTTGTAGATGGCCTTTAGAGCTACAAAAGCTCTCTTCATTCAAAGCTTGATCCAGCTACTTGCTTCCACCAGAAAGGAGATGTAAGTGTTAGCACTTGCTCATATTAGAGAGCTAGGTGGGGATCTGCAATACAATAGACTATGCTAGAGGAAAGCTTTATGCAAAATTGTGATATTAATAATTCAAAGGGAGATGCTAAAGGTGAGAACAGGTAGGAGTGGACACTGGAATTCTTTTGTTCAGACAGAACTTCTAAGGTTTATCTTATTTGCATGTTTCTTAGTTATGTAGAAAATGACATTACACATGCATATATTGGAAAAAAGTTCTAATTTATGTTTTTCACTATGCTATTCATTTGCATTATTCAGTGGCCACCCCCTGTAGTAGGTACAGGCACTGTGCTGAGAGGTCTTCACAAAATGACACAACAGGGTAGCTCAGTGTTTCTAAATTCTGATTTGTCAAGTGAGACTGTTCATAAAAACAGGTGTAGTGTTTCCTCCCGTTGTTTAAAAGAAAACTCACATGTTGCTGCAGCTTATTTCAGCTAATCTCTGCAAAGTGCTTAAAATTCATGTTCAAAGACATTAAGCACATGTTTATATCCAATTCAACACCATTTTTAAGGATTTTCAACAGGATACGAGCAAAGCCAATAAATCTGGAAAGCAGCCATTTGATAAGTGCTACGAGTGGCAGCAAGGACATCCAGCAGTAGCACAAACAGGGGCTGGGATATTTCCAAAGCACTGTATGGTAACACCAGACTGCCTCAGTAGGTATTGTTATTACTCCAAAACCATGTGGACCACTGTTTCTTTCTCACAGTGACTGAAAAAAGGTCTTTTTTTCTCAAATTACTGTTGAATGAAGGGATTTTCATTTTCACTAAATTCTCCAGTTTGCTGTTCAGCACCTCCATCAAAGGTGGTTTTGCTTTAGGTACCAGAACCAAGAGAAGAGAAATGCGACACCCCATTAGCTATGAGAATGACTCCAGACACCATATTCCCGCTGCTGCTCTGCTTTCTTTTTTTTTTTCCTATTTGTTCCCCTGTCCTCGTAAATTTTCTTTGAAGCCTTTAAAAAGGGTCTTTTTATTTCTTTAGAGACAATTTGTTCAAAATTCTAATGCACAAGATATGCTTTTTGAGTTGTTTATCCTCAAATTCTGTTTGTACAGAGCAAGTGTGAGACACAGAGATGTGGCTGTGTCTGAAGCAGATGTACACCTGCAGACTTAGGGAGTCTCCCAGCTGCCGTTTCACACAGTGCAGGATGTGTGAAATGGTCACATTTCAAGAGAATATGTAGTTTTTTTATGCCAAGCCCACCATTCTTTAGAAGGTTTGATTATTTTAAACCCTAGCATGTGATTATATTATTTTTATCTCTTACAGACTGATGGAAACCCCAAATATCTTCACAAATGAGACATTGATGTCCATCTGGGATAGGCCAGATGTGTCTCTGACAAACCACCTTGGCTCTAGAGTCAAGAGAGAGAATAATGGCTCAATTCTGTCATGAGATGGCAGTTCCTCTATTTGTTTCCCTTGCTTTGAGGAGTGGGGGTGAATCTGAGGCTTTGTTCTGACAGTGAAGGGCTGATAGTGTTAAAGCCATTTGCAAAAAGACTCAACTTCCAGCCTAAAAAACTCCAGCTATTCTCATTCTAAACTTCTCCCCAGCAGATTCTGCCAATCATGACAAACTACGTGAAATTTGTGGTGAATTTGTGATGTGCAGAAAAGTCCACTAGGGACTAATTTGACACCATCAGATGCAATTTCCCTTTATTACCCTAAGGCAAGATTTAAACTAGTTTCCAGGGGTGAGAGGTTACTCCATTAATCGAGGGCGCTTGCCCCAGCAGGCTGCCACCTAGACAGTCTGGGGCATCATTAAGTGGATGGATTTCTCCTGTTTTCTTGGTCTTTTCTGGGGTTTTCATTTTAGGGTGGCACTTTTATTCTTAGTCTTCAGATAGACACCTCTTTCCATAGCCAGACCAATCTCTACCAAAGCCTTTCCTGCAGCCTGTTTTTACAGGGAAAACTAAGATTTAGGTTCAGTCAGCCCAACATATTTGGTTAACCCTGTGCTGTCTGGAGTAGAGGAAGAGAAAGGCAGGGATCCTCAATGAAGCTCAGATAACACGGGGAGGCAGAGATGAGTGAGAGTGTGAAGAACACAGAGGCAACTCAGGCTCTCTAAGGATGTGCCAGCCATCCCAAAACAGAGCCACCTCTGCACATGCTTACCCCATAAGTACCTGGGCATCTGGGAAGAGATGAGAGCTTTAGCACAGGGTCAGGCTCAGCTAAGCCTTCATGGGACCTTGTGCCTGAAGCACTGCATCATGTGGTGCCTTGGCTCAGCACAAGGCTCTCCAAGTGGTCTCCCTGCAGGACCAACCCAGGTCCAGCAGAGCTTCCCAGCTCAGGGGTCATCCTCAAGCAAAGCAGCTCCCTGGCTTCTGGATCCCACTGGAAGAAGTACAGCCCTACTCTCATGAGATTACCCCTGGGTGACAAGCCTTTGTCATAGTGTCTCTAACCATGGCACAGCTACCCTGCCAGCCACATAAACTGCACACCACAAACCTAAACTGTGCACAAGTTAATGCTGACCAGCACTGGGTGGGATTGCAGAACCCTGTCTGACACCCATTTTATACTCATTCTGGACCCAGTTCTACCAAAATGCACCACAAAAATTTAAAGTCACAAGTAAGAATGGCATTTACAAGAGTTCAGTCTTTTAAGCCTTTTTTCCCCCTTTTGTTTCTTTAGGGTATTCCTTCAGCTTCAACTTGAAGAAAGTTGAGTTTAGTTTAGTTCTGTGTCTTTGTGCCACTCCCTTTCACACAGGCACTGACTGCCAGGGAACATATTGCTCATGTGAGATTTTGCAAAGGACAGGAGAGCTCCTCAGTGGTTTTGGTAATGAGCCAGAAAAGCAATGACAAAAATCCTGAGAACTTTTCTCTTTAATCCTTGGTAGGAGACAGGACCTTCTTAAGGTTCTGTGTGTAAGTGGTTTAGTTGAACCAGGGAACTTTTGGTGCAGCAGAGACATAACAACCCTGAATCTGTGAATATTGCAGTGTTTGTCTTTGGCAGTAATTTGGAAAAGGCACTGCAGAGGCAGGAACAAGAATCCCCAGGAGGGCAGATGCAACGTAATCTGCCCCAGTACAGCATTCTCTGTGGTTTTAACAGCTGGCATAAATCCCAACTAGTGAGGTAGTTCCACCTCTTTTAAAATGCCTTTTTAGTTGTCAAGAAGAGCTGTTAAGTTAATTCAAATGAGCTAGTATTAAGAAATGAAATAATATTTATATAGGGCTTGGATGGGTTTGACTTTACCTCTTCAACTAAACTGGGTGAAGGCAAAATGTTGGAAACTGATGATTACTCAAAACTAATCTGGATGAGGAATGCTTATTAATTTTAAGTTAATTATCTATCCCTAAAGGGTTTTATATATGTGGAAATTCTTTTCTCGAGGCAGACAGCTCTGCAGTCTGGATCACCTGAGAGTACAAATCTGGGCCACAGTGTTTCTGATGACAGCACTGCATTTCTATCATTAATTAGCATCTTGTGGAGCTAATGCTACTCACTGTCCTTCAAAAACTGCTCAACAGCCCTGATTTTTGCCACATGTTCTCTGCCTTGTCAGCCCTCCAAGGCCCTGAGGGAAGCAGACCCCATTGCCATGTAAGAGTGCTTGCAACACACTCCTCCACAGGAAGAAGAACAGGGTTGGATGCATCTGCTCTCAAGATCAGCAATTTCTTTGAGGAAAACAAAAAACAAAAAAAACCAAAAAAAAACAAAAAAAAAAAAAAAAAAAAACAAAAAAAAAAAAAAAAGAAAAAAAAAAAAAAAAAGAAAAGAAAAACAACCAGGAAAAGCCATTTAAACTGAATTACTGGCACTATTGTTTTCACCTCTCCACAACCTAACTATGACTTCCAGTGCATCCTGAGTTAAGAGTTCATCATTCCAGCTGAACTTAATGGGAGTATTTACACAAGAATTGTGTTGCAATACCTAATAAGCTTGGTTGTGGGCAAATCTCTTTTGCTGTGTCTGTACTGATTTTAGTCCAGAGAACATTCCCACTGCTGCAGTTCCACCAATAGGTAGGGATAATTGTAATACTGCTGTGACTGATCCCTACTAATCCAGCAACCATATGTATCTTCTATCCATGGCCCAGGGCAGACTGCAATGTTTGCATGTTGGTGGCTGCTGCTGCCTTGTCCACACCAGATCCCCCATCATCAGTATCACAACAGAAGTTCTGCTGGGAAGCCACTCATAAGAAAAATGAGATTTTCATCAGGTCCTCTCTGTCTCCACTTTCTTTATGGACAATATTAAAAAATTATATTTCTTGAGGTCACTGTGAAGACTAACAAGTAAACACTTACAAAGGGCTTTGAAGATGAAAAGTGTGAAATATTTCACTTAGTTATAAAAGCATAGATGAGGCCGAAGCAGCAGTCAGTCGTCTAATTTGAATAAAATATCCTTTTATAATGTTCTAGTAACACTGGTTTTTTTAATTTGATGGGCAGCAGTCAATCTCTGCACATAAACAGTGACACCAGAATCTGCACTTCCTCTTTGTAAACTTTGGAAAAACTGATCCATCTTGTTTAATAATGAAAAGAAAAAATAGGGAAGAGAGAGAAAGAAAGACACAGAGAAGAAAAATATGTTCTTTGAGCCAATGTGAGATGTAAGGCAATGTTTCATATTAACCCTGGTTTCCTCTTCATACATCTGATTTCTTTGAAAAACACAGCCAGAGTTCATCCACCAGCCCTATGGCCCACATTGTTCCTAAGGGAGGCTCAATGCTGTGGTTAGAAAGAACTAAAGGAAAAATATTGCTGAGGAATTTAACCAAATTTTTCAATGTAGCAGCTTTGTAGGAAAAGAGGATGCACTGAAGCTAAAGCTTCTTATGAAAATCGTGCTGTGTTCATTCATGCTATCAGGAAAGTTTGAAGTATTTCCAGCCAGGGCCAAACATGAACCATTGGATGGCATTTGGTTGGATTGGGTTAGGTAGGGTAAGGCACCTTCTAGAATGTGGAGAACTGAAAATCAAACCCTTGTTCCTCCTCTCTCCAAGCACAGATATCAAGGTGGCTCTCCCCAATGTTACCAGTGATTTCTGATCACTTATTTCCTTTTTCCAACATCAGTTTGCACATTTCCAGCAGGGAGACTGCCACAGAGGAAGGGACATCCTTCACCCTGCAGCTGCAGGGATTCTCAGCTGCTCAGCAGAGAACTGGACAGTGGGAGTGACCTGGGCAATGTGCTACCGTGGACCTGGAAAGCTGGGAAGAACATGAACAGCAAGCTGCAGATGATGGGCTGGAAAACCCTCTGCCCATGTGATGCAAACCATTAGGTGAGATGTGCCTTTCAATTTTTTGCTGCAGAGTCCACAGCAAATGTAATGGCAAAGAGGGACATGAGCATGGATATCCCACAGGACAGACAAGTTCTCTCATCACCCTAGGAGACACAGGCACAAGAGGAGGGAGGGAGGCAGTGGTGCTTTCCAGGGGTTTATGCAAAATGCCTCAAGCCTGGGTGAAAAAAAGCTAACAAGAATGATTTTGGAAATCAGAAATGTCAATGAGCTTGGGTTTATTTTCTCATATTCTATCAGTTTCCTGACCTTGCCTCTGCGCATTCCTTTGTCTATACACAATAGTGCAGAAGGGAAATTATTTCATCTAACTTTGGGCATTTACATATTTTAAGACACCATTTGGGTCAGCTCGTTTAGACATCTATCACAAGACAAATAAATCAGTTATAAAATACCTGTGTCTTTCCACTGACTACAAAAGCAGTCAAGAGGACAAGTTCATATGTAAATATGTGGTCAGTTCAATTCTAACTCCATGACTATACCCCCCACATCCTTCTCATTTCCCCCATGAGAAAATACAGATCCCCTCACAGCATAGAGCTCAGCACAAGCAGGGCTCTGCTCGCTGAGTTACACTGGGTTGTGCTCACTGATGAGTGAAACCAGGTTGAAATTCAACTGCTAGCTGTAGCCTCCCACTCATTATCTCTGCTGAGTGTTTAGATCTCAGGGAATTTGTGGAGTTTCTGGGTTTTCAGATACCAGATTGTCTTCTCTGTGAGGCAGTGGGCATCATTCCTTCAATGATTGTGGAGGAATCTCTAGAGGACAACCTCATGAGCATTGCTTGCTCTCTCCTCTAAGGGAAGAAATTGAACTCACGGTTTTCTGACAAATGCTTGTTTTCTGCTGTTGTCAGAAAGCCAGGAGACATTTAGCAGCTGTAATAGTGGAAGCTAAACAAAAGCAGAAAATTTCCTGTCTGCTGCTACAGTGGATAAGTATGCAAAGTGAGGTTAAAGAGAGGTAGATCTCCTCCTCTAGAAGCTGTCACCCAAAATAATTTTTGAAGGGGCACAGTCTTCCCTCCCTTCGCCCTTTGATATAGGTTTAATTCCACAAAACACAGTCCAGTGATCACTGTAAACTAAGAATAGTTGCATATTCAAACTACATATTGATGTTAAAAGTGAGCTTATTTTTTAAATAGAATATGGCCTTCCTCCAAGACACTAGTGTGCAATTGATGGGATATCTGTTTCAGAGTTATGTTTCTACAATGAAGTTCTCATGTTATAGACCTGGTGTCAACAGACACTGAAGTCATACAAATTCTGGTAGGAAAATTGACTTTGATACAAGCAATACCTCAATTTCTTTGGAATATGAAACTCTCACTTTCTTTTCTACTTTTGTCTCTGAGGGCCCTGCTTCCTACAAAGATAAAACTGACTGCTGCTTTCAAGGGCTATTTATTGCCATGGCAGTGATATATCACTCTGAATAGTGCCTCTTAAAGTACTATTAGCACCTACCTGATCTGAAAAAGTTCAAACGTTCAACCAAAATTGCTGTATTAATAGACAAGTCTAAAATAAATAAACAGGAAACAAACAGAACCTTTTAAAAGAAGGAACGGCAATTGAAATACTTTAAAGATAAATAAACTTTTAGATTTGACTCCCTCTAGAGTATATTTAAGGAAAAGCTTGAATCAGGAGATTCCTTTTTTGTTGCAGAAATTCCCTGTAGTCTCACCGAAGATCTCTCCAAGTGCAAGAATCCCTCTGTGCCCAGCAGCCTCTCTTCAATAGAGTTCTCTTCCAGTTGGAGCTAAGCCCCTGCAGCGCTCAGACCAGAGCACCTTAGTGCCTCTCTGGCACCAGAAAACAAAGGTAAATCTTCTTTTCCAGTAAGAGGTGATTGAGCTGGAATTGTGCATGCCTATGTTTTCCAAAAAGGAGACCAAAGCCTTCCTGTCTTCACCAACCACATGCAGTAAGAGGGCTTTCATTTGGGCTGCAGTGCCGAGTCAGAGTAGACCCACATCTCTGGGGACCTCGTACAACAGGACCTTCATTCACTATGGCCCCCGGGGATTCAAACAAACCCAACACAGTGTTGCAACATCTGAAGGTCCCAAATGCCTTTTTTTTTTATTTTTTCTAGAATGAGGATCGGTTACCCATTTCAAAATGAGCAGGGCTGGTGGAGTCACTTTGGCCTTTAGAAGCCTTTTGGAGAAGCTCCCTCAGTCCTGTTGTACAGGACACCAATGGATCCTCTCTCAGTACCTGTGAGTGCCCCCACTGCCACTCCAGGCAGCTGCACAGGCTTGTTTACAGGTGGGAATGAGATATCGGACAGAAGAAAAGGTAGCACAGAATAAACAACTGAATTTTCAAGAAAGAACCCAGTGGAAACAAGACACAGAGCATAGCATTTATGTCTATGTTTCTAATGAAAACCAAGCAGAACATCAAATACATTCCGTAAGTTTCATATGTAATAATGAAGAGGCAATACAGTACAGGCACAATTTTCCTCCTCTCTTTGCCAGAAAGAAAGATGAAAAAATACAATACTTGGGTAAGAAAAAAAAAAAAAAAAAAAAGAGTGTGAACTTGCTGAGCCGCCTGGATGTGAAAATAGAGAAACTATTTCTTACTAACTAGGCCCATTACTTTCCAGCATGTGATGAATTCTCAGTTGCTAGGTTTTTAAAGCCACAAAAGAAAGGAAAGAACAAACCCAAAGTTTTCTATCTCTTACTGCATCAATATATAGATAAATTCAGTCTGACTACAACACATGTACTGCACGGCAGTACCTCCAGGAATAAATTTGGATCACTATGCCATAGACTCCAGAGAGTCAACATGACATATTGCATCATATCCCCCCACACAAAAAGAATTCACTAACAATCACTTCCAAAAGTGCTCCTTTATTCCACTTTTACATTATAGTTTCTTATGAAATATCTCAGTGGATGACTTTGGTGCTTTGCCACATTTCTCTCAATCTATTTATAAATGTTTGGTTGGAAAGAGAGTAAACATTGCAAGAAAAACACTTTATAAACTTTTACTATTTTCGTATAATACTTGAACTGGAATTAGTTTTGCTTAAAATAAATAATAATCCTGGAGTGCTCTGCAGAATGATACAAAATCTCCCAAGCTTGTTAAAATACAAATTAAAAAAAAGAAGAACACATAAAAAAAGAAGGCATAAACCAAGTGGTTTATAGCTCATCTGAGAACACAGAAAATTATGTTTGTTGTGAGGGGGAAAAAAACAAAAAGCAGCCTGCCAGGTAGAGGGGGAAAAAACCAAAAAGCAGCCTGCCAGGTAGACTTCATCCAGCACAGTATGTCGCTGGTAACAGCCTTCAGGGTAATTACTGCTCTTTGATTAGAAATGGAATTGACTAACATGCCACCAGAAAAGTGGCAGCATCGATGAGTGTGTGATTCCCCCGTGCCCCAATAATGGATTAAACAAATGTTTCACACCTAAAGACTCTGGTTGCATTTGGAAAAGCCCAACTGGTTTCTCACAGGCAAAATTTGCTGGCTGACAGAGCATGTTGCTGCTGCCTGCTGCTCCCTTCCCACCTCACGCACCCAGCGGCTTGCTGCTTGTTTATTTAAATGACACTGTTGTTTGAAATGATGGGGGCTTCTTATCCTCTTGAGTCATGCATTCTCTGTCTGCGATCCTCTGTTTAGGCACTTTTAGCACCTCATTAATTACTAACTGCAACAAAGTCATGCTGTTTTGCAACTCTATTGCCTTTGTTAAGAAATCTCAATCCTGTGTTAGAATGTGAAAGGGGACTGTTATCTACCATATGCCCTGCTTGACTCCATGGTACAAAATTAGCTTTCTAGTTCCTGAAAAACATATACTTGTGCTCCTTGAATGCATACCCCATGGCTAAACAGCCTGGCTTCCGATAAGTGGCCTGCCAGTACCAATTGTAGAAGGTACTGCTGCAGATAAAACCCCTTCTTAACTCCACACGATATAAATAAATATTTTATCCAGGAATACGCCATTTCTTAACAATGTTTTTAAGAAGTCTTAGTAAGGTCCTTAATATGCCCTGCTGCAAAGTGCTACCCTAGATGCCTTTCCATGAGACTGTGGTTACTAAAACCCTCTCAAACAGTTAACTATTAAAGATAAGTAACTAACAGATTAGGCAGTTGGAGATATTATTTCACTCTTAGATGGAAGGTCGGTGGGACAACATAATGTAAGGACAATGAAAGTCTTCCTTGCGATGCTCTGAATGTTATCAGTGTATGTAAACTCTGCAGGCACATTAAGGCAGATTGGTACAAGAGGTTTGCTCCAAAAGGGATTTTGATAGCTGTGCAGAAAGCTGTGATTTAAGAATCATCTTCAGCAGCAGCTGAAGCTGGAAGAACCTAATTAAATTCACAATGTCCTTCCTTGTTTGGGGTGAATGCTCCTCGGAGCACAGCTCCTGCAGAGACCCAGAGCCAGCACAGGCAGGACTCTTGCGTGAGCAGACTGTGGGCCAAACAGAGCTAAATTCACTGAGGATCTAGACCCAGCCACCAGTGGAAGCAGGCCCATCCCATCAAGCAGCGTGTAAAAGCTTGTTTACAAAACAGGGACAGAAAAATACAAATGGTAACAATAGCGACTTTTCTTAGTGGTTAGGGTATATGCAGCCAGAAGACACCAGTTTCTGCTAATAAATTTCCACATAATGTGAAATGTGCAAGCATACTTTCAAAAAAGAGACAGAAAATAAGATTTCCCTTCATGGGCCTTAAAATCATTTCCTTCTTATCATCTGACACCAAGACTGTTTATGGTGGCACAGACGCAGTAAAGCAGCCTGCGAAGCAACCTCAGCCAAAGAATCACACAACTGAGAGCTCAGGGTGTGGGGCGCAATTGCACTCAGAATCACACTCCCATGGAAGGTACTCATGCAGCATGGGTCCACACAGTGGCTAAGTTTTATGGCAATTGGGCTAAAGGGAACTCTAGAATAAGACACAACTGACTTTTTTAAAAAGAAAGGATCTTAATTTCCCCCCCCCGATGGAGGAGGCTGTCTGACTCAGGAATAAATGGATATTTAGCTGTGCAGAAAATCCTAGCTGGTCTGAGTGTTTCCTTATTGCTAGCTCCTGCTTGCTTTCAATTCAGGATGAATGTCGATTCTGGTAGCAGGTTAGAAGGAACACCAATTGCCACCACTTATTTGGAGAGTTTAGTCATCTAAATACTGAATGTCGGATGTCACTTGCAAAGTCATATGCTCACCAGGTAGGATTTGCTCCTCCTAAATTGAAAATGTTTTCCTATTTCATGAGATCTTAGCTTTCAAGTTGTGGCTGTCTGATGGCTGATTTGTAATTTGTTCAATGTAGTAGATGTAGATACTAGCTTAGCAGAAGATCCACATCACTAAATCCTTGTTATTCAAGGACCAGTCATCAGCCTCATGCAAAAAGAGAACTAAGTTCAGAAGTAAAACACGATGTGATTCTTTCCATTCGTGAACAGCGGTCAGAAATATGCTGGAAGGTACACAAAATGGGTAAGGCTCTCACTAGGGAATGTCTGTACTTCTCTTCAGAGAAGCACAAGGGCTTTTTTCAGCTCTGATGAACTGAATGCAAAATATGAACTGATACAACATATTCAATTGCCTCAAACTCTCCAGACGTAGTGATGGATATCAACTTGAGCTTAAAAGTCCTTCTGAAGAGCCCCATGTCACCAGTGCACCAGAGTCAAGCAGAGAAAAAATATTCTTCAGGACTACCATTTTGCCATTTTCCAGAGTTTCACTTTACTTATTTCACTTGAAATAAGCAACAAGAGCATTTGGGTACAGAAGTGTTCCAGACTGCTCAGCACTATCTGCCTAGTATTAAACCCCCCACAGAATAAGTATCAGTGACACATTTACTGATGTTTAGTGAAGGACAGGGCAGGGTAAGCCATGGTTGTATGCTCTGTTCCTCATGTTGGGACAGTGGCTGCTCGGCTCCTCAGCTACACCTCCTACAGTCCTGTAACACCTCTTATGGCTTCAGGCCACTGCAGCTGAGCTGCTTCAGTATATCCTGGCAATGGATTGTTGAGGACAGCTGGAACTGCAGCACATGAGCTCTATCAACACTGTGCACCACCGTCCTTCTTCTTCATGCCCACCTGTTCCTCTGAGTGAACACCAGGCAACCTGCCCGTCACCCACGCCGTGTGCCGAGTGAGCACACACACAGAGAAATGGGCTTGTTCCCTTGTCCCTGCCTTTCCAAGGAACCCGACATCTGTAATCTCACGTACGGTACTGAGATTGCTTCACTGACCTATTTGAGACACTCCCTGCCCTTACTGTTTTACACATCAGGTTTTTTCATTTTCTTATGGTGGATCAGACCAGGAAACCGAATATGCTAAAAAAACGTTTTTGTGTTTCATTTTTCAGCTGGATATTTCCCAAACCCTTGGACCAACAGAGCCCAGGAAGTGGGAATGAGCAAGTCGCTTGGGTAAGTGTGGAATCTACTTAGATGGACATTAACACCAAAGAAATTCACAGGAAACACTGCCAAAGTGAGAAAACAGCTCCTCCCAAATACTGAAATCATAGAGAAATCAATGCCTAGGCAAATGCATGTGTCAGACGGCAGTGAACCTTTGTTGCCGGTTACTCACATCCTCCAGCTTTACCCAGTGATAGTTCCACCCTATGGGCTGTCACCACAGGACAAGCAGACTTGGGCAAACTGATGCATGAATTTAAGCCACTACAGTTATTCTAGTATTGCCTTCTGGGTGGTTAAAGCCTACATCAAAAGTTTTGGGGTTTCTTTCAATTTAACATACATTAGAAAAACATTTATGTTTCTTGCTTCTGTTCTATAATGAGTATTTGCACCCAAAATACACAGATACTTCCATGGTAATGCTGAGACCTTTTCTTGCAGACACAGTTGCTCTAGGCACAGATTCTGCAAACACAGAACAAAAAGTTGGTCTGCATCCCAAGTGTTTTACAATTGGATCGCAAGTCCAAGAGAAGACCAACTGATAGATGAATACAGGGAAACAATGACTTAGCACGGTTTGATCATCCTCATATTAACTGCTAAAACTTCCTCTGTGCCAAAAACTTCTCATTTTGAGGCTTTCCTGTTGGGCTTTCTTAACTGAACTGCATCTGGAAGGTTTGTGCTACAAAATTTGTTTGTGTTTTCCCCACAAATACGCCTTTTTTTTTCCCCCGCATACAATAAAACAACAATTCATCCCTCCTCCAGTGTGATTCCGAAGACCAGAGCAAACCTCTCTCAGACTGATAAAAGGTCAAGCTGACAGCAGCAGGCTTTGGACCTGACCCAGACAGAGGGGTAGTCCAGATCGACGTGCTAATTTAGGACCTGATCCTGTAAACTTTGATTACACTGGGATTTTATTACAATGACAGAATTGCACAAGTCGGAGATGGGAAAAATCAATTAGGTCATCTAGTCTATTTGTTGCCAGTGTAGGATTGTTCTCTGCTGCACATGTTAGTGTTCTGCCATTAGATATTTTAAATATCTGAAACATAAAGACATTATTAAGAATATTGGGACTGGATCTTTCAGAATCAGTTTTTTTTTAAAAAAGTATACTTAAGTTCAACTTGTGAGTAAAGCATTTTTCATCACTCACTTTTTCAGTATACTTAGTACAATCTTCTGTTTGTGATATTAACAGCTTTTGAGAATACTCATGATGTTAAGGGAGATTAACCTCCTAAATTGAACATGACTAAATAACAAATGGGTTATGTTAGGAAACATAGAGAAAAGTAACAACTGTCAGATTGGGAAATATGGAAAAGAGACACACACAGAAACACAAATACTTACATCTATGTGTCTGTGTCTGTGTCTGTGTCTGTGTGTGTGTGTGGGTGTGGGTTCTGGGTAATTTCTTATATATTGGTGTCTTTCTGTGTGCTTTGCCAACTGTGCTTGCCCTTAGTTAGCACAGGAAAAGAGAAATCTGGAGCAAAGACTGTCATGATTTGGGGTCCTGTGTGGTGCCAAGAATATTGTGGGTGTTTAACAAATAGTAGATGCGTTGAGTTGTGCAACTGTTACTCAGGACTCCTGCTCCAGTCCTCCAATCCTTCTCCCTTCTCAGATATTACTGACCCAGATCTGTGGGGAAGCTGCTACCAGGAATGACTCCTTGGTGGTGGAGTCTGATCTATGCCATCTACAGCCTGATCAGTACCTGAAAAATAAGAATATGTATCAGACACAGTATGCTTCGTTTTCAAGTTATATATCAGAAGCAATCCTTTATTCCTTTACTGTGTTTCTCAAGTTGAAAAGGCAAATTAGTGACTCTTTTGTTCACTTACACAAACTATTTCCAGTCTAGAGAAGAATGACAAAGGGTGATCATTCAGCTGTCCTGTTCACATGGCTAGTTTTTATGACTAGAGTGCCATTTTAAGCAAACACAATATCAGCTATTAATTGAATATTAATATTTTATTTGCAATATAATCTGAGGATCCTGAGGCCACCTTTTTCTCCAATACAATGCATTAGCTATTTGGAAAACTGAAATCAAGATTTTCTAGCTATGGGATTTTGCACGGGATGGGCAGGAATTACGATAGTGAAAACACCACACACTATTACTCTTTGACGAAAGGATACAATCCTTAAAAAAAAAAAATCCAAACCACAGCAGAACAATACCTAGCTGATTTTACAGACTCCTGCTGCTGGCTTCATTGCAGCTCAGTAAAACAGATGTATTTGACTTTCTGGCAGCACACAGACCATCAGCCATTCTGTCCCTCCCCACCCTCTTTAATAAACCCCAAAACAGTGCTGCATTGAACCACCCTGGGAACTGTTTCCGATTCATCTGTTTCACTTGCAAGGAGACACTGCATCCAGCTCCCTCCCAGTGTGTGCTGCTGCTGCTCCTCACATCTCCCAGCCTGGTGAAGGGAGGCTTCTGGCGAGCTGGATCTCCCCAAAACTGATGGTCCACCTAGCGCGGGCCCAGGCACAGCTGTGCAGCCCTTGCAGCCCAGCCCGCTCGCTGGCTCTGCCTCCCCAGGGCTGATGTCAGCCTGAACTTTGCCGCTGATATCTCATCCATCGGGATGAGCGACATAAACAGAGAATTGCACGCCAGAGTTTTGCTCTGGAACAAGCTCCTTCCACACATTTCAACAATATAAATCTTCCCCTTTTATCGCAGAATGGCAGTAACTGTTTATGGGTTCAGTTTGTTATTGTTGTTGGGTGGTTTTCTTCCCCCCTAATGGGGGTAGTTTGTGGAGGCAACCAAGCTCCTGGTGTCCTCTCACCCTGCCACTTTTTGGATCCTGTCTTGAGTCAAGGCACAGCTTTTGTTTTTTCCTCGTCTATGTCTCTGCCCCTCTTCCACAGCCAATAAACCACCTCTCCCCCCTGGCTGCTGGTCACTCATGCATGCCCTGTCCTACTGCTTGGCCCTGGCTTGGTGCACGCTCCACAAGTCGGTTCTGCTGAGGCTCTTGGGTGACCCAAGCAGTCCCCGGGGCTCTCTCCCAACACATGTGTCCCACGCATCTCTGCTGGAGCAAGGACACAGCAAAGGGAAGAGGCTGGAGAGACAGTGAGCAGAGTTTCTCAGTCGTGCTTTGTCAGAGCAAGGAGAGGGAGTTGCACTCCCCATTTGTTTAATGTTTTCCTTATGTTTCTTGCGGAGCGTTTATTTTTTGACATGCTTTCTCTGCCCACTGGTGCTAATGCTGCTCGAGTGAGTTGGCTGGCTAGCTGCAGGTTGGCTCACATACATGTCCCATCCTTTCTCCACTGCCTTGTTTATTTGTGCCACTCGCCTGGCTTGCTCAGCTATTTATGCGTACACACTAGCACACAAGAAGTTTCAACCTCCAACGAGACGAAACATCGAGACAAATGCACTTTCTACATGGCAGGGTAGCCCCTAGTTTCGTCTGCTGAATGATTTTTATTTTATGCCTCTCTGGCAATCCCACCCCATCCGGCTCAAGTATCCTGGATTAGAAAGACTTTCCCCAGAGTCCTTTTCAAAGGGAGCCTCCCACAGACCTTTAAATCCCCCACATTTTATGGTGCCGATATTTAACAGCTCTGAGAGGGACAGCGGGGGGAGAGAGCGGGGAAAACAGTTACAAATAAGAGTGGCCGCTCCTCACACCATTGAGGTTCTTGATGCGATCAGCGCCGCTTTACACGGCTCACTCTCATCCCAGCGATAGGCACCCTAGATAAGAAGGCAAGCGAGAGAGAGCTCAGTGAAGTCGCCAGTTTTACCTTGAATCAACCTCACCACCCCCTTTGTAGCCTTCCCCTTCACCCCAAAAGGAAACCCTTGCGGGAGAAAAGAAACGCGATACCCTTCTGTCAAACAGGCCGCCTCGCTCCGCCGAGGTGCAGCCGAGCTGCGCCCTGGCTGCCGGCGCTCTGCCGGGGCTGCCGGCGCTCCCGGGCCGAGAGGCTGCTGTGCTCACCCCGGGCTCAGGGCTCCGCTCGACCCCGCTGGCCCGGGGCCAGCCCCGTGTGCAGCCTGCCGCCCGCCGGCCGTGGGGACGGTCCCCGACCCCGGCAGGACACGCGGGTTTGCTCTGCTCCTTCCCACCGGAGAAGCCACCCTGGAACACCCCTGCCCAGCGGGGAAAGGCCACAAGGCAGATAAAAAATCCCGAGAGGCAGGAGACCCCGCAGCGCCCCACTCCCATCTCCCCACCTCCGCTGCGAGCCGGGACGTAAGGGGCAAATTCGGGGACGAGAGGGTGCGCGCCGTGCGCCCCTCGGCAGGGGAGGGCTGAGCACCCCGCCCCGTCCCCCGGCGAGTGGGGGCGCCCCTCCCCACGGCGGGGCCGGGGCGCGGGGGGCAGCGGCATCTCCGCCGTGACCCCGGCCGGGCCGGCGGCGGAGGGGAGGCGAGCGGGACCCGCGGCAGGGAGGGGGCCGCCGGCGAGGCTGCAGAGCCCCGCTGCCGGAGGATGCTCGGGCGCCGCTGCCCCGAGGGGCTCTGCCGGGAGAGGGGAGCCTCCTCCCGCCGTGCCGGGGCGCTGGGCTCGCCTCCTCCCGGCGCGGCGCGCCCCGCCCCGGGGCCTCTCCCCCGGGGCCCCGCCGAGGAGCAGCTCCCGCATGAAGCCCGGGGGCTCCTGGTCGGCGGGCGGGAGAGCCGGGGGGGCCCGGCCCACCTGCGCCCGGCGGCTGGCGGTGCCCGCGGCGCAGAGCGCGGCTGCTCCGGATCGGCGGCGGCGGGGCTGGGTCCTCCCTCTGCCCCCCCGCCGCTCCCGCCCTCGCACACTCCTCTCCCACCGCCATCCATCCATCCGTCCTGTCGGCACCTCGCACACACGGGCGCGCACAGCCGCACGCACCCCGGCACCCGCACAACATGCTGCCGGCCGCCGGCCCGGCATGGACCCCGGCGGCGGCTGCTCGGCTCCTCTCCGCTGCTGACTGCCCTCTGAGGTTCGCGGCAGGTAGCGGGGCAGACTGCTGGAAAGTGCAATAGGAAAAGCCAAGGGGAAGGGAAAGGAAAAAAAAAAAAAAAAGGAAGAAAAAAAAAAAAAAAAAAAAGAGAAAAAAAAAAAAGGCAAAAGACATCAAGCCGGCCAAGCCCAGCTTTGGATCTCAGTGCAGGTATTTCTGCTGCTGTGTTCATCCCTTGCCGCCTACCACCCCGGTTTATTATTTCTTTTTTTAAGGAAAGAAAAAAAGGACGAAAAGGAGAAGTCGAACTCTCAAAGGGTTACTATGCAATTGCGACTGATTTCTTGGTTTTTTATCACTTTGAACTTTATGGAATACATTGGCAGCCAGCACGCCTCCAGGGTACGGCGACAGGGAAGAAGTAAGTGCGAAGAGATTTATACTTTGATAACTTCTGGTTCCATTCCTTGTGCTGTTCACCTGTCCGGGGGGTTCCGTGCCCCCGGTGCCCGGGCGAGTGCGCTGGGAACTAAATCCCGCGTCAGCGGCGCGGCCGAGCGGATTTGCAGGCAGTTTCATTCAACGGGAGGGATGAAAGCGATTTTTGACCTCTCTCTGCTCTTCTTTCTCACCTCACCGGGATGAGCAGCGCGGGCTCTGGGAAGACCTGCGTCTGGTGCTTTACATTTTAATTTCTGGTGAAAGGGAACGTCCTTTCTTAGGTCTTTCCTCTTTCTGAAGGGAAAGGGCGATGACACGACAGGTAACTTTTTGCCGGTATGCCCTAAGCGCCCTTCTCCATCCCGGTCAGGAAGCCCCCTTCCCAAGAGCGGGCAGTACGGATTATCGCTATAGGCTAATGCTGAGGGGCGCTGGGGGTGTCCCGGCTCTGTCCGGCCCGTTGGCTTTCAGCCTCCGCTGGCCACTAGTCACCCATTGTCACCGTCCTGGGACCGCGGCCCCTGAATTTTTTTAAATTTTTAAAATTTTTTAGATTTTAATCCCATGGGATGAGGGAAGTCCATCCCTTCTGATTTAACCGGCCCCGGTCCATCTCGGCCCGGGTCCGGGGCAGAGGCAGGCGGGGGCCGGGGGGGCGAGATGCAGTGCCCAGGGTGCTGGCAGAAGCTGCCTGCCCCCCGTGAGTGTTGGAAAGGAGAGCCCCCCGTCATTGGGGCAGAGAGAACAGGGAGGCAGCAGCGAGTCGCCCCCTTGGGAAGTCGCTGTCCAGGTCGCGGGGCTCTCCACGCTCAGGCGGTCTCTGGCTCCGGCCTGGGGGTGCGGTGTGGGCTCGGATCCGCGGTGACACCTCCGGCAGCGCCGCCGGCCGGAGCCCTGCCGTGACCCTGCCGCAAGGAGCCGTGCATGAGCGGGATGCGGCGGCAGAGGCCGGCGGGACGTGCCCCCGACCCGGCCTCGCCACCCCGCCTGAATGGGACCCGCCGCCGCTTCGGGAGAGGAGGCGTTTTCTGAGGGGCTGCTCGTGCCTGTGCGCTCCCCCTGACAGCTGCAGACACCGAGGAAATGTCATAAAACACAGCCCCCTGCATTTCATCAGCAAGAAGTAACTGAGTTACTTCCTCGGGGAGGGGAGGTACTGTTATTTGAATTTTCTCCTGCTCAGCCTTCGCTCCCTTGCCCTGCTTGGCACGGCTGGCCCTTGAAAGCCTCCTTTGTATGGTTTGCCTCCTGCAAACAAGTTTTGATTCACCTAAAGTGCCCCTAAAGCGGAGCTGCGGACGAGAGAGAGCGGGGCTCCAGCCCTCCGATCCCCACGGCCTCACAGCGAGGGAGCACTAAGGGCTAAGTAAAACATGTCAGGGCATCCGGTTTATTATCCTTGGCAAGGGAGGGCTCCGCAGCCTCCATCACCTCCCACCCACTCCTTTAACCCCTGGCGACCGCGGGCCCGCAAGCTGCGGGGGGCAAGGAGGGGTACCCCGCGGGCTCGGCGGAGGCTCGGCCCGGGCTGGGGGCACGGCGGGGCTCGGGGGGCAGCACGGCGGGGCCCCCTCCTCCCGCACTCGCTCCGGCGGCACCTGGAGCGCGGCGCGCTGGGCCAGCGCCGGGCCGGCGGCGACCTCTGCTGTCCCGTGCCGCGGCGGGCAGCCCGCCCTGCAGGTGCTCGGCTCCCGCACGGCTCGGCACGGCTCGGCACGGCTCGGCACGGCTCGGCACGGCACGGCTCGGCACGGCTCGGCACGGAGCTGCCCCGCTCTCTCGGCGGGAGAAGGCAGGTCTGCCTCCTGCCCCGAGCGGAGGGGCAGACGCGCCGCGCTCCTCCCGGAGAGCGCCGTCCCACCTCGCTCGTCCTCAGGCAACCTGCACAGCGGGGCAGCTTTCGGAAAATAGGGCGGAAGGGTTGGCCGCGAATGTTGAGCTGGTTGGTACACCGTGGGGAAGGTACCGAGCGCTTGCTCAAAGTTTTTATGGCAAAGTTTTTTGGTTGAAGTGCAGGAGTTAGCATAGATTCAGAGCAGAACAAGTGGCTGGAAAATCACAGCTAGAGGGTCAGAATGGGAATCTGGCTCGTTGTTTTGGCAGCGAAGGCAAAAAGCCTTTCAGAACACCTCACCTGGATGTGCTGTCCATCATCCACTGGCCGAGGTCTTCAAATCCAGCTGGTTGCAAAACACGATTTGGTATAAAAATAGTGGTTACTTAGCTTGAAGCAAAGAATTAGAGACTGAGTGTTTATGAAAGATTATAAAAGTGGTTATGATCTCTTGCACTAATCACTTTGGCTTAAAAAACCTATGAATTGCTGTTAGTAATAGTGCAACTTTATTATAATTACAGTGTGCAGATAAAGACGGCACCTGCCAAATTAATCTACTGTGTGGAAGACTTTCCCTGGATTTCTTTTTCTTTTGCTGAGATAGTCTCCTTTAGTCACAAATAAGCACGTTTCTAGGGAAATATTTTAAAATTTCTCTTTAACCTGCTTATTTTAAAATATAGTACAAATAAGTTCCCATCAAGCAGTCAGTGAGCCCATGTTACTTTGTTTTCATTATTATCAGAGTCCTCCACTCCATGTATTGTATTGTAGACTTACATATTTTAAAGTAATTATAAAATCTGAACTGGCTAATTCAGAATACACCATGCCAGAGTCCCAGCTGGTAAGAATTGAAGTTAATTTGTTAAATTATCCCATCAGAAGGATCTGGTCCTGAAGCATTACTTATTTTGTACCTATTGCCAAAGTAATCCTTCCTATGAGAAATGTCTAGTTCGCAATCCTTTTGCTCTCCAAACTCCTACTGAATTTTCTAGCTGGGGAGTCCTGAATTTCTGTCCCATGATCAGTAGTAAAGATATAGTCGGCTCTGGAGAGATAAAACTCCTCTGAAGTCAACAACAAAGTGCAGACACATGATTGGGTCCAGAATTAGACATAGAACACAATCAATAAAAGTTAAAAGCAAACATACCACTAGCAGAGAAATTTGTGGTTTTATTCTGATAAGAGCAATCAAGATTAACAAAGTTGCAGGTTTGAGTCTTACAAGACAGAGTAATATGCAGCTGAGTGTAGACTAGTGTACCAATAAATAAGAATTTCTGTGTATTGGCCAGTGATTGCAGTTTGCTTAGAAAAAAAAGGATGATCAAATCAATAGCTCCAAAATATTTTGGCTCTGCAGACTACTACCAACCCCCAAAACTTAGTACTGACAGTTATGTACATCTCTCACTGACCCTCAAGTAGACGGAAATGAAATATTATTTGCTGCGGGTCTGTGAGTGACCGGCAGACCATTTGCCATGACCCTCTGGACTAGAAGTGAGCCACGGACTAAATTTGGAAATCCAGAATAAGTAAACTGATAGAAAATTCTGTATTTCTACTGCACTCTTACTTTTGTGGCTAAAATAATATGTATGACTCTATGGAAATGCAATGGAGGTAGAGCTCCCGTGATTATTGGTAGCCCGTCAAATTGTCTCCTGCCTTTCACTATAATAGCACATCCAGGATACCCAGTGCTCCTTCCTTCCTGCCTTCCTGCCTTCCCTCCTGCCTGCCTTCCATTGCTCCTCTGTCCATTCCTCTGCTGATGCGGGACTGCAGGTCTTCCAGCATCTGCCTCTGGTCACAATTGCTAGTGGAGGGCTCCAGTCTGCAAACACTCTGCATCTCTGGCTTGGTTTGCATACAGCTACTTACAAACTCAAAATTAGGGAGGTGTTTAACAGCCCATTTGTATAGACAGATATATAAATTAAAACAAACCAGGAAAATATTGACAAAACACCAAATGGTGAAATTATTTCTTCAGTCTTTTTATACTCTTGAGGAGGGTGTAATTCACATGGAGGTAGAATGTCAGCAAGAAAAAAGGAGTTAAATTACTCATTAAAACAACACTTCATTGTAGAAACAATTCTTTTAATAGTTCACCACCTATCTATATTATAGATATCTACATGTATGTTCAGGGTTTGCACGTCACAGATGGCAGTACTACAGAATTCATATGTAATATAGATATTGTTACTAATTTTTAAAAATAGAAATAATTTTGTATTTTGGTGCAACAGTTTTAAGCAGAAGTTAGCCAGGCAAGCAGCCATCAAGCAGCACCCCTTGGGCAGGATTGAATTACTGTTAGTTCTCTTTCAAAGTGTTTGTATGCTGCTGATAATTTTTTCTCTAATCTCTTCATATTAGCACTGTGAGGGTAAATAGTTTGATGGCAACAAGTGCGTCCTTTTCTTTTTTGCAATGAAACAATATTTCTCATTTTTTGGATGAGAATCTGCCCATTTAAAATTCCTGTTGCAGTCATTGGAAACAGAAGCTGTTCCATCGTGTTGTTGTAAACTGTGAACATATCTCATTGTAGAGATGTCTTAAAAAATTAAATATCAGAAAATCACTACCAATCGCTGAAAGCTTTTGAAGCATGATAAGGATGGACTGCTTGTGTTATTAAAAAAAAAAAAAATCAGTATGTATGTAAAATCTGTGCCTGATCATACCAGCACATGTGGAACGATAAGTGTTGTTATCCCCAGAGACTAAAGGACTTTACTGAGCAGTTCCCATTTCATACCTGATATCTGAAAGGGTGATAATTTTAATTTTTTTTCTATAACTTGCTGAAGACATTTCTTATACTATATAAAATTCATGTTAGACTTTAAATATATGTTACTACAACTTCTCAAAGATATTGATGTAGAATCGTATACCTGAAAATACATGAAAAGTCCTATTTCTCTCTGCAGAGAGAATAAAATATGGCTATTATTAGTAAGAAAGTTTGAACATGCCTCCTTTACTTTCAGTGGAGAAAGTCCTATGGACTGTGCTGGAGCTGGAGCGAGCTTTTTTCTGCAGGATCTCCGGATACATTTTGAATTTGGAAGAAATCCCATACTAAAATACTTGCAAAATTGCATGATTCCAATATGTAAAGTCCTTAAAGAGAATAAAACAATGCCTCTTACCTTTCAAAACTATCATTCTTAAGTTGCTTGGGAGGCAGTCTCTTTCTTAATCATATGAAAAGTATCACTATTTTACTACTTCCACCAACTGAGCCAACTGAAGCCAAACAAGTTAACTGAGACTAATTTCTTCTTTTGAGCTTTGCTCTTAACATACCAAGCCTTTGCCAATCCCCATTCTGCTGTTTCTTCTTGCTATAAATTTTTCACTGGAGACTAAGGAAGTTACACCTGATAAAATCTGAGCTAGAACTCAAAAATCAGACTTAGTAATTTTCTCTTGCTTAGCATGCTCATTTTGCTCTCTGGTTTGCAGAGCAAGTGTGCTGGCTGCACCACTGCACTTTATCGCTAGCATTAGCAAGCTGTCTGTCATTTCATACTCAATCATTTATAGACAGTGACCACTAGAACACTCCTCCATTAAAACTATGGATGTTCTCAAGAACAAATTTTCCCCCGCAGTGAGTTGTCCCTTTCGCTCGAAATTAAAGTAGAAGTTGCGAAAGCTTGGTGGAGGAGATATAAAAGATAATAAAAAAATATTTTTGTCTCACTTCTAATTTTGGAGTCTGAACAACTCAAAATCACTTGGCCAATTTTTTTACCAAAATAATTCTGAACAAAGCAATCTTATCAGATGACAAAAGGCAGCTGAAACCATGTACGTTTTTATAAAAAACTCTGTCTGCTATTACCACAAACAATGCTTCAGAAGAAAGTACTCAGAGAACATTTATTCATGCAAAACATGCTATGACTCTCAAAAAAAAAAAAAAAAAAGATGAGAGCTCCAACTCTTATATAAATAGTTGAATAACTGAGCTTTTGGTGACAGCAGAATCATTAAAGTTAGGTGTTTTGTCATAATAAAATCCAACAGATTTTATTAATGAGTACTTTAACCTTATTTTTGTTGCTAGAACAGAGCAGTGCGATGAGCAATGCTACTTAAGGAACGATTGTACTACGGTTGTCCGACAGCTGACTAATAAACATTTCTGTGTGTTTCAGTTTCCAGATCATGAGCTATCGACCTTGCATTTTAAAATGTTAGTGTTACTTACTCCTGTAAACCAACATAACAGCCACTGAAGTAAAGGAGCCACAAAACACATCTTGCTCCAGTGCTCCTAGGCAAGAACTCACCTATGGGGAGTCAGAGCTGAACTGGGAGAGCCTTTGGCTGTGGCAGTGCCACCGAGCTCCTGCCAGCCTGAAGCAGCACCCCAGTCCTGCACTGATATTTTGGCTCCAAACAAGAGGAAGGAAGAGCATAAAGGAATGCTTGTAGTAGTACTTTTAAATAAAAGTAAAACTCCAAAACACAGGTTTACACCAAGTTCTCGTAGTGCTGCTATAAACTTTATCCTTTCAAGCTTCTTAATGTGCGTCAGTATAACATCCTGATAGGTTTCGTGTTTAAAATTGCAAGGTCCTAGATGGGATTTCAGACATTTAATATATTCTGCAGGGTAAAGAAGATTTTGGGGCACTGTAAAATGAAACAGGAGGTCATTGATAGATGTTGGGATAGTAACGATGTGTGATTCCTGTGGCTTCCTGTAAAGGGCAAGGGCAAACACAGAAGGGCTCATATCCAAGAACTGGACATGAGGTGCCTAAGGTGTGTCTGGGACAGGATTTAAATATTAGCCACTCACCTTCAAATAATGTGTCATTTCCACCTCACCCTCAACACGTGGACATTTCTCAGATGGTCTGTAATTTCTAACGTGATGTTTCATCTTACTGGCACTGAACATCTGTCCGTGCTCAGATCCTTTCATGCAGTGACTTTGAAATTTTCTCTTAAAGAAACCCTGCGTTAAAAAAACGCAATGAATAAATAGCAACAAATAATAAATATATCAATGCCAAGTTCCTCCACATGGAGCACACAATATTGCAGATCATTGCTTACTGACATTGGAATAAAGCCACATGCATTCCTGCTCCATACCCAGCCCTCAAGTCCTGGTCTTTCCTGTGCAAACTAAAATTGGTGTGGGTGGCGACCTGAGATTGCATGCAAATCCAGGTGAAAGACATCACTTTATTAGAAAATATCAATACAGATAGTCTAGACTCATGCTAAATGGAAGAATTAAGCTTAGGTTTTCCATTCCTGGCCAAATGTTTTAGCAGCTAAGCTTTTGGATGCGTTAAGGGGCAGCATCCCAGCTGCTCCCTTCTTGGTGTGTTTCAGAAGAAAAGACTGAATTCTCCTTTCTTTTGTTAAAGAATGTACTGGTTTGCAGTGCAGTGTAGTAGTGCCAGGGCACCTCAATTCCCTGGACATCCAGGATTTGATACAGTTTCTGACCTCATCTTTTCAGACCAGGCTAAGGCTCCTTTGTTCAGCGTGCTGGATTTTTCCCCTTTTGTAGGCACCCAACTCTTCTCACCTACTAAAAGGCAACTGAAACATCTTCCTCAGAGCTCCCAGCTGTACTTTGATGCAGGTGTCAATGGAGTTCATCATGAAACAAAGCAGGGATTTTTGGAACGGCACAAATCTATCAAGCATCAGCTTATCCACCCCACTTCTCCCCAGATAACTCCCTGGGTACACAGCTTCACTGGTGATAGTGTTTTCATGGGAAGTCACAGCAGAGGCAGGGCTTAGATATTTTAATGCAGCTTCCCTACAGGGTGAGTTTGTGTTTCAAGGGGAAGGAAGACAAGGTCCTCATGTAAACCAGAATCATAGGAGCAACCAGCTGGTGGAACAAGATTTCCATTGCATTCCTTGAAAAACTTTTACGAACATCCACATGAACCAGAGCTACTAAAACCCGACACTTTAATATGTTTACAAAGTTTATGTATGTTATCAGCACATGCAATACTCCCATAAGGATTTATTACAGGTTTCTTTAGCAACAACATTTTTTATCATAACAGCTCAACTGGTCAGAGAGAGGAAAACAGCCAGTTTCTCCAGAATGAGCCTCCCACACACACTTGTCCAGCATTATTGAGTTGCTTATTCATGAAGATTACTCAAACCAGTGTCGGCAAGTGTTTCATAACCTTGTTTCCTTTTCCTAGAATGTTCATTATTAATTTCACTTTTTCTATGCCACTGAATAATGAGTTGCTGGTGTTATATTACTTGATGTTACTGCCTAGAAGAGCTAGCCCTCCCAAATAGAAAAGTGGGAGCAAAGGCTATTTATTCAACATGGGAGTCAGAAGATGTTAAGTGCAAGTATTTCGCAAACACATGGGGATGGATGAAGATTCCAGAAGTTTTAGTATAACACAGAACTAAAAATAATCAGCTAAATGAGACTTCTTGTGCTGGGCATACTGGCCACAGATGTTTAATAGCAAAATCCTGAAGGCCTGGAAGGCAAATAAATGACATGATTTTGTGTTTTGCAAAAGAAAAAAAAAAGAAACCCCACAACAGTTTCTGTTTTGCAGTCCAAAATGAAATCACACATTTGTCTCTTGTGTTTATGTTTTATGAAGAGTTGGGCAATTGACAAGTTTCAGAGTTGAGGGCGTATTAAAAGGGAAAGTAGAATTCTGTATGACAGTGTAGAATTTATAACTTGTGCTATGTCCTAGACAAGTATTTTTAAGATCAAGGCCCCAACTTTAGGAATAAAAATATTTAAATGTGCTTTTTAAGCTACCAGTTGAGGAGAAGTTTCAGAGGTGTAAAAATCTGTCTGTAGGATTCAACTTCAAGTGAATGTCAGCAAAAGGGCATCCTCATTGCTGCTTAGGTCATACATTATTTCTGAAAAATAATTACTTCTGAAAGTAATTTTGAGGAACAGATAAACATAAAAAATTAGTTCCCCTAGACAGATTGTGGACAAAAATATTGCATTTTATCTCCACTGGCATAATTTATTTCTGCTACAAATCTACAAAATCAATATGATTTGAAAGTGCTTATTCTTTTCCATGATGGGGTACCATGTTCATTCATCTGAGTAATTAACTAAGATACTGCTTTAAAGCCCCAGCTTCCTTCAAACATAGAGCAAGTAAGCTGCCACATTACTAACTCGGAGTTCGGTATATCTAACAAGCAGTGACATACATTATGGTTGTATTGTCTCAATCACTCTATGAACGTAAAAATTATGGAGGAAATTTCAAACACACTTTCATTTATGAGGTATCTACATATTGTACCTGGATACTCTGCCAAACACGAGGCTTCCCAAGCTTTATGGAGGTTAGAAGCACTGAGTAGGGAGTGATCAGAGTGGGGGCATCTTACTACTCTGCCAGGATCTGGCTGGCCACAGAGGAAACTCTGGACTGTACCAGTTCAAGATGAGGACAGGCTGCTATTCACCTCTTTCTGAAATCACATCATTTCCAGCTACCCAGTGAGCAGAGAAGTTCATTTCTCCCTCAGGATAAATCACACCTGAGTCCAGATAAAATAGATTAATCAAAAGAGTAGCCTTCTCTTGAATTTCCACAGTTTCAGTGAGAGAGGAGGATTCTAACCATAGCTACCACTAAAAGACCACCAAGCATTATGAAAGCCAATCCATAATCCTTTTTGAAGCCTTGCATTATTTCATGAGAAGTAAGTTATTCATCTATAATACTTGCTGGTTGAGCCTTCTAGTCTGGTTCCATGACTGGCTGCGGTTAATTCTGGGAACAGGAAAAAGGGCCTGTGTTTTTCATCTGGAAGTATGCAGAGACCTTGGGCACATCTCGCTCAAAAGAGATCAGTCACAGAAATTGCAGTACTCCATATAAGAGAGTTTATTCAGAAGTAGAATCTTCCATCTCATCTTCCTTAATTGCTACAGAAACATCTCTGGCTTATATAGGTAATTCCTGGAACCCCCTGACCCCACAGCTGTTGTCCTAGAATTGGAAAAATTTATGTTTATGCATTGTCATCTCTTCTTTCTCCTCTACACATTAATGTCTATGTATCTATCTGTATATTTTCATTCCCATATGTATCTATCTGTATATTTTCATTCACACAAAAATTCACATCAGCACAAGCAAGAATTAAAGTATTTTCACTTTAAGATTGTCTTAAAATATAGGTGAAATTCATGCTGATAACCTCAGGTAGAAGTTTTTGACTCCACGTGAAGTCCTTTGGTTTGTCTGAAAACTCCATCTCTTCTCCCACTGTTCTTATCATCTGTTTGGTCATGGAAAACAAAATTACTAGTTTTATGTAGGTTAAACCAAATGATAAATTAAAGAACAGCAAAAAATTGCCTGGGAAGCTTGGTAAGGGACCCTTTTTTCTTTCTGATTAGCTTGTCATGTTTAAAACTGTACTAGAGAGTTATATGGACCCTTCCCTTTTAGGTTATGAAACCTTCCTTGCTTTTCAAATGACCTGTATCACTAGGCTGGGAATTTTACTTAACCACTTGGAAGGAAGATGATGCTCCAGAGATTATGCTCTGGGCAGGGAAAATTGGTGATTCCAGTGAGAAGTGTTTTTCCTTGCCACTGTGATAATGCAGCAGCACTGCTGCTGATGTTCCTGGGGTTGGCCATGCGTATGGGTACACTTCTGTAACTGCATCTGTGCACGTGCAAGGAAAGACAATATTCCTCTCTTTTATCAGCAAACAGAAATGTCACAATCATAAGACACATGCCATACTAACCCGAGGTTTTCAATTAGAGCCTCTGCATTGTTTTTAATGGGAGATGGTTTAGGCAGAATAAACATGTCACAGAGCTTAAGGGACTGATTCTGCTTCTAGCTACAGCTCATGTCAGGAAGCAAGTATCTCACAGAGCCCTGCCAGTATAAAATTTGCATGTGCACTGAATCCAGCCTAAATGTTTATAAAGGCTACTAAAAAAAACATGATAAGTTGGAGGTTTTTGTTGCCAATCACCAAGAAAAGGAGCAGAAATGTAGTCTGTAATTTGCTTTGTGAGTTGCTGGTAGAGAACATGAGGGTATTCCACTGTCTTTTGTCAGAGAACCAATGCAATTTGCCACTTTAAAGTGTAGGAGAAATATTTTATGGCTTTCTCCATGGTTTACTCATTCACCCTGTCCAGCACTGTGTATTCCTGAGTATTTTCCTTCTTTGCCTTCCCTCTGTTCCTACAGATATTGAACCTGAGCACTATCTCTCAAAGTAGTGCCTGAAGTAATTCACAACATGAGAACATTCACCAGAACAGACTAGCTAAATAAGTGAGCATAGGAATGGACACAAAATGTTGCATTTTCTGAAGTGGCAAGTGGTAGAGGAAGTAATAAGTCTAGATCAGCTCCATTAGCCTGCCAGATTTAATACATGCATGATCCATGTCCTTCTCATAATCCACTCAACACATGAACCCAGCCCAAGCCTGCTGGAAATGAGAACTAGCAGGTGAATGCATTGAACCAGAACAGACACCAGAATTCACATGCAATCATACATACAACATACAGGATGTACAATAATGTTGTCTTTTGTCAAATCAATTTTTAAAATATTTATTTTCTCATGGTCTTAGAAACTTCTATTTTTCCTGAGTGTCATCCCAAAGAAACATGTTTTTAGTGCTCTCTCATCCTCACCCCCCTGTTTGTCTCTGCAAGCAAGTTTCTTCCTCGACGTAGTTTTCCCTTTCAATTACAAATTATTGAAACTTGCATTGCTGTAACCAGGGTTTTGGGGAGTAATGGTGGAAAGAGAAAGGATGCCCTTGAGCTGTGGTGTAATGACTTGATGATAGGAGTGGGTTTCTTGGTAAGAGACAAGAAGCAGTGAAAAACTTTGATTTACAGAGACAGATTGTAAAAACAAGCCATGAATCTCTGCATATACAGAAAGATGTGAATCCTTGGAGCCTATGTCAGATATAAGGAAGGATGGGAAGGTTTGCATAGAGTAACAGAGAATTTAGTCCTGAGGTCTATCAAATGCAAGAATAGGAAGTGTGAAGTTTGTAAAATTCAGAACTATTCTGAATGTGTCAGCTGACATCAAACATGTCCATGGCTGTTTGACCAAGCACAGATAACAAACTATTCATCCAGTTTTTCTACTGCTCTCCCCTTCAGGGACCAGCAGAAAAAATGCCTTGTTTGCAAAAATACTGAGGAAGGAGGAAAGCCCCCTCCATAATGTCCTGCTTTTCCCCACCACTCTGTCAGGGATGGTCAAGATGTGTGGCAGCGCAGTTGGCCTCGACTTAGTACAACTTACAAATAGGAGTTTGTTCAGAAGTAGAATCCTCCTCCTCAGCTGCATTGATGCAGACAGGATGGGCAGCAGAGTTCCTCAGCTGAACTGCAATGTGCAGCTCTGCTCACTGCACTCTGTAAGCAATTCCCAGCTCTTGTAACGCCTGATGGTCCCAACTTTCCCTATGCCAAGCCCTTTCTCCAACACATTTAATTCCTCAAAGCTCTGTATATCTCTGTTTTCACTTGTGACAGGAGTTAAAGTCCACAAATGGAAATATCTACTCTTCCTCTTGGCTTGCTGTGGAGCCATAGTCCTCCTCCCCCAAAATATTCAGTCTAAGTGGATTTACAGAGTTAGTCTGAAAGTTTCTGAATTAGAAACCCTCTGGTTCAGAGGACAGTGTGAGCACTGCTGTCTCCACAGGCAGGCCAGTGCTCCTTGCTTCTCTTTAAGATGGGCTCTCCCCGGTGACACCGGGCAGAGGAGGTACCACACCCTGTCCAGCCGGCGGCCTCGTGCTCAGCTCTCTCAGCTGCCAGTTCTTCTTTAAGGCTTTACAATGAACAAGTTTCAAACAAACATCAGATGAAAGCAATTTTGAGCCTAAACCAAGCATGGCCAGGTTTGCATTGGTGATTTATTGGTGCAAGTCATCAGCTCCTATTACCTTTTTCTTGAGCCATGCAATTCTCTGGCTTCCAGACATTTCTAGGGCCTGATTCTTTTCCTATTGAAGTTAATGGGAGGTTTTGCCATTGATTTCAATAGGAGGCCTCTAACTTTCCAACCTTTCCAACCTGCCTATAGAGTCTTGAAGTACTTCCAGGTTTCCATCATAGTCTGCGGTTCCCCTCTTTAAGTCAATTGGACATTAACAGATTGCCTGGGTCCACACCTTTGGATAGAGAAAAGCTCCAGGTCTGATTCAGCGCTCATTCACACACCAGCTTCATACCCCAGTGGAGTTCCTCCTGATTTATATTGGCAGGAGAGTGAGGTCCAATGTTACTTATGCCTGGGTCATTGCCAGCAGAACGCGGAGAGAATTCAAGTCACTTGTTATCCCCTTCCCCACACCTCTCAATCACACATAAATGTATGTACATATATGTGGATATATTGGAATCATCTGGACTCTTTTAAGTTATTTGCCATTGAAACTGACTTCAAATTCAAGTTTTAAAGTTGAACTAACAAAGGAAAAAAGAGTCAGAAGGGAGCCAGCTGCAAGGGTACTCACAATTTTCATCAGTCTACAGGACACTCCTAATAACATATTTTACTACTTTGTAGTGAACTTTCTTTGCTTCTGCCATAAATATATTCCCTATGCTGTAAATGAATAGCTTGCAAGCTCAGTAAAGTTAATATAGAAGAATAAATCTTAACTACCTAATGTCAGGTCAGAAATATAAATCTTATCTAATATGCCAGGTCAGAAGGAAAGAATACTTTTTGCTGAAAATAGCAAATACTTTCCAGTGCAGAGTCGGAACTTATTTTTCTCTTTAAAAAAATGTGCTGCCCCTAATAAGATGGGTTGAACAGTCTCTTTTTAGAATCTCCAAAAGAAAAATAAACACACAGAGCAGAGTTAATTTATAAAATGCTCCAAAGTTTATCTTGGCAGAACAGTTGTAGGCAGTGAGAGTTCTCTCCCTCTCATACATGCATTCATACACACACACACACAGACACACACACATCTCAAAATTAGGACAGGTCTTTACAATAGCAAATGCTACATAAAACATATATCTGGACAAATCCATAGATTCTTATTCATGCAAGGCTCTCATTTTCAAGTCAATGGAAATTTTTCCAAAGAAAGATAACAATCCTTGATGCCTTTTTGTGTAAGTACAGACCTGCTGGGTCACAGTGGGGGAGAGCAAGACACACAAGTACCTCGTGTCTCAGGCCCCCCTCCCATGTACCAGCACTTCTGCCAGCTGTAAAGCAGTCATGCAGCCACCGTCCCCTCCTCCTGCCTGCCCAAGACCCCACTTGTTAGACACAGCTGGACAGCCTGGTGAGTGATCTGCTGGCACAGAGGTCCTTCCCAGTAGCCACAGGCTCCTACTGCTGCCCATCCTCTTGTTACTCCTCCACACCTGCTTCACACCACCCACCCCGGTCTCACCAGAGCCAAGGTAACTTCAGAGCCTGAGGAGATGAGGCCCACCAAGGGCTTTCTTTCAGCCTCAGAGTATTAACTTTATTTATTTTAAAGTCCATATCAACCTGTGTCAGGGAGCCACAACAACAGGGAAATATTGCAGGTTCAAGATCTACCAGCCAAGACATCGTCCAAGAGAACAGCAGGTGCTATGGTGCTATGCTGACAACCTCAAACAATTTGGAGCTCCTCCACCTCTTGTAGCAGCCACTGGCCTTTCACACAGTTTATTTACTTCAGTGTCTGCAAAGCAAACAGTCAAACAGTAATTTTCCCCAAGATAAACAAGAATACAGGCAGTTTTACATGACTGAATCACAACTTGATGCTGGGGTTTGCACAATCCTCTGGACCATTTTGCTCAGTGCCACGAAGCTACTCAATGCAGAACCTGTCTCACTAAAGCCCCTCAGAAGAATGCAATAAGTAGGTTCTCTCTCTTCTCTTCTCTTCTCTTCTCTTCTCTTCTCTTCTCTTCTCTTCTCTTCTCTTCTCTTCTCTTCTCTTCTCTTCTCTTCTCTTCTCTTCTCTTCTCTTCTCTTCTCTTCTCTTCTCTTCTCTTCTCTTCTCTTCTCTTCTCTTCTCCTCTCTTCTCCTCTCCTCTCCTCTCCTCTCCTCTCCTCTCCTCTCCTCTCCTCTCCTCTCCTCTCTCCTCTCCTCTCCTCTCCTCTCCTCTCCTCTCCTCTCCTCTCCTCTCCTCTCCTCTCCTCTCCTCTCCTCTCCTCTCCTCTCCTCTCCTCTCCTCTCCTCTCCTCTCCTCTCCTCTCCTCTCCTCTCCTCTCCTCTCCTCTCCTCTCCTCTCCTCTCCTCTCCTCTCCTCTCCTCTCCTCTCCTCTCCTCTCCTCTCCTCTCCTCTCCTCTCCTCTCCTCTCCTCTCCTCTCCTCTCCTCTCCTCTCCTCTCCTCTCCTCTCCTCTCCTCTCCTCTCCTCTCCTCTCCTCTCCTCTCCTCTCCTCTCCTCTCCTCTCCTCTCCTCTCCTCTCCTCTCCTCTCCTCTCCTCTCCTCTCCTCTCCTCTCCTCTCCTCTCCTCTCCTCTCCTCTCCTCTCCTCTCCTCTCCTCTCGTTTCCCTCTTCTCTTTCCTTTTTGACTGCTGGGAATTTGCCAGTAATGTCCAGCATTTGGTCTGACAACTGTTCTACTGTAAATATTTAGAAGAATCCATTAGAGATTAAACAAAGTGTAAGTAACTGCTCCTAAGTGATAGCTCTTATTAATGTTTGCAGCTACAGACTCCTTACAAATGCATATCAACGTCCTACCTCTAGGCTGCTTGTAAGAAAGGGCAAGACAGAAGGCAGCAACCAGAGCACAGTGTAATTTGAGTGTCAGTGTGTTATCATTACAAATATCAGCACAGAGACAGCATTCTGTAGAGTGTGTACCATGCTTGCAAATCTTCCAGACAGCAACGGGCAGAGTGTGTTACCCTGACCAATGCATTTTAAATGATCCATATAAAGCCACAAGAGCACTCAGAGTCTCTGTTAAGACATCTTTGCAATTCTTTGGTCTGCCCCAAAAACATAACCTCCCCCCTGCCCCTGCCCTGCCAAAAGAAACAAAAAACCACCCCCCCAAAAAACCCCACCAAAAATAAAAAATCAAAACCAAAATCTAAAAAAAACCCAAACCACCAAGTCCCCTTCCACCTCAAAGTGTATCAAGAATTGTCATGTGTTACAGGGGAAAAGACAAGCACTGGTGTGGTGGATTTTTTTTTAACCCCTACTGTATTCCAAAATTATCCTGTTTATACAGTATTTTAGATGTTCCTTGTGCAGTAGGATATTTGTGGCAGAGAAGGACTGAACACTAACACTGTTCTGGAGCTTATTATGAAATACTTAAGAAATTATTCTAGCAGAAGTCTCTTTCCCATGGACATAATTTTGAGAATAAAAAATGTTGCTTTTGCAACCAACTGAGATCAATGAAGAGGCATAAACACACCTACATGTTAGCCAATTTGTTTGCTTGAAAAATAAATGGTGCTCTAGGAACGCAGTCAACACCAGGTATATGTCTATACATGGGCACACCATAGCAGAGTTTTCTATCGTAACAGATCGGTGATACAGATTTTTAAAATTTTAATTACTCTATTTATTTTCAGTGATCACTGAGTAGAATGTGCTAGTTCCAATAGAGAAGGGGTAAAAATTGGATACAAAATTTGACTCCAGTGTCCACCTTGAACTAGTTAAGTCCTGCAAGACAAAGGCCTGGAGCTTATCCAGACTGCTTATGATGCTTTCCCAGGGTGGAAATGTCTGGTACTCACAAATAATGCATGCAAGGCAGACCTCTTAGCATCATGTCTAGTTTTTGAAGCTACCAGTCTCCTTCCCATTCCTTATCCCCTTACCTTAAATAAAATGCTGATGGATTATTCTATACATCAATCTGTGCTCATTCTTTCAACTCAGTTTCATAGTCATATCCAACCTTTCAGAATTTGTCAACGTTTTCTATAAGTGACTTTAGCTCCTAGGGAGGAATCAATAAAAGCAACCTGGACAACTGGGAGGGTTGGGCATGAGCTACTGAGCAGGAATGTGCTGAGTTGGTGGGTACTCCCATCTCTGATCATGGTGACTTACAGAGTTGGTGGCTTCTGTGTCACAGCAGGGACGAAGGTAGCATGTAAGGCAATTTATCTTCTTCTGTACCTCTGTGTGTGCATATTATAGGAGTTTCAGAAGGCCAAGCAGAAGAGGTAATCATGCTCTAGAAAAGCTGTAGTGGTCTCTTCAAGAAACAGGAACATTAGAAAGCTAGTGGATTAGACAAGTGGCTAAGACACAACAAAAAAAAAAAAGTGAAAACAAAAGGATACTTTCTTGATATTCTCCCATTCTCCATCCTGCACAAATATATAATGGTAACACCAACAAGTCTCCTACCATCTGTCTGCTTGCACTGATGCTTCATTCAGCAGATATGCTACATAGAAACCTTACTAGACATAAAATTCCAGTTTTCGTAATAAGGCAACAATGTGAAGTTTGTTATAATGAAATTGAAGTTTATTTAATTTCTGAAATCTCCTGTGAAACAACTAGTGCTCAAATCACAAAGAAAATATTGGATCATCACCTTATATTAGAAATATGGCACTTTTATTTGATTTTATCTACTGTTATTCATTCTCCTTAAAAAGAAAATAGAATTAGATTGATAAGCATAACAAAACCCACTGTGAGTAAGAAAACTGTGACATAGATGATACCATCAAAATGCAAAATGCTAAAAAAAGGCTATCTTGCCAGCACATTCCCCTAGAGAGGGGCACAGCAGCAAGGGATGTCAGAAGGTGCTCAGCATAAACTCTTGGATCCACTCGATTCCTTTCCCAGGCACAATAATTTATGGCTAAGCTACAGAATGCTTTTTAAAAGATATGTCACCTCTGATTTGAAACATACCTGTGACTGTGATTATACTGCCTCCCTGAGACTGCTGCAATGATTTTATCTACTACCAAGGCTTTCTGAATTTTATCTTAATGAATGCAGTCTCACTGATGCCTATTTCCAACCATATCCTTACTTCCAGTATCATTATAGCATAGATATTTTAGGGGCAATGCTTTGTTACAGACTGCCTTTATTTTTTAACTGCCTAGACAAAGAACTGCTGTTGTGAAGTGTGCTCTGACAAGGCTTGTTTTTGAGAAAACTGTCTCCTAAGCTAGTTGCAGGTTTTACTATGCTTTTTTGTCTCTAAGAGCAGGCTTGTCTGAGGTCTCAGCATGAGCTCAGCCCTGTTCTATGCCAGTGAAACCCTTTTGGTGATAAATATTCATGTACTTGTTCTTTGCTTACGAAATTGTTATGGGAGAATTGAGGCAGGGTCTAATAGAGAGCTGTCCCTATGTTGTGACCAAGAAACTGTGTTCCTGATGGAAGTGAAGGCATGAGGACATCACAATTTCCCTCATTGCCATGCCCTGCCTGCCACCAGCAGCTCTCAAGGGTTATGAATCAACAAGACCCTTCAAAGCTTAGAGATCTTCACAGGTGGAAAAGTAGCAGTGAGGGGATGCACTGTCCCTTCTGAATCCTTGGTACAGAGCTATCGCTTTGGCACGGGCTTTGGGAGGGCTGTGCCTCCTCCTTGCAATACAAAGCTGAGTAAAACCAATAGCAACCCATCTGGATTTGCTGGCAAGAGTCACAGCTTCAACCCGAGGGGTTCCCCAAATGTCTCAGCTCAGAGTGGTTATAGCAGCCAACAGACAGGCACTGCATTTCCCATTCTTCTCCAAAAATGTGTTGGTAAAGGTGACACGGCCCCTAAAGCATTTACTTACATCATGGAGCTGCATCTCATTTGATTGCTGTAAAGTGCTTTGAGGACCACAGGGTGAAAAGTCCTACAGAACTGCACATATATTTGGATGTTACTGATGCTGCTGATGCTGTTGCTATGTGATTATATAATTTTCTCAGGGGTTTTAAGGATGGTTGAAATCAAGATAGTTTGCATTAATTATACTTATTCTCTTTTTCCCATGTATGTGATAAACTTTGTAAATGTTTTCCCCGGTCATTTGGCCTCCTTTTTATTTAGCTTGCCTTTGAACACATCTTTCTAATTTTCTATGAGAACACCTTTGTGGTACTGGCTTTTTTCCATATGGAGTGTTACATATGATGTTGGTATGGAAAGTATTATAAGGCAAACAGGAGATTTAAGCTGAAAAAAGATACTTTAGAGATTAATGAACAGGCTTTGAGTCACTCCTTTTATAGGACACTGGTTTGAGTCTTACTGAAATCAAAGCAATCTGTTTGCTTTCCTGTGAGGATATAGCTTAGTAGTCCCTTATAAAACTACTTAATAATCTAAAAGTCAAACACTTTTATATTAAAAAAGCACTGAAATTATTATCTTTGTTGAGTCCCTTGCTGACACACAAAGGAACAGGGCTGCTGACTCCAAGCACTGTAGGAATCTTACTCCCAAGTATAATGCCAGGGATTTAAAATGCATGAACATTAATTTTAAAAAGTTAATAAAGTAGTGCTAGAAGCCTTACATAAGTCTTTTGAATTCACACAGCTATGCTTTTCTCTGTAGTATTAGGGAAGAGATTTTTTTTCCCAATTTTCTAAAAATAAGGAGAAAAGAATAATGGTTTTACTCTCTGAGACACCATGAAAACATGGTTATTATGTTGAAAAGATTTGATTTTTTTTTTTGTCAATACAAAATTCCCCAAAACTGTTGGGTAAGGAATTAAAAAATAGAAATGTTTAACTTTGAATTAGTTAATGACTGAGAAGTTCAAGGTGTTATTTTCAAAGTTAGTATGTTAGGAGTTAGGCTTTTGCCTACTTCAGGAAGATAAGTGTCTGCTCAAAGCACAAGAGTTTCCATTCAAGAATGAGTCCTTAATTTTAATCAGGTATTCAAGTCTAATTGAAGTCAAGGGGTCTGTAACATATGCGTGCAGGTAACCATATGCTGATGTGTTTTTTGGAATGGAGAGGAATTTAATCATGGTCTTACATGGCAATTGAATGGGGTTTTTTCCCAGTTTGGTCTGGGTAGGCAGAAAGTGGCATAAAAGGGATCAAGAAACATTAAGGCTTGTTAACTTAGTGCTCAGTGTAGAGGAGAAAAAGAGCCTTTTATTTCCCTGAAATTTATGACCTTTTTTGTTATTTTTCTTCTCCCTGTTGCTCTTTGCTCACCAACCACAGCTCTCATTTGCTGTGGACAATTCCCAAAGGGAACATTCCTCGCTGGAGTAACTTACCCAGCTCTTTTCCTTAATTTACAGTGAGCACAGCACCCCTTGCAGAATCCATAGCAGGCCCTTTGGCTGCAAGCCAGTGCTAATAGCATGTTTTCCAATAATCTAATCTCTTCAGTCACAGAGCAGAAATCAGAAAGTTAAAAGAACTGGCTTCTCAACTTGTCTCATTCCGGCTTTGAAATCTGTGCATGGAAATGTTGTGTGAATAACTACAATAAATTGTTACCACACTTGCACCCATGACTCCATAGTAGTGCCCATAAGAATCTGATGTATATGAGAGAACCCTCTACAAAACAAGGTTTAATGTGGTGCCAGAAACAGACTCTCTCATGAAGGCTTTCTTGTGCAAAGAAGCCAGAAATTTCAGCCAAAGCTGAGGACATATTGTAAATATCCATGAATTAAACACCTCACAATTCTAAGAGATAAATATCGTTTCTCCTTGGCAGATGAAGAAAATTGAAGCCCAAAGATGATAAAGCCAAAATTTTTAAGTTTGGCTCTAGAAGTGAAATAGCAATTCTTTGATTGGACTCCTGAATAAATAGCTTTAATTTCAGACCTCTGACCACCTGCATCTTCTGAAAATGAGGGTTTATACACAGGAATGAAGAAGGAGATCAGTTGTCTCCCTGGAGGCCCTAGATTTGAAAATACAGATTCTAGTACTTTACAATGGTAGAAAGGGACTTTAACCAGCCAACTTTATCAACCTTCAAACCCAAGAACCCCTAACTTTCTTCAAAGGCACGTAAGTGGTATTGTTAGTGAAAGACAAAGTAACTAGATGCTGAAAGTTAACCTGTACCTTTTACCTTTTCCTACATGGGGTCTTTTTCATGTGTGCTGGGCTGTGTATATTTTTGCTTTGGAGATGTGGAACTGACACCATCATAATATTTTTTGCTGATTTTAAACATCATGCGGAGCTCTGGTGGTGTACTGATTACAAGCTGATAACTGGGTCCATCATTCTACCTCAGGCCTGGATCCCTCCATGGATGATTTTGATTGCAGTCACCAGGAGCTATATGCTTTTTGGGTACTTGGGGTAGCAGTTTTACTACCTCTGTGAGACAAACAGCTTGACTTTCTTCACGCAAGTCCAGGAGGTCAAGAAGCCAGTCAAGGAGGATATTTTCATTCTACGGCACAGTTCAGTCTTTCCTTTCACTTATTCCACTTTAGCATCTGCTTGTGACATTTTTTAGCACAATTTTTCTGCAGCAGCCCAGCATTTTGAGTGGTGTTGTTGCGGTCATCTCACATCCGAGCCCTGTCTCATGGCAGCCCAACGTGGTGGCAAGCCACTAGCCACCAGCTGAGCTGCCAAATATTCATCATGTTGGATACTTTAAAAATAACTGCTGTGATTTCATGTTTTTCTAATATCTAGGGGATGTTGTGTTTTCACTGAAGCCTAATTAATTGTTGGTGTAACCTATATTAGGCAGTTCTATTTGCAATAATGGGTTCTATTTCTATCATTCTGCATCAGCTTAATTAAGTTACAGCATGACAGAACAGAACAGAACGGAAGAGAACAGTCCTTTCTTCCTCATTACTGGAGTTATTAGAAAAGTGTTCTTCAACAGAGCATGTTGCAAAGTACTAAGGATATTTTATAAGCTGGTTAAGGCATCTGGCACCTGAAAAAGCAGACCATGAAATAGTAAAGGGTTCATTTTCTGGTGTAAGGAGATTGGTTAGGAAGATGTGTCTTAGAAATTTGTACTTGAATGTGCAGAGCAAGGTTAAACATGCCTCCCCCAGGATTCTGCCCTGAGCCAGCCTAAATGATGTGAGTCCTACCATTGTTACCAATTAAATACTTCAACAAAAGTATGCTTTTACGACCACTTCTTCAATTGTGCATAGAAAATGTCAGATGTCACTTTTGATGTGCATCAGTGATATTACACAATATATTAGACAAATAAAAAAGTCATCATTAAAATTTATAGTTCATAGTTTGCCCATTAATCTTTCCAAATATGAGGGGGTTTTTTCTGTTTAGGCTACAGACAAATTTTAAATACAAATTAGACTTTTTTCATATTTTTTGCTATTGTACAGAAACATTAAAATGGCTTCAAAACTATTGACTTTTCAGGTCTTACTATAAAATGTTTAATAAGACTCATAACACTAACCCAAAGTTTCCTAGATATTTAATTCTTGATTTTATATATAATTATTGGTCTATGAAGTTTTGTTTTTCTTTACCTAATATTGTCAATAGGTGGCCTCAGTTTATTTTTTTTTTACTGTAGAATTTCTTTTTGCTTTTAAATTGAAATTCTGTATCTTATAATTCTTTATCACCTTTAAAATGTTGCTGTTGCTATTTTAAATTAAAGCCGCTCAGACAATTATTAATGGAATAAAATTCCATTAGAACATGACACTCTTCAAAAATAGAAATATTTCGTCAAATATTTTGACAAAGTTTGATGTGCTGGCGTTATAATGTTAATTAGATTTGGGATAACAAACATGCTATTACAGATGTTACATCAATTAAAAAAAACAACCACCAAAACCAAAAACCAAACAGAAGTTTTAATTAATTTTAATTCATTTTTTTTTTTTCCAATCAACTGACCTGATTGGTGTGCAGGTCCTCAGAGAATTGGTGGCATACCACCACAAAGAAAATGAACTGTTTTTCTGCTCTAGCACAAAATGGACCATAGCTTTGATTTCGTCGCCAGCACCCCAAAAACTCAGCCCAAACACTTTGTAGCACAGCTGCAGCTCCACAGTGACCTGCCTGCTGTGTGTCACTGCAGTGATGTCAGATGCATCACGGTTTGGGGAGGTGAGCGATGCTCGGTGAGAGCGCTGACTTGCTTTCATGTGGGTCAGTGTGTGCCTGCTCGGGAGGGAAAGGCTCAGACTTCAAAGGGAGGGCAGCACGCAGAAGGGGTGATAAAGCAAGCCCTAACTACGTGCCATTCATAGTTACTTCACTAGGAAATCCAGGCACACAGAGCTGTTGAACTGAGTCAGTTTCTCAGGATTTGAATGCCTACTTAAATCTCACCCATCCTATTACTTGATCCCAATTTAAACAGGCCATCCGATCACACTGCCCTCTAAAAATCAGATAGCTACGCTCCAAACCATGGACTATGCTAATGCTGATTTACAAATTATGCTCACCCCGTTTTTTTCACAGGAGTTTTACCATTGACTTTAGGGGCCCAGGACTTATGTCAATCAGTCCAAGCTGACTGGTGATGATGACTCTTGTCTATTTTCCACCAGAGTTTAATCTGATTTCACATCATACTGTTCATGTTTTGCAGTCAGAAACCTTTGACTTCTTTCTCTTTTAAACTAGCATGAGTCCCAGTGGCATGAGGGAAAGGTGAAAACAGTTGGAATATCATTTGTTGAGTGTCACTACAAGCACTATTTTAATAATTAATTTCAACTTGGAATTCTGGACAGTATTTTGTGTCACTAGCAGATGGATGGTCCAGTCAGCCTGGAGAAGCTAGCCTTTTTCCTTCATGAAAATGTGAGATCAGAGCTTTTCCTTGTTACAAGTTGAAGATCACAATTTTTAGAGATTTTCTAGCACTGTGATACTCCTTAATACCTATACTATGATTTGAAATCTTGATGTGAGTCTTGAATTTAAAGAGAACATGTTCCATTTCAATGTTTGCAGGCATCAGTCCAGAACAGTTCCACTGCAAGCAACACATTTGGAGCTTCCAGTTAGCTTCAGTATGATATGAATTTAATCATTACACAGAAAGAAATAATTTCATTCAGTACAAACTTTTGATCAGTTCCACTTAGGAAAGTATATTAAATCGAGAGGATATTAAGTAATTGACCAAAGGCACATCTGAGCACTGCCAAGGCAGCGGGCTTGCTTGCTGTCTGGCTTATTAATTTTTTAATGCTGTAAACATGGTAGTAGAAAATCATAGTTTCGACATGGGATTACAGGCTTTTGCTGTCTAAACCCTTCTCCCTAGTCCCCGGCATGGAAAGTAAAATCTGTTACATCCTGCTGTTCTTTCTGTGGTTTCTGAAACAAAACTTTGAGAGAAAAACTCTGGTCTCAAAAGACCCTGCGGGAAATGAGAAACTTGCAAATGCTACTGTAGTTGTGTAATGTTGACAGTATGAGCTGAGTGATCCTTATGCAGATTGGAAGTACACGAGCATCTGCGTAATACGCAACAACCAAAGTCTCCAGAATGTTAAGAGAACAAAACAGGAGAAGCAAATGGGGTGTGGAGGGTACAGGCTCTGCTGCCACCAGGATAGCCTGAGCATTCACAACCTTTGTTAGAAACACAAAAATGGGAGATGGAAAGTTACCAGCTAACAGAAAGACCACACATTTCAAAGAATGAGCCTCTACACTATACATTTTTGCTTCTTTACTCAGTAGAAGCATGCATCACTTGTAGGGGAGAGACTGGAGAATCAAGGGAGTCACAGTGATGTTGACAACTTTGTTTTTAGAGCTCTGTGTCCACATGAACCCTATAAAATCAGCTGGGGATCTTCATGACAGCAACTTGCAGGACGAGATTATTAAAATACTGTCTATATGTGCATCAAATATAATCTCTTTCCAAAAGTCACACCTCCTTTTTTATCTGAGCACAGATGCTTTATTTACAAGTAGCTGAATCTGACAACTGTCATAACACAGCTGGTTATAGAATTATTAGGTCACTACAATTACTGAGTTACTACTTTTAATAGATCACAAAGTTACCCTTCTATAACAGCTTTTTTAAATCTAGACAATAGTCTTGAAGGCTGGGTATTTGGAAGCAACTACAGCTAACTCTAAAAGTAATATCTGTAGTTCCTTACAGGATTTAGAACTTGATGTGAGAAAGTATTGCCTTCACCATCACTATCAGGTTGTTTAAGGCAATTTTCTCAGTGATCCTCTTTGGTTCCTATACTGGTTAAACTTCCTGGATGCCTGAACGTTGTTGGTGCTCCATAGTATGTAGAAAAAAAAAGAAGTCAATTTCCCTTCTCTCTCCATGAAAAGAATTTTTCAGTTTATTTACAAAACTCTCTGGAATGACAAGGAGCCATTTGTGGTTGTTGTGGCTGATTTCTGTTGTGCTGAAGATGCTAGGAGACTGCATAAAATTCTGCACCCCTGGTGAGATTTTTCAGCCTGTTGATGCTCTTTCTAACCGAATTCAGGGGATATGCATTCTGGCTGCCAGTATACTTAATTTTCAGGATCACTCTGCCAGACGTGTTTAATAATGATGAGGCAATCCCCAGTGAGGTCTTGGCCATTTGGGCCAAGGGCCTCCTTGCTCATAGACGCCACTACAAAACAGTTATGGATACTCCCTGAGACTGTGGAACAGTCCTGTACTCACATTTCTGTTGCTTTTTAGAACTCTTGACATTTGGTGAGTAAAATAAGTTGGTTTCTTTTCCCTCAGACATGAAGTGCCTCTTGAAGAGAAAAATATTGTCAAGCCAGGCAGATGTTTGGGGAATTTTTTTTTGTTTTGTATAAGATCTTTTACCTTGAAAACATAGGAAGATACTCAAGAATCCTCTTTGCTACATGTTTTATATCAGATGGCAGTGATAGTCTGAAATAAAATAGAAGTCAGACAAATCTCTAGAGGAGTTACCACCTCCTCAGAAAAAAATCCTAAAATATTTGTGAAGATCAAATCACAAAGAGAAGCAGAAGACATTAAGCCTTCAACAGTTGACTTTTAGACTGATTTTCCCTCTTTGCCTCTTTTGTGGGTGCCTCAGATTCCTGCAGACCCAGAGGAGATTGAACAGAGAGTCCACATTCCTCAGCTATCACCACTAATTCAGTTGCATCCCAGAAAACTTATTGCCAATCCAGCGTAGGAATTGTCATGTACAGGTTTATCTTCCCCAGCTGCTCCCCCATGGCAGCACATCCAGTCCCTTGCTCCCTGCAGGTGATTTAAGGCCTAGTGATCCTGTTGCCTGCAGGACAGTTCAGCTTTTTCCCCCACCATTGTGTGTCCCACCTCTAGTGCTTTTCCACACAAAGAAACACTGTCCAAGAAAGAGTCTGAGGAAATACGCTGTGGTTTGCAAACTGAATTCCTTAATGACTTTTTCATTAGAAGAGCTGACTGCCAAATGCTGTTTGCGCTTGCCTAAAGGACGGTTTGCACGACTGAGAGTAGCTCTGCTTTACATGAAGTATTGTTTTCAGGCCACCACCACAGGCAGCTGCTTCTCACCAGGCAAGGGAAAGAGCAAGGAACGTGAGTGAGCACACAGAGCAAGTGAATGACACCAGAACCCATGGGATTTCCCATCCCAAATCCGCACCGCCACAAGGGCTCATGTCCGTGTGGGCCCTGTGTGGTGGTAAAAGCTGAGGTGGGGTCTGGCTCTCCTGGCAAGGGGCAGCCCAGCTGGGAAGGCCAAATTCCAGAGCAGCTCTGCTGTGAAAATATTTCCTGTGAGAACACGCAAGCCTGAGAAACCAGGAGCAGCAGCAGGGATGGATTCCATTTGCCTAGCACATCCATTTCAAGAGCAAACCTCTGAAGGGATATCTTGTTGTTGGAGTGGTGATGAGACAGTGCACCTCAGCTGCAGTAAACGGGCAGTACCCCGTGCTTTTCCCCAGGTGTCAGAAGGTATGCCCAGCTGTATTTCTCCTGCATTTTCTTATTTCCATGTTTTTTTGATCCCCTAAATTCTAATCTATACATGGAGTAAAATTGATTGAAAAATACCATCTCAAAGGTTTAGAATTCATTTGCTGCACTCGGTCAAAATCTAGCTTCTTGTCCACAAAAGTTCAGATTCAAACTCAGCTCCTTATCCTTAACTTTCTACTTTTAATAGAGACTATAACTCATTGTTTCCAGAGTAGGGCTTTGGAAACTATTCTGAGATTTCATTTGCTAATGCGACTTAACAAATATCTGGTCAAATGGCTTGCAGAAAAAGAGGCCTCTGGGAAAAAAAGAGCTTAAAGTCAGACAGGGGAAGGGAATAGTTCAACATCCATTTAGGGTCTTCTCTAATCTCCAGTATTTAGGTTTTACAAAAAAAGAAAAAAAAAAAAAAAAAAAAAAAAAAAGAGATAGATCTAGATTTTGGACCTATAGCCAGCCATGAGTCTGCAAATGAGTAGTTTGTATCACTTCTGGCTGATGTTTGTGTAAGAGCTGAGAAAGAATTTGTCTGTGGGTCTCTGTGCTCCTACCATTTGCTTTGCCCACTGCTATGCTGCATTTTCCATCCCTGAGAGTCTATGATTTCACTGTGCTCAAAAAGTGTTTGGATACAAAAGGGTGGAGCACTCAATGGTTAGCAGGGTCATGCATAGAATATTTCTTCCCCATTGAGTCAGTTCTGAAAGTTGGTGAGAATTTTTTACGTTTGATTTTTTTTGTCTTTGTAATGGAGCGGGCTGCACCAAAGACCAAGTGGTTTCAAGAAAGTGTACTTATCAAGAGTGTGTTTGAACATATTTGCTACTGTCCAAGACAGTAGCTATGCAACTCCATACCTCCTGGTTCTGCAGCCAGTGGGGCCACAGTGCCCAACCCTCTGCCAAGGCACTGAATCTCTCTTCATTCCTCTTACCACATCTATAATTTGTGGCTAACAGGAGTGGTCTGTGCTCTCCTAGTGCTTTATCACCTGCTTTTTCACTTCAAAGTGTTTCTCAATGTGGATATACATTACTTACCCATTTCTACTGTTTACCTTAGTATAGAAATTTGAAGCAACGCTTACACTTGGTGTACTGTGACTGGATTTCACTAGGTGGGGTTTATGTTTACAGCTTCCTGTGGCACACCACTTAAACTCTGAGCTCTGTGTGATACTGGTTAAAAAAGAGGTAAAACTACTGGTTGCTTCTTTGGGGTTATGGTTGGAGCTGGTGAAGCACTTGAGATCGGCAGGTACTAACAATTTGCTGCAATGAGAGAGGAAGGGTAAGGGCCAGCTCTTTACCCAGAAGATTGAATGGATTCTGGAATCTCCTCAATCCCACCCCGCTTTTGCAGTAGGGGAAGGACTGGCCCAGACATTGCACGGATATGGCAAGCATCTGGATCTGAACCAGAGAGGGAGGAGGCTGAGAGGTAACAAGAGTGAGATTTTCATCTGGAGCTTGGAGATGCCCAATTTCAAACACGTTATCTCATCCTCTAGGCACAAATATTTTGGCTCCACATTTTTTTTTCTTCCAGGTTCAATGACAAAGCCCAGTGCTTTCAAAGAATGCCAGTTTCTGGAGCATGTGGCTTGTCCCTCCCTCTTTTGATTCTTGCCTAGACCAGAATAAGGTTCTACCCTTATTGCAAGACAAATGAGAAATTATTTTATCACACAGGTACAAGACTCAAAGAAATGCCAGATGCAGTAAGAAGCAATGAAAAAAGTGCATCTCTTTAATAGTTTTTTAGAGGAAAAACCCATGTTTTATGTAAAATGTTGATTTTGAATTTTCAGTGATATTTTTCTTTAAGAATTTCCAAGAACTGTAACTTATTGTGCTTCATACATTTAGTTATAACATGACATGAAATCAGTGGGGCTTGACTTGCATATTTTATCCTATTCCTTGCTCCATAACACTAGCAATAACATTCTCCATTTGGAACTATGCTTTCCTTTTTTGCTGTGTTATTTGTATGAGATGTATCTGGAATCCAGGAGAAGAGGCAAAAATTGTGAAAATGGCTAGGAGTACATTTTATTTTATACTTAGTACTTCTGGAGTTAAAGGGGAGATGGAAATTGGCCATGTTATGGATCTTAGCTATAGAGAATTATCATATTTCAATAGTAAAGGATTGCCTGTCTTGGCTCACACACACATCTTGACCTCAGAGCAGTTGCACATAATGTTTTCTCTGTCAAGAGAATCTATTCATAATGGTGTCATAGGTGCTCACACATAATATGTTTCCCGTCCATATTTTATACAGCAGCTTTGATGACAAATATTTTGTACTTCAGCTGCTTTTTCATCCAACTGTCAGACTTAATGAAGGAAAGTCACAGATAGTTTTTAATGTCAGCTTCTTAGATCACATTACTCTGTCTGCCTTTTAAAGCTGTTTCATACAAGGGCCACAAGACAGAGGAGAGAGAGATAAGGATGTTTTCATTTACTTAACTTTAGAAAGAAAAAATTTTCCAGGCTCTTAATTTCAAAATCAATAAGCTATGTGCCTTTGGAATATTTTCAGAAAAAAAGAGTGTTCTATTTATTAAGTATTCAGTATTTTGAGAGTCTAGTGAAAGCAAGTATGATAACTGAATTGGGGTTGCAACTTCTCGCTGCTGAATGTCATTTATTCTCAGAGTGGTGTCATGTACTCATTGTAAACACACTTTCCTCTAGGTTATGCTACAAAATGAATGTCTCAGTATACACAGAGAATTGAGTTCTTGTATTCTTGTGCACAGCAAGGCCAAAGTTTGTACATTTCATGTGTGCCCAGCCCTACTGAGAGAAATAACCCTCATTCCTCATTTTATTAATGAAAGAGGAAGAATGAACTTGAATTCCCTTTGAGGTTCTTCAGGTCGCAGGACTTGTCATTGAAGCCTCAGAGCCCAGCAAAGTGCTTTTCCCATTCATGGGACATGTCTTTTCTGCTGAGAGTGTAAGTGAGCAAAGCACAGAGGTGCTGCTGAACTTCCCTGCCAGGCAAGCCTGCCCTGAGCAGCAGGCAGTGCTGCCTCTCAACACCCCAGCCATGGATTCATATGGAGTCCTGGTTCTGCCTCCAAGGGCTCCACAGAAAGGAGTTGAAAAAAACAAGTTAATTGTGTGTGCAAACTAGTTAGCAGTATCTGCAGATCAAAATAAAATCAAAGCACTAAAATAGGCAGTCACACCATGCATGTGCACTTTTATAAAATTACCACCGGCCTGAGGAGAAGGCAGAACAGGAAGCCAATAGTATTTAGAAATACAAATTAGTTACAAATGTAAATGAGGACTATATTTTTTCTATATATGAAATATAACCAGGTGTGTTAGGCTGAGAGATGAAAGCTTGCACTTTAAAAAATTACCATTTTTCATGCAAGGCAAGGCCAAAACAAGAGGGCACACAGGGTCTGGCATTAGTTGATGCTCCATTATTTTTTTAGTTTCAGTTTATTTAAGAAAGCAAGCACGAAGGAATTAAAAATAGGTAAGGTAAAAACTTCTCAAGTACAGGAGGATGCAAAACTTTATTCTCTACCACTGAGAAGTAATACATTTCATTGTATCACACAGCAGATTAATGTCTGCTACTGAAAAGATAGTCTGCAACAGCATCCTCTTTCCTGCTATCCCCAAGCCCCTAAAGAAGTTAGGCAGTGTGTGTAATAAATTTCGCTTTCCTTGTCTGAAGAATTAGAACAATTCAATTGAAAGGCAAATATAATCCTACCTATGCTACATGCTGAGACTGTAGCAGGGTAAATGCCACAGTTAAGTCTAAACATCAGGTTGTAATTGTTAGAGATTAAAAACATGCCAGCGAGAACATTCCAGGGAAAGAAGGAGGGTGAGAAGGATGGCTCTCCTGTGTCTTTTTTTTAAGGCAAAGTATCATCAGATACAAGGGCATACTCCTGCACAGCAGAACTCAAATAAAATGGCATTTAGTCAACAAAGGAAACTATACACTAGATTGATTTTTTATCATGCAACTAGGAAAAGAAAGAATAAGTGAACATGAATTTATCTGCTGAGCCAAGTGCACACAAGGCAGAAAAGCCCCTGAAAATAAGGAAGAGAAAAATGAATGTTCTCTAGAATGCTGCTGTTCCATATCATCTATTTCAAAGATCATTTACTGTTGGTTATATCTGCAAGATGCAAAGATGTCAGCTGAGCTTCTCATTTTTATGTAGATGAAATAATTTCTAAAATGACAAGTCAGGTCATAAGAGACACAAGAAAAAATGAAGCAATCTTTAAGAGCTGTCAGAGAGATGGATGGTCCACCCTTCCAAGTGCAGAGGAACCATTATGTCATGGTCTTGTTTAATGTATTGTTTTCTCACAGTTTGTTTTTTTTTTTAATTCTTTTCTTCTCAGTGCATCCTAATGTGAGCCAGGGTTGCCAAGGAGGGTGTGCTACATGCTCTGACTACAATGGATGCCTGTCATGTAAGCCCAGGCTCTTCTTCGTTCTGGAGAGGATTGGCATGAAACAGATCGGAGTGTGTCTTTCCTCGTGTCCAAGCGGATACTATGGGACACGGTATCCCGACATTAATAAGTGTGCAAGTAAGTGCTGGGGAAAGGGGAAGCACATGGATTTGTTTGTTCTCTCTTGAATTCTGTGTCTCCTTAGGAGTCAAGTCAACAGAGAAGGGGATGGACAGGCTCTGTCCTTATTTGCTCAGTTCTTTGTAGTAGTGCAGTAAATATTAACCCAAGCAAGAAGTTAAAGACCACAAAAATGGCCTAAAGCTCAGGGATCCTGGCTTTGCATGAATGACCTGCCTAGAACCCAGGTGACGGCCTCCTCCTCCTCCTCCTCTACATCCTCATGTGAAGGGGAAGCACTGGTGGGCACCAGTGCCCTCCAGAAGCAAGAGAATGCCGGCAGCTCTGAAGAGAGAGAGGGGACTGTGGAATGCTGAATCTTGGTACTGGAGCTGTCTAACCCACTGCCCTCACTCGCCTGAGCCCTGCAGCAAGGAAATAAGGTGGCAGGTGGCATGCTTTGGAGATGTGGTTTGCCCTGGTCTCTTTATAGCTTGTCTCAAGCTCACTGTAGTCCTCTAAATGCCTGTAGAAGCTGGCCAGGTTTCAGCTGGCCAGGTTTCAGCCTGATTTGGGGGAATTTACTGGTTTGTGTTGTTTCCAGGCTGGGGGACAGAGAAGCCAACTCTATTCTCTACTGCTCAGGCAATATTTTGACCCCACTATGGAGTTTTGAACCATAAATGAACTGGAAAGGATCACAATGTCCTCCCCACTCCTCTTTCTGTTGTTGAATTCACTGTTTTTAATCCCACAGGTGATATAAAAACATAAGAGTGATGGCCAAGAAACTCTCCCAGTTTTTACCTGGTAATAAAAGTTATTTAATGAATGGACCCCAGAGTAAACTCTTACAGAGTAACTTGACACTGCAAAGTATTTGCTCACTTTTTAGCAGTGTGTGGCCTTGCATATCAAACATGAGCCATGCCATGCATAAGGTTTTATGCATTTCTCTTAAAAATTTCTGAGAACTGGGAAATGTATCAGCAATGTCAATTTGGGTAGTCATATAGAGAATACATTAAATACTACAGAACATCTGCTTGAACTTTAGGGAACTATTTAAAAAAAAAGAAAGATATGTTGATCAAAACCACTCCTAAGCAGATTCTAAATTCTGGCATATTTTTTTTCTCCTGCATGAATATTTTTATCTCCTGGAGACAGGAGATAGGAGTGTGGAGCTGACCGAGCCCTCGTGTCCCATGGGGTTAATTAGTACCTATGTGGTGCCAGGGCAGGGCAGAAGCAGCACAGTGCTATTCTCATGTGCCCTGCTCTGCCTGCCATTTGCACAGGTCTCCAAGAAGATTAGCAGTGTGGGGCTCTTCAGCATCAGGCCATCCTTTCTAAGTTCTCACCCATGCCAGGGTCACCTGAGGCTAGCTTCACCATGTGTACTGGCCAGGAAGAAGACCTAACATAATTTGTTTCCTTTGAGGATTGTCTGACATTGCTAGAATTGTGTGATTCTGGTGTATGTGAGAGAGCCCATGGCAGTTCAGGGCACAGAGCAACAACGCTGTTGTTTACTGTTTGCATTTCAGAATGTAAAGCTGACTGTGATACCTGCTTCACCAGAAACTTCTGCACAAAGTGTAAAAGTGGGTTTTACTTATACAGTGGAAAGTGCCTTGAAAAGTGCCCTGATGGGCTGGAAGCCAACAACCACACGATGGAGTGCACCAGCATCGGTGAGTCTGCTCCCCATGTCCTGCCTTGTTTTCTCAGAGGGGCTGTGGGACCTAAGGAAGGCATGATCAGTTACAACACCAGGGAAATGAAAACGTTCTTCATAACAAGATATATTCCCCAGCACAAAACACTCAAGGTATTTCCTAAGTCTGCCACTTCACAAGAGGCACAAACCTGGTTGTGTCCTGCAAAAACAGCCTTGACACTAAGGGCAATTCTGCCAGAGGAAGGACAGCCTGTTTGGTCTGCCCTGAGGTAGCAAGACATCCATCTCTTGCTTGGTTCCTTTGCTATGCAGCAGCACTAACAGCAGAGTTTCAAAAACCCTGAGTCAGATCCCACAGGTAGTTTAAAAAAGATTAAAATACTAATGGCTTTACTTTAGCTCCCTTGTACCACCTGAGCCTTCAAAGCATGTATGCAACAACATTTTGAAGCTTACCTTTTCAAAGGTGAAGGCTAAAAACTAATATATTAAGGAAACATCCCCCCAAAAAACCTCCAATCTCCAAAATGGTTCAATAATCACCAGACTTCAGAAAATGAGGATTACAAATAGGGTGTCACTGACACTGAAGGAGTGAGATTGATGTCATTGTGACTCACTGGCTGTGGAGAAGAGACTTGCTTTTGTATCTTGAGCCTCTGACTCAAAAGCTCCAATTATTCACACAAGGGCAATTTCAGAGGTCACCACACCTAACTGCTCCATCCCTCAGCCATCCCTCCAAATGAGAGAAGAACAAGAGATATATTTGCCTGTGAACAGCTGCAGTTAGCATCCCCCACCATGGGCACACTGAAGCTGTGGCAGGGCTCAGCTTATTTTAGTATATTGGCTGTGAATTGTGATGGCTGAGGGCTGTGAGCTGCAGTGCAAACCGTAACCTCTTCAGCCACCAGCAATCAGAGAGAGAGCACTTAGGCACAGTCTGGGCGTGATGGAAATCTTCTCCACAGTGTCATGCACATAGCTCTCTCTGGCATCAAGTGTTTTGGAGGGGAAGTAATGCAGGATTAAAAATAATGTGCAGTAGTTTGGCATTTTCCTTCTCAAATACATATTAGTTCAGGTGGTAGTGTAGGCTTTTATGGTTTTATTTTCAAGACTTTCATCTTTGAAAGAAATTCAAGGGATCATTTTTGTTTCTTGATGGCTGTTTCCAACTGCTGTAGACTCAGCTGCTTTAACAATGAGTCAGTCTCAAAGAGGAAAAGCCATTTAAAGCTATGGAATAAAACCAGAACTTTTTGTGCATGTGAAAGCCAATTATTTTAGCAGAAGAGCCCCAGTGTAACATGAAAAAAGTGACCCATATGACAACCCACTGGAGGAAGGTTCAGAGATTGCCTGAAGTCTGTTATATTTCTAGTTTCAGAAAATTTAGACGTAAATTCTGGATCTGGAAAAAAGTTGACTTACCAATTTGTCTTTATAGAGGAGCAGGAAGTCTTTCCTTCTTCAGTGGTGACTTACAATCTTAAGCATGCAGTTGGACTTAAAGTAAATACATACATTTACTATCTTTTCTCAAGAGAAAGACAGCAAGATGGCATAAGAGAAGGATTGCTATTAGATTGTTAGCTTTCCACGTTTATTCCCATGTTTTGTTTACATTCTTTGGATAAGCGTGAAATGTCACACCTTCTGACCTCCAAACAGCACAGGATGCACATTCACATCACTGGTTTAGAAAGGGTAATCTGCACCATTCTGAAAAGCTTGAAGCCTCACACTGACCCAAATTCTCCTCTGCTTTGCCTGTTTCTAACTTCTGTATGCTACAGATGATGGGTCTTTAGGTGGCCAAAGACACTTGACTTCCAGTGTAACATCTTCTGATATCACTTGGTCCTTTATAACTATCAATTTCCCAATTTCCACCTTTGAGACGAGCTGCAGCAGCTTGACTCAATGGCTTCACTCACCTTTCACACAGGCATGACCAAAGTTTATTCCACCAAAGCTAAAAGGGTTTACACCTCATCAAACCAAAGAAAAGTCAGAACAAACCCCAGTAATTGATTCCACTGAGACCAGTAGTGCTGTTATTGCCATGCTTCAGGAATGTAATTACAAAACAGTGAGTAGAAAATAGTAACTGTTATAATTATTTCACATTATTTTGTGCTGCATATCCTTAACAATCCAATTTCTGTCAATTCATTGCTGCAACTCACAACTGATTAGTTCCATTAGTTTTTGCCACCTTTTGGCTGATGCAGAATGAAAATAATGTACCATATGTATTCTGTATACAAAAACATATTGGTCAGTCTAAGTTTATTTTATGTTTATTGCAGTGCACTGTGAAACCAGTGAGTGGAGTCCATGGAGCCCTTGCATGAAGAAAGGAAAAACTTGTGGTTTCAAAAGAGGAAATGAAGTGAGGGTCAAAGAGATCATACAGCATCCATCAGCAAGGGGAAATCCTTGCCCAGCTACAGCCGAGAGCAGAAAATGTATTGTACAAAGAAAAAGATGTCAGAAGGAAGGAAAAGGTACCAAGTTATCATCATCATAATATGAGATTGATATTGTGTTGTTTTAATAATTCACACCGGAATTCTTAGGCCTCAATTTCAGGCTTTATCAAAGCTGCCGTTGATGTGGTGGTTTTTGGGGTGGAGAGAATTGTGCCTTTGCCTGCAGTAAATAAAATCCTAACACTGCTCCAAAAATGTGCTTTGTGTGATCTAGAGAGGACAGGGTGGGCCGCAAGGGAAGGCACTTTGTCTCCCAATTCTGTCTGCTGAAAGAGTTGCCAAGATGAAAAGTTGCATTGTAGCACTCAGAACAAACAGATCAATCATAAAACATGTCAGGGTGGGTGTTGTCTGTTGGGTATCAGGCAGCCAAGTTTCATGCTTCAACAGAGGGATTCCTCCAAACCAATTCCTATTTCATGCTTCTCTACAAGATTTTAACTCTTGTAAATGCAGTGCTGTGGCCTCTCTCCCAGCCTGATCTCTTTTTACTAGCTCTGGCTGAACAACATAATCTGACCCTCACATCTGCATCTGGGTCATCGAGTCCCAGCATGGGAGAAAGATCACAGCATTGCATGGCAGACAAGGGAAACTCCACTTGGTTTCATCCAAGAAGCAAGGCTGCCAGCAGAACTGTCCCTCCATGCAAGGCTTGTGGGACTTACTCCCCAGCATGGCAGTGAGAGAATGGCATCACATGTGTTAAGACTGGGAGATGCTTAAAAAGTTTATGAAATATTAATTTACATAAATTCCACTCAGTAGATACTGTTGTTTGATTATTCTCTCCTTCTTGCAGAGGGGAAGTTACTTATCTGTCCTCAGTGAAGTTACTCTGGTTGACACAGGAGGAACTGTAGACTATTTCCTTTCCTCCATTCCTCCCATTCCCCCATCTCATCTATTTCTCTCTTTCCTCCCACCCCTTCTGAGGGTGAGTGGAAGAGGTGGAGCAGCTGGCCCTCCATGTGAACATCTGTGAGGCAGCAGTAGCTGCTGGTACCAAGTAACAACCCCCTGTTCCACTGTCAATGATGGCCAGGCTTGCTGCAGATGACTTAGGGAAACGCTCAAGGGGCTTGGATCTTCTAACCCTTTTGAAGGTTAGCTCATTCCTTGGGGATGGGATGCACCTCATGAGAGGGGCAATAATGTTATTAGAGAGAGTCCAAATAAGGGCCACAAAGATGTTGAAGGGCCTTGAGGGAAAGCCATATGGGGAGCAGCTGAGGTCACTTGGTCTGTTCAGCCTGGAGAGGAGGAGATTGAGGGGAGATCCCCTTGCTGTCTACAGCTTCCTTGTGAAGGGAAGAGAAGATGCAGACACTGATCTCTTCTCTGTGCTGACCAGTGACAGGACCAAAGGGAATGACCTGAAGTTGTGTCAGGAGAGGTTCAGGTCGGCTATCAGGAAAAGAATCTTCAGCCAGAGGGTGACTGGACACTGGAACAGGCTCCCCAGAGAAGTGGTCACAGCACCAAGCCTGACAGAGTTCAAGAAGCATTTGGACAATGCTCTCAAGCACATGGTGTGGCTGTTGTGGCATCCTGCTCAAGGCCAGGAGTTGGACTTGATGATCCCTGAGGATCCCTTCCAACTCAGCATATTCTCTGATTCTGTGATTCTATGTTTAGAGGGAGGATCTTATGGACCAGATAGCTACACCCAAGAACTGGGTAGATCTACTGATCTATAGGGCATAGATGTCACCTCCTGCTCCTTGGGTCAGGCAGTGTCCTGAAGAGGTAGAGAAATGTACCTGTGTCAAGGTCACAGTCAAGACAATCTATTTACTGATTCCCTTTAGAAATCCTATGGATTTCTATGTTCAAAATGTCCATGCTTGGTTCTGTTTCTACACAGTGGCACAACTTGAAACAGCCTCTCATTAGCCCACTGTAACGGGGGAAATAGTCCATTTTTTTTTCCCCTACCAAAGCCTAATCTTGACAGAGATGAAAATATAGGACTGAACTGTAATTTTGGACTATGAAATGGGTTTTTTTGAGGCGATGATATTATGTGTTTGCTTATAGCAATTTGGCAAACACTTCAGATTGGACAAGACATTTCTCTTTGAGAAATGCCTGCTGTTCCTGTGTAATAAGAACTTTAGAAGAAACTATTCACGTATTTTGCTATCCATTCTTATTTTATGGGATTTGAGCCAAACCATACTTGAAAAATACTGTGCACCACAAGAATTTGTTCACAATCATGAATCTTTTTCTTCCCTTCTCTTCTGCAATAGGCATAAAGGTAGGCTTTTTTCCTTCTTTTGAGCAAGTCACAGTCTACATTCTAGCCTGTCTTGTGCTCAGTAGATAATTCCTTCAAATGAGGAACCTGTGTTCCCACTCTCTCTGCCTTTGGGATTTGTATGCCTGTGTCTGAGACCACCCCCCCCCCTTTTTTTTTTTTTTCTGACATTTACATTCTCAGTATTCACAGAAGTCTTTCCCCTTCACATTCATTGCTTCAGGGAGATAACTTTTTTTTTAAGAAAGATAATTCTTAACAAACTGAGGAATATCACACATGAAACATTAGGTTAAAAGAGCATAATTCAGAGATGAATTATGGTGATAGGCCAGGAAGGTAAGAATTAAGCTATAAGTTGTCCTTCTATTCCTGCTGAAATGGGGAAACAAAGCTTTCCAACTTAATCTCCAGGCAACATATCTTCCCTACTGCTACTGTCCCTTATTACACAAAAAGAAATTTCTATTCCCCTTTGAACAATAGAATAATTGCCCAAGAAAGCAAGCCAGGCTCTGTTCTTAAGGCTAGCTGTGCCCTGTCAGTGAGTGCAGAAGGAGGTGACAACAGAAACACTTGAAAGGAAAGAGAAAGTCAATAAGTTTGTATTTACTGTTGAGAAATATTGAAAAGGCTGTTTTGTATTGTACAACTCCCCGTGGCCACTCGGCATTGCTTCAGAGTTGAACTTCCATGGCATTGGCGTTTGAAGCGTAGCAGAGCCGGCAGTGACCAGCAGTGCTGCTAATCTTTTCTCCATGACCATGGAGAGAGGGTCAGCTCGGTCACTCTTGGCTGTTTCCATGTTGGATGGATGTCTATGGCTGAGGGATTTAGGTCAAAGACCACATGATGACGGGGTGTGCTCGTCACAGAGGCCTCAGTGACTTTGCTGGAGACGTTGAGGTCAGCGACAGGATGTTACTCAGGGAAGGCGCTGCTATCGCACAGCAGCAAGGACACGTCTCTGGAACAACCACGCAAAACGAGATAAAGCAGATAAAGGGAGCTTTTTTTCTTTGTTTCCATCTGCTGGTGTGTCACTGGAGCTGATCAGATGTCTTGCAACCCTTCACTTCCCCTTCACTGGCTATGCAATGATGTTTTACTGTGAGAAGATGATAATATTTTCAGGATGGATGCAAACAAATGGGAATAATGAGGATACAAGTATCTCAATTAACCTAAAAGATTTTTAAACTTATTTTACAACTAAAATAGTTGATCCCAGTGTGATCTGACATGGTAATTTCCATTTGTTTTGCATACAGGCTCCTTTTATAGTTCAATCTCATCCAAACCTCACAGTAATTTATTTCATCATTCTCCTCTTTTAATCCTATGATGTTGTGTTCTTTTTAGTCTGCATGACTATATAATATTAAGTTCCAGTTTTTTCTTCTTCCTTTCTTTTCCTCACACTTTTTCTTTTGTTCACCCAGTGCAGTGTACTGTAAGTTTTACCATCCCACACGTAACATGTTCTTGGCTCCTACCCTCCATTGACAAATAAAAATTGAGACACGTGTTTCCCGTATCCATGTCTGTTAATGGCAAATAGATGTCCTGGAAAAGCAAAAGAGCTTTCAGAGCTCCTCAAACACTGCAAATTATCCATCAATATTATTTCTTTGCCTTAATAAATGTGCTCTGGCCTAACACAAGTCCCTCTGGAGTACTGTCTGCAAATGAGATTGACTTTATTGGATGAAAGACAAATATTCTGAAATTCCTATATTCTGCATACAAAAGTATTTGTAGGGAAAGAATTGTATGTTTTCATGACTAATTCTGCCAAGAAGAGAATATTCACCATATGACTTTCTGTTGAGTCCCAACTAAACTTTCCCATCGATCAGAGAATTTCAAGCACTTTCAGAGAATATGTTTTGATCAGTTTGAAGATAATAAAAGAACTCATCAAAATTATGAACAAGAAAGACACCTTAGAAATCTGGGTATTATGCAAGCTAATAGATAGATTACATTGGTTACACAGCTGCATTATTGTAAGCAAATAAATACATTTCAATTGTTTCTCGTTCTTATATTGAAATTTTGCACGCTGGTGGTGTTTCGATGTTCAGAAGACAGAAGCAGTATTAACTTAACTGTTTCCCATTCTGTGCCAATACAAACCAAACAAAGTTCCTATTCCTGACAGGCAAAATTTCAAGCATTAGACATGAAGACATGGGAGGGTGAATGTAGAATAGCATGTTTCTTTTTCACTGTGGAACGTAGCAGTTGTCACCTTGCACAGTCTGAAAGCAGGATATAGTTATGAGAGGAAGAGGGATAACTTTAGTCAAAATTTAAAAGACTACAGCCCCCTGGAGGTAAGGTAGCTTGTCAGCTAATGGTTTAAGCTCTAAGGAGAATAGAGACACTATGCTATGATTCTTTTTAAGTTTACAGCAGAAATAAGAGAGAGAGAAATGCCTTTGAGGTAAGGAGCTGAATTCTAGACAGAGACTGGTGAACAGAAGGGAACTAAGGGAACAAGATTTGTTGCTAAGGAATTTTAATGAGGAAGTGCATAAGTTTTGGGTACATAAAATAATAACTTCTATACTGTGTGACATGCATGTGAGTATAAAACTGCAGGTTCCATTAAATAGCCTAAAGAACTGAGACTCAGCTCATTTCTGTTGTTTGTACTAGTTCTTCCACCTCTTATATGTCCACATAATGCTTCCAAACACAATAATCAGATAATGTCTGAAGAGGCCTTCAATTGGCTGTGGTGTGAGGAGGGACTCCAAGCAGGATGAGTGCATTTCAGGGGAGCCACAATAAAACAAAAATACTCATGTTCAACACTAATTTTACTAATAATTTGTTGTGTTGATAAATGTGTAGTAATGGCTGTACATCTACTTATTCAAATGAATAGGATATCCCTATACACTCCAAACTCCAAAGATAAATTCTCTTCCCAAGGCAATGGAGGTACACACCACTTCAGTAATTCCTCAGAGTACTATTTTTAAGCAAATATTTTTCTGATTAAAAAAAAAAAAAACCTAGAATTTTAAATATTTCTGGTATTGACTACTTTTACTTAATCAAATTTAAGTCCTAAGCATGGCTATGTGGGAAAGTAAGATATTCCTATCACAGTCCATTCCACAAGTCACATCCTCTCACTCATATAAAGCTCAGTGGCATTTAAAACAAGATGGCTGGAGCATGTGAGCCCGGGAGACGTCCCAGTACACAGTACACAGTTCACTCATGTAACTGTGAGGGATGGGGTGTCCTGTGTGAAGGTCACTAGTGTGGTTATGGTTAATGACCTTACTCCATGGCAGGTCACAGGACTTCTGAAACCTCAAAATGAGCACGAAGCTAATTACTGCATCCCTGTGTTTACATACTGCATATGCCAATGGGCCCTAGCTCTGGCCTTTGCGAGCCTGAGTTACTATAATTGAGGAATCTGTCTTGTGAAGAGTTTGGTTGTTTATTTTCCATTTGTTGCTGCCAAGAGGGCTTCTCATTTCCTTTCCTTGCAAGGGTTTTGACTCTTTAACTTTAACACATTTCCAGCCTCCAATAGTAGGGCTGCTGAGACCGGGAATCCACTAGCTGCAGCACGAAGGGAAATGGCATCCTGGGGATACCCCAAGTGAGGCAGAGCACAGTCAGCACCCAGCTGCCACTGCCACTGGCCAGAAAACATGGACACAACCTGGAAAAGAGATCTGGGGAGCAGGCTTCAGAGGCAAAAATAAGGCCAAAATGAGTCAAAATGATTTGTGAATCCAAAATAGCTAATAGAATAGCAGAGGATATACTGACTAGAAATCAAGGGCTGAAAAGGCTGGAAAAAACTATTTGTAACGCTGTAGCATTTTCAAGATTTGATCATAAGCTGTTTTGAAAGTTTTGCCAAGTTACTACCTGCAAACAGAGACATTGAAATCTGAACTAATTAGTAGTAATGTTTAATTTCATGACAAGTTATTTTGTTTGTGCTACTGTGAACATTAGATTCTCATCAAACCTCCCAGTTCTGACAGACACACATGAACCACACAAGCAGGTAGTACACCCATGCTGTGTGCCCCTGTATTAATGGTACTACACATGAATGCACACCCTCTGTGCACGTGCACCATGCCAAGGTTGTGATCTCTGAATAATTTGCATCCTGATGTACAGTCAGGTGAACATGGCTGTGCCCTCAGATATCAAAATTAGTTTAAGCCCCGCAGGGTGCTGGGCTGACACTGTCTCTGTGCTCCTTGGAAGATGTTCTTCTTTCCTGCTACTAGCTCCTCTCTTGCTACCCTCTGCTTCCTCTCTGTCCTGGGGACCCTGGGAGCACTGGGGAGGTGACTCAGATGCCCTGAGGTCCTCTGCAGCATGCTATAAAAAATGCGCTGGACATGCTGTTGATAAAAAGCATCAACCTCATATTAAAAGGAATAGTGTCAAAGCTGAGACAGAACTATGTGGTCAATTGTTCTTGTAAGGGAACTGAATCAGAAAAAAGTTGATTGCATTCTTTTATTAAAATGTGAACAATGTGAGAGCTGTCCTCCTCAGATCACTAAACCAAATAAGGGATAGAAATCAGCTCTTTTTCTCTTCTAATCTTCCCTTTTGGTGCCTCCTTGTGCTCCAGAATTGGCTAGCTAACTATATTTTAGATGCCTGAGCTTTGTAGGAAAATCTGAAGAGTATACAAGCCCCTTAAGAACCCATCCTACTCTCCTTTGCAAAGTATCCATCAGGTATTCATTCAGCACTAAATTTCTAGCACCTACCTAAACTCTTCCCTCTTGAATAAAAATGTTTGGGATTGAAAGCTCCAGCTTCAGAAAGGGAAACCCACAACTGTGTCTATTCCATGAAAGAAAAGAAGGCAGAGGTCTGCTCCGTGCCCACAAAGTCCAGGTCCACCTTCTGGCTTGCCACCAGACCAGCTGGGGCTATTCCCTCCACAGCAGATATGACTGGGGAAGAGGGCAGGTCAAACAGAGTCCTTAAACAAACTCCCAGTTATGTTTTGCAGACAGGCAGGAGTCTGCCTAGTCTCTGATCTTCCTCCCTGGCACAGCTGGGAGCAAATGTGGGACAACTTATTCATGGCACCTTCACCTTCAGTGGCTTCCCATCGTTTCAGGGAGAGGCACACAGGAAACTGGGAGCACTCTCCCCTCTCTGCAGGGCTGCAGGGCAGAGGCAATGTGCAAAAGAGCAGCATGCCATTCTCTCCTACGCCTCATCCCTTCCTTCCTCTGCCAGAGCATCCTCGCATACCATGCTGGCCTTCTATCACAGCTCACAGTTAGTGCTGCTGAAGTCCTTCCCCTAACTCCTGGTGATGCAAGGAGCACTTTCTGAGGAAGGGACACGTTTGTCACTGCTGGAAAAGGAAATGAGGCTCTTCTAGGATGTGTGCCACAGTGGGACACCATCACAACTTCTTTCTGTTGATGCAGAGCCCACATCAAGCTGTTTTCTCACTTTTGGACAATCTTGCTACAAAGTAAATGTGAAGGGACGTGGCTGCTGGGAGCAGGCTGTCACCGCCTGGAGACCTAAACCTTTCACTGTTTTGACCTGAGTGTCCTGGAAAGAGGAACAAATGCAAGAGAGAAGTTTGATAGGGCATCTATCAAATTTAGTCCAAGAATGCAAAACATTTGGGATATGTGAGCTACAGAGTAAATCAGGCTGTGGATGTTTCAAGTCTAATGGTGACACATCCAGCACTGTTTAATCAGCTAAATCCTGGGCTATGGAACACTTCCATGTATAGCAATGCTGTTATAACACTGCAGTCATGGGCAGCATGGCACTCATTCATTATTGTGTTACAGCTGCCCTCATTTTAAAGGGCCTGATCCAAGACCCACTGAAATCCCATTGACTTCAGAGTACTGTGGATCTAACCATAAAGCAGGGATTTTCAGCATTCCTCTGTAACAAAGTGAAAACAAAGGAGCACTTTTTTGGCCGCTGCTTCTCCTCATCTCTCTGGATATTTGCCTTTTCTTCCCCACCCAGGCAGCTCTGTTTGTTTTTCCCCACCCAGATCTCTGCATCTCCAGCCTCATTGTCTCTTCTCAGCTCCCTCTCCCAGCCAGCTCTGACACCTGATGTAGCCTTTGGTCTGCTTAGGCTGCCACCTCCCAGCTCTCTTTCACCTTCATAACTTTGAAAAGGGTATGAAGTTAAACACTTGCTGCCATTACCTTTTGTTATAAAGGTCCAAGGAAGCTCAGAACATCCCCAATTACATGGTAACAGCCAGTGTTATTCTCAGAGATCCTAAAGATTGGGAGAGAGGTTGTGGGAATCTCTATGGAAGATTTTTAAGGAGGTTAGACAAATAATCATCAGAGCCAGCCTAAGTATAGCAGCTCAGATAAATAGATTAGTAAGAGACTAGATAATTTTTTGATAAGCATTTATAAAATGGTGACAAAATCTCCACAAAATTTTCTTGCCTGTTGCTTTCTGCAAAATTCCCACAAAAAGACAGCACACTGCCTATTTACAGAGCACAAATCCAAGTATCCCTGTCCACTGACATCAGTATGAGGCCTCCTGCTGTCATTTACCAAGCTCAGACTTTTATTTGGGCCTGAATCAAAGAACTGAAATCAACTTTTCATCATTTTTGTCCAGTTTAGTCACTTGCATTGCCGAGATATCTGTTCATGTTTCTCTTTGCATTCACCAGCTTTGAATAATTGTTACAGGAAGAGTAGAGGGCTGGATTTTCTTGCTAATTTACGAGAGATATAAGGTAGCAACTCTCTGCCAACGAAAATGTGTCATTTTTAAGAGCAGATGAAGATATGGTCCATGAGGGGCATATTGCTGTATGATTAGGCCTGAAAAAAAATGACAGATGCAAACAAAAATTCTTTTCCAGTAATTTTTGTTGAAGCAATTCTGCAGTGACAAATTATTGGAAGAAAAAAACCAACATTCTTCATTTAAAAATGTGGTGGCCGTGCAAGATTCAGAAAAAGCATTTTCTAAATCTTCTGTTCTTAGTTTCTTGAAATTCAAAATGGTAGCAAAAAAATTAACTGGTGTTCCATGACAGAAACATATACAGCTAACATTAAGGTCAGAATTTGACAATTAACTGTGGGGATTTTCTATTGTTCTTTTGTTTTACAAGCAAAATGACCCAGTAATGAAATTTCTCAATTCTAATCTAATCCTCCCCAATATCTACAGCAAACAGTAGCCCCAGTGTAAAGATTTACAGCTACAGTTATGTCTCTGCTTTGTTCTTGAGCATGTATTTACTTCTGCCCATTTGCTTTCTGAATTTCTCTCTCATTTGTCATGTGAAGAACTCCATTTAAAAGGAAAACAGGCTTCAGACATGAAACACAGCTACATTCCTGAAACATGAGATGAACAACCTTTAATTCATGCAACCTTTCATTTACAGTAATGTTTAATGGATGGGCTGGTTTCATTATGGACAATGCCTCTCCCTGTCATTAGCCTGCAGAAAGGGCTAAAACTCTTAAGCATTTAAAGTAGCTCCATTTCAGGCTCTGTATTCCCTCCTCCCCTCCCTCCCCCACTCCCCATCACCCCTTGTGACTGCCCTTTTTCTAAGTGCACAATCTAAATGCTACACTCTGCAAATTGCACTTCTTGCTGGCTTCGAGCGTCGAAGAATCCTTCTGAGCACTTTTTATACAAACCCTCACAAGGTCAGAGTTGGAAAAATCTCAGCTGGTGGACTTGGATCCCATGAGCTAGTGACCATTTATAATTAATATTAATGAATGGCAGATGACAGATGTTTATTGCCTAAGCAGAAACGTGCATTGCTAAACCAGAAGTATTTAGTTTAAATCCAGAGGAACTGACTTTATTTCTTGTATGGATGTGGGCTGGTGGTGGGGAATTCCAGTGGGTGATCCAGCCCTTGCTACCTTTAAGCATGAGCATGGAAAAAATAATTCTTTAGAAAAGAATCCTGAGCCCTCTATTTGAAGTACAACATTTGGTCCTTCAGTAAGGAGAAGTCTCTGTGCACTTTAGCAGCTCTGATTTGCAGCAGTAGTGGCTTTTATCCATAGAGTCTAAAGCACCAAAATTAAGGAACTCTTACCTCTGCTTTACACTTGTGGAACCTGAGAAAGTAATTTAAATATAGTATTATAAAGAAAAAAAAGTCTTTGTCACTGAGAAAAAGGATTGCATTCCCAGACACAGTATATTTTTTGTTGCTGGATTTTTTTTTCCATAGTGGTCTTAAATTAAACTAAAGCTATGATGCATAAATCTTTCAAGTTTAAATGTGACACAATGGAAGATGTAACATGGAGATGGAAGAGTCTTGTCTCTGTGAATACTTAAGGCTGATGGAATCTCTGGTTTTGATCTGAAAGAAACTCTTACAGCACATAAATTAACTTCCTGGACATAGAGACATCTTGGGTAACATTTTCAAAAGTAAAACAACAATTTCAAGTAACTTCTTAAAATTTCTGGTTGAGGTTGGAGTAAGAGTCTATTTGTTCTGAATCCCTTGGACAAAGCATCCAGCTCCTTATAGTATCTTGCTACAGTATGTGTGCACCAATATTTGCTGTTTTCTTGATCCTGGGATTTTTACACTATCTGTAAGCTGTTTCTGAGTATGCCATTCCAGACCCTTGCAAACTATTATTTGGTTTGGTGGCTGCAGGTTGGTCTCAGGTCTTATAAAAGAGTGCCAAATGAGTTGCTAACAAAAGCAGGTAGTGCTTAAATCTGTAGAAATAGTGAGCAATTTCTGCTTTTGGCTGAAGCAGAATTTCTTGGAGTAGGCAAGAAAATGATTAATTACTCAGTTTGAAAGAGAATCGTGAACATATTTGGTGACTACTGTACAGTGGGCTTCCTCACCTGGAGGCAGGAAGCCACTGGAGAGAGAGGCTGCTGACCCCCACAGTCCCAATTTTCCCCAGAGAGGCTAGAGAGGATCCTGACTTTGTGCAATACATCGTTGTACCGAAAATATCATTTGCTGAACTTTTGCATCAGGCTCCTTAGAACCTTTCTTGCATTCCAGCAGTTCAGCTCCCGTAGCCAGCCCTGCTGTACCGGCTGCACACACACCACAGCAACACCGAGGGGTGTTACCATTTTACCAGCACTGCTGTAACACTCCCAAGGCACCTGCCAAGCTGAAAAATAAAACATGCAAGTTGTGCTGAATGGCCATTGTGCACTGCTGGCAGGATCTGTGTGAGACAGGACACGGGGCATATCTCCTTGGGGAGCTGGATCAGGGGTTCCAGACCTTCCTTAGCACCTTGGGGTGCTCTGTCATGAGAGGCTGCATCTCCTCCAGCCTTTGGGCCACAGGGACTTGCCTGCATCGATCTCAAGAGCATGGCAGTCAGTTTGTGAAGTATCCTAAGTGAAGTGGGCTCCAGTGATGCACTGTCACATGGCAAAATCATTCTTCACATTGCACTTCCAGCTACTCATAAAGCTGGCTGCTCACTTCAGTGTGCAAAGCTGTGTTACTACAAAAAGCCCTAAATGCAAAGTTCATCCTCAGAGGAATTTAAAAAGAATAAACTTATCACATCCTTGGGGAAGGAAAAAAAATAAAAGAAGGTAAGACAGCTTGGATAAAATTCACATGGACAACTCCTATCTGTGATTCATGTTAAATTGAAGAATTACGAGCAACGTTAAAATATTTGCATTCAAGTTTCTTTTGTGCATATCCACCACAAACCCCACTTAGAAATACTTTTTTAATACTTTATAGGTGTTGATTTTCCAAAGAAATGGAAAATACCAGATTACCAGAGTCATCACATTTCCCAGAAACTTGCTGATTTCAATGAAGTTCCAGTTGAAAGTAGGCAGTTTTTTGAAACAACGTTGCCTTTGTGTTAGGTTTCTGCCTAGTATCCTTTCAGCTTGTCCATTGGGTTGGCCTCTGGCAGCCCACCTGGCACGCTGACAAAGACTCAGCAGCCTGAAAACCTGAGATCCCTTTGGCAACTTAGTCCAAGATTCCTAGGCTTCATTGGGCTAAACTCTGAATCTTTCTGGCATATAAATTCCCTGAGCCTTTTTCAGAGGCAGCCCAGGAGTCCTGGTGATCCCAATGTCCTTTTCCATAAGCTTCTCTCCACCTGGTAAACTGCCAGGTGTTCTCTCAATAGGTAAGAAAAATCCTTCAGAAACACATGGAGATGGCCAAAGTCAAATCTCATATCACCCTTTTAGACAGGGAACTTTTGGAGTCTCAGATCCACATGAAATTTAGTGACTGACCTGTCACTTTAATCAATGTGAAAATGTATTTGGAAATATTGGCACTACTTAGAGAGGGGAGGATCAATGCTTTGGCCAGCTGAAACAGTACACACACACTGGAGACACAAAACAGAAAGAGACAGTCAATTTTCAACACCTTGACTTGAAAAGTATCCTTGAAAACAAATTCTCCCTTCAGTTACACCAAACACCAACCTTGGTGACCTCTGTGTGTTTGAGCAAGTACAACACAGAGGTCAGAATTGGGCCTCTGGTGAATTTTGGTAAAAACAGCCTGCTTCTGTGCTGATGGATTTGCTGAGAGGATCCATCAGGAGCTGCTGTCCCCCTGTATGTTATGTTACCTGCTGCTGACAGGCTGATCCAGCTGTTCAGCTGGACTGGAGTGCACAGGGACTCCTGTCTACCTGTCAGCACAGGTGTCACCCCAGGTAGAAATGCAAACAAATAATGCTCAGAGTGGAGGGGACAAGTGAACCATTCCAAGAGAGGCCAGAGGGCATCCTGTTGACTCCTCATCTTCCTTTACCTTCCTGGCACATCAGAAAACTTAAGAAAATGTAAGGAGGGGACTCCAGGAGGAGGGTATAGGTGCACCTATACAGCAAATGAAATGGTGGAAGATGCCCAGGCTCCCTGGTTCTGGTGTATAGTACCAGCGCAGGAACTGCTGGCTTGATTCAAGTGTTGGAGTCAGCACTTGCGAAATGCCTCCAGGATCTGTACACAATCACCAGTATAGCCCAACTCTGAGCCAAGGCTGATAATGGAAAAAGGCATTCATTGGGATGCACCCAGATATTGGAGTCATATAAGTATCATCTAAATTATTGGGTTCCATTGAGGCAATCAGTTTAAGTAAAGCCAAGGAAAACATCTTTTCTCACTCATCCCTCCCTTCAGAGCACACTGAGCACAAATTTGAGAAGTAAAGAAATAAGTTTCTTTGGGGGTTTTCTCCATTTTGCTATTGTACTAGAAAGAGTTTAAATGCCTGCTGAGGCACTAGCATCTGTCTCTTATCATGTATAACTTTTCTTGATTATTTCTAGAGCAGCAGACTAAACATGCAACTCTGACATAATGCAGCATCACATTTTTATTTCTGGTTTGTTCAAAAGACTGCACCAGCTGAAATAAGTCTCTAAAAAAGACCATATTTATGACCTCAATCCAAGCTAATGGGAGGGCTTGGATTATTGGTGACTAAAAGGAAAACAGGCTATTAGAGATTTTTCTCATATCCTGATGCTCTAACAACAGGGTAAGGGCTTTTACTACTAATCACTATTATTCCCAATATTTGTTCTAGTTCCTGATTCTCCAAGTCTTCAAAGAGGCCCATCAAGTGGATTTGGACACTCATGGACCTTTCCCCCTCTTTTAGGAGAATTGTAAAAACCCAATCCCATTCAGAAGTCACTATTAGAAGTCTCAAAAGAAGAAAATGCCAGTTTCCTTAATACCAGCATGGTCTAGGTAATTTCCTGTCCTAAGGAATGGAGAGTGATTTTCTGCTCTGCTAAACTGCCATTACTTCCCTGTCTTTGGAAGGTGTGTTCAGACTTTATAAGCTGTGGGTTCTTATAAGATGAAAACTGTAATGTAATTACAAAATTGGTGTTGTTAGCACGTTAATCCCGATTAAAACAAGGCTGCTAGCAAATTCCCTTAGTCCCAACAGACAAGCATGAAGGGAATAAATCCCCACAAGCATTTGTTTGAAAAGGTGGCAGTAAATGTCTCCACAAACAGCAAACAGAACTCATTATAGGAATCCTCCTTCTCTGGCTGCTTCTTTGACTGGAGGATATTCTATTTTCAGGCACTGGCAATATCTTTTCTATGGTACTGGAAGGGCACATCCAACCAGTTTCTATTGCAAGAGGTCATCACAAGCCAGGGACTTTTCATAAACCTTGCTTATGAGCTCATGAGTGTGGAAGTGTCATTTCTCACCATCCACGGAAGAAATTATATCTCCTGACTTCCCATATACCTAACAGGAAACAACCTTCTCCTTATCTCATAGAGCAGTGAAAAACCCGACATCTCCTGTCTTGGTGTAAATAACTGGGTCAGTCTCGTCCCATTCCTCTCTGCCTGCTTCATGCCAATGGCTGTGGTGCAGGCCCCAGCTATTTCTGTATTTGGAAACAACATTCTCATTCCTGCTAATGTGCCTCCTTCAGCACTGCTCTTGCAAGGACAAGCTAGCACGCACAATGTAAATAAGAACATTTTTCAAGTGAATGCAATCTAGTAGCCCAGATCCTATTTTCAGAGGCAAACAAACCTTAAGGATCCTCATACAAAGACATCTAAAGTCTACATCTAGAGAAGTATTTCCACTCTTCAGAGGAGATAGGACACGTAAGAACAAGTTAGTCACCAAGTCCCATAATACAGTTGCTCAACCATAAGTATCAATAGCTTTTGAGTTATAGCATCATCATAGAATCACAGGATGGTTTGGACTAGAATGGGCCTTAAAGATAATCTAATTCCAATCCCCTGCCATAGGCAGGGACATTTTCCACTAGACCAATCTCTATCCAACCTGGTCTTGAACATTTCCAGGAATGGGGCAGCTACAGCTTCTCTGGGCACCCAGTTCTAGAATATCTTCCTCAGATTTAATGAAAACCTATTGTTTTTAATTTTAAAGACATTCTTCCTTCTCCTGTCACTACCTGCCTTTGTCAAAAGCCCCTTTCCATTTTTCTTCTAGGCTCCCTTTAGGTACTAGAAGGCCACAATTAGGTCACACCAAAGCCATCTCTTTTCCAGGCTGAAGAATCCCAATTTTCTCAGTCTTTTCTCATAGGAGAGGGGCTTCATCCCTCTAATCATCCTGGTGTCCCTCCCCTGGACTTGCTCTAAAAAGTCAGTGTCCTTCCTGTGCCTGGGACCCCAGGGCTGGATGCAGTGTTCCAGGCAGGGTCTTACAAGAAAGGAAGGGCAGAATCCCCTCCCTCACCCTGCTGGCCACGTTGCTTTGGAATCCAGCATACCATTGGCTTTCTGAGCTGCAGGAGCATATTGCTGGGTTATGCCCAGCCTCATCCATCAGCATTCCCAAGTCCTTCTCAGCAGGGCTGCTCTCCATCTATTCACTGCCCAGCTTGTACTGGCACTGCGAGTTGTGCCAACACAGGTGCAGCACCTTGAACTTGGTCTTGCTAAACCTCATGAGATTCCCCAGGGCTTTTGTGCTTGTCCAGGCATCTTGGATTATCAAAGATCACTACATAGAACTATGGATGTTACACATGCCTTAAGCTCTGTATCCATCTAGACTGGTATGGAAACCAGGTAGGCTACCATCATGCATCTCAACAGCAGGAGAACCAAGGTTTGGCTAAGTTACTTGCTCCTTGAATGTCTTTGTAGACCTTAGCTCTGTTAATTTTTTTACCTATATTCTCTTCAGCATTTTGGAACAACTGCAGCAGTAAAGCAGGCCAGGCAATGCACTAAGTCATGTAGCATCTAGATTGTTCTGAAGTTGTTGACCCTCACACTCTGGTTACTCAGAAATCTAGTGATTATAAAATAGGGCCACAATAGGTAAGGAAAAAAAGAAAAGAAAAAAAAAGACTGCTGTGAAAAAAGTTATGCAGTTATGCTGTTTAAACTTCAAAAAGACATACCAGATGAATCAGCCACTTGTGGCTTGGGAATGAAAGGAGAAAGTCCATTGCATCACTGGGCAGCCGGGGGTTTGGAGGGATGTTGTCTTGGCAAGCAGTGTGAGTACATGCTACAGGCTATGTTCCAGAAAAAAAATGTGTCACTTTTCTTGAAAATGAGAATAATGTGCTCATTTGCATAATATGGCATGACTGTATTGTTGACAGAGCTAGAGTAAGGGAGTTCAGAGCCTGGGGCTTGCTTCTCTTCCTGGCTTCTTTGCTCAGCATGGTTTCTTTGCGTCATGCTGTTGTTGTCCAGGCCACATGATGAGGAAAGCATGACAGACTTTGAGTCTAAGAGGACTAAAAATGCCCCTGAGAAGGGTGTGGACAGGTAGGAAGGAGAACAATACAGTGTAGTGACACTTAACCTTTAGGTTCTGTCCCTGTGCCTCATGGGGTACAGAGGGATTGGGGCACTGGTACTGCAGCACCGGTGCTGACAGTGTTCCAGCAGCCAAGAAGCACCAAGAGGTCAGACAAGGCTGTGAGGGGTGTGAAAGAACACTGTGGGAAATTACAGCAGTGGCTTGTGGTCTTTAATTGCAGCTTTTCAGCTTATTACAGTGTAGTGGGGAGGATTTGTGGTCCGTGGTGACAGTCACAGTAGAAGCAGTGGGACCCTTCCAAAGAGGGGCCTGTTACATCAGTGCCTGTAATCCCAACAGGAGCAGTGCCATGACCCTCTTGCTCCTTTTGCTCTCCCATAGTAAATGTCTTCATGGGAGTGATGAAAGAAATACAATCATCACAAATATCTGAGGCCAGATTCTCATCCCTCTGGGATTTACATGAAGCCTACCCTGTAATACTCCCCCCCCATCAAAGCGAAGCGGTTTGCACAATCACATTTTGTGTCTTCCTATGGTGGTTTGGGATTTCAGCACCCAAGTCCCCTGTAATAATTTCAGTTGAATATAATCGGTGGAACTAAGTAACAATGCTTAAAATGTAAGAAATCTGTCACCTGTGGTAGTTAATCCCTGTCAGCCATGGTTTTCTAAGTAACTGTCTGTCATACTGTGCTTTTGAGCACCAAGGCCTCCCAAGTCAGGGCCAACGCATCCTCCCACTAATCCATAAAATACTGCTACAGATCTAGTGGAAATACTACATCTGAGGAGATAATGCACAGGCTTCTCTGAAATACCCTGGCTTGTTTAAATAGATGTATTCAGACATGGATTGCGTAAATACAGACTTAGGAATTTCTTTGACCCGAGGCTATAAAATATATTACCAAGAACTCAGTACCTTGAATCCGATTAGACATGTAATTATATTGTTATCCAAACTAATTTCATGTCTGCATTTAATTTAAACTACTGCACTTCTCAAAATTATAGCAAGTCACTAGATTTTCATCAATATATGAATTTGCTATTATTAGAAGCAGCAAGGTATCTCCTGTGTACCAGAAAACTCACAGTGCCTGCAGATCAATTCTTCCAGTACAGTTGTCTGTACAAAGCTTTAGTTCCAACATAAAAGCTACTTTAACACCAATCAATTACTATATTGTAATATATATTGCAAGTATTATACATTCGTAACACAATAGTTATTAATGTATTACATTCGTAATATGATAGTGCAATAATATCAGAGATTAGATTCTCACGAATACTTCACTGATATATATTTTCTCTTCATAAGCAAAACACTGTATTGGAAAATATTTCATCTCCTGTCTAAAAATACTTCGCCTATTTTGTTATTTTATTTTTCATTTTGAAGGGTTGTGTTGAATCTATAAGAAGAAATAAACGTTAGTAACGTTAGTGCATCATAGCATGAATTCCGTGACTCATCGGGAAAGTTCACCCGCAGGCAAGATAAAGCCAAGACAGGCGGTAGAGCGGCAGGAAGGGCACGGGCGGGAGCTTTGGGACACGACCGGAGGGAACAGGGAAGGAGGGAACAGGGAAGGAGGGAACAGGGAAGGGAACCTGCGGGAGCCGCCCCCGCCCCGCCTGGCGCGGAGCCGCGGCGCCCCCGCGCGGGCGGCACGGGCACTGCAGCACTGCCCGGGGAACCGGCAGCGACCGCACCGAGAGAGAGAGCGAGAGAGCGAGAGAGGGAAACTCGTGTGCGTAAAGTGTTACAGGCTGCAGCCCGGGAGAACGTTCTAACAAGAACATTCTTCGTAAATGGAATTGAAATTCCAGGAGAATCTATTCCTCCAGGTCGTGTTGTTGCATCGTTTACTTCTTCACTGAGTTCCAACATAGTTTTAATAATGGCCTTGCCTTCTTCTTCAAAGGAGAAGTAGGTCATGGAAATATAGAATGGTTTGGGTTGGAAGGGGCCTTAAACGTCATTAGTTCCAGCACCCCTGCCCTGGGCAGGAACACCTTCCACAAGACCAGTTTGCTCCAAGCCCCATCCAAACTGGCCACGAACACTTCCAGGATGGGGCAGCCACAGCTTATCTGGACAACTTGTTTCACCACCCCAAAATAAAGAATTTTCTCCTAACATCTAATCTAAAAATCTTCTCTTTTAGTTTAAAACCTCTCCCCCTTGTCCTATCACTATCTGTCCATATAAAGAATAATTCTCCATCTTTTTTTTATACACTCTCTTTAAGTACTGAAAGGCCAACTCGTATTCAGAGATGAACTTGTAAACATAATGGCCCATGTAATTTTTGCACTTTTCATTTCACAGATAGCCAAATGCCCAAATTTTCAATGAATTTTCATGATATCTGGTACCCAGTTCAATGTGCTGCTATGAAGAGAGTTTCAGCAAGTAGAAGAAAGAAGAAAAAATATTCAGGAACAAATCTCTGGGAAGAAGAGAGAAGGGATATGAGCAGGGAGGGTGATGTACGCAAAAATATATCCCAATGCTCGCAAAGAACTGCTGGTAGAATCTTCTCTTGGGTCTAAACTGAAACACAAACTGACTAGGAGTAACATTACATTGTCACACAAAAATTTTCATTTTTAAAAATAGTAGTGAAAGGAGCAAAAGGACGAGCAAAGATGACCCTTCTATGCTATATTGCTTTACCATAACAGTATAGGTCTAGAGGGCAGATCTTTTCACAAATGGCAGCAGAATGGAGGTGGTAACATTAAACCATGTACAAACTGCACAGAGGACTCCAAACTAGCTATCCTCAGAGTAGAGGAGAATTACGACTCGGTTTTAAGTATTTTCCAGAGATCAGTTTTCCTTGTCATTTGTTAAGATACCAGCTTGATTAAAACAGAAACAGTAAAACTGTGCCTAGATAAGTCTCCAGTTAGATAAAGATATCTTATTCTTAGTATATCCACACACATGTAAATACATATATCCTGGTCCATGACTGAATGGGAAACCATTATATGTCATTCCAACACACTTAAAGAACTGTGGCTGGGAAGTCACAGCTGAATGATTTTGGCTAATCACCAAGTGAGTAATGTCAAACACTGAATGTCTGGACAGTTTCCATTCAAATAACATTTCATCTTGGGCCAACAGTATTTACAAACCACTGGAATGAAATCCCATACTGTCATTTATCCATTAGTAAGAGACAGCATTACAGCTGGGTAAGATGCAGACTTACCTCTGCATGGAAGTCTCCCAGTTCTCCCAGTGGTGGTAGCTCTTTCTGAGCCTCCCACACCAGGTCTGCAGGTCTCCCCTGCTCACCTCTGGGCTTCTTAGAGGACATTTACAAATTCAGAGAGGGATTCAGCAGGTATGTGGGTGTATATTCAGGTAATCTGTAACTGGTTCCCTGAAGTTTAAGGTGTCCTTTTACATTTAAAGTTTTACTGTTCCAGTAACAACAAATGATAAAGGCAGATATTGGTCACTACTTAATGTGTGTATCCAAACTTTCCCCTGCTCTCCAGTCCTAGGCAGTGGTGGTAAAGAATGGAGAAGGTGTAAAATATTCCCATAGAGCTACACAACAAGAAGAGCATATTTTCACATCTTGATCTTGCTCCTGTCTTTCTGCATTCTCTTCACCTCTGAATCTCTATTCCTTCATCTGACCTGCACCCTGAACCTCCTTGGATGGTTATCTGTTCTCAGAACAAAGCCACTTCCCCTGCAGCTACTCCCTTATTGTGACATACTCCCACAGAACTCAGTGAGGCATCAAAAACCGCTGACTTTGGTTTTGAGGCAGGAATGGGCAAAATTGATAAAAATTTAGCACCCTCAACAGCAAGAGCTACTGCCAGGTTTGTGGAACTCCCCCCACACTGGTGTAGGAAAGCCTGGATTATCTCTGCTAAAGTTTAAAAACAAAAAATATTCTCTCTGTAACAAAGAAGGCCAGATTACTAGTATCATTATTGAGATACCATAAATGAGAGTTTAGCCAGATGTTTTTCAATACTTGTCCAGAAATTTCTCCATGTAAGAAGGCATAGGGGTCAGTATGACATTTTATCAGGAAAGTCTCCAGAGAAGTTGCCTTTGAAGATATCATTGAGATCCATCTAACTGCAGGTGAATTTCACCTGCATAGCTCAGTAGTTCCACACAGACAAAAATCTAATCTGCTTTAGGCTCGTGTGGACTTACAAGTTCAAGCCAATGTGATTCCTGCACTGGTTTGTAAAGAATCATAGAATCACAGAAATGTTTTTGTTGGAAGGGATCTTTGAAGATCACCTCTGCCATGGGTATTGGCATCTTTCACTAGATCAGGTTGCTCAGAGCCCAATCCAGCCTGACCTTGAACAGATCCAGTGATGAGGCATCCACAGCTTCTGTGGGCAGCCTTGTTCCAGTGCTGCACCACACTCAGCATAAAAAATTTCTTCCTCACGTGCAAGCACAAATGTACTCTATTATATCATCTCCACAGCCAATATACAAAGTTTTAATGTTCCTAAGGGGATGGGATCCTTTATGGGAGAGGTCTGTAGCAGCAACAAATTCCTCAACATCCCAACCTGATTTAAAGCAATAAAGTATTTGAATACCTAATTATGTGACAATGGTCTAGAGTTTGAATTGAGACACATTTCAGCCTGAAGACCATCACACACCTGTGCTGGAGCAGACACTCTGCAATGGGATTCATGTTGCAATACCAAGAATCCCTTGGGATGTGGGTGTGGTGGTCAGACATTTCCAAATACTAGTGTCCAGCTCCTAATGGGAGCTGCTAAACCAGGGCTGGTTTCATGGGTCATGGCAAAGTGAGGGACTCAGAAATTTCAATAGTCTGAGCAAATCTTCTAATGGGCCATATTTTCTTTTCAGGGAAAAAAAATAAGGAAGAAAAAAGGAAAAAATCCAACAAAGATGAAAGCAAGGAGACAAGACAGGAAGGCAAAGGGCGAGCAGCCCGAAGACAAAACCGAGAACAGAGGGAAAGCAACAACAAAACGCAGCCGAAGAAAAGGAAAGCCCCAAACAAAGAACAGGACCTGGCACCAGCTGACACTGCACAATAATGGCCCTCCATGATTGTTTAAGTCTTATGATGCTGCTATCTCTTCCAGATCGCCCTGACATGTGTTCCAACCATTCAGGCCGCAAATGGACAATGCTACCAGTTATTATTAAACTTTAAACAACATTCCAAATACTTCCTATATTCTCCAAGCAACCATAGTTTATTAAAGAGATTGACATGAGCCAAGGGAAAAAAAATCTAAAGATGGGATCCTTTAAAACTGTTATATTATATGCTTCCATGCATCTGTAAAAGGCAATTAAGAAATTTTGTATATAATAATAATAGGGTATAAAATATAGCAATATAATAATGAATGACTTTCAGATGAACAATGTTCTTTTTCTTTGTAAAATATTTTTCAAGTTATTGTTTAAGTATGAGGCAAGAGATATGTCTAAATCAAAGATGAAAATCGTATCCCTTCATATATTGTACATAATTAAGAGAAGGAGGAAAACATTTCTGAAGAGCCAGTAGGAGCCCAAGGTTTTACAACCTCTGGTGGAGCAGGATGGGATTGCCCTGTGTATTCCCGGTCCATGCTCCAGACATGGGTGAGAAACATCAGGAGAAAGCCAGCAGGGCTTCAGCTGCTGAGGGATAAGAAGCAGAAGCATCTGCAGCTTTGAAGACTGAATCCCTGAGGCAGAAGGAAACTGAGCTGAGCTCGAATAACGCTCTTATCTGTGGACAACACAATGTTTTCTGGTCTAAACAGTGGTACCGTGTGCTGTTTTATGCTTTTTATACCTATGTGTAACTTAAGTCTACATTTCAAATCTTCTGGTGAATGACAAATCGTATTTGTAGGAGACAACGTTGAGTTAATAAAAACCAGAAAAGTAGATCATGTAAGTATGTGTTTTTCACAGTGATGGTGTCTTTTTCTACTGGGGAAGGGAATAATTTCATAGCTTCACAGGCTGAAGAGGACACAACTTACACCCACACTGTGCATCTAGCAAAAGAGTATCCATGAAAATAAATTTACCAACGTATACAAATTACAAACTTCTGTCCAATTTTACTTAAATTCCTATTCTAGTTCTTCTCTCTGACACAGCAGAAGTGAAAGTCTCCATTGCTCAGTGGACAAACCAAATCCTGTGGTACCATTCAGGTTTGTTAGAGGCTAGAGCAGCCCATCAGTGAAACACAGGTTATGCTACACACTGATTGCTGCCCAGAAATGGATTTACCCTTTCCAGAAACATGTTGAGGAATCAACATACCTCACAATTTGTGTTCTGTTGCCATGTTTTGCCCAATGACAGCTGTCACGGGGGTAGCAGCCCACCCACTGTGGAGCGTGGACTAGAACAGGTGGCAGGAGTCAGTTCCCCTCCCTGTTCACTATTTCTGTTTCTCACAGTGAGTTTGACTTTAAAAAATACTCTGTCCAACACTGAAGCCTGTCTCTCAGGCTGAGGACACCTGAGTGACAGGTGCCAGTGACTTTCCAAGTAATATCCTAATCATCCAGACAGCAATGTGGGATGGTCTCCTACAGTTTGCTTTGTAAGAGCTTTGTCTCTAACGATACATGTAGATGCAGTAGTCTAACCACATGGTGTTTAAGGCTTCCACAGTTTGCCTCCTACAATAATGAAAATTCATTAAAACTTTCTGTAACTAGTCCCTGATTTTATGCATTTATTGTATTTTTTCAGTCTTTCAGAAGACTGAAGGGCTGAATATTACAGAGAAGAGTATCATATAACACTCCTCACACACAATGGAGTCTGAATGGGTAAGAGAGCAAAGCAGGGTGTGCTGAATGCCTGTGAGGGGCACCTAGCAGAGGGAGGCTGGAGCAGGGGTGACTATTTGTGAGCTCCCAGCTCCATTGCATAACTTGTTTATATCCTCCTCCAGAGTGGTCTGGTCTCAGTCTCCCACTACTGACCCAAGCAGCAGCAGTCAAATCCCTCCACCAACATCTTCCCACCTTGTTGGCAGCAGCAGCTGAGGAGGAGCTGGTTTTAGAGTAGTGGAAGGTGCAGAACCTGTGTGCACCACTGAGGCTCGGGGTGATGCTGAAGGAGAGAGAGGAAAGGAGAAATCCTCATGCTGCCAGACTCAGAAGCTGGCACCAGAGGAGGTGCAAGTAGCAGTTCTGGGCTGAGAGGTATTGGTATCACAACAGAAAGGGGAACCCAGTGCTTCAGACTCTCTCCTACAGCTGCAGTCATTCATCTGTCTGCAGTGCTGGTGGGCAAACAGGGATATTCAGCTGCTCGGAAAGAATTTACTGTTCAATTTACTTCCTCCAAAGACAGGTTTTTGGCCAGATGAAGCATCCCTACTTGGATTCAGCAAACTAGGTCAGCAGCTGGACCACATGAATAGTTGCACTCAGGGAAGATTTGTCTGCAACTCTTAAAACTTACGAGTAGGATTGTTTTTTCCCTGCCTTGATTAAATATAGGAGCTAAATGGCAAGGGTGTTTGGTATGGAAGAATTGCTTTTGATAGAAGCACAAACAAAATCTATAAAAATGAACAAGAGTGTTCAGAGAGCAATTAAGAAAAAAAAGGAAAAAGCAAAACTAGAAACTAGATGTCCCTGATCTCAGTTATTCTCTACTACAACACTTGGAGGAGTCAAAGGAATGCCATTTATCTGGCAAAGATAAACAGAAGACTGGAAAAGCAGTATGAAGTAGTTCAAGAATTACAGACTGAGGGAAAAGAAAGAGGGAGAAAGGAAAAGAAAGTAATTTAGGATACAAATGTGAGCTCTGTTATACACTGTCACAAAAACCTTTATTATAAATCCTCTGCTTACACAAGAGGCAGTGACAAGTCTGTTTTACCAAAAGCAGAACTTGGAATGCTGTTACCTTTCAGCAAGAAATAAAAATGTAAACAGAATTTGGCACCTGCCAGTAATAATTTATAGCATTAGTACCTGAAAAAACATGCTACCTCTTTCCTGGAAATGAACAAGGAAGTTGCTCTCATGTTGCTTCCTGCCACACAGAAAAATGTTTGATAATATTGCCTATAGCCATGGTGAAGCACTAAGAAGTATATCCAAGTCACTTGGGCAACTAAAATTTTCTCAAGCCCTTGCACAGAATGTAGACCACCCTGCTGGTAGGTGAACTACTCAATTGTGACTCCCAAGAAACTGAAGGAGAATATGGATCTTTGTAGGCCAAATGTATTGCAATAACACCTTTTGCCCATCCAGTAATAAATGTGTAAAATCAGGAGTCAATGATCTTACATGCTAGGAAGAGCTAGTGAGAACCCCTAGGACCTTACTGGAGAAGATTTGATTAGGTTATAGGAGTAGCTGTGACTCAATCGGTGCAAAACTTCTTCCCTGACAATTGCTTTCCAGTTAAAAATTACCTCAAAATCTTCAGAGTCGATTTGAAATTAATCCCAGAGAATTATGAACAGCTTTTCTTAAAATGGAACCTAAATTGAATGGACATTAATTAGAAGCCAAATTCATAGTGTGCTAATTAATAAAGAATATATCTCAAATAAAATACTAAATATCAGTTAAGGCCAGTAGATAAACACACATTGAGTGCTATTTCTGACAGTTAAGCTGCTCAAAGAATTGTCATCAGTAACAAAGAGACAGAAAACCAAACAACTGTTACGTCCCAGGCTTCAGACCTGTCTGACCAAGCTGTATCTTGTTCTCTCACCTGAAGATCCAAATAAAGGAATCCAATGTTAAAGAGTTTAAGTGCTGAACTCCTGAACCCTTCACTGCATTTGTCCCAGCAGCTTTATTCTGAGCCACCACAGCAGAGTTGTCAGGCTGACCAATGCACTAAATAAATGAGAGGTTTTGCTGTACCCTGTAGCAAAGTGGCAGCAGAAGAACCCATCAGCAGAATGGGACCATCATCACCACCATCATCGCCCACGACGAAGGTCTTGCGTCGCTACTAACAGCCTCTGTGTGCTTGTGGTTGATGTGCTGATGGGAAAGCAGCACATGAATATTGTTATTCATTCAGAAGAATTCCTCTACAGCCCTCATGAGTCACTATAATTATTTTTTTGTTTCTGTGGTTTTAGGCTCTGCAACTTATTGAAGGCTGAGCTTTCTGATGCAGCACGAATTTACCATGACACTTGTACTTACTTGCTATGCATTGTTATTTGCAGAGACAGGACTGGGTTTAGTTTACATGGTTCGCATGAAGTTGCACAAATTCAAACAAAAACCTCTGCACAGGATGACATAACAGCTGATCATGGGAGCTGCTCTTCAAAGTGACATTCTGCAAGCATCAGCTGCAGCTTGAGTCTTTCCTGAGTCCATCAGCAAGGGCTTGGTCACATTTGCAGGCTCAGATCTGCTACTCCACTGCTGTTATTTAGTACAAAACTTACTCATTAAAGACCTTGCACTCTTACAAGCAAGCACACTCTGTTGTTACACATCCACAAATAATTTTCTCATGTGGCCTCTTCTTAATAGGGGTTTGGATTTTTCCTAGTGTTTTGCAATAATTTGGCATAATTTAAAGAGAAGTGAAGTCAGCATGTTTGTTCACCATTTTAATAATGCATCTGCCCATTACATCTTCCTCTCCTCTAACTTCACTGTGATACTCCTGGTGGGTTAGGCCTGCCCTTTCAGATCTGGAATGCTAATTGCATTTAAAAAGTAGGAGTACCCACTGATTGGTTTGACACAGATTTCTGTGTTTTCATGTGCAAATTCTTGTTGATATTATATCTTCAGTGATATTGACACTAACACTCAGTGTTTCAGAGTGCTAACAGTGTCCATATAAAGTAAAGTGAAACCAAACAGTCTTACTAGCAGACTCACCTGTAATCATGGAATCTCAGCCAGGGAAAAGAAGGGTAGGGTAGGCAGGCTCTCTTGGATAAAATTGGCAGCACAACTTCTTCTGTAGTCACTACTGTGGAAGCAGAACAAATCCTGCAGGTGCCACCAAAATATGAGGCCATATAGCAAGGACAGGAGAGAAAAAAGTTGGTCTGCCACCTTCAAAAGGATGATGTGAACAAAATTAATCTAGTAACAGCAACCACATTTTCTTGTATAAAGGGAATAAAGCACTAGGATAAATGATCTCAGAATGAAACCAATGGGATTAAATTAATTTAGTTCTCAATGTGCATATAGAAGGAAACCAGATATGCGACAAATTAATGTAGAGAAGGGAACAGAGTGCTGGCCGGCTGCAGATAAGCAGGAAGCTGAAAAACATATTGTCACTATTATTTAATCTATGCATTATGTAATCTCTACTCATTTACAGTCTACTCCAGTACTCCTGTGTCAAAACAGGTTCTTAAAGTTCTACAGATGTTCATACAGACATTGTCCAGGGGGAAGCAGTACAGGAACTAATACCTTGCTCTAGTAAAAATCTGTGTTTTCCCAGAACATAATATTAAGGAACTGCTTTTGTGATTTTGAGGTAATTTTTGTGACTGAAAAACAGGAGGGTAGTTCCATTCCTACTTTAGGCTATAGCATCAAATAGCTGGTTTTACAAATGATTCAATCCTTACTATATCATCCATGTACTGTTTAAATATCTAGCAGTTCATAAAGGAAGCTGCCATGAGAAAGGAAAATGTGGGTAATATTTCTTATGGAAATCAGTATAATCTGCTTAGGGCTGTGTTCCTTTTTCATAAGAAATGATGTATTGGTTTAGTCTGCTGTCAAAGTTGAACAATGGTAGAAACTGAAAAACATCTCAGAGCAAAAGCACAATTTCAAATGGTAAAGGAGGTTATTTTTCACAGTGTTGCTTTCTTCATAAAGTAAACCTCCAGTGAGTAAATTACAACAGAATCTTGTCCTATAGCTATTCTAATAATTTTGTTCTCTGACAGTTTCACACAGCAGGAGGGAAGTAAAATGAGTAAACTATGTCCACAAGACTCTGATGGATAACTATGTATTCCTGCTAGTTACTGGAAAAGTAATATCCAAAATAATAAACTCACGGTCATCCTTTTATCAGCCATTTCGCCCCCCATAGCCCCCCTACCATTACTCCTAAACTAGCTGATAAAAAGAAATCTGGTTTTGCAAGCCAGAGACCAAATAATGAACAAGGAGGTGCCAGCCTGTTTTTAAACTAGGAGATTCTTTGAACAGTGTTTGAAGAGCACAGTTCTGTCACGTTTGGTGATAATGTCTCCCATGTCAGAGGTTTATGTCCTGCTGTCACTCTGCTCAGTAATAATACCTGAGATATTACTCTCTCCTAGTGCGTTACTTCCATTAAAGAGTGACTTTGACCATTCACAGAGTGTGAGGAGCTTCTATTTTTTCCACTTCTTTCTAAAACATACCCACCTGCCCCTGCTTTCTGTTCTGTAGATGTGTATCATGTAGGATAACTAACCCAGTTCTGCTGAAAACAAGACTGAATGGTTTGGATATCTCATGTGCCTGTCTGTGTGACTGGAGTCAGGGACAGAAGGACTGGTGGAGCCTGTGTAGGGGAATAGAATATAAGTAAATAAAGGTAGTATAGAAAGTAATTTTGCCCCTAAAGAGTTGCAGCTGGGTTAATTACTAAAGATTAGGAGCAGGCCTGACTTTACCAGGCCACAGCTGTAGCCAATAAGAAGAAGAGTGTTATAAAAGAGTGGATTGGGTGGTTGAGGGGAACTGGAGTCAGTTGGTTGCTGTGAGAAGAAGGAAGAGTCAGTGCCCAGAGGAGATGCCTACAAGAAACATCAAGGAGGTACAAAACTCTTACAATACAGAGACAACAATAGGGAACCTTTGCTATATAATGACAACAAATGCTGACCCCGATGTGGTTCGGGCAAAGGACTCAAATACTAAACTATATGACCCTGCAGTGATTGGGAAAAGAACTTAAGTATTGACTACTGTGATCCTGTGGTGATTCAGGAAAGAAGACTTAAACATTAAGAAATGTGATCCCATGCTGATCTGGGTAGAGAACTGAAAGAGGAAAAGCAATAAAACTGAAAGAGGAAGGGTAGAATTTGCTAAAGGAACTGTAAGAACTGGAAAAAGACTAGTTCTATTATTCAGTACAATGTGTTTATTGATTGGTGAAATATATCAATTGCAGCTATTAATGTTTGTTAAACATGAGTATAAAAGATTTTGGAGATAAGTACTTTGTAAACTGAGAAAAGCTGCAAAAGTGAACAAACACTCTGAAATATATATATATATTCGTACTATAATATGTTGTCTGAACATTCATATAACTATTAGTTCTGAATGAAATATATGAATGTGTAATAATGTTAATTTATTTGAACATGTTCATGTTCTTCTAGAAATGCTGCAACTCTGTAATTAAAAGAAAAAGAGGGAATTGTAGGGGGATAGGATATAAGCAAATAAAGGCAATATAGAAAGTAATCTCACCCCTAAAGAGTTGTAGCTGGGCTAATTTCTAAAGATTAGGAACAGGCCCGACTTTAACAGGCCACAGCTGTAGCCAATAAGAAGAGTGCTATAAAAGAGTGGGTTGGTTGGTTGAGGGAGAAGTGCAGTCTGTTGGCTGCTGTGAGGAGAAGGAACAGTCAGTACCTAGAGGAACTGCCTACAAGAAACATCAAGGAGGTATGAAACCCTTGCACTAAGGAGACAACAATATGGAACCTTTACTATATAATGACAACAAGCCTGCACTTTGAATCAAACACCTCTCAAAGAGGTAGAATATTGGATGAGCCAAAATTACACTTTAAAACACCTCTAAAGCCTGCGGGAGACCATTCACACATTCTCGTCTCTTGTAGTCATCTTTGAGATGAGTCCCAAGGGTAGAGCCTGACCTCGTGGGCTACAGCTTTGGCCCATTTCTACATCTTTGGAATATGCTGTGCTATTTCTGTAGTATTCTCCTCACTACGGATGCTCAGCTCACTTCCTAATGGGATTTATAACAAATGAACAGTTGAATGTTAATTAAGTTGTTTACATTATAGTTAATGAATAGTGAGAGCTGAGCCACCTGCTACTCTCCATCCTGACAAATCCTCTTTGGAGAACCTTTTGGCGATAGCTTCCCAGATAATCTTGAGCAAGAGCACATATTCTACTCCTTATGAATCCTTTTACCTTGCTGGCATTATCTGAGCTCCAGTAGTGCATCAAACGATGTAATTAGCATCCCTCATCTGTGGTTTCTTTTCCCAGCCTGTTTCCTACAACCTTACATTTGCTGTGCCAAATGCATTACTGAAGTCTAGACATATTGTACTTGTTGCTTAGAGGAAAAGAAAAAGAAAACCAAGTATTCTCATGGCAGTAGAAATCTTGCTTGAGATATCAAATTCTTGTTTTGGTTTGTTTTCCTTTTTTTATACAAGAGTGAAATGCCAACACAAGAAAATTCTTTAAGCACATGCACCCAGAGACATTTTCAAAATTAATCCTGGGGGAGAGAAAAGAGTGATAATTAAAAGTAACTATTTGAAAGTCAGCTGGGCACCTTAAGCTGAAATTCTGGTGCACCATTAGGGGGCCATCTCAATATAAGATCTTAAGAATGAAGGTTGTAGAAAGACTTAGGAGTTTTATTCAGCTGAGACAGACTTGCTCAGGGATAAGTAAGAATTCTTTGCAATTTTCTCATGGGTCCTGCAGGATCCTAGGAGCAACTTCTTACATTAGGAAATGCAGGTCCACTGCACTTTAGGGTCTGTCAGTGGGTGGTTAAGAAGCACAATGTGCACATTGTACCTAGGCTGTAATTAAAGAGGTATAAGCTATTTTTCAATATAGAAAGCTTTGTCTTCTGACTACAAGAATAAATAATCCATCACTCAGGAATGCTGGATAGTCATCCTTTCAGGCCTATAAGTCATAGTTAACATGTTTTATAACCAGTTTTACTGAAATGTTATTTCACAAAAACACAGTAGCAGCACCATGCATTGTGTTATTTATTGCTACACGGGGGAGCTGCAGAAACATCCTCCTCATGGTTCAGCCATCTCCCCCTGTGGGAGAGCAATAACTGCCATGGTTTGAAGAACAGTTGACAGTATCAAAAGGAATCTCTGTATTTGACAAGTGGACATTCTGTGCTTGCTATAAGGCAACAGGTGATGCAAAGTGATCAGAGGATTACTTAAAGCATGCATTGACAGCACTGTGTATTGTTTTAAACAGTTTTTACCTTGATTTTTTAATACTGTGACACAGATCTGTAGTCAAGGTGTCTTTGCACATGATTTTTGCAAGCAGTAACAGTGACTTACAGTTCTGTATAAGGCTGGCTGTACAAACACAAGTTCCCTTGCACAAGCTCTGCTGAAGCTGGTCTGAAGCTCCCACAGTCTCTTTCCTCAGCTAAGCACAAGAACAAATCTCTCAGATGGCTGTGGGCGAAGGCTGAGAAGGTTCCTGTGGGCTTCTGTGAAGCAGCAAGATGAAAATCAAAGGGGAGAATGCAGAGCACCACATGAAGGTAGGAGCATACAAATGCAGAGAGTAAGAAGAAAAGGCCCCTTAGGCAGCCATGGTAATTCACAGCTGAATGTAAATAGTGTCAGATCACAAAGAAAGCAAACATCGTACTGGGATACACATGCAGAAATATAGCCTGAAATATATATGAAACAATTCTGTTCTACTCAGAAGTATCTGTTGAACTTCAATGTCCCCTTAAGGTACCACAGTTCAAAACAGAAGTGGTATAACTAGACATCGTTCAGGAAAAAGCATTGACAATGATCAAACTTAAAAAAAAAAGCTTCAGAAAAGTGTTCCTACACCTACTTACCTATGAAGGAGATAATAGCCACACAGCAGCACTGCCAAGGATGAAAGGGATTTGGCCACAAATGGGAATCAGCTGAAGGAAACAGAAATAAATAATTCTTTATCTGTACACATTTCTCCCTTTCTGGATATACTAAACAATATAACTCACTGAGAGCATTTAGCAAAAGAGAAAGCAAAACACAAGATTCCCAGCACTAAAACTACTATATCTCTTCCATCCCATCTGTAGCCAGTATCTAATTTTACCCTTTCTCAGGATGTGAGTGTTTGCATTCCTAGCTCCCTCATTCATTATTTTAGAAAAGAATAATACCTTTCCTACTCTTTTCCAAATAAAATTTACTCTCCTTGTTTCCCAGTGATTCAAAGAAGCACTGGAGCCTCCTAATTTGGAAGAAAAATGCAAAACATAAATGTTAATCATCTTTCTTAGAGGAAAAAAACTTGTGCTACCATGCTGGAAAACTGGTAGTGAGCTGGCCTAGTAAATTTCCTCCTTGATGGCCAGTTTCACTCTAATTTGGGGAGAAAAAAAATTAAGTGTGTGCAAAGCAGGTTTTCTACAGACAGATCCTGAGCTATGAGTCAGCATGTGCCGACTTCCCAATATCAAAATAGCCCTCCCACTCCAAATGCATCCTGAAAACAAGGATCCAGTACAGCTTTCATCAGAAAGCAGAGCAAAGAGCTATCTAATGTAGCCAGAATTAAAAAGTGAATTCTTGGATCTCCAGGTGTGTGCATTAATGTCTATGTCTAGCCAAGCAAGTGATTTATTTCATGCATATGCAGTGACCTTCAAGCAAAACAAGCACATGCAAGGGGACAGGGAGAGTCCTAAACTCCAAATACCCAGATCCAGGACAGTGACATTTCACTGGACTAGCAGACAGGTTCCTACTGTATGACTGTTCCAATTCAGGCCATGCAAGCTAAGGCAGCTAGGATCATGTGGCCAGGAAGCAAAGCAACATCCACTAAAAGAAGATCTGTTTTGGGATCTCTGACACTGGCCTCAGTGGCTGAGCAGAGTTACGTCTGCTCACCAGCAAAACATGGGTGTGCAGGGCAGAAAGTGATGTGGCTGCTGAACTGATGTGAGCACAAGGAAGGATCTGTTTGAGGAAAGCAGTGGTTTAAGGAGTCCCTCCAAAGGCACTACAGGAGGCAGAAAACCAGACATGTAGAGGAAGAATGAAGCTACATGAACAACTGATGGGATAGGAAATCTGACCATAATATTAAGTCAGTAAAACCTATTTTACCTGGAACTTCTTGATTTCTAGCTTTGGATCATGTTTTTCCTCAAAGTTTTCATTACAAAAAGAAAAGAACTAGTCATCTGGTTTTAGTTTTGACCCTACACATGCAGGGTATTTCAGACTGCACAGCTGGTTGCAGCCTTAAACCTGGAGATAGGATGTGAGTGGGTGAGTCACATTAAAATTGTTCTCTTTCTTTTCTGACTCACTGCAGTTTTGTATTTCAAAATTTGAAGTCACTTTTGCACTGTCAGCCAGTTTAAATAATGTAGCAAATTCTTTAGATGCAATGTTCTCACTCATTTTCCACAGAAGCTTAGGCAATACTGAAGATCTACCAGGAGACTTTTTTTACTGACTTTTACTATTTGTCACTGTGTTCAGATGACCTGAACAATGTCTTCATTTTAAATTCAATGACACATAAACAAAACATAAGAAACATAAGACTTATGAAGCTCTTGGCCTTAACATCTGACAGTAATAAGGCTGTGAACAAATACTTACGTACACACACATCAGTATATTCTCAGCTGCAATTTACAGAGCTTGTTTTGTGGTAGAAATCTTGAAATGCTACCTTTGTCTTTTTTTTTACTCTATTTCCCACAATTCTATTAAGACAGAATGATCAAGACCAAGACTACCAGCAATACCCAAAGGAAAGTGAAATGCAGGCCTGAAAAAGGGTGTAAGAAAGGATTTCAGCTTATTTTTATTAGCTAAAAAAAATAATTCTGTGACAACTGTTAACCAGTGAGAGGCCTCCTATATAATTTTCTGGTTTCCAGTAACTAGCAGAGCCTAAGTTGCTCCCTAAGGTGTTTGAAGTACATCCCTATGAGACTTTGCCTATCTTGGCAATGTCCTGCATAGCAGGTAGGTAATGAGAGAAGCATTTCAGTGACTCAGACCATGGGGTGATGCCTCCATAACCAACAGAGTCTGGCACAAAGCAATCTTCATGTGGGAAAAATCTGAACTACTGATTCAGGGGTTGCTAATTGGGGATATGAGACTCAGAGGGGCCTAACACTATCATTTTCTTCATTCTTGTGTTGTGGACTCATAATAATAGGTTAATTATGGTTTTAATTTTGGAAATAGAAATCATTGTTCTTCAACAAACAGGCCAGACATATAATGATTTCTTTGTTGCAAGTCTGGCAGAACACAATGCTTCTTGTTTGTAACAGCAACTGGACAATTTATTTGCATGCAGGAGGTAGTTTGTTCCACTGGATACCCTTTAGCCTTTACTTTTCCATTGTTCAGAAATAACACAGTATACTACAATTACAATTATACTACAATAAGCCTTCAATTATTGGGTAAACAAATTTAATCAACCAATGGCTCATACATAGCTGCAATTACCTGCAAAGTTATGGATACTGACAGACAATGGTACTGCCTTTCACTGCATCATGAGAAATGACATAATTTAAATATGCTCAGCTATCAGTGAGACTCTCATTGTTAAAGATTTTATGGCAATTATTCTATTATAGCATTACTCCATCTTGCTACTCACACATGGACAGTGGAAAGATGAAAACTTTGGTGCCCCTTGAATACGTTGTCTCTTTGCTGCCATCACACAGTGGGAATTTCTATGTATATCTCATATTTTAAAAAGAACGCAAGTGCAAGCTCTGGGGATCCAATTCTTCATCATCTGCCATCAGGACACAAAAGCCTTTGTAGCTTTGACCAGTGCAACAGCCTCTCTTTTGCTCACAGCTGCCCTTAAAACCCTTGTCTTCTACCAACACATGGATGCCTGGGTACAGGCAAGAGCGATCCCCAGCAAGAAAGAGCAGCTTCTGGTGCAGGAGTCAGTGAGCTGCTGGAGAACGACTCCTTGGCCAAATCGGCCCCTCTCATCTCTCTGTTTCAGGGCTGAGGCAAAGGACAAGGTTCACACTGAGATTACCATGCCAAATTTTCACTGTTGCCATGGAGGTGTCTGCACAGATAAGATGCCTTATCTGTGTCTTATCTGTTTTTGTCAGCATTAAATTGGTGAATAGAGTAGCAGAGGTTGGAGGGTAATGCAGTTGTCCAAAGGTAGGTGCCCAGGCCATTTTACATTCCCTATCAAACCTGTGCTGACTTCCAAACAGAACATCAAAAAGGACACATCTCCTGGCAAAGCTTGTGTCCTATCCAAAATAATGCATGGCTGTCACCTGCCTTTGAAGTCACTTTGGGGCAAACTGAGTTGATCCAGTGGCTTTTCTGACTGTACTGCCCAGAGCTCAGTGCAGCTTCCTGAACAGCTCATGGATTGCCATCCGAGATGCCCTGGGACAGCCTGCCTGGAGTTCAGACACCACTTCAGACCTGGGTGTCCCAAAGGCACTGTGTTAGATGTACCAGCCCCCAGTGGGTGTCTCAGAAACTCTACAGCATCTCAAGAGGCCCAAGAAACATGCACATAGACAGCTGAAGCCTACCTACATTTCCACAACTTTAAATGAGTGGCATATCTGTAGACACTTAGGCTGAAGTGTATTTAATACTCATATTGAATCTCCCAGTATGACCCAGATTTGACCTGCTCCTTTTGGTTTAAAAGTTTATACAAAGATAGTTACGGGCACTCAACTAAGAGCATCAGCTCTTAAGCTGTCATAACTGGACTGTTTGTCTATTCTAAACAAAGTTAACAATTTTAAATGAGTTTAAAATTTGAGTCCTCCATTCTTTGCCCTTTTCAGTCTACTATCACCCCAGGCGCCTCTCCAATATGGACTTTCATTTTTTCCTGAGAGATCTTGACTGCTACTGCATTTTAGCTGGGTGATCAGTCAAAGAATGTTCCTTTATAAGTTCTTGTTCTGTGTAAAGCTGTAAGTTTTCTCCCAATCTTATTTTAGTTACAAGAACTTTCTATCCCATTGTTGGAGATAATGAAAAAACAACGCCACAGAATCTGGGCTCCTGAAGAAGATTCAGCAGCTTGTCAGCTAACCAAAGAGGAACAATGATAGATACCATGTGCCTCACTGAAGAATGAAGCCTGATAATGTCAGAGACTAGAACTATAGAAGGAGTAATCATACCATTGCTAACCTTTTCAGCAGAAATATCCAGCTTCTGCACATACCCAGCAATTGCTAACTGTCCACCACACCTATCCAGATACCCTGAGTCCTGAATATTCCTCTGCAGATCTTGCAATGCCTTCTGCTTCTCCTGCACAGTTCTGTAATTTATCCCTCCTGCTGTTATTTTACAGCAAACTAGAAACTGAGGTGAGAGTAATGAGGTGTAGTAAGCTAGATGGTGCAAATAATCGCTCCATCAACATAATTAGTTGATAGCGCATCAAGCTGAACCAAAAAGCACCAGCAACAATTAACCTGAACCTACACAGAATATCTACTTTGCTGGACCTAGGCATCACAGAAATTTGCCACACAACACAAAGCACAGTGTATTGTCAACTGCATATGTGAAGATGTACCCAACTGCACACATTCATTAAAAACACATAGATAGCTTTCACACCATGGAAACTCAAATTGAAGTACAGATTCATTCATCATCTCCACTCAAACCAAGCATTATGCCTCCTGTAAAATGTACGGCCTCATCTTTGAAATCTATAGCCTTGCAAAGTCCTTAATATGAATCACAATTAATTCATTCATTCATTCATTCATTCACTCGTTCATACATATCTGGTCACCTTTTCTAGCCTTACTGCTCACACTTAAAGCCATTACATTATGCTTCAACTTAGTTTCACTATCCAATTGTGTTGGAATCTTGGATGAAATCATACAAGTGAGTCTGTGGATGGTGTAAATCAGTGTCACTTCACTGGAATGCAAGGAGTTAGTTATATCCTCTTACAACAGCAGTGAATTCAATCCAGGATCAGTGGAATAACATAGTTCCAGCATCCTGGTAAAAATTAATAATGGGGGCAGCCTTGAGGCCCCAGGTAAACAGATGCCATAAATTCAGCCCTCATATAAATCCAGGAATTTATACAATTAGAAGATACAACCTACTCATCTTGCTGATCACATACGTGTGTACTTTAAAAGCTACACATTACTCATTGCTGATGTGAGTAGCTGAAACTTAGCTAACACCACAGAATGGCACTGAGCTCTGCTGGCTGTGAGTTCCTGTGACATTAGGCAATACACAGCTAAGGCAGTGGTGCTCACTGGTGCCACAAAATGGAGAAATGCAAAAGTGAGATTTTTCAGAGCTCATTTCAAAATTACTGGAAATAGTCTAGCCATTTCCTTTACCTGAATTTTTAAAAGCCTAACAGAAATTCCCTGGAAAGAGAACAGTGAAAGAAGTGATCATCATACAGCTGAATGACTTAATTGAAATCAGTGAAAATAATTCTAGAGTTAAGTGCTACTCAGCAAGAAAAATGGGCAGAATTGAGCCCAAAGTGGCATCCTATCCAAAACCAGAGTGGTGGAACTTAGACTCCTCATTAGTTTCTAATATGAACCCCTCATGGGCTTTTATCAGCACTGCGAGAAGCCAAGAAGCAAGAACATCTTACTCCACTGCTTTTCCTTCCGCTGCGTTTCCTCTCAATGCCCTCCATAATTAGAACACTTCTAGAAATGCAGGTCATGTGAAGACTTCAAATGAAATAACAAAATGCCTGCTCTACTTACCTTAGCCTTTTAACAGAATGCATACTCTTGAAAATTAATGATGCATTAATACATCAGAAGTTTTTCAGGATTATAAAACATACCTAAGCCACAAACAAACTCCAAGCTAACATTAGAGATGTACCAAGAGATCTAATTCACACAACAAGAAGCCCTGGAACAGCACTTTTTAAAATTCCAGTGAGATCAGTAATTACGTATCGGTGCACACAAAGGTTCAAGTGTCATCCCCAGGGTAGCCTCACCACGAGCTGAAGAAATTCATTTCATCTTGAGATCCTATCAACCAAACTAAAGAGAAGAAAAAATGCATCAAAGAAAACCCAAGCAGATATAAACTCAAGCATACATAATAGATACAATAATTTATCCTATGCACAATAAATTATATGTAACTGCAGATTGAAAACAGTTGCTTTACCCAGAGAGTTGCCTACTGACACTTAGGAACCTGGAGAGGATTTTGGGGTCAGCAGAATACTACTTTGTAGTTTCTGTCTTCAAAGGACTGTATCTAATGAATCCTGATAAGATCCCAGTGAAACAGGTCAGTATTGTTGTTCATTTCATAGCTAGTTAAGATGACTACTGATCTGGAAAATTTGGGATCCCAAAAGTACTGTGATCATTTTGTGACCTTTTCTTTCGTGCCTTCCATTTTCCTTTGCTTGCTCTCTTCAGTTGGGTCCAGAGGGTTCAGTATTGCTGCAGCTATTTTTTGCCATCCTATGAAATCCACAGAACTGATATGAACTCAATCAGCGCAGCTAGGACTATTAGAGCTAACCAAATGAGCAGGAAATGGCTGAAGCTAAGGGATTAAGCATACAGAAGAAAAGGGCTTTGCACTCTAGGCTGCAGAAAATGCACCCCTTCTCTTTTGAGATTACAAGTCATTTATCTTCTCTTGGAGCACCTCTTTCTGATAAATGGTGCTATCAGGGCAGCCTGCTCATGCCATTTCTAAACCAGTCTGGCAGCAAATTAAAGCAGGATGTAAATTTGTCACTCTCAGCCCCTCAGAGAAGATCTACAGAGGGGTTAATTGCACTTTCATGCTTTCAAACCATTCCATTCTACAGGAGAAGGCATAACTTTCCACATGCACCCTGGGCCAACCCAAGTGGGTTGCAGGTAGCAGGCAGTTAAACACACACTGATATTCACACACTGATATTCACAGACATATGGGCAGTCCATCCTGATCGATCTAATGAAACTAACTTGCAAGACGTAAAGTGTATAAGTAATGGCCTGGGGGCTATGTGGGTTATCAGAATTATTAATTTTTGACTGTATTATTTATTTTGCAAGCTATGCTGAACGTCCCTTTAACAGTTTATTTTCCCTTACTGAATTTGTTAATTAAACTCCAAGATACAACAGGCAGTACAGCATTACTGATCAATGTATGCATCAAATCCTCAACGAACTCCTGTCATCTCAAAGTTTCATGCCACTAAGAAATTTCTGTGCAACGCTGTCATACTGTCTCAGAACACTTTATTAGACAGATGCAAAAGCAAGTGATACTGTTTCTTTCATTTGCAGTATTATCTTTGCATTAACTGTCTCACTCTGTATGGCTCCAAAAGGTGACAGTCATCAAAACTGCAATTAGAATAATTATTTCAGCATTGATTGAAATTACTTTCCTTCCAAGATTTTACCATAACAACTCCATCTTCTTTATGCTCTTTTTGGAGAAAAGTCTGGTGAAGCCATAGAAAGACACTCTCCTCATTCACTGCCTTGGTGCAGCGCTGGGGATACACACCACACAAGACAGCTCTGTTCCCCATCCCTTCCCTCCCGAGGAACCTGCCACACACTGCACAGAGGACCAAGGGGAGCAAGGGCCCAGCAGGATCAGGCTGTGAAGAACAGAGCCCTGCACTCTGAGTCCTTCTCCACAGCATTTCCTGCTGCTGGGGAATCTGGTGACACTATAAGAAACAGTTACGAAAGCTTCAGATGGAAGCTTTCCAAGCTGCCCATCATAATGGACCTCTCACCCAAAAACCCACAGTGTCTAAGCATACAAGAGACCAAAGGAATGCAAAAAGCACAAGCCACCAAATAGCAAAGCAGCTGGACACCTTTTTCTTCTGAAAACTGGACACTTTTTTTTCCTAAAAAGCGCTAAGAAATTTTTGGATCCTATGGAACAGGAGAAATACGATTTAACTGTGGAAAAGCATCTAGAAATTTTACTTATGACACCCTTTTCACACAACTAAAGCCCAGAGGACAGAGTCATCCAGGAAAGTTTTAATTTTTAACTGATAATTTTCAAAGTACAGTGTCATGGACTACTACAGCAACTACATGGAAACAGCTCCATTTAAGCTGCTGAACTGTTAATCCAAATGGAACAGCATAAAATGTTCTTGGTTCTTTTATAAAATTCTAGCAAACATTTTATACTAGCGTATTTTCAAATATATATATAATTACTACAGGAGATGCTGTTTTGATTGTGATAATGTAGCATTCAAAAATATTACCTGAGAAAATAAAAATATGCCCTCTAGTGTAAAAGTAGGTCCTTGCATGGAAACTATATGGTAGCTCATATTGTTATACTAAAATTACAAATCTAAACTTCCATTGATTCTGTCTCCGTATGGACTTTTATACCTACTGAGCACTCACCAGCAGGTAGTTCAGAGGGTCTGATCCATAATGTTTGAAGACTTTGCTAACTTTGCAATAAAGTGTGGGTGTTTTCAAGCATTTTAATACAGAGTTCCTCTTTTCAAAAATGTAATTCTGAGTTTGAGGCCTAAGTACTGTGCAGTTTCCCAGAAAACACGACCACAAATCACTCTAAGTTTTGTAGTTGCCTGCAACAGAGCCAGGGGTTTGGAACTACAAGGAGCAGTTTTAGGTGTCAGGAACAGCTTTGCAGGCATTCCTTCTGTAAGCAAGGAGTCTGGTCAGTGCAACATCTGGATCAGGAGAGACAGCAGTACCTATACTATATCCATTCTTTTAAGAGCTCAGCTTCCCCACAGTTACCACATACCATCTAGTGATACAAAAGGAAATTGCAACTGCTCACTCGCTATTTTTTTAAAATTGAAGATGAAGATGACAACAACATTTTTTATAGCTTGCTTTCCTTTCACTAAGGTAAAATACAGTATGTGTGCACTATCTTCTCCTTGTGATTAACTGTTTTTCCATAGATCAAGAATCTTGTGACTCCAGCTAGTTTTCAGGATTTCATTCCTGAAGATGTATGATTCTGCAAGAATTTAAGCTTCAATAAAATTAAAATAAACCCTGTCTTATAGCTACAGATGGATATTTTATGTGCAGTTATAAGTTACTGCTAAGTCCTACAGATGTAAAACTTGAGGCCAAATTAAAAAAAAAACAAAAAAAAAACCAAAAACCAAAATCTAACCTTATAAATTTTGTAAGTATCATGATTTTGAAGATCCCCCCAAAAAAATTTTAATGAGTTTAGTCACTCCCCTGGTTGACAGGGAAAAAGTCAAAGAGAAAGGGATTAAAGTGATGATGAGACTAAGGCACAAGATTTACTTTTGGGAAAAGAAGGCTTTAATCCTGCAAACTTGCTGCCTGGAAAACTAAAATATTTAAACACACTGTATTGTAATGCAATAACTGTTTTGTGGTGGGATTTTTCTGCTTGTCTGCATCACCATATGGATGACTTCAATTCCACAGCAACATATACTGTGATATGAATTTGACAGCTGGGATAATGGAAAAAGTCAATGTTTACTTATTGGCAGAAGAAAACGTTACCTTGCCTGCCAACTGGGGCAATAAAATAAATTTGTTTTGTATGCTGTGTGGAATTTTTTAATGCCACTAAATGAAAACAAAAGAATCAGGATCTCTCCTTGGGAGTTCACAGACAGAACGGGTACAGATACAGCAAAAGTAACAGATTGAGAGAACTGAGAAAAAGAACTCACCCTGAGCTCCTCTTCTCCCACTCCTCCTCCTCAGCATCATTCAGCTTCCTGTTTTTAAAGCAAAATGGAATTGTTCTCATGACTAACCAGCACAATCCTTCCAAAACTGTTAAATAACAGCATTTTTGGCAGAAGTTACTACATATCTAGATTATTTAAGCAAAATACAGATATTCCATGAGGTACAGTAGTTGCGTTTCCATACACCAATTCGGCCTTTAACTGACACTTCGTTCTGAATCTACAAAGAGCAACTGTAAATCAGTTTAGCTACAGTGCAGCAGGACTGTAAATGCAGATTGCTGAGACAGGCATAAACCTCAGCAGTTTCTAGAGAGTCAAAATGAAAAAAACACTTGCAAACCCAAAGGGGCTTTGGATTTCCATCAATCAGCTTGCATTTCATACATCATTGGCACAACCACAGTTGCATTTCAATAGAGTTCAAGTGAATATAATTTTGTCTCACTGACACCATCTTAAAACACTCACAGCACAAGGGATAAGCTTGTGCCTTGGACTCTGAAAAACTATAAATATCATTTATAAAAAGAAGTAATCCTGGAAAATTTGTGTATCTTAGTTTTTGACGACAATATGACATTTATTACTTCAATGAAAATGGCACTGCAACATGGGGATCGCCTGCTGTAGGACAGCTTAGAGGAAAAGGCATGCAGGGAGTGATAAGCAACAAGGGATTCAGAAAGGAATGTGCCACTCAAGCAAAATCAAGATTGTCTTCAGTACTTTTACACATTGTAACTAGAGTCTCATCCCCTCTCTGGCTCCTTACAAGGAGCACACAAGTGCAGGGCACTGCCAACTTTACACCTTCTCTGGACTTTACAGAAGTTTGCTGAAGGTGCAGGAGCATGGAATTGGCATGATATCACACATCATCCACTCTTTTGCCCATAGTGTTAACTTACAGCAGTTTAGAGGTTCTCCACACCAACTTCCCAAACTGTTTTGATATAAACTGACTCAAAACCACAGCAGAAAGAAACTGCTTATCTCCCCTCTCATCTCAGCAGCACCAAGTGCAGCAAGGATTGAGCTCTTGAGGAATATAAAACGTTGGCACATCTGCAAAGGTTTACATAGTATCACATAGATTTTAAGAAGCAGAAAAAATGCTTCACATGTGGATTAATAGTTCTCCACCATCACAGCAAAATATTAATAGTGGGACTGTAGACACTTAACAGAGAAAGTGATGTTCTTTAAAAAGTAGTCTGACAAATCTTTACTTTTCAAACCACTGTATTAATTAATAACTTAGTGGTGAGCAAAATACATAAATTTCATAGTGATGACATTGTAGACCACAATAAAATACACAAGGAGAAACACAGCAGACAACAGAAATGTGAAGCAAGTAGATGTAGAAAAGGTACAACTGAGGTGGTTTCAATTGTAACAGACAGGTACAAAGTAATAGGCATAAAGAAAGCCATCAGTGGAATGAACAGGTTGTGTCCATGCCAAAAACAGAAACACAAAAAATTATGTTTAAATAATACCTGTTCTGACTGGAATAGGAGCTGGTAATATGGATTGATAGCCATGTAGGGAACATTTCAGAAGGTATATTACTAGAACTGATCCCCTTACTGTAATCTATTCAACTAGATACCCCTTCATGCTTGTTATTCCCTAAGTCTAGTAAGGTGCAATGCATTTCATTATTTGGTTACTGTCATTGGCACTGTCTGACATTGCTTTGATTGCCATACTTACTCCATAACTCATGGACTGTAAAATAAAATCTTTCATTCACAAGCACATTTTCTCAGTCCATCTGCAGCTGCAGTGAAACTCACAAGCCTATCCATACACAGCCAGAGACTTCCTTTTTCCTAAGTACAGTCTTCCCAAGGTGTTGCCTTTCTTACAAAGCTGCACACAGTCAGAGTAGCTTTGCGTGAACTCTTTAGATCCCATAAGAGCACAAGCCTGCTTTCTTTTTTTAGGTCATGTTCTAACAGAAACTGACAGGAATTTGGCCTCAATAGCTTCCACAGGATCAAGGTCTGGTTCAGTAAAGGATTAAGGCTATTGTTGCTGAGCACACACTGCCAGTAAGAGACCTTTCCTTTCTCTAATCTCTATTCTTTGACTCAGCTTCACACAGAACTATCTAAATAGAACATAGGTCACCAGGTAAATGCTTATCCTTGGATGCAAACACGTCACATTTGTTAAAACCAGTGCAAATTTTGGGTAGACTTTTCTGAACTTTTAGAAAATAATAGGTGATTTAACAAAATGCATTTCTTTGTAGGCACACAGTTTGTGCTAATTGGGAGTGGGGCTGCAGCTGACCGTCATCCCCAATGGGCTCCAGCTGTGAAAAGCAGGTGAGCAGCATTGAAAGCAATGGAGTGCCCAGGTGCACTGACCAATCACCAAAGGGAACAGAGGGCACACAGGTGCAGTGCATGAACATGAGGGGTATAAAAGGTTGGGCTAAAGAACAAGAAGGGCAGATGCTTGCAGCCTTCTGAGGTGTTATAATGTTATGCTGTATGGGTAGATACCTGAAGCTGTCTGATGTGGTATGGTGTTACTCTGTATGGGTGAATGTTAAAGCATTCTGAAATTGTATGGTGATACTTACTCTGTATATTGTGGCTGTCTAGACTGCAACATTTCTTTTGGTATGCCTGATTACACTTACAATATAGTATTTTTAGAGTTGTCTTATGTTGTCTGATGCTTGTGATTTCCATGGGTTTAAAAATCAAAAAAAGCAGCCAAACAGTAGTTTTAGTTTTAACAAGACCTTGGGTAGACAGTCTGCACCTTGAAGCATTTAGTTTTCCATTTAGGTGCAATGAGTACCTGGACACACAGTACTTTCCCTGTCTAAATACCATTCCAGCCTAAATGATGTATGGATTATTGTTTCCCATCCTGCTTTATTAAAATATTAATACAGCAGGCTTCTCAATTGACAACAGCAGGCAGCACACATCTCCTCCCTGCTGAGGAGCAGCTCAGCTTTGGGGTAGTCTGACCCCCCAAAATTATGCCTGGGTCTTGCTCATGTCCCTCTCCACATATGGGTGACGGCCAAAACAGCCAAACCTCTGCAGCCACCCAAGCATGGCTGGGCAATGCACAGAAGCATGAGGCATATGCTTGACTACCAAGCAACCTAAATTTTCAGGCAAAAAATAAGCTGCAGTTTCTCTGAGCTGCAGAATATGCTCCTGGAAAGGCCAGCAACTCTTCGTACCTCCTGCTGAATCCACTATGTGGCCTTATCAGTGGGAACAAGGGCAACTGCAACTTGCCGTCACATTAGTCAAGCATGGCAGAGCTGTGCAAGTTCGTCTTCCCCAGCACTGCCACCAGGAACAATGAATCCCAAGGAAGCGTGCCTGCCTACTTTTTCTGGTCAGAAAGCTCCAGGGAATACACACAACTGAGGCTCCCCGTCATTTCTGGTGTATTTGGTTTGTGTGGCAAGGTTTTGGTACTGGCAGGGGCTTGGGGAGGGGGCTACAGTGAGAAGCTTCCAGAAGGCTCCCCTGTGTCTGACAGAGCCAGTGTCAGACAGCTGCAAGATGGACCCAAGGTTCAGCCTGTCAGTGACAGGGGTAGTGCCTGTGGGATAACAGATTTAAGAAGGGGAAAAAAATCTGCACAACAATTTCATTTGACGAGTGGAGTGGGAGTGAGAGCAACAACTCTGCAGACCCCAAGACCAATGAAGGAGGATGAGGAGCTGCTCCAGGCACTGAACAGAGATCCCCCTGCAGCCCGTGGTGCAGACCGTGGTGAGGAGCTGTGTCCCTGCAGCCCAGGGAGGGCCACGGGGGAGCAGAGATCCACCCCAGCCCGTGCAGGACCCCAGGGCAGAGCAGGTGGGTGCCCAGAGGAGGCTGTGACTCTGTGGGGAGCCCGTGCTGGATCAGGCTCCTGTAAGGATCTGTGGCCCCGAGGAGAGAGGAGCCCACACCAGAGCAGGGTTGCTGGCAGGACTTGTGACCCTGAGGGGGCACCCACTGGAGCAGGCTGTTCCTGAAGAACTGCACCCCAAAAAACCAAGAGTGGGAAGCCAAAAATCAGCTTGGAAAAAAGGAAGGCAAGGGTAGTGTTTTTAGATTTGGTTTTATGTCTCATGATCCTGCTCCGATTTGACTGGTATTAAATTCATTTTCCCACGTCAAGATTCCTTTGCCCATGACGGCAATTCGTGAGTGATCTCATCCTGTCCTGATCTCGACCCACGAGCCTCTCGTTGTACAGCCCCTCCCCTGCCCAGCTGCGGAGGGCAGTGCCAGGGCGGCTTTAGAAGGCGCCTGGCGTCCAGCCACGGTCTGCCCGCCAGAAGGCGGCACGACTTGGGCGGGGAGAGGGACACCATGTATGGAGGCGGGGCCCTCCCGACCGCCTGGCACCTTCCCCCACAGGGTACAGGCCGGGCCCTTCCACTTCCCCTCAGCGTGGGTGCGGCCCGAGCCGCGCGGGGCCGCCATGACACCGCCGCGGGCCGGGGCGCGGCCTCACGCGCCCGGCCCCGCCCCTGGCCCCGCCCCCGCCGCGGCGGCGTCACAGTGGCGCGTTCGGCCGCCCTGGCCCGCGCGTGACGTCGGCGCGTCCCGCGGTCCCGGCGGCGGGGCCGGAGGGAGCGGCAGGTGGCGGCGGGCGGAGCGCAGCGGGCCCGAGCGGAGCCGAGCCGAGCGGCGCGGGCCGGCCCGGCGGGTGAGTCCCCGCGCCGCCGCGGGCGCGCCCGAGCTGGAGCGGTCGGGGGAAGGCGGTGGCGGCGGCGGAGGTCTCGGCCACCAAAGGCCGCTCCGACAGCGCCCCCTACACGGCCGCCCGGGGCCGAGGCGGTGCTGCCTCCCCTCGCCCCTCCGCCGCCGGCCGAGCTGGAGAGGGCGCCGCGGCCTTCCCGTGCGGGTGAGTGCCCTGAACAAAAGGCCGGCTGAGCTGGGCTGAGCCGAGCGGAGCGAGGGGCGGCCGCCCGGCGGGCAGAGCCCTGCCCGGTATTGTTTTGGCGGCGGGGCGGGCGGGGGGTGTCGCCCGGCGCCGCCCCGCCCGCGGGGTCACGTGCCGGGTGTCGGGGCTGCGGAGCCCCGTCGGGAGCCCTTCCCAAGGCCCCGCTCCGAGAGGCTGGCAGGGAGAGCCGGGACCGCCGGCAGAGCCTCCCGGTCCCTCCTGCCGGCCAGGCCCCCTTCCGCGGAGCCGTGTGCCTGCAGGAGGCGGCGCAACCACGCCGGTGCGGAGCGAGGTGCGCGCAGAGTGCCTGACCGGGCCCGGGCTTAGGCTGGACTCGATGGCCGGAGGTCTCTTCCAACCGTATCGGTTCTGTGGTTCTGTGAGTCGGGGGTTTCGTTGTGCTGGGCAGTAAAATAGGTCAGGAGCATGAGCCGTGGCGGCGTCACGCGTGGCGGAATGCCCTGGCCGAGCCGGCGCAGCGCTCCGGTGTGTGTGGCTTGGCCCCTCGGTGTCCCCGCTGTGCCCGGCCGGCCTCGGTCACTGCCGCCGCCGGCAGCGCGGCGCGCAGCACCCGGACAGAAGTAGCTAAGGGTTCCTGATGGAAGTGCTTTTGTTGCTTTGTGCTTGACCGCCTCGGCTCAAGTGTTTGCTTTGCATCCCTTCGGAATGTTGAAAGGGGACGTGAAATGTGAAAGCGGGTCCCGCTTTCGGCGCGGAACGTGTTGCCGCCACTGGAAAACATTAACTGAATACGAGGGTTTTGTACAAATAAGACGATCGGAATGGTGAAATAGTTAAGCTGAAACTGTGGGGGGGATTTTAATCTTAGTACAGCTTTTCAGTGATATGCCTGAGAAACGCTGTAGGGTTTGTCACTGGGGTATAATATGCAGTTATGTATTAGCAATTACAAGGAGGTGTAGGGAGCAGAGCTTTAAAACGTTTTGCCTCTGTCAGGTTTGTAATACTAAAAATCCGATCCTTCTTGCTTTGTTAGCTGCTGCCTCTGGACGGTGGGCTACTCAAAAATAGATTCTGAAACATCTCTAGAAATGCGGTACCAAAAATTACAGCGTGACATAGTATTGAAGACATGCTGAAATCTGAATCTTCATTTGGTAATTTTGAATAAATCTTAAATATTGAACCCTTTTGCAAGAACTTGCTTTATAGTCTTGTGTGTTTAATAGTGTAGTTTCTTTCCAAGTCTGATGAAGTGCCAGTTGTTTAAATTGCTATAATACAAAATCTGTGGTGAGTGGAAAAAAAAGTTTGTTCTTGTTTCCTTCAAAATATATTGCATCAATTTAGATGTAATTGAATTGTCATTTATTTAAAGAGATGGAACTGCAGTATTTGTATAGCCTATTGAGTAGTGAGCCCCTGGAAAAGTCTTCATATTGAAATTGATTTTTTTTTCCTCTCTTCTGTGCATGTTAATCAAGTCTTTATATATGCATGAAGAGATGTCCCTGTATTTATTTGATTTTCTGAAGCATTGGTAACTTAAGATGAACCGGTTTCTGCTGCATTTTTGCACGCTTTTGCTTTTGAGTGAGAAATTAACATTTTTCTTACTTAAATAGATTGAAACAGGATATATGCTCAAAATCCAAGGTCAGCGTTCCAATTGTAGCATAGGGAACAACCTCATTTTCAGTACATGTAGCATTTTAATACTGAAATGGCTGACTGTTCTGCACTTGACTATTCTTCTATGATTCAATTCCAAGTGTAGATATAAGTGTTGGGGTTTACTAATATGCAGTAGCCAGTGATAAGGAATGACAGGCAACCTGAAGCCTCATCACAACCAGCAATTTCTGAGAATATTCTGAGTTTAAGAAACAGGTAGAAAAAAGTAGGCAAGCAGGGGAAACAGTGAAGTTATTTATCTGTTGTGCTATCCAGTACCAGGGACAGTTTTAAACACATCTGATGAGACTCAGTACCTTGAGCTGGTAGTGTATTGACACTAGCAGACCATCAGACAAGAGAGTGATTTTTCTTATTAGATAAAACAGCTGCCTTCTTTCTTCCCACACTGTCTGGCTCATGGTTACTTGTGGGGAAGGGCAAAATTCAGGGAATGACTTTCCCCTCCTATCCACCAAATGAGTTAAAAATTGGGGAGCTTGATGGAAAAAAAATCCAAGTGTTTAATTACAGAAGAGCATTTATTCTTGTCAAAGAATGCTGTTACTCTGCTGAGTTTTCAAGGGAGGAATTGATAAATTTGTGAGAGCTATTTTAAAATAATGTGTATGGAGTTGCAGTATTCCTAGATTTCTGTTATTTGAAGTAAGACTCATTAATAGGCTGATGTTTGTTGAATTCACCAGTGTTGCACTTGTGTGTTTTTAGAAAGCTAAGATTTTACTTGCAGACAAAGCTTAAGACTATGGGTAACTCTTCATCAATATATAGGAGCTGGCTTCCTAAATATGTATGCTTCTGATTTTGGTTTCAGTGAGTTGGTTAGTTGTTAGTTGGGGTGAGGGTTTGTAATTGTTGATTTTTTTTTTCCTAAAGGAATAAGGGTGGAAAAATTGTGCTGTTGCTGATAATTTACTGGGTCTCATAATTTAACGAGCACAGTTGGCTGAACTGACTAGAAATGGTTTCATTCTATCTTGACCTAGTAAAAGCTTAATATTGTTCTTAAGGAGAGCCTGAAGTCATTTTGGGACATAGGTCTGGTAGGAAGTCCACCACTTCAAATTCTTAAAGCGTGGAAGAAGTGGACGTGACTCTTCCCAGTAAGCATCCTGAGAGACTTTCAAGGGGACAAAGAGAACAGTTCCATGCTGGCTGAGCCTCGGTTTGGATGGGGATGGTCCTGACCAGTGACACTGTCCTTCTGTCTGTTGCATCTTTTAAAGTTTCAAAATCAGTATGTGGTAGGATGCAGGCGTTTAGGAAGGGATTGCTGCAGATAGCATAACTCCTCATGGTACAGGAAAAAGGGAAAATTAATGCTAAGTATAGAACACAACCCTTGCCCAGGTGACTTTAAAGGAGGAGTCATCATCCAAAAAGGGGCGTGTGTGTAACCACAAGGGTTTGTCAGTCCATTTAGTAGAATTTTCAGTACTGGGTTATTAAATAAGTAGCAATGACATGAAATATAGAGGTTATTTGATGTCAGTGTGTGAACTAGTTCTTTTCAAGACCTTTGCTGCAGTTGGAAGGTTGCCTTATCACAATCTTGTAATTATGCCTTCCTTAGATTCTTCTAGGTATAATTACATATCTTGAATGTGTGTATGCATTTTTTTTTACTAACAAATATCTGAGAACTGACCCAGCCTTTTTCTGCCATCTCCACATAGCATTTGGCTTTATGATGTGCTACCTCTAGTAGTGCATTATGAGAGGGAGCAGAAAAAAGGCTTCCGGTGATACCTATTGAAGTAACAGAAAGCCAGCTCCAAGATGAAGGACTGAATACCACACCCAGAGCATCAAGCTTGTTGCAGCTGTCTCTTTGATCATAGAAAATATAGTATCTTGTCTCAGTGGATTAGTAGAGCCACAATTCTAACACGATTGCTGCTCTTGGTTTCAGATTGATGTGTGAAGAAAGGAAATCTGCTAGAACTATGAGGGGAGAAAAGGTGTGGATGGGCTTGTTAATTTTTGCATTTTTCCTTTGGAGCTCATTCTAAAAATAGCTGTACAAAATGTTACATGGAGCTCAGCTATAAAGAAAATAACATATTTGAGTAATGCTTCATGCACTGAAGTCATCTGAACACTCTGATATTAATGATAGATATTCGATCATTTGATAAAGGGCTATAGCACAGAGCACTGTTGTGCTCCATCTTCTTTCAGGGACTTCTCACTTCCTGACTTTACTTGACTCTTACATGTCTGCTCTGCACTGTATTTATGCTGAAATGATTCTTTCCTTGAACAAATTGTGACATTCTCAGGTCTACTTCAAATCATTTCTTTATATAATGTTCTGCAGCAACTGGAAACTGTAGTTCAAGATGTTTGACAATCATCCACAAAGCTACAGACCAAAAGGAAGAGGTGATTCCATAGCTCATCTGTCATTTTACAGAAGATTTGCTGAAGGTGGTTCTCTTAGGTCAAGACTTTCATGATTAGGTTGTGAGAATGCAAGAGTGATGGTCTTTCTTCCCCTTCTGATTGCAGTGATGGTCTCTCTTCCCCTTCTGCAGTTTGCAGATTCCTGCTGTAGGAACTTTTAAGGTATTTGTTAGGCACTTAGTGATTATTAGGTTTGTGTGAAGTGGTTGGTGGCATTCACCAAATATATGACTGACATCATCTGCTAGCCTGAAGAGGGGTATATTACCTGTGAGGTGTGGAGGCTGAGTTGCATCCTTGTCCTCTTTTTTAGAAACTCTTTGCATTGTTGAACCTTGGAGCCCATCAGGACATTTTAAAGAAATAAGTAGAGGAAGGTCCTAATTAATTTTTGTTGTTTATTTACCTCGACAGGTATCAAATATAGGTCATAGAGTTTGTTTATAAGCTGGTATGAGGACATACAATTGTAGGTTTATAAAGAAGAAAGTGCTGAATGCTCTGAGGTTCATTCATTAATGATGCAATGATCTCTGTAAAAGAGGATGAGGATTCAAAGCTCTGCGCCTTGAAATATGAAGAGGCAAATTTCTGATTGAAATATGGGGGAGAATTCAGGGAAATCAGCTGTTCGTGCACACTGCTTTTCCTTAAGCATCTGATACTAGTCTGTGTCAGGATAACACACAGAGCTAGATGGTCCTTTGGGATGGTATCAAACAGACAGTTTTATAAAAAGCTTTAGGACGCCATTGTGACTTTCTAAATTTCCTAAATAGAAGGGATCATTTATTAGAGGTTAAATTTGCATAAATGTAATGTGCTCCAAACTTTGATCTTTTACTCCTTTTGTGAGGTCACTGTTTGGAAATGAGCAATTAACTTACTATAGTAAAAAATAATTTCCTTTTATAATGCTTAAAAAAAAGATGATTTTTTTGAGACAGACATCAAAATAAAAACTGTAGATCAAAATTGATGGCTACAAAAACTTAAACAGAAGTCCAGTGATAATTTTATTGAAAATAACATACATCAAGTAAATAAAAGCATTGTAATTTCCTTTTTGTAACAGAACCGTGGCATTGTACTTTGCTTGCTCGTACCTCTGGACAGCATTGTAATGGTGCTGTTATTTGCTTTCTGTTAGTTTGCAGGGAAGCTGAAACGCTGTAGTGTACCACTGAGCAGGACAAGTCAGGAATGAGCCAGCCTTGGGAAGGAGCACCTGCCATCCTAGCTGGAGACGTCTGAAGAGAGGACATTTCAGTCTTCATGCTTCAGTAGAAATTACTAAGAAAAAGTAAGCTGTTGTTTTGTTAATGAACTTAAACATGTCAGCTCCTTGATGGACTGCTTACTTGGAGTTATAATTTGACCTGGAATTTGAAGTGGTTTTGTGGGAATTTACATTTTCTTCCATTAGAGTCTAAGAAGGCCTGGGGTCTTTTCATGTAATTGTTACACATCACCTCTTCCATACTTCATGTATTGATGAAGGACCCATAGCTTAGAAATTACCTGTATTATTTAATATTGCCAATAAAAACCACAAGATGTGGGATCTTGTAAGATTTTGGCCTAATTCCATACTGTTTCCGTCAGTTTTAGGCTGTACTTGTTAAAATGCAGAGTTCAGGTTCTTTTTGGTCCCTTATTTATACCTGAATTGAGGATCTAAATACTTAAAATAAAATTATTTTTAGAATTATTCCTTGTGTTTAGTTAATTCTTAGTCAAGTAGTCAGTAATCAAGAATATGATTTTCTACGATGCCAGGAGGGTTTTAAAGGGAACCCAGTCCCCCCAAAAATAGAGCTTTCTTATTTGATAACAGTTCTGATATAAAGCCTGTTTTGATTGAACCTTGTTACAAAATATTACTTTTAATTTCAGGAAAAACACTGTGTGGTCAGTTTTGTTTAGTTCTTAGTGAAGTTGCAGTGGAAGTGCTTCCACAGCCATAACATAGCAGAATAGCAGTCCAAGATGTTTGTCCTCGGTTCTGAAGGATTACCTCTTCAGTAAAATCCTACATGTATGTCCCTTACCAGCTTGTAAACAAACCCCATGACCTAGATTTGGTATTAAGAAGGTAAATTAAAAAAAATAGCATCATGCTTTAAAAACAAAAAGTGAGACAGAATCCGTGTAGTTGATATAAATCTTCAAGTGTATAATTGTCCTGCATTCTGAGCACATGCAACTGCAGTTGTGCTTATCGTATCAGAGTTTTATGTTCCTGCAGAGCACTTTTAGAGATAAGGGTTTGCTCCTCCCGCTGTATTCATTTTATACATAACATTTTCCTTAGAGTCATTAAAAATCAAATAAGAATTTCAAGAAAAAGCATTTACTCATTTTCATATCCTGCATTATTATCTTGATCTAAGGGACCCCAAAGATCCCTCAAATTAATGGGTGACCTATTGAGCACAGTTCAAATGTTAGCATTTTTTGCTTTCAGTAAACAGGTGAGAACTTTTAATCCTTCTTTTAGTTTACCTCAGGGTAAACTCTTTAGTTTAGCTCATGATATCACAATTTGGTTTGTCATAATGCATTGCCTTTTGATCCCTTTATTGAATTTTATTCACCTCCAAAATCTTAATTATGTAGGTGACTTGTGTAGAAGTTACTTACCTACAGGTTGTTTTAATCTTTTCTTTCACTCTGAAAAGATAATTTTATAAAGTGTATTCAGGGAGAAGCATCCTTTTGTAAAACTGTAGCATGGAAGTCAAAAGGTCTGCTGCTGTGCTTTTTTTGCATTGTACTATCTCATTGTGGGGGCACTTGACAATTAAGATCCTTTCCCTCAGCCATGGTTAGCAAAAATCAATCAATAAATGGATTTCTCTTTCAGCTCTTCTGTTGTGAAATGATGGTTGGGTTGTGTTTGTGGTAGTCTGAAATCTCAACAGACTTTGTTCTCCCTTTTTCTAATAAGTTTCTTCGTGTAAACCCCAACATTTGCTATAAAAATCTGTTGTAAAATACATCCTCAGAAGTGTGCAGCTTCCAAAAAGCAACTTGTTCACAACATTGTTAGAGTAGATCTCACAGATGTGTGCTGTGCAGTAAAATCACAGTTGCCAGCTGGAAGGTAATGCTGTGTGTGTATCTGGCATGCTGATTTAAGAACTGTTATGCAGATTGGTCATTAATCTCAGAAAAAGAAATTCAGATATGAAACTGAAATGTAGATGGATACAATTTTGTGCTGCTTCAGGAAAAAGTATTTGAGCTGTAGAGCTTTTAAAACAATTATTTGATAAAAAAAGGATTAAAGAGGCACTGGTCTTTGAAGAGGAAATTTTAGTGATAGAAGGAAACAGACAGCATACAGAAAAATGTTTTAAGTAAATAGCACACAATACATTTTTGTAAAGATAAATATAGATACTGAGGCATAGGTTTTTGTTTAATCCCAGCATATATCAGTGGAAGCTTTTACAGTAATACTAGGCATTTTCTCTTGAGGTTACACATTTTGTTAGAAATGTGTATAACATTAGAACAGGCTGTCCAGGGAGCCTGTGGTATTTCCATCCTTGCAGATTTCAAAAACCCCAGCTAGACAAAGCCATAGCTGGTCTCATGTAGCATTGCTGTTGGTGCCATGTGGAGCAGGAGACTGGACTAGGTGACTCTAAAGGTCCCTTTTTGCCCACATGCTTGTGGTAGCTTTGCATGAACTATTCCTAGCTGCCCGTACAACAAAGACTACTTCCACTGAAAGGCTGTTTTGTTGAATATCAGTCTTGAAGTTTCTTGGGGATTTTAAATTAAAAAAGGCACCTTTTTAGGCCCCATTCCCCAAACCCTATTCTCCTCCCTCATTTGGTATCTGGTATTTGGTTTTGATTGTTAATAAATAAAAGAAAAATTACCATGAAACAGACCGTGAAAGATTGCCATGGCAAAAATGTAGTTGAGAAGGCATTTGCATATTTAGGCTAGAATTTTTCAACTGCTTAAATCCTACACAATGCCAAAGTGATGCAGTTTTGCATTCCCCATTCTCTTACAGTTACAAAATCATCTTTAATAACAGAAATAAGATATGGCTAGAAAAAGTAAAGGCAATTACTTCACAAGCCAGTCAGATCAGAGTTGTGTGTCTTCTACAATACACTGCTGCTTCTGCTGGTCTGCAGTGATTCCTTTCGAGAGGTACTCCTATCTCAGGGAGTTCACTTGATGTTTAAGGAAAAGGAGTCCAGGGTATCTTCTGAAAAGGCCACCTCAGTTTTCAGATCTGGTTCTTTTTGCATCCCTGTGGTTGCTCTGAATTCAGTTTGAGGGTAGTGTACCATGGTGGAAGGGAACTGAGAAACAGAGTGGGAGAACTCTTCAGCTGGGTGCTGCTGTCAGGCTTATTTTCTATTGTGTAAACCTAGTCTGAGATACTGTTCAGGGAGTCCCTTAATCAAACAGATGATCACCTATAGTCTGAAGAGAGATTGTTTAAGTTCAATTTGCAGCTATGTCACCTCTTGAGGAAAGAACCAAAATTTCTTTAAGGAGGTACCAGAGTACCTGGTTGGCTGAAGGTCCATTCAACTCTACTTCAGGGAGTGAACAGAGGGAATTCCAGAGTTTGTTTTCTGACTTGGTATGTTAACATGCTGCAAATTAAACAGATAAAAGATTGGTGATCAGCAAAAGAAATCTCAGTGTAGTCCATCATCTCAGGAAACAGTAACTTGTTTAATTTGAAGTAAACATCTTGTTGTGTGGATTGTTGAGGTGAAATGTGATGCGAGGTGCTAGTTTAAGTTGACATAATAAACTGATTTAAATTTCTTTGATCCTCTACAGGATGGCTGGCTGTGGCGAAATAGATCATTCGATCAACATGCTTCCCACAAACAGGAAGACAAATGAGTCATGTACCAATGCAGCACCTTCCCTGCAAGTCCCTGAATGTGCTATCTGTCTGCAAACGTGTGTCCATCCAGTAAGTCTGCCCTGTAAACATGTTTTCTGCTATCTGTGTGTTAAGGGCGCTTCTTGGCTTGGGAAACGATGTGCACTCTGCCGGCAGGAGATTCCTGAGGATTTCCTTGACAAGCCAACCTTATTGTCACCTGAAGAACTCAAAGCAGCAAGCAGAGGCAATGGAGAATATGCTTGGTACTATGAAGGTAGAAATGGCTGGTGGCAGTACGATGAACGTACCAGCAGAGAGCTGGAAGATGCCTTTTCCAAGGGTAAAAAGAGCACTGAAATGCTAATTGCTGGTTTTTTATACGTGGCCGACCTTGAGAATATGGTTCAGTATAGGAGAAATGAGCATGGACGCCGCAGAAAAATAAAACGGGACATAATAGATATACCAAAGAAGGGAGTGGCTGGGCTGAGGCTGGACTGTGACACCAACACTGTCAACCTGGCACGAGAGAGCTCTGCTGACGGTGCGGACAGCACGCTGACTCCAGGGGCTGCAGCTGTGCAGCCTCTAGCAGCCATTTCTGTGAGGCCCCTACCTGCACTGGATGGCCAGCTCGTGAGCCCTTCGACGCCGTCACCTGATGCAAGCAATTCTCTAGAGAACTCTTTTGCCCAGTTGCAAATAAATGGAGACAGTCTGGCTGAAAGGAGTCACAGGGGAGAGGGAGAAGAAGACCACGAATCATCATCTTCTGGTAGGGTGCCAGCCCCTGACACCTCTGTGGAGGAGACCGAATCGGATGCCAGCAGCGACAGCGAGGATGTGTCTGCCCATCTTCAGCAACACCTGTCCTCTGGTCAGCAGAGACACTTGAGTGCTGCTGCGAGCCAGGCAGGAGCAGATAGACCAGGGGCAGGGGGTAGGGTGGCAAACACAAGTGTAAGATCTAGAAGGCCAGATGGACAGTGCACAGTCACTGAAGTTTAAATCTAGAGCCATGCGAAAAAAAATACTCAGTTGTAATTTTCTGTAAATTTTCTGTCCACATTGGCATTGCACTCAAACCTAGCAGCGTGTTTGGTGGGAGGGTGGGGTGAAGGGGAGAAAACAGATTTGGCCTGTTTTAACTTAAGTCTCTTAACATGTCTCAGCTGGAAGACTCTTAACTTTAGGAAACTGGGTTGTCCTGTTAATGGTTTGAAAGCTGTTTAGCAATGCCCAGTTTTCTTGAAAATGTCTTGTGTTTATTTTGTAGCATTTTCCCCTTGAAGATACTCTATCCCTTTTTGGCCAATGTATATCTACTGTACAACTTGAATTGTCTTCATTATCTGACTGTTGCATTAAGTGTCTTACTACTTTCTGCATGGATTGATGTATGAAAAGAACACTAAAGCTGTGTGGAATCAGGCAAGGTGTTGGGTGTGAGCAGGATGCTTAATTTAACGTGAGAAAATAGATGTGAGTTTGGAGTTAAAATGTGTTTTTACTAGACAAGAGCAATCATTTACCTTCTTTCAATGGAAATGTAAAAATGCTGTTAACTTGTGTTGGAAATCCTTACCTTTACACTCTCCATGGCTTTTTCACTGGCTTTGCCATCTAGTCCTTGTAGTTTTGTTTATTGAGATCTTTCTTGATCTGTCTTGTTTTTGTTACAGAATTTATAATTTAATAAAACTACATTTTATCAGTAACAATCTCAGATACGTTTCCAGTTTAATTGAACTTGACTGAAGGAATTTCAAAGAAAATGATCATAAAGCAGCTTCCCATGTTTACCACAAGGGAGGACTAGTTCTGAGTGGCATCCCTGACTGGCTGTCTCTCAAACACATCGGCTGTAGGCGTCTCATCTTTTACTGAACAATCTTGAGTTGCAAGCTTAATACTCACACAGACATCTGAAGAGCTGATTAACTCACTTCACTGTTGATGGCAGGCAGAATTACCACACACAAGCCTTATTTTAACAGCAGAAATGTTGATAAAAGAGGGTAAGTTATCAAAGTTGACCCTATAACAAAGGACATGGATATTACAGCTGTTCTTCTGTTCATACAAAAACAGCATGGCAGCAGCACAGGAATTGTAGTTTTGTGCTTGTATTAGCAGTGTAGCATTTCAACAGACTTCTGAATGTTAGAAGCCAGATCTTGAGAAACACAGCTTGTCTTTTATCTCTCTGTTCTTTAACAGTTTTTTAACATTTTTTCAGACTGAGAAACAGCATTAGTTGATTCTGGACTTTATTTTAAAATAAAGCTAATTAAACTCCAATTATTAGTATCTGTATCTCAGAATAGAAAAGAACAGTAGCTGATACATAGGTAGTACTGATCTTAAGACAGAAGTTGCTTTAAGGAAACAACTGTTTGAAGGGAATTAAAAGGCTGACTTTTAAAAATGGTAGACTTAAACATCTGTAACGTTCTTCTTAGTGTAATGATGGATGATGTGTCTGATCTTGGACAAAGTTGTGCCCCTCCTCTGCTGCCTACAGGTGAGATCAGTGGGTCACAAAATGGCAGGTGAGACTAGGATGGAATAAGGAAGATTTCCTCCATTCTCAGTTAGGAATAATGCTCTTGATCACAGATTGTCACTATAATCTTCCAGTCCCATAAGGAAATATGCCAATTACATGGACTTCAAGAAAGAAACTGGATGGAATGCTTTTATCGCTGTTAGTTGCTAGCTGTCTTATTTCTCTGATTGGAGTTAGTATGCAGTGGCTCTAACCAAAGGATGACTTTGTACTACAAAAGCCTTCAGGAAGAACACTTCAGCTATGTGCACATGCTTCATGTGAGAGTATGGGTTGAAAAAAGCAAGAAAGAAAATAGAGGAACAGGACTCACTATATGCTTTAGGATTTACAGCCCAGTCTACAAATTATTCTATCAGTGATTATCCTTGGGGTTTTTGACCCAAGTAAAGAGTTCAGCCTCACACCCATGATACTGCTTTTGGCTCCTGTTGGCTGACTGCAGCTGTGAAACACTAAAATTAGTTAAAGTAAGGCTGGTAAGACCTTAATAGCCAGACATCAGAGTAGCAAATGCACTCCCCAGATCAAGCTAGGGAAAAGTAGCAACTGATAATTCCCATCTTATAGTTAAACCATTACTTTCAGTAGGAAATGTGTTCTCTGTCCATTTTAGCAAAGCCACAGCCACACTGCATTATGTGGTTGACTGTAATTCCATGCACTAAATGATTTTCAAGTTGTGCAGCATAGCCAGAAAAATGCATAGTGGAGCAGAAGGGAAAATGAGAAAGGAAATTTAAATACTATAAAATCTACAGCATTTCATCATTTCCAGAACAGATAACCACAGATACAGGAATCCTATTTCATGGCTAAAAAAAATATAAATCAGATAGAGACCCAAGCATTCTGCAAGAACACCTTGCTTATCTAGACTGACCATCGGGTAAATATATTTTTATCAGCAGCAAATAAGATAGAAGTATGTGTATTGCAAAAAGTGATCTCCAGTATCCAACCTTTACAGGCTTGGTACAGAATCCACACTCCCATTAAACCCTTGGGTTGGCCCAGTACACAGAAGAAAAACAAGACAGACATTTCACAATGTAATAGGAAACTTAGTTTGCTGAGGAGGAAGCTGGCAAACTGGCCCCTAGGAAATACAAAAGCTGGCATGCTATTTAATTAGGGGACTGGGACTATCAATTTTGATGTTTCTAATTTATTTTGTGCATTTAGTGCTTGTTTTTAAACCACTTCAAAAGGGAAAAACACCCCTGAGATGAAGCTTGACATCTTTAACAGTTGTAAAGAAAATACAAACATTTAAAAACTGCTGGTTAAAGATATTTGCCACTTTAAGATGATAAGAAAGTATTCTGTGAAATAACGCATTTAGGTTTCAAATGGGTAAAATGGGATTCCATTTCATCTCAGTCTGGAACTTTCATCCTAGCACTCATGTTAATTTAGCTGGGCTGGTTTTTGTATGAAGGGCTCTACTTTTATAGTAAGAGAATATGGTATAAGACTACCCACAAAATCCTTGATCACAGCCTGTAATGTTCTTCAGAATGTCCTGTACCTATGCTTGGTATATTTATGACACCAGCAATATGGGTTTCCATAACCCTCTCTGGAACAGTTCTGAATGTGTCTTGGTGTGTAATAGTTAGTTATTTGTCCTGTTTTCTTAGAAGCAAACATTGGCCTTTGATACAAATCAGAGAGGGTGGCTGGGGAAATACATTTGCTGAAATGAGAATTAAGCTCATTGTCTATAAATCAAAATGGAAAGAGATCCCCCAGAGGTGTACTTACCATTCACTAACTGCCAGCACAGATCTGGTTCAAAATGTGAAAGAAACCAGATTCTGCCTTTGTCCTACAATTTCTTCCCTCTCGAATTTCTACAACCCGGTACACAGAATACACTTAGGAGCCTAATATGCCAGAGAAAAAAAGATTCAAGGGTCTTACTCAGGTTCTAAGTAATTTTCACATCAATTTTAAAAACAATAACAGTATTAGTAATGGCACATTTGTTCTCGCTAAAAGCAAAGACATAATCAGTTGCCCTTTAAAACTTTTTTTTTGACTCACAACAACATTATGTGCTATTGCTTCAAAAAGTATGGACTGGAGTGTGCCTTGAAGGTTCAGTGATGCTGCTGTCTGGAATCCCTCATGAGTCTTGAGAAACTTCATGAAAAGCAGAACAGCTTCACTACTTAACAGTCAAGAGCTGCCTGATTATATTAAAGCATTTGCTCTTCTGAGGTAATAGTTTTGAAGTTCTTTAGGGCATGGGAGAGAATCCAGCTACAGAGAAGTAACCACTGGGCTACTGGATAAAAAGGAGCCAGGGGGAGAAAGGCACAAACTAAAACACTACTCTATTCCCCATGTTCTCATTCCTGTGTCTTCTCTAACCTGAAAGAAAATTTTGAACTTTATTTTTGGGGAAGAGAGATTTTAAATCTTCGTCTATTAGCGCTCCAGATACTAAGGCAAAGATGCAGGATCAACAGGGGGGAGGTAAGTTCCGTATCTTCTCTGAGATGCCAACTCAAAACACATCCCTTTCCTCAGCATTTCTCTTGGTTGCTTCATGCTATATTCATTGCTGTGAAAAGCACACAGTAAAACATCCACAGCAGATCACAGAATCTGCTCGAAACTTACAGAATCTTAACAGGCAATCCAACCCGAATTCCCAACACTGATTTGTCCCCAAGTCCTCAAACATATGCAGTTACCTCACTGTCTAAAACTCAGGACTCCTGCCACACTAGAAATCATAACATGGATTTCCATCCAAGATACTGCCTAATTTTCTTAAGGGAGCTCGTTCCATGATCTTGAGCTAGTTATGTCTGGTCAGAGCAAGAAGGCATGTCAGTAGCACAAAGCCCAGAGCTTCCTTCTCTACATGCTTCCACAGAGTACTCAGGTCCTTGGCTCAGATCTCAGTCCCTGCTGGATTTAGAGACAAGTGCATCCTAACCAACAGTACAGGAAACTCTCAGTCACAGATATGTCTGTATGGTTTTGCTCTTACAGATGTTATTTTTAAAGCAGGCACTCTGTCAGTTTCTAATTTCTAAAGGGAAAACTTTCCCCACTGAGTTATCCAATTACTTGTATAGTCACTGGCATGAAGGAGAGACTGAGTTCCAAACCTTCTAGTAAGCCCAAATATACCCTACCAGTAAAAATGCATTGAAGAAAGACATAGACATATCCACTCACATCTTACCAGAATGCTGAAGAACTCACATCACCCAGTCACCTAAGGACAAACCTTTTTGGGACATGATACATCATTGCCTTCCAAGATTTCAGCCAGATTCTGTGTAAAGAACCAGGCCAGCAGCTTTGCACAGGTACAAGATATGGGAATGTGCAGATGCATGTGTGGGTAGTTGATTCCTTGAACAGCGAGAAGACACCAAAATACATTTTAAAGCCTGAATCAGTGATAGCGAATGATTGCTAAAATTTTCTCAGTAACTCAAAGCTTCTCCTGTAAAAGCACCATTAAAATTGAAGGATACTTTCTCAGCAATTGCACAAAGAACTAACTAGAATGAAAAAATAAAAGCTATCCTCCCACTAGTAATCATCTTTTCCAACCTGCTTAAAGACATTGGTTGAGGAACTCATATTTTGCAGCTTTAGATGCACCTGTTCTGCAAATGAATAAACCTCATATCTTTGAAATAATTAATCTCCATACTAGTTAAAAACCAAAACAAAACACCAAATAAAATAATCTTCAGCCTCATACCAAATGAATTATAGTTCTATTTTCAGCACAGTATTTACCTTTACATAGTAATTTCACTAATCTCGATTCAGTGGGTGATTAGGACAGCAGAGAATCTGCCCGGGATTTCTCTGTGGTTGCACACCAAATATGCCTGCCTGACCTAAATGGCAGGAATGTTAATGCCATTTTAAATAGACAAGTCCTTAAATGATTCAGCTTAACGGCTGCTTTACTGAAAGCTTTGTTTGCAAAAAAGTCAAGCCCATTTCTTATGCATAAACCATCATTTATGTTTTGGTCTTCTCACCAATGCTTCCAAGTTGGCAGGCCCACCCCATACAGTTCCAAAAATGTCCTTCTCTGTCCTTAGGGCATCTTCCAGTGGGAGCTCTCTTGCTGCTGTCACGACCTTTTTCACGGCCCGAACGACGGCGGCCGGACCGTCCGTGTACTGACTGAGCCAGGCGCGGGCCTCTGCCAGCGCCGCGGCTTCATCCGCGGAGGGCAGGGTGAGCTCGGCGAGCCCCAGCCCCAGCGCTCTCTCGGGGCCCACCCGCTCAGCCCCGGCCAGCAGCTGCAGCGCTGCCCCGCTGCCCACGAGCCGCACCAGCCGCGCACCGCCTCCCCAGCCCGGCACCAGCCCCATGCGCTTGTGCACAAACCGAATCTCACTTCCAGGCGTCATCAACCTGTCAAGGAAGAACACAGAGAGGTCAGTCCATGCATGCACTGCCTTTTGTTTTCAGCTCGATAGCCCCTAATTTTCTATCTTCTCCTCCCCTCTGCTTCCAGAGGTGGATACAACTTGACAGCGTGCTCATTACAGCCGGAGCTGGAGCATCTCAATTTTTACATCACATGGTGTCCTAACTGTAGCTTTTGGCCCTTCTCAAAATTAGAAACAGATGCTGCTACAAGTAAAGATTCTTAGTGCCCATACTGATACATCTAGTCAGTTCTAAAAAGTGTTGAAAACAGAGCTGCAGAGGACATGTTACATTTATTCACAGTGCCACACGGCCTTGCTAATTCATCCATAAACCAAACGGGTATTGGTAAAACCCAAGCAAACTAACGTACAAAACATTTCTCAAGAGGATAGATGTGGTCTTAGTGCTGATCTGAACTGGGGAGGTTCTGTCAGCACCATGGTGATTAAAGCATGGGTGGGGCTTTTTGGTTCTGTATTTTAGAGATCCATGTGAGTTTGATTTCTAATTGCTCATTCATTACAGAAAGGGAAATCGGGATGGATGCTCAACTTGTGTCTCACAATGCACAACAGAATGGCTTTCTATTTATGTCTGCAGTGTGTAATAGAATTGCTCCCCTCTACAAGGTAAGTAATATTCTTCCTTCCAAAGATGTCACATCTTTCTCTTCTATGCTTCTTTTCTACAGCTTCTCACCTCCTTTACTTAAGAACTCATCCTAGGGCTCATTAAGCTATCTCCCTGGAGGAGCTCTGCTGCAGCAGATTGTTCTGTCTTCACACAGTGGTCACACTGACACACGTTAGGTTAATGGAAAAAACCTCTAGAAATAGAAACACATAGAAAAGATGTACAGAAACAGACCAGTGCTTGCTCTTTCTCAAAAAGATGTTCAGCAGTGTGGTTGCTTGCTGCAGATTGTAAGGCAAAGGATGGGAATTACATTTGTGAAGTAGATTAGCTTCTACTTCAAGCACTAATTGGCTTTTTGAAGACAAATCTTGTAATACTGATGTCTACACACAAGTCTGTTTTGTAACCATGCAGTTTTTGATAGTGAAAATACCGAGGTGCACAGCTTTGAAAGGGGAAAGAAAAGGAAAATGCAATTATTTCTAGGAACTCACTGTTCTCACATCTGCTTAGTTATTGTTAATTGTACGTTTGCTTGGTTGCCTCATTGTTAACCAGAGCACCATCAGCATTCATGCCACACTGTACAGCATCAGAACTGAAGAGCTTACGCTTTATCCCAGATCCAGCACAATGCACAAAAGCAACAGCTGACAGGCCAGATTGCATGAAAGCCTTTTTGTAGAGATAGCAGGGGAAGGTTGTGTGACAAAAGGAAGAAAGCAAAGTATTGCAGGGGAGGAAAGGCTTTAAGCTAACATTATCAAGTGCTTCCAGACCCAGCAAATCCCAGGGAGCTCAGGTCTCTTCTCTCAAAAGAATGATTTTGCAAGTATTCCAGAACTCCTTTACTGGCTCAGCTTACTCTGCAATTTGCTCACACCCAGTGTCCCACTAGAAAAGCACTAATGAAAGCATTATTAAGGGTTTAATTCTAGCTGTGCTGAGCAATGTCAGGCACTAGAAAAGAAAGGGTCATAGGCAGGTGGGCATCTGATGCTAGACAACCTGTAGGACAGCCACCACAGGTCATGGAGGCCAAGTTGCACTTGTACATTGAATCTGAGATTGCTTCAGACAACCTTTAGTATGTGGGAAGGGCTCTGTTTCCCTGCAGAGTCTTCACCCCCCTAAGAGAAAACTGAACCAAACACAACGAAAGTAAAATAAACCACTGACAGCTTAATTCACAGGGAGACTGAGGCTGCAGCTTCCAGAACCTCACTGGGATTCACCTCTTCCCACAAGGTTCCTTTGAACAAGCTCCACAGAAAATACTGAGATAAGTGGTAGTCAGTGGAAGGGGCAACTGCAGTATTGGACTGCCTTCAGGCTTATGAAAGGTATTTTTGTTTTTTCAGACTTTTCAACTATGAATCCTCTCCTGAAGTCACACCACTACAGAACCACCCATCATACTCTCTGTTAGATTTATCACTCACTTGCAGTCCTCAGGAAGCAATGGAGACCTGAGCTCATGTCTGAAGAGGAGGAAGCAGCTGCCAAGCCAGCCTGTGATCAGCCTCTGAACACCACCAGCTGCAGCCTCGCATACATATTTCCCCTTTTATTGTATGAAAGGAATTGAGTCTACCTTCTGAGACATGACAGATCTGATCTCCCATTAAAAGAATTTATGTAAGAAAAGCACATCAAGCATTACTTAACATAAAGAGGCAGACAGGAAAAAGCTGGAAAGACCAAAGCATATTGCTGAGCTGTTTTTACCTTATTCAACTAGTACTGGCCCTGCCTGAGACAGAGTAGTAGATGAATACAAAATTAACCCTGATTTCAACACTATGCCTGTTTTTGTCTTTCATATTGAAGGAATTAAAATCTGGGTTCCCTGTATCACAGGAGAAGGTCACATTGCTAAACTCCTACACATATGCCTTCCCTGCCCTAATAAAGAAAATCTGTTGCATGACAGTACTGAAAAAAATATTTATTCAATGTAATTAATGTACAAAGTGGCAGAAGATCTTACAGTAAGCAGGGGAACATCCTTCAGAAATGTGAAGGGTAGGAAAATCCTCACAATTTAAATTGGAAATAAGAGGTTAAGGTAATACAACCCCCAAAGTGCAGCTGAAATCTTCTTTGAGAACCTTTTATTTCCATGTTACAAACCCTACAAGCTCCCTAGGAAGAAAGTACAGTCCCCATGGGCCACATCCAATTTTGTGTTAGTCATCTAAAGCAAACGAGCTTGTTGCTGCTGTACATTTTAAAATGTTCTCAGCTGCACTAAATGCTACAAATCCTCCCCCTTTGATCTGAGGATTCCTCCATTCTGTGACATTTCATCGCACCCACAAACAACTGACTGTCACATCGCATCTCATCACATCACTGGCAATGCACGTGAGAAGAAACCTTGTCATTAACATTGCAGCCAAACAAATCCCACCCTTATAAAGGTGCACTTGCTCCTCAAAGGCAGCACTTGCTGCGAGCTAACAGCTATGCTGTGCTTTGCTAAAGTATTTCCCAGCTACTTGAAGCCAGAGCATATACAATAAAAGCTGAAAATGCAAGCAAAAATATACTTTCTCAATTTTTCATACCTGCTTATTATAAATAGTAATGTTACTGAGCTGTTCCAATGGGTATAATCAGTTCCTTGGCATAACTAAGATTATATTAAGATCTGTGCTGGCCCTTACCTCATCATTTCCTGGACTTCAAGGTTTGAGTTATATTCAGCATTTTGACAAGGCAAAGGTATTAGTCAAGTTTACTAGGGAGGGACAGATACCACCCTCTATTTTATGCTTTTTAAAAGCTCCTGCATCTATGCTTTTGAAAGCCACTATAGGGAAAAAAGACACCTAAAACATTATATGTGTTGCCAGCAACCTGAATTTTGCTCCCATTGCCTGCTTGACTCCCAGTGTCACATAAGGACACAGCTCCTGACTTCCCATCCTCCCCTTTTAGCTGGCGTGGACTAGCACTCCACGGAGGGAGGCAGCTGGCATCACACAGTGCTACAGCACCTGGTCCCCAGCTATGGCTGTGCCCTGACATGGCAACCAGAACTGCAGGAGATGACTTTTATCTCCCCCACGAATACTTTGGCATCCTGCTCTCAAACCACAAATATTAATATAAATAACAAACAGAGCTTATGTCTTTGGGTCACAGTAAGTTCCTTCACCAAATCTGCTACCTTCTATACATTTCAGTTATGCCTATCTGCAAGGTGATTGAATCAACACAAAGTGGAAACTTCTCCAAAAACAAGAGTCAAAGGCCTTGGGGTACAATTAAAAGACATCCATTATTCTAGCATGCTGTAGAGTAAAAGTTACAGAAATAATAATAAATCTTCAAGTAGAACTACATATTTTGCAAAAAATAGATGCAGGACACCCAGACAGATAAAAAGTAATGCTTATGTTCAGCCACACTTTGGCACAGGGAGATGGGAAATGGGGGTTATGGTCAGTTCATCAAGTGCTGCTTCTGCCACTGCTCAGGGAGAGGAGTCCTTCCTTGGCTCCAGGGTGGGGCCCCGCACACACAGAGAGTTCTCTGCAAACTTCTCCAGTGTGATTCCTTCTTCCACATGATGCCGTTCTTCAAGAGCAGCCTGTTCCAGTGTGGGTCCACAAGTCCTACCAGAAAACCTGCTCCAGCATGGGCTCCTCTCTCCACAGGTGTACAGGTGCCTGCAGGACCCTGCTCCAGCACGAGCCTCTCACAGGTTCACAGCCCTCTCTTAGGGATTCACCTGCTCTGGTCTGGGTCTTCTCCAGGGGCTGCAGGTTGAGCTTTGCATCCCCATGGTCCTCCATGGGCTACAGGGGCACAGCTGCCTCACCATGGTCTGCAGGACAGTCTCAGCTCTGGCACCTGAAGCACCTCCTTCCTTCTTCCTCCTCCTTCTGCACTGACCTTGGTGTCTGCAGGGCAGTTCCTCTGACGTGTTCTCACCCTGCTCTTCTCTGGCCCCCATTACAACTGTGCAGTAACTTTCCTCTCCTTTTCAGATATGCTATCACAGAGGCATTACTATCATTCCTGTTTGGCTCAGCCTTGGCCAGCAGCATGTCCATCTTGCAGCCAGCTGGCATTGGCTCTACCCAACATGGGGAAAGCTTCTGGCAGCTTCTCACAGAAGTTGTTACCTACAGCTACCCCTGTAGCCCCCCTGCTACCAAAACCAAAATATCACCCAAACCACATGCACAACTATTGCAGACACAGGAAAAGAGAGCTATTAAAGAAAAAAAGGAAACTACCAGGAAAATGGTAACAGAAGGAAGGTTATCAAGAGTCAAACACTTGTTTTAACCAGCAAAGAACAGAAGAACAAAGTTGATGTACAATGCTGCCATACTCTGCCCAACATGTATGCCTTTCTAATACATTCATCAATATGGCATCAGCTTAATTAACTCTTTTTAAATTAAGTAACAGCAGTGTTACGCTGACACATGGCCAAAAGAGCTTTTTAAAATACACACTGCTGGGGAGTGCAAGCTCAAGAGTTTGTTGAGAGGTCAGGTATGACATTATCTGCAGATGGTGTTTATCATACAAATTGAACTTCCTTTGCCAGGTGGACATTAAAATTTAATGATCTTGCTGGCTAGTGGAGAAAAGCTCATGTGTAACTGGTTTATGATTTTGCAACTCTTCTTGGTGAGTGCTACTAGGACAATTCACAACTGCAGCAGCTCTCACGTGCATGCTGGACCTTAAGTGAGAAAGAAAGCCAGTCCACTGTCCACTTCCTTGTTTTCCAGTTGCACCTTCTCAACACTAAAAATACAATCCCTGTCCCACCACTTCACAAGCAAATTGCACCTCAATCTCATTCCATTGTCCTCAGCATGCCAGGGCACAGACACAGCAGGTCCCAGTATTGATGGTGGTTCCTGAAGCAAGTGAATGGGACTCAGGCAGCAGTTACACAGGTACTACCTGAAATCTGATCTCACTTCTCTTGCTGAAGCACACAAAATCCAGGAAAAATAAAGTGCTGCTCTTACATACAAAGTGATGCTGAACATATGCAGTGATGGTATGTTGTTAGTCGATTAAACTGTTACAATACATTAAAACAAAGCAAGAGAGAGTTGTGATTGTTGAATTTGTAGCATCAGAGCAAGAAATAAACTACCTATTCTTTTATCTGTACAGCAAAAGCCTTGATTTTGGGTTAAACAGAAGTCCTTTATTTCAGGTTGGTTCAGTGCACCACATAAATCAAGTAATCTTTTCTAGGCTGCATTTTAAGCTTCTTAAATAGAAAAAAAAAGCAGCTTTAAAGTGAATGGCTGAAATGCAATAAATATTTGGATAAGGCAGAAGTGGGTAGTTGGATATAAAAGCAATTCCATAAGAGAGAAACATCACGTTTGCTGCAAATGCGCCCAGATAATTCTGTAGCTTCAGTTCCTCTGCTCAGGCAGGGTTACTAAGGGTTGATGCCACAGGCAAGTGGCAGCTCTGAAAGCTGGACCATAAGGAGCAATTAATTGGGACTGCAAATGCTGTCAGCCTGAGGTTTGGGCAAAGATAATCACAAAGATAAGCAGTCAAGCCCTGTGGAACTTCACACTACTTTAAACAGTTCATGTAGCACATATCAAGGGGTTTGGAATCCTGCAAGCTCACTGCCTTCTCCCAGTTTTCTTTAGCATGTCATTTGGATTTGCAAGGTTTAACTTGTACCTGGTGCTCAATCCACCTCTGGTATCTGTATTCCAAATCTCAGAGTCAGAAAGATACACCAGATATCATGCACCTTCCCATTTAATATGTCCTATACCTGTTGTCCCCACCATGGAAAGACAGATATTAAAGCATGTGTAAGAAACTACAGAACTTCCTTAGCAAAAAGATACAAATTCTTCAGGCATTATAAATGAATGCTCCTTGGCAATTGCTGCAAAACTAATCCCTACCTTCTCCAGAATGTTTAATAACAGAAGTAATTCCTGAGTACAACCTTGAAAACACAATCTGAATATGAACTACTGCCTTGATATTTTCATAAAGCCACAAAAAGCCTGAAATGACTAAAGGTAAGGCTACAGTCTGTGCCTGCAGAGACCTGACCTGGAAACCTAAACATCAAAAAGTTAATTACATGACAACATTGTGTTCTGGTAGTGACATCTTGTCTTCTGTAAGCTTTGTTCAATATTCCAATACACAAGCCTTCCACAGTTATTACAGAAACTCCACAGTTACTACAGAAATTTAAAACAACAAATGTATGAAGCAGTCATCTTTGCAGTAAAAATAAATTTTGAAACAGCAAGGTTCTGTGGGAAGAATATTCTGCAGAAGAAATATGCAGTACTACACTAAAATAATTTAGCCAGTCAGCAAAGCTGCTGATTAGCAGCTTCCAGTCCTTACTTCAGTTTTCATGACAGATGTTTTTAGAATTAGACCCTTAAGAATAAGACAGCCTCCTCCAAAAAAGCAAGCTGGGACTAAATGATCCCTCTCTGCCTATCCAGTGGAGTGTCTCAGCAGCCTCTTTATCACTACACCATCAAATAATTACCTAGATACTCTATGAGGGGATTATCTACACAAAATGGCTACAGATTTTTCTGGAAGTCATATTACTACACCCTCTCTTACCAAAAACCCACCCTAGTTCTCTAAAAATGTTAACAAGTGGATTAATCCTGAGAAGAGTTAGTAATTATTTCACTTATCTTTCAATCTCACTTGATTAATTAGATAGGTTTTAAAGAACCAAAAAGACACAGATTAAACATTTAATCAACAACTCCTTGCTAATTCTATTTAGCAGATTTTTGAACTGGAGCAATGCACTGAATATTGGCAAGCCATAACAGTTACATGCTTTCCCAACACAGCTTGCTAGTATTAATTCCCTCTGCATCTCTCCCATATCTTCTTTCTCACTGAGAGCTTCTCATGTTCCTGCCCTATGCAGAGAAATAATAAGGCAATTAGATATTGCAGCAGTTGCTACTTCAGACCTTCAACAGCACAAAGCGAGACTTCCAAAGTGAAAATGCTGTAAAACCAATGAAAGTATGGATTTGTATTACATAACTGTGGTGATGGTCTATGCAGACCACTATGGCATCATAAAAGCAAACCCTCCCAAATGTTTGCTGTTTTTGAAAATCCTTTAGTCACAGATATTCACTTGACAGATGACTAAATGGCAACTACTAAAGAACTTAAAAATGAAGACAAAATAGTTTAAAGATAGTCTGGGGGAACTGCATGCCTTATGCTTATCTTAGATACAGTTGCTAAAAGATGCTCTGCAATTCCAAGTTTCGATAGGCAAAAAGAAGACTGTGCACACTAATAATCTTTCCTGTTTATCAGCTTTAATCCATAACCTTTTCTACAAGAAAGCAATGGAAAGAAGTAGGTCCTATTTTAACAAGCCCATCAGAAAGTCACCCCACTCGAATTCTCTCCCTTGATTTAAAAACACTCCACCAATTAAAATCACAAAACAGTATACCTTCTTTATTTGAGGTTTGAATAAATTAAAATGATCCCCAAGAAGCAAAACAACAAAAAATCCTATCAAGACTCCCAAGCACAGAGTGTTCCAGGCACACTAAATCACAGTGTCAAAGGAGTAGGCTTGATGCCATCCTAAGAAATTTCACTAACACAAAAGCTTGCTTTTCTCACAGCTCTTCTCAAATTGCTTTACAGAGACTATATGGACTTTTATTTATAGTTACTGAATTATTTTGTAACACTCTTAGTGCATCCATTTTCCCCCCACTTACCACAAAAGCTAAGAATCAAACTTTACATAAAGTAGCCCAGAAAAATCTCTCATGTCTCCCTAGCACATATTGCCTTTACCCTCTACCTTTCCTGTCCTCCAGTCAGACTTTCCAGGATCAGGGTAAAAAGGATCAGGGTCAAAATCAGATCAAGTAAATAGACTCCTAATTACAGAAGTATGTTTTTAAAATAAGAGTTAACATTCTTCTGAGTTGCCTGGGAAACCTGAGGGCACTTCCCAAAGGGCAGCAAGGGGACCTAAACAATGAGAATTGTATTCTTCAAAGGAGGCCTTAAAATAGCCATTTTTAATGTGACACTATCACGCTTTCTCACATCACCCAGAGTCAAATGAAATGTGGAAGAACAAATGACAAAGTCACACTTTCATCTATAAGCCCAAAACATTTGGCTGATGATAAAGTTCTGAAAAGTGAGACCTGAATCTAAAAAATGAAATATGTAGCAACAACAAGGGTTAGAGGGAGAGTTGGAACACTGAGACATCAGTGCAGAAATTGCTAAATGGACATGAGTCATTTTAAGAGGAATGTGGTCTCTAGGAATAAACAGGAACTTAAAGCGTGGATAATCACCACCTATTGCCCAAATATTGGGATATTCAATGTAAGAGGAACCTCCAAAATCCACAAAGTCAACTCAAAAAGGCTGCAAGATTACCAATTTTAAAGGAAGCCATTCCAGGGAAGAAGCACAAAAATAACGCTGTTACTAGAAAAATATCCCTTGGATAACCAATAATAGGCAGACACAGAGAACTGCATGTCCCCCAAAAAAAAGAGCATCTCATCAGAAGCAAAGTCTGCACTGAGAAAAATCAAGAAAAGGCCTACCAGCAGCATGAAGGAGCTCAGAAAGGCAGCAGAGAAGACCCTCTGGGAGAGTGCCCTGTCAAGACCCAGATTAAAACCGGTCTAGACATGATTGTGTAAGAACAACCAGAGAAGTAAAATAGGGTCTATTTCTTAAACACTTCCCTAATCTAAGGAGAAGGGCTAAAAAAGGGCCAGAAAGACCATTAGTTTGAGAGAGGGATAATAAAAAGAATGAAACACAGGGAAAGACTGCTGCTAATACCCTGCCAGGCGAGTATCACACTCTCAATCAAGACAAGGTAGGTAAGGTCCCCCCAAAGTCTCCTGCAGGTCGTCTGCTGTCACACCAGCTGCCATCCACACAGACTTTCAATCTCATTCTGGACCAAATCTCCCAGGAGTCAGTTACAGATGGAGGCTCACACAGCAGACCTTGATTAGGGGGTTTCAATCGAATGTGTTACCTCAGGCTTGACACTTTCTCACCCATGGCTTCACAGAAGCCAGAGAGAAAAAAGCATGCTATGAAAAGCCACATTTCTTCTAAAAGGGATAAATGAAGCTGGGTATTGGAAACCGCAGAAAGATATTTTCTGCAGCAGGAATGAAAAATTGAATTAGACAGCAGATCACAAGGCAAGAAATAAGGGCACAAAAAAAGCATGACTGATTAAACTCCACTAGCAGTATTACAAGAAGTAAGATGAGCTTTTTTATTTTGTTTTCTCCTTCCCAGTCATTTTTCAATAAACTGACAGGAAAGAAAATTATTTGGCCAAATCACAAAGTGAATCTGCCTCATTTTCTAGGATGACACTTCTTTAGGCTGCCATGCAATGCCCACATCCCCACCACGGTGCTGGGGATGGGCAGCATCATGCAGGAGGACTTGGTGGAGATGGCGATAGGGCTGGCCAGAGGGCTCATGCAGCCAGGCCCTGTGTGCTGCACACACACATTGGGTGGCCCCTTCTCAATCTGCAGTGTGACATAAAAGCTGTGTGGGCCAAACATCAATCCCTGCTTCCATCTTGTGCCTAAGCATCCAAGTGAGCTGAGTAGTTTCAGAAAACAGCAGAAAAAGTAAATTAAAAGGTCTTAGGCAGGAGAGACAAACCTTTACAATTACACAGACAGCAATATAGACTGCCCTGTCCACAGGTGCTGCCTTGGACCTGTTTAACACCCGCTGTGTGCACACTGGCGAGGAGCAGCCTGGTTTTACAAAGGCTTGTTGAACACACACAGGGCTCAGATCACAATTTAAGCACACATAGAGCCTAGAGAATAAAGCAGATAGTTACACTGGGGAGCTCTAATTCCCCTGAAGTGTGCAGTATAAACTCTAAAAATGGCATGAATCACCCAGAGCCATAAAGTTGGACTGATGTCCCATCACTCAAGAGGCAGTGCCTGGATCCTCCTTACTACCTGCAGATGACAACAGCAATCCATGGGTTACTGCGCTATTTCTCCTCCCCTGCTAATGACCAATATCTTATTAACACTCTCCCAGTTATGACTACATTTGAATTACCCTGGTGTCAGTGGGTCCCAGGCACCTCAGTTACCATACAATTATTTTCAGAGCAATTTTTATCTTGTCATAGCAGTTGGGCCTTACCCATGAAGCAGGTTTAAGCTATTCCTCAGAGGCTGCCAAAGCCTCTGTACACAAGCAAGTGAATGCCAAAATAATGCTCACAGAAACATTACTCATGCTAGAAATCTGAAATGTTACATGAGTCTTTCCTTCCTAAAAAAGAAACTAGAGCTATTTGGATTCTGTTCAAGCAAACATTTTCAACAACAGATATGCCTTTTAGACTAAAGTAAAAATTTCTGTCAGGAAAGATCCAGTGATATTTTACCAGATTCTCTGATGAAAAAGACCACCTGGAGGCAAGGTGCTTGATTATAAATTTTTAGTCAAATTTAAATGACAGTATTCCTCTAGAAATTAAAAAAGTGGAGCTTTTTTCAAAGAGGAAATATTATTTTTTAAAATTATGTGCACACTTTCATGCAGCATATGCAAACCATGTTTATAACTTTGGCTTCCTACATCTTTATTTTCATAATGTATGTTTAAAAACACCATAGAATGCCGAACAAAATTCTCCCAGACCAAATTCAGGAGTCTCTTAAGGCAGGAACATTTCAATCACGTTTTCTGCTAATCTCTACTGCTGATACACAAAGGGGAGGAGGGGCTTCCCAACAGTGGCTGAGCTTGGTATCTAAAACATCAAAAAACACAAGGAACACCTCAGCTGCCTGAATTTAGCTGACTGGAAAGGAACAGCATTTCTTGACATCAATCATGAGAGATGCAATATTCAAGCTGTTCTAATACTTTATGATGGATTTGATGTATCAGGTTTCTGCAACTCACAGCACTAAAGAACTTAAAATACAATGTAACATCACACTAGCAACCCTTCACAAGACACAGGGTAACAAGACACGCTTTGAAATTCAGCTGTCTCTGCACACAGTGCTACCAATGCTGCATTTGCACTTCCTACACAATTTCTGACTAAAGCAAAGAGAGATCACATACTTAGTTGAAATCACTGGTGATTCAATTATAATGGAATGTTGCCACTTTGTCAGGATACCATGTTAATTTCAGACAAAAAAATACTGACTGTCATGGTTTGGGTTTTTTTAAATTATCACAGTGACTGTGACCTAAGTTTTCCAGATGTGATAAATGTCTTTAGAGATTTGTTTGGGAGGGAGGGGAAGAGCACAATGATATAACTCAAAGAGGCATAAATGAGATAGATAACATTAAAATTCTACATTGAAGCAGTAACCTGCTGCTTCTCCTCTTTACTTTTTAATATAGAGTATTAATTACACTGATGGGGATCTCAAACCAACTTCAGATCACTAATGCCATGTTCAGACTACCTGGACAAGAAGCAGGCACATTTTCAGCAAACCGTAACAGATCCCACAAATATGCCTGAGAGAGTGACCAGTTATTGCCAAAAGTATAATTTCCCCTACTATGCTTTTATTTACTATTATTGTCTCTTTCACACATATGCAAATCCATACTAATTTAAATTATTGGGGCTTCCCCAGTCTATATATTTGCTTTTTGTTTATGAATATGAATCATCAGAACACAAAATAGGACTGGAATATAACACCTAATAACAGACCATGGGCACAGCAGAAGTTCTTATGCACACAACTTTAAGCAAAATAGGAATCTATTTAACATAAGAATTTACTATTTGATTTATTCTTACTGAGACCGCCAAGTCACAACAGAGTAATTAATTTCTTACTGACTACAGAATCCAGGAAGTAGGAAGCTGAAGCCACCAAGGTTAACAAGTTTAAGCAGTTTACAGACTTGTTTCATACAGTTTTGCATAAATCTGAAAGGAAGAGGAACACAGAGGTCCAGGCTGCAGGGCTCCAAGTCTTCACTAAGAGCTTGGGTTGCTTTGGATCAGAGACAAAAATAAAACCGGAGGCTAAAGAGGAAGACTGGAAATCAAAATTTGGAAGGCAATGTTTACAGTGAAAGTAGGTTGAGATCCACACAACACCTGCTTACACCCAGGGAAATGGAGTTATTTTGGGAACATGGGTCATTCCAATGCACAGTAACCCTGATGTGGATGATTACCCTTCAGAGATCTACAAGGTTAACTATACTGCTCCTTGGAGTGATACAGAGAGGAAGAGTTCTTTCTTGTAGTCCTTCAGTAGCACATGACAGGGCTGAAATATGAAAGAGCTAACAAGGACTCAGGAAGACATTCTCTGGAAGCTGCAAAATTAGATGTTTGAAAGCTGTGGCTTCAAGGGAAACTGAGGGTATTTAACATCTCCCTCAAGCCAAAAGGAGTAGATTGTATTCTCATCCCCTACGGTTCTTTGCATCTCCTAGAAACTTAACTCCTCCCTTACACTGGCTCCAGCCAATATTATATGACCTTACAAGTCACTCTAGTTAACCGTAAAAACAGAAAAATCCAGGCTCCCTGTTGCTTTTCAGTGAGATAATTGACTCATACAGGCATCTTCACTGGTGCTTGGCAAACCAGAGGTAAGAAGTGAGCTGAGAATATGTAACAGGGACACCCTCCTCCCTTATCCAAGGAAGCTGTTCAGACACTGTCTTTATGAAGCCACAGCTCAGTATAACCTCATCTCAAAACCAACAGACTGGAATATATAAGTGCTTCTCACACTTTATATTATCAAATTTGTGGAGCTATCTGATAATATATATATATATGTGTGTGTGTGTGTGTATGTGTGTGTATATATATATATATATGTATGTATATATATGTGTGTGTGCATATATATATACATGTATGTGTGTATATATATATAAAAATAGTAGTGAAGATCAGAAATTATGCATCAAACTCAAAAACCACAAAGGCCAGCCTATCCAAACTGGGAATTAGTCATTTTGCAGATGAAAGCGAAATGGACAATTCCAGTGCATTTGTACTCTTTTCCTCAAATTCTTTGAAACTTAAATACTTCTCTATGGTGAATTAACAGCTCAGGGTATCAGCAAGTATCAGAATGGGTCTAGACCTGTATTCTCTAAAATCTGCCTTATCTAAGTTTTCCATTATCTGGACTATCTCTGTTTATAATCATGCAGCACATTTTATCAGCTGCAGACAGGACTGTTCAACAGAAAGGATGTAAGATTGCATGGTACAAGTGGTCTAAAACATAGACACATGCTGATAAGAAAAAATTCACTTACCCAGGATAAGATAGCTTTATCTCCCAAGGGCAAAAAAAAGACAACAAACCAAACACAAAACAAATTTAAAAACCTAGAATGAAGTAAATCCCTGCAAAAAGACAACTTCAGAAAGAAAGCATCAACTCAAATTCATGCTTTGCTGATGTTATTTAAATTTCTACTAAAATCAAACAGTGGTAAATTTGAATTGTAGACTACATCTACAAATTCTCTTCCTGAAAGAATGTAAACACACAAAATTCAATCCCAAATGAAAATTGGTAAAAGACCCCCAATAACAGCCCATAAATACAAGGCAAATAACACAAGATCTTGAGCCCATTTCTGGCAGTGCTTACTTAACCAGATGTCAAATGTACCATGTCAAAAATAAGAACAGCCTTCTTAAAGGCAGGCAATGTGAGACTTTTAAAATCATAAGCAGAAACTTGTAGTAACAAACCCCCAGGGCTCTAAAAATGGGAAGTGATGTAGGACTGCATTGGAATTCTAAAATAGCCAACTGATTTGCAGGAGATTTTAAATATACACACACACACATATATATATACACACACATATACATATGAGACCAAAATGTATACAGTTTAGAAAAGTGATCTATGCCACACAGCAAGCACTTGAAGCTGTGAAAATGTGGTGTCCCACCCTTAAGGAGAAGGGAGAACCCAAGATTCGTAGACGTTTGTGGTTGAAAGGAATGGCAAAAGTCAGAGGTTCTACAAAAGCTTATAGAGTTTCATTAATAATTTACACACTTGGCAAGGACATTGTTATTCAAGTCCCTAACCTCCCAGCATAAGCCCACAGCACTGGGTTTTGGATAAGAGGTAGGGTGAAAGGGAAGAAAGAGACAGACATGAATTAAGGAGTGTGAGAGAGAAAAAAGGAAGAAAGAGAATTAGAGAGATCACCTGTTCTAGCCCCAGCACTGATCCAGCTGGAGTATCCAGGGTCCTGGGCTGCACACATGCCCAGGCTTTGTGGGGAATACCTTTTCATAGATATGTTTACCCTGTTCTGGAGGTAAGCTTCTCACTTTCTATGCAAATTAGTTATGCACAGTTCTTTCTTCTCCATCTTTCTGGAAATAGGTGGAGGCTTGAAGGGTCTTTGATGGTCATAATCTATAGTGCATGTCCATTTCTCAGTCTCATTGCTGCACTTGCCCTGTACTGTGTTGTGCTTTTTCTATTGTGTCAGAACAAGGACATCAGTCCCAGAAAAGTGCTGCTCTACCTCCATATGGGCCCCTACTCCACCCACATCCTGTTCTTTCTCATAGTCTGTTATTACCAACAATTCTTGGTTGGTTCCATGGATATCCAGCTATCAGTTTTTGAACCACAAACATTTCAGTCCCTTATCTTTTAGGCTTCTACAAAGAACCCACTCAGATTTGGCTACTGACTCTTCTCTGATGATGTGTAGTAATGTTACAGTCATATGAATGAAAAGTGCTTTGTGAGCCTGGACTCTGCAATAATTCATGAATATGTGAACCCCATGTTGCTACATCCTATCAGGCTCTACCCAATAAAAAATGCTACTATGTCCTGAAGCACCCTTATTTCAAACAGAGGCATCTTGTGCACCTAAATGTTCCTCCTGATAAAATTAAAGCCCAAATCCTTGTACAGAGTAAAAGATTTCCAAAGAAGCTCATGTGCTGTGCTCTGATGTTCTGAAACCTATTTTTGAAAAAGTTTACTGCAGAAAACTAAAGTCTTTACAGCTTCCTCCACTTCTCCTTTTTGAAAGGTGAAACAACTGAAAAGTTGGTCATAGTGTAGCTACATCTATGCAGAGACTAGATTATTTTCTGTTGCTTTGACTTCCTATATGTTGCATTTAATGCTCTAAATACAACTTGTAGAATCAAATAAACATAAATTATCACAGAAACACACACACCAAAAGCTATTTAATAACATTTCATTTCATCTCTTACTAAGTGTTTCACAGAACATATTTAACACCTTAAAATGTAATACTAAGCATGCCTACATATTTCACAGAAATACAGAAAACACACTGCTAAAATGAAAGAAGGCCAATTTGATTAATGCAATATTATTAGCATAAGCTAATAGTTAGCTCAGCACTTATAACAGTAATGAAACTGGCCCTTTGCAATTTAACTGTGCAACATCAACTACAGCTGAAGAAACTATAGTTCATGAATTTATTTTCTAAAGAAGAAAAGGAAATCACTGCTGTCCCCATCTACAAGCCCATTCTGAGATCAATGATATGAGAAATGGGCAGTTTTCCATCTCTGCACTCTCAACCTCTGCCTCAAGACACCAACTTTTAAATTTGATTTACATGGCAGGGACACAGACACACATCCACTTGGACTGCAGCAGCATTAGAGAGGAAAAAGGAGGTAGGGGGAAAGAGACTCTGTGTTTCAGAAGCACTCAGATACAATGGAAGTCCATTTGCCAGGCGAGGTAGGACCAAATTTTTGTGTGTAGAAGACCTACACAGACATTACCCCAGTGAGATTTCTCAAAGGCATCAACATGCAATAGAAGACAAGACAGCTCAGAATTCAAAGTTAGTTATTCTGTCTGTTATCTGGTGGTGCATTGCAGTGACTGCACTCAGAGATTATTGTGATCTCCTAATTGCACAAATAGATTCATTATTGTCTCTTGCCTGTATCTCTCAGCTTATTGTCCAACAATCCAAGACCATTCCTGTTTTCCTGTCTGAAGTCCTCAACCAATCCTGCCAAATCTGCTCTCCTTGCCTTCACACATTGTGTAAGCACAAGATACATTTCAAGTTTCTGCATAAAGGAATCCAAAGCAGACACCTCAATTATTTGTGAAATTCCATCAGTAAATCCAACATCACATTCACTTCTGCACCTCACTGAAATGGCTGCAGAGTCATGCAGAGCTATAAAATACATTAATATCTGGCAGCAGAAAACACAAGCCACCTTCATGTTCTCAACTATGGCACATTGAAAAAAGTCAGTATTTCTTGAAAATATTACTAAATGCTTAGCTGTCTGAGCAAGTTTCATACTTGCACCCTTCTACATTACCTAGTTTTGCAGTAATAATTGAGATGAATAATTCTAGTGTCAGAAGCTTTATCTTTCCAATTTTCATACCAGAAAAAGTCTGAAAGGAAATTAATTACCTTGCCCTTGTCTGGACTGGTCTGATTTTTTTTTCCTCCAGTAACATGTTTATGATCTTTATAAGGACACTACTTTTCTGGAGAGCCATACTGCAGCAACACATAAAACAGCTAAGACTGAAGATGATGTTTGGAGAAGACATCTTCCTCCAGATTAAAGGCGGATGCTTTAACCTCAGATGCTTTCACTTTTTATCACTGTCCTTATTTCAGCAATAAACATGCCGAAGTTCACACAAGCCCCAATTAAATTGAAAAAGAGCCAGCTTAAAACAGAGTGAGACAATTAGCCACAAGAACCGCTACAGGAAGAATGTATCAGTAATATCTTAAACCACCTCAGCTATCTTAAAATTGGACTTGTCCACACCTCTACTTTAGTAGAGATACGTATCATGCTGCCAGACCACATCTCAGAGGAGGTACCTTGATCATTTTGGTTCAAGTGAGTTGCTCAAACTATATCAGTATAGTTGATGTAGCACAAAGTAAAAGAGATAAAAATAAGAAAATATTTCAGGCCAAAACCAAGCAGTTTGGTAGTTTAAACAGAGACTGTGAAAAACAGAACTGTATTTGAAAATCTAGAATTAAAAGCAACCACAACAAACTCATTTTGTTTTTTAAAAATAAAACGTTCAAACTGATTATTCAATGAAGAAAACAAATCTCTGATTTCTGTCTTATGTTCATCTTTTGTCATCTAGTGACTGTGGACAGAATACCTATTCCACTAATATCTACTTACAGTCCTCAAAAAAACCCTGGAATTTTGTCCACCAATATCAAATTCTCAAATTCAAGAGCAATAACAGCACAGAGTATGTTTCTCTGTCTTGTTGCTGTTATTAATTAAGTCCCATTTGCTGCTCCTGAATGGCAGTTATTTAGTTGCACTGGATGGGTGTGTAGAAACTAATGGAAGATGGATCAACAGCTGTAGTTATTATGAAAATTATGGCACTGCATGAGAGGAATTGCAGCTGCTCAATTCATGCAAATAAGAGCTACTTGATAATGCCTATAATTACACAGCATGTCAAAACAGCATAGCTGGAGTGTAAGTAGAGAGAACGTATTTTAAAAAGCCAAAAGATTTCCATTTCATTATATTCCCATTCCCTAAACGCCTATTTAGAGATAACAAGAAACACTTTCTGTCGACAGGCTCACAGATACAGAAAGGTCTGCTGAGTCTCCCAGGTGCATTCTCCTGCCAGCACTGCAGCTGTCAAACACAGAGCCTCTCTGCTATTTGTAACACAGTCTGGACCCACATCACAGCTGGGGCTTCAGCTCACTGTGTGCTGAGCAGAGATGAAGAAAGATCCAGCCACATCTACTTTCAAAGCAAAGGAAGATTGCTTCCAAGTGGCTCAGACAATGCAGATACCATCTCCTCTATCCAAAGCCTGGTCTTGATACCTGGAACAGCACTGCAATATTCTAGTTTACTTTACTTTTGAGTGTACCTTCTTTCAGTTGTTTGGGGCAATTCTTTTCCCATTAAGGCCCTCTTCAAAAGCACATTTCCTTTTCTTAGATGAAAACCTCACTAAAAGCTTCTCATTTTCAGAGATGCTGCCCACTGTGCTTATCCTGCTACATCTGTAGGCTGTTTACACATTAGCAATGGTTTATATAAAGTGACATTTTATTACTTTAGTGTCTTCCCATTCCTGTTCTGCCTGTTTAATTAAAGCCCTCCTTTTTTGCCAGTTGTTTTGTGCTAGCAAATCCCTGCACCTGCATGTAAAAAAAAACAGGGATGAAACCTCATTTGTTTTACTCTGCACCTCAAATTCTTGTTTAAACAGCTGTGCAGCACAAAATTACATTACAAATAATAAACACAGAACAAGAAATACAAGAGTAATGAAGATATTTATTTATTTTTATTTATGACGTTCACAAAAAGCAACATGGGGAGATAGACAATTTTGCAAGCCTCCTACCTCTCATTCAGGGGTGAGTTGGACCCACTTGGTGTGTAAACCAGTCAGTTGCTAAAGAACCTTACTGCTCTTGTTTTGTGCAGTGATTCAAACCACATAGCCTGGTAGAAATCACAACTTTTCCTGTGAAGTCTGATGATAAAATCTTGTTGCAAATGCCTTGGAACCCAGGAAGGTTACTCCTGGTAGAAGTGCTACCTCATGGTACAGTCATTAAATCACTGACCCAACATAACACTTGTCAGCCTTACCTGAAATCACATGCTGTGGTAAGTTCTGCTCCTCCTCCAAAAGCTTTTCCTTGAACTAGTGCAACACTGATCAAAGGCAACCTGCGCAAGAGACTTCAGTAAGCAAAATTCATGCTTTTAGCCTTTCAGAAATTAAAAAAAACAATTCAACCAAACCATTTATATAGTGAAAGTTGAGAAAAATATACTGTTCCAATTTAATCAAATAACTACATCTTTGTGGGCAATTGGCACAACACCAATTCCACTTATGTCAAAATTACAATTGCATAATTGATACAGAATCCCAGAATGAAACAGCAACACAGATATTTTAAATGGAATCAAAATAAAGATCACGTACTGAAGAACACATGTTATGAAAAATACCTGCTATAGAATATATCTAAAAAAGACTACCTGTGAGGAGTGACAGGATAGCAACACAAGATTCTACTCTAAGCCACTGCACCACAGAAAGCAGCAGAAAGAGACACAAAGAACTGAAGGGCTGAGTTATCTAAAATTAATGAGATTTACCATGACAGCTTCAGCAGCTTCTTCAGAGTGCTACTATCTCAGTCATCAACAAAACTTTTTTTGCAGACAAAACCTTTTGAGGAAAGCAGCAATCTTTTACCTTTGTTGGTGTTGTATTTAATCATGTTCAAGGTATTTAATCATGTTCAAGGTAATTCAAAGGACAGAGGGAAGAAAAAGTTTCCTCACTGCTGATGTGAAATGAATACTAATGAACAGTGATTTAGGATAAGGCAAGTTCCTTAAGAAATGAAGGCAGCTGGTTAGTCACAGAATTTGCACATTAATACAGCTGTTTCATCTTTTACTGTGAAGAGACATTTAGCTTTTTGAGCAGTTTACAAACCACATTCAGAAGTCAGTATCCTAATCATAACCACATTTGGTTTTAGTTCTCCTTCAACAGAAGCACCAACACTTTCTGACAGCCCAAGTTCCCTTACAAGCTGCAGCACAGTTCATACAATACATGGCACAAGAGAACCCACTGGAAGAGGGCAATGTCATTTTTCCTGTGCTTTACGAGAAAGCAGAAGATGTGGGTCCAAGATGGCCACATCCACACTCTAATCCTTTTGAGGAACCTCTCTCAGGATCAGTCAGCCTCAGCTCTGAGGGAGACTAATCCTATCTACAACAGATGTCCCCAGACAGCAGCTCAGTGCTCCCCCTGAACCATGGCTTAAAGACACACTAAGTCTACACACCTGAGGTGGGGACCTAATCTTCACACATCTTCCTCCTCTTAGCTTTGCCCCATCAATTTTGATTATATGGAGACAAGCTTATGCAAATGGCTTCCAATCCTGAGGATTCCTTACAGTACTACTAATGTAAATTTCCAATCTCCTGGGTAATTTTACAGAAAAAATGTTAATTCATAACATTTTCTCATAGATTATTTGAAAACAATGAATATTTGAAAACAAAGAATATTCATCTTCAAAGAGCTCTAAGCAGAAAAACATAGACTCTACCACAAATGGATTTAATAGAAACGTGACTTCTAAAGGGAAGCTAAGTCTAAAGGAAAGGGTGTTGCTTTCAGAATTACCAGATGGTAGAACTGACACACTCCTCTTGTGAAGTGGGAAGATTAAATAAATATATCAAATAAATGTTACCTATGTAGGCTGCATAACCTGTTACTGCTTGTTATTTAAGAGCTACTAATTTCCAATGAGTTAGAGAGGCTGAATTTCAGAAAATCTGAAGTCTTAGATTTCCTTAATTCTTCATATCTCCTAGCTCTACACATATAAGCCTGGGGTTTTTTTTTTTCCTGTTCCAATCTCTGGAAAGTGTAATAGTTGCAAAATGTTAAGGTCTAATTTAAATCCATAAATACCTACCTGATTAACATGTGTGAATACAAGGTCTGGGCTTCAAAATTACATATATAACATACATATTTACATACATACATACATATTTATCTTTAAACATCTCGTTAAAGAATTAGCCAAAATACATTCTGATACTTATAATTACTTCATAGATGGGTAAATAAAATATATTACCTCATAAGTCTGGTTAAGGTGTTTTGCATAAACATGCACATATTCATCCCATCCTACAATGAATAGAAAATTAAAAAATGTTACGTGATCTTAATGTGAAGCAATTAAACACACAAAGTAAAGAGGAGTAAGCATTCTTTATATTTACTTCAGCTGGGTTTTGTCTCTGGTTCATGTTGCCCAAATTCTAGCCCAACCCTGCTATGCACAAATAGAAAACCTAGTATAAATCAGGTTAAAAAACAAATCAGAACTCAATTGACTTATATAAATTTCAGTTAAAATTAAGCAACTGTTAAAGTAATGGCAATACTGAATTTCTATGTTGTGAAACTTTTGTGTTTCCTCTTAATTTCCTCTTCTCACTTCAAGTTGAAAACACATAAATCTGAGTTTTTAAATTCTGTACAAAGCCACAGTATGCTACATACTTTTCACTGTCCCAAATCCATAAAGTTTTAGATAAGATACAATTTACCAATTTAATATTTTATTGTTTGGGCCAAAAGCATTTCAGCTAAAAAAAAGGAAACTAAAAACACCAAACCACAAAACACCGAAACAAATTAAAAACCAAACCAGAAAGATTCTTCTTATGTCTCACATCCTTTATGTTTTACACTTCCTTGCAATCAACAGTGAAAAAAATACAATCATTTACTTCTCATCTAGTACAAGAACTAAAGGGCTCCAAATAAAATACGTTCAAAACAAATATTTATTCCTACAACGTGTAGTTAAAATGTGGAACACTTAACAGCACCCTCTACATGATTTCAAGAACAACTACATAAACTCACAACAGGAACATCAACAAATGGTTATTACATAGAAGGCAACACCTCTAGCTCTAGAAGTCTTAGTCACAAGTTGCTGGGAGATAAGAAAATATTTTGAGACAAAATCATTATCTATCTGCCGTCCCTGTTATTATCCTCTTTCTCAGACATCTAGAATTAATCAGGAACTTGACAAGTAACTGAGATACATAATCTAGAACCACCATGTTCATATACATACTGAACTGAACAACACATATTTATCCCAGATAAGAGGAAAACATTATGCTTGGACACCGCAGAAATAAAAAAACAGTAGGTAAAAATTTCAGCACAACTTTCAGATAATAAAGAAAAAAAAATCCAAACAAACCAAACCAAACATCTCTTTATCAGAATTTAATAATTTCTAAAACACAGTTTTGCAAAAGGTGGCAATTTAGAGAACCTGCCTGAATTAAAAGCCTCTGACTCAGGGAAAGAAAATATATGCAGTAAGTCTTCAGTACATCTTTGGAATAGAACTTTGAAATAACAGGAGGTCAATTACAGGTGATTTACTGTCCATTTAGTTGTGTATTCCCAAGAGCTACTCTGCCCAAAGCCAACCAGCATTATGATGCTTAGGTGCACATCTCTGGCAGATGTGAGTGCCATGACAATTGTTACACAAGAACCAGTGTATTTAGTTTTACTGCAATATAGGGCTGCTTGAAAATTTTAGCAGCTGATGATTTATAAAAAGGCTTTTACTTATCACTGTAGCCATCTCCTACACCCCTAAAGAACAGTTGCAATATTTCCATTCCAAATTAAAGAACACCCAAACCCTTTGTGATAGCTGCCTTAGTAGCTAAGTTCAAATCCCACACAAACATCCAAGGTACCAGTTCTCAGCTAAAGACTTGCGCAATTCCCATATTACAACTGTCAGGATGAAGTTGCACAAAAGCTCTTCAGAGAACACAATTTTTCACTTCATCACAGCAGAATCCTTGCATTCAAACTGGCCTTCTCAACTCATGACAAAATCTAAAATGGTAATTAAAGATTAATTCCAGAACAGACAAACTTGAAAAATGCATTTATGTCTGAGCAGACAAAAATATAGTCTTCATTCTCTCAGGTGGTAGAGAGATTACTGTGTATCCCATGGAAAAAATGACAGCACAGAAAACACTCCTTAAAAAAAAAAAAAAAAACAACAAACCAAGAAAAAAAAAAAAAAAGCAATTGCTTGAGTCCCGGCAAGTAAACCCTTCAAACGCTCCTGACAAGAAAAATAAGGCTACTATTCAGATAAAATTCTCTGACTAAGAGGTGTTCACTGCACTCTAGTAGAATAATTATATTTGCAGCTCTAATGCTGTCCTTGAAATAAGAAGATATCTAACTAGCAGAAAGGGAGGTAAAATGCAGTAAAATGCATTACATATGGAAGAAAAGGATTAATAGCTTGGTGTGGGCCTAGGAGAGGCAGGGAAGGAGAAAGTCACCTTCATAAGTAGAAAACTCTAATGCTAACTCTTATTGCTGCAAGAGATTTGAATCCATTTGCACTACAGACAGAACATAATTTACATATTATCTCAAATTGCTCTGAAGTCCTCCCTCCACAGCTTATGTTTGGGAATCTCTGTCCTAGGGCTTCTAGACAGGGACAAGGAAAGCAAAATTATCCTTTGTGCTTCTTCTTCTGAGCTGTTGCTTTAAGAGCTATTCTTGCTTTTCAGCTAGGCAACTTTTCAAGTCTCACTCCAGAATGAGGTTCTTGCTCTGGGAACAGCTTACAAAGCCTTATAAAGGCAGAAGGAAAAAATATTTTTATTTAAATTCCACTATTCATTTACCTTTTGTGATTTGGTGATGTAATGTTAGCACTCAGAAAAGAAAAACAGGTAGGGGACCTAGGTTTGTTTCAGAGTTAGGAACAACTGAACATGGGAGAAGAAGGTGGACAAAGAAAGAGGAAAGGAATGAAGTGGGAGAGGAGGACAAAGTGCCACTAGGGGGCACGAAAATCCTTCAGCATTCTTGGCTATTATTCTGCCGATTCTGCACCACAGGGAAAAGCAAACTGTACCTAAAATTATGAAAAATACAGTCCTCCCTCAAGCAACCGGTTGGATAAAATTAAAGTGTTTTCTGCAATTACTAAAAGATATGGGCTAAAGCAGCCTTGGAAAAAATTGTAAAGGACAGCTCAGTTGTTTGAGCATGGTGCTAATAATGACAGGTTGTGGGTTCAATCCGTTCACTTAAAAGTTGGACTTGATCATCCCTGTGGGTCCGTTCCAACTCAGAATATTCTGTGATACTGTGAAAGACATACCAGTTCAGGCATGAAGCTATTGACCTTTTTTTTTTCGATTTTGCCTTGAAGATGCCTATGGACAGAAAATTTAACCTGAAACCAGACAAACACTCTCATCTGCATGAAGTTAGAGAGAAGAGTTCTGTAAGATTGAAGAACAGCAAATGCTATTCCATATTCTAGTAAAGCTTTATTAAATAAAAGACTATTAAATCCCACCAAACAGATGCTTTAGGAGCTACTATGAAGAAACTCTCAGTAAAAGATAAATAGCTTTAACTCTCCAATGGAAATAGAAAAGCAACTATGTTTAACTATTCTTGGAGCATTTCTGGTGACTCAGGCTTTAATTTCAATACTAGAATGAGATCTAGATTATGTGTAGAGAATTCTCAACAAAGTTATAACACGTATACATTTCATTCTGTCCAGTATATCTGTTATCGAACCCAGTCCTTGCAAGAGCCCTCTCCCACTGCAGTGGCTCCAAGTAATTTGTATAAGCATACAGAGAGAATACGAAATGTATGGAAGCAGAATCACTGAGATTTACTGAATGCAGATTTCTAAAGGAAAGCCTAGACTGCAAATAAGGAAAGAACTGACCTTGCTTGGCTTCACCTCCTTTTCTGTTGGCATAATGCTCAAAGAAGTTAAAAATTGCAGATCAAAAAAAAAATCAATTTAGAAAAAAATCACATCTACATCTATATTTTTTAAATTGCCAGTTTTTATAAAATATTCAGATAAAAATGTCCCCCAAATCCATTTATACTATAAAGCATGACATTTCTGTATTAAGAAAAACATCTCTCTTATGGTGTTCCCAAAAGGAAACAAAGTGTCCTATACCCTTTGAAAACTGGACTGTCCTTTTAATTTACAAGGCCAAAAATAAAAATTGTGGGGTTTATGATATTTAGTTTTATCAACAGAAAAAAAAAACATCACTAAAGACAAATATCAGATTAACCAGTTTTTGTGTTGATAGTCATACTGGAAGGGCCAATTAAATGTTTCATTTAAATGGTCAAATCCTGAAGCTTGCAGGGGCCACAAAAAAGCAGCAGGATTGGCACTTACCACAACTGCAAACCAGGTCTAAGAGCAGCACAGGAAGACCCTCTTCCCTGGCAGTTGGCAAAGTCCTATTACACACATTGCCAAATCCACATAATAACCCACAGAAAGAAAGTTGTCCAATGAAAGTTGTCCAATGGGTGGCATGAGCAAAAAATTGCCATCAAACCCCCAGCTCTGCAACTTCACAGACACACACAAGACTCACATGATTCAAGTGCAGCGCAAGAATTGCATCTGTTCTTCCATTTCATGCAGGTCCAAGCACAGTTTTGATAAAATAGAAACCTTTCTGTAATAGCAGCCATTCTACTTAAATTTCTTTTTTTAACTTTAGAATATGAGAAATTATTACTTTTATCTGTTTCTAAAGGTCAAACTACAGAAGCACATTTTATCGGACGTGAAAATTCACTATATACTGCTGTGAGAAACTGAAATGACACTTTTAAAAGAAAAGGCTAAAATGAATATCTAGTGTAGGAATTTAGAGTTATGAATCATTTACAATAACATTTAAATCACAGCTTGAAGGAGCTGACAGCATTTTTTTTGACCATTAAAACTCCATTCTGTGACCTGTATGTAAAATTGCAGAAGTGTAGTGCAACACTTCTGTCTAAAAAGTATCTCAAAAAATTAATTTTCTCCAAAACCTTAATGTGTGTTAATACTTGCCTGGGAATTGGATATTTCTTTGACAACATTCAAATCAGATCCTGAGCAAAAAGTATTTCCTGCACCATGGATTATAAGACCTTTGCCATCCTTCCAGTTTTCCAGTTCAGTTACCCTCTCCTGGAGTTCTACCATCATAGTGCCTGCCACAAGAGGGGAGAAACAAAATTTTTAACAGGAAATTATTATCACCATCATGTTTTTTGTTACATTTTCCATCAGTAAAACCAAGTTACAGTTAATAAGTGATGGGCTTAAAATCACAACAGAAAGTATAATCTCAAATCCTGCACACAATCATTGGCATACATTTGTTCTCCAAAGATGCACTTCCCAAAATTCCAAAGGATATTCCGTATGAAGGATATTTGTGTTATACTCAAGAAAGCTCCAAAACAAAACCAAACAAAACCAACAAACAAAATCCTGTGCCTGATCTATTTCTGCTTGCAATTGCATACATTCAGGACAGATGAATTTATATATATGCATCCAGATCTGTCCAACTAGTCATATTGAAGTTACTGATATTCTTCTCTGCCCAAACAATTGACAGAGAATAGAAAAGAATTGTGTCCAGGGTGGGACAACCAGTCAATTCGAGGCACAACCAGTCAATATTAACAAAGGTTCCCTTCTAAAAAGACTCTCTTTATAAAGTATATCATCATACAGTAATAGCTTTTTATTTCTTGTTTAAACACCCAACTCATCATAAAATGTCATAAACATCATATTTGCTTAAGTACCCCTCCTGACATGGAACTCTACAAACTCCTGTTTCTAGAGCTCATCCTAGACAGCAGCATCTTCCACAGCAATGGAATGTACCTGCATTAATTCAAAGCTCTTCCTCTCTGAATGCCTATGACTAAGTCCAGTTATATACATAAGAGAAAACGTACAGAAACTAATTTCGGAAAGCAAAGTACATACAGGCTGATGACACTCTCAGCTTTACCCTTCTTTGACAAGAATTTAGATGGACATGGCTACATTCTTCAGACAGACATGTGCTTTTGATTAATACTTTCAAGGACTCTCTCCTCTGCCAACAGTGCTGCTTTTTTAACCCTATGCATGCATGCACATGACTCATCCTCTTCTGAAATTTTCCATTAGCAGATAGTCCAGGGGACATTTATGTTTTCTTTCTTATGGTTTTTTCCTTACAGTATATTATGAAGTAAGGGTGAGCACTCAGTCAAGTATTTATCCCTTAGGCTTGGTGTCAGACACTGCAATAATACAGTTTGACAATGTTTCTGAGGTAGCCAATAATCAAGTGGACATTACATATTATATATATTACATATTATATACCAGAATAGCATGGAGTTGGGTTTTTCTGTACCCACTGTCAAGTCCCTACTATGATCCTCTAAAAAATCCCAGCAGTTTTGCCAGTTGCTTTCCCCTCTGTTTTTATAATTTGGTCATGCTTTTTGTATGTTGCACATTACATTTGTTTTCACTGAATTTCACCCTGTTGATCTTGAGCTCTTTGCAGCAGCTAATCAAGATCACCGAATGCCTCTCCTCTACTCCAAAAAATAATCTTGCAAGCTCTCCTAATATATGGGGTCATGTGACCATTTCAGCAGTTCACTTTCTGCTTCATCATCCAAGCCAAGAATGAAAATACTGAGCAGAACTGGGCCTAGATGAGATTTTTGTGGGTCTTCACTTGAAATGCTTTTCCAGCCTGATGGCACACTTAACTTTTCTGCAAATGTTGCCATTCAAACAGGTGTGCATTAACCCTGTGGATTTAACTTCTTGCATATTTCCCTTCTTAAATCTTCTTAACAGAAGGGTATTTGGGATGGCATCCAAGCATCGCTAGAGTCAAATACAGCAGAGCCACTGTTTGTGGTTCTTTTAATGGGCAAAGCAGTGAGGTATTGTAGAGTCTTTCCACAGAGTATTCCAAGAAAAAAATCAAGTTAACTGAAAAAATGCAGGATCCATATGAGTTTGTTACATGCAATAGCAGGGGATAAAAGACACTGGCCAGAGCGTGTCCTACCCTCCTGTGAGAGGCTCTTTTCCATTCCTGACAACACTGAACTATTATTTTACCAACAGGTATATTTCCTGATGTTTGACATAATGAAGAAGGCACAACACTAAAGCAAATCCTCATTCTGCCAATCTTAGTCTTTCAGTATGTGATACCACTAAGTTCCAGAATTAATAATAAATAGTTTGTTTGCATTTTAACTATAATCTGGGCATAAATATTTTCAAGTAAATTCTAGAAAATAAAAACTATCATCATTATTTTCTAGTTCCTACAGGCCAGCTTTCTTCTCTTTTAAACTACATTCAAGTTTAGTTCAGTGAGAGGCTGGGCTGCTGAAATTGGCTCTACCAGGCTTAAACTGACATTATTAGCATTTGTTTCCAGAGAGACCATTTCAAACAGGTGGCTATTAGATTCCAATTAAGAAGAGAAAAAAGGCATAACAATCTCCATATCGCCCATTAGCCATTTGCCAACAATTTTGTTCTGGTTTTGATTTCAGGAGTTGCTCAAGCTTAGAATAAACATAATTCCTTTGAGATAAAAAACTGCTGTGTAAAGTAAATGCCTGGAAAATAGAATTTCCCTCAACAGTTTAATAATATTTTGCAGCTTTCCAGAGGGACCGTGCATGGATATATGAATTCACATCTGCCACTATTCAGAAGCTCTGAGACACAGAATCAACAGAATTTGACAGGGAGGTAGCTGTATCTGAAGGCTCTGGCTGATGAAGTGAACCAGCTTCTGCTGAGGCAATTCAGGGGTAGCACACCCCATCCTGCCCCTTGAAGAGCATTATTTGATACACAACTGAAGGCAAAGGATTAAGTTCCTAGTAGTTTCTCAGCAACTGCATTTTACAAATAATAATGTTAAAAATGAAATTAAGATCAGTATAAATTAGGATGCCATACCATTCACTGCAGCAGCAAAGGGATCAGCCTGATTTTGCTTCTACTCTCCCTCCCTTGAAAACAAAAGTCTCTAGCAGAGGTGTACAGCAGACAGAAGCAGCATCTCTTGAACTGACAGTAAGATCTGCCTGAGCAATTCTTTGTGGGTATTGCCTAGCAAAATGGAGTACAGCTCTCTACAAACTGCTTTAAAACAGAACTGCCTGATCCCATGGCTCATTTGTTGTATGCTAATGAGGATCTGTAACAAAGACAGAGCTATTAATTTCCTCAGTGGTTTTTGTAGCTCTTTGCTACTAGAACATCTAATTGACATACACTAATAAGTTATTTTCACAGCAGTCCTGTAAGGAGAGAAGAGATTATTTTACAGACAACTAACTGAGCCAGAGAGAAAATGTCTGCTAATTTTGGGTGCTCATCACCAGATGTGTGATATGATTTCAGCATATTAACATTACACAGAACATTGTATAGGCAAAGAACAGCTATCAGTTGCCTAAATGGCAGCTGCATCTGCTCAGCATGGCTACCAATCACTTCTGAGCCCCTCCTGGCAAGCACATAGAAAACAGAGAGCCTATTTGCCAGTTTCTATGAAAGTTTGGGTTAAGCAATTTTACTTTTATTACTCCTGATCTTCAAAGAGCAGAAAATCCCAGTCTGCTCTCTCCTTTTGCTGTTACAGCTCACTTTGCATGCCCCTTTCAACTTCCACAACAAATAAGCTAAGAGCACTCAGTCTACAGGGTGTACTTTGCACAGTTTTGTTTTGAGTCAAAAATAGAAACCAGTCTGTAGAAAAAGGAGAAACAACCATGTAATTATGATTGTATAACAGCATGTATGCTGACAGGGAGGCATGCAGAAGGACAATCCCCATGCTAACATATTTTAGCTACAATTTCTTAAATTAGGTAATGATTTTATACATGAGTTTTTTAAGCAAAACAAAAGAGAATGCAGAAACATCTGGGTGCATTTCCACCAATTCGGCTGTTCTCCTAGGTTCCTTTCAGCTAACAATCACTAGTGGAAAGAACAGACGGGCATTCTGCATCTAAAGGGCACACTTTGCTAGTATGTTGCAAAATGTTTGCTCACAGCAAAGGAACAGTGAGAACTGGGCAGGAAGACAGAACAGCAACAAAGAAATTAGCAAGATGACACAAATGCATCCACATCAAAATATTAACAGATAAAATAATTCTTACAGTAAAGGCTTATGCACAGCTCCAGCTCAAGCAGGTTCACACCCTGGACCTGTGCCACTCATATCTGAAGAGAGTGACATAAATTAGAATAATCTAGATAATTAAAAAGAGACAGCAAATATACTCAACTTGGAGAATAAGACCCTCTCATAATACAAGATTAATAAAATAGGGCACTTGGTTTTGATAGCTAAGCATTCCCCAGTGTAAAAGCATATTAAATAGATCACTGACCTGCAACAGCTGAGAATACCCAGCTCATCTGATCTTTAATTAACCAGTCACTGATATTTAAGACATAAGGCAAATGAAGAACAAATGAAAGCCAGTTTGGGTAAGTGGAAAAGACCAAACTACATAAGTTTAATGTACAGGGAAGGCTTTAGCTAAAGAACCAAGCAATAAACTCAATCTGTCTTTCTCTATCACCTACAAAAGGGAGGTGGCATTGTCTCATGCCCACAGAAATGCCTTCCGATTTCCAGAGCAGTGATGACAAAATGAGAGGAGATGCAAGAAAGAGCTCAGGGGCAGAATTGTGCTAACACTTAAACAACATGGGGAGAAGCACCTTCTGCAAGACAGTCCTTGCATCATTGAGAATTTCTTAGATTATTTTGACATGTATAGCAAAGTTACTACAAAACACTGGACACATTTGCTGCACATCAGAATAAACACATTTACTCTTCTAACTAAGGCGTGGTAAAGCAGAGTGTTTGTCTTTCTTCAGGCAAAATGTCAAAATAGGTAACTGAACAAGAGAAAGACCAAAACCAAACAGCAATCCCCTCAACTAATTAATACCTGTGAAGGCATTCATGAACTTGGGGTTATTCAAAGTAAGTATTGCAATGCCATTGTCTTCTTTCACAAGGTTGACAGATCCACCAGAAAACTGTTGAAGTTTCTTCTTTATCAATTCTTCCTCATAGCCATGAGCACCATTATACAGTGACAACCTTCTTTGCTGTAGTATCCTTTTCATTGTAATCTGAAGAAAGTTCTTCCACAAAGCAAGGGCCATTTCTGGAAATACAGGGAGTGAGGGGAAAAAAAAAAATTAGGAAACTTCTTTTGAAATCCACTTCAGTCCTCTGAGAAAGAGGGAAGTATGACAGCAGCAACTAATATACAGGTGATACAATCATAACAGTTGGCAGAAATCACTGCCAACTATATTAGCAAAATTCTTCATTTGAATCTACCATCACAAGTAAACAGAAGTTGTTTTATGGAGTGATTTTAGTAGTTAAGCCAGGTATTAGCACCTTTTAAAATATTTCCTTTTAAAATTTACCAAAAAAGTTATTGTGTGCAGAAAGCAAAAGAGGCTCAAAAACTGCAGAAAAATCTACATATTCCACTAGATCAATTTACTCTGTATTACTCTTCCAAACCCTCTCTCACCCTTCCCTCAAAGAAAATACCAAGACTTTCAAACACACCTATAATGGAAGAAAAATCCTATCAAATCCCACAACTTTCAAGATCTGGATGTCCTGCTTTTCTGTAAGCAACTATTAGAGCAAGACCTTCCCCAGAGAAATACCTGAGGAACTTAAAAATTAAGAACTGAAGATCATTCTTATATCGAAGTCTGCTCCCTGTCACCTAATTCCATTAACACAATTGTCACACCTTATCTTAAAACTAATTAGTCTGCCTAGCCTTTGATTGCTATGTGCTTTTCCCAGTCATCCCAGTAGCACTTTGAGTTAATCTCATTTGGGCACAGAGTCTGTGCAGTGCTCCCAAGGATGAGAAGTGTGCAGCAGTATTATGCATTGAGCGCCATACTTGCCTTTTATACAGGTAACAATACTTGTAAAGTATTTCTGTGTACCAGTGTACCCATGGCCTATTCCTCTGCTATTTCCACTCTACAGTGTACGACTGTGGATCGGGAAATAACAAGAAAGTAATTATCACTTGATCTGCATCTCTGCCTTAATTTATTTACTCTGGAAATGGGTGTACTGGAGAAAGCAGTTTACAAGTGACTTGAAAGAAACTGGGTAAAGCCTGAACTGAAAACAGCTGATCTGGAAATAAAAGTCATCTTAGACACCAATCAGAATGGGAATCAAAAGAATCCCCACAGGACACGGCAAAAAAATGCTTGTTATTTTGCAATTTGATAGAGTAGTCCTACCTTTGCCCCAACTTACTTTTTAATGGGCTTGACCACTCAGAAGACCTGGTAGATGCTAATTTTTTGATAACTGGGAAAAGACCTTCTTTCTTCCAGAATTGTATTTGGCAGAAACTAGATACTTTCAAAATTAGCAAGCAGCTGTTGGTAAGTTTTTCTCAGGTGAACTCAGAACACAAACACACTCACTGAGACAGAATTTGGTGACAGCTACATTGTATGCTCTGTTCAGGGTATCTTACAGACTCAACGTTTTTGAAAACCTTTATTATTTTCACATGATCAAGGAAATGCACATTAAAAACCACAGACAATTAGCTCCTAATGAAACAAGTGAACAGCCCTGTGAGGTGAACACTTATCTTGTCACTGGCTGTACCATTCTACACTAAACTTGAAAATGCTTCTCTTGGTGCAGGTATAGTCGTTATTCAAAGGGAGGAGGAGTTTGCAGAGCAATCACAGTATGGGATGTGAAGGTACATGCAGCAATACCACGCAACTGTGAAAAGCCATCTATGCCAGCAGATTCATACCTGTCCTGCCAAACTGCAGCCAGCAATACCACAGGATCTCACAAGCTCAACACAAAGAAACTAGTAAGGCCTACACAAATCTATGCATTATAAAATCATCTGCACAAGAAAACTTAAAGGGATGATTTTTTAATATCTGTTGGCAAACAAGGCTTTAATCTGTCACAATGAACCTTTCCAAAATGTAAACTAATAAAACTAATTACAAAATTTAATCAAGTTTAAAATCAAATTGAATACAAGATTCATTACTTCATAAAAAAACATGCCCTGACTGCTGCTGCACCCAAACACTCTCCATCTATGCACATTCTAATAGTCCGCAACACTTCTGCTACCACCTTTCAGAGCTTTTAAAATTTTATTTAAAGAGTGAAAATGGGTTTCTAAAGCTCATTTCTCCTAATTGGTTCTTTTTATATTCAGTCTCTCAAGAGAGAGACAGCCTTCCCCTTTTCTCTAAAACCTCAGCAGTCATTCCTCCGCATATTAAAGCAATAAAACTTTCCATCCAGCCGCTAGCTTTTGCTCAGGAAAGAACAAACATGAAATACATGGACAGTGCAGCCAATCCTTGTAAAGTGTACCTTGAACAACCAACTCCCAATTTTTAATGAATACAAGGTGTCCCCAGCTCTCATACTAAAACAGACTAGATCGAATTCTCTAGGAATGACTGGCTTGAAAGCAAAAAGGAGGGGGGGAAAAAGGCTGTTCTGCTAACTTAACCACTTACTGACATGAACTATTTTATGGCTTTTTTACACTACTGAATTTCTCATGACAAGAAATATAGTGAGCAAAACAAACTTAAGATATGGAAATTTTATTCCAATGAAAAAAGAGTCTGTCATTTTCAATTGCGTGGTTATATGCATTAACAGCTCTTTAATATTATCACTATGGTAATAAAGAACAGCAGCAAGTGCAAGATTAGAAAACAAATTGGATACCACTGCCTGCTGATCATGACTCATGATTAATGACTCATGCAAGGTTTAATCTTTAAATTATTTTCTTTACAACCATCTCCTACAGTACCGGTCAGTGACCAATGTAATTTTTTAATAGAAATGAGATTATTTTAATAGTTCAGTCTGACTGAGCTAACCACTCAAGAAAAGTATGATAGGAAGAGCTAGAGCTCTCTCAGTCTAAAGGGATTTCTGCTGGTATCTGACAAACAACACCCAGAATTTCAATCAGTACAGAGCGCTCACAATCCATTGCATGACTGAGATTGATTATTTCTGTATTTTGCATGAAAGCAGCGAAAGAAAGATGTTGCAGAAACACTTACAATGTTGTAGGACCAGCCAGGAGATATTATTAACACTAAAATTTTCAGATTTTCAGTTTAGCATAATCACATCTATTTATACATACTTACAGAAATGGAGTCTTAGTCTAATTTTAAAAAGGCAACACGCTATACCCATTAGCCTCTGTAGCAAAGGTAATTTATTCACAGTTCCTACAATGAAAAACAGCCCAACCTGACAGTATAGGAATAACAGTGGTCAATTAGCATCTTTCATATGTTTTAAGTGCTACAGCTTTATATATCACTGGTGACAACTAAGAGAGAAGCCAACAGTATGGCCATCAATAGTTGTTCATTCCATAGTTATTGTACCTCTTACACAAACCAACAGTTTAAATCCCATTTGACACTCAAGTGATATTGTAACACCCTTGCCTGTGGGGCACCAGACTGTGGGTTAATATAAACACATCCAGTGCCAGCACTTCAGTACAAAGGACCAACACACATTATGCAAGAGCAGCACATATATTTACATGCAAGCACTCACAATCTATGTATTTTTGTGCATGCAGATTATCAGAGGCCTTCTGACAGCCTCTGGCAACTGTCTGGGTACAATGCAGACTTACAATGTTAATAAAACATAGTAATACTAGGGATAACACCAACATAAATACTCTCTGAGTAGATTCTTTGGGAAATTTGTAAGTCTTGAACAAGGGTATTTGCCCAGTCATTACAACTACTCTGTTGCAACCCAAATGTCTCCTAACACATGATGTACCAAACAGCAACCTCCAGCAATGCTGCCAATTGCAATTATCACTGAACATTAAGACACCTGGCCAAAGTAAGAGGTAAGGGCTGTATGTAGCAAGTTTCTAGAAGAAAGGGCAGAAGAGCTAATACAAACCAGAGAACTGAATCTTAGGAGCTGTATGCTCAAACAAGAAACACTGCACTACACAGCAAGCTAAATCAGCAAGTTAAAATACATGAGCAAGGAAAATTCCAGTTTAAAAATGGTGCCTGAATTATTGACACAAGTCAGGGAAAAAGAAAATGGGGAAAAAAAGATGCAGGGATGTGTTTTCAATACATCAGAGAAACAAGCATGCCCTTTCATCTGGGGCAGGATGTGACAGGTGTGATGAGCAGATATAGACCCTGGAAAAAAAACCCCATCAACTGAATTTCTAGGTTTGGATGAAGGTATACTGAGATTAAGCATAACAGAAATAAAGGGATTCAACAGACAAAATCCACAAAATAAATCTCAGGGAGGAGAAAATATGCAAATGGCATTAAAAAAACAATTAGGCACTTTTGTGAGACTACCAAAGGCATCAAGGGCACTTGGTCAAGAAGAAATCCTGACTTGATGAAGACCTTTGGCAGTTGCAATTTCAGCAACAAGCACAGAAGTGCAAAGAAGGGAAGAAAGGTTAGAAGATGTGAATTGAGGATAATGATGAGATGACTCACAATTCAGCCCTGTGGGTGGCTTACCAGTCATTTAAAAGGCATTCACCTGTGCTAGAGAGCAGTCACCATGACTGGCAGATGCTTCAACAGGTTCCTGTAATGGCCAATTAATGAAAAGCAAGTGGTGGCCCAGTACCGAGGGCTGGCACAACTGACCCTGCAGCATGAAAGCAGATGAAAAGGCAGAGTGATGGAGAAACAAAGCATGAAAATAGCCCATTTGTAGGGAAAAAAAAGTGGGTTGAAAATGAGTGAAAATAACAACTGTCTGTAACCTTAGGAAGTAGGCTGGTGGGTGATTATATGGAATAAAAAAAAAAAAGAAAATAAATTATGGTGTTGGACAAAGAGAAGAGATTCAAACACAAAAAGAGGCCAGCTTGGTCTCACAGTGACAGGGAGTCAGTAGACCCTGCCTTCAGACACAAGAAAGGTGTAGTAGAGAGGACTCACACACAGGATTCCTCTGCTGTCAGTTGCTTGTCACCACCCCTCACCTGAAGGTTACAGAGCCCTCCACCTACCTCACCCACTTATCCACCTCTCTGCTTTCCTTCCACGATATGTGGGTTAAGTTAACCTAAACACCTTGTCCAACAGGTCCTCCCACTCTAATAATTACCAGACGAAGCAAGCTGAGGGCAGTCACTTCTCCAGCTGGCTTCCTCACTGCTGAAAGCAATCAGTGAGCAGATCATAAGCATGCTAAAGGATCAGCACAGAAAACCTACTGACAAAACATAATTTGCAAATACAGAAACTAAACAAAGCTGGGGAGCTGAGGAGATTCTGCCTCCCCAACAAGGGAAGAGATCCCTCATGCCTTTCTCAAAATGTCATGGCTCTCAAACTTGCTGAGCCCTGTTCAAAATTTTAGTACATTGTCTCTGGTACCTGCACTGTAGACAAATTAGATGGGATCAACAATCCCTCCAGTTCATCAAGTTACTTGAAAAGCCTTATGACCCCTCTAAAAACAGGCTTTAAAAGTAGCTGGTATTTTCAAGGACAATTTTGTATCCTCTGTATTACTGTTGAGAGAACAAAAGATTTGGGCCTGCTACTTTCTAGATGTCAGCATTAGAAACAAAGTTTATCCATCCAGAAGCTGAAGAAACAAGAAATGAGACCATGTCCAAATCAACTAACTGAAATAGCATCAAATAATGTACAAGGGAAATAAAAATTAACTGGAGGAAGAAAAAACTTTTAACCCTGTAAGTAAAAAAAACCCCTTGCCTGTAGATTCAGTTTTAAGCTGGCTGACCATTTGCACCTCGTTTCTGTTTTTCTCTCTCTTTTTTTCTTATTATTTCATCGTTTCTGAGCAGCTCAATTCTGGGCATAGTAAGCTACGGCTTTCCAAACTATGTGTTCTTCGTTTAGTTTTTTAATGATCCCTGTAGGCTAGAGTTTAGATGTGAATTGTCCTTCCATATCTAAACAATTACATTCTTTCTTAATTACATCTTAATAATTTTGAAGAATAGTAAACAAATCACAAAGATACATACTGAAAAACAATGGTATTTAAGGATGCAAAACAACTGACAAAGAAAGCCTTCCCATAAATACAGATGACACTACATAAAAACATTTGATTTTGGTCCCATGGTGAGTGAAAGATTTTGAGTTTCATAGCAGAGAGCAAGAACCTGTTATCTTCTGCAAAAAGCACTCGGGCCCTTTATTTTTTAATGCTTTGATCCAAAGAGGTTCTCTTCACACGTGTCATCAAAGGAGCTTTTTAAACAATGACAGAAAAGTCTTTTAAGTTCACTGCCCACTAAGTGTGTTTTAGACACCTTTAGGAAGGGCAGATGCACAACTTCACACGAAAGGAAACAACCACAACCAACTCATCATTTGCCTTTCAGTCACCAAATCCTGAACCATAAACGCATGAATCCAATTCTTGCCGTAACTGCAAATACTGATGCTTTCCCAATGGTTGCCTTGAAAAGTGTAGCTTTTATAGTCAAGAAGTATTCTGAATTCCACTTAATTCACTGTTCTTTACTATTCTCACCTTACCACCACCACCCATAAATGCTCCTGCCAACTCCAAAACAACCACATACCGAGGTGCGAGCCGGCCACGCAGCCACGATTCTCCTGTCCCCCTGTCACAGCAGTGGTGACCAGCAGCACCACACCGGGACCGCCTGTCCCCGGCTTCCTTGGCTCCACACACTGAATGCCGGGAAGCAATGGCAACCTCCCTGCACCCTGGGAAGATGTCAAGATTCAAGAGACGGAGGGGTGGAAGCTACTTCCCCAGCGGACATTTTTTGCTGCTAACCTGCGACGCCAAAATCCCGGGATTTTGGGATCGCAGTCTGATCTAGGGATCAGTTCACGCGGTCTGACCTAGGGAAGCTTTTCTGACACTTTTTCTTTTTACAAAATGACTTTATGTTAAATCAACCGCCAAGGCAGGGCTCAGTGCCGAACAGGGCCGAAGTGGGCGGTGACCGGCGGTTCCCAAAGCGGGACCCGAGGCGTCAGGGCTGAGCAGAAACACCGGCGGCCTCTCCCGCACCGAAGGAGCCACCGCGCCCCAGCCGCGGGCGCCCCGAGGCCTCGCGGGGACCGGGACGCCCCGCGCCTGCCCCGCCCCGGACGCTGCCGGGGCCCCGCGCCGCCTCGGCGGCCCCGTTTCCCCGCAGATGCCCCTTTCCCCCCCGAGGGCCGCGGCCGGCCGGGGCAGCGGAGCCCTGCGGCCGGCACTGACCTGGGCCCGGCTCTGACCGGCCCCGGCGCCGGCGGAGCAGCGGAGGCGGGCGGTGCTGCGGGGAAAGGGCCCCGCCGGGAACCGCGGCTGCGGCCTCCGGGCCGGGCCCGCCGCCGCCTGTCGGGGCAGCCCCGGGCCCGGCGGCGTCGGGGCAGCCCCGCGCCCGGCGGTCCCGGGAGCTGGGGCTGACTTGGGGCCGGTAGGAGAGGGCTTCACACCGCGTCCATAGAGGCGTGACCCCTAACAGCGAGAACTCCGCCTGAATTTAAGCAATTTTGAAGCAGACGATACTTGTCAGCTCCAAAATTGCTAAATAGTACATAAGCAGGTCGTCATTATTGTTGTTTTCTGCACCGATCGCCTCCCTCTCTGAAAACCAAGCCCTGTGTTTCTGTCCTAGTCAGGGCAATTGGAGATCCTCGTTTCTCCGCTGGCTCAGGACAAGGTCTCGCCTTGTCCTGCCGGGAGCATCCAGCCTGGAGCGGCAGGGCCCCCGCCTGCTGTGCCTGGGGTGCGCAGCAGGCAGCAGAGATGTCAGCTCCCTGTCCACGTGGCCACAAGGAGAGACCTGGGCTCCCCATTTTCACATCCATCTATTTTACCTGTCAGCCTAAGTGGGAGCTCTTTCCAGCTGTCCTGCTCCTGGCCGCTGTGCCTCTCCGGCTCCAGGTGCAGCTCACCTGTACCAAGCTCTGGCAGCTGGGCCAAAGTGCTGAGCATGCCGCAAGCTATCCTGGCATCAAACTGGAATTGTGTAAACTTGAGGCTGGCATAAAATGGCACTGTCACATACGGCCCTGCCCTCGGTTTTGCCAGCAGCCAGATCAAGGGAAATAAATGGTTTCAATGAAGATCGCTTAGTGCTTTGCAAATTCAAAACATTGTGCAAATATGAGCCAGTCTTTCTGTGTCCTTGTTGAGACATATACTAAGACAGCTCAGTTGTAAGTATTTGTAGCATGGCTGAAATATGTAACTGGAAATATATCTTCTCCATCTTTAGTAAAGCTGTTTTTCAACCCAGCTGTCAATAAAATGTTCCAAAATTGGCCCAGTTCATTAAAAATTATGATTGAATATGTAGGGATTTCAATTATTCATTTATGTGGGGAAAACAAAAGTTTTACATGCTGAACAAGTGCTTTCAACTTTGTATTATTCAGAGACTCGAGAATATGACAGTCTAGTCCCAGGCAGTGCTATCTTTATACAATAGAAGGATCCATTTCCTTTTTACAACACTATCTGCAACAAGCAGGCTCGCCTCTTGTTTTTCCTCTTGGGTTCACAAAGAAATTTTCCAGTAGGATTCAGCCCTGCAGTTGTGTCTGGAAAATCTCAATAAAGATCTGTGTGAGTGAAGCTGCTCTCACCAGGTCCTGCTCCTAGGGCCAGTCCCCTCTTTGGAGCGGAGCGATGCCCAGGCACGTCCCAGCTCGGTCGGGAGCAGAGGAAGGCGACGGCGGCTGGAAGCTCGTGGTTTTCCAGGTAACATATTGCCACCTAGCAGCGCTTGCTGGAAGTAGCACAATCCGGACCGGCAGATCCATAAACCAGTTTGCCTCATAGTTGGTTTTATTGCCTTGCGTCATATAGGACATAAGGAAAAGACTAGGATGCACTCAGAGTGAAGAATGAGGATTGTAGGAAAATGAACAGGTGGATGGGGTCATCTTTGAAAACAGACATTAAAGACCAGACAGGCTGTAACCTTCAGCAGGATGGTGACTAGTCTCCTGGATGTTTGCCTGTACAATAAAAAAGAAAAAGAAAGGGAAAAATTGTAAAATCCTGCAAAGTTGCTTATTCTTATTCTTGCACATTATTCCACTGATTTCAATAACACTTTCTCCTTGCATTGCTGAAGCAGTACTGACCTAGGAGAGTCAGGTCACCACCTGAATTATACGGTATGTGCCCATTCCCTGTTGCTGACCCAGAAGCTGGTGACAATGTACTGGCTAAAAGAGCAATGCTTCACTCTCAGTTTCAAGGCTGCCAGACTGAAATATTGAATTCCAATAGATACAGAGCTCCTGGGTGCTATTTTATGAACTCCTTTCAGAGCAATGGAACAGATAGATGACAGATCTGGGCTTAGATCTCAGGAATTATTGGATACTAAACAACACATAAACCCACAGTCAGTTCATAAAGGGTCTCTTGAATGTAATTTTTAGGAGGCAAATATCATCAGCTCTGTGTGGAAGTGTGGCAGGCTAAAGGATGGTGTAACATATACTTCAAAGACTAGACCCACATAAAAAGATGGACACATGCATTCTATTCCTAAATTTCTGAAATATTTCTAAAATCTAGATTTCTAGATCCAAAATCATAATATTCAGTTTCTCCTTACAGCCTCACCCAAGAGGCCCCCAAATCCCATTTGTGCCTGACAGCTGTGATTCATGGGAAGAGACAATTTATATCAGGTTAGCTAACAAGACTCCCACCCCATCTGTCTCTCCTGTCCTCACTGCAGATATCTGAAATACCCCAGAGCTGCTTCACTTTCTAAATGCAGCCCCACGTGCCAAGTTACACTTGGTTTGATTTTGTTAGGCAGGGACTGGCTGGGGACAGGGCAGGACCGTGAGTACCTCAGAACTGCAACTGTATCAGTACTTGTATGTCAGCCCCTTGTTCACTTCATGCACCACAGCTGCCAGTTTCTCACACAGTATTCGGTCACTGGATGTGTCTGCAAAGGGCTCAGCTCTTCCCAGGTAGCTCCCTACCCGTCCTCTCACAATGTGTTGATTTTATGTTCTCTGTCTATGTTGTTTAAGGATTTCCTCCTGCAGAGCTGACTCTGAGCTCCACCAAGGCATGGCTGGAAGATGAGGTAAGGAAACACCTGCCTCTGTAGCACAGCATGGGGAGTGTCACCCAGGCCCTCTTCTGCCAAAGCAAACCAGCTCATTTCTCTGGGGAAGGTGCTCTGATCACGAGGCTGTGGTGTATTGTTGGGAAGTTGAGGGAAAAAGGAGCCCTGGCCCATGTGCTAAAAGCTGTTTCTCTTGACACAGCATAATGAAATATTCATCAGGCCAGAGAGCAGGAGAGGTTCAGCATGGCCACAGCTTGGTACTTGCTCACACTCTCAGTGACCCTGCAAATACTAGATATTTAAACATTAATAGCTACTTAAGTTAGTGTATGAGTCTATGGCCTTGAAGGTCTTTTCCAACCTAAACTGTTCCATGTTTCCATGCCATATAAAGCAACTTGAACAGATAGAGTGAAGTATGTTCTTGCTCTGCGAAGTCCTCTCTCTGCTTACAGCTCACTGTGCGAAGAGTGGCCTCAGATCAACCAAAAGGGTTATCAGGTCCCTGCCAAGTGCTCTTACCTTTCACTTCACCAACACTGTAATTTGATTAGACACTAATTTTCTGATAGAAAATACATACAGTACAAAAACATGCTTGTTTGTGGTGTACCATCCTACACAAGGTAAGAGCTGACTTCACAAGACAAAATACCAGCCCACTTCCACTGGGAGGTGGTGATCTCACACTTCTCCCTTCTCAGTCCTGGGAGTGAGAACCAGGGGAGAGCCAGCTGAGCTCACCCAACTGTCAGGAAACTGCTTTAGCAGAGCAACTAGTTTCTCTTTGGATTCCAGGGCTAAGGAACTGAACCAGCTTGGCGTGCTGCTGGTGGAGCCTGAGGGACACAAAGCAGGGGAAAGAAGATGGAGGAAACCAGAGGAGGAAGACCATCCTGTTTTAGCAGCATTGAGTTATCAAATGAGCTCAGTTCTATTATTAGTTCTGACTCTTCCAGTGGCACTCAGGGCTTTGCCAATTTGTGAAGAGGAAGTGGGTTAGAAATAGATGGCCCAGGGCAAAGCTGAGAGGTGCATGAGTGGGCCCCTCTCTTTTGAGGGGGCAGCCAGCCACTGGCATGGGCTAATGATGGGCTAATTGTACTGGAAAACTCCACTCTAAATCTCTTTGAAGATCTGGCTTTTCCTTCATTTCCTTAGGTCTCTGTTGCTACTCCATTCTGTAAAACTTTCAGAGGAAAAAAAAGCATCTCTTTCTCCAAGAGCATTTGAATCACACCGAAGTAGGCCAGGTGATAATTGCACACCACATTGTAGTGCTGCTTAAATGTCAGATGTTAATTAAAGCCTTTCCTGGAAATGGGGCATTAATTAGGGCAAATGCAGCTATTCTTTATGGACGCTGACTAACCAGTGAGTAAAAGCATTATTTAAACACTGGTATTGAAACTGTTAATTTTTATTTGTCTGAGGTGTGTTTGTTATTGAAAGAAAAACAACTGAAAAAAATTATAACTCCTTGAACTTATTGTTCTTTCTTTTAAAGACAGTTTTAAATAAATATTTTGGCACAAGAATATTCACGCACACACAGATTGCAATAGGAACATTTCAGTATTAGGTCCAGATGTCTCTAGCAGTTGTATAACCTTGGTAGGAATTCTTAAATGCTGTAGATATTAAATACAGCACTGACCTGCAAAAACAGCCTGTTGTGGCACTTCACTTGTGTCTTTCTTTTCTTAAGAAAATGGCACTATTTGCATGAATAATGGTACACCAAAATGTTAGCTAAGTCAGGGCCAAAAAGTAAGGCATGTGTTTCCTTTGAAATTTTTCTGAACAACTCTGAATTGTTGGGGAGAATCATAATATTGATAAAGGATGTAAGTGTTCAAGATTTAAGATATATATCAAAGCTTTGCAGCTTAACCATCTTGCTTTTTGTTTCTTTGGCCTGGATTCAGCAAAGCAATTAAGCCCCTAAATAGCACCATTGATTTCAGTGACACATAAGCAGTTGGTTGAATCAGGCCCACTCTGCCTGCCAAACCACATTCCTTCTTGCCTCCCAGTGCATTAGAGCTTTTGGAAGAGCGGTTCCAGTTTTTATCAGTAGCTGTAACATAAAATCATGGTCTACATTGGCACTTCTGTGCCTAGATACCTCTGCAGGAGGTCCACATATGAGAAACTGTGCAGAGATCTGGCTGCAGATTTCAGTCTTTAGCACTGCAGCATTTCCACCAAGCACATGGCTGAGCACACTGCTGCAGGCGCCATCCATTGCAATGTCTTCATTGTCACAGCACCTACATCTCTGCAACTACGGCAGAGACAAACCCTTGATTCAGAACTGTCCTCTTCAAGTATGGCCATTGGAAAGAATCCCCTGTATCTGCCATGCCAGAGAAACAACTGTTGTGCATGGAGACCGTGAGATGGTGGGGGCACAAGTCCTGCAGCCATTTCGGGCACTGGGGCATAGACGGGTGACACACTGACTGCCAGATTCCCAGCTCCAGTTCCTGTGGCTGCTGGTCACAGAAACACTACACTGCTGTTTGTTTTGTTCATTACATTGTTCTAATGCCCCTTTTCACATGAAGAGATAGTGGTTCCAGGTGAAACAGAAAATGATGTGATGTGATGTGAGGATTGTTGTTAAATGAGAAGAACTGGAATATTTTTAGGTACCTCTTTACGGTAGCATTATCCCCTGCTCCCATCTGCCGTTATGTTTCTATTTTGTCTTTCCTGGTCATCACTATTTTTCACTCATGATATTTTTCTAGTTCACACTTTACAGAGAAAGGAGAAATTGTGAGAATTAAGTGGTGGCAGGAGGGGCAGAGCATTCCTCTTTAAAAGCAGAGGTTTTATTTTTCTCAAGTACATGTTACATAAGTGTATCACTTCCACAGCTGAAATATTTCAAAAGATGGATAATGAGGTTGTCAGCTGGACTGGGGGAGAGCTCCCTGCTGAATCCTATGACTCCAGGTTCATCAGGGCTACTGGACTTTAAATGGGAAAATGGACCAACTTAGAGCTCATCCTGTAGTAGCCAACATTAAATAAAAGCCCAAAGCACGTGAAAATATTGTACTGGTAAAAGAGGTTATTTAAAAAAGAAACTTCTGACTGTCACCTGAGATTTCATGGTATTAAGTCTGGATATTTTAATAACATTAAAGAACAGTTGATAGCTGTGATCATGTCTCTGAAGTAGTTAATTAGGTTGAATTAATTTATATCTACATGCCAGTGTTTTTTAACTACTGTAAAAAGCTGGGTTTGTATATATTTCTTTGTTTTTACAGGAAAAAAAAAAAGAACGTCTACTAGTCTTAAAACCTTTAAATATTAACCAGGCCCTGCACTCTTCCTCACTGAAAGCATAGTCCTGTACAGATCTAAAGTTCTAACCCATTGCTCTTTTTTACAGTTTCAAAATTTACAACTTTTGTGGTTTAGTTCAAAGCTAAAAGCAAATGCAGAGAGATTTGGAAATGAAATAAACATTTAGAGATTTTTGTTGTGGTGTGATGTTTCCTGTCCTGGCTCATTTACCCCTGTCAACACAAGCTAACTGGACAAACAACATACAAACCTATCAGTTAAGTGTTTGGGGTTTTTTAAAATAAATAAACACAGCCTGAAGTAACAGCTAACATAAATAACACTGGAACATTGATCTCTTTGAGTCACCCTATTGTTCATGCTATATTTCCTTTGCAGTACACTCAAATCTTATTTTATTCAACTTGTTTTAGATAGGTGTGTATTGCCAGCTGGCCCAAAGAAAGGGGGGTGCAAAATCCCTGGACTGTCCAAGGTAACCGGGGGACGGCAGTCTGGAGTCAGCATAAGTGTAAGCTTGCACTGTGTCCCTGAGGCAGGGCTGCTCATGCTTGCATTGGCTGTGCAAAATGTGGTGGTACAGTCAGTCAGCTTTATTTCAGGACCGCTGCAAAGTACATCTGAAAATATGGCCAGTCTATCCTGACAAGAAATAGCATAAAGAAATTAATGTTTTGTCAGTTTTGTCATCTCCCTTACCACCTTTCAGATACATGCAAATAAAATAGGATTTGAAATATTAACAAAAAGCCTGAATCATTAGAGAATTTCTTTCTGCTTTCTGGTGCTTCAACAACATATACTTCCCAGCAATACACAAGAAAACAAAGGGTACAAGCTTTTAACTGCTGAAACAAATTAATTAATCGCAGTTAATGCATTATTTAATGCAGACAAATTTATTTTTCTATTCCCATAAAGCTGGTGATGAGGTACCATGTCATCATTTCCAGAGGTACTTAGGATTTCTGTTGGTCTTCTCTTTACACTTGTTAGCATCAATCAGCTGGCAAGTTGTGTGTCTGTGTGTGCATGTGTATTAAAGGGGAGTCTCCTGCCTTTCCCTTTACCTCCCCTTCCCCTTTGCAGAATGATGGATGGATGACTACACAGACATCCTCCATAGTGTGTTTTCTAACACTAGATATTGGTGTTACTGTTTGTTGAATGTGATCAGACCTGTGTGGCCATGCGGTGTGCTGTGCAGTATTCCATTTGCTGTTTCTCATCCAAGCAGGAAGAGATGGGTAGGAAGCATAATCTCATATTTAAAAACAAACAAACACAAGCCAAAACAAATAAAAGAAACCACTGCAAAAAAAGATAGGAGAAATTAATCTTCCCACAGACTCAGCACAAAGGTCCTGCATGGTGTAGTAGTCTCACCTCAAGCCCTAAGTTGTTAAAATCCTGCCTGGGGCCCTGGCACCCAACCTGTCTGTCTGGGAGTCGCAGAACAACTACTGTGCTCCAAGTGTCATTGAGGAAGGATTAGGCAAGCAGAGAAAAACTGAATTTTTGTCTGAATACAAACATGAGACAGTCTCTGTCTGACACCTGCCGGGTCACAGCAAGGTCATAGTCCTCCTTAGGCAGCATTAACACTCACATGTATTTGTGCCACTCCACAGCACTTTGGTCTCTTCCTGGATTGCTCTCTGGTGCATCTCAGCTGTTTGTCAAACAGCTACAACAACAAATCCTTTACCAAGTAGAAGAGAGGCTGAAATACCACCTGAAATGCATGTGGTACAGGTCTTTGAGAGGAAGGTGGGAAAAAACTTCCATCAAAAAGGGGCAGTGGTGGCTGGCTGACCCCATCTCTTGGTGGGCTCCAGTGCAGCTGGCAGGTGGGTCCCTGCAGTAGCACCCAGCTCCAGCTGCTGCCCTGACTCAGAACCAGGACTGACTGCTGGCTGAGCCATTGCTTCTCACAAAGGTTCCTCATTAGAGATAAAGGCTTTTTCCATGCTGTAACTGAATATTGGTCCTGTTCCAACTTGAAAAGCTTTTGTCAGTACAAGACAATGTGAATTAGCTCTTCCACACTAGAAAATAGAATAGCCTGGGAACATTTATTACAAGAGACCTTTTTTTCAGGGCTCTTCTTTTGTTGAACATGAAAAATAAAAACTAGAAAACACAGAAGTGATTCTCCAATTTTTTTTTTTCTGTATTAGCTGTCATATGAACTCATTCCTCTTCCTATTGTGCCTTTCCAGCACACAACAACCTGGGACTTTTCAGGTCCCTGATACACTACCATGCCTCATATTGCTTTTGGAGTGGAATCAATACTAGTTCAAACAGCACAAAAAATCCATTAATTTACTAATCATAATGTATATTTAGGGCTGTATGGAGGGAAAGGATGATGGGCTACAGTAAGACCAACATTCATTACCTCCTGCAAGCCCAGTTGACTCAGTACTGGGACTGTCTGGACATTATTTTTCTGTGAGCAAGAAAAGCAAGGAAATGTAATTTCCTATGGATTTGTGCCTGCCTGGTGGCTCATCTAATTCCTTTGCAACAGCACAACATTCCCCATTGGCCACTCCAAGGCAGAGGCAGCAAACTCCAACATACATGCTGGCTGGCTCCTGGTGCAGTGGGTGACCCATGCTGGAAAGAGCAGTAATAGTTATTTTGCTTAAATTTCCCCAGAAAGGGAATTTGAGTCCACTCAGCTGATTTATCTGGAACTTTCAGGAATCTGAATACCTTTGAGACTTGGAGACTCCATCAGACTTGGCTGACATGAAACAAAGGGTTCAGAAACTGTAAGGGAAGTGACTGATGTGCAGACAGCATAATTTGCAGGATAAAAATCATAGTGAAAAGAAAGAGATGTTCATACATACATTGTACTTTATCTGGATTCCTCAGATCTGAGGAATTTGGATCACATTTTTAAGAATGCTAAAGGAATAAATTGAACTTTTAAAATTAAAAATTGATAATCTTACACGATTATATGACTTATGTTTGGAATTTTAAACTGACAAAATTTCTGTGTATAAAAAAATTTCCTGCTTTCCCTATTTTCCAGTATATCAAAGTCTTTTTGACATTTTATTTGCAGGGTCCTGTCCTGTGCTCTGAGAACCATTCCCAGGTGCACTCAGTCTGATACATGGAGACTCATAGCTCGCAGCAGTTCACATCAGGGAAAGCCTCCACTTTTTCCTACACAGGCAGCATTTGTGGTAAATATAGCTGTCCTCTGACACCATGCTTACACACTTAAGGCCTGCACTGCATCAAAGGACTGCACCCATCCCTGTCACCTTGCAAGCAGGATAAGCTCAGAGAAGAAATTTATTGCTGGAACAGGTTCATCTGCCCAAGATATTCAGGACTCCTTGGCACTCTTTCCAGGATATTATAGCTTATATGATATGGGTAGTTTAAGGACTTTAGCTGCCTTTTCTTGCTCCCCCAGAAAGACAATATGGTAGCCTACAACCCAGGAACAGTGTAGGTTTCATCCCCATGTAGTAATAATATTTGTTTCTTTCAAGGGGGCTGCAACTCTCTTCTTGCCTTATTAAGTCAAAGCAGGAAGGAACAAGGAGCAAGGTATTAATAACAATGGCAAGTTTATACAGTGAAAGCAGAAGGGAAGTGTCAGGAGAGGAAAAAAAAGAAGTTGAGGGGAAGAGGACGGATGAGGTGCTGTGCACAGATTGCTTCCTTGGTCTCACCAAGACTGGAGACAGTCAAATCTATTTGCAAAGATGGTATTGTCTGGTCGACACTTTTGGCACAAAAAAAAGGATCCCTTGCTGTGGCCTTGCTTTTTGTGGTCTCTGCTGCAGGACTTGTGCTGATGGGTAGACACTGTCTATGTCATATATCAATGCCCAAGTGTCATCCTGCCTGTGACAGCTGTAGGACAGAGGTCATAATCCATTTACTGGGGCTTGGGTGAGGAAATCAAGATTAATTTCTCTAGCATGTAACACTTCATAGTGACCCAGCTGGACAAGCAAGAAAGCAAGAAAGCACAACATAGATAGATAGATAGATAGATAGATAGATAGATAGATAGATAGATAGATAGATAGGGAGAGGTGTATGCCAACAAATTATATTGACCCAGTTTGACCTCCCATGCTCATTGAAATATTGGCATATTTTCATAATCTTGAGATACCTACTCTACATAGCCTTGCCTCAGCATAAAACAAGAATGGCAGCTTTAGCAGCAAGACCACGTTATCCTGAGACTCTCTTGAGTTAAGGGTGTGTGTTGAGTGTAGACACAGAATTACTGTTCAGGCACATCCTTTGGCCTCACATTCAGGTGCTGCTCTGATTTTCTAGAGGAAAATGCAATGACAGTCTGTTCTTAGTCCCAGAAACTTGAAAGTCATGGAAACAGTGTGATTCACAGAAACATGTACTGTGTGATTTAGCCTACGTTTGCCCCAGAGCAGAGGTGAAACTGCCCTTTCTTTGCCAGCAAGAGGCGCTGCAGCCATGGCAGATAGGGTGTGAGCTTCCAGTATGACTACCCACAGCTCATGAGGGCCAGAGGCTGCAAGCTCTGGTACTCCTGCTGTTGTCTGAGACTATCATGACCTGAGTCTGGGACAACCATGGGTTTTGCTTTCAAAGAAATAATGAAGGAACTTCTGGTCATTTCAGCATTTCTTTCAGATAAAACAGTATTATTATTCATCATTAGTAGTTATATGCTCTCCCAAAGTAACTGTGAGTGATACTTTAGCAAAACAAAGCAGAAGTACAGTATTTCTACAATAATAAGCCAGTTGAAATTCCCTGTAGGGTCAGACAAATGGGGAAACCCAATTTTTGCAGCAGGATGGAGGAACAAAGGACATCATAGCTGACACTGTGTTGATGTTTGTGATACAGCTTCAGGGAAGACAACACATCGATCAATATGCATTTTAGTTTGGCCTGGAATCCCCAGGGCAGGCTTTACTTCAAGAAATAAATGGCATGAAGCCTTGTACCTGAAGCTTGCCTCAGAGTGGAGACTTCTGGAGTTGCAGCTTCTCGATAGGAAGAGACCCCAGCTCCTCGTTTACTGCTGCCTTCACCTGTCTGTGAGGGGTGGCCCCCCTTTCTGCAGCAGAGATGCCAGAGCAGCTGCCCTGACAGGCAGGTCCCTGGGCTGGTGCTGAGCAGGCGAGGCAGGCAGCCCATGCCAGCAGCAGGGGAGTCACACAGAAGCCAGGCTGAGGCTTGTGCATCACCTATGCCTTGGCTCAGTTCTGTCATCCTCATGCCTGCGCCAGGAGGAAGTACCAGCTTCCTTTGTGCCTGCAGAAAAAAGTGATGGTGTGAACTAATGTGAACCAGGTAATGTCATGTGAAAAATCCTTCATGTTTTAAGGTGAAAAAATAGACATCATTTTTTTAAGCACAAGGGTGGAGTGGGGAATTAACTATGGGAATAAATGTCAAGGGAACGAGTGGGATTTTTGCCTCTTCATGTACATTTGATTCAAACATCTTCAGGTTCTCAAGTAGCTACACTCAGTGTGGGGATAAGTGGGTGCAATGCAGGCTTTGTTTTGGCAGGTGGTCAGATGAAGTAGTTCCCTTTGTCCTGGGCTCAGAGTTTATAAATTGGGGTCCAGTACCAAGCGCCTTCTCGAGTACGTTGTGCTACAGAAGGATAAAACCAAGCACTTGAAAGCATATCACTGTGAGCAAGGAATGTGTGACGCTCTATCCTAAACTTCAGTCAATGGTGTCCCAAACTGCAAACTGTGAGTGCCCTACAAAGCCTATGTAGAGCTGTAGCTGCCAGAACAGCACCTGCCAGCTGTGTCTCTGCAATCCAATAATCCAGTAGCACTCCCACAGCTGGCCTGCCCTCACTCACACCATCACAGACAGGCAACAGAAGCTACATCACTCTAATTATGAAAAGGCATTGACACAGTCATCAGGTAGAAGCAGATATGTCTCCATCTTACTGGAGATATGATATTCCAACACATGTTCCATGAAATGTGTTTTCAGCTGTCTTGCAGGAGACTATTTCCCAGTCTAGTTGGGGGAAGGAATCTGCTGCCTGCTGACCATGAACTGCTCTTCCAAGGTAATGTATACACAAGGTGACCAACTTTGATCAATATCACAGGGAAACCGGTGCTGTATAACCCTGAAAAATTGACTTTTATGAAGGATTTGCAGAATGAGCAGCTGCTTCCACCTCCCTGAACTGCACTGCCTCATCCCAGCCCTGGCTTTTCCCTTAGTGATCCACCTCCTCATTATACCTAAGTGATTTGACCAGACAAGGTGACTAAAAATGCCAATTTTCTAACATTTTTTTGTAGAACCCATATGTCTGTCATTTTAAGGTGAGATTTTCCAAGCTGCACTGTTGGGGCCAGTTCCTCTGTGTCCTCAGCTGTATTCAGTTAATGAGCTGAGACTTCCACCAACACATAGCAGCTACAAAATGCATTTCAGGTTTATGGGCACTGTGTATCTGTGGTGCTGCAAAACAGCAGACCAATGGATCTGACCAACATAGTAATCAAAGACATGGGAACCTGTGTGGGAACAAATAGGATAGTGTAAGAAGACTTGATTATGGGCAGGGTTTTTTGAGAGAATTAAGAAAAAATATCCTGCAGTGATGAAAACAGATGATATTTTAAAATTTCTCATAATGAAATTCAGTTAATGCTCAGCAGATCTATGCCAGGGAATACTCTACTCTCTTCCATACAGTTCCTAGGGAAATTAAATAGGAGGTTGTTGCTATTTTAAGACTCGGAATGAAAAATAAAAGTGCTGGTTTACTGCAGCACAAATTTGTAGGGACTCTCTAGGCCAGGCTTTTGAAATAGACTGAAAAGTGGGGGAGGGGGGGGAGTTGTTGTTTTGGGTGGGGATTTTTTCTTTTCTTTGTGGGTTTTTTTTGTTGGTTTTTTTTCCCCCCCATGTCAAAAGTAGACTTAGGATCTGATTTTCTGAGGAGGAAAAATTGTAGTGGAAATGTGTGCCCCTTATCTTGTCTGCAGTGTGAAGTGAAAGAAAAATGTGCAGATGCTATTCAGCTCTGCCTTAGTTAAAGGTGTTGCAAAGACTTTAATGGCAGGAGTATTTTCCTGCTGTTAAATTACTCCATGCCCTATTTGTAACACCTGGTAGTTACTCTGACAGCTACACACTGATATAGTGAAGTCTACAAGAGAGGTTTTCAGCAGCTCACAAGGCTCAAAGATATGCTGGGGCTGAAGGATCAGAGCTTCAAACAGGAGTTTCTGTGACATGAACCAAGAGCAATTCCTCTCCCTTCTTTCCAGGAAGTCTGTTTTCTTTTTCATTACAAATCTAAGAAAATCTCAAATCTTTCTCAAAAGCAAGATATTGGGACAGGGATATAGCATTAAGCAATGAGGATAAATGTGGAGAAGCAGATCTATTTGCTCTACAGAATTATTGCTGTAAGTCCCTACAGGAAAAGCAGTAGGGACTGCTTTATTTTTTAGGGTTTTGCTCACCCTTCCCCAAGTTATATTTTGATAACTTCATAAACTGAATGACACAGTATTATATCCTGAAATTGCAGTTTCTTTCTGCACTTGCAGTTTCTCTGAAACTTGCTCTCTGCTCTGCAATGGCATATTGAAAGCATCATCCTCTACCATTGCTGCTCCATGTCACAGGAGTTCATGATCTCCTGTGGGGATGTAAGGGGACAGTATATAAGTAAATAAAGGTGGTATAGAAAGTAATCTTACCCCTTAGAGAGTTGCAGCTGAGTTAATTATTAAAGATTAGGAGCAGGTCTGAATTTAACAGGCCACAGCTGAAGCCAATCAGCAGAGTGTTATAAAAGAGTGGATTGGGTGGTTGAGGGGAACTGGAGTCAGTTGGCTGCTGTGAGGATGAGTCAGTGCCCAGAGGAGCTGCTATGAGAAACATCAAGGAGATACAAAACTCTAGCAATATGGAAACTTTGCGATGTAATGACAATAGAACTCTTATGCTATAATGATAATGTGGGGACCCAAACCTCCACTGCTTTGCCAATATATGAAATGGCAGAAGTCCTTGGTGGGTTGTGTTTAAATGAGTGCCAAGGGATGAGGGTAAGAAGAGCAGGTTGTTTCTCAGGCACTGCTGAGGAGTGGCTCTTCTCTACAAGGATGTGCTACCTTGGCTGACTCCAGCCATCATTGGGACAGCATGGAGTTAGTTAAATGGTGTCACTGGTAGAGCATGAGTCCCTTGGAAACAGAAGAGCCACTCAGCAGAGCCACACACTGCCCACCAGGCCATGCACTGCCCTGCAGCTGGTGTAGCCAGGCACCACCATACCTGAGGTGCAGCACTGCTGTGCCCTGAACTCATGTCAAAAGTGACTCCAGTCATCTTCAAATTCTGCCTCAGACCTCTGCTGTCCTCCTCTCTCTCCCTGCCTGTAGCTACAATTGTAACACAAGGGCTTGTCCCTGTCAGCTTTGCAAAATATTTACCATAAACATCTCAAATTGTGATTCTTGCTAGAAATGCCACAAGGGGGAAGAATTGGGTTATTTACAGGGCAGCATGTACTTAAAACATTTGGTTTGTTTAGTTAAACTAAGACTGAGGGTGCACTTCAAACCATTTGTTGGGAGAGGTGGGGAAGGAAAGAGGAGAAGGGATAGTGTGAAACTAAAATCCAAGGAAAACTCAGTCAAAAAATTCTGGGTTTGTGTCTAGATGGGGCATACTGTAGGTTTACATTGTATTGGTTAAAAAAAATTTGGGCCTTGCCAAATCAATCCCTTTCAAAAGGGCTCTTAAGCAAACTATTTTTCATTAAGCTTTACATTAATTTGTTCAGCAATAGGTTTAACAGATTGCCCAGCTCTATACCTGACAGTGCTTCCTCTGGCTTTAATAATAAACCACTGAAACCAGCCACAATAAAGATGTATCGTGGCAGCACAGCTAATCAAAGTGCCTGCAGGTTCACTGGGTTTACTTCTTGTTTAAAAACTTTTTATCCTCATCACTCTAATGGCATGTAAGCATCTTGGTGGAAAATGGAAATCCCAGTCATCCATTTCAGGTTCATTTCAAGGCAGCAGTTCTTGCTTTGCCAGCAGAGCTGTGCCTTCTGCTAACACTGTGCTCCGGAGCACATCATTATCATGATGTAGTGCTGGGTTTTCACAGAAAAGCATCAGAGGCCAAAACAACCTGCTTCAGATTAGCACATTGACTTTGCAACCACAAAGCCATGAGTGCTGGTTATGTATGTGTGGGTATGTGAGCACTGTTGTGCTTATGGGTTGACAGAATGAAGACAGGCTTCCATGACAGTGTCATTTGGATGTCTTGGAAATCTGAGCAGTTCAGGGAGACAGTATAATGAAATACAGAGTGCTAATTGCTTTAAAGTAACCTTGGATGTTCCCAAGTTTTTGCCTGAGTGGTTTGGAAAAAAAAGAGAAGTACTGAACCAGCATTCCTAGGAAATGAATAAACTGCTGCAAGCCCAATCAGGAAGGCAAACATAACATTTTCTCTCCTCAGGAAGTAATGAAAACTGACTTCATACTGCAAAACATAACGAGGGGTGTTTGTCATAAGTAAAAAAAATCAATGAACTCCAGCTGTTCCCCTAGTCCTGGAAGCTTCATTCTTCAATGAAGGAATATTTTTTTCTTACCGGAACATTCCAGAAAACAGACTTCATCTTCAGTGACAGTTATGGAAAGTCAAATTGGATGGAGCATAACTTTCCAAGATAGTAGACAGGCTTTCTGATGAGCCCTTAAAATAAACTGCTAAATGAGAATTTAGCCTAATTTTTGCAATTAGAAAATTAGCAAATGACAGTTTCCTCTTCTTCTGAACAGAGGTTCAGCCTCTATTTCAGATGCTGTCTTCTGGTTTCCCAAGGAGCACTTTCTCCCATCAACGCATCATGCTGAAATATGCAGAAGACAAATCAACCTCTGGCATGAACCATGTCACCTTAGGGTGTTTATCAAGTAAAGCATTTACTTATCTAACCAAGAAAGTATCTCACTAATCAGAACAGATGGAACATTACAGGATTTGGCTTCTCCATTTTCCAGTCTGGATCTGCATCCTCTTTATGTCTCAAGAAAGTCTTCTAGTAAAGTGTCTTTCCTCCATGCATGCAAAGATGCTTTGAGTCTCCTTTGAACAGGAAGAGTTGCCTTATCTCTCCTAAGGCATATTAGGGCTCTGGATCTCCAGTTCTGCTGTTTATTCCTATGGGCATTGCAATAAACCTGTGTGATGGTGAAGACTAGAAATGAAATACAATCTGGGCGCCCAAGCAGTCAATCTGATGGAATTCTATTTACTGTTGGAAAAATGTCCTGTGTTGAGCCTGTTTGGGTAGAAAGGAAAGGATTTAATAGTTTCTGGAGTTCCTCATTCCTATTTATGTCAATGTCTCCCAAGGAAAAAAAAATCAACGTTCGAGTGAGATTTTTAAAATGGAGGTGGAGTCAGCCAGCCATCAGAAACAATCATGTCACTCCTGAGAGCAAGCACAGCAAGAAGCAGTGTGAGGGAGAATGGCTTCTGTGCCCAGCCCTAATAATGCCAGCTCATGGGTTAGTTTAGCAATGGAACACAGTAGTAGAAACTCACCTCTACTGCAGCAAATAAAAATCAAATTCATAGAGCAGTTTGGTTGCTAGCAGTTATTCACACATTGTGAGTAAATAATTGTGTCAACAGGAAAGAAAACAAGGGAAGTTAAAGTTAGATCTCATTTTCACATTCTTTTTTTTGAGAAATGTAAACCCAGAATAATTTTTTAAGGACTATTCCTGAAATATTCCTAAGACTTCCCTCTGTCTAGCATTTATACAAAGAATCCACAGCTGCAAATTTGAGCCATGACTTCCCAGCAGTGTAAGTCTCATAACAAATTAAAAATGCAATGTTTCACAAGTTTTATCTTCTAATGGTGGTGCAACCAAAGGATTACACAATTTCAGCTACAGTGCTGAATTTAGGTACCACGTTATCTGTATTAAAGGGTAAGTGTAATTTCGGTGCATTGATTTGCATGGTAAAGCTATTAAAAATGGAAGAGGGTTTTTTCCCCTCAGTCTCCTTAAGCTGCACCTTTCTTGTAAAGTTTATCCTTGTCACAAGCTGCAGTAATAAGCAGCACTTGCCTACAAATACATTTTTCTGATGTCATGGATTTGGATTTAGTGGTCCTGCTTTGGAATATGCTACTATAACTGAATTCAATTTAGGAAACTAATTAAGATGACTATTTTTAAACTGCAATCAGTGCTCTGTCAACAAAGCACAACAATTTTGCAATCAACATATGCACAAAATGCTCCAGAAAAATAATAAATGAAGTATTTTTTTCTTTAAAAGGTATGTGTGGGTGGTGTAAAGACCATGTGGTGTCAAGTCATGAAAAATATTTAGTGTAGGACAGCCCTGATTTCACCCACTGAAGAGTTCAGTTGATAAAAGTAGCTTGCACATACAGAGTCTTAGATTCATGGATTCATTAGGTCAGAAATGGTCTTTGAGTTTATCAAGTCCAACTGTAAACCCAGCACTGGGGTTTGTGCCTAGTCCAGCACAAAACCATGTCCCTAAGTGTCACATAGAATGATGCAATTGTTTGGGCTGGAAGATTGGGTTAAAGATCACCTAATTCCAATCCCCCTGCCATGGCAGGGATGCCACCCTCTAGACAAGGTTGCTCTAAGCTGCATCCAGCCTGGCACTGAACTCTCCAAACATGGGGCATCCACACCTTCTCTGGGAAACCTGTGCCAGTGCCTCACCACCCTCAAAGTAAAGAATTTCTTCCTATTATCTAACCTAACTCTACCCCCAGTTTGAAGCCATTTCCCCTTGTCCTATCACTAGGGGATAGTCCTTGGGGATAGTCTCTGTCCATCTCTGTTGTAGCCCCCCTTAGGTACTGCAGGGCTGCTATAAGGTCTCCCTGGAGCCTTCTCTTCTCCAGGCTGAATAACCCAAACTGCTCCAGCCCTCTGATTATCTTTGTGGCCCTCTTCTGGGCTTGTTCTAACAGGTCCACCTCCTTATGTTGAGGGCCCCAGAACTGCAGGCAGTACTCCTGGTGGAGTCTCCAAGAGTAGAATAGAAGGAGAGAATTGCCTCTTTTGAGCTGCTGGGTATGCTGCTTTTCATGAGACAAGATGAAAGAAATCATGAAGAAATCAATCAGAAGATCATGCAAAGATTGGTAAGCATAATGATCTTGACCTCTTGGTAAACTGGAACTATTGACTGAATACAGCCTCAACACAAACCTGCAAAGTTCCTCTTTAAGAAAGAAGAGATACAAGCTAGGAACTATGCTAGGGAACAAACAAAAAATCAAGCAAGCAGGCGAAATGACCTGATGAGTTCAGTCATGACAAAAAGGTTGTCATGGTTTCAGGGTGACACTTCATGAGAAAATACATCAGGTTTGAATTATCTCTAGTTGTGTAGACATAATGCTACAGTAACAGTGGCTGGAAAATGAAGCCAAAGTAATTGATGTGAGAAATCAGATCTCTACCTGCAACCTGCCTTTGTGTATGTGCATGTGTGTGTGTTTGTGCATATACCGACATAAACCAAACAATCCTGAACACGCTGAGAGGTAAGACAAGTTCTCCATCTCTGTGGTCTTTAGTTTCTTTCAGAAGCCTGATGTAAACATTACTTTGGCATCAGAAAATCCACTATTCCTGTATTGAATGCAATTAGTTATTGCACTCAGTATACAAATAGTGGATGAGGTGTAATGACCTGTTGTTTTACAAGAAGCCAGGTATGAAGATCTAATAGCTCCTTTAAATCACCAAAGCAAAAAATTAGCCCTGTAAGCAGGAGTATCAGCAACCATTATTCAAAAAACTAATCCCAAGCTAAATATTCAGCCAGCATAAATGGATGCCCCAAAATTATTCCCTGGAAACACCATGATATGGGAAATTGTGGTCACATGTTTAGAGATTCTCAGTTCCTCTGTGCCCAGAGAGAGATTAACTCATGGATCTACCTTTTTTTTTTTTGTCTGTGTGTCTTTTTTCCTGTGGCTGATGAAATAGCTTAGCTAGGTAGTGTGCTCTGAGTCAGTGACTGCCCACTGCATTGCAGAAGGCTGCACAAGCTTTTTGCAAGAGTTAGTTTCTTATAGATTTTATTTGCACATATTGATTCAATGAGAAAAATTATTTGTGAAAATCACAAATGCAATTTGTCAAATCTGAACAGGTTTTCCATTTAAATGGACAAGGAGCAGAGATGTGGAGAAAGGCAAAAGATAAAAATCAGAGGAGATAGGCTGTAAACTGCATCATCCTCAGTGTGTTACCAAACAATCCTGTCAGGGTTCTTCCTGCCTATTACCTTAATGTCTTGCAACAGTAATCCTTAAGAATATAAATTTTTATTATATCTACTAAAGAGCTGACAGAGAAAGGCAAAATATAAGCACTAGGAAATCACAGGTGCAGAATGAGATCAGAATCTTTCTTCATGTAGGCAGCATGATTGCAACTGCAGCAGCTGGCATCCTCTAAAAATCCAGGCCATCGTGCAGTCTGATATCTGCTTGTGTCTTCAAAAATTGCCTCAACACTGCTTTAGGTCTGGCAGTGCTAGAGGGGTCTGGTTTGATGGGAGTACCCAGAGTATGATATCACCATTTTAAGAAGACTTTCACAGGGTAGGAAGTTAATGAAAGCCCAGGGCTGAAGCTGGGTTTCCCAGGCAGATAGTGAAACCCAGCAGCCAGGAGATGGAGCAAGTTCAGAGCCAGTTTTCCTGATTGCTGACTGTAATAGAAATGCTTGTGAGGAAATCCAGACATTCAGGGCAGAATAGAGCAATTTAGAGTGTGATGCAGGACAGGTGCATAGTAAAACTCTCAAACTTCACTGAGCTATCCCCCCTTCACTGGGTCCCACTTGTTTTTATTTTTTATTTTGCAGACCACACAAGTTCACTATCAAGCTTCTCTCCTCTTATTAATGAGGTCATTTTATTCAGTCAATGTAAATGTCAGCTGCCAGTTGTAAGTATTATTATGTATATGGGGCTGTCAAGGAGTGAGAGGGAAATGATGCAGGCAGCTCACTTCTGTCTTAGCTCCTAGGAAAGGAGCCTTTCAAAATAGGCTGTCAAAGCCAAACCATCTTTCAAAATCCATTCTGTAGAAACAGTGCAAGAAAGCACATGCTTTAAAGCCAGCCAAGGTAGGGATGATATGACTGATTTCTTTTTCTGATGTCAAAAAGCTCCATTAGTGACTACTAGTGGTGCAAGAACCCAAGGCAGCCAGAGAATGGACAGAGCTCACGCCAGTAATTGCATCCAGCTGCATTTTGTTTGCTTTGGGGATTGAATTTTTTAGCCTTCTGTTTGACCTAACCTATATCTGAGCAAATTTCTGCCTCTGATGAACATCCTCACATATCCCCATTTCACATCCTCCCTGAGCTGCCAGGACATGGAGCAGCTCTCACGCCATGACCTGGATGGGAACAGAGGAAGATCAGGATGTACAGCCTACAGCTCTAAGACTGAGAGGTAGATTTTGTCCTGGCAAGCTTGGCAAAGGGATATGGCATGGATTCAAGACAGATGATGGCACTTGGTTGTGGAGAGATTGATCAGAAATTTTATAAATGCAAAAAGGAGATCTCTTCACAGAAGTTTGTCTCAAATCTCCAAAATGCCTAGGTGCCTAATTCCTGAGGATATCAATAGCAATTAAATGGTTAAACGTTCTGCCTATTACATAAAAGAAGCAGAAGGAAATGACATTACCTCTCCTATAGGAATTGCTCATGCAGCTCTATGAAAATCTCCCTAAGGGCATAGGATTAAAGGAGGAAAGGCAAATTCCAGATGAATGCCATGAAAACCTTCTAGGTATCCAGAAATACTCTCTCAAGAACATCCCAGCCCAGAAATAAAGTATGCTGAATTCCAGATTAATAATTCCATCTTCCATTTTTTTATTTCACCCAATTAAAACAACAAATCAGGAAAACATCACATCTCCCTGAAGACATCTAAAAGAGACAAGAGACCCCCTTACTATTGCTGCTACATAATACTTCAAGGAAACACAAATGAGCAGAGCTTTATGATCGCTGTCCACATCAATATTCACTGTTCTGGCTCCTCCTTAGCCAGAACTGCATCATTAAAGAAATAGGCTCTGTCCCCAGCAGGATAAGAGTGAAATCATATAGGAAGAGTGAGTCCCTCCTTCCTGCTCCCAGTTTTCTGATCTGAGGGGAATGCTGAGCCAGACAGCATGGTTGCAGAACCTTGTCCCTTTACCATGCCTATTTTTAATTTATTAGTGTGCTCAGCTGTTCTTTTTCCCCCTAGCTCATGCCACGGTGGCATCTCAGTTTCTGAGATGTCTACAAAATTCAGACAGAAAATACTGAGACAAAGATGTGCTAATTGAAAAGTAGTTTCATATGAATTTAAGGCAAGTGTTGCTGTGGGACAAAATCTTAAGGAACAATGTGAGTTATTTAACTTGGCGATGGAAGAGTTTGTTTTCACTGCTGTTTCTGATTCTGCCATAGGAGGTCCTCAGGAGCAGAAGTATGTGAAGAAAGACAAAAGACCACTGCCAGAACACATTTTGGATGAGGTTATCATATCTTGGAAAGTCTGTGGCTTGTTTACCCATGAAGATGTTTACCCTTTGACACAGATTTAGTCTTTGCTAGCATATATTGAAAGCTGGGGAGACTTGCCAGAAGTTGTGCTTATGAGGGAGAAGAAATGCTGATTCTTTGTTCCTTTGCCCTCAGCTGTGCCACCTATGGCCACCCCAGCAAGCTGGACATCTTCCTGCAGGAAGCAGAAACTGGTCACCATGGCTCCTCATCTTCCATGTGGAAAAGGGACACCTGCAAGGGCTTGAGAGAACTGCCTAGAATTTGCCAGGGTTTCCTGCAAGGTGCAGGACAGCTCCATCACCCACCTATGCCAATCTTCACCTCTTCACCCATAAATGGGATGAGGAGCATTTGCTCACCTCATACCCTGACTCTTTTTTAAGTCATTCTTGTGTAGGATGTACTTTAGCTTAAGGGTTCATCCAAATATAAAGTCTTATCCTATACCCTTACCATGCCTGTTTTGGCTACTTATCCCCAGATAATTTTATCTGAAATTTAGTGGTCCTCTGCTTTACTTATTCCCTGAGAATGCAGAGCATTTTTATTTTCTCTGTCCCTCTCCTTTTTTTTTTTTTTTTTTTTAATTCCCTCATTCTCCCTTTCTATGATCTTGGGCTCTTACTCTCCAGTCACAGCACTTGCCTTCTCACAAAACTGAGGTTTCATGATAATTAGTACCAGACCTGGACACTACATGTCCAAAAAGGACAAACGAGATCAAACAATCACATTCCTGCCAAATTAGCCCAAGCCTATAGCAATGGTTTCTGGCAGCCTGAAGCTTTCACATGAACTTCATATGAGGGAGAATAGGCAGTACCTGAAGGTGAAGTTAAAACAGCTGGTAAAAGCTGAACCTGTCAATGTCCTTTGAATGAATGCATAATGCAGAGTTTTTTACTGTCAGATTGGTTTCAGGGAGCTGGACAGAGCTTTTGATCCAGTGCTAGAATCCCAGACTAATCTTAAAGTTTTTCTGCAGACTTATCCATGTAAACTCACTAGCTCCTTCCTTCTCTTCTCCCTGCCTCTTTCCAGTGGTGAGCTGCACCCTTTCCCACATCCCTGCCTGGCACTGCTGCTGTGGGGGTGAGAATGGGTGATGAAGAAAAGCAATGGAAAGGCTTTCACTGACAGTGCAACTTCTGAAATTTTATTTAGCTATTGCTCCCTCTATAATTAAGAAATAAATAAAAAGGATCAGGACATTGAATTGGACGGCACTGGTCAAAGCAAGCACTGTAGTGGTTCATGGAGGTTAGTGCATAAAAGTCCTTGCCAACCCTGGGACACTGCTTTTGTAACTAAAAGGAAAACCAAAATTGCACAACCCTACATCTCTGATTTATAGTAAAGATAGATTTTTAGAATTAAAAAAAAAATAGAATTTAGGTGAAAGAGTCATTACTGAGAGAAAATTTTCATATAGATTAGTTCTTTGGGCAATTTTGTAAGCTTTTTTAAGAAGGGAAATTAAAATCCATTCAAGATGCCCACTCAGCCCTTTCTCACAAATAAAATAAAGCATCCAATCACATTTTGACAGTAGGAAACACTATGTGTGTTGCAAGTTGGTCTGGCTGAGACCAAGTTAATTTTTTAGCTATTCCCATGTCTTTCAGATGTTCTACACTTACCACAGGGAAATCGCTGCAGACCACCCTTTTATGATAATCCAGGAGAAAAAGCCACCACTTTGCCTGGTCCTGTGTGCTGTCTCCCCATTTCCCTGACCTTGAAAGTTGCTTTGCAATCTTTTTGCAAAGAATCCAAAAGCCAGCAAAAATGTGGATTGCCTTGGTAGAAGCTCTGCAGTGTGTGGGGGTGTGTGTGCTTGCACAGAGAATATCCTGAGCAGGCAGTTTTTTATGTCCTTCTGGCTCTGACTGTGCTCTGACAGCATTGATGGTGTAAATGCAGTAAATAATTCTGGGCAAAGGTCTTGTCTAAAGTTCATGCAGGATCTTTCTACAGCAGGGACCCTTCTGAGCATCATTTTCTGCAGAGAGCAAACCAACATGGACAGGACTGCCATGGAGTAGGATCTTTGGTGTGTAGGCCAGGTAGACATGAAAGCAAAAGCTGTGGGGAGAAAGGGAAAAAACAATTCTCCATGACAATAACAGGTAAGACAGGAAGTGTTTTAAAAGAAGTCCAATGTCTTGTTTAGCCTTTGGAGAACAGTGTCCCAATATCAGGGATAACAAAGCATGGAAAAGGAGCTCTCTGAGGCAGTTCAAGTCTGGCTGATCTTGCCTCAATATTTGAGATTCTTCCTGAAGCTGCTCCCATCTCTATTTCCTATCATTTTTTGAACTGCAGAATGCAGATAGTTTTTCCTAGTATTAAACTAGCCTGGACAGTGAAGCTATCCTCTGTTTCAGGCCTTGTGCCATACAAATAGAATTTTTCTTTTATTCAACCTCAGAGCAACTGGGAATTTCCCAGGCTGTTCCATGTGCAAATAGTTTTTGTGTCATTTACTTATGCCTGTACTTTCCAGGGAACTCCTTTGTATTAACAAGCAAAAGTGCACAGAAAGTATAGCTAAGGGTCCATGTCACCTGTGTATAGCTGTGTAGCTTGTACAAGCTATTAAGCTAATAAGAGAAACAACGACAGCTCTGTAGCACACTGACAAAACCACAAGGATGTAAATTCACAGGCATTCCTTCAGAAAAGAAGCTGAACTAGCACAATACTTTCCAAATTACTTTGTGTTCAGGAATTTCTTACAGTAGAGGAAGACCTTTTTTTCTCATTTTCCTTTAGCTTCCTTTTCCTTCTGTGAACCCCTCAAGAATGATGCACACAGTTGGCCCTAGATGCTGCCATGGGAGACACCTAGTTCAGTTTACATTTAGGAGCTAATTGGAGATCCCAGGATGCAGAAGGAGAAGAAATGGGCTGGCAGTTTCCATGGCAATTCCCTAGTCTATTAAAAATAATCAATATAACTATAGTAACAAATAGCAACTTGTTAGCACAGAGCAGTGAAGCAGGGAGCAGGTTCATTCTGTCCACAATACACCAACGGGGTGTTCCTGAGATACTGAAATGGAAACAGCAAACCAGAAAACTGCATTTGACCTGATTTTTAATTTTAAAAATGTTTCTGCTTCCAGAAACATTCCTGACATGAGCAGGAATTGCTTGTTGTCAGCATCTCTGAAAAACAAGTTCCTGACAAGCATGTGCACGAACAGAGTATCAGGACGTGCGCAAAGATGCAGCCTGGTCGTGCACAGGCTGCACAGTCTGCCTCAGTCCCTACATCTCCATCTCTAATGAGATGCCAGAGCTCAGACTGGTTTCCAAGAACACTTACATCAGTAAGGAAAGACCAATAAAAGCAGATTAATATCTCAGGAAGTTTGTTTTATGACATTATAACCTTGACAGTTATGAAGTAAACAAAGCTGTTTTCACATCTGTAAGCAGAGATTTTCAAGAGCTAAATATGCTGAGAATTTTTACTCTTAGTATTCGTGCTATTTTTTCCTTGTTCCATAGAGCTCATTAGATCCATGCTTTGTTTTAATGTTGTTAAGTGGTTTTCATTACGTCTTCACGGAACAAATGCCTTTTCTTCCTGCTGGATATCCAAAAGAGCTTGCTGCTCGGGTTGTCTGATTTTTACAGAATTTTACTTTCCTGCTGTCTTTAAAGGAGTCACTGCTATGGGCAAATGCCTCCCCATGCAGCACCACGGGCAGGTTTTTACCACCCCTCTAGTATGTTTGCAGGGCTACCACACCCTCACTGGATACTGGCATATATACCTCTTTGAACATGACATCAAAAGCTGTCTTTTTAATGTCACATGCAGTAAACAAGTTATTTAAAATGCAGAGAGATAGTACTTAGTTGCTGTATTTGCTAATGCTTTTTAAAGAGTTCAACACATTTTAGAACAGAGAAATTCCTTAGGAGAAGAACTCCAGTGCATGGTGTCAGCCTGTGCCATCTGCTGAACTCTGCTCCGGGGTGCTAAAACACAGCAGCTTTTGTCAGGGATGTGCATCCCCATGGGCAGCAGCAGAAAGGCACTGGCACAGCTGGTGGTGGCTTTCCCTACCATACAGGGAAGGGTTTGTGCAGCCTGTGGTCAGCCACACTCACTGCCTGTCCTTGGTATGCATTTCAGGGCAGATGTCCTCCCAGTGATGGGGTGGGGGAACGGATAGGGTGACCTGCAGAGTATGGGGTGGAAGCACACTGATGGCAGAGTATGGAGTGGCACTGACTGATGCCAGAGGCAGAGCCCCTGCAGTTCATCAGGCTGACTTGCCTCTGCACTGCAGCCATGGCTGTGCCCTCCTGTCACCTGCCTTCTCCCCTCTGGGCTTCAGCTGAGAGCCTCCAGGGACAGCAGCTGCAGGAATGAGCCAAAAAACCCCACCAAAAATGTCATGTGCATCTCTTTTGTGTGCAGCCTTTCCTTCCCTGTGTGAGGGATGGTACAAGCTGTGAACTGGAGAGCTGGAATTCAAACACTTGGCATAAGGAGCATATAAGAGATTAAAGCAGTGTTGTGCCATCAGGTGAAGCTCATGCCAGCAACTCACCTGATGGAAAATCTTCCCCCACAGTGTCAGCCTTGCTCTCACTGCTTGCATGGTGTCGGCCTTGCTCTCACTGCTTGCATGCAATAAAGTCTCTGCTCTGTGAATTTGGCAGTGTTGGTGGACACAGAGTTGGCTGCTCTAGGGGCTCAATTCCCTTGCCTTGGTTCAGCCTGTGAGGCAGGAGAAGCCAAGCCAGTGGGAAATGGCTGGAAACCATTCCCCTATTCCAGCTGGCCCGTGCCTGGCAGAGACCTCTGGTCACCCAAGCAGGCTGGGGAGACCTTGTTCCCATCCCAGGAGGGAGTCTGCTCCTCCCCTCAGCTGCCCCTCTGGGAGTGCAGCCCATCCAGCAGCACTGCAACACCAGGCTGGCTGAATCCACTGCAGAAACAGCACCTTGGCTCCCTGCCTGCTCCCCAGTGGGGTACAGCACAGGCATGGATGCACAGCATCCCAGCACCACTCCATCCATCAGCAGGCAGCACTGCAAACACAGCTTGGTTAATTCCTTATCACACTTACTACACTTATCCTCCCCAGTGACAGTTAATAAACAAAAAAATACTAGAGCAATCTTGTAAAAATAGTTCTGCTATAAGAGCATGTGGTTGTAATTACTGCATTTATGGACATGTCTATTCTTTTTCTTTCCTTCCATCTCTGTGTAATAGGAAATGTGCCAGTTTTCAAACATTCTGCTTCATTACTATTGGAAAGAAGTTTCCAAAATTCAGAGTTTGTTTAACACAGGTTCCTGATTTCATCCTGAGAGTCACCCTCAAAAGCTGGGCTGGAACAGATTTGCATGAACTGAAGTTTCTGAAAGTCCCGGGCAGTTTTTTGTCTCTTCACTTTCCTTCTTTATCTGTCTCTATTACACTAATTTGCTGCACACTTTCTTTCCCTTTTTCTTTTTCTGATTCTTCTTTTGCAAAGTCCAGTGTCCCTTCTCCTTCTCCCCATTACATTTTCTCTTTTGCCCACAACTTTCCTGTCAGTCCTCATGCTGTCTCCACTGCTGGTCTGCTCCCCAGGTACCTCTCTAACCCAGACAATTCCTTCCCTTTCTCAGCATCACTTCTGGATGTTTGAAATCATCCTCTCCCTTTATTTCCCCTCTTCTGTCATCCTTTCCATAGTTTTCCATGTCACCATCTTTTCCCCTTCCTAATCTCTTCTTCAGTGTCCCCCAGCTCTCCACCTCTCTGCCCAGCTGCCCTCCAGCATCCCACTTCATGCCTTTTCATCTTCCTGGGGCCTTTCCTTGTGGAGGTCCCCCTCTCACTCCCCACTACCTCCACCCAAACTTTCAGCCCTCTCTTATGCCTTCTTTGGTTGCTTCCAGAGCTGGGTCTCCATCCAGCAGTGCTCTGTGACTCTCATCAAAGCATTAACTCATGCTTTGATGGGGCTGGCATCCATGTGGCAGAGGATGTGCAACCTGTGAGATCTGAATGGCTTTCTGGGGGGCTGCTGCTGTGCTGGAGTGTTGGCACTCACTTCCCATCCCCACCCTGACACAGGAAATCATTGTCAGAGCCAACAGGCACAAAGCAGCACAGCTCCAGATCTACTGGGAGAGGTTTGTTTGTAATGGAAGTAATCGTGGTGGATTAAGGGAAGCTGTCTCTTCCAAAAAACACACAATATTTCAATATTAGATGGGGAGAAGTGGCCAAAGGAACATGACCCACGAAATACCTTTGAACTTTTAAGGTTTTGGCACGATGGCAGTGGGCACAATGTTGCATTCAGCCACCACACCAGTCCCTCTTGCATGGCTAAAACCACTCCTGCTGCTGCTGCTAGGGGTAACCACAAAACCCTGCCTCCTGCCAGAAGATTTCAGAGTGCAATGCAAATAATTAATGAATTATCACAACACTGGGGACTGATATATGCTTTCATTATTCTGTCACACACAGGGATTCCAATCAGGCATAGTATCTATTTCCAGTGCCACTCACCACCTTCATTTCCACATCACTTTTCTACAAGATAGTCTGGCAGGTTAGCTTGAGGCTTGATAATCTAGGAGAGGGTAATGCTGGGCAGACACAGGAGAACACAGAACACTAAAATGCTTTTTCTGTAGCAGTAGTTTTTGTTTAGGGATTTGGGGATTATTATTATTATTACTATTATTATTATTATTAAGACTGATGAAACCTGATCATTAATTCATTTAAGACATTTATATCTTTCTAGAAGAGAGTAGGAAAAATTGAAAGTAAATGGAAACTTTTGGAAGAGTAAATATACATGCTTCTAAATTTCCAATATTATTTTCTTTATTGACATAATTTATTATCAAAAACTGTTGGCTCAAGCTGGTTTGAATTTCTGGGAAGTTCTCTGGCCTCTGACTGACCATTACTGGCACTCTCAATTCTGTGCATGTACTGACATTCCACATGTGAGCAGTTTTGCTGCAGTTCAAAACAGCTTCAAGAAACTGGGCAACCCCAGGGCCAAGGCAGTAGCGAATGAATGGGCAAGGAGAGGGGTATGAAGGGCTGCACATGGAAACAGCAAAGGGAGCAATAGGAAATTACACATCCCCAGGTAGACAAAAACAGAATGGAAAGAAACAAAGTGTAGTGTAATGAGAAAATAATTTGACCAGGCATGTACAAATGAAAAAGAAAACCAGAATACAAAAGCTTTAAGAGCAGAAAAAATTACACAAATACAAATAAATACAAGTACTAACCACAGGGATGCTCAGAGCAGACATGAGGTACTTATCATGAACATGCTCATTGCTTTAGAACCAATTGCTGCCTTTTATATGACAGGGAGAGAGGGCTGCTCCCCCTCCCATCACAAGGTGCTTATGCAGGAATTAAACATCAGGAAATCAGCCTCTGCAAGACCTGTCTTTGAGACTGTATGAGTAGTGACAGTTTTGACCATCTGCTACAAGACATGCATGAGAGACATGGCTGCAAAGCAGAGATGTGGTGGGCACTTTTCCTGACTCAACAGGAGCAGACACCAGCTGCCATTAGCAAAACCCCATGAAAACAAGAGAGGTAAGAAGGGAAGGCTGCACAGCATGTTGTGGTGCTTAAGTCAGCCGAGTCACAAGCTTTGGATGAGCGTATGAGCTAAAGACAAGTGTATATTGACAGCAAAAACCAAAGAGAAAGGATGATGGGTCTTCTCGGGAGGCACAGAAGCTGGGCAAAGAGTTTGCTGGTGTGGCAAGCCACAAAACTAATACTTATTTCTATTTCAGTCTAAAAGAACAGTCCAGAAAAATAGTCTCCTTGAAACAAACCTTTGAATGCTGGTCTAAGTCTGACCTGTATGACCCAGTCTGGGATTTCATGTGCACAGATCTAATTTCACACTGTCACCAAAAGGGACAAGACTGCCCTGCTGCACGTGTCCAAAGCCTCCCTTGCACTGTCGCCAGCAGGAGTAGAGACCTGTGGCAAACTGAGTCAGGGAGTGTTTCAGGCTGAACATGAGTCATTATTTTTCATTTGGGTTGGTTTTCAGCTGCACCTTTCCCCCAATCCTGCCTGCTGAGCAGGGACACAGGCATTAGCCCTGGGAATGCGTGGCTGGCAGTGAAGATCCCTTTGGCAGCAGCACCAGCTGCAGCCTGAGTCAGCAGCACCACCTGACACTGGTGGCATCGCAGGGCACCTGGGGCCGTGTGTGCCTGGGCTGAGCACGTGCCTGTGTGTGTGTGCCCTGCCCATGGGTAGGTCCTTTCTCACAGACAGCAGAGCTGTCCCTGCAAGCACGGAAACTGGCACACACGTGACTTTTGTCCTGACTTGGCAAAGTTTCCCCATCTTGCTGCCATTAGTGCATTTTTTTCCTTTCAGTGGTTCAGCCCTAGAGACCACCCTGAGCTCTTCATGGGATATGTTTGGCAGCTACAATGTTGTGCATGCCAGCTGGATTATATTTTATATATCAGCAGCCGTGCCTGGAGCAGTGCCTGATCCTCTGGCTTCCTTTTGTGGTGATCTCCTCTTTCCTTCCACGTCTGTGCGCTCTGATGCCCATCAGCCTGTCGCGTGCCAGGGAAGCAGCAGCACAACAGAAATCCCCTAAGGATTTTTGTTTTCCCTTTTCACATGAATTCAGGCACAAGGAGGTTCTTGAGGAGCCCTTTATGAACAATTCAGCACTTGTTAGACAATGTCCTCCAAGTCATGCATTGGGCCAGCACCAGTACAGAACACATGTTCTCCTGAGCCCACAGGAATCTGATATGAGGTAATCCATCATGCTCTACCCATTACTTCACCCTCTCCTGCACTTTTCCCTATGCACTGGGAGCAATATGCATTCTTTCCTCTAGATATACAATTTACTTGTAGTCTGGAAGTATCTGAGACACCTTAGCAGCTAGAAGCTCATGGGTGACCACTGCCACTAAAAGTGTGGGATGAAAGTTTTGAAGAGAAGAGGCAGAAGCTCTGCTGCACTGCTCCATGGTCTGTTCACAGGCACCACTGAGGCTTCAGGGAACCAAGAGAGTCAAACACATCATTGAGAAATGCATTTGCCTTTGGCACATTTTACCCAAAGCAGAAAGTGTGAAACACCTTGAAGCAGTCATAAATTCTGTTTCAGCTCGATTGGTGTTTTTACTGCCCATTTTGCTCAAAATGACAGCCAGGCCTAAAACATCCAAGTTAATATATCATAGCAATAGAATTTCCTGTTGTGCCACACCATGAAGGACAAATGAGAGATCTAGTCTTGCAAAAAACATTTAGTACATTCAGAAGAATCTCAACCAACCTTCAGTGGCTCTTTATAACAGATGCCCCTTGCTTTGTGCTGCTCTGAGGTCTAGGGTCTGCTCTAGCAGAATCTGAGCAAGCTGTATTTGTACATAGCTAGTAACCAGCAGCATTTATTGTAGGTCTTCTTCCACTGCTGTTTGCTACTCACTCTAAAATACTACTCACTTTCTTTGCCAGAAAACTACACAATTAGTGCCAGCAATTACTACAAGCAATCCCAATAAGTTACACTTCTAAGACAATTTCCACTAAAATAGACACCCCTCCAGGGTGAATTGCTCAAACACATCCTGGATGTGCTAGGCTGCAAGCAGGGGAAAAAAAGAAAGACTATATTGGAGTATAGGAATTTGTAAGGATTGTCATGTTTCTAGCAACATGGTGCTTTCTTTCCCCTGCTTTTTCAGTTGAATGTTCCCTTGCCATCACCTTTTGCTATCACCTTTTCCATCCTTTGGCTCCAGTTCAGTGAACTAGTTGGGCACATATTTAACTTCAAGCAGTTAATCGTGTGCTTATGTGCTTTGCCCTGTTGGGACTCTGGTTGTTAACTAGATGCTTCCTGTCAGGAAGGAGGGCTCTGTATGACAGCACCTCACCCTTGGGGCTGTGGGAGGTTACTCCAAACCTTAGACCAAAGGGACTTGTTCAAGAGCACTATGATTGCTATTTTTCTGGGAACACATCATGCTGTCACAGCATCAGTATTAGCCTATATAAACCTCATTCTTAAGATGGTCACTTTCTGTGCCCCTGCAGAAAGCAGACTTTCAATCAGGGGCTTCCTGTGGTCCTGCACTATTACCAGCCTGCAGCAACAGCTCTGAAGGCAGCAGTCTCAAACTCGAGCCCTCTGTGGCACTCAAAGCAAGGGGTAGGAAGAGTATTTTGCTAGCACAGTAGTTTTTCTCTATTTGGGCATGCAGCTGCACTGCATCAGCCTAAAGGTACTTTCCTGCTTACGTGCCTGCTAGCTTGCACCTCATTGAGCTGACTACAGTTTAAAGTGAATTTGGTCTGGCAGAGCATAAGCCTTGCTTTCTACTGCAAGCCTCTTTACTGAAGGCTCTCCTGGGACTGCAGATTCCTGGAGGGAGTGGAAGAAAAGCTGCAGAGCTGGGCACCGAGCCACTTTTGCAGGCAGAAAATACTGACATAGTGCCATCTGCCCTGTAAAAGTTGTTGGCAGTGTAAACATACATACCACATCTTCAACGTGTAGAACACCCCATAGAAAGAAAGTTAACATCCCTTGCTAAATCACACCCCTTTTCCTTTGGATTTCATTCTGCTTGCTTAGATTCTTACAGAAATGCTTAATATTATGTTGTCTGGCTGACTTTACCCCCTGTCACTTTTGACAGGCCCAAGTTAGGGGGCTAACTGGAATCCATGTTTAATGCTTTGTTCATGACTGGGCAATGAGGATGGAAAAGCTGTAACGACTGTTCCATGATGCAGGGCCTATAAATAGAGTGCATGGAAAAGGGTGCTCTCTAATGCATTATGTTCTAATCAATAACAACAAGCTGACTCCAATTATATTTTATTGTCTCTGAGAAAAGTATTTACATGGCATAACAGCTGTGAGTCATAGCAGTGGTTTAGTTAGGAGTCAGATTCACTCAGAAATACTTGAGGCTGATTTTGTTTTCTGCACTCAGGCACTGCACAATTGACTGCTCTTGCTGCAGTTAATATTTAATCCCTTCACTGAACTTGCACTTCTTACTTCTAGGCGTGCTTCACAAGAGTACCCTCTAAGGCCATAGGAATGAAAAGGTTTCTAGCTGGAAATGAAAACCCAACAATATCCTAGCTGGATGAAAACCCCAACAATCTTATTAATTCTTTGTATGGAGAAGGTGTAGAGATATCAAGTTCATAAGATCCTTCAAGTAAATGAGAAAGAGAATAAAAGTAAAAGTGAAGAAAGAAAGAAAGATGATGGGTCAAAGTGACTTCTCCAAAGTTGCACAGCAGATGAATGGCAGAGGGGAGAACAACCCAAACTCCCTAAGCTCTGCATTGTTAGGTCTAGCTCTAGACATTGGGTTCCATTTTTTGTTTTCTCTGTGGTCTGAGTTGTTTTTGCATTACTTTGTGGCTGTTGAAGACTCACAACAGTTACATAAAGGACTACTAGAGATACACAGGTGTTGTGAGTCACAGGGCAATTAACCAGAATTCAGTCATATGGCACAGATCTTATGTACATAGGAGCTTGAGGAAAACCTTCAAAAATCAATCAGTAGGCTTCAGATACTCAGAACATGAAGCAATAAAATCCAAATACTGTGTACTTAATGAGAACTGGACCAGGGAGAAGCACATATTTTCAACTTTCAGCCATTTTTCCTCTTCAGAAATGACAAACACTGAGAAAAGAGCTTTTGTATCTGTTTCCCAACAGATATAAAAACATACCAAAAAATAAAGAAACCTTAAATATATATACTGCAATATGGTAAGTACAATGGTAATTATTTTAATTTGATGGATCTAATTTTCAAGTGGCATTTACATCCCTGGTTTCTCCAAAACACTTAATGCTTTCTGACAGCCAGTGAGGATGATATCTTGAAAGATGGAAAGCTGGGAGGCAGAACAACTTTGGTGTTCCAGGACAGCATTCACATCTATGTGGAGGTTGCCTAATAGCAACTAATAGTATGAGGTTCCTTTTGTCTCACAAAAGGAAACATTTTGAGAAACTTGCTTGTGCTTTCTTGCTTATTTTTTTTTTAACTACCAGAGAAACATGACAAGAGATAGACTGAGATTCAGTGGGAGTAATAGGTAGCAGTCAAGACCGAAAATATAAAGTAGCCCCAGAGATCAACCAGAGTCATTTATCTCTTGGACACAACTATCCTTTGGTGAGAGGAAACACATTGCTGTCAGTGAGTTACAGACATCAGAAGTCAGGACCTGGAAATACCCATTAGCGCATTATTGTCAGGCTGGATCCCAATATAACTTTGCCTTTGAGAAAGGTGAGGTTATCTTGCTCTTGTCTGTGCCTCTTGGCTGTTGAGATATTGGACTCTGACGGTGTCCTGGGAAGTTGCTAATGTCTGGAGCCTGATTTCCAGAGAAACTGAGCATTATAGGCATGTACATTTTGCCAAAAGTTGTATCTTCCCTTTTGTAATGTCTTTGTATTGCTCAAGTAGCCCGAGCAAGCACCAGGTGCCAAGTTACTCTTGTGCTTGGATGGTCCAGTGGTTATTCTGACACAGAATGTGAACTCACATTAATCAAATCACTGCTTGCTCAATGCTTTGGGGATGTAACATTTTGCACAGCATCAGTACTTGACTCTAATGGTCAGTTGGTCACATCCTTCTCCTCCATTTCTGACAAAGCTATCCAGTTTCACAGGCCAAACTGAGGGCCATAGAGATGGAATGACCACTGCTGTGTAAATAGCATCACCAGGGTAAATCTGTAAACATGCAATGTTAGGAGGTTGTCAGATCTGATACTTCCAATACCAGACCATAGTTAGTACCTCTGCTATGATCTAGGCATGCAGAAATGAGTCATTGCTGACCTTGAACTTGGTAAGTCCATGAGCTCACAGGAAAGAAGATTTCTCTCACTTTGCAGTAAAAAGTTTCTTAATATTTGCAGTCACATGAAATGCAGGGTGGGATGCCTCTTAGTGTGATAAATTGCTCTGGAGCATTTGAAGATTCAGTAGTTACACTTTTGATTATAATAATTCCCTACACTCAAATTATGATCATTGTGTTTGTCTCACACAATGCAGTCCAAATCTTTCCTGATGGCTCCAAAAAGTACTCAACTGCATTTGTGTTGCTAACATCAAAACACATGTGTATTTCAATGTTTTTAAACAATTACCCAGGAAATTATTACCCTCCTACTTTATTTAATCTACCCTATTTTACAGGGCATCTTTTTTGGAACCCTGCCTTGGCAGAATACAAAATGCACTCTGGTAATCGAAGACAACAGTTCACTTCCTCAAACAAATTTATCCACTTAAACACTTCTCAAACAAATCCAGTGATCAGGAGCACTAAACAGGATAAAGGCCTAAGCAATAGGATTCTGTGTACTGCATTTGCATTCTTTAATTATCATCTTCTTTAAAGAGGAGAAACAAGATAGCTGGCAACCTTAATGAAAGTGTATTACACTAATTTCCAAGCAGTTTGGAGGCTGCTCCTGAGCAGATGCTCAAATCCAGCCAGTGACCTTCTTATGAGCAGGACTTTTACATATATGTTTCAAGAACAGCTTTCAGCTATTTTTTCCCCCTGATGTTGTTGTGCTCTTTGTTTGACCCTAAGGAACTGCTAGTATTTCCACTAGTCATTGGCAAAACTCCCACAGACTTAAATGCAAGTTAAATTTGTCTGCAGAAAGAGACATGTCATTTAGTCTGTGGTTTGGTCTCACATTAACATGTGCTGCCCACTGCTATGCAAAACAAAATAACAAGCTTCTAAAAGGAAAGTTTGTTCTTTTGCATATGTGCTTTCTAACCACATAAGTAACAAATAAAGATGGTAATTTCACTGGCTGCAAGTGAATGTCTGGAGCTTCTTGAAAATGGTATTTCAGAGGGACCACAGGAACCTGTAGGGCTCACAGAGACCCAGGTGCTAATTCCATGACTAAGCTGTGTTGAAGTGACTCAAAGACAACTGCAAAGTGACATTCAGTGGCTTAGCATCTCTCAGGTCAGTGACTACCCCAATTCCTCTTTGTTGTGTTGAGGTGCCCCAGGGCATCTGTAATCTATGTTAGGAGTTGGTGTTTGTTTAGGGTACCACAAAAAAAAAGTCTGCCTAGTCTGCAGCAGTGATGACAAGAGCTGATTTTTGTCAGAATACAAAAAGAAGGTGATGGAGAATAGTATGAAATATGCTCTGTGTCATTTCATAATTCAGGGAAAGTTTCTTGTGCAAAACACATTTTTAATCCTACTTTGAGAGAGCAGAATGGTATTGGAGACAATTACAAAGCATAGCTAGAGGCAAAGCAAAATTACCCTTAATGGATGCTTGAAAAGTTTGGGATATAAAATGTTTGGGAACAAAAAAAATGAAATAAAAATAAACAAGACTAAAAGCATATAAAATGATGCAGACAGAAGTTAATCAGGAAGACAATGAAGGCAACTTCTTGAAAGGAAGATTTTAACATTCTTTTTTCTCAAATGAAAGAAAAGCAGGTAAAAAATGTATATTTTCACCATATGCACAGCTAACCTATTTTTCTATTAAAAGAGACTCCTCTTAATGCAGAAAGGCAAGTTAAGTGTATTTACAGCTTAAAGCAGCATCCAGAGTTGTAACAGGACAAACATGCAGGGCTCCAATCCCAGTCTTGGTGGGAATGCAGCTATAATGGGGGATGTGAGAGGTGTAGGTTCAATTTCCTTCTCCACCATGCAATCTCAGTTTGGCCAGGGAGGGATGAAAGACAATAGCTGGGCAGATGTTGAAACTTGGTTTGGAGAACAGAATCCCACAGAAATTCTCTGGAATTACATAGTTCAATGCCTTTTAAACATTGGTCTCTCAGTGCCTCTGCTCTCCAGCTGCAAAGTGGGAACAATGTCTCTGCACCCCAAGCAAAACATATGAAAGAGACAACCCATCAATGTGCACAGATACTACTCCTGAGACTGACAATCAGAGAAACATTATCTCCAGAGTGAATTAACTCATGTTCCTACTTCTAGGGGTTATTGTTGTTATTTGGTTGTGTTGTTTTCCTCTGTTTTTTTCCTCTCCCTCCCACAGAGTACATGAAGCTGCTGACTGCTGCCAAGGTCTAGCTGGGCTTGTTCTGCAGCTGCAGCCCTACTCCTGGAGGAGTGTAGTTAGATGCCAGAGTGTCAGGAGGGCAGAAGCAGAGCTTGATGACTCTTGCCTGCAGCTCAGCATTCTTTTCTTCTGCCTCTGTTTGTTAAACTTCAGTGATTGAACCCATTCTTTTTCTCCAACAAGGGCCTTCACTGACAAAGCATCAGACAGGGCAGCAAAAGCGACCTCAGAGTGAATCTAAGTATGAACTATTGTCAACAATGTGTCATTCTTTTACTCCCATATGCTGCTACAGTCCTGAAACTACAAGTCCCAGTGTGCAATAGCACAACTTTATCAAAATGGACTATTGGTTGCCTAGCAATTAAAAACATTGGCATCAAAATATCTATGCTTAGGGCTACAGAAGCAAACATTATCTGATTTGGTATTGCTTCCCACTCCAAACTGTGTTTTATGTACCAGTACAGCAAAATTCAGAAGTCAGGAGGTTCAGAGCACAAAACCACTACTAGATTCACAGCAGAGGAGACACAAAAGGGATGCAGCACTTTTTGACTGTATCCTGCAGCATATACTGATATATAAATCACACAGCAAATATCAGAAGATGCAGTTTGGCATTATGTCCGACCATGCTCGAATAATCAGGTCAGTCTTATTTGTTACTGCTCCAAACTCTCCCAAATACTAGCTTCCTTGTTTTATTCTGATTCACGCAGGCCCCACAACCATCTGTGATTTGGCAGCTTCTACTGAGTCAGAAAATGTCAGCAGGAAAGGGGAGGGGTGATTAAAGAGAAGAGACAGAAACTTTTCCAGCCCTCTGCTTGCCTGCCTTTTTAGCATTCTCCGTGTGAGCTCTGCTGGCAACACCTACAATTCCTTTCTTTCATTAGAACATCTGATTGTGCTAACAGGGGCTGCCCAGCACTTGATTAAAGATGTGTTCTTAACCAAGAACAGTGCAATTAAATGTGAGAGTTGTATGGATCCAAGACCTTAATCAAGGGCAGAAGAATAAAGTACTACAGATTTAAAACCTGATGCGTGGAATCTGTAAAATCATACTGACAGTCACAGACCAGTCCAGCTTGGAATCCAATATGCCTTATATGGTAAATTCAGCAACATTTTAATAACTATCCACTAGCTTGGTAGCAAGTTCTTTTCATGACAGTGCAAGTACAGTTCTTTTCATACCATCAGAGCCAACCTTTGGGACACTCTCCTTTTCCCCAGAACTAGGATTAACACAGGAAATTTTGCCAAAGTGTAATTGGGTGATATTTGTTAGTCAAAGGAAAGAATTCCCTTTTTGTCTGTTCAGGTCTTTCTTTCATGGCTTGTCTCTCACAAATTTAGTGATAGAAAATGCTAGGTAAAAGATTGATCTTAAACACATATGGCATGATCCAAGATAGAAAGGACTTCTAACGATCTCAATGGACTTTGGATTTGTTACTATTTTTTCTGGGCCAAAAAGAGGTTCCTGTTGTCTCTCTTCTATGTCTGCAGAGTGACTAACATAACCTAAAGAGAACAGTCAGCCAAAGAAAGCATTATTATAACCATTGTTTTGCACAGGAGGAACACAAGCTGAGGCCCACAGAACCATGAAACTGTCTCACTCATTCCAGCAGAAATACGCAAGCCCTAGGTCCCTATTTGAGAATCTCACCCAGTGGTTTGAGCCAGATCAGGTCCTGGTAGATCAAAAAGATGACAACAGGTCCCCAGAGTCACAGTCCCATAATCTATTTTGTTACTGTTTCTATTCACTGGATTAAGGCAGAAAATTTACTGTAATATGCAGTTATTAGACCAGACATATACGTATGAGGAGGTGCTGCAGGAGAACATACATCCATTTTGAAAAAAGACTCTTAAGGTTGTAAATAAAGATTTATAGAACTATTTGCCCAGTTGCTACACAGTTTGAAATGTAGAAGAAGCTTGACAGAGTTATCAAATTACTTGGGATAATGACCAAATCTCTAAAAACTTCTTTCTTTGCTAATCTATGAAAGCAAATACAGACTGCACCCAACCAGTAAACTACACCCTGTGAACTGAGTCTAGGCAGAACAAAAGGTACCTCCTCAGTCTTCAATGATTTCTACTGTTAATGCAATGTAGTCCGGATATTTCTTGTTGGGGAGGGAAGAGACAGAGGCCTAAGAGTTCTGAGGTCCCCCATGGAGAAGCAGGATGCAAAGCTCAGGCAAAAGGTCCTGTCTTCTCAGCACCTGAGCCAAAGATGTGCCAGTGGCCCTTGGCTAGGCTGGTACAGCTCACTGGGAACTGGTTTCTGACCTCACCTGCCTGTTCTGCCTTTGACAGTGACAAACCAGCCTGCTGCAGTGTGTGCCCAGGAACACCTTCTGTGCTGTTTCAGGCCAGGATGGTCTGAAATGGGGATGGATTGTCAGATTTGACCAATTTTGCTGGGCAGCAGTGTCAGAAAGTCTTCTGCACCACAACAAAGGCATGTTAATGGCAGAGTAATGTCCTTGGACTGGAGCAATGTAGTGAGCTCCAGTGAGCCACCACAATAGGCCCAGTTGTTCTGGCTCAGTAGCACAGATCACCTCTCACCACTTGCCTCCTTTGACACTGCAGAAGGCATTCACTTTCCCAGGATGAGGTTCTGGAATGAACCACAGAAGTTCCTCACCCAATTCAATGCAAAAATCAGCTGGGTTTTCCCTTCCTCAGAATTAGGTGGGTTTACATCTGTCAGAGTGTTTGGCCTGTAAGGTGGGAGCAGGTTTCACCCTTTCCCTCTTCAAAGAGCAGTAGAAAAGACACAGCCCATCTTACATTGCTACAGCTGTGTCTGCTTCAATTCCTTCATCCTACTTACCCCAGAAAGTCGAGTTCCCTGCTATTTCTTTTTCAGTTTCATTTTTCTGCACTTCAAAACCAGGATTGTTTATGCTTGCTCCACAGGACTGCAGAAAACATTAAAACAGTGCAATGCTCTAACATCTCATATCCAGCATGCTCTCACACTATAAGCTGCTTGCAAAAAGAAGAGTGGTCTTCCCAACCTCCAAATTTATTACTTAGCTGGATCACAATCTTTTATTCTACTTCCAAACAAAGTGTAGTGATCAGAAGTGCTTCTTGTGTGATAGCATTAAAGAATTTTGCAGATCAAAGCCTGTCTGAAGTGATGGAGATGGTGACTACCCCCCTCCTCTAGATCCAACTTAAAAATAAAAGCTCTGTGTGTGTGTGTAATGAAAACCAAATTGTCTGTGTCTCTGCCAAAGGAATAAGAAAACCCAGAGTGGCATTTCCTTACTCCGGACCTGCGGCAGCTGGCCTCTCTTGTAATATGGAAAGTCAGTGGTGGGTAATATCAGAGTCATGGAAAACAGTTTTAGTCACCAGTGAGTGGGTGTGCACTCTGTTTCAGAAAGAGAAGTTAGCTGTTGGGCTCTTTACGGTGTTTAGGACAGGTAACTTTGTGAGCTTTAACCTCAAACAACCCTAAACTTGCTGTGGGTATCAACAAGACCCTTCTTCCTGCTGCCTTGCTTGGTTAGTAGCAGCAGCAAGCAGTCCTGCAGCAAAGATGACAGCTAACGACATCAGTACCCACTTATGGCACAAGAGCTGACTTCAATTCAGCTCTGACACTTGCTGCTCGTTCAGGAAAGTCAGTGCAAACCTGTGAATCCAGCTATGAGCACAGAGAAGTTCATCTATTGCTCCTCTGTACAGGAGGAAGAGACCACTCCCTTTTTATATCAAAATTATATTATATTATATTTTATATAGCAGTAAGTCATCAGAGCTAAGGCCTGTGCAGCAAAGCTGGTGGTATCTGCTTCCTTGTTTTAGTAGAGATGTTCCACATGTGGCTTTTTTATGCAAGATTTTTTTTTGTTTTGTTTTGGTGTTTTGGGTTGGGTTTTTTTTTGTTTTGGGTTGGGTTTTTTGGGTTTTATTGTTGGGGGTTTTTTGTGTTTTTTGTTATAGTTTCTCCTGTGGGTTCATGGCTTTTACACAGTTGTTTTTACAGGCTAGTGATCACCAGCGTGAAATAGTAGCAGGAAATTTTGAGCCCGCATGAAGTGCTGTGAGATTCATTACTGTACATTGCTAATACTTATACATGCATGTAAAATTTGAAGTTTCTCTCTTCAGCCATTTCAATGTCAAACTCTGTGGGAAGCATCAGGACTGGCAGATTAATCGGAGATTTGACTTTGGATTTTAGGGAGGTTCAAGTAGCAATTAAAATAAACCAAAAGTCTGAATTTGAAGACTCAATTCCTCTCTGATTTCAATACATTCCTGTCAGACACACTTTACATTTGACCCCTGTGTTCCAAATGAATGAATTCAATCCAATCTTCCTGAATTGGGGAAATCTTCACTGTTGATCAAAGCCCTTTTGATGCCTTGAGAGGGTACCTAGAACAGAGGCTAGACAGAGTTAAAGGAACAAAGGATGTATTTATTAAAAGGCCTTCAAAGGACACACCTTGGGCAGTAGAATGTAGGGGGTTAGAATGTAAGTAAATAAAGGTAGTATAGTAAGTAATCTTACCCCCTAATGAGTTGCAGCTGAGCCAATTATTAAAGATTAGGAGCAGACCTGACTTTAACAGGCCGCAGCTGTAGCTAATCAGCAGAGTGCTATAAAAGAGTGGGTTGGGTGGCTGAGGGAACTGGAGTCACTTGGCTTCTGTGAGGAGAAGGAAGAGTCAGGGCCTAGAGGAGCTGCTATGAGAAACATCAAGGAGGTGTGAAACTCTTGCACTAAGGAGACAGCAATATGGAACCTTTGCAATATAATGACAACAGTAGAAGAGCCTGACCAAGGCTATACCCAAGACAGATGGTGTGTCACAAGTTTTCACACTTTTATAAGTTTTGGTCCATTTACATATTGGGGTTGATTTTCCAGTTACAGCTTCAGGAAATGAAGTCCCATTCTCCTGTTTTCCTCTCTTCAATTCATTGTTGTTTACACTTTTTGGGCCTGAGGCTGTAATGGTGTCCTTGGTTCTCAAACTGGAAAAGGATTCCTTTGTCTAACTAAACTGTGAAGAGAACTTGCTAACGCTTTATATGAAGTTCAGAGTTATATACTAATGTAGCACAGAATCTGGAAAATATGAAAGCTAAAACTTAACCATCTTTCTTCAAATCACAGGACAATGTAGGTAGGGGAAAATATGTATATATTCACACAAATATATATATATATATATATATATATATATATATATATTCACACTGGCCCTGCAAAGACAGATGCAAACCTATAATGTTTGAACAAAATATCATGAGAAAGGATTAGGACCGCTTTAGCTGAAAGAAATGATAAATTACTTGGTTCAACTTCCTACCCTAAAATGTCACAACACTTCCTTTCATTGCATATTGGTTGTGATTTGAAGTCCAGCATAACACCCTTCCTTGTTCTGTTTTAGCTAAGACTGACTATTGTTTCCATACAGTGCAAAAACAAGAAGGAAGCAAAAAAATAAAAATTGATGTGTATATATATCCATGTGATGTGTACATATCTGTGTGTATAGAGACATAAAAGGAAAGCAGGCACTTGGAATTAGTGAGCTCTGATTTTTCTCAAACGATGACAGAGGTGAAGGCTACAGCATTACAGAAGCCTGGGTCTCCCAGACATATCGAAATGTATGCAACCTATGAGACAGCAGTCTAGGCCAGAATACATGCAGGCTGGCACTAAATGGCATTGAAGGAAAAACAGAATATCTAACACATAACTCATAGGAGGCTTTGCAAGCAGCATAATGCTACTTAAATCATCAGACCACTGTTATCTTCATTTCTGAATGTTGCAAATTACTTTCATCATCTGCTCTCCACTCACTACAGGAGAAAGAAGTTGGAGCCAAGCTTAAAGAGGCAGTCCACTTTTAAAAACCTTGGTGGGCTGACTGCAGATCACTTTGGCAAGAGATTTTTAAACAGTCCGAAATTTGTCTTGGCCCTTTGTGCATCTAGTTCAGCTTTTGGCCAACTTCCAATAGTAAATGAGGATTTCTTCACTTTCTGTCCCAACTGCTGTGAAATTTTGCTGTAAAATGAATTAAAATTGCAGAAATCCATCCAAAAGGTGGTTGAAGGGAATACAGACTCCTGCACAGAAAAATAAAAGGCTTTTTTCTCTCTACAGAAGAAAAAAGGACACATGAAACTGTTCAGCCCCAGCCTGGCTTATGCAGTGCCTGTTGCAGAAAGATAACTAAAGCCATCTTTGTTTTCTCTCATCTGGTCTGTAGAAACATCATGTGTTTTGCAGCTCTGGAGGGCTATGGAAGAGAAGCTGGAAAGTGAAAAGAAGCCTCCATAGAACTATTTCTACCAGGCCTATTTCTCTTCTAAGGTGGTTGAATGGTCCCCTTCTGATGGAAGGAGAGAGAAGAAAGAAATAAAACTGCAGAGAGGAGAAATGGAAGACCTTTGCACTGAAAACACTGCTAATCTTCAACTGACAAAGTCTCATCCATGCACAGGGAGACCAGTACAGCCATTTTTCTGTGCCTAAGCTTGAGAATTTTTCTTATTATCTCTATTTTCACTTCCTTTCTTTCTTTTTTCCCTCTGCAGTACAAGAGGCAAAATCATGATCAGAGCTGTAATGTAGGCTTATAATATTTGAAGGAAAACATGACATGTATAAGCACATTTCTTTCATTAAAAGATTGATTGCATTTACTTACATGAAATTGGGCTTTCAGAAACTGCTGGATCCCATTAAGTCACGTGCTATTTTTATGTAAAGATTTCAGTGCCATTCTTTGGGAAGAGTCTGTTTACATACAATATTTGATATAATTTTTCTGTATGTACTATGTATCTGACTGTGCTGCTCATATATGCAGTAAAGTGTCTTACAGCAAAAAGCAGCTTCACTGGACACTGTGGGACTTCCTGGAAGAAAAGTTCCACTTGCATGTGCAAGTGTTTGTGTGTTTGTACACAAAGATTTAAGAGTGAATGAGCCAGTTTGTGAACTGGCTTGTTCAACTTATATCCCACCATCTTACCTCCTTTGGTAGCCAGCTACTCTCTGAGGAGATATTTTGGCTTCAGAAGAACTCCTATGAGACTTCTTACCAGCAACAGCATGGGTAGGTCAAGTGTCTTCAGCTGAATTAAAAAAAAAAAAAAATCCCAAACTCCCAAAACAATCAGAATATCTTTGTGGAAACTAGAAAGATCCTGTAAAAAAACAAGCATGCAATATGCACACACATGTCTGGCTGTGGTGATCTTCCAGCAACATCACAAGCAGCTCTACACCACATATGGTACCAGAACAGCTGACCTGCTGCAGATATCTTGAGATACGGAAGAAAAATTCAGTATGATTTTCTGTGTCACTATGCCAGCTGGCAGTGTCATGGTTGCAGAGTTCACATATGACTGCAATTTTTTGTAATGACAGTCCTTTCCTACTGTGAATATGATTTAGAAATTATTCTAGCTGCAGTAAACTCATTTAGGGAAATTTGAGGGGCACTGGCAGACGTGCAGGCACATCTGCCACAGCCAGTGGCTGCCTTCCATGTGGAGGGGCAATCAAAATCAGACTCCTCAGCATTTCAATCCCTGTGGTACATTAGCAGGTTAGTAGAAGTCTATGCATTCACTGAGATGTAATATTAAAGAACCTCTGGCTTTAATGAGTTGACTAGTCAAGGGATTTAACTCAGACAGTAATACCAGCCAGCAAAGCTTGCTTACTTGTGTTACATACCTCAGACATACCTATGTAGGGCCTTCCCATTGTTCATTTTGGGATTGCATCTACTCCACAGTAAAGGGAAAAATTATCTCATGTGATAGACCAGTATATTTTGGGCTCACACTTTAGATAATCTGATTTGAAGATATAACATGTATGGACTCCCCTACAGTGTCACTTTTTAGTGAATCTTGGCCATACACACACACAAACATGCACCGCCACTAGGAGGAAACAAATTCCAGGCCCCTTAACAGAAACATTGCTGACAGCAGGTACTAGAGAAGAGGCATTAACAACACATTCACTTTGATCATGTTGATAGTTCAATCTCTCTTATCCCATGGAAATTCTAGTACAATTCTTTCTAGAGCAACATAGTTAGCAAGGCACCCTTAGGTGTGAGCTGCCACGGCCACACAGCAACTGGAACAACTGGACACATTAGAAACACATCTCCACTGATACAAGAACTTTGCCAACAGAAGAGGTCTGAGGGAGAGGGGTAGAACCAAAGTGCAAAAGCAGATGAATTGTCATTACAAAAAGCAAAAGCACAAATTCTGTATAATGTATGCCATTAACAGTGAAGAAAGTGCATTTTCAGTGATGCAAAACAATAGATCAAGTTCTCATATATTTGTGAATGGCAATAGTAATATCAGCACTTTTTAGGACAGCCTGTCCAAAAAATATTTTGGCTGCAGAACAGGTAGAAAGTCCTATGGTATGGCATATACATACAGACCAGCAGCAATAAACCACATAAAAGTACACACTGTGAATCAAAGAGGGGTGGGAAGGCCAGAGGCAACAAGGGGCTTTGATTCTGTGCATTTAGAGCACCTTCCAGTGTAAAGACATGTACACAACTGAAGACACCATTACAAATGAGAATACCATTACTGAGAATATCAGCATGAAATGGCTAGAGTTGTATATTACAGATCTCAAAGCCAAAGAAATCCTTTGTATAGCAGCACAGTGAGAATTCTGTAAGTTCTTGGGCTTGCCTTCTGGATTGCTGTATATCTTTGCTAAAATGCTGTTGAAGACATTTGGATACAAAATCCTTATTTAAAACCCCAAGTTTTTAAATAGACAATTGGAGAAATAAACTGGTGGTCTGAATGCTCTGTAAAATTCTATTACTCTGATTGCAAATCCTTTCCTACATATAACAGCCAACTCCCTTACAGTGTCTGTAATAGTGAGGGACAATTGTGTTGTTACTGGAAAACAAAGTTTGTTCCTTCAGCAACATTTTAAAGATACATAAGTCTCTCACTTACATTGTAAAGAAAAATCACCTAATGGAAGTGTACTCTGAGTTTGAGGAATGATATGCAGAGGTTTTGAAGGGAATTATTCTCCTCTACTCCTTCTGCCTCCAGCAGAGGGTCTGAGTCAGGCCAATTTTCTAGCCTCCAGGAGGCCTGCTCTGTCACATATGCAAGTAAGATCTGAGTGATTCTCCTCTGTATGCTTCTACCCTGCCACACTCCTCCATAAAAAGGTCTGGTAAGATTGTGGCTGTATGTCCTGGCATGAGGGAGAATGATGCTTTTTGTTAAAAAGTACCAGACATCTGATTCCTAGTGACATCTCCATTTCAATGGGCAGCTGACTCTGTGTCTCCAGGGACTTACTAAGACATGCAATAAAGACAGACTAATTCAGAGTGCAAGTAATAATAATAACATATATCTGCATTAAGACTTCAGACAGAGTATGGAGGAGTAAAATTATTAAAACCTATTTCAGAAACAGGCTTACAAAGCTCACCACTTCCATTGGTGACACTAGGATTAGTGGGAAGGTCAAGTAATGTTTAGATCATTTGTGTTTTTTGCACAAGCATGTGTATATGTGTAGATTTCCTTGTCAGAAACAACACAGCCCAAAGGAGCTTTTCCCCCTATAGCAAATAAGTGAATAAAGCCTTTACTGTGGTTCAATAACCACAGTTACAGGAACTAGAAAAGTTACCACAGTCACCACAGCTTTTGAAGAGAATATTTAAACAGTGACAGTGGCAATTTTCTTAAGTTAGGCTTTCCAACTAGCCGTCTGCAGACCAAAATCACCAGTTTTGATACTTTTAGGCATCAGAACCAATGCCTAAAATTAGACTGACACAGAAAATCTTGACAAAATGGACTCATCCTTGACCTATTCGTTTATTTCAAAAACCTTCTGTTCATTTAACTTACATACATCAGGGAATGTTGTTGGTATTTGATCCTTTCTCTGTGATTCAACAATGTGGTCTATGTCAAAGGCAACCAAAGAAACTGAAGGGAACTAAAGAAACACCTTCACTGACTAATCAAGGGAAATGCTTTTGGATTTACATACTTCAAACAAAAGTGCATCACAATTTCTCAGAACAAAACTGCTTAACTTCACCATAAAGGTAGTTTAAATAAGTGCTTTTGCAGTCAACAGTGACTGAAGTTAAGAACCACATTTTTTTACAATTCTCTCATATTACCCTTTCCCCAGCATTAGGCATTCAAAGCTGGTCAGCTGCTTAGGCATTTAAAAGGTCAATTTGCAAGGTATCTTGGTTTGTTAATTTCCATAGTTAGACAGAATATTAAACCATGTTCCAAATTTACCATGAATCATGTCTAATTTTTCTAGTGCTAAGGAAGCTAATGGAGTGAAATTTCAAAATTAGGACAAACAGCCAAATTTATAGAACCCTTGATTTTTCACTTAAGCACACAGATTTTTGTCTCTATCTAAACTGTATGAATTTTCTTCAAGATTTTCTGTCCTTGTATCTTTTCCAGCAATAACTTTGCAATAATGTCTGAGTAAGTTTTGATGAATTGTTGATTTGCTTGAAATCTTCATGTATTGTGGGATAGACCTAGAAGGGACCAGAAGTTTAGATAGAGCAAATTATTCTGAGTGTATTTTTAGCCAAAATGGCATGATAAATTGGATTTATGGCTCTAATGCCTGCTCACTCCAATATTCACAAGCCTGAACTGTTACCAATACTACCACACAGGCTATTGCTCAGAACACAGGGCCTCCTGTTTTCTCTCTCTTCAAAAAAAAGTTGTGCAGAGGAAAGAAGAATAAGGTCCTTAAAGGAAGGAAAAAAGTGTGAATTCTCAACATGACTGGAATAGATCAACAGATCACTACAAATTAAGCACATTAAATTTTCCCTATATTGCCACATATACAATTCACTAGGACAAAAGCCTATACTCTCTCTGAAATCCTTTTTACATTCACATAAGAAGATGTGCACATTAATGGATCCTGGGATGATTTTTGAAATTCCTTTGAACACACTATGTTTCTCCAGAAGAAGAAGAAAAGTTGCCAGACAAGATCAGGCTGATGTTGAAGAAGTGCCTTTTTACTCCTTCTGACCTAGACATGCTGTTTAAAGGTAACATTTATCATCATTGCTGCACTGTGTACCCAGCAACAGCCTAACGAAAGGTGCAAAAATTCCAGGATGAAGGACACTGTCTTTCTGGAAGTTCAGAGCCTGGACAGCATCCATACCTCTTTCACTCCGTGAGAAGGAGCGAGCCAGGCTCTGTGCATGTCATTCAGATGGCAAACAACACCAAGTCGAGTGATGGCAACACCAGAGTCACAATGCCATGTGTCAGGATTTCGGGCACCATTGTGATCATATCTGGATGCAATATTTCCCTACTAGATGCAGCTTGTTGCCAGAGTGCAAGTAAACTTCATAACTGACTGCCACGAGTCAGTCCAGGAGCAGGGAATTAGCAAGTGGCTCAGGCACTCTAGTCTAGGAGAAGAGTAAAAAAGGAGAGTGGCTGCAGCACTGGGAGCAGTGGTGCTTGTTCTCCTGCCTTGAGTGAAAGTAAACAAGTCCATTGTTATCTGACTTTGCCAAACCTCAAAGTATAATGCTAGAAGGAAAAATAAGCTTTACAGAATTGAGCATATACAACTCTTTTCTTTCCTTCATAAATTGTATGTTAGTGTAGCTGAATCTACCAAAGTGTTTACAGTATGCTATATATATAATGGCACATATAAGCTTTGTAAAGGGTTTGGAACATTTCAGAAATGTCTCTGGTGCTGAAAAAGGCTAATGTATTACAAATCATATAATATTTTAATTCAGAAAAAATATGTTTAGGAATTTTGACCTAGCATGAGGGTTAGGAAACTGAACGAGGATGCCATGAAGTATGACTGACGAATCAGTCAAGCTAGTCTGCTTCAGATACATATTGTGCAAGGCATTATCACTGCGATCAGTCACAAAAAATGCATATTTAGTTTTTTTACATTAAATACTACACCTGTGAACCTATGTAAAAGATATACAAAATATAAATGTCATTGGGACTGTATATTTCAAACTTTTTAAAATAAACACAAAGTATATTTATATATATATATGTAGGCATATAGGTTGTAATTTCAATGTCAACACTAGCACAGTTTGTCTCTTCTAAATACAGGCCAGTATACTTCCTAGTCCAACACATGCACCTACAAACACATGATCATGCATACAGCTTTACGTTCTGCTGTTTGCAGAAAAGTCAGAATATACAGCACTATACATTGTTTCAACTCAAAATTGATCAACAAATTAAGAAAGATGCCATTCAAAAGAAATTCCTTGTGAACTATTAAAAAAAAACAAAAACAAAACCCAGAGAAAACCAGGGATATCTCTATTTCATCTCAATAAAAACACTGAAGACCATGGTGATGATGACCTAAGATTCAGAATGCTTTGTCCAGCATGTGGTGGGGGTCACTCTTGGACAAAACACAACAGTGTGGAACTGGTTGCTATGACACATACCAAACACAGTCATAGTGAGGCATAGAGCTTTCACAACACCATCCAACCCAGCTCTGGGTTCAGACTACTGAGGTCTCTGACCGAAAGGAGACAGAGTTGTACACTGTTCTTCTCACAGCAGGCGGTGCTGATGGGGATCTGGATGCCCATCTGGAAGGTAGGCGTCGATTTGCCGGCCGAGCGGGACGGGAGAAGCCCTTCTCACTGGAACATTTCACTGGCACACATATCTAGAACACAAAGGCAAGTCCTCGCTTTAACAACTTGCAGCTTTTGTGGAATGCAGTGGGAATGCAGGAGGACATTTGTGGTGACCTCCTAACAGGTGGTTGGAAGCTATTAAAAGGAGCACAGCAATGCACAGAATGCAAAAGAATAGCTATTTCTATGTACAGGGATTCTCACATCAGTTGTGGTTTAAAATACATGAAGACAAGTGTCAGACACAAGGAAACATACAAAATGATAGTGCAAGACAAAATTGACATTTCCTCTTATCTTTTAGTTTCTGTAAGTTTTTTTTGTCAATGAATGCTGTAAAATATTCCAAGTGTAGAACTCAGAATATTATCTGATATTACTGGAGTAGGATCTACGTGCTTCTCAGGTATTTTTTGATAGATCCTATTTCAGGAAACTGTTTCCATTAGTTCAGTGTGAAGCGGTTTAACTTGGTAACTAATTCAGAATGGTTATGTGTTAATACAGTGTCATGTCTACCAGCAGATCCATAGAGATGCAGAGGAAACTCAACAGATTTTGATCACAGTGACACTGATGTAAATTTGAAATAATGAAAATAAACCCAGTGCCTCAAGCCACATGTAGTTCTGTACATCTCTGAGACATTAAATAGTAACTCCTAGTCAGGCAATATTCTACACTTAGCTTCTACAGATAGAAATGACAATATAAAATGTAAGCTTATGAAAAAAGTCATTATTCCTTTTCTCCATATTAATTGATGAAAATTTGTTTGCCTGTCAAAAGTTTATTGGATGAAAAAGAAATCAGAAGCTTCACAGCTTTTTTATTTCTGTGCTGAAGGAAAGATGTGCCTGTTAAGCAAGGCATTGCATCATAGCAAGGCTGTCAGAAAGACATGCAGAAGAAAATCTGCATGGTCAGATTCTCAGCTGCTTAAATCTATATAGCTCCACTGAAGTCTGTGAATTTGTGCCAGTTTAAGGCATACCAGCTGACAGCCTGAACCCATTTAAGTTTCCTAGCTCAAAACACACCTGCCTTATCTTTTTTGAGATTCCAAGAGGCATATCTCTTTGTGTTCTTCGTGGATTTTTACAGAACCTGCAACTTACAGAGTGTTTTCCAAACCATCTGTTTGTCTTTTCATTAAGAAAGAATGTTGGCAAAGGCAGTATTTCTAAACTTCTGGAAATAAACTTCAGCCAAATATAAATTAATTAGTCATGCCATGCTCTTCTGTTTCTGTGAACCTATGCTTGAATATATAGGAGAAGCTGGAACTGAGACATGAGCAAGAGAAGGATACTTTGTGAGTGGAAACTTTATGGAGTCACAATATTCCTTGGCATAGGAAGTTCCAAGGAACTCCTGATCCAAGCAGCACCCTGGATACTGAAAAATGTTATCTAAGACCTCCAGGGTTTGGGGCATGGCCAAGTCTGCTTAAGCCCTATGGGAAGTCTTATGACATAACACATCAGCTAAAGGAAGGAGAGAGGGTGTTAAAACATGGCTGAAGCTCTCACTAGTTCAATCTTAGCATAACTGCACTGTAGTAAAAAACTAGCTTTGCAGAACACCAGCAGGGATAAGAATCTGGCACGTCTTCACTGCTCATTCTTACTTACATGCTTCTGCCCTCCCACAACTCTTAATCTGTAGAGGAAATGCTCCTGATTCATCCAGATCCTGGCCTAAAGTATCTATTTTTACATAATTAGTTACAATACAAAGTTAGTCTGCCCCATTTAAGAGTCTGAGGCTTGCTATGAAATGGAATTGTTTTGCTTTTGTCATTCTTATGAACCTTACCTCTGGTAACTTCTGCCTCTCTTTTCCTTGCTTGAGTTGCTGCCCAATATGCCTCGCTGAATTCCTCGGAAAGTCTTGTTTTTCTTGCTCAATCTGGAGCATTTCTAAATACTGACTCAGTGTCTCGCAACCCCCATTGGTGAATTCAGAATTTGCCTGTGTCCTCTTATCTTTGCAGCATTTTGCATTACACGGAGAAGTCACAGTTGATTTTTCATAGGTTTTCAAAAGCTTTTCAACAACACCATAGTTGGACCTTGAGTCAGCTGAGCGCGGGCGGCCGGATAAATTACTTGGTCTCCAGTCATGCTCGTGAAGCATGTGCCTATAACCACTGGTATTTGGAAGTCCATTCATGTGTTTTTGCTGCCCTGCTGTCCTGACAGCTTTGCTGGTGTTGTTAGTTTCTTGCTCCTTTGCTGCAGAGAGCTTGGCATTTGAAACACAAGGCGTATTTACAGTTTCTGCCCTGCTAGCAGCAGAGTCACAGGGTGGACCGCAGGGTTTGTGATCTTCTGAGGCTGTTTGAGGCACCTGATTTTCCTGCAGAGCATTGTTACGTTTGTCTGTGTGAAATACAGTGCGATTAAACTCATCAATCTTTGCTGCTAGTGTTTCATTTCTTTGGCTCTTTCCCAAAGGATACCTGGTGTCCTCCAAAAGATCATTGTGCGAGGTAGCAGGGGCATAAAAGTCATTGCTGTAAAAAGGGCTGCTGTGAGACTTGGTATTTTGTTTCTGATGCATCTTGTTGCTTTGGGCCATATTTCCATCTGAACAGCTCTTTTGGGCTGAGAGTGACGAAGGCTCATTTTTATTGTCTTTTCCAAGCTTGCCCATATCATATGCCCATGTGTTGTGGCAGAAATTTGTTGGAACGTTGCACTCATTTTTGGTTACAGGTATTGGAGCAGTTACCATTACAGGGACTTTCACAGCCTGCCCTTCATTTGCACAGGCTACTGCAGATTTATTTTTGTTTACAGGTGAAGGATTCCTCAGTTTCCCCCCATTCCAACAATCCTGAGCCTTGCAATTGCTTTTGATGCCTGGATCTCTTATGGGTGCTTCTGAAAGCTGTATGACTGCAGAAAGTGAGTTTGTTAGGTGCCGAGAAGTGCTCCGTGGAGGAACTGGTGGAGCTTCTTTCTTTTGCCAAGGTCTGAAATCTGTTCCTATGTCACCAGTAAGACTACCATAAGAAATCTCCTTCAAAGCCCTGGTGGAGCTCATCAGATTCTTCCTATTATTATGTTCCTCTGTTTCAAAAGCAACCAAAGTCTGTGATTCATTGCTGGACACATGGTTCATCTCAGGCAGGATAACTGTGTTTTGGGTTTCCTCAAATTCCCCCAGGAAAGGAAGTGACTTCATTCTGGAAATAACAGAAGAGGTGTTTTAGGAATGAGAATAAGGAACATTCCAGAAGACCTCAGCATGGATTAATTCTCCCCAAAAGCAGGTGTTTTAACACTGGCTACTTAAAAATGTTTGGGAGCAGTTTTGCTGCAGCTGGTATACCCCGCACAATCGAAACACACACAAAGATTTTGAGGAAAGGTCAACAAAAGGAATTTGCGTTCCTTTCCTTTGCCACAAAAATTCTTTTTCTGAGTTTCTTAGATGATGACTGTTTTCTTGTCTCTGCTACAGTAAGTACAGTAGGATCTTGTTCTAATGACTCCTAGGAGTCTACCTGACTATGAACTGAGTGAAGAAAGCTGTAGGACACAGTGCACCCCTTGTTTAGGTTCATAACCTTACACATGAGATCTGCCTTTTGATATATGATAAAAAAGCATCTTTAAAATTATGCATCAGCTATGAATCCATTTGCTCTAAAGATACAAAGAGTAGCTAAAATAATGAATTAGTGGCAAACTTTTAACTGGTCACATGGTGGAGTGTGAGAAATCCCTCTGACCTTTGGGAGCATCTGAGAAGGTTCAGTTTTACCTGAGAATTTCTGCACAACTCAAGATGCAGTCTGGTGTTTAGCTTGCTAGAGAAAACAATGAACACTGGATTTTTAAAAGATGATTGAATGTTCACTTGCCATACTTTTCAGGGTCTGACTTGCCATCTTTCCATTAGTACAAATTTACAGTGGTTCTTCCCTCTCCTGCTTTCTTTCTGCTCTTGGATCATCAGTTCCTGGCACATCCCCCATGCTTAAGGCTAGATTTGGGCTTTAAGTGAGAAATTCCCAGCCTGACAAACCCATACAGTGTTGTATAAAACTACATGGCAATGGGGCCAGAGTAGACAGAAATACCTGTTCACTTTCCCAATCCTCTGTACAGCCATTAGAAACAAATACAATTTCATCTCATATATACTAATCTGAATTTGTATGTTCTGTATACAAAATCAATTTTGCTAGTAAAACCTGACTTTGTACCATATTTCAGCATATTTCATTTGAATATTTTATGCTGAGCACTGAAACATTAGGAGGGTAGGAACTGCCCAACTAATAAATCCAACAGCAAACCTGCCTTCAAAGTGAAAAGCATCAGGAGAATTATTAATTTCCTTTCTCTAACATAAAAAATCTAAAGATGTTTTTACCTTCTGTGATTGGACTTCTTTCGAATTTCCTCTTGATAGCTGCATAATTCTTCACTGACTCTGGCAAGTTCTTTAAGAGCCTTTATAAATATAAAAACAGGCCTTTAATATATACATATAAAATGATATCTCCAGATTTAATTTGAAACTTGTGGTCATTTGCATTTAAGATTCAGAGCAGAGGGAAGTAGTATGAGGAAAGATACAAAAATGCCCCCACCTTATGAACAGAGGTAAAGAGCATGCTGTTAACACATTCAAACAGTGAGAAGACACTCATTGATAGCAAACCTAGGAGCAAGTAGAGACAGTGACTTGTGGAAAGCTAAAATCAGGGAGATCAGTTCTATAGCTTAACCTGGCAGGCCAAAGTCCTCAGTGCTTTCCTCCCCCTTGTAACAGAAACATGCTCCTTACTTACTACATTGAGATCACCAATATAATTTCTGGTATTCTGCTCAGAGGTTTTAATGGTGAGGCTGTCTTGAGGTTCTTCGTGGTTCTCAAAGGCCAGATTGTCCACTAACAGAATATTGTTTCTGCTCTTGTTTCTGGGCTCCTTCCATTCGTGTCCTGTTACACCAAGCAGACTCCCTTTCTCCATTCTGTCCTTTGCCACATTGTGTTGATGGTTCAGCTCCGCTGTGTCACTCTCTTGCAAAGTAGGGCAATGCATGGACAGCTGCAGCATCTTGCTCTGAATGGCCTTGCTATCATGGATGGTCATATTGCTCTCCCTTCTAAGTTTTACCTCCTGGTAAAGCTGAAACAACAACAGAACCTTCTATTAAATCGTGGTATTGTAATGAGCTTTATGGCAAAGCCCCATATTTATCTTCTGTTTTGAATGATGCTTCACTCAGCAGCACTGATTAGAAAGATTCTGGATGTGTTAGTAGGAAAGTGCTGAGTCACCAAGTGCGACAATTCAAATACCAGGATTGCCACAGGATAAGACTGTTACCATTCTCAAACTCTCTGACATAATTTTAATGTATGGCTTCCACACCTGGTTGGGACTGGAAGAGATCTCCCGAGATAACTGGCCCTGCCTTGAACCAAAAGATGCAGGGTTGTTTTCCAAGTAATATCAGCACACTCTGTGGTGGACACAGCTGTTATCTGATGGACAGGGAATGTGGGGGAATGTGACAGAGAGAGAATGTTCTGGCTATGCTACAGCCTATTTATTAAAGCATATTATTTGAAGGAGAGGAAGTGAATTCTCATAAAATACAGTGCCATCTGTACTAGAGCAGACTCTTTCAGTTCTCAGACAAGTAGAATTCTTCCCTATAACTGGAGTGATAAATCAGTACTGCAGAATGGTATTATTTGGCAACGTGTTATCACCTTCTTCTTTCATGCTATCTGCTGAGATCCAGTGGATTCATTAGTAAATGGTGTTAATTCTGGTCACCCAGCACATTCAAACTAGGAACTGTGGTAAATTATAAATTAGAAAAAATGGCAACATCATAAAAATCTCTTCTGCTTACAGTATAATTTCCAGTGCCAAGAATCCCACAGCTCTGTATAAACATTCATTCTCCACTTGCTCTCATGAAGAAAGCACACAGGCACCTCTGAGCAGCCATCTGCCTGCCCTCTCCCAGTGCACAAGGCCATCACAACAGCTTTTGGAATGACAGGGGAAAAGAATAACAACATGCAGAACATGTGGCCATTTCATGGGCAGTGCTGTGGATTAGAAGTTATTCTCATGTTCAGGGACTTAACACTTGACCTCATCCTGGGTTTTCAGATTTCACTTCCAAAGCCCAGCTGCTCATGGAAACTGAGGGCTGAACTTTGCCATTTCTGAGAAATAAGAGCCTCATATGGATTCAGCACACCAGTAACAAGGAAGGATACTACCCCATAATATCCCCCATAATAATACCCCTATTAAATTAGATTTGGTGGGCTACAGAAAACTGCCAAATTAAAATACAAGCTGATAAGTAAGTACAAGTTTTATTGAGGAAATCCTTCTACAGATAATGGCATTTAAAAGATATCTATCTCTCCTTTTCTCCAGCCATGTGGCTTGTGGATAAGAAATGTCAGGCATCTGAAATCAGCAGCAGCTATAGTCACAACTCAAGAGGGGACCTTAGGATTCCAGTAACCTTGAGGTACTATCTGTATTTTGTTTGGCTCTGCAGTAGCCAGCAAATTGCTTCATTCTCTTCCTTTCAGCCCCATTCCACTCTCTTTTTCTTGCTTTCCTAATCTCTGTGCTAATAAAGAACACAATGAAAACAGTCCTTACTGACATTGTCAGTTCTATTAATAGCCAGAATACCTTTTCATTACTGTCATTCCAAATCAGCTCTTATACCTAAGAAAATGAAATTCAACTGCATATACAGATCACATTGCTAACTTTTGAACCATTCTCAGCTTGGCAGTGAAATTAGAGAAGACTGCATAGAAAAGTCCTAACACAAAAGACAAAATGTGGCAAAGACCATCATACCGAAATCTGCAAGAATTGTGGGTAAAATATAAGAGAGTTGACATTATGGAGCTCTGCTGCAGGCTGGTTTAATGGGCAGTGTATGCTGCAATTCCTTTGGCTTTGACCATTTTCCTTCTCAGTTTCATGTGAGCAATTTCTGCCATACATTCCTGTGCTGCTCAGCCACACAACAGCGCTGGCAGAGAGCAAGTGAAACTACTCCATGTGTATATTAGATGAAAAATGTGGAAAGCTCACTAATGAAAAAACTTGCCTCCACAGGCTGCCAAGCAGACTCAGTTAATGCATTTGAGAGTGTCAGAGGGTTTGGCTGCAGGGACAATTTGGGGATAGAAGAATAATAAATAATTGCTGTGACTGTTTCTGGAAGGAGATGCACTGCAAATAGCAAGGACAGTTTGCTAGTATGTGTAGACACAAGCGGTTTCAGAACTTTCATGCTATTTGCTGTACCTGTTTTTTCTCCCAAGCATCATCCATAAAAGGAACAGGTTCTAGCCAGAAAAATTCTGTGTCATGCAGTATTTCATATATATATTATTTTTAATATTACCATTTGCCCCAGCAGACCTGTGCCATCTAAGGCCTTTTTGCTAGAGAATTATGATATCTAAATTTTTTGTTACAAAATATGCATTTTCTAAACCCCATATTGTTCAATGTTCACTTGAAAAAAGCATGTGTAATATAGGCAACATGGTTCATGCCCATGACTGAATTGTCAGCAGTACATACAGCCAATAATCTCATAGCTCACAAAACCACATTCACCTCCTACCTTGTATTCATGACTATTAAACAAGCAATTGCAAATACTGCTTAATCCCAGGATTTTCATCCTTCCATCAGCTGTTAGAAATTTCCAGTGACACATAAGGAATAGGATAAAATACAGAAAAAAAACTTTAAGAGACTCAATGTCACTTCACACCAAGCAAAAATGGTAGTTTGGACTTTTGTTTAGAAGTACCTCTTCTATTTTCTTCTGCATGAGCTTCCATTGACATTCCCATTCTTTCCTTTCATTGTCAAATCTCTCCAGCAATTCCATTTTTTCTTTATTCCAGTTCCTCTCAGTATTCTCCAGTTGTTCACGCAGGTCCATGGCTAAAGTCTGTGCAACAGCAAAGACAGCTCTCCTTTTTTTCTTTCTTCCCTGAATGTTTCCTGGAAGTTTAAGAGAATAAGTCTTACTTATGTTTTATTCTGTCTTTCAGGGAACAAAGACAATCAAGAAAATCCCCAAAATTACTAACTGAAAGGAGCTTGCAGGGCACAGTATTATTCAATTGATATTTGTCTGGAGTGTGACTCGAGTATGGATGAACTAAGCATTATAGGACATAAATACAAAGGCAGAGATGGCCAGTCTGGGAATGGGAGGTGGAACACATTCAGCATCGCAGAATTCAGTAACATCTGCCACAGCAGGCTCTGTACCATGATCACTTTGCATCTTTGCCATTTTTCTTCAATATAAATGTGTTTTCAATGAACTTGGGTCTGTACAATATTGAATGGCACTTCAGGACCTTGGGATCCTGCAATATCTGCCCTTGAGGGTGAAAGCTATTTTTATATTTGTTCAAAAGACTACTGTAAAAGTATCATGTTTGCTCATGCACTCCCTGCACGCATGCAAGGAGCACGACAAGGACTGCTACATTCTTTTGGCAACTGAGGGCTGCAAACTTGATATACTCTGGGAATTCTCATGGCTACATGAATGCTTTGGAATTCATGAAGGAAGACAGGACAGGAAAGTTAATAACAGATACAAACACATAAACAGTAGAAATCAGTTATATAGGAGGGACAGAAGGTCACCAGAAAGGGTTCAAGAATTTTGGATTTACAGATCTAGATCTATAAATGTTAGTTTCAGGATCAGCATGGGGAAAACTACAAAATATTCTTCAACAGCACTAACTCCAATCTAGTTCAAAACCTTTCTCAGAATATTTGACTAATTAGTGCTTCAGTTTTTTCTTTCCCTTTAGAAGTCTTTAGTAAAGACTTTAGCCAAAGACAGTCTTTAGCCTTTAGTGTCTGTAATTGAAAAGAAAATATTAATTGAACCACTAAATTGGCAAGATTTAAGGGAAATATTTTAGATCTGCTTATCTGGTTTTGGAGCAAAGAAGTTACAAATTTTATGGGCCTGGTGATCCCCTTGCTTCCTCTTGCTTTCTTAGGTTTTATACTAGAAAGCCCATTACCATCAGCACATTTACTATGCCAGCAAGATTGACATAGGACTCATTCATTCAGTTATGATAGCTTCTGTGATATAATGCCTGGTACAGAGGCATTGATACTTGAGTTTGCTAACTTCAGCTCTCAAAGCCAGTTGTTGTGTTACCAAGGTGGTCATGGAATCTAGTTCTAGTAATAAAATACCTCTGCACTGCTTTCTGCTCCTGTCAGAAATCAAATACATAGGAAATTGAATTATCAGAGAGTTAACTAGGAGTAAGCCCAGTTTATCTTTCTGCATATTGTTCATTTCCCTGACTGATGATCAGTGATTGTCAACTCACAGGAACTGCTGATTTTACTGCCCACATTTCCTATGATATAGTAAAAATTAATTCCTGAGCAAAGTTCTTCCCCATCCCTTATGTTACTGGCACCTCTTGTTGATTTAGCTGTGGTTACCATGTAACCACCATTTACTGTGTCAGCTTTATCTCAGCTGACTGGGAAGACGAGGTTAAACTTGAGTCAGCTTCTTTCATGTACAAGTAAGCAGAAGAACTCAGATGAAACCCAACAGGTTACTTAAGTCTTTGGGTCACAGGAATTCCTCCCGCAGGATCTCTGAAGCCATCACATGCCCAGCCCTAACTCAGGGCTTGCAGAACAGTTTGCCCCAAGTGCCTGCCTTGGAGCTCTGAAATGATAATCTGTCCCTCAACTACCTACAAACAGATTCCAAACCCTTCTTCTTTCCCCTGCCTAAAAACATACAGAGCAACTTCATAAAACCATAAACCACCTTGAAACTAGGAGCTGCTGAAAGACAGCACAGAATTCTCATCAAAAAAGAAGCCAAGTACTGGTTTGCTCACGGCCTCTTAGGGAATGCAGCCAGGCTACAGAGACTGCACCTCTCCAGGCCAGTGTTTCAGCTTTGTGCCAGACTCCAGCAAGCGTTGACCAAAAACAACTTGCAAAAAAAATTCTATTACACTTAAGATCCATTGCAATCTAAACATCTATTGTTAATGAACTTTAAGAATATTGCAGTACTTTCTCACCTTGCTAATTCAAAGGTTACAATTTTTGGTACTGCCATTTGATTATTTTTTTTCCCTACATTTACGTCTTAATAACCTTTCAGGATACCTCTGAGAAATAAAAAAAAGTCAACTCTCTGCTCCACTATAATCCTTATACAAATACATGTCAGAAAAAAAAAAAAAAGAAAAACCCCTATGTGTAAATGCTGTACAGTCATGAACAAGACAGGCAGACATAATCTGTCAACAACTTGCCCAAATGGTGATTTTGCTAGTGCACTATTAGTAATAATGACCATGCTTTAGTCAGCCACACATTACTAGAAAGGTCAATACTGTACAGCATATTTGTTTTTACACACATAAGAACAGATATAATATGTATTCCTTTCAAGCATGAATATAGCATTGAAAAGGCCTCTGGTGTTTCCTTAGTGCTGGAAACTATTATTGCCATGCTGGCATTCATCTTAACAATTTTCAAATTGTTTCATATGGAACTTTGATTATAAAAAAAGACTGAAGACAGTCAGAAGGAAAGCAAGTCTTGAAAGAGGATAGTTACAGAAGTTACAGATGGTCACTTGTAGCTCTAAGATCCACAAAAGGCGTGTATTGTTTCTTAGGCTTCTCTGATTTCCTCTTGACATAAATTCTGAGAAGAAAACTCATGTTTATTGATATTAGCAGCTGGATGACTATACAGCTTTGCTGCTATTTTACAGTGGATCAGTTCCTCAGGAACTTTGACTCCCATTTCTACTTCTCTTTTCCCCCATTTTCTCTTTTTCTTAGTGTTTCCTTTGGGTTTGTTTAGGGTTATTTTGGTGGAGAACAATGTGCAGTCCTGGTAATACACCCTCTGTGTGTATAGTGCACTGAGATTTCCCCATGGGTATTTCACATTGTTAAAGCAACCCAAGGCATGTAAAATGTTACATTATCATTTGCTCTGTGGATCAGAACAATATCTGTGCTCTTGCAGTATTGGCAATTTCTCCATGTCCTAGACAAGGTCAGAAGCTCATTACAGCAATCAAATTAAGCAAATAATCAATTTTGTCTGCATCAGCTGCATTTTGCTTTAACTTTTCCTTTAGCCCTTCCTCCTCTCAAGCAAAAAATGTTTAAAGCTACTATTTGATGTTAGTTAATATTCCCCCACATCTTACCCTTTCTAGCCAGATATAAAAAATACAAGATAATTTGCAAACAACCTCTAGCAACTTCTGAAAATAATCAGCTTGACATCAGCTGAGATGTTATTTTCACCAGAGTTTAATCAGATTGGATATATAATCATTCAGATACACAAATCTTCCCTTGTTTTTACAGAAAAAAAAATGCAATCAAATTATATTTCCAAATAAGTGCTGTATTTTGGATGACTAAGAAAATTGTAAACGTATGTATTTGTTCAATTATAAATGTGTGCCATGTGTCATGATAACATGCACTTTATACATTAAAAGAAAGTACAGTTGAGTGAGAGAAGGGATAGAGAAAATAGGGAAAATGAGAAAGAAAGAGAAAGAAAAAAGAAAAGGGAAAAAGAAAAGGAAAAAATAAAGAGAAAAAGAAAAAAGAGAAAGAAAAGAAAAGGTAAGGAAAGAAAAGAAAAGGTAAGGAAAGAAAAGAAAGAAAGAAAGAAAAGAAAGAAAGAAAAGAAAGAAAGAAAGAAAGAAAGAAAGAAAGAAAGAAAGAAAGAAAGAAAGAAAGAAAGAAAGAAAGAAAGAAAGAAAGAAAGAAAGAAAGAAAGAAAGAGAAAGGATTCAAGTGCACACAATGCTGTCATCCCTGTTCTGTTAATATATCTCTGCCTACACTGAAAAAACTAACTGAACTTTAAGAATAAAGAAAATGTATTACATCTATGAACTTCACATTACATTTAAATAACATTAAGAGGGATGTTTAAATAACTGTTTGCCACATCAGAAATTTTCCTTTTTTTAAAATCTTAACTGTTCAAAGACACTGATTTGAAATAAACTGCAACCATACCTTTCATGGAATAAGAAATCCTTCAGGAGTTTTTCAGTCCATTTCCAGGCAGCAGAGAAAGCAATGAAACACACAGCTAGCAGGGATCCTGTTCTGTGAATCTTGATCTTTAAAAGAAGTAAGAAAGCTAAGCAAGACACAACCTTTCAACGGGGGCAGCATTTGCAACTCTCTTTGAATAAATGCTCAACTTTTGCAAACTGGAAAAGAGCTCCGTTCAGCATCATCCCCGCAGCTGGCTGCCACGTGACGTCAGTGCACGGAGGATGGTTTTAAAGCCATCTCTTCCAACCCCCAGCTTTGTAACTTTATATCTCCTCATATTTTGTGTAAACAACTCCAACTCCGGGACATTTTTAGGTTTTATAGTGCAGTCCAGTCTTTAAAGCTTGCCGAATCAGCTAGTGTTAATATCAAAGCTGTGACAATAGGCAATTTTAGGTTTCTTTTATTGTTGTCTATGCTGTAAAGGAAGATTTTTGCTGTCTTCCAGACCCCATTTTCAGCATTATATTTTTTAGTATGATAATTTTGAGATTTGCAACTTGATCCTCCTTAACTGCTTTGTAAAAAGAGTTTTGTTTAAAGCAGAGGTTTTTTTGGTTAACAGCTATCCTAAAGAGCTAAAAGCAAACCACTCCTCCCTAAAATCCCTTTCTGTATTCTAAATATGCTCTCAGTTATGAAATGCAGAATTATTGGGCACTGTGTAATCCTACTGTCTTGCATTCTGGGAATGGCAGTAACGGTTTCTTTGGGATACACCCAAATATTCCTGATACTTTATAGTGTTTCTGGATCAGATTCTACAGCCTGTTAATTCACTTTGTATCTCAGCAAAGCAAAACACTTGAAATTGGATGAAGACTCTCCCTTGAACAGGGAAACTCATCTCTGGCACAAGGCTGGTAAAGAAGGTCCAAAAACACCTTGGGCTGGGTATAAATCCCTAGGAGTGTCTACAGCAAGTGTTGGCATGGGATGAGGGAAGGGAGCGTGACAAAAGCATCCAGCAAGCGAAAGTCCACAGGAGACCCTGAAGCCAGAGCAGCAAAATTCAGCTGTTCCCCCTGCTGAGCCTCAGGCAGGAGGAGCCCAGCTCACTCCTCAGGTCTCTGACCACCAGGATAACTCCCCTGCTGCCCCTGGGTTAAACTGCTCCCATTGTTTGGCAGCCCCAGAGAGACCCCCGGGGGGAGCCTCGCACACACCACCCTGCTGGGCACTGTGCTTGGGTGTGTCTGCACACAGCAGCTGAGACCCGCAGCAAATTCACTTCTCAGGGAACGTTTTGCCCCATGCGTGCCTGGATAAGGACCACAAAATACTTGATTGAGGCAGCACAAAACTGGGCAAATCGTGCTGTCAGACAGATGTCTTGGAATGCCCTAAGCAGGAACATATTTTTGTGGGCAGTGCAGCTGATGACAAGAGGATCAGTGAGGAAAAAGGGCACGATATGAGGATTCACACATTCTTTGCTTAGTCAGCACTCTCCTTGTTGGAACAGTAAGTTTTTATCTGACAAAATCCATGATAAAATCCAGTATAAAAATTTTAACTCTGGGTGCATTTTATAGTAAATACCAAACCAGGTTTCAGGGAAAACACATTTTTTCTCCTTATATGGTCTAGCTGTAAGTCTCAGCAGTGCAATAATTGGGTGCTTATTCTGCTCACATGTAACTTAAATAATGGGACTTGGGCTATTTGTGAAAATTGTAAAGATGATCTAAAAATTGAACAAATATACCCCAAGTACTCAACTGAATGTTCCTGAAGAAAATCCCCAGACTCTAAACTCTAAGGATTTAAATCTAAAGAAACAGTATGACTTTCTTTTGTGAGGTTAGGTCTCACGTACCAGCTGACATGGCTGGGAGTGAAGCGGAGTGCTTGGGAGCAGAGCTGAGCCCACAGCTGGAGGCCAGGCATCAGCACACTGCCTGCACCCTAAAGCCAGCACAGCTGCACTACTGCACATGGAGGCAGACTCTTCAGACATGTTTTTTTACTCTTATCCATCAAGAGGTATTATTCTTGTGTTTTTAATATTGCTAACTCCATGCCTCTTGTCTTGCTATGTTCACTCTTTGAAGTAAAAACAGTAAAAGTAAATAAAACAATGGGCTAAATCCCAGGCTTGAGTTCTCAGACAGGCAGAAGCCTTCATTTCTGTCAGTGTGAGGAATTAGAAATGTGTGAGACTCAGGGGCTTATTAGGAGACAAGCACTGGACACACCTCATAGGTCTAAGGAACGCACTAAATTCATCCTTATATGGAAAAGGTGAGACAAAGAAAACATGAAGTGAATTGTAAAAACATGGGATCATTGTCCTATATACCTTTAAGTGTAGCAGTAGAGAATTTTAGCAGGAGAGAATTTCAGGAAATTATTCAATAGAGACTGTCCCAACTGTCCCTCCTCCAGCATCAGCAGACAAAGCAGCAAATTTGGCTTCCTGGTATCTGGCACAAATAAAATAAGCAGGAAGACTACTGTAGGATATCTGGTACCATTAATGCTTGGGTCAAAAATCAACACCTCAACAAAAAAAAAAAAAAAAAAAAAAAAAGGTGCAAGGGCATTTTAAACAAGACCTCTGCTAAATTTCTCTTCATCATGCAAGACCGGAGATAAAGCAGCATGAGTTTCAGCATGAGCTACAATCTGATCATACACTCAGGGCAGTGGCTGATAAAATCTACTGAAGACTACTTCAGGGTATCTTTGGCTGTGCAGCCCCAGCTTGGTTATGGCACAGCCATTCTGCTATGGCCACAAATGCTAGTGACAAGAAGGAAGAACAGCACTGCTGCCACTGCAATCAACCCAGCCTCACCATTAGATTCCTGAATGATGTGCACCTTGATAATCCTGGTATATACACCTTGGGAGGGGCTATATACAATGGGAAACGGGCAGAAGGGAATACAAACTCTGTCTCCTCTTACTGTTGTGAGCTTCTGCAATAGGATATAACTCAGTGGAGAGGCAGAGCCAGCTAAGTGTTATGTCATGTCGCTGCTCCAAGGTTACATTGGAAATCGGTGGCAGATACTTTAGATGTTTACTTTAAATAGAGACACCGTAATTTTCCCCATAGGCAACTGCATGTGTAATGGCAAAAGTTGGATTTGAATATCACTTCCCCTGGCATTAAATCACAGACAGAAATGTAAGCCAATGGGAACTACGTCCCTGATACTGATGCCTTTAGAAGTCTCCTACTCACCTATCAGATTCTGGGGTGACTAAGGAGAAGGGCATGTAATACCCTGAAGCTCTGCTTGTTTTCGTAAACAACTCCTGAAGTTCATGTGCAGTTCATCTCTTTTTATAACACATATCTAGACAGCCATGTTTTTGGCAATTTTCTATTTTCCGACTGCCAGGCATGTTTCTGCACTATAGCACCTGCTCTCTTCTAGTTTTGATTCTGAAGCACTGGTGACATGTGTCAGCAGACACTTATTCTATCTCTCAACTGGAGCTTCAGGCATGGATATTTTTGGTTGGAAGAAGTATATCCGAGCCTGGAGAAAATGGTCATTTTAACATAATGGGAATTTTTCAGTAGCAGTAAGAGAGAATATTTGTAGAGGGATTTTGTCAGGGCATTCAGAACCAGCTCTAAACAGGAAACTAATTTAATTGGTAGCATTAAAGGAAAAAATGCACCTATTCCCTAAATTACATAAAAATTCACTGGAGATAGTGCCAATTTCCACAAGTGAAACAATATCATAATTAGATCTACAGAAGGAAGATCTTTTCCTTTTGAAAGAATACTGAATAAATCCCCTGGGAGCATAGGAAACAGAAATTTAATATATCAGGGAAGTGCTAAATGAAGGCAATTTCACGGTTCAAATTCAATGGCTTTTTTCCCCTGGAACATTAGTACTTCACCAGAATATTCCAAAATGGGAGCTGTAAATCTGCTAAATGAGATTTCAGCTGATAGGTAACCTGGCATATCCAGCTCCTTGCCACATGCAAACAAAACCTGTATTCTTCTTACTGTTTGTCTTCAGAACTCCGAGTGGTGCAGCCGCTCAGTGAATCAGCAGTGCCCTGCCTGACTCCAATGCACTCCTGCCAGAAGATGCTGATGTGTTCAGCTGCATTTGCTCACTCACCTGTGAGATGGTCTTCACCCACCAGGCCAGTTACTGAGTGGGGAGAATCTGCTTTCTTTCTTGGCAAGTGTAATTACTGCATTTTGTAATATCAAGTTATTTCAATTTAGCAAGACATAGAACACTTATTTCTTTGGCTAGATCTTATCTTCTGGCTATGGATAAATGGCCATACTCATTCTGTTAGCTTTCTCAGCATCTTTTAAAGTTGTGCAATATCTGGCATGAAACAGATCAGCAGCTCAAATCACTCCCTTCAACATGAATGCAAAAGGACAAGAAATACACATTTCTCACTGAGCTTTCTCTGTGAGGCTCCTCGCCATTCTCCTTGCTCATGAGAGATTCAAAGAGTGTCTGGAGCTTCTAGAATAGTTTTGTATGTTTTAGTGTGCTTTAATTTCAGACTGCTGCTTTTGCAATAGCTCCCTAAATGTCCCAAAAGGTCTCAGCTTTGATTTTGCTTTGTTGATGCCTGATGGAAATCTCCAGCTTTTATGCAAGAAAAAATACAGTGAGAAATCAATGGGGATGTAATTGCCAGTGCTGTGCAGAGATTATCTCCACCTCTCATCCCAGTAATTCATTCTTACCTTTTCTGATTTCTGAGAAAGAAGCAAATCTTTCCCAATTAATTTCCAAGATTTATTCCATGTATGAATTCAGTGTGCTACTACATTAGAGTGTTACTGATACACTCTCTGTAAATCAAACCTTCTCCACTCATTTTTATTATACACAACACCAAGAAAGGTATAAGCAAGTGTGGGTTAAAAACTAGAAGCCCAGAACTTCAGATCTTAGATTAAGTATGACTTTTTCTCTGTTAGGGAAATTGAGTCAGTAACATTTAAGAAAACACAAATGATTGGTTTTTCCTCCACAGGAGATACTAAAGCAGAAAGAAACTGAAAAAGTCAGTCTTGTGCTAAGATTTGGCATGACAAGTTTAAGCCTCAAACTGTTGTATTTTTAATGTGCAAATTGCAAATCTATGGGGAGAAAAAAAAACTCTATTATTTCCAGCAGCTGCTGAAAAACAAAAGGCCTTTTCCAGTTACAGAAATTCACTGAGAGTTATGGCTTGATCATATCTTGTCATAATAGTTTTTAATATGTGGAACTTAATTTTAGGTAACTGCATAAATTATAGCATCTTAGAAACTCCTCAGAATTACTTTGGGCCTGACTTTATCCTTTGCTGGGAAAGTAGTCAAAACTATCTATTAATCTCACATATATTGATTATAATTTCCTTTATACATCTCCCTAACTATAACATGGATAATGATGACAACACCACCTAGTAGGAATAAGTATTTGGATTAAATCAAGGAGTTGAGTGATTTATCTGATCAAGGTTACTGCACCTGCAGAGTGTGTTGAGGGAAAGCTAGGCAAAGAGAAAAATACTGCACTTTTTAATAATGAATATTTTTACTATTTTTTTTCACTCACGTGACAAAAATTTTATTGTCCCATCTCTTGCTGCTCTCTGAGGATTTTCCCTCAAAAATGGTGTCTCAACTATTTCAGGTAGCAGAGCATAACTTAGGCATGGAGATGAACTGTTCTCACTGGGGAATGCATTAAGTGAACAGAGAGCTAACATGATAAATCAAAGGTAATCCTTACCACTAGCTAGAAAAACAGCTGCTTTATTTATTACCACTCTTTACCACTACATTATTCAACGTGGAAACTGCAGAAAAAGAAGTGTCATTAACACACATACTTGTTCACCTTTCGAGAATTCATATTTGTCCGACTCAGTGATTTCAGCATGGGTTGAGTGAAAGAGAAAAGTGAGCTCCATTGGGCATTTCAGATGAGGCTTTCATAGTGAGAGATCTACTGCTTGTAGGAACTGCTAAGTAAGTGTGAAAGAAAGAAATTTGTCAACTGTACTCTTACTTCAGCCTCTCCCAGGCGAGAAAGGAATATTCAGTGACTACTGATGCACACCCATGTAAAGAAGCTTTCCTCACTACAGGCACTGGCTACCAATGGCACAGTTAGGCAGGGGTCACTCAGCAAACCAAGAGTTGCCATGTCCATTTAAAAGTCCTGCTCAAATCTGGGGATGTAGCATGGCCATTTTTCTAGAGCACAGAGAACGCAGCCAGCCTATATCTCTCAGAAGACTCCTCAGCTACTCTGATACCTTCTCCTTATGCATTCTCATTCTCAGAGGCTCCAGTTCCTGGCCACCATTGCAGATATAGTGCTCTATACAGCAACCATTTTGACTGGGGCCTAATGCACATAATACAGTGCTGAAAAACATTATCATCACTATTATGCAAAATATACATACAAGCTCTGATATAAAACTGCAGAATACACACACAAAGTGGCATTACCATTCTTATGTGGCTGGAATACAAATTCTTTTTCTAGGAGTGGGAAGAGGAAAGTAACAGAGTCCTCACACCCACTCTGCATTTTTTTGGTTTGTTTCTGATTTGGTGCAAATTAAGGAATATTAAATTGGTTCCAGTCCTCAGGAAATTATTATTCAACAATTATAAAACCAGACAAAGTAAAAGACTCCATTTTCTGCTTGCTTACCTGGAATACTATGGTGAGCAGGTTTCCTATTCAACTGGGTGACTTTTTGGTATGTTTTTTTGCAGTTCTTTTGGTTTGGCTTTGGTTTTGGCAAACAAGTAGTCTTCAGTGTTTTTACAGCAGTGGCTATTACAGAAACTATGTCTCTTGCAGTTCTTATCTTGGAGGGTGGACAAAATAAACAAACTGAAAATAACACTACAATGAACAGTAAATGATGAATGACTTACAGTACAAAAAACAGTGTAAAAAGGAAGACAAGTTTAAATATTGTTGTGTATGAAAGGGATGAAAATAATACAAGGATGAGAATAAGTAAAATGATAGGCTGGAACATCTGGGAAAGTAAATACAAAGACAAAGAGAACAGTCAATTAATGGAATAGCAAATCCAAAGTTTCAACAAAATAAATAGTGAATCAGAATATGCTTGTGGAGGGACCAAGTGCCCATCTCCCATTTACTTCAGTAGGAGTTCTGCATGGTCAAGCCCTGAAATATCCAATTGTTAAATGTTCAATTTTATTGTTTGTTTAGAGAAAATACTAATTAGTGTGTTTTAAATTTGTGTAGGTCCATGCAGTGCTCTGCCTTTAAGCCAATGGGAGCTCTACAAGCTCAGAACTAGTGCTAGATCAGAAAGTGAGCATGCTAAATGCCATGTTTGATTTCATGCAATACATGTATAGTAATTGATTAGCTTTAAACTCACTGCGTCTGTGACTTTCTGATACAAGGAAACAAAAGACTAATTAGTCAGCATAGGAATAAGAATAGCTTTCAGCTTCACCTGGCAACTACTTCGACTGTAAACTAGCAAGACAGCACAAAGTAAATTACCACAGCAAGAGACTTACAAAACATTGGATAACTTCATTAGCAATAACAAGATATGCCAACTATAGGATTGTATAAGATAAGGGTAGATAATTTTCATTTTTCATGGCAAAAGATCTTGAGTCAGCAAGGAGTTTGCTCCCCAAAACCTCTCTGAAACAATTCTGCACAAAAACAAACCACAACAAAGATGCTTGTTACTGCTGCATGCAAGTAGGCCTTCAACAAGATGCAATCTATTACAGCAACTACAATATTCACATTACTGTGTGGCTCTGTATCTCTATAAAGTAGATTTATATGGTTTCTTTTAATCTGTGGTTTGCCATATTCTCTACAGTTTTTGAAATTTAGTATTTCCTCCTGTTTAAAATTAATAAAATTTCCCTTTTATCCATTTAATAGGAACCCATCCACTAAGAAAACAATCATGTTCATAAGCACCAAAAATACCATTTGCACTGCCTTTAGTGGCAATGAAGGCCCAACTCTGTCAAATGCAATTGTAAAGCCAAAAAGGAGTAAAATGTTCTGTCTCCTAGAGCATAATTTTAATTTTAAGGAGACCAGATTTATTCACTGTTCACAAACAACTCTATTGGTAGAGTATGTTTTCATATGGCCAAATAAGAATTTCAGGTAATATAGGAAACAGTGATTTTTGTTCACTGCCTAGAATAAAGAATTTTCTTTTTGTGCCATAAATCAAAATTGAGGTTTAATTTGCTTGGCAGAGCCTTTTTACCTGTAGGCCGTAATAAGTAAAAGTCTACCTGACTCACTGACAAAGGTTCATCTGCACTTCGATCATCCGAAGACTTTGGAACTTCCAGTCTGTCGATGAAAGCCTGGAGCTCCTTCCTGAAGGCCTTCATCTGCGCGTTGATGCGGTAGAGGAGCTCGTGCTCACGTATCCTGCTGCCATCGTCCTCCTCGTCCATCAGCCCAAAGAGGTCCCCGTTGGCCACATAAATTCTTGCCTCTGTGATGATGGTGCTCGTGTCGGAAATGAGGCGGTCTATTGTCTTGCCCAGCCGCTCGGCTTCGGAGCGAATGTCCTTCATCTGCTGCCTGTCAGTGAAGCTCTTCTGCCACCCCGACGGCGTCGGATAAAAAGACCTGGTGGGCGTCAGGCACCGGATGTTGCGCACCTCTTCGGAGTCGCTTTCCCCACCGATGGGACCTTCCCTTTTGCGGTGAGGGGGGCGGGAATCATCATCGCTCTCCTTTTTTCCCGCATCGCTTTCCGCATCGCTGTCTCTGGGGCTGCCACGGATCCCCAGGTGAGAGGCCAGGTCGTAGCGCTGCATGTTGGACATCAGCACTCTGTTCTCATACTGCAGCTGCATGACTTTGCCACTCAGCTCGTTGATCTGCATTCGTGCAGCTTTTAGCTCCTCTTGTAATGCTTCCGTCTTGGCATTGTCATGGTGCCTAGAGCTCTCATGGGCCCCAGACTTGTACTTGTATTTGTTCAGCTCAGCTGTTATGCGTTTGTTTTGTTCTTCTAAATCAGCTACATTTCTCCTCAGCAATTCTGTTTCATCTTCTACTAGCTGCAAATGCTGTCGTAATTCTGACAGGGATTCATTCTGCTCTCCCAGGAGCGGGTTAGTGGTCCCTGAGAAATCATCTCCTCTTAAATCATCAAGCTCTGCTTTCAGTCCTCTATTTTCTACTTCTAGTTCCACTATTTTCCTCCCAAGAATGTTAGCTTCCTCCTCCACAAGCCTTAATCGAAGCTTGAGTTCAGCTTCTCTTGTGGTAGGTGGCCCACCTGCTTCACCTTTTGGCAAGGGACTGTCCAAATCCCCATAAAATGATCTGTATTTTTGCAGCTCATGTTCAAATCTGTCTTTCTCTTTATCAATTTTAGCCATTTTCTTCCTCATCAAGGCTGCTTCTTCTTTGACAAACTGTAGCTGGCACTTCAGGTCTTCATTGTCGTCCTTAGGAAAAAAAGCAGTATTTGAACAAACTTGAAATCAAACAGGAGACCTCCAGTGGGATTGTCTTAATTTACAAGATTATCACAGGTACATGGCTTAAGATACTAAGATATTTTTCTGCAATATTTTTTCACTGATCAATAAATTAAAAAGAGGGGAAAATATTGTTTTACTTGTGACTAAAATTTGCACAGTCGCCAGAAGTACCTTAGAGGGTGGGAAAAGGGGGGTTTGTAAAAAACCTTATATTTTCTATGCTTACAACATTATCAGACTTTACAGTGTTCAAAAATCCTGAAGTCAGCACAAATAGAGCCTAAAATCTTGTTTCACTGCTGCTGCCATTTTACTTTGCCTAAAATTCAGAGTAGTGGAAGCTGGTGGGTTCTGTAGCAGCACCAAGTTTGTTTAGGGAGTCGTTGAGATTAGTGGCTCCTGACTGCAGATCTGGGATAAGAGCTCTTCCATTTCACAGCACAAAGGAAAACAAAGGGCAAAGCAAAAAGCAAGCCAAGTGCAAATACATAAACCATGTACCCCATTTCCACAGTTCCCTGAAGTCTTCACATAGGAATCAAGGCTACAGTTACTTGCAACCTACCTCTGTTGGTGTCTGCTGTGACTTTTTTTCTGATTTTGGTAGGTCTTTACTTCCTCTCCTCTTCAGTGATTGCTGCAATTACAACAAAAGGACATGCACTGAATTTTTTCTAAAGATATACTAAAGATGTATTTAATTTGTATATCATTACTTTTAAAAACAGAGCAAATCAAATGCAACTGTAAAGGAATTAATTTCTTGTAATTTTTGAGTTCCCAAGTACAGAGGAAAGATATATATCTTATATATACATACCCAGCCCAAATATGAAACAGCAATGGCACACAAATAAGGTTTTAGTATAATCAGTCTGATACCTTTTTTATTCAACACATTTTGAGACTAGTGCATTACGAATGTTTAATACATGACAAGAGTGGTAAGATAATGAGCACCCCAAGTGGTAACTTACAGATGGGAAAGCTGAGACAAACAGTGAAACCCAGCTCCCCCATTTGATATTAACCCTGGTGGGGCCAGGGCACTTCAAAAAAGCCTTGGTCTTAGACTTTCTACACAAAACAGTGTCACTGAGATCTGTGGGCATCTACAAGCACACCTTTCTCTGTGTCCACCCTCAGGTTTCAACTTTGCAGTGCACTGCAGTCACACCTCCCTAAATGTACTCTAGGGACAAACTCACACATGGCTCTGGTCACTAGGTTTCTTCTATTTTCAGATCATATTCAAGTAAATGCCATTTAAAACTGCTTGGACTACAAAATTCTAAAGAGAAACAAATCATACCAGCCCAAGAACAGAAACACACAAAACACACAAACACAGGTCTGCACCAGCATATGAGTGAGATTCTTTGGTGTCCTCTCATCTGCTATATAGCCCAAGAGAGTAAAAAGGAAACTCCTGCTTTCAGAGCAGGATGCACTGGGATTGAAGCCAGCTAGTGTATCCAGCAAAAATCTTGTAGTTGCTGACAGCAGAAACTTGGTTATGGAAAAGCAGCAGCAGTGGAAAACAACTGCCACCATCCCACTGGCAGCACTCAATACTGATCATCAAGAAAACAGCAGGAGAGAGGCACATGAATGAGAGAATATGTTAATACATAACACCCCACTTGCAGCTGTTCCCAGTTTTTGTGTTCCCCAGGTAAACTGTAGGCTGCAAGGCAGGACAGGGATAACCAACACCATCTCCTTCTGAGACTCTGCTCTGATAGAAACATCCTGTGAGAAACATACTGTTCCCTGCACCAGCTGGGGGAGAATCCACCTAAAAGCCGTCCAGTTCCACAGACTGGGAAGTAAAATATGTTCATAACTCCCAAGAAATAGAGGACAGTGGGTGGGTATGCTGCACACAACAATCCTGTGCACCATTTGCCTGCTGGTACTAATCATCCTCTTTCTTCTGCAGATCAACTCTATTAGAAACTCCTACACTCATGAACTGCTCACTAGAAAGGAAAAGTTAATGCCACAGAAAGACTCACACATAAATAAATTTTTTACGTCTCTTGTGGAAACATTGAATGCTCTCAGTAGACCAAACAAAAAAGACAAATCAAAGATCATACCTAGATAGCTGGATAGCTGTAAAACACAGGCTTCTAATGGAATCCAGAAAAGACATGAAAATAGTTCAATTAACTCATTTATCCCTTTCAGTATAAACCCAGCAACTCTGGAATCTAGTATACAAACAAAATGGTTCTTTTCCAGAGTCAGCCACGTTATCCTGTTGTAGAAATGGTACATGTATTTTTGAAAGGGTTGTTTTGTTGTTTTCTGTTAGAATTGGAAAGTTAATAAAGCCCTAAACTTCCAAAGGAGTAGGTTCCTCCTCTGTGTTACCATTAATTATACTACTATGTATCACCACTTTGAAAAATATCCTTTTCAAATCCGTTCACAATGCAAACTTTTCCTTGCCCTGTATTTATGCCAATACCACTCACTGATAGTAATACTATTAAATAAATAAATAAATAAATAAATAAATAAGCTATAGCTAAACTATATTTCTGCTTTATTACCTAAGTGCCTTTTGCTCACCCTGCTGAGCTCAGCATCTCTCCAGAAATAATGAAGTTCTGAAATGCTGGGCTGAAACTTCTTTTGTACCCTATAACTTTTCAGAAGATAAGAGATATGAGAAAAAGCACTTTTATAGGTTTGATGTGCAACACAACCCCCTGTTCTTCTCCTTTCTTGCTCTATTTTTTTGGTGTTCCTTTTAGTAGTCAGGATAGCAACATTCAAATTACAACAGTAGTTGTGGCTATGTAATGATTAGGCACTACTTTCTGTTCTGCTCTATTTGAATTATAGCTAACTCTCCAGAGCTTGTATTGTTCACCAACAAAATGCCAGCATTTACCAAATATTTTACAGCAGAAAGCAATGAAGAACAAGCACAATTCAATTAGCAGGATAATGTTGGTAAGTAGATTAGGCCCAGCTGGAATTGGTATGATCTCTTTTTATATGAAAAATACCATGAGACAATTTCTGATCACTAGAGGTTAAGATCTCACACATCTCAGCTGACAGAAAATATCCTCACTATCACAGTGTCCTACAACATCAAGTCAGGGTACTGAGGCAATGGCAATATCACACTAAACAAAGAATGCCGCATATCAAGAAGTATATTCTGCTATAAATATTAATTTTTTGCTATAAATACTAAATTTTTGAGAGATGCTTCCAGATGTGCATTTCACAATTTACAGCAGCTACTCTTTCTATCAGTTCTCTCAAGCCTTGTTCTACTGAAGTCTTCCAGTTCGATTTTCAACATGAAAAAAATGATTGCTGCTAATGAAATAAGCAATGAAATTCATCACAGCGAAATGGAAAAAAGAAAAAAAATGTTCAAACTAACATATGGCAGAATGAAAAAATAACAACTCAGACTCCTGCTCGCAAATCTTCATACTAAACTGAGACTGGACATTACTAAAATTGTCTGTACATTGCTTATCACTAAAATCCACCTCTGCTGCTTTCTCAACTGTAGCAAAAAATCTGCCCTTCATACACTAGAATTGTAGTTGTGAAGGAGAGTTTGTGGGCTCAGATAAATTTTTTTTCCATGTAATTAAAACAATCGTATTCAGAAGTGTCCACAGCCAGGAGAAGACAGCAGATGAGGTTTGTATTAGATGCCAACCAGATCACAAGCTAAGGGCAATTCTGCTGTGGTGCTCAGCAGCATCAGTGACCTTCACTGGAGTTTATCCAATGTCTTGCTGGAGATGCTAAGCACTTCTCAAGATGGCATAATCCTTCTCTTGCCAGCCCTAAACTGCAAGCCAAATGTGTAGCCCTAACATCACCTGTCATGCTCCCTGCTTCTCAGGTGGAAAGAGATCTGAAATCTACTCTGAGAATAACACAATATAGAGATAATTTCATCACACTCTACTGAGTAGTAAAGCTATAAAATGAACTCAAATTCTTCCTGCCTTATTCTAAGCTACAGTAGATGTCTTGGCAATTAATAAAGAATCCTGAAGCAAAATCTACTGAGATTTTTTTCAAGATGCTTAGGTTTGATCTCGTTAGGCAAGCATGGGAGGAATTCCTGACATATCAAGAGATTTATTCCTGCAGAGACCCCACAACAGCCTTTTTTCCTCCTCACAGAACAGGGCAAAGGGTGTGCAGCTCCACAGCTACCACAAACCTTCTCATCTGCACAAAATTGTGCTGTACTTGGCTATGATTAGCTGACTCCCAACTGCTGTGACACACCTGCAGTGCTTTTGAAAATCAGAGTAAGCCCAACACTTTACAGTCTTGAAAAGCTGATGAATACTGAACAATTTTTGGGCTGCACAAACTTGTGCCTCTTTGTGGGAAATGCTTACTCCCAGCAAGGAAAGGGGCTGTGACTCTTAGGCTGACTTAAAACCTTCATGTAGAGGTTGACCTAAAACTATTAATTAAATGTTGCCTTTGCTAGAAATGTGAAAATCTCATTCTGAAAAGAAGTTTGACAGTCTTCCACTCATTATAAATATTTGATCACTGGAATGTATTTTTAATTAGCTATCATGAACAAATATTTGACTCTTCAGCATTTATCATAAATGTCACTGAACCAGCAAATCACCTGCAAATTAATACCACAGCAGCCCTAATGGGGTTATGCAAGAATCAATTCTAGGTTCTACTCTAATTAACATTTTTCTTACTAACTGGAAAGAAGGCCCATAAAATAACATTGGATAAAGACTGCAGGGTAAAGGTTGGAGAAACACTAAATATTGAAAAGGAAGGTCACTGATACAAACCTTTGTGCAATCAAATAAAATCGGTTTTAATATGACTAAATATGAAGATACAGATATAAGAACAAGGAATAAAAGTTATGCTAATACAACAGGAGAACTGTCTAGAGAATAGAGAAGATCTCTTGAAAAGCCATATCTCTAAAAAAAAACCTGCAGGGTCATAGACAATAATCAGTTGAAATTATATCAAGGTGTAATTTTGTGACCAAAAGGTTTATGAATGTGGGATGCAGATATCAAAACTGGGATTTGCTGTGCAGTGAGTAGAAAGGCTGTGCCTCTCCACAGAATCAAACCAGCCTCAGGCAAGTGGAAAAATTCACTTCCAAGTAGCGTCTACCTTTCTCCTTTGAGAGAGGTCAAATTCCTAACCTAGGTTAAATGTTTCATTTTCACATGGGTAAATAATATCAACCTTAAGCATGAAGATTTTAAACAAAGAAAAATACAAACACCAAAACATTGATGATGGAGTCTTGAATTCAGCAAGGCAGAAAGAATGTTTCCTGCCTGGTAACTAACTTTCAGTAAATTCAGATGAGAAGGGAGGTGCAAATTTTTACCTGTTCCTGGGACATTCACAAAGAACTATGGTAGACTGTTCTCAGCTGTTAATTTTTAGCACAGACCAGCACCCTTTTCTAAAAAGTAGGCGCCAACTTGAATAAAATATCTGGGGTATTTTATGACCTGTGTTATTCAGAAGATCAGACTAGTTTACTGTATAGGACAGTTCTGTCCTCATAATTTCTGAACACATGAAACTTGACCAAAATTTGGAAACTGAGCAACAATACTCCTGGGAAGCCCATCACAAGAAAAATAAATCTCTGCATGTATTTATATGCATCAGCAAGGCAATATTCCATTTCAAAAGTCGTTCTGGAGGACTGTTACTGGTGCTTCTAATTAATCATTTAATAAAAGATTTAAACTGCTAGCATCTGTAAGTTTAAAATAATTTAGACCAGCCTGTAATTTAAAAGACTGCTGATAATCAGGGCAGTTGGATGTCATCATCAGTCGTGCTTTGCAGAGAGGCAGAGTCCTCTCATTACGGACAACACTGATGGAAACAGATGCATGGCAAAGATCTTCTAAGTGCAAGTACTCATCTGTGACCTAAGCAAAGGGCTTTGCTGTTATCCTAACCTGGATTCATTGCTAAGCTAGCCTAAGTCAATTAAAACAATCATGCAACCAGGATCAAGCAAAGAAAAACAGACTTGATACCTGCAGGTTTTATTCTACACATCTTGATATTTGCAACTGTTAATACTACCAATGAGGGGGAAAGAGGGGAAATCATATCATATGTCAAAAAATCTAAGCAGAAACAAAGACTTCAAAAAAGCACACTTGCACATCTAAGATGTTAATCCATTCCCTTTTACTTCAAAATAGAAATGAACTCTTAGCTATAGAACATTATCAAAATCTGAATTTCTCTAATTCCATGAGGTTGCATTTACATTTCTTGATATTATGAACATTGAAGTAAGTGAAAAAAAACCCAAAAACCCAAAACCATCAAAAGCCTGGTGCTATTATTCCTGGCTAGCATTGATTCCACATGATTCAGAAGAGCTGCTGAGCTGATCCCAGAACCCAGCACACCTATAGCTGGGTATTCCCCTGTCAAGTGACACATATTACAGCATATAGCTATAAATGTGTGTGAATGAGAGGGTCTAAAAGATGACAGGGTCTAAAAGAAGAGGGCGAGAACATGCCATTCTGAAGTGTCATATTCTTCCAGGGCAGTTCAGAGGTAAAGCACAGCCAGCACACTGCCAGTTTATGAAGAATCAGCTGGCTGCCTTGAGTAATGGCACACAGAAGCCATTTGCTGGGCAGTGTTCCCCACTACTGCATGTGTCCAACACTTCCCTTGTTGCACTTTGTTCTTCCTGCCTCTCCCTTGCACTGCACATGAGGAATGTGCCTGATGGAGAGCTCAGTGCTGAGCACAGACACACACACGCACAGCTGTGACACAGAGCACCAGCAGAGGCACAAACCTCTGTGCAGTATCAGTGCCACTGGGAGCATGCCCCTCTTGGTAGCACGTAGCTGCCTCAGATCTGTTCATTTGCTGCGTTTGCCTTGGGGAAAAAGTCTGCTTGGACAGACCCTCAGCTCTCTTGTTTAGCAGAAGTAACCTGGAAACCATTTCCTTCTCCCTATCCAGAAGTGACCTTTTCTACCCCTCTATGCTTCACTGCAAAGTGGGAAAATAGATTCTGCTTGTTACTAACAAGAACAGATCAGAACAGTTGGGGCTGAAAGAGACCTCTGTTATGAGCAGCCCCCACAACTGGCCCCAGCAAAGCATCCTGGCGCCTCCACAAATGGACAAATGTTTTGAGTCATTAATCATTTAATAGTCCAGTCTCTCACAACCTCTGAAGATCTAGTCCAGTGCCCCCTGCTCAGAGCACAGACAGCTGAAGCAGGCTTCTCAGGGCCATGTCCTTTGCAGTCTTGAATTTCTTCAGAGGTGGAATCTCCTTCCTCTATAGGCAATGAGTTCAGTGTTTGAGCACCGTCACACAAAAGTTTATCCTTGTCCTGTCACTGAACACCACTGAAAAGAGTCTGCCTCCTTCTTCTTTCCATCCTATCAGATATTTCATAGAAACACAGATCTGGGGCCTCCCTAGATACCCTGCCCCCAGGCCCAGGAGCCCCATTTCAGCTCAGCCCATGCTTCAGGTCCTGCTTGAGCTGTGTGAGACACAGTGAGTCTGTCATTAGCTCACCATAGTTGTTCCTGTCACTGGTCATGGACTTTGTTGATACACTTGTGCACTGGTTTTCCAGCTGAACCTTAGACCTGATTCATCACCTTGAACCTGACTGATAATCTGGACTTCATAACCTTTTATTTCTAAGTGTACTGTGGGCAAACACAAGTGACATTATAAAGCACTGGCAACAAAACATTAAGTTGGGCTGATTTTTGGGGGGATTGAGTGGGGGCGAGGGCAGGGAGAAGGATGTGGGAAATGTTTTTCAAGGAAAAGGACCAAACTCCATCAAAAGGTTGGAGTATCATACTGCATCTTTTGCATCCTGCTATGTGCCATGAAGATAATAGTTAACAAACAGTATCACTTCTCCTTCCTGTAAGAACTACATACAAGTCAGAGCAGCACACAAAGAAGCTATGCTTGCTTCGCTAGGCTTTTCTGATTCTGAACATACTGGGTAATTTATGCCAGCCACCTAAATTCTTGGAACCATCATTCTGAAAAAAGTGATGAACAATTACTACTGAAGAGTAAATTTAGAAATTCTTATGATAGCTTTATTGTACATGTCTCTGCTGTCCATGTTCCATTTGAGGCCGTGCCAAGTTGTTTCACCTGTTTTTACTGGAAAGTGCACTGAGGTCACACCCTGAGGGCCCATGACACGTTCCAGAACAGCCATCTGTACTGTGACAGGACAAGGTTCCCTCCTTACACCAACAGCTGAGTTCAGCCAAAATGCAGAGCAGCACAAACCTCCATGGTGCCACTTCCTATTTACTCTCCTAAAGCCAGGACAAACTACCTACAGCTGTGAGGCTCTGCCAAACTCCTGTCAGGAGCATCTGCAAGATGAATTGGGAAATTCCATGTACAGAATAACTGAAAAATCTATCAGGCTGCAGAGTTCTCTGGAGGGTTTTGAAACTGTAGATTTGCTAGAACATCCAGAGAATGTAAAGACAGAAAGTTCTTTCATAAGGGGTTTCTGAAAAGCTCAGTTTAATATGTGAGAAAGATAGCCCTGAAACCAGCAATGACCACATACACTAAAACAATAACAGAGCTATGGCAATTTCTTTTTCAATCTAAAACAAGCTCATATTTGACCTGTATCAGCACATTGCAAATACTCTGTTATTTCAGCTGTTTCTTTGAAGGGACAGGTGCACTTAAGCAGGACTAAATACAGTGGTACAAGGGACAGAAAGCATGTATACCTATTACTCATCAAAGCCTTGGAGGGACTTCCAGTAATATGTTGACATTTGGTGTACATTAATTCCACACAAAAACATGCATCTAGAACTCTGGTTCAGCACCTAGAAAATGTCTGTTTTGTCTCTATAAAGCCTTCCAATTAATAGAAAGCAATTTTGACAAGTTATATGGATTTCCTCTAAATCTAGATAATCCTAGCCTACATCTATATTCCCATTCATGTTTTTGTACCAGCACAAAGATACTGAATTTGCCCTCCATATCATGCAATCTCTTTCTTTAAGATCTAAAGTAATCATACACAATGTCTTACAGCAAGAAAAAATTTTCAACCAGCCAGAAACGAAAAAATGAGCCAAAATAAAATGTGAGCTGGACCTTGAAAAGTACAATGTATTATTACAAAAAAAACCAACCAAACAACAAAACCAACTTAGGTGAAACAACAACAAAAGAACCAGGGTGGATTATATGCTGTCTCTGATACTGTGAAAAGTAACATAATAGAGCTATTTAAGAATCCCCTAAACAAGGGAGCTCATTTTTACACTTCTAAGTGACCTGGCAACTTTTTGTTTCAACTGAGTAGTCCAGTTGGTACCCTTATGTCTCAATTGTATATAGAGACACTTGAATCTCCATTTGAGTAAAGCAATACTGAAATTGAGAAGTACAAAAATAATTTTTTTTTCTGTGACTGAGGACCATTAGAGAGCTTTCTAATATTTTATTTCCCAGACTTTTCTCCATTTGTTAATGTGGTATCATATTTTGGCAGCTTTAGTGAAGTCAGTAGTGAGGCTGCCTACTCAGAAAGAGATAAAAAAGGTTTTCTTTCTCCTTTATATCTTGAGGAAGTCATACCCTAAAGTCTGTATTAAGAGAAATACATCTCTCACCACCTGCTCTATGGTGAGTTCATGCTCACAAACCATTTTCCCTGATAACCAGTTACCATCTACCACCCGATCCACAGCTCCCACCCTGTCCATTACTTCCACGGACAACTGGGCATGGCAAGTGATTGCCCCTTGCCAAGTAATTCCCAGCAGGAGGAAATCACATGGCAGCAACAGACTGGACTTGCTGTTCTGCATCTCGTTTGCCATCTCATCTGGCTCCACACCAAGTCACAGAACCTTTGCCTGGTTTTTGCACTAGTAAATGAAATGGCCAGAAACTGTTCTCAGGACCCAATGCCAAATGGCTCTTCACAATTCAGTCTGCTTTCAGCTCTGATGACAATACAGCTGAAGTTCCCTGCAGCTTTCTTTCAAACAAACAGGAACACATCCAAATTGTCAATCTGTAACAAGCTCTGACCCAGGCTAGACCCCAAATCGTGCCCAAGCACCGAAGCAGCGGCAGCTGACCCAGGTCAAAACCATCTAAGGGACATGTTAGCGACTGCTTGTTCAGTGTGTGGGCCCCTCCTTAGCCTGATTTACTTTACATATATAGTTTGACTGCTGGAAGCAATTCTGTAGCAAAAAACAACTTTGAAAAGAATTATCCAAGAAAAAAAAAAAAAAGTTTCAGGTGCTTGAGACCAGAATGTTGGGACTGATGTCCTTTCTGTAAAACATAATTTCTATGTTTTGGGGAGCTCAGGATTTATTCTATGCTTCCATTCTAGTTAGGTTTTTTGTGGGTTTTTTTAAGACAGTCATTATTTTTTTTTCCTTTAAAATACACCATACTGCAAAGAGACTCTTCTAATTTTACCTGGAGACTGTATATAACATCAGTAACACCTTTGACAAGAGAACTTGCAAATCTAAAGCTGCTGCCATCTACCACAGAGATGAAGGAAAATAAAATAAGATTCTGACACAAGGAAAGAATTCTCATGTCCCCATGAAATCAGAGTAGGACCATTATGTTTACAGATTCAAAAGAACTGATCAGCCTTTATTTTGTGATGGCTAAATTAGTTTATGTTTTAAACCTATTCCAGATACACTCTTTTTTACTACAGCTGCCACTCCTTCATTATTACTTCCTAATCAGCCATCAATCCTGCCACTTCTTTTACGCACCCTTGTCAATTTTCAGACCATTCAGTAGAAATTCACAAAGCAGCACACCAACTCAATGACTGAAAAATATCCCTTCCAGGCATCTTTACTCATAAAATCTCCACAAAATAAGATGTTGATGGAGCTTTATTCCTTTGAAATAATTCCATATTTATTACCTATGTTTTGGAATACATTATTATTCACCATATATTCAATTTTGAGTAACTCTTGAAGCAAATGGCTCATGTGAATTGCTGATGGTGGATAGATAATTAAAATCTAATTTTACAAAGTTTAAGCATCAGCTGCATCTCAAATGCACTTTTTTTCCCCCTGCTTATGACATGACATTTTCAGAGAATTACTACAACAGATTCTGCTACAAAGATTAATTTCTTTCTCCATTAAGATGCTTTTCTCATATTCAAAGAACAAAACCGAAGCAAACTCTGCTTACCCCAGTCCCTGTGAAGTCACAGTGTGCTATGAGCAAGTGTGTCAGAATCACACCCTCACAGGTTGTGAACAGCACCCCTGCTGAGTACTGCTTTTAAAGGAACAAAATTCTTGGGCAAGACACCAAAGGTAACAGAATACCATACAAGCAATTCTGACTGGGGGTTACACATCTGCTGGGATGTGGTGCTTAGAAATCACTGAGCTGTGCTTGGAGATAGAGGACTTTTTCTCTCTTTCCTGTAGAAACCCAGGCAGACATTTGTTTCCATGTCTTTTTGAAAAGTCTTATAAGTACCCTGTTGTTCTTTTCATCAAAACTAGTTACTTTTATTTGAGACAACAAATCAAAATTCCAGATCACAGAAACCCTCTGCTTAAAGGTACTGCTGGTAAAAGAGTTGCTGATAGACTTAGTATTGGATACTCCAAAAGACACATGAAGGAACTGGTCTTGTGAGAGCCCTATTAAATCTTCCCCTGCTGCCATCTGGTGCCAAGAGCAAGTAAATTACTGTAACTCTCCAAAGAGTTTCACTGACTGCACTGAGCCTGCGAGGATGAGCAGCTACAGCAGCCTCTCATCTCACTCTGCTTAACCTTGCTCCCTCCATTACCAGCTGTTGGAAATGAGGCTCTAACTCGGAGGAAAAATGAAAATATGAGGTGCAATTATGATGTGCCCGGGAGACAGCACGATGGAGGAGACTTAAACTTTCTCTTTCAAGTATCAATCTCCAGTGATTCATACGCATGCAGCACAGGCAACAAACAGAAGCTAGAAATCCATGAACATCCACATAGTTATGACCTCACTGGAATCACAGAGACCAGTCAGGATAGCTCACATGCCTGGAGTGCAGCAATGGATCGATGAAAACTCTAACGTGAGGAAGAAGGGTTTGGCTCCACACAAAAGAGCAGTTCAACTGTGTTTGGTGCTGTCCTGTGACAGGTGATGATGGGCCAGCTGTGAGCTAATGGCAACAATCAGAGGACAGAGGAGCACCCTCTGAAGTGTCTCCTGATCATCTGATGCATAAAGGGAAAGAGATGAAGCATTTTCAGACAACTACCAGTCACCTGATTTCTGCAATGGATTGAAGACAATTTTTGCCACAGGTGATGAATAAGTCAGCTGTGGCAATTACTTTGATGGACCTCTTGCAAACAAGGAATCAGAGGTTTAATGGTCAGTGGCAGCACTGGCAGCACTGACGGTGAGATGGTGAAGTTTAAGGTCCTGAGAGAAGGGATCAAGACGAGTACCAGGCAAGGAAGTTCTGAAAGCTTCCAAATATGTAATGTTACTGTTGGATATGGCTGCCTTGCCTGTTGGAAATGCTGCAAACCACCACTCTTTATGAGACTTGTTTCCAATTTTTTGCAACCTCATTACATTTTAAGTGTTGCAGATTTTCCACACCAAGCATCTGTCCTGGGGTAAGCTACCAACACTCTTAATATTTTGGGAAATTTCAGCAAATTATTCAGCTCTTTTTAAGATTACAATATTCTTGTTTGCTCATAATAAATTATTCTAGCAACTGTCCTCTTGAGACATCCCAATATGTCTGTGTTCCAGACCATTTTTGTGTTTATATACAATGCATACCTCATACTTTCCTAACTCATCAAAAGGATGATGTAACCTTTTAGAAATTTTCAATTCCTATATATTACCAGGTAATTACTCATTGGAGCTTACCAGTTTGAATTGCTAAAAATTCAGTATTTATAAATTACCTCACCCTCTCCCACTGCCAGCTATCAATCTGCACGTTTTCTCCAGCTGACAGATTATGTTCCAACTCCAGGGCCAGAAGGCAAAGCCAACTAATCCTGCAATTGTTGTTCCATGAGGGCCTGGATAAAGCTGAAGCCAGGCATTAGAACCAGAAACCTTCATTCAGGTGCTCACAGTGATACAGTTGCTGTTTCCTAGCACACAGAGTGATTCTCCACTGCTCTCAGACCAGATGCAAAAATGATGAGCTAAGGCTTGGAAACCAGGAAAGGAACAGAACAAACCAAGGAAGATGACAGATTTGCATGAGGGGGTGGAGGAACCAGGGGAAAAGTAAAAATTTCACAGCAGATAGAAGTTGTAGCTAAGAAATGGGGATAATATACTTAAAGCAGAATAAGAGCAAAATTAACTAGAAAATTCTTGAAATCCAGAGAGGAGATTGGACACTTGCGAACAGTTGGAAGGATGCAGGGAAGGAAGGAATGGTGGGAGAGAAGGACAAGACTGGGACTTAGAAACCAGAAGACAGCACAACAGCTACTACTATCAGTAGTACAAAAAAAAAAAAATAGAGAAAGAGAAAGAAAAGGAGAAAGTGAAAGAGAAAAAATAGAAGGAGAAAGAGAGAAGAGAAAGAGAGAAAAGAGACACAGGATCAAGACTGAGTGAAAGAATCTGGAGAATATGACACTTTGTGAGTTCTAGAAGAAAGACTTGAAATAGGTGGTTGTGGTTAAATGGCAGAAGGGGCTTAAAGAAAGAAAGGGTTATGATAAAAAGAGATACTGGATTTTCATCCCAGAAGAGCAAGGCAAGCTAGTATTGGTAATCAAGGGGACTAGGACAGCATCCTACTAGATCTTTCACAGCATGGGTTTGTTGGTTTGAGGTGCTTTTTTGTTGTTTTGGGGGTTTTTTGGTTTGTTTTGGTTTGGTTTTAGGGTTTTTTTTTGGTGAGGTTGCGAGGTTGAATTTGGAATTGTCTGGGCTTTTTTTATAGCAGCTTTTTAAGTGAAATTTTCAGCTATCCTTCTGATGTCTCTGCAGCCTGAACACTCAGAGAAGTATAAAGAGCTAATCTGTGCTTAAACAGGGCAGGCAAAGGTTGCAAGAGTAAGCAGAAAAGTGTAATTACATTCCTGTGGTCCCACAGCAGGATAGTGTCAAAATAAGGAACAGAATTCAGATTTTTCCTGACAGCTCCAGTGCCCAGCTCCCCAGATCCTGTTGCCTTCTTCCATTCCCATGCAGTGTATGAACCAGATTGACAAGACAGGCACCACTACAGCAAAACACAGACCCACATAGGGAGGCATAGACACCTCTGCCTGCACTCTGAACTGGACGCACAAAAGACATCTCTGGTTCAGTGCCATGGTTATCACAGGTTGTGTATCTCAACTAGAAGTCTGTGCTCAGAAGAAGAAAATGGTGGCTCGACAACAGCACCCTAAAGCAGCTGTAAGAACTGAGCTGCCTTGCATCTGCCCAGCATGGAGCAGTAGCACAGCAATCCATACCCATTCAGAGAGACACATTGTGGTGGTACCACTTGTTGGTGTCTCTGGGTTGAAGGCACTTGAGACAGTATTTCATGTTTGGACTCAAGTGTTTATTATTTCTTATCAGTCAAATAGTCTCACTACTGTGAGTTTGGCAGCTTTTCATTAGAAGGTACAAAATGGCTAACAATCTCTTGTTACAAGGTCTTTTAAGACTAAACTATCCAATTAAGAGCTGACACCTGGATTATTTGCCCTTTTAACCCAATAACTGATCCCTAAAAGCCCCTATGTGGACTTTTCTGGCCAATTACAAAATGCAACCCAAACCCATGAAGAAGAAGGAGGAAGAAGAAGCATGAAGAAGAAACCCAGGATGACACCCTGTGCACTCCATCTTGCTTCCATCCACAACATACTAAAAATCCCAAAACCTAAATTTCTCACCTAAGGGATGCACCTACACTACTCTCTATAATCTATTTCACACTTTTGTGGATTCTGGTCTATCTTGAAGTCTAGGAAGCTTTCTCCATGAAAGAGGGTCAAAGCCAGCGTTCCCCTGGGGGTCAGGACACCCCAGAGCAGACAGAGAAATATTCCCAGTGCTCTGGGTTTCCACAACACGTCCCTGAAAAACACTGTGCTTCTTGCCATTGCATGTCTGCATTGCAACAAGGATTTATAAAGCCCAGGGTCCAGTACAACAACCATATTTTCCCTCTACATCATTTGTTTCACAACAAACCACTAAACCTCAGCTAGCGGGGTGTTTGCTACATAGCTACAGCAAACAAATTAATTTTTAGTTCATGATAACAGAAAGATCTATAAGCATAATCTAGGCTTTACTTGTTAACAAAGAATTAATGAAAGTTAATTAATTAATCAATAAAACATGTTCACTATTATTAACATGTTAATTTATTTTTTAATATCTGAAAAATTACATCTAGTTACTGTTGCTTTCTCTTTCCTGCTAGAAACAATTCCTCTACTTTGTTTTTGCCTTCCCAAAAAGGATTACAGTTGATAGCAACCAATATTAAAGAAGAAATCAGCAGCAGTTGCTACAAATAAAACCAACACAGATTAAAAATCTTGTGTGTCTGTGTGGATATATGCAGGAATAACTTTCCATCAAATAGCTGCAGTTTAGGGGACTGACAGCAAAAGTAACTGATAAAAAATGAATGCATTGTTGGAACACCTTCCAAATCCTGGATGCTTGCAAGCTTCTGCTGCCATCGACAACAATTTCAAACTTGTGGAATTTATGATAATTTGTTTTTTCCAAAACTCCAAATCAAGAAGGCAAACTACAATTACATCTTTACATAAATGGACAAATACATTCATATGTCTATATTCACCCAAATGTTCACTGGAGAACTCCAGATTTGACTCTAAACCAACACATCTGCTAGCTTTTATCTTTTCTGCATATTTTCAGTCAAGTCTCCATGCTTTTTGAAACAACAGAGAATCCACAAAGAGAAAACTTTGGCTTTGGTCCTGCCCTAGAGACTACCTACCAAAACATTATGCTTTCTTTCTTACATTTTCTATTAAGTCATATTTTAATTCTCTGATATCTCACACTGTTCATTATTAAAGAACAAGAAATTTCTCATGGTAGCTGTACATAAATAGATTTTAAGAATGGAAAGGTTTGGGTTTCTGCAGTAGATCTGATGACAAAAGTACAGAAATCAATCATAACATCTCCAAGCATTTTTATTATACTGTGAAACAAAAATGTTTCTTTCTCTTTAGAGAGATACTTTCCAATTAATTCTAAGCTCAATAAAGCAAAGATCACAAACCAGACAAAGGTCTTCCCCATATTTCAATTTAAGCTGAGTAGAACTCCCTTAACCAGGAGGTTCCATTGGTAATAATGGCTGAATTGAAAATGAGAAAGGGTGGTAAATCCATGAAATTAGAGGAAAATAACTCACAAACAAACAGAAAATTAACATAATGACTACCTCACAATGACATTTAAAATGCATGAAACCTTCACTTGCCAGAGAAGAAGAAAAATTATTTGTCACAGAAAAATTCTAATGCAGACTGCTTTCAGTTGTTTTCATGTGTTTTTGTATTAACATTTGAATAGGTTCTTCACAGATTCTAAATTTCAATTCTGTAAGATTTACTATTCTTTACAAGCATGTTTCCATGAGTCCCCCAAGTCATGGCATATTTGCAAAGTGCATAATAATAATTTGGCTTTGCTTCAAACTTTTTTTTTCTCTGACTTGCACCTCCTCACCTATCCTCCATCTTCCCCCATGGTGTGCTAAAAGTCCTGGCCTGAAAATCAGCATTCACCTGCTGAAATTAACTCAGCAGCCTATTTGAAATACATAAATCCTGCCAATCATGATGACACATAAGGCAGTTCTCCCTTCTTCAGTATAAGGATGTATTTCTGACTCTTTGTCCACTCCACCCCTACTATGGTGTCAAGCCTTACTTCACGTTTTCATTCTGGCTCAGTGCCCCCATTCTGTGCCACTGGGAAACATCCATCTGCTTCAGCTTCATGAAAACCATTATTGTGTAACAGAAACCCTAAACATGACACCATCTCTTCTGGAGCCTCCAGCACCCTTTCATTGATACCAACAGCAAAACCAGAAAGGGCCAAACACAAGCCAAAGAAGGGAGTGGAGAGCAGTGCGGGAGCACAGAATCGTAGCTCCGCATAGCGGGCCAGAGGGAAGAGCCACGACATGGAGAAAGTGACTAGTGATGACAGGGATGAAGAAATCCATTAACTGGCTTAATCTCAAAGAACAGAAACTATTAAATTGCCACCAAACATCACTGTAATCTGAAGATGCTTCAAAAAAGGGAGGCAAAATGATTTTACAGCAGTATAACCTATTAGAGAGAAGGAGGAGCCAGAGATGAGAACCTAAAAGAAAGTAGAGTGCAAATGGACAAGAATAACAAAACTTCAGAGTAAAGCCAATCTTAAAGACAAGTTACAAGGATAATTACAGAAAGATCATGCTCTTTCAAGAGGAAACCAAGCTCTATTTAATGGCAGTAACCAGAGAGAAAACAGAAGGGGAAAGTTTCAGGGAGATAAGTGGAAACCTGACTAAAGCTCAGATTTTTTTCATGCCCTTTTAAAATCAGCAGTTATCTGAGAAAGCAGCAGAAGGTGGAACAAACCACCTGTTTAACCTCTACTAATATGCTTGAAATTCAGCTCCTGTAAAGAAAAAAATTTAATGTTTTTAATACTTTAATAAATCACCTAAAGGACTCATTTGCAGTTCCTAAAAATGCCCTAACATCATACAACTCAAAATTTCCTACCCTTTTTGACAACTAAATATGTCTGTTCTGCTTCATACAAGATCAAAGAAGACACTGGTGCTCCTACTAGGGAATATTCCTAAATGTGAAAATTGAGGGCATTCATTGAACTTTAAATCTTGAAGAGGAAACAGGAGAGCTGTTTTTAGGGACTTCTGATAAGTCATTCCTAGTCAACAGTTTCTCATTTTACTGCTGCTTTGTTATCTCTGTCAGCCTGGCTAATACTGCTGTAATGCAATTTTCTGCTTACTTAATGGCACAGTATCTTGCATCTATATAATGGCAGCTGGAGTAATTTTGAAGATTAATTAGATACAATGAAAAATTATGCTTAGATTGAAAAGCCAGGTAGAGTCTCTCACTTCCCAGCACTCCAAAGAGCACGACTGAACAAGATAGGGAGTTGGCTAAATCCCCAGTCTCAGTGTGCCTGCTACTCCCCAGTAGTAGTTAGCAAGGGAAGAACTACTGGTCTTTGTAAAAACCTATGGAAAACATCATTTGCAAAGTTAGATGCCTCTGGCACACTTCAGCACACTTACTGCATGAATATTTATATAGGTACAATGTATCAAAGCCTCTGAACTCTTGTTACCACTAACTTCACATTTCCCTCCTAGTAGAGAGAGAAAAAAAGGCACCACTTGGTTCCTGTTTTGCTAAAAAGCACCAAATATTTTAGTTTCTTCTCAGCTTCACAACCATCAAGCTGTACTTTAGCACTCCTTGCAACTTTCAACTTTTGACTGCCATACTGTTTGCCCCCAAACCAAGTTGTAGAAGAAAAACAGTTCATCAGGAAGAATCTAAGCTCTTCAAATAATTGGAGTAGAAGTAAACAGCAATACTAACCTCTTTCATTTTTTCCAGTTCATTCTGTAGTGCTTGTTTGGCAATTTCAACTTCTATGAGCTGCTGTCTTAATTTTTCATTTTCATCTTCTGTTATAGTACGTTTTTCTTCCACATTTTCTAACTCGTGATGAAGCCTCACCGACACATCTTTTGCAACCTAAATGAAATGGTATATCAAAAGAAGGGTTAAAAAAAACCACATTTACTGCTGCAGTGCTTAGTGCCTAAGCATCCATATAAAAGTTAATTCTGGGTGTTTTGATGGAAGAGGTATGTAAGGAAACAGGTAGACAAGGACACCCACAGACAGAATTCTAAATAATTCCAAATTCAAGCCAATTCCTTCCAAAAAATTATACATTATCCCTATGGACTTCACTGGAAACCACATCAGACATTAAACCCCAACTCCTTCTTAGGTTCTGTCACATCAACAGTTAAACAGGACCTTCACTATCCCTGGAGACTGTGCATCATCTATTTTCTCTCAAACACAGCAAGTTTATGCTTTTCAGTGCCCAAAAACACACCCCTTCAAATACTTGACACGCTACAGCATCTAAAAGCAGGGCCCATCTTCTCCAGGCCTTCTCTACCCGTGTCCATCTCTGACTGCAAATGGACACATGTTTATTTTGACTCTGCTAGTTTCTCTCTCCTTGGTGGACAATTAATGAAAATATTTACTACCATTGGCTCATTTTAAGATCAAAATACAAACAACATTTTTACTGACGTTGTGTTCACACAATGATATCAGATATTTTCAATGGAAATAAACACTAAGGTTTTTGGTTGTTTGGGGGGATTTTTTATGCATTTTCATAGGAATAGAGTTAAAAGGCATATGACAATATCTAATTCCTCCTCCTCAGGAAAAGTAATGAGAATCTTGCCCTGCAAGCCACTTGCACTATATTTTGTGAAATCACCAGAAATTATAATCACACATCAAAAATATTTAAATATACACTAATCACTGTGTTGATGGTGATTTAGACACACAGAAATATAGTTTGAAAAGCCTAATTTCCTGCTTTTTTTAGAACACTGGCAAGCATAATTAATCCAACTTAGCATTAGCTAAGGGAGTTCAGCGAGCTGTCCTTCATGGCTTTCACTCAAACCAACTTTATGTTAGTATGTCAGAAGTTCTTGGACATACTAAAACTGTAGAGAAAAAAAAATACTAATGGTAAGAAAGCATCTAGAAAGATCCAAGGTTTCAGAAATCAGCAGTAGCTAGTGACTCAGCCTCCCTTGACAAGAAAGCCAGTGTGTGTGAATTACAGATACAACACTGCAGTGTAGCACAGGATCATTCAATAACCTCCCCCACTGCACACGCACTCAGGACACATAATGCCCAACAGAAAGAGTAAGTGGAGGGGAATTTCAATTATAACCATAGCCCAAAGAGACTGCAGAATGAGCTGAGAAAGACACCACAGGGCTTTAGCTTGATGCCTTTTCCTACACTTAGTATTAAAGTGCTCATCTGGTTGTGCAACCAAAGTAAGTGGAAAATCATGGGGGATATTTAAAACAGCACCCTAATAGAACCTATAGTCTATAGATACAGTCTGGATCAGTAAATAAAACCAAATCATGTTGTAATTACTGGTAGCTAATTTTTTGACACAAAAACTGGTGTAATAGCTATTAATGCAGGAAAAAAATACAGGGCATTCTAGATCACATGGCAAATGGGACTCACTTATGCAAGATACATTTTAATCCAGGCGTATGTAAGATACAGTCTTGCAGACAGCTGTATTAAAATGTATCTCTGTAGGATCAAGTTCCCTAATATATTGCAAAATGAACAATATAAATTTGGATAGTCCTTCTTCAGAAGAGGACTTGAAAACACTACCTAAAACCACACGAGTTATAATTACGGTTAGCCATTACCCAGAACTCTACTAGGCAGAAATTTGGCATTAGACATTCATCCCTACTCCAAAGCAGAACACATTCATGAACAGTGAGAACACTCTGCAAGAACACTGCTCCTTCCAATGAGTCAGTCACACTGGGAAACACATGGGAGAAATGCTAATTAAAGCAAGCTCTTTGTCCAGCTAAATCCAAGGCCTTAGCTTCTATCTCCTGTACTGGCGGACAAGCACCTCAGCAGAAGTGCCCTCAACAATTCCCTCCCCAGCCCACATGTGTATGACTTGCTAATAAAAGTAACACTGAGCCAACAAAGAAGCCAACTCTATAAACTGGAATCACAATTTACTCAGGATATGAAGGCCCATCTCCAAATTCTGCCTGCAAATGTGTGTGTCTCAACTCATCACCTAAGCATCATTCTGAGTGTGCAAAACATCCTTGTTTCAAACAGAAACCCCCATGAGAAGGGGGTGATTTTGCTTCTGATCAGGAAGACTCTATTTTGTCAAGATCCACATGGGCAGCTGTATTTTTAAAACTGTCACAGCCACAACAGAAAACGTGGGTTCTGAATACGCACGGAAAAGGAATATCAAATAGAAATTTTAATAATAGTGATGACAAGCTTGAAAACTTTCAGAAAAGATGATCCAAACCAGGTCTGAGAATAACATATTTATCCATCATATCCATCTATCATATTTTTCAGAAAAAATTAAAAAAAAAACCCTTGCTCATAATCATGTATTAAATTCACATTTTAAACTGCAGCCCACAGAGCCCATGAGCCATGGGTAACTAGAGTCCTGGGCAGAAGTGTGGCCAACAAGCTCACATTTGCTATACAGAGGTCTGCACTTCCATGACAAAAGGTCAGTTGACTGGGAGACCAGTCAACTGAAAAATGTTTAGGCGTCCTCATTCAGCAGGAGTTCTTCAATATCTAGTGAATGGAAGCAGAAATTAAACTTCCAACTGTGTCAAGAAAGGTTTTTTTCTCTGTAATTGGACCAATCTAGAATGGACATGATGGGTATTTTACCAATGACAATCTTTAAACAAGGACTGAAACTTTTCCTTAGCAAGAGGCTGTGGTTCATTCAGATCTTATGGATGAAATGCAGTTGATGACACATTGAAATTTGATGGGTTTTGTCTATGCTTTCAGGTAGATGTGAAAAACCCTGGATTCATTGAAGATGACAGCAGTTTTTTTACTGATGGAAACAGAGTAAGGATTTAGTGTTGTGACTGCAAGTATTCAATCTGCTTACCCTCTAAAATCTTTCACTAAAGAGTAACAAAATCCCCTCAAAGTCAACGGGGCTGTTTGGTGAGGTTGGTTTAATTCTGCAGTGGAAGGGTAGGTTTTGCACTCATCATAAAGAGCCAAAAACCTTTAGCTTCTAATTTGCTTTTGAGTAACTCCTTGCACATTACCTTTGCAAAAAATGATAGGACTGGAGCTGAAAATATCCTGTCTACATACAGCAAGGGGTTCTATTACCAAGAAGATCTTGGCCATTGCTATTCCATGAGCTGCACTGGGTGCACAATGGAACAGATGGGAATGCCTGAGTCATGAGGACCAAGAGCATGGTTGTGTCTCCATCTGAGACGCTCCCTTCCTCTCGACACCTGCCCGTGTCTGTACCTTGAGGTCCTGCTCCATGCTGCGTATGAGCTCGTTGTCGATCTCGCCAGTCTGGGCGTAGCGGAGCCGCTTGCGCTCGGCCTTGCGCAGCCGGTACTGAAGGATCCGGCAGTTCTTGTTGGCTCGCTCCAGTTCATGGCGCATTTCTTGAAGCTGACAAGCATCCTCCTCAAAGAAACTGTCCCTCATCTCGTCCATCTCTGTCCTCAGCTCGTCTATTTCATTCTGGCACAGGGGCAAGAAGGGGACAGGGACGCAACAGGTGGGTCAGAAGCACAAATGTCAGCACGCATAGGAGAAGGCAGCCAAAATGGAGCTCCGCCCCGCAGGGAGGGCAGGTAAATACAATCCAGCTCATTATAAGAACCGCAACGAAGCAGGGAAGTGGTACTACCCGCACACCCAACATCAGAGCCATCTTAACGATGCTTCTAGCGCTCCTGCCGCAAGAGAGGGAGGCCGGGAAGGTCCTCTCGTCGGGAGGTAGCCCGGTCCCCGCCCGGCCCTGGTTCTCCCCCACCCCCCGCCGCAGCCCCGGCCCCTCACCTTGAGGCTCTCGTTCTCCTCCCGCAGCTTCTCCATCTCTTCCTCCATCTCCTCCTGCAGGTGGGGGCTCAGGGCGACTTCGGGGCCGCAGCTCCTGCCGTCGCCTTCCGCCTCGCCCTGCCGCAGCCCCTCCGCCCCGGCCGCCGCCATGGCAGCGGGCGAGGAGGCGGAGGCGGCCGGGGGAGGCTCGGCCGGGGCGGCGGCCGCGGAGGCAGCGCTGCCGCTGCTGCTGCTGTGGTTGCTGCCCTTGGTTTGCATCTGGGCGGCCGCCGCCAGCCCTTTCCTGAGATGGAACTGGATGAGCTCACTTTGCAGGCATCCCTCCTTCCAGTACCCGCCGCCGCCCGCCGCCGCACCGCGGCCCTTCCCCGCGCCCGAGGAAGATGGAGGCGCCGGGGCCGCCTCCCCCGCGCCCTTCAGCGGGGACCGCCCCGCTTTCCCCCGCCACTGCTTGGGCGGCGGCGCCGCCGCCCCCTCCCGCTCGCCCCCGCCGGCCCCTGCAGGGGGCGCCTCCTCGGCGGCGCCCGGCGGCGGCAGCGGCTCCTCGGCGGCGGCGGCTCCTCCTCTCCCGGCGCTGGGCGGCGGTTCAGCACCGGCGCCGGGCTGGACAGCTCCCCGCCCCGGCTTCTCGGCGGCGCGGCCGCGGGCGGCTCGGGGGGCCTGGCCGGGCGGCGGCCGCGCCGAGGCGGCTTTGGCGGCTCCGGGCGCGGCTTTGGCGGCGCTGGGCGGCGGGCGCGGGGCGGCGTCGCGGGCCCGGGCCGGCGAGGCTGCCCGCGGCTGCTTCCTGCCGCTGCTGCCCTCGGGATGCAGGCGCGGCTCCGCGGCGGCGCCCCCTGCAGGCGGCTGGCTCATGGCGGCGGCTATCTCGGGGACGCGTCCATCACCGGCCGGCTCCTCCGCCGCCGCCGCCCCGAGAGCTGGGGAAGGAGAACCGGAGAAGCGGTCGGGGTGGGCACGGGGAGGACAGGGAGACGGGCTTTCCGGCCACGGCCGCCGCCAGCCTGCCCGCTCCCCGCCGTCGCGGCGCCCCGCCGGCCCGACCCGCGCCCACCTGCGGGCGGAGCGGTACCCGGAGCGGCTCGGGAGAATCCGACAGAGGCCGCAGCCCCGAGCCAACCGGAGCGGCTCCGGGAAGGGCCCGAAGGGCTCCGCTGAGGCTGAGACCTGATCCCACTCCGTCTGCACCTAGGGGCGTTTCCCCAGCCCCGATGCTGAACCTTCCCCCACCGCACCGCCACAGCAGGGATGAATTTCCTCCCACACACAAACTTCCCTCTCCCTTGTCCTCACCACCAAGGCTGCGTTGCTAATGCACCTGTCTGCCTGCTAGAAGGCCTCGTCCCAGCGTCTATCACAGCCGAGTGGGGGAAAGCTACTGTACAAAGGGCTGCACACGTGGAAGCAGCTACAGATTTCCCTTCAGCTTTGACAGCGACTCTTCCGGGGCAAGGTGACTCGGTCATAAAGGAAAGGGGGTTTGCAGTCAGCTTCTAAAGACACATGTCCCCAGTTTTTTATCCAGAGGTGCTTGCAGGACTTAAGACCGATTCATATTTTTTACCAGTTATGCATATCAATAGGTTATACAGGACTCAGACATAATCACTCCAGCACACTTTCAAAACAGAAGAAGCAAGGAATACACTGTAACCCAGAACAAAATGTTATGTGTCATTCTCTGAAGAATGCTCACTTGACAATTTGCCTCTATAATGACACAACTAGAGTTTTCATGACCACAACAGATTATGAAAAAAGACTGTTAAAAGCCATATCATGCTGCTAATGACCCCACTATATTCTGAAAGTAATGGCTATAATCCACAAACTGTTTTCACACAGCCTTTATTCAACCTCCCTTAGGGAGAACAACAGCAGAAATGACAGAATTCCTAACATGGCCTGCCCATTCCCTCCTAGAACGTGGCTTAACCATTCCCTGCTAGAACAGAGAATAAAGAAAGAAGCACAACTGGGCAAAATCAATGTAGAGACTATACCGTGCCCTGACAATTGGTTTACTCCCTCGAACATACTAGACAATGAGGCTGTGTTTGCTCTGTGTCACTGGCAGGAGGACATCATTTCCTCTCAAATGCACTGTCATTAATAACCTGATTTAAACCAGTATTCTGGAAATTATTGCTCAAAATGACACAATTTGGTAGACACTTCCCAAACATTAATTAGTTAAAAAAAAAAAAAAAAAGCATGGGTGTATAGAGCTATAAAACTCGTATGACAACACTTTATATAATATTTCCTTACATTTCTATGAGCCACCACAGACAGAATTCCCACCCTACCATTGTTTGGAGCTATACAGGCATGAAATATAAGAAACGTAATACAAATTTATCATCAGGAACCCTATGTTATAGCTGAATCTTTTAGGGAACTTTCACTGCAACTAAGACATCGGACTCAACCGCGACCTGCCAGAACACAATCCCTTGCCCTGCATGCCCCAAAATCCAAGATCTGCTACATCCTAGGGTTAAGCTGGCTAATTTTACATATACATATATATATATATGTATATATATACATTTTTAACTGGCACAACGAAAGCCCCGTCTGAGATCAAGTCCGAAGTCTCTGTCCTCACAAAACTCTGCAGCTCGACCTTCTCCCCAGAGACAAACCCACGTGGCGCCGGGACGCGGCGTCTCCGCAGGTTTTCCTGTCGGGAACAGCTGTCCAGGCGGAAAAGGGGGTAAATAAATGGAAGCAACAAAAGGGAGCGGTCCGGTGGCTCCACGGGCCAGCGCGGGACTCTCCCGTGCCCCGAACTTCGGGCAGAGCATCCCCCTGGCTCTGGCCCTTTCGTCCTACCGGGCGTCCGCCTCTGCGCCGCCGAGAATTCGCAAACGCGGCTAAAGATTTGGGAGCGCTTCTGCCTTTTGTCCTGGTTTAAAGGAGCAGAGAGCATTTTTGAAGGTCCCCCCGCCCCCCGTCCCCCCTCTCATACCTGGTGCGTTTGTAACATGTAACATTCATGCTACATCATTAGGAATAATATTTCCTTTTTGGGGAGAAGGAAAGAAAAAAGTAGAAGGAAAAAATAAAAAGGCTTGGATCTAAAGCATCTGCATTACTCACCACCACTTTGTTCGCTGCCCGGCTGGCGAAATGCATGCACGGAGAGCCGGGCACCGCACACGAGGTGCCCGCCGCTGCCGGAGCCTCTCAGGAAAATGAAGCAATATTCATGAGCTGACCTCACCGGGCCTGCGAGACGGAAGGGGTGGGGGGGACGGGGGAGGGAAGGGAAGAAAGCAGCGAAGGGAAGAGAAAGGAAAAGATTAAACGGCGAGAACCCCGCCCAGGCCTGAAGACTGAATTACGTCCCTTCATCTATCTGCACATGGTGGAATAGGATTACAGCGCGAATGGGGGAAGGAGCGGGCTGCAAGCAAGGGATGCGCCCGCTCTCGCTTCCCAGTGCATGCGGGCAGTCGATGATGATCAATTATTTAGCGTCCCCTCCAGGGGAGCCTGCTCGGGCCGGGCATCTCCTGTACGGGCAGGGCTGCGCTGACAGAGCTTTCTCCCTTTGTTCGCCGCCCTCGGCTGCGCCCCCTCGGCAAGAGCCCGCTGCCGCCCGGAGGGGCAGAGACAAAGGCAGCCCCGTCTCTGGGCTGGTGGAGATCCTTCCCTGGGGTTATTTACGCGCCTCGACACGGGGACCAGCGGGTCACTGACCCTTTCTTTACTCGTGTCGCGGGCAAATCTGTTTTACCTCTCTGCTCTATCGTGAGGTGAATTTACCTTTGCTCTGAAGCACCTCAGGAGGCTCTTAAGACTTTGCGCTTGAAGTCTTTCCCAACTACAAACAAAGAAAAACAGGGGAAAGGCTTGCTTTGGTTCCCCTCCCTCCGAGGAGGGCCCCTTGCCGTGTGATGGCTGTGTGTGGGAGTGTCCCGGACGCACCTGTGTCTGTGCGAACACCCAGCAAGAACAGCCTCAGGGCAGCAGCGCTCCTTTTGGGGTCCCTCTCGCTCCCCCTGCAGCAGCTCCTGGGCTCTGCCTCAGCCCCGGCAGCGCCAGGGCGGCGGGAGGGGCGGCGGACGCTTCCCTCCAGCCGTGGGGAGAATGGGTTTGCCGGCTGGAAACTCCTCCCGAAGGATGATTAAGTGATGGTTTCGTGCACATAGGTATACCAGCGTATACACGCATGCATACATCTATATATGAACTGTATGTACACCCATACACTGTGAATAAATACGTGCACAAATGTGCGTGCATACACGTGCTAGGATGCCAACAAAATATACAAACATATGCATGGGTTTGTACATTGCATGGACATAAATATTTATCTCTGAGGTTCTTGTTATACTTATCTCTGAGGTTCTTGTGCAGTCCTTGGGTGATGGCAAGCTCAGGGGAGACGGGCTGCCCCCCTTCCAGCTCCCCTGCTCCTGACAGTCATCTCCACATCTCCTGATATGCCATGCAGGATTCAACACATCTAAACCAGCATATGTGGCATGCAGGAAGGTACTCCCCCCATGCAGGTGCCTGTCCTCCAGACTCCAGTCCTGGGACTGCATGAACGGGATATATATAGATGTGATGAGTTGAGGACAATCAGAAAATAAGAAATGGAACGTTAATGCTGAATAAGAAAATCACTGGGACCATGAAAAGCTACTTTTAAATTTATTAATATTTAATGATTTTTTTTGGCCTTTGAAACTCATAAAAAACAAATGCGATCATACCAAGTAAAGAAAATAATTGATTGAAAACATGAGGAATGAAAATAAAAAATATTTCTGGAGTAGGAGTTGAGAAAATTTCCTATGAAAACACTAGATTGACTTTGCTAGAATATCTAGGTCCCAATCTCAGTGAATAAACAGAATAGAAGTATTAAGGACATCACAACAACATAACATTTCATTTACACAATATCATTCAGAAAGACAAGAACAACAGTCCCTACTTTTAAGCACTGGACATTATTTACCATCTTTTCTGCTCCCTTGGTGGTGAGTTGCTTGGATGAACTTTCTACAGAAAACAATTATGCAATGTGATGGCATCTCATACCACTTATGACAAGTTTGATCATGCTTTTGGAAAGGTACAGATTCTTATTTTGTTGCAGTGGTGGCCAAATGAAAACCAGATCATCAGATTGTCTTCACCTACATTGTCAGGCCATAAGTCTGATAGTAAAGATCAATCTTATGGTGGTAAAAAATGGCAATTTCTCAGTGTGGTTTGGTATGGTTGACTTAATTATCAAAAATTTCCATTCTCTCTAAACATTAGTGCTGACAGAGTTATAAAAATTGACATGGGCACAAAAATATTCTACTCATATAATTTACTTTTCTGGGGAAAATGGATAAAATCAATACAAGTTAAAGTACTCTTTTTCTAATATAAGATGTATTTCCACTAGGAAATTTTCTGCCAGATCTCTGTGGGCATTTTCTATTACTAACAGATCATGATATAAAAGATACAATAATTATATCTACCCTTGGGTAAGTGCAGTATGAAGAGGCCCATATATACAAATTAATACAGTAAAAAATTCCATTTATGAGCAGATTTTATTGCAGAGTCACTAAAAACCTGTGGATTGATATAGTACACAGAACGAAAGATCTTAATTTCACACAGAAAACAAGGGGATCTCGGCTGACCATTGTCATTCATAAATGAAACACTGATGTGGTGCAGAACAGTTGTACAAATACACTGGCTCAAATGTCAGGGAAAAATAATGGAAATAGAATATCAGAAATTATTTAGTGAGAAGTAAAGAACAAACCAGAAAATATAATTACTGGTCCCGCATAATTCCCTGGTGCAGAGAGATGTTGATTACTGAGAGCAGTTCTGGTTCTCTGTCTCAAACCAGGCTTGGTGGAATGGGATAAGGTTCAGAGGAGGGTGGCCAGGGCCTGAAGTGCCTCTGCTCAAGGAATGATGAGATATGTAGGAGTCTTCAGACATGAGACAGGGTGGCTGAGGACAAATGTGATGCAAGTCCCTACAATCTCAAGTGAGGAAGGTAAACAAGTGTAAAAGGTTCACCGTTACTCACAGCGTCTCCCCACACAAATGGTGCAGAGATGCAAACGTGAAGGAAAGAAACAAGCAGGTGATGCATTCCAAACACCTGGAAGACAGTCCTTGTGGTTAAGCTATTGAACTCCCTGACACGGCGTGTTGGGAATATAAGGGTCTGCATGAGTTTAAAAAGTGATTGAAGAAAGTAATGGAAGAAAAATTAGTTGGCGACAAAAAAGGACAAACATGCTCAAAACGCACCTCTCCTCTGACTATTTTTTTGATCTGAGAGATGGTGTGGGAGAGATATTACTATGTGTTTTTGCATTCTCTTCCAACATCTACTATTGACCACAGTTAGACACCTATCAGTAAGATAAAAAATCTTGGATCTGGCTCTGTATGACAATTCTTATCCTGTTAGTATCACACTCTAGCTTCACCCCCTTTCTCTTTTCCACCTTATTTTGTTTTCTTCATTTCTATTTCATTCTCCCACCTTAGATTTATTTTTCTGCAGAGCATTGGCAACCTGCTGCACCCTGGTAGAGCATACTTATGACTTTTTCATTACTTTTCTGCTTTCAATAGCTAGAATTGTTTTGACTCAAATTAGAGTCAACAAGAGAAAACAAGATACCTTGTTTTCTAGTCCCCATTATTGCTTGCTCATGTAGAGACACATTTTTCTGCCTACAACTGCATTAAGTTGTGTGCGGTTAAGCAAGAGATGAAAGTAGAGGAAGAGAAAGGAGAGGAAGAATTTCTCCTCCAAGCAGAGTTTAGCTTAAGTCATATAAGTTTCTTTTCCTAAGTTAAGAAGATAATCCCTTTACATAACACCCCAAAAGTGTGACCAAAGCATGACCTCCTAGCTTTCAGCAGAGAATACTTTAATAACAGATTTCAGGAGTGGCTTGGAGAGGATGCTTTTCCAGGAAAATGCCTGGGTGGCTCACAATTTCTGTACTTTCTGCACTTGCTTACTCACCTCCTCTGCCCTCTTGGGAATATGCTGGGTTATGCTTGCTCAGAAAGAGAAGCTTCTGGAGCATGCTGTGCTAATTCATGGCGCTGGCACTGTCCCAGCTGGCAGAGGCTGCAGTTTATCTCCCTGCCCAGGAGGATGTGCTGCACACAACTAATTCTACCCCAGGCCAAGGCCTGTTTTCTCTGTCCATACAAAAAAAAAAAAAAAAAAAAAAGATAACTTTGAGACTTCAATTCACCTATTTCTAATATGTTGACAAAGCACCACAAGAGGTAATTTGAGAATAAACAATGAATATATTACAACTTTTCTATTTTCTTATATACTTGTAAATGGAAAAGCTTTCCAGAGGTACTGCATAGCAGAATTGCACAGCACCAAATCATCACACTTCAAAAAGAAGTAACCTTGATGGTAGATAGGAATAATACCTGACTGAAAAAACAAACCCCATATATTTTAAGTTCATGCAACTCAGTAGAACAGAAATAACAGCACCAAATAATTTGTTAAAAGACACATAGTTTGGCATACCTGTTTAGCCAGATCATTATATAAAATCATGGTGGTCTGATTGCCATTTCTACTTCCTTTTTCCTTCTCCTCCTCCTCCTTAGCAGCAGCTTCTCAGCCAGAGACAGCTATAGCATGGCACACTGAGGCTGCACCTTCTGTTCATCAGCAGAGCCTACCTACCAAGGGGACAGGATGCCCCACCAAAGGTACAGCAATGCCATCTGCACCTTCCCTGGCAAGTCATTCCCATGGGAGAAGTAGGTCATGTTGCCTTTTACTGTTATGTAAAGGAAGCAGCTTCATCGACCATACCTGTGAGGGGTCACCTGTATCCCAGTTCTGGAAGTCTGGATCTCATGCACTGTGTCAGACCTCTCTTGCATTCAGGCCTCTCACTGGATTCTCAGACTCACAAGATTGTAAGAAGGCACAAAATATTTAAATTATAATGAAAATTAGAGGCATCTTCTGTTCCACCAATGGAGAATAAAACTAGGTGAAATTAGGTCTGTTGCTTTTAATAACTAAATTCTTTTAAAATAAAGGCTTAGTTCTAATTTTGTTATCACACATTTCATTCAGCCTTTTCAAAGACTTCCGTAAGTTTCATAATCATGGCTTTTTTTTACAGCAATCAATTCTACTTATTGTTCAGAGATAACAACTGATACTGAACATGCCCTGAAACAGGTCAGTTCTGCTCAACCATTTCTCATGATAAAAAAAATTCTATCAGTCTCTCTCTGTCTCTTCTGGAATTGCTATATCTTATGTTACTAGAATGATTAAAAAAGGTACCAATTTTGAATTTAAGACACTGAAAAAGGTCTCTGTATGGCTGTGTTTGCTGCCATTCTACTTTCTCATACTCTTTTCAGAAGATAAGATTACAGCAGACTTGCATAAATGCAATCATGCATGCATATATCTGAATAGTCTATATATTGCATTAGGATCTAAACCTCATTGATTATTTAATAAGGCTAATGGTAGAGGAACAGTAGAGAAAATTTTATAGCTAAGACTGTGGGAATGAAAGCCAAAATATGGAATTCCTCTAGATAAATCAGTCTCGTTGCATTTTGTATGACATGCTTACTGGCTGCTGAAGGTAAACAATGTTCCCTTGGACACTAATGCAGTACCAGTATGTTCAAACAGCTTTTCAGGAAGAGATTTCAAATATAAAGTATTTTTGTTGCAGATGATCAATTGCAGGTGATCTCAGACTTTAAATGACTGGTGTTAAAAGAGATTGGTCGTGAGCCAGCTGTGTTCTGGGGTCTGCCTGCTTTCTCCTGACAGGGAGGCTGTGCCACAACCTGTGCATCACACTGAGAGGGGGCCCACAACCAGTATGAAGGTCTTGTTGTCTATCTTAATCTTTGAAGTCCTCATTGTGGCTTTCCTGGGCAGACTGCAGAGCTTCTTACCCCATGGTGCTCCACCACAGCTTGAAGCAAGTGAAAACAGTGGTTCTAGCATCCCAGGGGGGTTGCAGGCTCCTTCCTCTGTGCCTAAGGAGAGTTTGGGAGATGCAAGGCCATCCTGGTCTCACACTTCTGGTGACCAAGGAAACACAGTACTTTTCAGGGGTTTCCACAGTAGGTGATTATTCTTCATTTATTTGTAGGCACTAGAATGCCCAATTCCCTTTGAGTGCTAGGGGACTTAGGTCCTTAGCTTGGAAAGACAGGGAAGACGTGAGGAAACAGGTGAATAAACAGTCTACATTTTGTTAGCTGAGAGGCTTGAGAGTGTTTTATGTTTTTATTTATTCCTCATTTAATGTTAATTAAATTTTTATTTCCTCCTTGTTAATTTGTTATGCTTGCTTTGATAACTTATGGATGTGTATAATTGTTTAGGCTGGGACTGTCTCTTCCTACTCTGACTTCCAGGTGGCATTACATTACCATATACATAAACTTCCAGATGAAAATTCCACCTAGATTTTCCAACACCTGATGTTAGCTAATTAGCTTATTTTCCACCTGTGATACCTCCTAAAATATTCTCTGCCTTTTTGTCCTCTTCTTATGGATAATCTCTCTCTTTATTTTTTCTTTGGTTTCTCTGTTATTTTTTCACTATAACCTGCATTTTAGGATCAGTGGATTTTTGTATATATAATTTCTAAGCTTAATGCAATTTTCAGAGGTAACTCTTAGACTAGAAACTTTAGAAAATGCTGTCAAATTTATCTCTGTTCCTTTTTTGTCCTAAACACCTGTGAGACCTCAACATAAGTAATCCTGAAAATCAGTTTTTTTCATTTCTATGTCTTACTGAATTTTGTGTATGATGGCTGGACATTTTAGTTGTTAATTCACACTTACAAATCCTATGAAAATCACTGTATTTAGGCAAGCTGCTGATTAATAAATCAACAGTGAATGAGATCCTTTGTTCAACAATTTGCTGGGCTTTTTATCAGGCCTGTTATGCTGTTATCTACATCCTGGATCACATCCAAGCTTCTTACATAATGCCCTAGTACTTTCAGAGAAATTAGAGGACTCTGGCACACATCAAGACAATAAAATCAGGATATCAGGTTTTCCAGCTGGTGCGTGTGCACAGAAAAAAGCTCTGTAGGTGTATTGAGAAGTACACATGGCAGATTTGTTGCAAGGCTTTTGACTCAGAGACTGAATTTTGATTCTGATTTACAGAGCAAGTGAGAAAATTATTTTCTCCAGATCTGCTGCCTTGTGTTGGCTGATATTGCTTTAGATGGTTTGAGATGGCAGGCAGAGGATCAGTTGTGGCTGCAGCACAGCAGCTCTGCGCTCTCTGCGGGCTGCGGGGGAGCCGCTCGCTCGCAGTGCGGATGAGGCCAGAGCCCCGGTTTCTATGGTGACTTCACCTGCTGCCACCTCATCAAGCAGCCCCTCTTCCATTCCGTGGAGATGGTGCAGGCGAGGGAGAGGAGGGGGAGGCAAGGATGGAGTATTTCCGAGAAGGAGCCTGAGAAATCAGTATTGGTGCATTGTAGTGTCAGCGTCAAGGAATGGGCAGAGGCAATCCCAGCAGGGCAAGTTCCAGGGACATGCTGGGCTCCTCCATGCTATCCCCCTCCTGCACTCCTTCCATTTCACAGAAAACATAATGGTGATGGCCTGATCTTGTTTGGAGTCCCTGTAGAGAAATGTTTTTCAGCACAACACATCTACCCTGGTGTAATTCTATCACGGGCAAAACAACAATCGAGCTTTGTGAAGTAAGGACAGTCCCAGTGACACTGGAGTCCTGCAAAAAGGCTCTGGGTCACATTGCCATAGCAATATGTAAACCCAGGACAGCTGATGCTGCTGCCCACAGAAAATCAGGATGTTGCAGGACAGATCTGAGATAATCCTTTATTGATCTGAAGTGCGAGAGACCATAATTGAAGCATAACTGACCCTTAAGCTTAAGGCAATGCCTTTGTGCTGAAAAAGGTGCTGCAGAATCAATCTTTTTGCTCCCCCTGTTCTGAGTCTGAATGTGAGGCTAATTTGGTATCTATCCCACCAATGTCAGCAGTAAATCCAAGTGTTTCTGTTTGGCCAACTTAATCAGTTATTAATGAGATATATATACAGGAGAGGATGCCCTCCAGGTTTCATTCATTATTGAGGAAGAAAGCCCAAGGAAGGCACATAAACTTACCCTGCCATGCAGTCATAGTTGCTCAAAAGAGCTGTGATCCACTCTTTTCAAACCCACCTGCTTTTCCTACAGTCCAAGTTGTCTTGTAATTGTAGAAGAGGCATGTGTAGGAAGCAACAAATCTTAAATATGCAGAGATATTCCTTTAAATCTTCTGGGGCTAAATCTTGGCTCCATTAAAGTCAGTAGCTAATCTCACACTCTTGTTAAAATGGCCATCCCCAATGTTAGGATTTCTTGGACATTTTGGTCATTGTCTCCTCTAAGCTGGCACAGGATTCTTCACACTGATTTAAGTACTGACAGATTTAATTTAGAAGCTTAACTAAACCAACTGCTATAAGGTAAACATAAATTTTCAAATCACTGATTGTTTCTGCCATGACTAGAAAAAAAATATGTTCTGATCACTTGAAATACTTCATATAACCTGAGAACTTATGTGAATAATAGTAATGAATTGTAGTAATGGATTTTATTATACCATCAATTGTCTTTGCATTTACAAAAATTTTGTATGACTTAAAAAGCATAAGGAAAATAAAAATAATTTAATGCAGCAAAGTAAATGTTCCTAGTTTTATAATGAAGTTTTTCTTTCAAAAGGAAATCTGTAGTTACTGGAAAGGAAGGCTCTCTCTTCTGAGCTGGAGCTGCTGATGCTCAGGCACAGAGCCAGGCAGTGCATCCCATCTCCTGTTTGATGCTGGCCATGTACCTTATGATTTCCAGATACAGTCCTCCAAAGTCATGATAATATTTGCTGCCACGTTGTCCTCACCTACCCTTCAGATCTTGTTCTGGAATGAGACATGAGTAAGAGACTAACTCAGGGAAGTTAAGTCCTTTTTCTCAAAGAAGACTGGGTTAATTTGTTTCAAGGAAAAAAATCCTAAAATGTTTTTACCCACTTTTCATTTGCATGCACTTTCCATTAATCCACCATAATTTTAAAGATGCTTAACTGAGTTGAAGCAAAAATTCAGCTTTCATTTTGTTTACTGGACTTTTAATAGCTTGAATACCAGAAATTCTAGTTCTGTAGGTTTCACTACCATTAAAGCCCACAAAAAAAACACATGAGAAAACTTTCCTTGAGCCCTCTTTAAAGAATAAATGTCTTCTTCAATGACTGTTGTGGTGACACTCTCTCTCATTGCAGGATGTTCTGTGAGCCCTTGGGAGTCTGTGTGCATCTTGTAATTACTATCAAAGCTTTGGCAAAGGGTCAAACTATTTCTTCAAGCAGTTTTGAAGTGTAACTCAGGCCCATGTGCTCTCATCAACTACCCATCCAAACAGCCTGATTCAAGCCACTGAGGTAATGGTGACTGCAGCACTGATGTGAAATGGGCACGACACAGAGTTATTTCCCTGGCAGCCTGGTGAGCACATTAGTGCATGGGCACTGCCCCTGACCAAGGGGTTCTTCAAACTGCACAGATCAAAACCTCTCTGGGCAAGAGCAGCTGCTAGTCCACTTCCCAGACAGTAACATTTGAGATTCTCCCATTCAATATTTCTGCAAATTATGAAAGATTCACCGTGTCTGGACAGGTACCTGTTTGTGTCTGTAACTATATCCCCCCTGAGACATGGATTCAGCACTTGGTTAGTGTTTGAACTGTGTCATAAGGACATCATACACACAAGGGTCATAGGGATCAGAGGAGCTGTTTCTTACAGGAAAGACAGGAGCCACAATGGCTCCAAAACCAAGCTAACAGTCCAAGCACAGCATGTGATCTTTATGCCAGTCTGAGGAATTATCCTGACTGCAGAAAAAGAGTTGATACCTGGTCCAGTATAAAAACTGCTGGACAAAGAGTTTTTTTTTGCTAAAGCATTTGGAAAGCATTGTTGCTATTAAACGTTTGTTTAAAATCCTTCTGTAGCACATTGCCACAATGTCTGGCACAAGTAGCCGTAAAGTTAGATGTACCCTCTCTTTGCACCTGTCAATTGAGATGGAGACATCTGACTGGGGGAAAAATATCAATTTTTTACTTCAGTGATCTGATTTGGTACATGTGCATACTTGCCAACATATTAAAAACATGTTCTAGTCCAGTCTTCTGATTCTAGATAATTTTTATTTCAGCTACATGTGAAAGTGATAGGGAGATTGAAAAGTTATATAGCATCATCTAGTGTTCATATACAAATTTACAGGAGCTTGCCATTTCACCACCCTCAATTATTCAGGTTAACTGGAACCAGTGTTGACTCCAGAGGAAAATGTGAGATAAATTCTGTCTTTCCAGCTGTTGGCCTGTGGACTCTAAGGAGAGAAAAAAAAAAAAAAAAAAAAAAGAGAAAAAAGAGCTGTGCTATTCCCATACTGTTAGCATTCACAGGAATGCGACAAGAATAGTAAGTATTTTCTTGCAAGTATTTTTGCAGATAAGGCTAAGCCAAGGAATTTTGGTGTGTGATTTTAATATAAGGATGGTAGAAGCCCAGGATCAGAGTCTGCTGTACCCATTCTAATTTGACAAAATAAATTAGAATGCTTTATTTTTTAAGCACTTGTTCAAAGAAAGACAATCCAAACAGGAATCCAAATATTCTGTTTCCAAGGCTAAGTATTTTAAATTAAATTACTTTGAAGGAAATGCAATAGAAATCCAGGAGGACATCACAGACTTCAGAAACCTGCCCTCTATAATGCATGTCTGCTTATGTTCACTTTTCTGGAGGGGGGTTGTCTTATACTTCTTAAAATCTTAATATTTCAAAATTTAAAACTGATTTTTCTTAACTGTGTACTGTGTTTTTATGCGTAGAATAGCCAGCATAGAGATATATGTTAATACAAAAAAAAAAAAAAGAGAAAGAAAACCCCAAAATAAGGGGAAAAAAATACTGATGCCTCAGGTTTTAGCTTTTATATTTTTCAGATTCTGTACTTCTTTAGTGTGTATTTCTGAGCTTCATATTAAGGGATAGTAAGTTCTCCTCACAGAGTAGGTTGACAAAATAATTCCTTCTCTAGCTGAGGACCACAGACAAATGATCCAAATCTCAGGCCCAAGAGCATAAACAATGTGTATTAAAGAGAAAAAAAACAAGAAGGGTGGGCCTTCATAACATAAAGCTATAAGTGGACAATTAACTCCAATATGCAAATGGACCAGAACTTATGAAAGTATGAGACCTCATGACCAGTCATGCATTTTGTGACCATTTTGGGTTTATCCTGGCTGGGCTCTTGTGCTGCCCAAAGTGTATCCATCGAAGCCTCCTAATAAATCCCTACGTTATTCTTTAGCTGTGTCTAGCCTCTGTTCTAGGTCAGCCTTGACAAGGCATCAGTACCCATGGCCTTCCATTTAAATCTAGGCTACAGCCTAAGACTTTCTTGTATCTGTGTCAATGACACTCCTAAGCATCTCCAACAGGTCTCATCACTCTGGAAAAGGCAACCTCTGTTTCTAGGGAGCACAGCAGCTTCCTTCACCACCCAAACAGCAGGTCACATCTCCCCAGGCTCTTCTGCTGCATGGTTTTCCATGGTGTGCCATCCCCTGTAAGTAAGGATTGTATTGTGGCTCCCTGCAGGGACCACAGAGCACGGCCCAAGTGCTGGTGCAGGCAGGGAGGAGACAAAGACAGGTTATACTGGAAAACAATGCAGGAGCAGGACAGCCAGCCAGATGGGAGGCTGAGGGAGGCATACCTTGTCACCAATAAAGCTATTCTAGTCCTCTTGATGAGAATTAAGTGGGACAATTAAGTATGACTCAATATGAGTAAGGTCACGTGGCACACACATTTGAGGAAATGGTGCTTCAGAACAGGCCAGGAATATTTGGGAAGCTGGACATTTTTTACTAGTGAAATCAGGGACTACTCAGAGGTTCTTGTTTAATAGGAACACCTGAGGGCTAAATGAATTCCTTTCAAAAATATTTAAAACCAAACACGTGTTTCACTCGCATCCCTTTGACAATCCAAGGCCTAATTTTTTGATGACTTGGGACAACAGACTAGAAATTCCTGTCCTGCAATAACTGCTCAGCTGTGTGTCTCAGGGATTTTTTTAGGGTCCCAAACTTGGTGGCCTTTGTGGAGCTTAGTCATATTTATATTTGCTGTGTATCAGCAGGTGGCTGTCAGATAGGAAATGAATTTCACATGAGTCTTTATGCAGTGGACACTTGCATTATGGAATTGATATTGGTATGTATGAAGTCATGCCATGTGAGAAATCTCAGAAGCAGAGTTCTCTGGAGCATCCAGGTACTGGAGTTTGAGGTGTGCTCTAAAAAGAGATAGAAGTTAAGGGAAAGAAAATCATGAAAAAGTGGGTATAGGAAATACTTATCATGTTTTCCATAAAAAAGCATTCTGTTTGAAAAAATGTTTGTTTTCTGTCATCTCTAAGCTTGGTGACATGACATCTCTCCATATACTATCATTAGGCTTCATTTCAATGTTAGCTTTGTTGTGCAAGCATCTGCGAATACCCAGTAATTTCTGTCTTTTCACACCTACCCATGCACATGTTTGCTCCTTACACACCTTTTCTGGGTTTACAGTACCTTAATTATGTTTCAAAAATGACTGATTTGGTTTAGCAATTTTATGTTGAATATACATTTTAGTTTAATCAAACAGGTTTGGAATTCGTTTTTCATGAGTTATTCAGACTTCTCTAAACAAGACTGTAATCTGCTTTTCTTGATAATCACCCTTATTTCCTCTCTCATTACAAATGAACAGCAGAACTAAAATAGTGTGTTGTATACCAACACAGATTATCAATTAGAAACAACAAGAGTGTTATTCTTTCCCATGATACAAGCAAAATTAGACAATAAATGTGAGGCTAATTTATACCTCATGTTTTATTCCTCATTTATACCTCATTTCTTTTCGGTTGTCTTGTACTAAAATTTATTTTTCCTGCTTACACAATGAAGAGCAATCTATTCCTTTGAGAAATTTTTTTGTTGGCTCTCCTTTGCTTTCTTGCAAGAAAGCTGCTCCCCTCCCCCTCCCTTTTATTTTTCAGTCTAAGGAAAATGGCTACAGCTGGAAGAAAATGGTTGACAGCCTCCTTAAAATTTTGTCTGCAGTCTCTGAGTTTCAAGCGCTGATTTTAATCCCTGAAATAATTGTTTACTCCTTCCAAATGGTAAAAAAAAAAAAAAAAAAAAGCTGTTTTGGTTCAAGTTTCTAATTGATGCATCTGTTTTGCATACTTCACATCAGTAAATCTGGGCACTAGCATCTAGCCACAGATTTACTGTTTTGGATACTTGTAGCTTTCTTTTAATTAATCTTTTCCATTATGCTGATTTTTTTTCTAATTAGCTATTCTCATTTTCATCTAACTAAAATGTCATGCTAAAATTATAAGTGAAGATTCAGTTTGTTTGTCTTATAAATTAATCCGTAATTAATGACAGATTGAAAAATAAACCCCACTCACAACATGATTCTAGTAATTTTTGTTGCAATTTACTCTTTCCCTGGTGATATATAAACAGACAGCCAAAAGATTTCCTTGGCTTCATAAGCAGTCTTAGGGCTGTATTTGACAACAATTTCTAAGAAAAAATAGACATATCATATTAAAAATTCACTATCATCTTCCTCCATTAAACAGGTGTTTACAACTCAGATGCTCTCAGGAGTATCTGTTTTGCTTATATCAACTTTTAAGTTTGTGTTTCAGTGAGTGCAGCTTTTATTTAGTCTGACTCAGTGGAATGAATTCCATCACACTATGAAAATAAGGCTGAAGTATTTTATGGTAGGTGCTGAAGAGGTGATGCTGAAGACCACACTGTAGGTGCTAAATTCTACAGACAGCTGACTCCATGATCAGCTTCACCTTCAAGCTGAAGATAAAAAACACAGTAAAGATTATGGTATAATCTGAACTAACCTCTAAGCTAAATATACCTCCATAATACCATTATAAAAATAAAAAATTCAGGTTAATTCAAATTTTTGTTTTGGGTCTGATAAATAATTTTATTGGCTGGTTTCTTTCATATATATATATATATATATATATAAAATCTTAACATTGGTCCTGCAAGTAAGACTGTTCAGGAAATTTGAGGATGGTCTTGACTCCTCTGGAGCACTGTGGTCTGGGAAGTACACCTAGGACACCACCAGGTGTCCTAGGACACCACCAGCCATTGCACATCTTGTGTGTAGCTTGCTCCTCAATCCATATTTTTACCTTGGTGGTAATTAATCTTCTTTAACTATTATGAACAGGAGCTCTGGAAATGTTGGATTTACACCTGCCTTTGTAGCCATTTGTCCAGCCAGACTTCCACCCAGCCAGCCTCATGGAAAGAATACTGCTTTGTCTGGGAAAGAAAAACTGCATGTGGTAAAATCCCACCACAGATATGAATCTGGCATTTCTGTGTGCTGATTAATTACAATTTATAGTCTGAATTGTCAGGATCTTCAGTGCAGGTTACTCTGTTTGGTGAGGCAAAATCAGCTGGGAACACAGGAAGGCTTTTGCAGAGGGGAGAATGGAATTCATAGACAACACGAGAATGATGTTTTCCAAAAAGGGAGAAATGTTAGCTCCAAGGATGGGTGAAGGAGCCAGGACATGATGATGCAGCACCTCCTGCTATATCCACTACACACAGAGTGTAATTTCCCCTCAGATGCCTGATGCTCAGCATGTCTTACTGCATTAGTGGTTGCACTCATGTGACCAAGGGTTTGGCTGATGACCTTTACTCACAGAAACACCAGCAGCAATTTACAAACCCTTTTACAGCCCTGTTAAGGGGTTTTGCTGGAGGATGCTGCAGCCAGAGAGATCCTCCCTGCCCAATACTAAAGGCCTGTGACAGAAAGAAAGAGAAAGCCTGTTCCAGACAATAGCTGTGAACAATAACAACAGAGAGCAGTAAGAAACTTAAATATATCCACTGCTTTTAGCTTATTCAGTGAATTACATGAAGAATACTGTTACCAAGAGTGTAGTCATTTTCCCCTGAAACAGATCAGAGACATGGGGCACCCACAAATTCTGGTGCAAGTGTCAGGGCATGAAACAAGGTGCCATGTGATAGGGAGGCTCATAGCAATAGCCCATACAAATGAAAACTCATAATTCTTCCTCTTAGGACTGTTGCCCTAAAATGAAGCAGGAAAACCCTTCCTTTCAGTGCTATTTTATATGGCTGAAAGATAATGATATCGCCAGTCTACCTAAAGGTTTCTCACCTGCAAAACTCTGTGTCAGTTCTGAATTAATTCCATTGGAATACTGATGTCCCTTCCTCACTGGCTTTCCAGCTCCTTCTTCAGTGTATCCAACAGGACTAAGGAACCTTATGTTTTGATAGTTTGGGGCTTAGGGCTGCCATTTCTTCTTGTGGTCACCTCAACTCATCTAATTGATGCTCATTAGCTTTTCTGCAATTATCTTAAAGAAAAATCTATAGCCCGCTTGAAAACTGCAGCAGTCTCTCTTGAAACTTGATAATTACGTATCAGACCTGAAATTGCCACCTATTATATATCCTGCAGTCTTTCCCAGCATGTGATTCTGCTGCAATGCCTCTGGGAACACATCCTTACTGAGTAACTGGTGAGGTACTTGCTAACAGAGTGGTGAATAATGGTGCTGATGTTACTAACAGTCTTCCTTAATCTCCCCCTTGCTTAAAATGCTGGCATCCCTGGAGGGGTGCTATGGCTCAACACCCAACACCAACACCACTCAAGCCAAATTGACATCACATGTACCCTTCCCTCTCCCCCTCAGGACAACCAAACCAACTGGACTGGATTCCAAACTGGAAACACCAGCTCAGATATTTCTCAAAGGAAAACTGTTGTCCTTAAAGTCTTACGGAAACTTCAGCAACTTGTTTGCACACACAGGTGCAAAAATGAAGTAAGATCTTTAAACTGAATTATAATATTTTTCAGGAAGAACTTTTTATTATATTAATAAAAATTATTATTGGCTCTTTAAAGATTAACTGGGTTATTGAAGTCCTTCTATTACCGTAATAAGGCAAGAGGCTGAAACTTCTAAAAGCAAAGAGACTCATCAGTTTAAATAGATGTATTCTTGGTCATTATTTCCCATTTAATATATAAAACAGTTTTTTTTCTATCAAATAGCTCAAAAATTTATATAAGGCAAGCATTATGTCATTGATTTATCTCAATTCTGTGTTATAAGTCTTTGGGAGAGTGTGGTTTTGCATTTACACTAGTGATTAATATTTTCATGCCTGCCCAGGTTAGTGTTAGTAGAGTTTGCCTTTCTAGATGGCAGAGCAGGAGGACAGTTTTTCATGCGCAGTACAGTTCCAAACAAGCATGGAACCAGTAGTCCCCTACCAGGTAATCTGCCATGAGGATGTAAATATACGATATCTCTAAAAAAAAAAAAAAGTGAAGATTTTTATTCACCTCTATTTATCTTATGTACCTTAAATAAAATTGCTCATGTGATACAAATGCCTGGTATCTTTCATTAGGAGAGCTCAAACTCTCCTCTATGACTAAAGAAAAACAGAAGGAGTTTAGCTTCCCAATTGGGACACCTCTTTCAGTGATGATAAAAAAAAAAAAAAAAGCCAACCACTCCTACTCACTCCTTCCTGATACTAAATAAAATTTCTTCCTTAGTGCAATCATGAGCCTTATGCCTTTTATTTCATAAGTTTCCTCCATATATCTTGTGCCTTAGCTGTGCCTTTCATTATCCTTCCTTTTTAGATAAGCCTTGCTGCCCATTGCCTCAATTAGGGACTAATATATATATATACATATATATATATATATAAAATCAGCACAGTTTTTGGCATTCATCCTCAGGATTATTCAATAGAATGCCTTATTTTAAGGAAAAAAAAAAGTACCTTTCAAAACATTTCCTAAATCATTTTTTCAGAGTATAGACCAAAAATTACTTCAGAAAAGTAGTTAAAAGAATATTGATTTTATTTAATCTAAAAATATGTTTTCCATGTCTAAAAGTAAACTTGTAATTTCTACTCCCTCTGCAGTCAGTCAGGAGCAATACATCTCAGTGGTGTGCTTTAATGAGTTACATTCTGGGTATACCTGATTCTCTGATTGGTTATCAAGGGAATCTACATATCTAGGTTAGTGTTAAAATGCCCACATTTGGATTAAATAAATGCCATCCATAGAAGTTAATGAAAGAACAACTTGATTTTTCAAAATTTCTTCAAGGCAGCATGATCAGATCTGTGTTAAAGACTGTATTTCAAAATCATTTGGGTATCTCTCTCAATCACCCAAGGACAAGCAGACAAAAAATTATAAGTGATCATTGAAAAATTCTGCTATTTACTAGAAAGTCTCCTTAATAAATAGAGTAAATGGAAAAAATTTAAGTTGAAGAGATACATTTCTTTTGAATTTACTATCAGAAGTTTGCAGCCAATTTTGACTTGCTCCCACTTGAAGGTTCTTTCAGCACACAAAGCCCCACCGAAACTCACAGAATAACTTCAAAGAAAAGCAGCATTTGCAATTTTTCTCATGCAATAAAAGACTGCAGAGATAACAAACCACATGTCTGTTTGCTGAGTGTTCTTTTGCAACCACTGCTTATCTGAGAAAAAGCAGCTGAGGATGATAAAGTCCTAGAATTCCTGACAGTAGGTGAGATCAAGGCAGCTGGATGGTTTCACTTTTGTTGGAGTATAACTTAAACACCAATTTTATCACTGGAGGCATGGCCTTTGTCTTCCCTTTGCAGTCTACAGGATCATGGAGGTTTAATAGGAGACCTTAGAACATTATATAATGATGACCATTTCTACACAAGACAAACCAGTACTAAAAGTACAGCTCTCCAGGTGCTACGTGGCCTGAAGACAGGCTGATCTGGCTACTTCCAACACTCTTATGACCTGAGGGCTGCAGGCAGCTGTCCCAAGGCCTAAAGACAAAGCAGACAATGGCAGCACCAGCAGCATGTCACTACTGCTCCTTTGTCAGTGCCTGGAGTCCTCCTCAGAATACCTCACATACAGCCTGTGCATGTGTTGAGGTGAGATCTCTGCTACTTCTGTCCCTTCTTTACCCAAAGAAATTGGGTTGGGAAAGGGAAGCTGACATCTAGTAAGAAACGCAGACACAGAAAGTTTTATAGTGCAACTGTGCAATCAGTATTGTAGCACCTCACCCATTTGGAAGTGTGTGCATATTTCATGGATTTGGACATTTTCTGATTAGATTGGTTCCTCTTAAACATCTGGTGGTGTTCCCTGTATCCCACAGAGAGGACAGAGCATTGCTCACAGCTGCTAGTCTGGCAACTCCACAGGGTCATGGCTGGGAAAGGGAAGGCAGACAAAGGCTTGTGTGTCTGAGTCAGCCTTTTTGTCCAGCCCTCACCTTTGCCAATAAAAGCCCTGCAGCTACAATCACCTGTGTCACAAGCCTTCACAATGTGGCCCCACTTGAGCATACATGCTCTCCTTGTAGTGATTGTCACCTTCAGTCCTGTGCCTGCTGCAACGCAGAGCGAAAACGATGTCACTGGAGAAGATCTCTATCCCCCTCTGTGGGACCTGGCCCCTGGAAACCTGCTGGATTTCCCAGTAAAGGACAACAAAATTGTCATCAATGCTTGGAACTACCAAGATCGACTAGGAGTGTATAAGAGCTTGCTAAGTGCTTCAGCCAAATATTTTGATGCCTTTGGACCCCATAACAGTGGCAATATTCTCTGGGGATTACCATTGCAGCATGGCTGGCAATTTCATACAGGTATGAATTATTTCCTTAAGATGCTGGCTCAGCAAATTGTTTACCAGACCTGCTTAGAGGCTTCCTTTCCAAAGTTTCTGCCTCACAAGCACAGTATGGCCTCAGACAGTGTAAACTTTGACAGAGCTGCCAATTTGAAACAGAAATGCTGAGTGAACACCCTTACCTTGCTGAGAAATAGCTATTAAAATTCCTCATAGGAAGAGGTCAGAATCCAGATTTGTGGTATAGATGGGCAATATTTCAGCTAATTAAAAATCTTTGGAAGGGCATTCCCAGTTGCTTCAATTTATGTAGACAAATATCAGGGCACGCATTCTGCAATGATGTTCTTAAATTTTTAACTAATAGGCTTTTATTTTTGTTAATGTTACAAGCTTCTAGAGATGGTTAGAATTTAATTCCTAAGACATGTATTTGAAAGTCAGTGCTTCCCTCTGAGAATTTATTTCCATCTATTCTTCATGACCAGTTTAGAAGTAGCCTCCTTACTTTCTAAATATGTTTTTTACCAAAATGGAAGTTTTTGTTTGTGGGTTTTCTTGTTTGATTGTTTGTGGGGTTTGTTTGGTTATTTTGTTTTGTTTTGTTTTAAATTATGTCCAGATTCTAAGGGTTTATCCCCTAAAAGCTGGTTGTTGTCTAGGGCAGTCATTCTGGTTCGCTTGTTGTGCCTGTCAGGGAAGCAGTCACAGAAACACACGTGAAAGGTTCCTTAAGGCTAAGGCTGCAATATCTTGTCAGGGGTAAACAAATGCATCTGACTGCCTGTTATTTTATTTATTGGATGTAACCTGTGGTTACATGTGGTGGTGGTTTGGGTGCCACTGTAGGTTTGAGAGAAGACAGAGGTCCTGCACCTGGTGGTGGAAGAAGGCTGCCAGCATTTAGTCACACCTAATGGAAAATGTACTCCTAAGTCAAAATGAGGAAAACAAGATAGTAAGCAAAATCCAAGCAGGAAACTAGATGGCAAACAGATAGCAACAAAAAGAGTTTGGTTGGGGTTTAGGCAAGCTCTGTCCTCTTTTCCTTCCTTATGTATACAAAAAGAAGAGCAGATGAAAGGGGTGGATGGTACAGCAGGAGAATTGCCCCAATGTGTGGCAGAGGCAAAGATGACTGGATACAGCAGCTACAGCTGAGTGGTGACCTGCTGGAAAGGAGGAGTTATGGAGTCTGGCCTCATCCACAAAGTGAGGATGTGCCTTGTTGTAGTGACAACTTCCAAGTAGAGACAAGGGACATAGTTTGTGAGGAGAAGATTTGCCCCTGGTTGCATAGACAGGTAATGTCCTGTCACCTGCTAAAAGAGTCATAGGACTGACACTTAGACAATTTTTTTAATTTACATGACCAGAAGGTTAAAAAAATACTAAAAGGAGAAATATCACATAGTTGGAAGTAGTTTTACAGTAAAAAAATGTGAGCATTTGAAGGAAAAATGGAAGGGACAAAGAACAGTATAATTCTGGTGCATACAGTAGTGAGGTTAGCAAGGGCTAAACCTAATCCAGATAGGCGGTGTGATAGATTAGTGATGAATGACTGAAGCATCTGTATATCAACATAATAAGCTTGGGCAAACAAAAACAGGATTTGAGTTCATGGTGCAACACAACAGAACTTTGAAAATATTACAATTTTTTTTGAATTAACAGTTCTATCTTGTCCTGAAAGTTATGTTACTGAGAGAATATTTTTATGGATACGGTTCTGTATAAACCATGAAGAACAAGTGAAGCTGTTACTTAATAAGAGTGGTATGAAGATTTGTGATAATCCACTCAGGGACATAAAATTAAATCAGTATTTTGCCTAAATTTACAGCAGAGACAAGGATTGTGAGACAGCATGGCTATTAGGAATGAGATTGTGGAAGCAGAAATTGTCACGTGGGAGGTAAAGCTAAACTGAGGGTCCTACCCGGAGAAATTGAGGAAACAGGATAGACTCTATCCTCACTTCACATACAGAAGTACAAATCCAGGATCAAGAACTTTAAGAAATATTTACATGGTATTGTATGCCTGAAGAGCAGGAAAGATTGTGCCTGTACTTAAGAAGAAAAGAGGAGATAAGGACACATCTTTATTTGCCTTATATCAGCAGTAAGCAAGACATTAGAATAAGTATAGAGGAAAGAATATTTAATGACATGGAACCAGATAGAAAAAGGGATAAAGCACAGGTTATGTGAATCAAAGGTAAATTGTTTCAGGCTAATTTGATATCTTCTTTTGTCATACAAACATTGGGGTTTTTTCAAAAAGAAATGCAGAAATGCATTTACTCCCTTCTACAGAGCAAGGGAACTGCAAATCTGGTAAAGGGAGAATTTGGTGATAACTGCTGCTAAAAGAAGTCTATGGCTAAGTGGAGTTCTTCATCAGCAAGATGAGAATAACCACATTTAGCACTTTCATTAACAACATTTTCACAAAAAAAAAAAAAAAAAAAAAAAAAAAAAAAAAAAAAAAAAAGTGGAGAAATCTTGCTGATGAGGTTTCACATAGTTATCAAAAACACAGCTGGGAGGTACTGTCAATACAGCTTAGCTTGGGTAGACCTGAAGACCAAAATAACTATTGTGTTAAGCACAGGGAATAGGAGGAAACAGAGACAACAAAAATGGTGTGGACACCTGTAAGTGCAGTTAATGCTTCCAGTTCCAATTTCTATCTTAAAATTATCACTGATACTGCCTGGGAAATCTTCATTTTCCTGAAACACCAAGGCTAACAATATTTGGTAAGCCTCATGTACAATTCTTTTGCAACATTTTGTCTTTTTCTTCTTAGCTTTTATCCTTCCCATTCATCCTCTTTGCACACCAGTGATCTATTGCTGCCTGTTTTTTGACAATCTGTTGAAGTAAAATCTTGAAAAATTGAATCTTTCTGTAAATATAAAAAATATAATCTTCATTTTAAAAAATGGGTTGAACTGCAATCCTCATTATTGCAAGTTCATGTTCTCAGTGCTTGGCTACTGAAGGATATAGGTTTGAGCAACTAGCATGCCCCAAAGCACAAGCTCTGCCTAGTCAGCTAGGGAGAATAATTAGGATAATTTGTATGCACATCGTTCATGATCATGTCTTCTTCTTGAGTGTAAGTATCAGAAAATTTGGTCCGGTAATGAGGTTTAGTTCTAATCTGGCAGAAATGACGCTGCCATTATTCAGCTGACTCATCAGAGAGCAAGTGCTCTGCAGGGCAGTTTGGGAGCTTCTCGAATAGCTCAAGTCATTGCACAAGGCCATGGTAATTGCATGCCATGCACTTAAAGCAGGCTTCCTGACACTCTGCATGACAACACTTAATGTACATGTATGGTATTCTTTTAGGACTTAGGCTGTTTCTTCATGCCACGTGCTTAAAGTAAAATATTCTCTCATTAATAATTACGAAATGTCTTGCATGTTTTCTACAGCACAGATGCTTGCAAACTTTGCTAATTAGTTACAGCAATGTTTGCATGCTTAGCTTCACAGTAAGGCTATGTTTGTTTGCATGATTAAGCTGGAAGTGATTCTGTATCACACAACCCAATTAGGTGAGGCAATTACTGGTACATTTAGTTTGTGCTAGTTTGCTTGTTGAGCAGCTCTCCTGAACTAGCAGCCCTACATCTATTAGAAATGATGCTTCAGCTATGCATGTGCTCATGTCTGCATGTGAACGTACATTTAAATCTCACTAAAAACGCTGTGATATCCTGATTTCAAACAGTTCAATAAATTCACAGAATATGTTTAAAGTGAGGGATAGCTCAAAATGTAAAACACAATCAAATTACTATGCAATGAGAAACTCAGCTACTCTAGGACATTAGTTTATGAAGCAAAGCAACAGTGATTGTTTTGCTTCTCTAACCAAAAATCTTCATGCTTTATTCCTTAATCTTTTTCTCATCTCAGTGGGATTTCTTGTGCGAAAAGTTTGAGAAGTATTTGTTGTATTATTTCATTTGATTCATTCAGGTAGATTAGCAGATCCTTCTGGTGTGACTTCCTGTGGTTATGAAAATGGAGAGCCCCTGTGCCAATCTGTAAGAAGCTGGTGGTCCTGTAAGTATATGCTGTCACACTGTTCTTTTCCAAAATAAATTAATGTCCTTGAAGGACATCTGAAAATATTTCTTCCCCTTAGACTTCTCTATTACATTATAATTTCAGTGCTATGTAATTCTCCATCACAAACTTGCAGCAAGATGCCTAAGTGTGAGTGCGTAAATGAAAGTTAATTGATTTTGAATACTTACTTCAGGAAGAAGAAAAAAAAACCCAACAAGTTTGCATCCTTAAAAATATTTATACTGCAAATATTCATGTGAAAATATGTGGGAAACACAATGACAGGTATATATATTTGTAGATATTTGTAGATATTTGCAGTTTACAATTAGTCCAGAGCAGATTTCTTCAGTTTAGATGCTTGCACTTCAAAATAAAATTTTGTGAGAAAATGTCAAGCAGGAAACTTTGTGGTTCTTACACCATCCTTGGTTCTTTTCCCCTTAGCATATTTTCCCTCCCTAACTTCTGTCCCTTGTTCCCTCAGCTTCCTTGATGCCCTGTTGTAAGTTCCTCTTTTGCCCAGACCTGGCAGTAGGTTTGAGCAAGCAGATCTCTCCCTTCCCTGTCACAGCAATGTTTTTCCTTCAATGGCCATTTGGATTAAGCTTCTGTCTGTGAATCAGCAGTTAAATGTATATATTTTCAAGTGAACAAAGACATAAGCATAGATAAAATTTAAATGTAAATCTAGGGTAAAACTGACTGTGGTACTCACTTCAGCTTTGGTTTTCCCTCTCTGTGTTTGGATAGCACTAGTGCTCTGTGGGATGGTGTCCCACACAGTGTCAAGTAAAAAGAGTTGCTGCATAGCCCTTTGCAAGCAGGGGACCTTCCTGGAATAGAATCTACCACTTTTACTTTCTCAGTGTTTGAATTCCTGCTCTTCATTTACTTCTAAATATTGCATGTTTGCTTGATATCCATTTTGTTGCCTCCAGAAAATGTATAAACTCAGCTTTGATTTACCCTATTGAAGCAAGAGCATGCAAAGAGTCTTTGAGACTGCATGGAAACATCTCTCAGTGTTCTGAGGATATGAAAGCTTTCAGCTGACCTTCAGAGCAGCCCTCTCTGGCACAAGTAGTCACATGAAACCAGGAATGAGCTTAAACCGGAAACTCACATTTAATATACCTTGGGTGTGTGGGATACTACCTGCTTAAGAACATCAGTCTCTTTGCCTAGAATAATACTCAGTGTAGTACTGTCCTGCATTGTTTTATGCCCTCTAAGTCACCCAAGCAGGTGCAAATACATAATATAGGCAAGAACACTTAAAAGAATATAAGCACTTTTTGATGTGAGATCAAGGTTTCAATATTTCTCATGAAAACAGTGAACAAGAAGCAAGAGCCAGTCCAGCGATGAGTCTCAGTGAAACATTGTCTTCTCATCACTAGGGAGTTTTCCTTTGCTCTTCTGACTAGCCAGACATTTCCTCCTGAATTCCCAACCAGGTCCACATTTAGGAACTGTGTCATATCAGTTTCTCTTTATATATAAGCCTTTATATTTTTTCCATCAGCACCCCCAGAGAAGTCGAAACCCTTGTGCCTGACCAGCCTGTCAGTGCCCCATTATGGGGACCCCACCAAACAATCCACTCAGAGCATGGTTTGACCTACCCGCGTAGGGTCACAAACCAACAATGTTCCCACTTGGAGTTGGTAGATATTTCCAGTTTTGTCAAGTATGTTATCTGCTTCTGGCCACTCCTCCCTTAGTGCCCTTGAATGACTCACGCTAAACAGTGTACTGAATAACACACTTTATTAACAAATGCACTGATAATCAAACACTGTAATAGGTTAAGGTTCAGAGATTGCTGTTGACAGTGACTGATTGCAAAAATGAATTCGAAGCAATATATTGACCAATACTAATCAGCAATTAAAGCTAGCTAGAGATAATAATTTAGCTTGTACGGAATGAGGTTCTTACCCAATAGGCATCCCTTTGGGGGAAGAAGACAAGTTCAGCCTGTTGACTGATCCCAGGAGTTATGATGGAGTCTTCTCTGACCTCCCTCCCCACTTTAGCTTGATTTATATTATATATATTCCTTTGAGGGAAGCGAAAAGGTTAAGTTACAGTTGGTGGCATTTCATGTTGATGTGGTGCTTGAGTCATTAGTATATGTACAGAAAAGCAAGACATATTTTCAAGCTAAGGAAGCAAAGGCCAGCTTCTAGTTAACATCTTGTTCATTCCTTGGGCCTAGTTCCTGCTAGCTGCATGTTTTCAGTGGAGCATAACCACAACACCACTCTGTTGCTCCATCCTTTCTATCACATCTGCATCAATTTTGACAGACCATGACCCCAGCACCTCCATGCTGCTCCGTCCTTTTTTATCATCTCATGCTTAGAGCAATACACAATACACTGAGTTCCCTCAGTATCCCTGCTCCTAAGGTGTGCAGACCCAGTCCCTGCTGAACTGCAGCCAACACACGCACTCCTTTTTCGTGAACATTGTTTTGTGATCTTCTCCCATAAGGTGCAGCAATGGCTTCCCATTAGGAGGATATGGATACATGGTAGGTGTTCAGGTTTTAATGATTTTGGTCCTCACTGCTGGAATTTTGTGCAAAATATCAGTGCAGTCTGTGTCCCTGAGACCATGCATGGGCAAATGACTTCTCAGCACAACAGCTCAGAGGCGCCCGCCCAAGAGGGAGAACAACAGATCCCAGGGTTTTCTTCACTCAAAACTATTGAACTTCATTTCTACAAAGGGGACACAATTAAGAGGAGAACTTCAGATTCTCCTCTCAAGAGAGGAATATCAAATAGCCCTGTGGGCACTCTCACGGGACAAGGTTTGGCACCAGTGAGGACTGAGCCTGAGTGTCCTACATTCTATATCTGACTGCTCCAACTTATGGAGCAGACCAAAGAAAGCCATCATCATAAAATAAATCTAAACAGACAAACTGAGGTAATATCAAGGAATTTTCAGTGAGTGAAATATTTTTTAGAAGCAAAATTATTATTTTCCAGTAAAATATCACATTTCCCTTTCTCATAGGTCTAGGGTACATAGACGAGGGTTTTTTAATAGCAACAACACTTGTGGAATACCCCTTAGTCTTTCTTAGTTTGCAATTAGTATTTGAGAGGCTTTTCTTGTCTTGTCCATGACAGCCTACAAGGTCCCACTTTTTTCCATTAGCTTTTTTCCTTTCCTGTAAAGTAAAACACAGTGGAAGCTCATAAAAGGCTCTTAAAGGACAATGCATAAATGAACACTACAAATCATATCTAAATCAATACAAGGGTCATCTTTATTACATTTCAGTACATATATTCCACTGCTGAGCACAGTTGTATTCGTGGCAATTTGGAACAGTTGTGGTTGGTGTGGGAGAGAGTTCATTTTCTTATGTGGGAATTATTCATTTGCTTGTGATTAACACCTGCTGTCTTTTAATTGTTGTTACAGGTATGAATTACTATCTGTCTATTATACCCTTTCTGGGGGCAGTGGAGGCTGGCCTCTTTGGGCAGCTGCCATATGAGATAGAAATACTGTCACCAGAGGAGCAAAAAGATGATTTCTGTTACAGCGTTAAAGACTGCTGGTCTCGCATGCCCAAGCTCATGGATGACTGGAAGGCCTTTTTTGAAGTAAATAATTTTTTAAAAATATTTTTAGAAATTATACCAAAATATTAGCTTTAAAAAATATTATTACTGTCATATTTTAAGATTCAGAAACCTTAGTTTGTTTTCAATAGCAGCTGCATGTAAAAATAAGCAGGAAAAATGGAAAGCATAGCATACAGTGAGTCAGAAATAAGTAGGACAGGATTTTTAAAAGTTATGGAATTTTTCTCTTCTTTTGAGACAGTTCTGTATTTTGGCCTCTGTTCCAAGACATTGTTTTGTATTCAATTATATATGTATATTATATTATATTATATTGTATATTCAATTTGTGTTCTTCCAATACTGCTTATGTTAGCAATGCAAAATAAGCCTGTGAGATGGAACACTGGCTTTAAAAAGTGGCCTTTGGTTCGTTTCATAAGGTTTGTTTATTTCTTTAAACAACTAAAACTTAAAAATGCTGAAACATCATTCAGAAGTACATCTATTTATGCAAGGAGATATTCTCTTTCCTCCTCACTCTGCTGGTGTCTAATCCTAAAAATAACAATATTTCTTACTTCACAAATTTAATAGCTATTTTTTATAGCTAGACTACTGCAGTCAATATTTTTTATTGGCAGTCAAATAACTGATAATGAGCAGGAATGTTAAACTGTAAGTCCCCCTTGGGAGTGAAAGTAGATGCTTAAGAGTAAGACGGGATTTGTCTTCATAAGATCATTTTTTCCATACATCATGTTTCAGAAGTTATTGTAAAATATTTACTCCTCATATAACTATAATGATAACAAGGATAATTTTCTTCTTTTTCTGAAAATCTTCAGAAAGTTGTGGTTAAAAGAATATAGATAAGTTTTTTAAGATAATAAGGAGTCCCCTATTTTAGCACTGAATATTCCATGGCACTCAGATACAAAAGTCCACTGATTTTTTGTAACCAAATACTGAAATTATGTGAATAAAAGAATAAAACCCTTGCAATGTTGAAGTCGAAAAACAGCAGCTATCACTAACTATTCAAATGCAATTTTCTAAAACTTATTTTTTTGTGAGGTATGTGCTCATATAAAAAAAAATTTGGTTTAAACCTCCCCTCTCATTTTCTGCCCCTTTTGCTCCCTGTTGCTGCAGTATCTGTTATCTACAGAACACAAAGCTGTGAGCTCTGCCAGCCTCTCCTCCTTCAAACTGGACGATGCCCTTGGCCTCATGTGGAAGGCACACACCTCCTCCATTGCTTACGCACTCCCCATGTTCCATGACCGGTAAGGGGAATAGAGCAGTGTCCATGGAGCATCTTTCCACCCCCAGGCCTCTTTGGAAGGATGGTATCCTAACAAAGTCTGCATGAGCCCTCATACTGTCACTGTCATATTTTCTGAAAAATCCCTTTGCCAGGATTTCTTCTCCTGGGAAGATAAGAAGCCTCAGAGAAAAATGAAAACGATAATTATCTGATTTGCTTCTCCTTCGTTTTACTGCTTTGGAATGTGGTTTGGAGATTGTTTATCAACTGGTCATTGTTTGATTGGTTTCATGTGAATTGTTTTGACTTAATTACCAATCACGGTCCAGCTGTGTCGAGACTCTGGAAGGGTCAGGAGTTTTTCATTATTATCTTTTAGCCTTCTGTCTGTATCCTTTTTTTATTCTTTAGTATAATAATATAATATAATATAATATAATATTATAATATAATATAATATAATATAATATAATATAATATAATATAATATAATATAATATAATATAATATAATATAATATAATATAATATAATATAATATAATATAATATAATATAATATAGTATAATATAATAGCCTTTTAAGAACATGGAGTCAGATTCATCTTTCCTCCCCATGACAGGAGACTGTGGAAATGCCACACTTAGGCATCTACTCTATAGGCTCTGCTCTTCCTTCCTCTCTCTCAGAGTGTGGGATGACCAGTGGGAGATGGCTGCCCAAACTGCCATGACCAGTCAGGCTCTGGGCTTAAAATGAGATGCTGGTTCCCCTCTGGGAGCCAGGGCCTGATTCAGGAGCTGTGTTTAATCTGGGAAGAGGCAGGGTTGCCAGGAGAAATTTGGTATAAGGTACTTAAGGAGGCTTCAAGTCACAGTGGCACTGAGGCCACTCAGGATTTTATACTGAACAAAAACCTTTGGGAAAAATGATCAACTAGTGTGTTCTACAGGAGAGTTCAGTTATCTGCTGCATTTTTTTATTTTCTTCTCTTTCAGCTTAAAATATCTCTCTGATCCAGAAGCAAATTTTGGAGAAGACTGGGCTGATGCTGTAGATTTCATTGCCGCCACACACTTCAAAACAGACTTGCTGACCACAAACAACTTCCAGGCTTTCCTGCCCCACAGGATGCTTGTTGAAGGGGATGTTCTCCCATCCATTAGTGACTTCAGTCCAGAGCAAAATAAGGTTCTGGTGTCACTGAGAGTTCTTCACAAAGTGAATAAAATAACAGGTATGAGCGTGACCTATAGATATCTGTTGTGCATAGATATTAATATCTTGTTCTCTCTACATACCTTTCTCCATATGAGGGAATTCACAATACAGTGAATGTTTGATATAAAGTAGTATAAATACATCTTAGAGACTAGCAGTAAAACAATTAAAATACAACCATAAGCAAACAACACACCAGACAGCAAATGCTGGTGGGATAACGCTGTGGGATAACAATATGAGGGATTTCAGTGAGAAAAAACCCCAAAACATTATGAGAGCAGATGATCTTACTCTTTCTTTTCCCAGTTTTCACAGGAACTTTAAAAACAGAGACTTTTTTTTCCTGTTTCACTGGTTGAATCTGAAACCATTATAACTTTAAATGAAATTATTAAACCAGTTGAACAAGAACAAACAAACAAACAAAAAGTAAATTATCATAAGCAACACTTTTTGAATCCACAAGTGCTCTGGTTTCAGTTTTTGATTCTCTCTTGGTCTTTGACTTAACAGAGATGTGTCCCAGCAAAACTATCCTTAGTCAATGCTGACTTTATCATATTCACCATAATAAGTCGTACATCACCATCCAGTGGTGCAACACAGAATTACACTCTCCTGAGGATTCAGTTCTTTCATAGATACTTCTGGGCTGGCTATTTTTGTTTGACCTTTATGAAGCAAAGTTATTTTGAATCTTTAAATTAAAATAGAATGTAAAAATACACTGAAAAATTGGCATGCCTAGCTATGGCACTTGTGATCCTCTTCTATCTGTATATTTCACTGAAAATTCTCTCACCAGCTGGATTTAAAGCTGAAAAAGATGTGAAATAAATCTATTCAGTGCTACAAAAGAGCATCTTCCCATCACAGAGTGCTTCCCTGACATTTTTCATGCAGCGTTATTTTACGAATCAGAATAAGGGTCTGAACAGATATATTGCTTGCTTGGCAGCCTATGACACAGTTCAGGGTTTCTTGACATACCTCCAGGAAAGGAGAGGAGCACAGCAAAGAAAAGCATGACCAGAAGGACAGGAAGGAGGGTCGAGAGCACCAGGGAAGCACATCAGATGAGGAAAGCCCTGCAGGGAGAGAGGGAAGGATGTATGGATCCTGAACATCGTAAGTGGAAGGAGAGAGAGAGATAAGCTTCATGCAGGTGCAGCCATAATGAATCCCATGGCTGAAATCCCTTGCTTTTCAGGGGAGAGATTTCCCTGACTTTGCTCTCAGGGATGAGCTTTGAATTCAGCTGAGAATTAAATGCCACCTAATTCAGCCTGGTAACTGATTTGCAGATCAGAATAAGGAGCTTTAAAATAAATTTGACTGCATCTAGACCCACAGCTTCAGCAGGGACCTGAAAGACCCTACCTCAGTGCTACAAAGCACCGGTGACAAAACAGACTGTTTTTGTAGATGCTTTTAAATACATCCTGTGAGAGACAGGGTTCTCTACTGGTACTGCAAACCTCAACAGCAGATAGAGGGTCTTACTACCTCATAGGATGGGACCCTGTCCAATCCAGAGTGAGATTGATTTCTTGATTCAGAGTTTGATTACTCCTTATTTTTGTTCAGTTGCCCCTGCTAGTCCAGCAGGAACTGTAATGAGAGTTGTGCTGCTTCTAAAGCTTTTCTACTCATGGACTGTCAGATCAACTTTTTACCCAAAGGCAGAACAGGAGGAGAATAAATTCTTACACTAGACATTTTTACCCTCAGATTTGCCCTCTATCCACTCCAAAGATGAGCGCTGACTGGGGTGAGGAGTAGGCAGTGACTATCCTGCAAACTGGGGCTGATGCTGGGCTGTGTTGGCCGAGCCACACGTCCTAGAGAGCCACTGTTTATCACCTGGACTTATGTATTAGGATCATTCGCTTCTTTAGCTTGGGGTCTTAGCTGGCAGAAAGTGAACACTCTTTGTTTTAGAGTGGAAACGAAGACAGGCCTGACTATAACTCCCAGGCTACTGCTCCATAAACCACGGAGCTACGTGCCAGAGCAAACAAAGACCTTCCCATAAGCCTTCAATCATTTCGACCTGCAGCACTGGTGACAGGGGAGCAAGCCCCGTTGTCTGTCAATACAAAGGATCCTGAGCTGAGTGAATGCTCTGCGTCTCCCTGCACATTTGTAGGCAATTATCACCCCCTCAGCAAGCTCCAGCTTTGTCTGCAATTCTCTGTCCCCGGGAGAGTGTGGAGTGCTTGTTGCCAGACGTGCACTTGGTCCCTGGTACGCTGTGAGCTGCATGCTCTCCATGCTAATTTGCCAATGCCATGTTGTGTTTCTTTCCAAGGAGGATTGCTGCTGAAGATCTGGCAGAAGGCTATGTCCACTGAAGCAGGAAGAAGAATAGGCCGAGAGCTGATTGAAGGCTTGCCTTCCAGCCAGAAGCTTGAACTACTTGACCTAATAGAAATTTAGAATTACTGGGAAGGAGATGATTTGAAAATTCCCAGTTCCTCAAGAAAGAGCAGTTCCAAGGTGGATTGATTTAATCTTTTAGCAGACGTGTGTCTGCTAGTCTGGCCTCGGTAATTTCTTACAGCAGGATTTCCTGAGTAGCCATGCATGTCTCTCTCTCATATAGAATCAATGTTTATAACCTTATTTTTCCTAATTATCTCATTTGTTTAACTCAATTCCTTATAAATAAAAAAACCTCACAGAAAAATCTTAGTTTACTACTTTTTGTGGCTTTATAAATAATGTTTGTGGCTTAATAAATAATATTTGGAGATAAAATTAAAAGCAGGCAAAATATATTTGGTTTCAGACTGGTTTCTTTTTCCCCTTTAGACAGGGATTCCACTAGATATGTAATTACTTGATGGTCTAACAGATGATCAGGAGAAACTTTTTTTTGAAGTTCTGATCCAAAAGCCTTGACTGTCAAATCTCAAGGCTGACAAGTCAAATGCCTTGACTGTTTCCCACCAAAGCTGTTATTTCGCAGAGCAGCTCCAACCAAACTGGAAGCTTTCAGGCTTTTCAGATTAGGTGCTTGAGTACAGATAGATTCCCTTGCTGTGCTGTTTTGCAGCAAGTACATACCTCACATGGTAGAGCAGAGCCAGACCAGAGCACTCCTGAAGCAAATTAGTTTATTCCGTACCAGCTTTTACATGACAACAGAGATTTCTTGTTCTTGATTCATTTCACTTTCTTCAAGAAGACTTTGATCTATATATGAATTTATGTGATTGTGTGCACTGTACAACCACAGGTTGCTTTTCCTTTCCCTCATATCTAATCCACTTGTTGCAGTGTGTCATATGTTGGATTTGGTTACTGAGGAAGAGCTGTATTTGCAATGTTTGCACTCCCAGTGCCTGGAACACTCAGACCCAAGGTCTGATCCCAGTCTTTGGGGTGATAACACACATTTGGAATTGGTTATAACTTGAAAACAGAGGTTGTGGGGAGGTGGGTCAGGGATCCTGCATGCAGACAGGGCTTGAAGTTTCTTGGGAAATGAATGAAAGTTGTCTTTGCCCACAGCAGTTGGCTTGGAACTAGATGACCTTTCAGGTCCCTTCCAATGCAAATCCTTCTACAATTCTATGAAAAGAAGTGATTTCTTTCCATTCCATTTTCCTGGTTTGATTTGTCCTTTCTCCCCAAACTTGCATGATATTTGCACTGTAAATGAAGAAATAATTATCGTCACATTGAGCAGTTAAACACCATTCTGTCCTTTAATGTCCCAGGACAAAGGTGTTAATTATTCATTGTCATGTAATGGATAAACTCTTAATGTACCATCATTAGCTAACAATTTTCAAAGGAAATACATTAATGAGGTATAAGAAAATGTGGGAGTTTTTACCTTAATTACCTGGTTCATAGATCACAGTAATTAGATTCCAGCAGACTTTAGATATAATCCAAAAGTAATCATCACAGCTGCCAGCTGCTAAATATTGTTAGTTGTGATCCAAAAAAGTTAGAAAAATTTTTTTGACCTTTTCTGTAGTTAACTTAGATTGAACTTAAAGTATGCTTTGAGAAAACAAAAACAGCCATTAATACAAACTTTTAAACTGCACACTGCTGCACTTAAGGGAGTCTTTATAAAACACATTTTTAAAAAGCAATTTACTCCTTACCTGAATTTATGAAACATTGGGAAATAGTTCTGAATATTGAAAAAGAGTCTTCTTTCTTAATACAGCACCAAGCATTTCTGTATTTCATACACTTTGTCCTAATCCAACAAGACAACCAGTCAGGTAAGGACTTGAGAAATTGGCCAGTGATTGCTCTATGGAAGCTGAGGAATATATAAAAGTTTAGACAAAATATGAGATGGGGGTTTCTTGCAAGTACAGTAGTGTAGGTTATCGTGAAATATAATACCTGCATACTCACAGGAAAATCTCTATCAGAAACTAAACAGAGAGAAAAGCATCAAGAGAAAGTTGTAGAGGCGTGGTAGGATGGCTTTGGAGAGGAATGGGAGAGCAGTGAAGGAGGCTACTTGCTAATAAGAGCCAGCAAAAGCTGACGACTCCCGAAGCAGGGGTTTGCCCAGTGAGAAGAGCTCACAAAGCATAAAGGTTTTTCCTGCTCAGCATTAGTCTGGGGTTTGCTGCTCTCTTCTCATGCCTTTTACACGTGCGATCTCTCTAATGAGGAGTGGCTGGCATTGAGTAGGGCTGCTTCCTATTTGACAGAGGTGGTGTTGAAAATAAGCAAAGCCACAGCTGGCTTTGGAAAGACAGGGGGTTAAACTTCTGTACACACTTGCAAATAGCAAGCCTAAGGGGATCGGAACAAACAACGTTTGGGTGTGAAGAAGGGAAGTTTAGAAATGAAATGTGGTACATGATAAAGGAGGGACTTGGGAACACATAAACGTACCAGAAAAGAGTCTGTCCATCCTCAAAACTTGGGCAATAGTGCTGAATACTGTGCAGTCCCCTCTCCACAGCTCATATTAGTCAGGTCAGCTCCTTATTTCTGAGTGTCATGGAGTTTTCTGTGCCTTTGCTACAGGAGTGATCAGTTTCTGAGGAATGGTCAGAAGTGAGATTCTTATCCTTGGCCATATATTTGCAACTGGGCATACAGCTGCTGTGCCTTACCAAATGCTGTCCTAAACTTACATCACAGAAATACCTAAGGGCTGACCTCTTCACCTGTTCTTCCATAAGAGCAATGGCAACCTTGTCCTTCTCTAGGAAGGGTACCTAGAACAGCAGACAGGTGTCAGCAGGCACTTTAGCTTTCTTAGGCATCAAGGCATGGAGCTTACAGGGCAAACACCCAAGTTAATCATTAGGAAAGATGCCAAAAAACTCTTTTTTCTTTCAAGTAGGAGTTGGATTTCTAGGTTTTCCCTTCCCTATGATCCTAATCTGTGGAGAATTGGGCGTTCCTTTCCAGCCTACACTCTCTAATGAATAATAAAGGGCTTTTTTTTCTGGTGGGAAAAATCACACCTGGCAAGTGTGGAGGGAAGGGCATTCTTGCCCAAGGCAGCCTCTAATGTGGCAGATAGGAGGTTTTGCAAGGAAGCAGAAGATGTAGATTTGGATTCTGACAGATAGAAACAAAACTAACCAATGTATTCCAACTGTTGTGCAGAGCATTAAAAACCCTCTGCATTTCTTAAACGCAAATTGTTCATTACTTTCTCTGACCTAGGCATTTTATCTGCCTCTCTCAGCAGGGTGTTGGAGGCTGTGGACCTTCAGTTCCTGCCACTAAAGGCAGTGAGATTCAAGATGATGGAGACCTGTTATAACATTTCCATCACCTTAACCTCAGTGACCTCAGGAGGAGCATGTTTCTTCTCTGTTTTTGTCATAGTTTAAAAATATGAATATGCTTGTAGATCTGAGTCTAAGCTTATTATGGATTTAATTCTCCTTTTTACAATGAGACACATGGGGTCATGAGGTGTTTTGAGAACAATGTGCATGGCACAAGCTGCCACAGGCAGGGGCTGTCAAGGATCCCTAGGAGGGTGTTGGGCAGCCTGGGGCTGCAGACCTGCCTAACTGCACCAGCTGGAAAGGGCTGCTTGGTTGGGAAGCATTGACAGTGGCTCAAAATGGGGTTCAGAGGATGAGGAATGGAGGCAGAATAATGTAAACATTTGTTAGAAGACATTTATACCTACTTAAAACATGGATAGAAAAAAACATGATAATGTAAAAATGTTTTTTAACTGATTAATGACTAATCAAACTCTCCAGGACAGAAAGAGCAATAATATAAAATCCTTAATGCCTCTCACTTCCTTCTGCAAACTGTTGGTAGCTGTGGGAAAATTTGCATGAGCTGTTTGTGTGTGTGTTTGCAGGAAAGGCTGCAGCAGGTATGGTGAACAGACAGTGGCAGTATAAACCAGGCTTCTGGACTGGTAAAGTCATTTCAGCATGAAAGGCTCTTTCTACCTCTCCTTTTGTGTGTCAATAGGTCCCAAAATACTAACAGATGTGATCACTGAACCTAAGAGAGCAGGCAGCTGAAATAAGAGGAAAAAAGGAAAAGAGTCTTTTTGCTGACAAAGTAGCTGCAGTGCCCCATGTGGGGCAATCCCGAGCCCCACTCAGATCCTTCCTCTGCACCATGAGAACCAGAGGAATTTCAGAAGGGTGATGTACTTGCAATAAAGGAAGATCATAACATCTGAGGCTGCCCTGGGAAGAGGTACTGCTTTCTGAGCCTGGCCTGAGCCTCTGGTTGCCAGCATTTCTGCATCTAGAGCCTCAGGGATAACGTCACAGAGACATGGCGATAAGGAACATGGATGTACAGGCATTTCTTAGATCCTGGTGGAATCAGCCCCTTGACACACCATGCAAATGTTCCCACACACCCCCAAATGTTAACAAATAGGAGGGATTTAAAGTTATGTGAGAAAATTAAAAGGGTCAGACTGAGCTATCCATCCTGGTACCCCCACTCTGGACAGAGCTGGCAGCAGTGGACTGGGGCAGGAGCAGCCAAGGCAGGGCAAAGGCAGGGTAATCTCTCCTTCTACTCAGCCTGCTAGCAGCTGGCAGTCTGCACTTACATCAGGCCCACATGGTTTATCAGTTCCAGAGAAAAAGAGTTGTGAAAGGTTATCTTGGAAAATACAAATACCCAAGAAAAGATGCAGAGTAAGTTTATCAAAGAGATTTTTTATTGCAAAGCACAAGAACACTCCCAGCACACAGATACATTAAGAAAACAAAGGAAGAAAACAAAAAAAACCCAAACAAATGCAAAACCTGCCACATCTACACATACATGAAGTAGAAGCAAGAGAACACTCTCTTCAGAGACTATCAGTTTTTACATGATGTCAGGAAGTTGAAAATTTACATGGTAAAGGTGCATCAGAGTCTAAAAATGTAAGGAAAACACCTAGACAGTCTTAGAAGGGGGAAGAAAGATATCATATGTGTTAAGTGAATAAACAGTGGCTTCTTATTGGGAGCATTGTGGCAGATAAATGTTCATGTGACGTGTCATTTAAACAAAAGAGTTTTGGTTTAAAGAAGAATGCAGGGAGAAGATTTTTCTTATCTTCCCAGGCACAAAGGCTGGATATATAAAAAAATGTGCATGTTGATCATCCAAACAGAAAATTCTGTCTCACTAAGGGCTTATGCACACATGGAGTGCTGTGGAAACAGCTGCTTCTGATCAGGTCCTCAGTGAGAACTCACTGGAAATACTTCTTAGCATTAAAAGAGATAAGCCTTTAAGCTAACAAGTCTGTGCAAAAGCTTATGCCAATCTTTTGCAAAGCAAATATCTTATTATTTAAATACACTTGTATTCTCTTCAGGAATAGCAATTGTGGTCTGTGTTCAGCTAAAAAAGACTTTCCCCTCCTGAATGCAGTCTTCTTGAGCATTAATGTCTGGGAGTGATAACCATGTCCCTCAAGGATTGCCATGACATTATAGCTTTGTCAAACATGTATTAGCAAACAGTATGAAATCACTGTGGTCATCGGTGTGCCATAAGGGAACCACAATACTTATTAAGTCTTTAATATTGAACACAAACCTTTTATTAGGATCTTTCTCCACATGTCCTTCCTCCTCTCTGCTTTCCCCAGCAAGATTGGATGCTCCTTCTTCACGGCACAAGAGAACACCATGTTCTCTCTTTCATCCAGAATGTAAATGGCATTGTCCTGCTGTGTCATGTAAACTGAGCAGCCAGGATAGCTCCCATTTCTGTCACAGGACATGGTGTTGGCTCGTATGCCTGAGGAAAAGATGTGGGAGACATCTCTGCTATTTATATATTTGCAGAGTTCATTAAACTGCCACCTTTGCTCAGAAGAATGAAACTCATTCAACTCAGTGAGGCTGAATATACAAGACAGAATTGCATCCCATCACAAGGGTGACAGAACCAGGTTCCTTATGTGAGAGGATCTATGCAAAGAAGAGAAATTGCTTCTTTGGAAGTATTTTGAAGGAAAGAATTTCCAAAAAGGGTTGATAAGCCTTTGGGTTTTTTCACTATCTCCCAAATGCCAATGTAGGGTATCCAGAAGAATTTTAGATTTGTTGGAAAAGTTACTGCCATCTCACTTTGTTCACATCCGTCCTAACACTTATAGCAACTAGAGGACAGCTTGTTTTTTCTAGGCTCTTTCAGCCTCTCCTTGTATGTCAGACTCTCCAAGTGCTCAACCATCCTCATGGGCTTTTGTAGGGCTCGCTGCAGTATGTCTACATCTTTCTTGCACCACGCAGCCCAGAACTGACACAGTAATCCAGATGTGGCCTCACCAGTGCTGAGCAGAGTTGCAAGTCCTTCTACCTGCTGTCACATCCTGCCACTGCAGCCCAGAAGGCTGCTGGCTTTCCTCTCCTCCTTTCCTCTATTGAAACCTGGTACTTTACTGAAGGAAATCATGGTAGTTACATATCATTCCTTTCAGAAATCCAGCAGATGACAACATCACATTCAGTAGTAAAGTAAAAAAAAAGACAAAAATCAATAGAATACAAAAAAATATTTTATTCAAATACCAGGCTGCCTAAACAAATGGTAGGGTTTTGAGCTGCCAAAAGAGACACACAGATTTTTAAAAAAATGCTTAATATGTAGTTAAAATACCTACAAGTGATGTGACAGCCACTTTTGTACACACCTGCAAGCCTTATTAACCAGTGATATGCAAAACATTGTACTCTACATATGCATGGAATCAAAGTACTCTAAGTGATACTCTGAATACTTAAATTGTAACTGATTTTAACAAGGATGAACATTTATATTGAATAATTTAATATGAGACAATATTAAGAAATCCTTAATTAATTTGCATTAGTGAAAATGAACCATTCAGTAGAATTTTAATAGACAAGTCTGAACACACTTTATTGTCTGCTTGAAAAGAGTTTGGCTTTAAAGAACACTAAGGCATTTTTGGAGTTTTTGCTTTTTAACTCCTCAACAGAACTAGAAATAGGGTACATCCAGGCTTTCTAAACATATTCCCTTTCTCCACCCTGCTGATTTCTGCATATGCCACTCTGATTAAGCTGCTGTTGGCTCTGGAAACCCCTGGCACATCACCTGTGTGTTTACACACCAGTTCTTGATAGTTTTCCCTGGAAGTCAAATCACTGCCAGAGGGTTATGGGCCTATCCTAGGTGGATAAGGATGGCTTACTGATTCTTCAGATCCAGCTTCTGTCCACCATTCATGGATGCATTTTCAGTAAATTGCTGAATATAATGCCTTTAGTGTGATTCTGGATATTGGCAGTACAAAGGGTTATGGAGATGGCAATGCTACACAATTCACAATTTAGGCACTCCCAGGCCTTGTGAGAGGAGTGGCTTTGCTTTCCAGGGCAGATTACATATTGTGCAATGGTACTAACTGTGCTTTGTTCATCGTGTGAAAAAGTGGCAAAATCTGGTAATTTTCAGTTTTGAGCCTTAACCCGAAGCACGTAAGACTGGCTAAAGAAATGAATGTCCACCTTAGACAATCCTTTATTACCCTTTCCTTCTCAAAAAAACCCCCAAAAAACAAAAAAAAACCCCAAAACCCAAAACCCAAAGGAAATATCCATGCAGCTGTTTCAGTAAGGGATGTTCCTTCTGCATATGCCCTACAGAGGTTCAGAAAATAACCAGAATTTCAGGCGCAATAAGAATGAAGGATTGGGCTTGGCATTGTTCTCTGAATTCACTAATAAATATGTACAGAAGAGCTTTGTCCCTTCAAAGGGTCATGACACATTAGCTGGTTTGACTTCTTATTTAGGACAAGTAAGCAGTTTCATTTTGCAGGGGATTATTATAGCTAAATTACAGCCTTGTATGCTCTCCATGAGTCAAGAAGGACACTTTCATGAGCAGCTTTTTCTTACAGTTGTGGTTAATCTTGATGTGCCAAGGACACAGCTTCCTACTTGTTTCCAGTTAATTTCAGAATTATTTTCCTTCAGATGTCTCTGAAAACAAACAAAACATAATGACAGGGTGAAACAGGAAATTTTATATTTGGATTTAAAAATTTCTCAGGGAGTACAGGTGAATGAGCTCTTGAGATGAATTAATGGCTGCGAGTTAGGGCTTGTCTGTACCATGAAATTGTTTGTCAGTACAATTACACAGCAATCCGAAGACTAAAACAAAAGTAAGCTAATATATGACACCAACACAGCAATGCCAGCAACTTTGCTTAAGTAAGTGAAATTCTTAACAGTAAATTTTTCTTTTACTGGTATAGGTTGGGCAGTTTAGGGAAATGTTTAACCTCCACCAGGCAAAAGAGCTCATTTAGTCAGCATAAACTGTGACTCCATCAAAAGTTTTCCTAGTGTATCATCTCCAGTGTGATTACAACCATTGTGTCCCCCGTGTCACATTCTGGTCTGGCAGACATAGTAGAAGAGATACCTTCCTCTTGGGGAGAGGCCTTCCAAAGGATGTGCCCTGTGACTGATGCAACAGAGCTGCAGGCCTGGAGGGAAGTTAGTTAATAATTTAATTAATATTTAATGGCAATACGCCAGTGCGCCAGATTTCACCAGCAGGCTGTGTTCCCAGCTCTGTCAAGTATAAAAAGATGTTTGAATATGCCCCTTGGGGGAATGGTGGGGCTTGTTTGAGAAGGAAGAACTTCTAGAACATCTAGATAATCATGGTAGTGTTCCCTGCCCTAAGGGTCTCTGAACCTTCAGCTGCTTTGAGACAGGTGCTTTGAAGTCCTGCCTGAGTCAAAGCCGAGATTTGCAGCTCTTAGAGCAACACACTGTTTATTTGCCCCCTCTTGACTCTTTCTTCTCTCTGTAATCACCATTGATTGCAACCTGAAAAAAGCTTCACTTCTCATATTAGAGAAAAGTGAAAACAGCAGGCAGCTGAAAAATTATCTAGCCATGAAAATTAGCAAGGTAGATGATGCCCACAGATCTGCATTGGAAGATACATAGGAAGGGGACTTTCAAAACTGCTGAGAGCACAAAACTACAGTCATGGATTTGGGATCCCCACTCCAGTATAGCCAAGGCTACAAAATCTGCCTCAACCATAGAAAAGCCCAGAGGCTTTTCTGTGAAAGAAACAGCTCACTCAGAGGGTCAGTGGCATGACAGCTCCAAAGAAATGTCCTAGAAAAACAGTAAAAAAGGATTAATCAAGATGCACTGGGGTCAGAAAGGGTGATTTTCATTTGTAGCACTGTCTTTAGATTTATTTCAAATATGAGGTAATCTTCATCTCAGCACAACCAAGGTAAAAATAAAGAAAAAAATTGCACCTTAATATGTTTCATACAATTAGTTTTAAAAAACATTGTACAATTGAAAATAAAAAACCCTACTTTTCCAAACAAAACCACCTCAGCTGTTCAGTTCATGAGAACAGGAAAACACAGCTGTGTAGCTTTTTCATTCCTTACTGCATTTCCCTCTCTTTTCTGCTTCTCCTTTTTTTGTGTCCTATTTAATAAGCGCAGAAGCTTAGTTAGCTGAGACCATTCCTTTTCTGGCACTTGTGTGCAGTTCAAGTCCAGAAAGCAACTTCCTGAAACAACCTGACAGCAGTACCTATTTTCAGCTCTCCAGGTGTCTGGATCACATCATTTCTGTCCTTTTCCAGCCATGCAGTTATCAGCACTGGAGAGAGACTCTGCCTTTTACTGGTTTTGCTGCTGAATTTTTTGTGGTTGTTGCTGTTCCTGTTCCTGCATGCCTCCATCTCATTTTTGGTGTCAGGGACATAGGAGGAGACATTACAGCAGTACCAGAGTTATTCCAATTCAGTGGTTGCAATGGACCTTCTCTCTTCCCATTTTCTCACACTAGAAAAGCCACTGTTAATATTTGCAATACTGTCCAAAAGACTGTCAAGCTGGGGGCTTTCCTTGTTAAAAAAGAAAAAAACAACTCATGGCATTAAAGGAGAGAAACTTGGCACGCTGAAAAGAAAGCCACACATTTTAAATACTTCGGGGTGGTGTGCATTTTTTTTACTTTCTCTTGAATATTTAATGAAAGGTTAAAATATGTTAATGATGGTTGTTGCTATAGCAAACTCAGGCATCTGTAGTGAAGTCTCTTGTTTAATTGTTTGTTGTTCTGGAGTGATGAGGTCATGTTAACATCATTGACCCTCTGGGCACATTTATTCTATCAAAATTAACATAGCAATGACCTGAGGAAACTCTCTGTTCTTTCTCCCTCCTGCTTAGGATGAGGACTAACATTTTACTAGTATCACCCTGGCATGCTTCAGCCCTGATCATGGAAAGATTTCAAGAGGGACACTGGTGGAACATTGCAAATAATATATACTGATTTTTTTAAATGTAGACTTAACTGCTGAGGCTTACTTCTGTATTTCATCAAAACTATTTTTCTTCCTAGTGATTCTATTTAAAAGTATTTTAGATCAATAGACTTAATTTTGATAAATCATGTATACAAATTTGATAAATCATATATACAAAATAATTAAAAGTAGATATTAAAAAATGGCATAAACGTCCCGAGGAAAGGAGGCATCATAGGTGGGAAATGGTTAGCTGATGAATTCTTCAACAACTATCATTATCAGATATTAAGCATTTGATAGAAAGAGGCTACATATTTTGGTGCATTATTACCCTGTAATAAATCAAATCAACCAATTTGATTATTTTATCTGGCTACATATTTTTAAAACTTTTGCCTGTATTAAAGATTAATTGCAAATGCCCACATCAAATCCTTATTTCCCAAAATGCTCACAAGTGCAAGTGTGGAATCTTGATAGAAACTGAATGTTCTAGAAAAAAGCCATAGCACAGATTTCGGAAGGCTGTGGGAGACCAGCAGGCTGGAGGAGCCACATGCTCCTTGGCTACCGAGTGGTTTCAGAGAGTGGGTATTTCTGTCAGCCATTAAGGACAAAAATTGTTGGGATTGCTTTATAAACCAAGGATTATCCAAAGAGGGTGATCTCCCTCAAGGCAGCAAAGGTCCTTTTCTTTCATGTTTTGCTGATAACCTCAAAGAGGACAACTAATAAGGTGAAACCTTGCTTCCATTAACAGGGAATTTAAGGGACAGGTGGAAAAGACTTCAAGGAGCTGATTGCACAACAGTAAGTGGTATAAACAGATGCTGATCCCCTAGGCTGGCATTGCTTCTTGAAAATATGCTTTCCCCTTAATGCCTATGGTCAGAAGGGATATTTTAGTCAGAAGAGAGCTTAATTCTTTCTCAACTTCTTTACATGGTAGAACCTCAATAACACATGGACTGAGGAAGAAATGTGCTATGTGGAGCATCCTGCTTAGTTCCATTTTTAGTCTTTTCTGTAACTTTGGAGTCTTTGTGTCTGTGAGCAGGGAGAGACATGGCCACACACTGCCCTGGATGTCATGTTTCTGAGGGTTTTGGGCATTGCAGAGAAAAACCCACCTTACTTCATATTCACCATGTTGCTTAACTTACACACTGTATGAATGTTGCACATAATTTAAAAATAAACACAAAGTACATTTTGCAATTAAATACTTCATGTTAAATTTCTGAAACACAACATTTCAAGTTTTTCCTGAGTTCAAGGGTTTCTCCTTACAAAAGAAGAAATTCAACCAAACCAAGTGAAATTCATAGAAGGTTCAGCTATGAGTGAAAAGAACTGCGACCACAGTTTCACTCATATCTAGAAAAATTCTCATCTGTGTTTAGCTGGAAATGACACTTAGAAACTTTTAGAAATAAAGGCCCTCCTCACTGGCACTTAAAGTCACTGCAGACTGCCAGGGCAGAACCTTGCAGATTTAATAAAAGCACAGATAATGCCTGAAAGCTATTAAAGCAGAAAAAATGCTCAACAAGTCACCCACGTCCAGAAAGAGGAAAAGAGCTGCATTCAGAACACTATAATCTTAGAGCAAATTGGCACAAACCAGGAAAAGGGCCTTCTATCCCCAGAACAATCATAGGTCCTCCTTTAACAAAGGTGACACAGCTAAGAGGTCACAGGTGGCAGGCCAGAGGAGCCTTTTCTGCCTTACTCACAGGACATTTGCAGCAATACTGGAAGTTCCCAGGGGAAAACCTCTCTTGTTTTGGGAAGTGAAGGTTACCAGCCAGTCTGAAAAATCACTCTGCCTGCACTTGTTTGCATCCACAAGTGATCCCAGCTTACACTCACCTTCTTCCTTTGGAGACTGTGTGCTCATTTCTAATGCTGGTGCCATGAAATACTTTTCTTATGTTTTCAATTATGTTTTCATCAATGTAGCTGTAGTCATGCTCTTCGTCCTCGTCCTCTTCTGCCTCATAATTTCTTGCTAGGCCTGAAAAATCAGCAAAAAATAACTCTAAGGAAATGGAAGACTCTGCCCTTGGCCTGGAGAAGAAAAATGGTACAATTCAAAAATACAACCATGAAAGCAAAGAAAACAATGTTCTCTTCACTTTCATATTTTTCAGAGATCTTAAATGACTTGCTCAATTTTCTGAACAGTATCTGTGACAGAACAATAATGAAAATGATCTGAGCACTTTACAAGAGTGTCTTCACTCAAGAATTCCTATTTCAGTTTTTGCATAGGCTTGTACCTCTAAGTTGACCACTTCCTGCTATCTATGCATGAATAACATTAAAGTTTATTGAGAAGTTTAGCTGGTGTAATCCCTTACAGCATAAAGCAAGCAGATAAAATTATCTGACCGTATCAAGAGAAGAGCAGTCCCCCTGCCATGAGCTCCATCCTTACCACAGATGTGCTTCCATGCTTTTGTGTTTCATTGCCTGACAAGAGAAGCCCTGCAGCTGGGGAATCACAGTGTTACCTTGGGATTTCCTGGAGCCAGATCCCCCTAGTTGCTTCTTATTTCAAAGGTAATATGGCAGAGACATGGACCTGAGAATGGCATGAGGTTAAAATGAAAGGTTTTAAAGTGCATTTCTTTACGTCCACCTAGACTGGCCTGAAGCATCACAGAGGAAAAACCTTTCAGAAAGCAGCAATGTTTTCCCACAAGAGCAGAGATCCTCAGTGGAGGCCTCTTAGCAGCTCCAGTGCTGTGGAGGGCTCTACTCTGCATCTGGGTACTGTAACAACTTCACTTTGCAGGTCACAGTGGCTCTGGCTGCTGCCAGGAGGCCCCAGGGTCTCATCCCCTGCTTGGGTGGTCCACCACTTCCCTGGGGCTAGAGGAAGCTCTGCAAGATATGTGGGACCACTGAATTCATGGAACTAAACTCCATAAGGATTGGTCCATGAATGCCCCATTTCACCCTCAGAGCCACCCCATCCCTTAGGCCAGCCTGTGGTGGCAATAGAACTAACTAGAGCTGAGATGATGGTGGTGATACCATCACAGATCTGCTGCCAAGGCAAATCATCCTTCGAGTTTATCAGGAAGTCTCACAGGTCATGGAGCTGAGAGGATACTGTGTTTTTAAAGCCAAACCTTTCACTTGAAATTGCAAACCAGTGGGCAACACTGTTGTGGGTATAACTGTTCTTGTGCTAGGGCACTACCTGAAACAACCTATCAGAGCATACTATCTGACCTCCCAGCAAGCCATGTTTGTTAAACAGATTCTTCTTTATGAAACCAAACTTCTCAAATAAGAGTTCTCCCAGTCTTATGCTCTAAACCCCTGTGTGCCCCTTCAACAAGAGAATAACTCAATAGTTTTTCAGCAGTCTCCAAATCCCACTTGTGCTCCTCCTGAGACTCTCCATGGCTGAGAGAGTCAGTCAGTCTGACTGACTGAAAACTGGGTAATAGTAATTTCTTTCTGAAGGTGTGATCCTTTCCTTTATAGGTTTTCTACGGCTGGAAATAAATACAAGGTTAATCAAGTATCTGTCTGGCTACACCAGTGCAGAGTTTATCACAGACCTGTATTGCCATGAGTCTCCCACTGCTGAATTAGCAAAGTATTTCCAGATCTAGGCATCAAAAGGAAAAAGAATCCCAAAGCAAAACCCCAAATATATGATTAGAAATGCACGTAATATCTCACATGTGGCCACTATCTTGTTAATAAACACTTCTGGGTTTGTAGTTCATTTGCAATTTGGCTGCGCTTGATATCAGTAAAAGCAAACTAATGAATAAAACAGGCACTGAAAGAATCAGCTAATCCCTGTGATTCAGCGAGGGAAATATTGTTTGTGCACTTAGACTTGCTAATACGGATATAAGGTACAGATTGCTCATGGATGGCATAGCCAGGCTTTCTTCTTTCCCAAACACATGTAAACAAATTGATACACTTCTAAGCAAGACAGCTCAAGGAGAAAGAATGTTGATGTCATCAGGCTAGACTAAATCACAGCTGTCCCCAGTCCCAAACCTGTTCAGAGTTCCTTTTGACATAAATATATTTACACTTCAATAAAGCATTAAGCAATTAATGAGACAAGCTGAACTGTCCAAGGGGGATTCTGAACCCTGAAATCAATGCAATTTTTTTCTCTGTTTGGAAAAACAATCCATTAGCCTCAACACTGAATTACTGAATGAGATAGGCCATCTCAGTCTGCCAAGGAAACAAGGCTCATGTCATCGTGCTGTCCATTCATCCATCAGTCTCCTCAGTACTTTTACAAGTTTATTTCTGCCAATTTCAGTCAGATTTGAGAAAGGGACAGAAGTCTCACAGTGGTTACTAAAGCTAGAGCTGAATTAGTTCCTCTATTGAAAGAGAAGCATGCAGAACACAGCTGTTATCCACTCCATTTGGCAGCAGACAGCAGGATAAATCAGTGTGTGCATATTAGTTGGCCACTCAACACACACATAGCTCCAGACCTGCTCTTTTTCTTTGATCAGAGCACTGCAAGGAGGGTTTTGGTTATTATCTGGAAAGACAGAGAGGAGTAGGGGGCAACAGTCCTGAATACTTATTAAATAAAATTTCATTAATTCTGCTCTTCCTGGAACAATTTGTGTAATTATATTTGCCTTTATAGTGGAAGGCTGGTACTCTGCAGACTAAAAATTTCCATTAATTTCACTTGTATCTTTGAGCAAGCAGGATAAATTGGCTTTTTCTCGGAATATGTTTGCTGTTTTTCAGGAATTTCAAGATCAGAAATGGTTGTCATAAGTCTCCATTTTGCTCTTCTTCAAAAGGTAGGCAACACAAATGACCCAACTCATGAAGACTAGTGCTTGAAAGAGACAAGAGCTAGAGGCCCCAACTCATGTATCCGTACAATTCTGCACACCTGAATGCCTCTAGCCATGTGACCATAACATAGTTTTATAGCTGTGGTAAATATTTCACATCAGTTTTAACTCTGCATAAATTAACACTCAATCACACAGCATTTGTTGTTTATTTATGCTTAACTTGAAAAAGAGTTGTGAAATATTTAGCATAATAATATTATGAACTCACCATGGTAGAACCACATCCTTATTTCTGCAGATCACTTAAGTGAAAATGTACAGAACCAAAAGTATATGCATAAACCAAGCATTTTTATGAGCAGCAACATTTTATTTGCTGTGAGCCTGGTTCTGATGCTCCTCAGTGCTAGTGAGAGCTAATTCCTTAGGGACTACTGCTGAAAGCCGATCTATGTTAGAAGAATCAGAGCACATAAAACTAATGGAGTGTTCCTTGAGCTGATATCCATCAACCATTACTTCATGGGATGATGTAGCATATCTTTCAAAACTGTTATGTGCCACAATCAAAATATTTCACATAAACTATAGGGTTGTATTTAATGTATGGGTAATATTTATCTTCCTCTGGAATCTCCTAAACTAATATTTGGAAAAGATTAGACTGAATTCCTTTAAAAGAATCTTAAATTTCCTGAAATAGACAACTGTTGACGTTTTTCACTGTCCTTTAACTTTAAAATTATTTTCTTTGTCAGTTTTTTTTTCTGGTCTGTTTTGCTGGTTTCATTGGAGTTTTTGAGACCTAGTTTCCACTGTTTCACTACTGCCTCACATAAAATAAATCCCCAGTGTAACAACAGCTCTTGCAGATGAGAAATGGTTGCCACAAGTTTTAAACAGTCTCGTGTTTCTTGCCTCAAAATAAGTTCCTGTGAGAGGATGCAGAGTGGGGCTCAGGGCACCATCAGGGACATTCAAATGCTGCTCTGCACAGCAGAGCCAGCAGCATCACCAGAGAGTGGGAAAGGGCACTCACATGAGTTAAACCTTTGGTTTAAATATGTATTATGCTGTCATACCCCCTCGTTGCAACCACCCAAGCTCCTGCCTGAAATCTCTGAATATTGCTGCAATTAAAATAAGTAATATCTAATAAACCAGTGAAATTAGAGGGATTCAGAGCCTGTGCTTTCTTCTACCTGCTGTAAAACAAGTTAGAGTTTGGTTGAGAGTAAAGCTGATTCAAAACAGTTCAATATCATCTACTAAAGTGTACTCACATCCTATAAAATGGTATGATCTCCATATTTTAATTTTCTTGTCTTTTTTTAAACGTACCTCAGAAGATGTGTAAGCTAAGGATAAATTCTGTGTTTACAGATGAAAATGCAAATATTTTTTTTAAAGAAAATTACAAGATCATGGGAGCCAAAGAATCTAATATCATTATTTCCCTAATCAAAGACTGAGCTGAGTGGGAAGCTGGAGGGAGTTGTCACACACACATACAAAAAAGGATTCCTAATTCATATTGTTTATTCCCATGCACCTAGTTCAGAACACTAGTACAAAATCCCTGTGATGTCATCAACAAAAAGCAGCTTTTATTTTTTTTAACAATTCATAATTCTAGATTTTGATTTATGTTTTTGGGGTTATTATGTTTAATTCATTTTAATATTTGTTTTAGAGCACAGTGCCATAGTCAAAGTATTGTCTTCACTAATAGGACAGCAAGCTACAGGGACAGAAGTTTCTTGAACCATCTTTGAAAATTTAGTAGATATATGTGCATCTGAAAGCACGAATGAAAGGCCCAATCCTCTTTTTTTTTTTTCTCCAGCCCACCAGCCTCCTAAATCAAGTGCCTAAAGACAGAATATATAAATAACTTTTCTAAAATATCCTGACATGAATGAACAAAATCAGCATAAACACTGTTTTGTTGCAGACTGTAACTATTCCAGAAACCTATGCCATGAATAAGTAGATTATGTAATGTTCTAGAAACTCCACTTAGAATAAATTTCAACGATAAAGAAAAACTGATACAGCAGATTTCTGATGAGAGTTATAATCCTGCAGATATTGCTACCATTTTTAATTAATTCAATCTTAGTCAAATATAAGAAAATAAGATAATATCTTCAGTGGCCTATTCAGGTTTAATTGCAACAGAAGAAGACAGTTCCATTTCTTAGAAGCAAAGATAATAAATCCTATCTTTATTAACATGAACTCTGTAAAGAAAGACAACAGAGGCTTTAAAATGTAGGAAAAAACGTTGTTTTTCTTTTTGGAACTATCTGGCCTTTGGTAAGAAATAGAAATTGTTTCTGTAACTAGGGGGGTTTTTGAGAGTACAGATTCAACATCCTAATTAGGAATTTGAAACAGGTTGGTGCTATGGAGGGTGGCTTAACATTCATCAGTAGAAGTTTAAAGATTAGTCAGTGAATGGTGCATTTCCTCCCACTCAAAACCTACAGGAGTGTGTCTGTGTTATTAGTCTTGACATATTATCTTTTGAATTAGCAGAGCAGAGTACACCCTCTGCAACAGGCAAGCTTGCTGCACGCAGCAGTGGACTCATGGGGATTCCTTGGCTGGCCAGGAAGAACTGTTCCATAATCTAATCTGCTCTCCTGTATAATTCTGCAATTATCTTTTAATCAAGCCAAATAATTTTAGACTACACTAACATACAACTTTCAGGAAAAATTTTAGCTTTGATATGTCACAATCCATCACTGTTCTTTGGACTGGGTTATATCTGTCTAGCTCAAACTCACACTATACTCCAATTTGGACAGAATTTGTAAAGGGATATACTCCAAGGCAATTAAATAAGAAGCAATTTCCTAGTCTTGCAAAAGAAGTATCATTATGATACTACTTCATGATTTTCAGTGGGCATACTAAGAGAGGTACTAGGAGTTTGTTTGGAATCCTCAGCAACAAAAGCTATCCTCTGTCTGGTGTTCCATGAATAGCCTAAGCCAAAAGAGTGAATAGGATGAACTTCAAATTAACTAATTGAAGTTTTAATGAGAAATGAGCCAGGAGACCTGTGGCTGGTGGGCTTTTGAATCAGATACATGGCTAAGAACTCAGATGCATGGGAAGAGTTAGTGCTGTAAATGTTTGCAGTTCCAGTCATGCAAGCCTTCAGCAGTCTTAACACCATTTTCTTTCTCTAATACTCTTGGTCATATACCCAAAGCTACCTGGAAGCTACCTGCAAAGCATGGGTCTCCAGCCATAAATTCATGGAAAAACACAGGAAAAGATAAGCCTGAATGATAGCTAAAGTTTAAAAATATATGTCTACTAGAAGCAGGAGGAGTTGTCATCAGTCTACCATGACTAATGATGGTCTCAGCCAGAAGAAAAGTAAACCCCGCTTTCTCTGAAGGGATGTCACAGCAAATATTAGGATCTTGATGCAATGACTGCCAAAGGAAATAGAACAAGAACAATAGAGAAAAGATATTTTCAAGACTGAAAAAGGGCCTAGAAAAAGCATTCTTCTCAATTAGATTGTTTCAGAATTAAGAGCAAGTGAAGAATTGGCTAAGAAAAACAGAATTGTGCTAGAAGCTGAAAAATCACAATAAAAATCAAGTGCTTTTGGAGATTATAAAAAGAGTTATCAATGACATATAAATAAGGCTTAATGTGGTGGACAAAAGACTAATGCTATTATATCTGGATGAATAAGGAGAGAGAAGGAGGACAGACTTCAAGCAGGGCAGATGGGACAGTCAGAGATGTTGCAGCATTTCACCACGGTGCTGAAACATGTTCAGCAGAGGGCCCAAACCTGGAACTGTTGCAAAAAGTCCAGATCCAGAACCACAAACTGCAGGAGCTAACACACACAGCATGAAGGAGAAGGAAGAAATCTTGCTGGCATCATGGGTAACAGAAGCAGCTTTCTTGCCTAGGGACAAGTGAAGAACTCCCTGAGAGTTCCTGGGTCAGGATTTAACAGAGAGACCAATATGAGTGATGCTGTGGGTGCCTGCTACAGACACAGTGATTCATTAATGGAGCAGTAGATGGGAACAAGCTTCCTTTAGTAAGTTTTTAATGGGAGGAGCAGCTGAGATGGTTGTGCTGCCATCCAAAAGGACCTGAACAGGTGGGAGAACTGGGCAGAGAGGACTTTCATGAAGTTCAGTGGAAGAAAATGCAAGGCCTGGGAAGGAATGACTGGAAAACAGCTTTGCCCAGGAAAACATTGGGGTCCTGGAAGACAAGCTGACCGTGCTCCAGCAATGTGTCTTTGTGGCAAAGTGGTCCAACACCTCCCAGGCTGCATTAGGCAAAGTGGTGCCAGCAGAGATCCTTGTCCCCCTGATCAACACTGGTGGGAGCACACCTAGAGTGTTGGGTCCAGATCTGGGCTCCCCGTACAAGAGGGACATGGATGTTCCGGAGCAAGTCCAGCAGAGGGTCATGAAGGTGATCAAGTGCCTTAAGCATCTGAAATAGAAGGGGGGGCTGAGAGGCCTGAGGCTGTTCAGCCTGGTAGAGAAGGCTCAGGGAAGATGTTATCACTGGGCATCAGTACCTGATGGGAAGATAGGAAGAAGATGGAGACAGACACTTCCCAGACACTTCCAGATACAAAAGAAACACAAGAAGTAACAAATACCTTCGCAGTAGAAAAATGGAAAGACCAAGTGACCTCCCAGTCCTGTTATTGAGCTGAAGCTTTAGTAACAGTGGCTCCATACTGCTTTTCTCAGCCAATGGAGCTCAGCTTAGTAACTGCTGTACAATTCCTGTAACAGGCACAGGAAGTGACTCTATGACTTCACTTTTTGCATGAACTGAGAAACTGCGTTCAGAAAAATATTTGAAGAGTCTTCACCATAAAGGCACTTTGAGACTTTAGCCTGTGTCACATTTCTTGTCTGTGAGGAGTCTAGGCCAATAGAATTAAGCACCTACTCAAGCACTGACTTTTGTGCTTGTCAATAAGCCAAGCCTCAGCATAAATTTTATGTCTGCCTTCTTTCTCAAAGAGACACTGGTCACATTTTCTTCAGGTGTGTTCCCTCTGTGTCCCTTGTCTGCCTCACCCCACAGAGACTAACCCAGGCTAGTGACCCAATTAATCCCTGTAGCATGGACAATGGTTTTCAAAGCCAAGCCTCAGTGATTTACAGGAAGTGCCCTTAACAAGAAAAGAGTACCATGTTAACCCATGTTGGTATTCTTTTTATTTTGTGGGATTTAAACTGTCCTTTGTACCTGCGACATGTAAGCTTCACCATTTACCCCTATAAAATCTAATCAAATCATTAAACAGTGACAAAACAAAGCCTGAAAAGAGATTTTTCAAAGCCACAAAATAAGAAATCTGGAATTTTATTTAGATGCTGCCAGATACCAAAATATTTTGCTGGTTTTGGCTGGGGCAGAATTATTGTATTCACAGTGACAAGTACAGGGTGGTTTTGGATTTGTGCTGAACACAGGGTTGATAATATGGAGATTATTTTTTTATGGGCAAGGGCTTTACTTATGAGCAGTGCTTGCACAGACCCAAGGGCTTTTCTGTTTCTCATACTGCCATAGCTGGCAAGGGAAGTTGGAGCTTGGGACAGGTGACCCAAACTGACCAAAGGGAAAGGAGGAGGAAGGGGGGGACATTTGGAGTGATGGAGTTTGTTTTCCCAAACCACTGTTACATGAGATGAGGCCCTGCTGTCCTGGAGATGGCTGAACAACTGCCTGCCTATAGGAAGCCTTGAATTAATTCCTTGTTTTTCTTTGCTTGTGTGAGTGGTTTTTGCTTTCCCTGTCTTTCTCTCAACCCACAAGCTTTCTGGCTTTTTCCCTTCCAATTCTCCCCCCCATCCTGCTAGTGGGGGAGTGAGCAAGCAGCTGTGTGAGGCTTGGTCACTGACAGGGGTTAAACCACATCACTTTTCAATAATCAGTCCCCAAATAATCAATTTCCACAGCAACAAGGATTAGTGAATATTTAGTATGGCACTGCAATTTTTCTCCAGAAAATTGGTTTATGTAGCTTTTAGAAGTTTCAATACACACTTTCAAATAGACAATTCTTTTTAAGAGTCTTGCACACTGAATGACAAGGAAAAAAAGAGGAAATTTATAAGAAGTTCTTCTATTGATATGAATTATCAGTTAACAAATGCTGTGAGGATGAATACTCATGCTTTAGTCCTCAAAATGTTCCAGTGTTGTAATTAAGGTGATTTTTTCATATCTCAAATATAACCTGTGACCGAGAGATTAATGAAATAATTTTTTTTAATATTAACTGCCAAGTTGAAATACATAAAATGAATTTGGATTTGTCCTCTCATGATTTAGCCTTTCAACTTCAGTATGGTTCATTTCTGAAAAAGAAAAACTTGAAAGATAAGTAGAAGAACTAGCCATCTATCAAAATTATGGGAAATACAAACAAGTAGAGAAAAATTTAAAAACAATTATTGGTCAAGGATTTTGCTCAGTATTATTATGTTCTTCAAAATACAAAAATATGAGTTGAAGGCATCTCTATATTTTTAATGTCAATGGCTTTCTCATCTCAAAACACTTTGGGATAGGTATGTTTTTAATAACAGATTATGTGTATGCGTCACTGTAAAGCAAAAGATCAGCACATGTTTTCCAGTTGTCTGTTCCTAAAACCCACTGAATATTCATGCTGCAGTGTCAGACAGAGTTTAATACCATGCTGCTGCTGAGAGCCTGGATGAATTTGCCTTATGGCATTTATGAAGGAAGAACAGAAAGGTTCCCTTTTCATCCCTCTCTGACTAAGCCACAGATTCCAAGTGAAATCACACAAGATACTCCTGTATGACAAATTTTCATTAGGGCTGAGGTTAAGCTTTGTTGTATTAATAGCTCAAACCATAAAGCTTTACTGACCTTTAGCCACAGTGGTTTCCACTAGTGTAGCTTTCCCAGTCACGTCCTTATTCTCACAATGCACCAAATCATTTTGACAACTAACTTGCAATTCCAAAACAGCAGCATCTTGATCTGAGCACAATTTCCTGGTGGTGTCTACGTAGAAATTCTGAAATTAGATAGAATAGCACATTAACTTTCCACGTAAATTGGTATTCCAAACTGATGTGACATGCAAGAGCAATATTCTTTGGGTTATTTCTGAGAGTTTTAACTGCAGATTTTTCTGTTTGTCGAAGTCATCGATGACATTTACCACAGAGCTTGTCTTTCAGGCATGTATATCACAAAATAACATGACCAGGAGGCACTCTAGGTGAAGAGTTTACCACTAAAACACATCTCCAGTCTTTCTTTTCCTTTTTATATTTTGGCTATATGGTGTCACACAAGCAAAAGGAGATTTATGTATCCCTTTTGGTTGATTCAGATTACTTTCTGATTAACTATTTTTATTGTATCGATTGTTCATTTAATGTGTTCTGTTACATATTACATCACAAACTCATATAAAGTCTGACATTTCAATTACATTTACCCAGTAGCATTCACAGCATAGTATAGTTAGATGATGGGAACATACAATTATGACATTATTAATTATAGTTTTATTACACTGGAAAAAGTAAGTTAGATGGCCTCAATATTTGCATCCCTTGAAATTCAAGCTTCCTATACACCTTTCCATAATTATGTTGGGTTTTTTTTAATTTTGAAGTATTTATATCATAAATACTTTCAGTCAAATACATATTTTTGGCTGTGTAAGTAACAGTCAATTAAAAGTGTCAAAAATATATCTTTGGTGAAGCTCTACAGTAGCTGCAGTGTAGGTACAGACCAATTGCAATCATTATACCAGAGTATATATTTTAGGAAATAATCAGTATGGATTTTCCATTCAAAATCAAATACAGATTTTTTTCCTTAGCAATGACAAAGCCCATCCTATTCAGAGAGATAAGGTCAAGCTGGTAAATCTGACAGTAGCTACACAGTAATAGGATCTGATCTTTTCAGAATCAACCCACAATTTGCGAAGGTGCAACACAAGCCCACATTTTACAACAACTTGCCCTTTTTGAAAAAAGAGATCAGCTAGCAACAAAAGAAGTCACTGGGAATCAAAATAGAAAATTTGGAAGAGTATATTAAGAAAAACAGATAAGGATGAAATCCATAAAACATAGGGATGACTTTGCCCAGTGGGTGGGTCACAACACTGCACAAGTGTAATACCCTTATTTTTCAATTAGAGGAATCTCTGGTACTTTTTTCCTTTTTCTTAAAAAAAAACCTCGCAGGATCAATCTACAGGAGTCAGTTGAGTTGCAGTATTCAATGCATGTTTGTGCTCTACAGGCTGTACAAGGCTGTGGAGTGCTTGCCTTGGTCCCAAAAGAACCTCTGAGGCCCGGCAAAGCTGTAAGCAGTGCTGTAATTCACAAAAAATTCAGGGCATGTAAAAAAGAAATTCAGCTAAGAAATACTTTGCCAAGAGGACAGAAATGTCAGAAGAAATTCTTCACAGCAGAGGGTTTAACTTTCTTTCACCAGGAGGGCATGGCCTTTCTTTCATCTCCTTTTCTTGATCTTCAGCACCTAAACATGCCTGTATGCCCCACCTGCTTGTTGCCAGACTGTCCCAATTATATGAACACTCATTTTATAAGCAGCATTCTTGAGAAATGTCCACCTTCTGCTTGGGGAAAATAAATGCCTAAATAACCATGTTTCAGAGCTGCCACTAAACTAGTCCCATCCTTGGTATCAGTCATACCTCTTTATCACAAATTAAAGGTCTTGGGAAGGGTAAGGAACTATTATTCATAGGCAGATTATTCCTGTATTCCAGTTGTTTGGCATACTTAGCACACAGAAAGCTTTCATTTAATGCTCAGCTTTCAGGGAAGGATGGAACCTTAATTTAAACTGTAGACATAAAAAAAAAAGAAAGTTTTTTTTTTAAAAAAACCACATGAATTCTCTTATTTTCTACTCAGCTCCTTACTTATGCTATTAATACTAGCAATCAATGTGATGTATGAGTATGTTGAGTTTATTTATTTTGCATTGCCTTAACTAATTAAAAACAGGCCTTGATATCAAAATAGAAAGATAGTCTCATTAAGAAAAATGTATCTGGAATTTGTGCTCATCTTATAATTCATCAGCAAAACCACATGCTGTGAAAAAAATAGTTACCTGGGGCACCTTGTAAACAAACTAAAATATGCAAAACTCAAACATTTAAAAACAAATAGGATTACAGAAAATGAACTGTCACATCACTTTATGCTGAAATCTGATAGCATTTTAACATCCTTAATAGCACTATAGATAGTAATTATACTACAGACCAACAAAGATGAGTTGCTTTTTAAAAACTTTGTAACAGAGAAGTCTTACAGATGTCTTTCAAATACCTGGCAAACTTAACAGCCCAGAATTTCTATCTAGGCAGAGTCATTGTTCCACTAATTTTAAAAAGTCAGGATATCAGCCATGATTTTCAATAGCTACTGCCAGAAAAAACATTAATTCAATTAAAAATTCATAATCTGAGCTGCAGTCACTTGTTATAAAAGACAATTCATGAGGAAACCCCTAATCTCAGCATTTGGAAAATAAAACCAACCTCTAGAGGTGCATGAACTAAAAATTTTACAGCAATGACTAAGAATTTCCCATGACATCTTCAAGTTTGCTTGTGGTCCAAGAACAACTCTGGAGTTAAAGCATAAATCTGTAAAGGTAAATGAGTCTAAATACACACAGTCCTTCTCAGGAAAAAGGAGGTGTTACATCAAACAGGATAAACACAAAAAAGTGTGAGAGCTAAGGTGAGAACTAAAGGGCTGGAGATGCATCACTTTAGTAAGAACAAAGAGTCAGAATTCAGCAGAAGCTGTAAATGAGTGCAGTGTTTGTCAAAGGTGCACAAACTGAAAACACTGCCGAAGCAAACTGAGTTTCAGGGCAAGGGGTTTGAATTAGTTTCCCTTTTCCCCTTGATCACCTGAAGAGTTTAATGCACGGCATCTGTGTGTGTGTGTGTACATGAGCTCTCTTCTGCAAGCAAGGCTTCCCTCTGCTTGTCTGCTCCAAAAGCTGTGAAATCTGACAATAGTTCTTATCAGTGGCACTGGCCAAATAGTGATGTTTTCGCTATCTACAGCCACAGTTGCGCAAAACCTGTCCTCAAAATGCTGATATCTCCTGCAACATAAGTGTTTGCACTCATCTTTCTCTCACAGCTCCAAGCTGTGTTCTCCTCCAACTTAAAAAATTTGGGCCATCAACAATTGCATCCATGTAAATATTTTTTTCATTACGGTGTCAAATTGTTTTTTAAATTCATTTACATTTCTGTTATCAGTATCATGTGGCAATGAGTTCCAGAGTTTATTTCTGCTCTGAAATTTACTTTGGGTTGTGAGGTTTCTTTTTACTGCCCTAACCCTTAATTTTATTAATTTTTTCCCTTCATTATGATTTCTACTCTTTTTCTTGAGTCATCTCTTCTTTAGGAAGAAGAGTTTCTGGTCTTTAATCTTTTGCCTTCCAGGAGTTAAATTGTAACTCATAATGCAGTGACTCTGGAAATTCCTACTCCTTTGCAAGATGCAACCCAAAAACACTGAAGGCAATCCCTGTCCCACACAGGCTTCAGACAGCAGTATTTGATCGCAAATTCTCAATCAGCCCATAAAATAGCACAGAAGTTCTTACAAAAAGCACTCCCAAACCCCGACCAACCAACCAAAAAAAACCCACCAAAAAACCCACAAAACCCAACAATAACAAAACCATAAATCAAACAAACAATAACCTCCACCCTCTTCTAAATCTGGAGGTGTCCAGCAAAATTATTGTAACCACTGAGATAAAACAGAAGAAGGAGATGCTCTTAGAGCAAGTAAAAAAAAAAGGTCTTTTATATCTAGTTACAAAAAAAGAAAATAATTCATATTCATAATGCACATTATTTTCTGGTTGCCTTTTTTTTTAAGGAAAGAACACCTCAACAATAGCTAGAACATTCACTGTAAAGAAGGAAATATATGTCTAAAGTACATAAAAATATTTGGAAGCAAATATGAAACCAGTAGCTGTCACAATCTCTGAAAATGTGGTGAGAGATATAGTGCCATAAACCAATCTGACAAAATTATGCTGAAAGTCAAGCTGTTAGGTGATTACAAATGACTCAAGTGAAGAGGAGTACTCATTTGCTGGAGCAATCAGTGCTGGACATGGCACTACACCTTTGGAGTACATTATTACAAGTCACCCATGCTGGTAGATACAGAACATAAACCTTTTACTGCAATCTTTAAAAACAACTTGGAGTGGCAGTATTTACAGCCATCAGAAACCCAAGTCAAAACTCCAGATACATATTTATTGCTTTGGAATTAACTGCATGGGTATATTTATCTATAAAATGCCTAATTGCTGCATGCACCTTTCCACTAGAAGAAGAAGATATATACATAGAATGAAAGTGTGATGAATGATTTCACTGTCCAAACACAGACAAAAAAGACAATTTATCCCCACAAGCTGCATATGACAGTTCTGTAAGGGAGTGGCACAGCACTCTATTCACCAGGAAGCCCAACCCAGGCTGGATGAAGTTTTAGTTTTAAATAGTTTGCAGAGTATTTCAAGGAAATTGTGAGAGAGGGTGGTAGAGAGAGACATATCAGTATTCATAGTGGTTGATTTATAAAGAAGATTTCATGAGCTTCAGAACCTACAGAATTACAACCTACCTATATGATATTGCTCCCACAGTCATTATATCTGCATGACTTTATGCAGGGACAGTTTGCAACTACAATGGGTCAGAAAATAGTCACAGATTTTGTTTCCCATGTAGTATCAGCCAGAGTAAATGCTATCACATTCAGAGCCCAAGACTATCTTTAGTCACAGATCCGAATTACTTTTGGGTTGGAAGACCACACATTGGATACATTCTGGAGTAACTGCACTGGTCAGATTTACACCAGTGCTCATCATCAGGTGACCCCCCTCCATTCCACCCTGGTGGTACCCCACCGAGTGTACTGCATCTAACTCTGGGGCACCCAGCATAAGAAGAACATTGATCTGCTGGAGTGGGTCCAGAGGAGGGCCACAAACACGATCTGGAGCACATTTCCTGTGAAAATAGACTGAGAAAACTGGGGTTGTTCAGCCTGAAGAAGAGAAGGCTCTGGAGACACTTTTGGCAGCTTTCCAGTACCTAAAGGGGGCTTACAGCAAAGAAGATGAGGTGTTTATCAGGTAGCAGAGTGATAGGACAAGGGGAGCGGTTTTAAGCTGAAAGTCAGTAGGTTTAGATTAGATTTTAGGAAGAAATTATTTTCTGTGAGGGTGTGAGGCACTGGCACAGGTTGCCCAGGGAAACTGTGGGTGCCCCATCCCTGGAAGTGTTTGAGGCCGGGTTGGAATGGGGCTTTGAGCAACCTGGTCCAAGCGAAGGTGTCCCAGCCCATGGCAGGGGGTTGGAACCAGGTGGTCTTCAAGGCCCCTTCCAACCCAAACCATTCTATGATTCTATGAAAATATATTTCACCTACTGTCTGACTAAAAATCTGAATGGGTGCTCTTGCCTAACAGATAGGGAACACAAATTTGAATAATGGGTGCACACACATGGGAACTGCTGACTTGTCTCAAAATCTGTATTATTATGGGAGACAATTAAGATTGATTTATTCCACTTGAAAAGAAACAATTACCTTTGGATTATTATTCACTTGTATCCCAAGGTAGCCTTCCTGTATGATCTATTGACAAGCCAACTTACCTTGCACATCAGGGTAATTTTTGCAAGGGCACAGTGTACCCATAGCAAAGGGTACTGACAAGGGCCTATGATTTTGCAGCAAAGAATTTTAACAGTCTTTCCCATTGCACTGATTCCAGTGCATGGTATCAAGTCTTCATTTTCCACAGTCCGCTGGAGTGTGGAAAAGGAGAAGAGCTAGTTAGAAGATACTTCAGAAAGGCCATGGGCAATAAAGAGGGTCCTCATTTAGTCTTATTAATATACAGGATGAGAGCACTTTGGAGAATTATTATTTGCCTGCAGGACTCATAAGGTACTATAAACTGCAGATTAACAATTTTGAGAAAGAAGGGGTCAAGGTTAAATCGTTTCAAAGACAGAAGCAAAATTGTATTAATCTGTGAATTATTGTCTGCCTAAAAGAGGCAAAAACCACATGATAAAATTAAGTTTTGTGATCCAGATTTAGGTGCTTAATAAATTTCTTCCTCACAAGGTATTTCCTCTGCATACCAACAATATCACAATTAATTTGACTTTCATTGTCAGTAGTTTGGGTTTTCTCATAGAATCATAGAATAGTTTGGGCTGGAAAAGACCTTAAGGACCATCTAATTCCACCCACACTGCCATGGGCAGGGACGCCTTCCACTGGACCAGGTTGCTCCTGGTTCTTTTCCCAAAGGTTAAAAAGGAGAAAAATATATTTTAAAAAATCATTCTTGGTTGTAGGCTCATGCTACTGTAGGCACATTCTAAAGTTTCAGACACTGTATTTAAACTCTTATGTTTTCCTAATAGAAGGGACAGGATTAATTAATCCCTGTTCAGGATTTGTGCAAGAATACTTGGATTTAAAACCAAAACAAACCAGAGCAGAATGCCTTGTTCCAGCCAGATCCATTCCGACTAAAACAAAAGAAAATAATGCGCCAGGCCTATTGGTCTTGGCGAAACCAGCGGCACGCAAATTGTCTGTGAGCTGGGACAACCGATGACATAGAGGAATGACACAAAAATCCATGACAAAAGGAATAAGCGGGAAGCAGGAGGTGGGCACCGCTAGGGGGCTCCGCATCCCGCGCATCCCGCGCATCCCGGCGCGTCCCGCGCATCCCGCGCATCCCGGCGCATCCCGGCGCACCCCAGCGCATCCCGCGCATCCCGCGCATCCCGCGCACCCCGGCGCGTCCCGGCGCATCCCGCGCATCCCGCGCGTCCCGCGCACCCCAGCGCATCCCGGCGCACCCCAGCGCATCCCGCGCACCCCGGCGCGTCCCGGCGCATCCCGCGCACCCCGGCGCGTCCCGGCGCATCCCGCGCATCCCGCGCGTCCCGCGCACCCCAGCGCATCCCGGCGCTCGGCCCAGCGCTCCCCCCGGAACGCGCTGCCGGACCGCCGCTCTGCGGTGGGACCGGACAGCCTGACATCCCAACTCTCTTCCGACAAAGATTTCTCCTTCTGATCCAACCCTCTCCCCACTTTGAAACGACGCACAATAAATTTCTGGGGCTACAGAGTGAGAAAACAAGGCTTGATGAGATCTGATGATTTTTTGGGATGCAATGTAGTGAAACGTTAAGATCCTGTAATTTAACAGGCTGTGGTTTAATAATTGCGGTGGGGGTGGCGGAGAATAACAAACAGACGGAAAAAAAAGGATCCAGCTGATAGAATGACCTTTGAAAAGGGCTGTTGTAAGTGAACAGTGCATGCTTTCTTAGGAACTTTTGCGAGGGTTTTAAGGAGGTAAGGAAATACTGCCACTCTTCACCGACAGTTCCCACAGTTCAGGTAAATTTTGTGCAGCAAATGGAAACAAAATAAGTTGCATTATGTAATAAATAAAAAGCCACACTAGAGTGTTTTTCCATTGCATTCCGCAGAAATTCTTTGCTTGCTCTGAAAATTCAGAGTCCCAAGATTTCAGTTCTTAATCCAATGGCTTTCATGTACTCATTCACTGCTCACAGTGTTTGTATAATCATTTGTTGAATGAGATCTTTATCTCCCCCCCAGATTTTTCCAGAATAGTACTGATTGCTTCCCAAGAGACTTTGGAATTAAGTCTTGCTACCAAAGATCTTTCATACCTCTGGGTAACTGAAGCTGTCAGTTCCTTTTTCCCAGATATTTTTCCCCTGCTCTGTCTGTGAACAAGCAAAAGAGAAGAGAAAATGATGTTGGGCACCCTTGAGTGGCCTGGGATGAAGCAATGCTGTATTAGCCACCACAAAATCACCAGGCTTACACCTTGGGCTTAGTGTTAGAAAGCAAAAAGGCTATTTAAAAATCTTTTAGCATTAGTTCAAATGCAAAATGCTGCATAATGCTCTCCAGCTCCATCTCTTCCCTCTGCTCTCCCTGTTAAATACATAAAGGGGGGAGTGCTTGATCCCCAGTGCCTCAGAGCAGAGAATAGTTTTTTCATCTTTACTATAATGTGGATGATAATATTACATTTATTTTTGCAGTGATGTCTTTATGTTAAGGTTTGGCTTTTTTCCTGAGTACTTAGTCTTAAACAGCACTTTGTCTCTTCAAGACTCCATGCAGTGAAAGAAAAATATTATTTCATGCATGTTACATGCTGGTAAAGCAAAATGTACTCTTTTCCACATTGCTTCAAAAAGTGGGTAGGAACTGGTGAGATGCCACCAGCTGTCACCTTTCTACACACCCTGAGCTCTTAACCAACCTGCCTTCTCTGCTATCAGAGGCACAGAAATTGCAGCCACACTTGTGAGTTCTTAGCTAAAAAATTAGGCTTGGGCTGTTTCAGATTGGGCAATGAAAGTTACTATCAGCTTGTGGAAATCCTGGTTTCCATGGCACTCACAACAGTCCTGAAAGGGAGCAAGAAAAGATCCCATAGTTTCATAGTGAGTCTAATGCTTTACCCCAAGGCTGGCTTTGCTTTTCTCCTGGGGCACCCACCCACTAAACAGGCAAGTTCTTGGTAGGAAAAAAGTATACACCTGAAGACCTAAATTAATGCGGCCTACTTCTGTATTTCAAATGCACCTCACCTTGCCAAATTGAACTGCTTGTTTGTTCAAAGATTATGAAATGTTGTATTTTGTGCTATCACACCTTAAGCAGAAAATATGGATTCTTTTCCTTTGCCTTCAATGGAACATTAACTGAAAATATAATTACAAGGGACAGATAATTACCTGCAGGTTTGCCAAACTGCAGATGGAATATACTCAGCAGACTGAAATCTGAAGGCTGAAAATGATGTGAATGTAAGTGCAGTTTAGTGTGTGGAAAACTTGAATTGAAACTAAATGAAAAGAAGAATGAAATCTCCTGTGACTCCTGACACAGGACTCCAAAGGAGGTAGCCCACCCTGCACTGTTGTTCCATCTGTCTCCCCTCAGTCCTCAGATCTTCTCTGCCCTTGAACATTTAAATAATGTCCACACTGGTTCAGGTCAAAATACACCTCACAGAGTATTTTTGCTTCCCCATCGCCTTAAGAAGACCCCAAGGAAGAGTGACAACAGAGCAAGTCAGGATCTGTTACACCCAAATACACTCTCAGCCTCTTACTATTTTCAGCTCAGGGAATTTCCTGAGTTTGACGTGGTTTGTGTCTTAGTAACACTCACAGGGTGTCTCTTCCAAGTATTTGTCCAGCCTCCCCTTGAACTCCTGATCTGCTTCCAGCCTTGTTCTGACTCCCCTCGTTCTGAATGTACCCTACCCATTTCCTCTAATTGTGGTCCTGCAGAGACTGGGGGTGAGGTGGGGGTGGAGAAGAGTGGGGGACTGAAATTTTTAAAATAAATTCCTTTCATGTTCTTACCGCTGTGCTGGCCTTCCTAGCATGAGTCTGCAAGTCCAGCTGCAGAACTCACCCTCTGCTTCCCCTTCCTGCTAGACAGAAATCGCTGTGTGCAGCAGACATCAGCCTGGGGAAAGCAGCAAGACACTGAGTTGGTAGGAATTAAATACTTGAGACTGGATTCAATCCTCAGACCCTGGGTGCAAATCTGCACTCACTCCCTGTAATTTGAAAGCATTATTCTGGATTTGCTCAGTCACGGCTGAATTCAGCATCAGGCTTCTTGTTTTTCAAAATCGTCTGTTTTCCAGGCCACAGCCGGGAATGTAGCAGCAGGAGTGAAAGGAAAATGGGTTATTTTATTAGCAAAATGCATTGCTATTCTAACAGGTATTTCTGCAACGTTTCAATTCCTTCAAGAATTTTGCCTTCACACACAGATACACACATATAATTGTACACAGAAATATGAGTATATAAATATTTCAACTTGCCCACTAGAAGCCAGCCTGTTTTTCAGAAAGAAACTATTCTGCCCCATTTTCCACTTCCCTTTCAATTCTTTATTCTCTGACATAATTTCAAAAAGTCCTGACAATTAATTCCCTTGCAGCTGTGCTTAACTGCACACCAGTGGTTGGCAAACCCAGCCAAGTCACAGGGGTCTTTGGTTTATTGGCAACTCTGAATCACATCCTGTAAAGGATATGGATTTTTCCTCATCAGAAAGGATCTCTGCATCCTGATACTTTAGGCAAATTGGAAAGTACACACCTGTCAGAAAAAAAATTCACTTCTGATTACAAGTACTTACCAAAACTATTAAAAGAAGACTTTTTGATCTGTTTCTGGCTGTAGGCATTTTAGATTTTGAATCTCCTCAATTCATTACAGGGAGCAAAAATTAAGGGAAAGGAAGGCTTTCAAATCCATTTACTCCTGGGTATCAAAATGAAACTGTGTGATACCACGTGCCCACTTCTGCCTGTGGCTCCCACCTTCCCCTGTACCACCCTCCCTCCCAGGCACTGACTCCACAGAGGTTGAGTTCCCTCCCAGAGAGGGTTGTAGCCCAATCAGCCCCAATACCAAGCTGTGAGAATGAGAATTGAATATCCCTCTGTGCTCATAACTGTTTTCCATGGCTTTTGTGGCATCCACTCCCTTTCCAGGTTCTCTCCTAAGAGCCTGCTTTGTAGGACAGGCCTGGCACTCCAACAATGTTCAGAGCTATGCCTCAGTGGCATTTAAAAGGCCTTTTAAGCCTATTCAGAAAGAGGCAGCTGAGAAGAGAGGGTCTCTACAAATCTCAACCCATTATTTCCTGGCTTATTAAAAAAAAAATAAAGGCAACTGGAAAGTCAATCTAAGAAGCAGCATGGAGAACACTGATGGTGGTACTTTGTTCATATGCTAAGAAAGTCAAATAGCAGAAGAAGGCTCATATTCAGTAATTTTTCTTCATACTTAAGATGTACCCTGGTTGTTAGTTCCACCATTCTGTAAATGACACTAAGGATTGCACAACCTTGAAAGTGGAGATTGCTTTTCCCAAGTTCATGTTCATTCATGTTCAGCATATGTTCAGCTTCATGAAATAGTGTCTGAACTTGGCAGGTAGTTTAATGTACTGTACCTGTCCTTTTAAACCCCCCACCCTGTTTAAAACTTTGCAGAATGACTGTTTGTGCAGAAGACATTCTAAATTGTAAGTATCTTCATTTCCTAACTAAAATAATGAAGTAAATAATTCCCATACATACACATTTACAGAACCCAAGAAGACATTCAGGTTGATGGGGCTTTAAGCCCCATTAAGTTGCACTGTTGCAGCTGACTAAAGCATTAACAGCTGTTGGCATGGAGAGTTCTGCTGTGAAATTCTGCCCTCTTAGGGCATCCACAAACATTTTCAGAGGGCTTTTCCATAATGAACACATATATACACCAGATGGAAGATTCTTTGAGCAAATAAATACTTGCTTTGTGGACAGCTCTTCAAACTACTGACACAGGGCAAAGAGCTGAGTAACTCCCATGATTTTCATCAATAAGACTGCTTTGGTTTCATCAGTCCACTGAATTACTTTGGGGATTTAGAAAAGATTTTATTTCTGCAGCCTAAAATTTCCTCTCAGTCAGTCTTTGAGCCAAACTTAACTGTTCACTTGCTTTTCAGTTCAGCAGCCAGCCTTTAAAAACATAATGATGTCTTCTCCTGATGTTTTGTGCTCAACATTCAGATGGTCAGCTGGGTCTTTTTTACAGATGTGAATATTTTCTTCTCAGGACTTGGAAAGTGAGATGACTCTAAATGAGTTCACAGAAGGGTTTAAAAGAGATTATTATTACATCAATCTTATGCCAGTTTTGAGAGGTAATATTTGCAGTTCTATTAATTGCACAGGAAAGAAAATTTTCTCACTCTTCCTAATGGTAAATAGCCCAAACATGCAGGCTAGGCCTCCCCTCAACAATGTGCATTACATGTCAGATTATCAATAGTTGATTATGACCCATATTGCAGAAAAGTTTGCAAGCAGCGTTGCAGGGTGCTCTCCCAGATCTACCCGCTGGCTCTCATGCTTTGGCTCCGGAGAAAAAAGGCAAACGTGTCCAATCAAACCGGCAGCTTTGGAAACAGCAGGACTTTGTTCCTTAGATGAAATGACTGCTGACCTCCAACCTTTTATAATTCCCTTCATCTGGTTTGCAAAATGAGGGCAGGCAGGAGAGGAAGAGGCTGGGCTCTTGGTTGCAGTGGCAGGAGTTGGTCGTTGCCTCAGGAAACAAAGGGCTTGGGGAAGAAAGACTCAGGAAGGCGGATGTGAGAAGACATTTCTCTCTCAAGAGCTGTTCTTTTCTGTGATTTTACCAAAACCACACCTTGTTGAAAGAGAGTGCTGCACAGGGGCACAGCACTGAGCAGATGCAATATGTTCCAGCTCTGGTACAACAAGGTACTCCCAGCCGTGCCTCCAGCCAGCTGCGAGCAGGTCAGGAGAGCTGTGATCATGCCAGCAAAGAGCCTTGTGGCAGAAGTGAGGTTGTCCCGGCTGAAACAAAATGGCAAACCTGCAATGAGCCTGGCCAAGCTGCAGAAAGATGAGGTGGCTGGTACTTGTTTCAAGCTGGTTGAGAGTCTAGTGAAAGCAACACAAATTCTCAAATTCATTTGGCTGGTTTTGGCTGTTGGTGTCTTCTTGACGTGGTGAGAAACAGACTAATGCAATAACTAGCTGAAGAAATCAGTCTATTAAAATCAGTGTGCATCTTTGAGTACAGCTATGCACAGGTTTCATTGTTTACAGGAGCAGAGCCTCAGAGACCCACACATTCACACATACTGAAGTTTACTGTGGTGAATAATCCCATTTGGTAAGTGGAAAATCTCGCCGTGGTCTTTTACAGGCCTAACAGCTGGCAAAGTCAGGACCTTGGAAACAATGTTTTCTACAGAAGTGTGTATTTTCTGGCACAAAGGAAGATTAATAATCTGTCAGATATATAAATCTCGTAGGTCTTAAACCAAAAGGTATTCAGGAAACAAATTGTATGTTTCTGCAGATGAGGACAGTGCTTATCATATTGTGGGTGCTACCAAAATTCAAATAAAAACCAGAGCATATAAATTGACATCATTTATTTATTTGCTTCTTTGGGAATATATAAGAAGACTGACAAGAATAAAAGAATATACAATTTGTTGTCATTAATTCTCTGGTTTAATAGTCTTTTATTTACTTAGGTATAGAAAAATTCAGAACTAACAAATCTATCTATGTTCTCTGGGTTCCTGTGACATTTGAAAGCTTGTAAAAGTAATACAGATCTCAGGTTAGTCTCACCCTCCAACACTTCAGCTTTTTAGATAACTAATAAGATCAACAGCAGGTGACACTGCATGTGACAATGGCTCTAGGGAGAAAATCCTCAAATCTACCTGGAGCTGGACTGAAATCTCTCATTAATTTCACATGGATCATCAAAGAGCATCTGTGAGGCAGCAAGTTTGTGGATGGCACAGTCCTGCTTGCCAGCAGAAGCCTTCCCTTCAGCACTACTCATTTCCAAAGACATAAACTCCCAAGTTATTGAATCCCACTGTGAATTAAAAAGCTGTGTCATAGGCAACCTGAGGGCACCCCTGATGCATCCTTTCGAGACAGAATTTATTGGGTCAGCAACTTCTGACTCCTCCTAGCCCATTTGACCACCTCTATAGCCAGCACATCAACAGCAGAGAAACACATCTCATGTGACAGTAACTTTTGAGGCCCCATTTTGCACTGCAAAACTGAAAAGAAGCTTTAATGCAAGCAAGAGCTAGACCCAGGGAGGAGTAGGAAGCCACACTTACAGTGCAGAGCTTTTTGAAGTCAGTGAGTTTTACTGTGTTCTGGTTTTAGCACATCTTTGCAGGAGGTGGTCTGTGTGGTTTTGTGACCCAAAAGTTTCATTTTAAGTTTAGGGGGTTGGGTGAAAGAAGGCATTTGAGAAGAAACTGGGTGAAAGATTCACACATATCTTTGAAAGCTTCACAGAGTTTTCACTGAACTGCATGGTTTCTGGTCCAAAGTAGAATTTCATTAGAATTTTTCAGTAAAATTTCTAAGAACTTGAATTTTGATCCATCAGAAATAAAGCAGAAATAAGGGATCTTGTATTTTGAACTGCTTTATTTAATTGGTTTTTTTTTAAGTCTAGCTTTTGCAGTTTTGTAGCATAAACATTTTCTCATATCTTAGAACTTAATACAAGTAAGACTGCAGTTACAAAGTTTCATACTTCCCCCCCCCCAAAAAAAAGAGGCTTTGCAAATTTCATATAGTGAAAGGAAAAAACTGGAGGCTATTAAATATTTTTCTGATAAAAGCATTACTACTGATAGAAATTTCTAGGTTTGAATAGTCCCATCACATTTCTCTTACAAACTTAAAAATATTCTTTATAGCAATTTCATAATGTAGCTTCTATATTAAGCCCTGGATTCAAGCAGGTATTCTTTTTTATTTTTGTGACTTTACAGGTACAATTGGTGCATTGCTCCTGGCAGACTGGCAAGATAGCACACAGGAATTATCTCATTTAACTGTAGATCAATGCCATGACTGCAACGATAAAATTGTAGGAAAATTGTACAGTAACTACAAGGTTATTATCAATCACTTTTAGCTCTGCAGTGGCACAGGAGAGAGGACAGATACTGTAATAGGCTCTCTGCTGAGTACTTTTCATTAATATACTCTGTTTTCTTACAGCCTTGCACATCTCTTACTCCCAATGGTTACTTTTGTCTTGCTTGTGATAAAAGTAGGGAAGTCAGCCCAGGTTCAAGTAAATATATCAGAGAGTATGTTGCCTTTCCTCTTATGGACCAAAAGGCTTATTTAGTTATTTATTATTTGCTAGAAATATATCACAGGGACATTAAATAAAATCAAGATGTTTCTTTCTTTTTGTTTGGTAATTATTAGGTCACAGCCCTAAGTGGAAGACAAAGCTAAACTGAAGGTCCATATCAGATTTCTGATGTAGGCAGGTGTTCCTTTACTGAACATGGTGGCTTTAGAGAGGCATAAAATGAAGAGGCCAAATCAAATCCCAGTCTTAAACAATTGATCAGATTTAGCAGTTAATGAATGCATAGAGACAAGAATGGGACCACAATCTTTTTCACTGCTGTGAAAGAGGCTTTATCAATGAAAATCAATTTATCAATGGTTGCAAAGTAATTTAAAGGTTCAAAGCAGTAGTACAGAAGAGTAGGCTTTACTTTTTGCTAAAACAGCTTCTTTTGCCCATCTCAGATTTTTTCTTTTCAAAATTACTTCTTTAAAAACATTTATTTCACACCTGACCAAAATTGTTCAGGCAGTCCTCTGATTTCAGCTCTCTCATAGTCATGGTAGAATTCAATGTTTTGGGCCAGGGAAAAATTAACACATTTTGGCACAAAAGAGCATCAAGGATTTTGTTCCAGAGGAGAGCTAAGTACAGTAGTCAACTGCCATAGCATTTATTCTTACCTGCATAAATTTTATTTTTCCACTATAAAGGGAGGAAGAGGAGGGAATTCCTGGAGAGTAAGGTGGCAAATTTATTCTGGTTGTCAGTACAAAAGTGGGTGTCATTCAAGAAAGAGCTGCCTGGTGATGATCTCCAACTACTTCAGAATAATTTTGCTAAACTCATACCTAACATTATTTCACAAGGCTATTTATCACAGAACTTCTTCCTAAGACTTGATGGAGATGTATAGGGACACATTACAAATTCATGACAACTACATCCTTAAAAAATACTGTGGTTGCTGTGAATTCATTTTGTAGGCTGACTGTTTGACAAACTTTGCATCTGGGATCTCATTCTATTTTTTTTTTTTTTTTTTTTGTTAAAAGTTACAGAGAAAAAGTTCTGGCCAGAGATTTAGTTCAGGAGAAAACAGGTCTGCTAGCCAAGAAGCCTCACCACTAACCTGCTGAGTGACTGCAGGCAAGTCGTCTGCTGTCTATTCCCTCTGACATGCGTTCTCCACCTATTTAGAACATAAGGATGTCTGCTGGGATTGCCACTCACTGCGTGTTTCTGCAGGGCTCAGACACCTCAAGAACCTCATTCCACACAGCCCTCTAGGTGATGAGATGACTATAAACATCTGTGAAATGGATTTTTACCATCACAATGTTTCCTAGTGGAATTTTATCTCATCCAAATATTCTGCTTTTATTTTCCAGCTATCAGCTAAGGCATGTCCCCAGGTGTGAGAAGGCAGCTCCAGCTGCCTAGGAACTGAAGCTATGGAGAGCTGCAAGTATTAAATCCCTCCCCAGGATTCTTATAGCTGGCAGCAGCCTTTTGTTCCCATTTCTTTTCATATTACCCTTATATAGTTCTCTTGTACAGCCAATAGCAACATGAAAAATGTGGGAAAAAAATCAAGCTTGCCTTAGTCTTGACAAAACAGGCCCATGCACACATCACAAATATTGATATATTTATAAAATATATTTTGAACAGAATGATGGAACCATTCTAAATGAAGTGGAGGTCTGAAGTCAGAAAACTTCCCCAAAGATATGATTAAGGGTACAAAGTTCAATTGATTTGCATATATCCAGCTAATAAAGGAAATCATCTCCAACAACCAACTCGTTTATCAAAAAAAGGCATCTTTACATAAATGTGCTCATCAGAACCCCAATATCCTAAGCCCACTGAAAAAAATGTAAACTTGATTCCTCAAAACAAAGAGCTATCTTTAGTGAAGGTTCACCCTGTACTTGGGTCACAACAACAGTAATTACCAAGCCACTCACAGAGTTATCTGAGGCACCAAGGGGCCCTGCCTTGCACAAAATAGGAGGCAGAATGCAGTACAGTGTCCTACAGTGTATTCCACAGGGCCATAAGGCAGGTAAGCATTGATGAATATTGAGTTTAAATGACAGGCACAGAAGCAAATGCTGGTAAGCTATTGGACCAGTTCATAGCTTGTCTCACTACCCATAGTGTCTTTTCAGGCCTCATAGGTTTTCTATTTCAGTTACATCAACTATAACACCAGCCTTAACCTTGATACAGGCTATTTTGGCAGGTTTATTTTTTTCCTCCCCAGATGGCAAGCTCTTTCAGCAAGGTTCCTCTCTTCTTCACTGTTTGCAAACAAGGTAGCACTTTCATGTTTAGAAACATTTACATATGTTCACAGCTGCCCTGCTGACTTCAAAATAATTTTGTCATAAGAAAAGGCTAATGTGTGGCATCAGAGCTGGAGGAGAGCTACATGGAAGCATGCCTCAGGTACCACTAAGGCAAATAGTCCAGCAATTATTGCAGAGAAAATTGACTGCTGAATACAGAACACAGCCTTTATGAAAGTACTAACAGGAGGCTTGAAAAGTAGAAGCACATGACCTGTCTTAATCCCATAGTTCCTCTGAAATTAAGTGCCCCATTAATGGTTACGTGTCCAGTGTGCAGGTGAGACTGTTACCAAATCAATTACTATTCAGTCAAAACCCCAGGGTGAAATTCTGTGCTGTGCAACAAGAGAATATTACAGCTGAGGAAGAAGGAGTTTGATGGCTTAAAACATCCAACTTTCAGCTGTCCCAGGAGCTATAGCTGGCATCGAGCTGTTTTGTGCCCTACAACCCCATTTTTTACCAAGGCCCTTCAGAATAGAGGAAACACTGCAATGAAGTACTGGAGCTGCTGTCCAAGGATGTATTTGTTTCAGTCAGATATAGTGAAGAAGGCATGCTCAGTAGAAGAGAGATGGGAGATAGAAGAGAGAACAAAATTAGGGAACTGAAGAGCAGCTGTTCAAATTAACTCATTGCATCTGTCTAAAGTCATACAAAATGATATAATTTCACCCAAGAGCAAACCTTCCAAATGGCAATTTATTTTCTAGAAATAATTTAATGACATGCAACTACTTGAGTGCTGGTACTTTACATACAAATAAAAATGGCAAGTCTTTGCACTTCAGTGTTGTCATCTAAATTAGGCTTTTGAGACCAAGTCCTCTGTGGGTATAAATTAGCATAGTTCTACTAATGCTAGAGGAATTATTTATGCACCAGAAGGGGAAATAGTATAGGGAAAAGACATTTTTTGACTATAAAACACTAGCTCAGTCCTGATTGTTTTTATTTAAATTATTAATCCTCTGGGCATCTCCAGTGAATAGATTTTACAACATTTGTAGATCTGGAGAATGCATATATAGATACATGAATTGATAGGACAAGCCTTTAAGCTCTCAAAAAGATGAAGCACAGGGTTCAACCATGTAGGACAAGGGAAATCTATAACCAAGGTTTCTAGGCAGCTTATGCAAAACTCCTGCAATTTTGGCTTTAAAGGACACAATTGCCAACAGGGAAAAGGGTTGTAAAAAATAGATATTCTCACATTTAAAGAAAAAAAATTCCTTTACTATAAATTATTGTCAGACCCAGTGTATTCTCTGAACTTTCTGTTCCCTTGGTGGAGAACTTTCTAAAGAGAAGCAGCAAGCAGTGGAGCAAGTTCCTCCCACTGCTGGTATGAGCCATTGGTATCCACATATAGGATGTAATCCTCTGCAAGAATGTATATCAGTCACAAAACAGTAGCAAAAATTCAACTTCTTTTAATAATGAGATTTAAATCCTTGTCCAAAAAAAGTTAAAATGGTGCAAGTTACAGATAGAAGGCCTCTGAACTCCCAGAGAAGAGAACCCAAAACACCACACAGCGAGATCTCAGGACTCAGCCACATGGCTGCATTCAGCATTGCCTTGGCTGTGATCTCTTCAGACAGAGGGACTACCACTGGGCTATTCATCCTTCTGTGCTATATTGATGGCACCTCAAAGGTGATACAATATTGTTTTGTAGATTTAGGGGTTTTTTTCTTTTCTTTTTCTTCTCAGGAGACATTAGGTAATGGTATTTACTTGCTGATGTGCATCAAGACTCTTGTGAAGTGTTTCTTGGGAATGTAGGAAAGCCAACAATTGTGCTCCTATTTTCACATCTCTAATTGCATTTATTTCAAAGTAGTGCTGATGCATTCTCTCTTCTCAAAGACTATATCCAAATGGACACCCAAAAGCTAATAAAATAAAAAAAATGAAGGTGGTGTTATAAATGCACATGAAATTATTTAAGATGAAAAGACTTGTGATAGTAGGAGGCTAGGCTCTGAACAGAGGTAAAGCAAGGGCTTTGTCCTCTGAACTACTACTGAATATGCTTTACTAGGAATATTTTACTCACTAGTTATGTTCTGCAAGTAGAATGACTGCAGTGTTTATCCAGAATGTTAAATTTATTAAATGAGGATTTTACATCACCCCTTTTATTATAAAGTGTAGAACATAAGTGGTTAAAAAAATTTACAGATGAATAAGATGAATACGGCATTTATAATTAGACTAGGCAGTAGTAAACAAAATTCTAATGTGAAAAGCTGTGCTTTTTATGGGTTTGATTTCTTTCTTTGAAAGACTAGGGTTGTTGGCATCTTCCCTCAATTGAACAAGCTTTTAAATGTAATGAAAATAGATGCATTAAAATGCTCTTAGTGGTTGTATATCAGTAGTTTAGTTAGATTTCAAACAAGTTTTTCTTGTCCAAGATTATCTGTCTTTAAACTATGATTATATCAGATAAATTATTGGAAGAAAAACATTTATTATGTTTTGGGAAAGGGCTCTCAATATTGGTATAGTGTATTTTAAAACATAATTCTCTATAAATTCAATCTATTCACATATATCTGCCAGATGAAAGAGAAATGTTAGTGAACTAAATATCAAAAAGTAAAATGAAAGAAAAATAAATTTACTTTATTGCTCCTATTAATGAAAATATGAACCCTGTGAGATTAGTAGGTGGGGATACACTTATTAAATACAGATGAAATAAAAAAAATTTTAGAACAAAATTATTCTGTGGATGATTTCATTTATCTGCCATTGAAAATTATCTAGGACAGAAGTTTAATACAGTGAGATGCTTGTGTAATAAGCGTGAATAAAATGGATTCATGAAATTCAAAAAGAGGAGGAAAGCTAAAAAATTGTGTGCTTCTGTCATGCTACATTATCAATATACAGTGAGGAGAGAGAGGGAAAGGGAGAGGGAGAGGAATATGGAGAGAGAGAAGGAGAGCATCTATTTGATGAAGCAACCTTGTATGTGTGGAGTAGGATTTTAGCACATTTTTGCAGTTTATGTACCAGTAAGGAAAGGAAAGCCACAACACATGTATCTGTTCCCTTACCTGAAATGGAAGCTGAACAGACACATTCATGTGTGCAGTGTTTCAGTATATAGGAATGAAAATTTATGGCAGAACTACAAATCATATGCTTTTCTGCCAATGTATATGGATTTTCCACATGCAAATGTAACTAAACTTTTCTTTTTCACAACAAAGGTGTTAAAAACTTACTGCAATTGTTGCAATTTTTTAAAAATTCAAGACTTTACATCTTCATCAGTGTAGAGGCCTGGGGGGCATCCCCTAAGTTACACCCCACTGGCTCCTTCCCCTGTTCCTATGTCTATCAGCAGTAAAGGTGAAGACTTCAGAAATCCCCATTTTTCGTCTTGTAGTAAGGAAGGCGTGGGGCGTGCTCTGGGATTAGACTGTCAAAATAAACAGTTTTCATCTTTGTGACTTCTAGTGTGTGCATGTTTGCAGAGGGCAAAGGACAGTCTTCCACAATTTCAAGACATCAAACAAAGAATCAACCTCTAACCAAGCACAACCTGTTTTAAATAAAGGTTTGAAGAAAAATCTGTGACTGTTGCCTTTGACAGGTCAGTGTTTCTTATGTCTCTGAAATATGTATAGATCTTCTCACCTCTTGTACCTCTGGGTGCCTCTGGGTCCTGCTACAAACAATGCTACAAAAGCAAAGTGGTGGATGAAAACAAGGCCCTGTTAGACATCCCAGAATCCAGAGTGCCCTTCAATTACTGGCACTGCAAGAGCTGTGGGAACAGGAAGACTAGCTTGCACTTGAATTCTTACTTAGTTTCCTTGTCCAGAAAGAATGTGCATGGCAATATTTAGCTTTACTGAGAAAAACAAATTGCAAAAAACCAAAATTTGCCCAGCCATACTAAGTAATTCAATTAATGTTTTATTTATACATTTTTTTCCTGAATGTATTTCTACTTCAGTAGGAATGAAATGTGTACAACAGAAAAGCATGGATCCCCAGACGATTATCTTGAGGATTGATTTGTAAATTAAATTGTGTTTGTGCCTATTTCTATGAAGGAATGAACTTCATCTTTGATATGCATATGGCCAAATTTCTAGACCCAATGAGATTCCTGAACAAGGCTAAGAGACTGGCACATGCTACATTCCTGGGGAACCCAAAAAGGCAAACTCTAGAGCAGTTTGTAGGCTAGGGATGAAAACAGTTGTCTGAGAATGTTGGTTTTTCTCTAGGCTATAGTTTTCTGGACGACACCTAAGCCTCAGCCTTCCTTGCCAAAGCATTTCCTTCTGAACTAAGGCGGCCCCTCTTCCCTCAGAACTTGGACCTGCACAACTTTGCAGAGTCCAAGCCAATATATCCATGGCTCCAAGGTTTCACTGGAGCTGCTGATGGGTGTTGTGTGTACTGGTAGCCATAACATAGTGATCCTTTCCCTACACAATGCACTGATCACAGCCCTATTGTGAGAAACAGGTCTATCATTCACTTTGGGTTAATTGCTGTGCCACTGGTGGAGTTCAGCTCCAGATCAAGGCACAAAAATGTACATAACTACATGTATCCATCTGCATGTTTCACCTGTCCTGGCTCTGATTACAGTCAGGAAACCTCCACAATGCAGTTAAAAACTGCATCCAGCTAACCACAATGTGTCTACTTGGCTGTCTAGGCACCCCTGAGAGTAGAGACCAGAGTTGAAACGTACACATAGAGGTGTAGCTCACATCTCTAACATGTGGCTACCTAAGCAAAGGCACCTCTCTCTGTGGCCCTGCTGTACCAGGCCATCCATCACTGTAGCAGGCTGACCCAGCTTTGAGGAGACACTCATGCCATTTTGCTCTTCCCAAACAAATATTCCAAATTCACACTTCTTGGAAGTAGTTTCAATTCCATTAAAGCAAATGGAGATGTATTTCCCTAAACCATGCCCACACATGTCCCACGAGGGTCATCTATCCCAGTCCAGACATTTTAAGACAGGACACAAGCACCGAAATGAATACACAGCAGAGGAGCTGGGCAAACAGCAGAGCAGTCAAAAGTGTGCTCATAGCATGGGTTTCAGAAAGGAAACTGCTTAGCACTGCCTAATGACTGAAGTCAGCTAGAAAAGCCAAATGCTCTGTCAGGAGTCTTCATACCAGAGAGGAGGTTTTGTGGTTACATCTGAATGACACGACGTGTTGAGAGAAGACCAAGCACGGCATTTTGGTTAGGGGTGCATACAATGTATATGCTCATAAAACATTTGTAAAGTATTTTTATAATCAACAAATTAGTTCCTCAGACTGTCATGTTATTACAATTGTTCTGTACCTGCAAACAGGGCGAGAAGCTGCATTTACATTTGAAAATTGCAAATACAAATTGCATTTGTACATCTGAAAATATACTTACATTTGATAAAGTTATGAAAAATATGATGGCAGCGCTTGGCAATGAGTCTTTTGAAATAAACTGGAAGAGCCCATTAATTTGAAGTTGTTAGCATAATGGTTTATGCCATTAGGTATCAAATCTCCTTCTGTAATTACAGAAGAGATCACAGCCAACAAATAACAAAATTGTGTTTAGGTGCTCAGGAAAAACACATTAGTTTAATCTACAGTCCACAGACATTTGAGAGCCATATGTTACTGTTGCCTTTGTTATTTTTGAAAGCTGCTATGATTTATTACTCTAAACATATAGCGACAAATTGAAAACATGGATTAAAATGTCTCCTACTTGACCTTTACAGAGCTATTCCATGAATATAAATATTTTTTTTATGGATTCAACAACTGCTGATCAAGTTATATATTTTGAAAAGTATTCTTTGAATTATAAATCCACCATTCAAATTACATAGTTCCACGATAAATTTTGTAGGCATTTTATGCTAACAGGCACCTTATAAACCATTGTATAACCCTCATGAACTCACACTGCATGAGTGGTTGTAGAGGCATATGATTGTCTGTAACGCAGTGATCTTTGCACTGTAACAATACAAGAAATCCCCTCTGGCATGAACTCTTCACCTGAAACAAATCTTAACTGCTATTTATTCATTCAGAAATGAGAAATCAGTCAGCTATTGTGAATAAAATAGGAATGCATAACAACAAAACCAAAACAAGCAGTTTCCACTTTCCCTTGGATTTTTATTCCTGTTCACATTTATACCACTTTCATTCTTAGCCTTGCCCTTATTTCTCTCAAGCACTGCAATCTCAGTGAGGACCTGAATTGTTTTCACTTGGCACAAAGCAAAATAAAAGATAGAGCTAAGCTGCAGTGATTGAAGACAAATAATAGAAGAGGTATATTGTCCCAATGCAGCTACTAAATTCTGGTGTGGATTACAGCCTATTCTCCCATCTGTGCCTCTTCTAGTTGGGCCATGGAGGGAGAAAAGATTATTTAATTTCTTTTCAGTGTGCATGTCTGCTGTGGGATCAAGCACACAAGCTGTGAGTCCTTACACTCATGCAAAGAATTCCTGAGGTTATTAGAAATTTTTCCCCCTTGTCCTGCAAGGCAGTGAAAACAGTCTGGTGTCTCTATGCTGGTTAGTATTATACTACTCATTAGAAAATTACTCTAAATTTCCATTTATTGTAACTACCAGCTTACCGATGAACCAGAACACCTTGTGGGAGTTCTTGTTTCAGCTGCCCTAGAAAAGAGATTTCTAGAAACCTTTCTTTTTAAAATTTGAGTCTAAGTTTTACTTACCCTGTATTTTTCATGTCCTCAATGAGTTGTGACCTGCACAGAATGCCCTACCTGCCTCTGTTACACCCACAAAATTGGGACCTCCAATATGCAATTTACAGATTTAGCCCACAGAGCGTCTTCCATATGACATTTATCAGAAATGCTTTTCCAAGTGCTTTCAGCCTCAGCCTGAATATTCCTCTGCTTTGATAACCACTTTGGATGCTTTTGCTTCTATCTCTGGCCTTGTTTATAAAGATATTGTGCAGTAAGTTAGGGAATGAATTTACAGCTCCTTGCCACTAACTCTCTCTGTAAACACCTCTACAGCACACTATACTGCCTAGGTTGGAAGCAACTTAATCTCCTCTCAATGCCACGTGAAATATCTAATACTTTCTGCAAACTGAGTAACCACAAAAGAGGGCATGCAGGAAACTAAATTAGCTGTAAATTCACAGCTGAACATGCTGCTTTCTGTAGAAAAGCCATCTATTTCAGTTATTTCTTTTCAACTAGGTCGTGGTGATGATACACCAGCATCCCTGAGAATAAGTTTCATTTGCTCTTCCTGCTTTCACTTTCACTGTCATGACTGTAGAGCTGTTGTCTAGTCAGTGAGAGAATCTTATTATAGTAACATCCAAATGTGACACACAGCAAGGATTAAACTGTTATCCAACTTGTAAATGCATAAGCAGGCTCCCTGGAAACAGAATTCAGGCTGATATTTTCATTTTCAAACCTATATTTTTCTCCATCTGAGCAGTCAATGGAGCATCTTCCTTTCTAAGTAAGATCCAATTATAATGAGAGCTTGGATTGACAGGAAACATTATTATAACTGAATGAGCTGTCAAATCCATGATTAATAAGGGTTTTCATTTAGGTTCAACAATAGCAGCGTTAGACTACTGCCATATTATTATTCAATAACTCATAGCATTCATAAGAAGGTTTATTTTCTGTTTCAGAGTGCAGACCGAGATGTTTCACATTCTGCTATTCATATAGGCAGAAGTGGTTTCAATATTTCATGAGATGATTTTATCTCTATTTTTTTTCTGAAGATGCAAACTAATGAAAAACCTTATAGAAAATCTAAGCTTGCTGTTTGAGGATTTAGTTTCTGTTTTCCTTCTAACTCCCATGTTTTTGCATCCATATTCTTATTGCTTGAACCATAAGAACAGAGAGGCAATATGAATAGTGTAGGAAGTTGATACCCTGGGTGTTCACAGCATCAAATGTTGGTGATATGGAGTAAAAGCAGGAGGCAAACCAAGACCTCTCTGCTCTGTGTGTTCAGTGAGGTGCAAAGAACAGGTGAAGAGCAGATATTTCATGTTAGCCACCATGTATGTATGCATTCAACTGTGTCAAACAGAGCAGATTTTTTTTACATAACACTGCTTTTCACTTTTATATAAGAGACGATGAGGGCAGGATTGAATTAAGATATCCACAAGGGGAAAAGAACATTTTTAAAAAGGGAACTGCTCACCTTCAGCCTTCTTGTAACAAAAATGCAATTCCTTCCATCCTACCATCCTTCCATCCTAAATTCTGCTTTCCCATCCCATTTCACAGTTTGATAGAATGTAACTGTATATTCTGTTTTTCTCTTTCACTAGTTCTCAATTTCACCTTCCTAGCTTAGTTCCTTAATCCGCTCTTCTACCCAAATGGAGGTGCTGCTCCATCATTGCAAGTAGTATAAATGATGTGTCAGGCTAATTTCAAAAAATAACCTTTTAGCCCAGCATTTCTTTAAACATCATCAGTTATGTCTGACTACTTTTTATATACACGTATGATGTATCAATATAAGATACAGATGTATAGATATATAGAGATAGAGAGCTAGATAGATAGATAGATAGATAGATGTAACCTGTACTGTAGCTATCTCTTTCCTCATTTTCTTCCCTGGCTGACACCTTTTGTATTTGCACAAACTAATCATTAACATGCAAATCTTAGTTTAATGTTATCATCTGCCAAAGTCCCACAAGCTGGGGAAATTTATGGAGGCATTGTAAGAAATGTCTGACTTTCCATCCGTAACTCTCCTTGTCTTGAAACCAACTTCTACCTTCTGTAAGCCAGCGGGTGAAGACAAGGCTAAAAACACCAGATAGACCACAGCAGATGCAGAAGGCAAGCACAAAGACCTGTGTCTACTATTAGAATAAACTATGAAGTGGTTAACAAAAGACTGATCCTTCAAAGGTGTTAGTGAGCCTCAGGGTTAACACCTTGCTATGCTATAAGTTCTTAAGTAAGTCATTCTTTCTTGTTTCTTCCTCTTTCAAATTCTTCAGAATCCATCTGTCCTAGACAACTGTCACTTGTTTTTGCACCTCTATTGTAGATTAACTGCCAGCTAAAAGCTTTAAATAAGGCTAAAATGTACTAATCTCCAGTAATTCCATTGTTGATATTATTTTTATGATAATATCGTTGTTGCTATTGCAGTAGTCAATGCACAAAATACTTCATACATAGAAAAGTCATTCTTGTCTATACAAATATCCCAGATGTGAAAATGAAGCATCGTGTCTCATTTCACAGGCAGAGAAGACAGCTACATGAACAAGTTGCCACCTAGTAAATGAGCATGGATTTACAGCTCATTTAATACTCCATGGCAACTGTCTGTGTGGTTACTGCTCCCGAGTAAATGCGAGGCAGCTCTGACCCTTACTGAAAGTGAGGCAATGTATCTTGCATTTACCTGAGCTTTAAGCCTCCCTATAAAGTAACTAATGAGCTGTAAATCCACAATCCCTCTTCACACCTGGCAGTTTCTTCATGTATCTGGAGGCAATGATATTTTTGTGATTTGCCTGTGGTCACTGAAGCAGCATTTACAGAAGTGGCAATGTAAGCCAGACCTACTGAGCTCCTGTGAACCCCTCTCCTCACATGGCCAGAATTTTCTTGTAAAGCTACTGTTCAATTTCTTGGCACATTTCCCTTCAAATGACAGTAATTCACAAGCAATCTGAACCACTTTTTCCTCATTAATACTGCAGAACATGCATTTACCACTTATGCAAAACAGATGGATCCCTAAAAGTACCTTCCAGATATGGTTTCTTCATTTCACACATAAAATATTTACTTTTTCAAAGACTCTTAAATTTAAAGTGTAAAAATGATGCTTTGGGAATAGCTTTATCCTAGCTTATTAAACATATTTCAATTCTAGGTTATTTAGAGTCCAAACTAAAGCAGGGTTCATCACCAGTGTTTTCCATCAGGGTGGTCCATGACACACCACAAACTAGCAAAGAGATTTCTTTATTTTCCTTTTTTTTCCCCCCCCCAGTGACTCCTACTACGTGATTCTCTACTTAGACTCCATCACACTAGTTCAGGTTGACCACTGATACAAGCCACTGCCTACAGTCATTGCAAGCCCAGGATCACTGCTCTGGGTTTTCAGTGGCACTACAGGAATCACAACGGACTTGAATACACTGCATTTTTACTCCTCTTTTTATTCTATATTAAAAAAAAGAAAAAAGAAAAGGAAATCTGAACCACTATGTCACAATACACTGCCATGACATCTATTTACTAGTAAAATTGTTTTCTGTTCTGAGGCAAAACAAGACCAGAATGTTGTTAGATATCTTGAAAAAGTTTGGTGTAAATTATACACCTCTGCACATAAAGAAAAAAAAAAATTAATTGTGGTACAGACAATAAATACATTATTTTTAGCCCTTAAAAGCTCCCTCATCATATTTTTTTATGCCGTGTCTATGGACTAACACATTCAAAAAGTAAAGAAGGAAAGCCCAGGGCTCAGACAGTCATTACAAATGTTAATGGATTTGATGAGTCACTCCACAGCACTCTCTGTTTCTTGATAATCACTCAATTCCTCACTGCAAGGACTCTCTGAAAAATGTGAACCATGGCTACAGGTGTTTTAGGATGCGACCCTGCTGTCACACTGACAGCAACTTTCTCATTTCTTGTCATGGGGCATATATTTCACAGCATAATTCCAACCTTCTTGGATGTTTTTGTTACCAGAATGCTCAACTGACAGTACTGCCAAATCTTGAATTTCATGTAAGAATGCATAATGTGAATGGGCAATGTCAGTGCTGTCCCTTACACTGTATGTGTATACACATACAACACTTAAGTGACTTTAGTGAAGCTCCTTCTTTTTCTTTTTTTTCCCCACAGTTTTTTTAGCAATGGCTCTATCAACATTAGTTGATTACACAGTGCCTGGAAAACATCACTGGACTTCATTTCAACCTGTGCCAACTATCTCTTTCCACACAGTTCCCAGGCCTAATCTGGTGGTTAGAGCACCCCAAGGCCCATTCGCAAAAATAAGGAGTCCAAAGGGTTGCTAGCAGGGACACCAGCCTGTCACTGTGATATTTTATGAAAAATCCCTTTGCCAGGATTTCTTCTCCTGGGAAGCCGGGAAGGCTCAGTTTCTCCCTGTTTTGCTGCTTTGGAATGTGATTTGGAAAATTGTTTACCCAGCATGTGAATTGTTTTAATTTAATGACCAATCCCAGTCCAGCTCCTTCGGGACTCTGGTCAGTCATGGGTTTTTATTATTCATTCTTGTCTAGCCTTCTGCATCCTTTCTCTTTCTTTCGTATAGTTTTAGTATATAATTTATTTTAATATAATATTATAAAACAATTAATCAGCCTTCTGAGAACTTGGAGTCACATTCTCATCTCTCACCTCGTCCTGGGGACCCCCACAACACCACGCCACCAGCCACCCCAGGCCAGCTGGCCTCCAGAGCCCAGGAAAGTTCCTGAAGGCATTTGTTTGAGCAGGGATGGAGTCAGAGAGCCTGGGAGTGCCCAAAGCCCTGGCAGCTGGCTCTGTGGCATCCTGGGGAGCTGCCTGCCTGGTCACTGCTGCTGCTGCAGACAGGCATTGCATGAGTACGGGGGCTGTGCTTCCTGCTGGAAATTTGCTGGGCTTTAGATTATCTCTGGACATTTTAAACTGGAAAAATCTTCAGTGATTTCCAAATAAAAGTCCTAAACACAGTCCATAACAGCCAGTGCATCAACAGTTTGCTATCCACAAACCTAATTTTCCAATTTTCTTGCTGTGAGGAGAGGGACAAACAGTAAAATGCAGCCTGCAGATCAGCTTTGAGTGAAGTAAGGCTTCTTGGAACCCCAGTTGAAAAAAAAAGACATTTCCATTCCCCAACTCCCCAAATTCTATTTTTGGAGAGTTATTCTGCTGCAGTGGTTCCTCAAATTTTAGATTTATTCTTCCAGGGTTTTTTTGTCCTGCTTCAGAATTATACATAATTATATGATCTTTTTATGCTGTGTGTTTTATTATGTTATGTGCTTTCTGTGAGACGGGCAAAAAAATGTGCCAGCCAGTTCTTTCCTTACTGACATCAATGGCTTTTAGCTCATGCATTCTGTTCAGGATTTTCCTTCTTATCAAGGGTTCCATATTTTCATGTGGTTCAATTTTTTATTTCTTCTGGGCATCCTCTTTATTTTTATATTTCTTTTCTCTTTGTTCTCCAAGTAATTCATTTTTAGCTCTAAATTAAGCAATTTGCTTTTAACCAGTTGGCATTTTCATCAGTCAGCATATCCAAATGTTCATCTGTACCTTCCTGAATTCCATGTACTATATCAGCATTTCCTGTATCACTAATGCCTTTCTGCAGTGAGACTTACACCTCAGATTGCCCTGCTGTTTCTTCAGGCAATTATGTACTGTCTGTCCTTCTGGCAGGCACAGTGATATCTTCCCCACTGTATTTCGGGTTTGAGATTAACATCAAACCACAGTAAGTGCCTACTGCAGACTTGACGATTCTCTGTGGAAATTTTAAGCTTTTAGTATATTTTAAAAGGAAAAGAGAGTACTGAGAATATCAGGAAAACTCCATTAGCTTGGGCTTTAAGGTTTCCAGTTCCTCTAAACCCTTCCAGTTGGTTCATTCAGAGTCCATAGGGCACCCAGCAGTCCTGGTCTCCAGCCAGCACTGCTTGGTTTCTCCTACAGAAAACCCCAGGAGGTGAAATGGGATGGCACATGATAGTATGAGGATGTGGATAGGCTTTCCAGAGAATGGTCACAGACCCTCAGATCCAACACAGCTACAACGATCTCTGCATCAATGTAAAATCCTTCAGCTTGGACTGTCCGGCCAACAAGAAAATCAAAGTGCTTGACACTTGTTGGCACCTACGTGCTGCTTTCCCCTAAGATCCTAGCAGGAGACCGATCCTGTGCTGAGGTTTGGAATGCATGCTGCTGGGGAAGGCAACAAAAGCCTGTGTGTAACCTGAGATGTGCCTGCAGCTCCCACTCCTTTGTGCCTGTGACCCTGGCTCCAGCTCACTGCCTGAGAGGAGAGCAAGAAGAGGAGACATGGTGGGAAGAAGCGAGGACAGGAAAAGGCAAACCTGTTGAAAGCAGTATAGGGGACTGGGGAACCAATATCCTGTAGGTTAGGGGTGGGGTGAAAGGCACATGAAAAGTGCAGCATGGGGGCACTCAGACATATGGGTCTGGGGGAAATCAGGCATGTCTGTCACAGGATGGGTTTTAGGAGGAAAGGAACCCACAGCACAGTGCAGACGTGGTTCTTGGAGAAGTGAGAAGCTGCAGCACAAGGACTTGGAGAGAATTGGGATCTGATTCACCAGGTGAGGCTGTGGTGGGGATAGGATTTTGAGACACTTTAGGAAATTGGCCACAATGACAGTATGGGGTGGTCCTCAGTTTGTAGAGATGTAGTTCCAGCCTCCACATGTTATTTAGAAAGCTACTGGAAAATGACAGGGATAAACAATAGATAGGATGTGGAGAAGGAGGGGGAAAGAGAGGGTGCAAAGTGAGATTCCAGGGAGTGGGAAGCATCCTCTTCTGTGGGGACGAGAAAAAAGAGGAAGAGGAAGCACAGGTGCAGCATCAGCAACCACAGTTCCACACCTGTCAGAGAGAAACCCTCCTCCTTATGTTTGCATGTGCACATATCTGCATCCACTAATGAACCTCTATTTTCTTCCTCATTTCTAGAGCCAAAAGATTGTTAATTCCTGAAGTCTGTTCTTACTTATTCTTTCCTGGCTGTCCAGTGTGCATTTCTAGTACATTTTTGTTTAGGAAGGTTAGTTTCTTGCTACACAGCAGAAATATTTGTGTTAAATGGACTCTATAAAGGAGCCAAAAATGTGAAAAATGCTCTGGAAGCAGAAAAGAAATACTTATGAGGAAGAAAAGGAGACAGTACAGGAAAACTAATTTGCTGAGAAATGCAGCTTATGTCTTATCAACTTAATTCCAGATAAGTCCTCATTTTGCTGTGAAGACAGATGCGATAAATATGTTAACGGCAGATTTCGATAGCTCAGTTTGTAGAAATGCAAAGCCAGATGGAAGTGATAATTTTTCTTTCATTTTAATTTTGAAATAAAAAGCAAGAAAGCAAGAAAGTTCTTGGTATCTTAGCACTGTAATGACTTTTGAAAGGATAATGGACCTTAGCACAAAATGACGATTAACTATCATGCCCTGATGCTCCTATTCTATTAAATTCCAGTTTCCTTGGCTGGAATTCTCTCGGCTTTCTTGCCAGAGATGAGCAGATTACTGCTTGTGAGTGACTTTTCCAGTTCCACATTCATGAAGTTATTCAGCAGCAATCCAGCTGGTGGATATTTTACTGATTCTACTGTTGCTCTGGTTAGATACATGACTAAACAGACCATTGATAGCAGCATTGGATGAAGCTAACCACTCTTACTCTTTATCAGGGGTGAAATACTGTCTTTTTTGTCCCTTATGCAGTGCCTTATGGTCTTAGGAGAACAAGGCTAAATTGTGGCTTTCCATGCGTTGATTAAGATTCCATTTAGCAATACTCAGTGTGGACCCTTTGCTTCCATTTAATACAAAAGCACTGAGGGACATAGATTAACATCTTCTTAAATGTTTAGGATATTTACTGCTTGAACTGATAGGCAAAGAGAAAGCTAGAAAACATTTTGCTGCTTGAATCCTCTTGAAGGGAAGGAAACAGTGGGTTTCCAAGCTGGTGAAAATGAAAATTTTAGAAAACTATTTTCAAGGAAGTGATTAAGTGAAAACTTGGTTTGTCATATTTGCAGTGATCGTTCTAATGTGTGATAAATCTGTGATAAAGTATAAGATTATTTTCATCATTCAATACAAGCTATTTTTTATTCATTTGTTTAGTTTACACGCATTTTCTTGGGGGCTGTCTTTTTTAATTCAATTAGCAAGTAATACAAAATTGCAAACATATGTGGTCTGGATGTTTCTTTCACAAACAAAATGTTCATATGAGAGGGAAAGGGAAGGTCTGTGCAGTTCTGTGGAGGGGAGAGGAGAGATCCCAGGTTCTGGAAGTGAAAGCTGTATCAGCAGAAGCTGAGCCAACTTATGTTGGCTCCAACTTATGTTGTCCCTGTGAAGAGACTGGGCAGAGTGCTTAGTTAATGCAACTGTATAATGTTTGAGAATTCATCTGCTGTCTCTGGACTTTGCTGAACTGTGCAGACATCCGTGTCTCTGCAGCAGTGCACCTTGCACACAAGCAGAGGCAGTTCTCACACTCATCTCAGGTTCCAGTCCACACTGGATGCCAATCTCATCCAAGGCAGTGACTCACATGACCAAAAGTATGCAGTGAAGCATGCAGCCCTGCTCTTGGGCCCAGAGTTTCCTTACCAAGGTCAGAGAACAGCAGGAAGAGACAGCTGGAGCATCTCTGCCCCCGCAGCCTTGCTGCAAGCTGAGGCAATCAAATCTGTAACTAAAGGTGACCCATGATTGCAGATAAACCTCAGGTGTTGGCAAAAACCAGGCAGATCTTAGTCTTCTGTGGACTCATGCAGCAGCAGCAGCAGCAGCATTTAATCCTGGAGCTCCGAACCAAGCAGAGCTTCCCAGCTGATGCGCAAGGAAACAACTCGCCACTCTCCAGCAAGCAGCCAGAACTCCCTAAGCACCAGGCAGGGAGCTGCCTGCAGGAGGAGCGTGGCAACTTATGCAGCACTAAAGCTTATCCCAGGCTGCCACCTTGTCAGGCTTAAGTTCAGCTCATTAGGATGCTCATCTGTTATTTATGCAAATAAGCCTATGCATAGTCACAAAATATGCAAAGATGGCTATTTATCAGTTTGTCACAGTTTCTGACTTTCTGAACCCTCAGACATTCCTGATACATTTGAAAAGAAAACACAATGTGCCCTAGCACTGCACAGGGGCCAAAGCAGAGCCTAGCTGCTACCATCCACGTCTTCTCAGAGGACTCAAGGTGCTCAGGATAGAAAAGATACCGCATTCTGTGTGACTTTAAACACAGTATGTTACAGCTCAGGATGTTTAATCTAGTGAATAAAGGATCTCTATTTGTTTCACCTTCCCAGGGGAGGAGATTTACAATATGCATAACTCCAAGCATTCTGACTGCAGTTTATTAATTATTGATAAAAGGTACCTGCCCCTCATAAAATTAAAAAATGTCTTCTGAAACTGTTTAAAGGATCTCCTTTTTCTGGACAGCTGCAGTCTGAGGTTGCTCTCACTCATGAATGTGCAAAAGAACCTCAGCTCATCCCTCCCCTACCCTTACCGCTCTCTTCTCACTTTAGGAAAATATTATCCTCTGCATGAGCCTGATCAGGAGTCAGCATCCACCTGCTTTTCTGCACACACAGCCATCAGTAACTGCAGGAGGTTGGAGTCCTCCTGACAAGGGTACAAATTGACCAGAAACAGCTTTAGGGAATTTTCCCTCAGTTCTTTACTCCTGGCCAGTACCAGGATGATTGCTTGCCTGTGAGCTCCATGGACAAGTTTCTCATGTATCCTTCCTTCCACAACAGGATGTCTTATTTAAGCTGCTCAATATTCGTTGTAAAAATTAGAAGAAAAGACATGTCTGCAGTAAAGACAGGAGAAAATGACACATCTTTTTTTGGTAGTACCCTTATCTTAGGGAGCCACCTTATCCATTCAATTCTCCTATAGACTGTTGTAACAATCTCCCAGGTCCTATGTGGAGCTTTGGGCCTGCATGTGGTCTTGGAATTGAGGAAAGAGAGAAGGAACACCTCCAGCAGGCAAAGAGAGCTACTCACAAATGCTGCCCTATCAGAGGCTACAATTCAACTTCAGTTTCATACCAACACACAAAAAAATATCTCCCTCTGAATCCCCCAAAATAAAATGAGTTACACTTTATTTAAAGCATAGCAATCACAACACAGTGTGCTCAGTCCACTCTGACATCAGGATGATGATCTCATCAGGAGAGACAATGGTAAGAGCAAGAGCAGGAAAAGTTGTGGGTTCAGATAAAGATGGCTTAATAAATGAAGGTAGAGGGGGGGAAAAACCCCAAAGCAGAGATGCAAAGGCAGTCCCTCACAAGCAGACCGCTGTCCAACCAGTCTCTGAGTTATGGTTGCCTTCCTAGACAAATCACCCCCTCAGTTTTTATTGCTGAACACAGTATTATGTGTCATGGATCATCCCTTTAGGCAACTGGGGTCAGCTCCCATCTATGTCCTCTCCCAACCTCTTGGTCAACCCCAATGAACTTCCTTGGGGAAGCCTGGGAAATCAAGAAGGCATTGAAACTGTGGGTGCATGGCTGTAAAACAGCCAAAAGATTGATGTGTCATGAGCCCTGAATAAATCTAAAATCCAAAAAATACTTCACAGACTGATGTGAAGAAAATCAACTGCACCTCAGCCAGACCCAACACAAAGATTAATGAACAAATGCATTGTCGTAGTTAGTTAAACATCAAGAAAATTGTCCTGGACGGGGCACTTCTTTTTAATATCAGCTTCTATTCTAAAATAACTGCTTCTTTTTTTTTTTTTTTTTTTTTTTTTTTAAATTTCAAACCTATTTCCCACTTGGGTGAGTGCAAAACAATGAATTTGAAAATTTCAATACAACCTGTCCCTCTGTGAACTTAATTCCACAATTTCCAGCTGAGCAAAATTATCTTTACATCACAAAAACATATGCTTCCCCTTAATAAAGATTTAAATACAGGCACTTCAAATCCCTCCCTTCACTTTTACAATGGTGCAGTAAAGGATTATCCATGCAAAATTATACAGCCAAGATTTCTGCTGTGAGTCGGCATGGTTCCGTTGTTTTTCATGGATCAATTAACACACACTGGAGATTTTAGCCATTCCTGTCTGTAATTGCTAATTTGCCCATTACAGGGAGCTGAGAGACCATCTGTGTACATGGCATAAGGATGCAACAGTGAAATGAAGACTTTAAACCCACAGAACATGACCTGTGGTTGTAAGACATTCAAAGACAAGATGGGATACCTTACCTTTGGAGCCTGCAGTACATCAGACACATCTTGCTTAGGCACTGCAAAAGTAGGTGGTGGTGCTGTTGTTGGCTTTTTGGGAGGCCTGGGTGGTGGATGGAGGGTTAGGTTTTCATATCTTCTCAACATATAGTATTCCTCTTCGCTGACCTCTTCCACTGTTGTCCTCGTCACAGGCGGTGCAACTGTCTGGACGTTTTTGTTGAGCAAATGGACCAACATGTGTAAGCGGTACACAGGGATCTCCCAGCTCTCCACCGGACTGCTGGCACTACTGATCAGCAAGTAAGAGTCTGTGATTTCTTCTTCAAACTGCAGACCAGGAGCAGCAGCCAAGACATCCTTCTCAATGGAAAGGTCCCTGACGGACACTTTGACATTAAAAGGCAAATGGAATTCTTTGCAAATCTCGGAGAGGTGGTACTGTTTCTTGTCGTGAACCACTTCCACAAAGCCTCCTTCCATGTACATAGGGAGGAGCACTTTTTTATATGAGTCACTTAGTATTTGCTCACAAGCTAAAACATCTATGAGTTTCTTTCCTCCCTCATATAGAACTTCACTAGTCTGGCATTGCTGAACTAGAAATTGATCTCCAACTGAAACAGAAAAAAGCTCTTTATGAGGGGAAGTAAAGGCTTTAGTTGCTACAACATGAAGGTGTTCTTTTTCATTTCTCACTATCTCTAAGTCATAGGCAGTTGGAAACTCCCGAGGTCTTCTCTTGAACTTTCCTTTGTAGCTCATAGGGATTAAATAATGTCTTTTGGAGGAATCACTTCTCATCTCAGAGGCTAGGACTCTTGCTGCCTGGTACTTTTTGTAGATGACAATCTCTTTCCCTGTAGACAATAAGTTATAAGGTTTTTGGTTTCCCGAAGGCCCTTCCATTATCTGAGCAACCATAGGAAATTCTTTGCTTGTTCTCTCAAATATATCTTCCAAAGAAAGTGGCTGAAGGAAAGAGCTAATATCATAATGGTCTGTTACATCCTTGACCTCAACATCCAGATCTGAGAGGATATGAATTATGTCCTTTCGAACTGAAAAGAAAAAGAAATATATTGGGTTTTGTTTTCGAACTGACATTGAAATAAAATACACGCCCTGTTGGCCAGACACCAAAAGTACCTTCCCTGAGGCATGCATGTCCATGTGTAAATGTGCACTACTAACTGGGCCAGCCAAAGTCTAATTGTTGTAATTTGAGAGATATGGTCATCAGATATGCATGAGACCACACAAATGAAGAGAGACAATAAGGTGTGCAAGTGAACACAAAGTTTGAGAAAAAGAAAAGGCTAGTTCACTATTTCCCTCACAATACCTCCAAGTTTAATCAGTTGTTTATCTTCTCAGACTATTGGGTGCAAGCTGTATTTTTATTCTTTTACTTCATAGTGGTTTAGAGTTTCTCCAAAGAAATGAGTGGGGAAACATTTTTAATAAATAAATAGCATTTGGATCCATTAACAACATGTTGCTGCTATAGCCAGACTGGGGGATAAAAGGTATTTTGATATTTATAAGAATAATTAAAACATCTGTAATTATTAGGAAATAATATGACTTAAAAAAATGGCAAAGTCTTTGTATAAACTAAGAGTAAGTTATTTTTATGAATTAAGACATTTTAATATTATGTTCCTCTCTGGAACTGTTGAATCTTTTTCTGCCTCACCTGGTTTTATTCGCTATCAGAACTGAGCGAGTGAATTCAACAACCTGACAGGGAGCAACAGCTCTTATACCACAACTGAAATTGCAAAATTTTGAATGCAAAACTTCCAAGAACAAAGCTGACTATGTAATTAAGGCTTATTTAAGAATTTGGCTCCAAGTCAGTGACACCACAGATCGCTGACCAAGGCAGTAAAATTTAAGAAGCAAATAATATTTAATGACTCTCTTCAATAAGATTCATTCTGCATAGACCTACACAAAGGGATTGTATATGCTAGATTCACACTTCCTTGTAGCGGGACATACCAATATTTTATACTGAAAAGTTGGTATCGGATTTATTTTATATGACGGAGTTCTATGACACTAATTCAGGATCTGTTTGTTCTGACTCTGCTTTTGTCACATTGACACCTTGAGCTGATAAACATCCTGAGCACCAAAAGGAAAAGACAACAAAGGAAAATGACTGGTGAAAATGAAACTTTCTATGAGCATTTGTGAGAGTTCCACAGACACAACTTGTTCGTTATTAATAATGAAACGTAAAGAGGATTCTGCTCACAGCCTGTGAAAATGTAATCATTTATCCCAGTTATCAGGAATCTTTTTTTTAGAGTGGATAGTAATTCTCATAATTTATCTTGTGTCTATTTATAGTCCCCCTAAAAGGGGTAAAAATCCATTCTTCATGGTTCACAAGAAAGCAGTTATTCATGTACCATGAAGCCTACTTTTCCAATTTGTATTAGTTATTTAGGACATATGCAATGCTTCTTATATGTTGAAAACACCAAGAAATTTAAATTAAAAACAACAAATACAATCCTTATTGGAATAACTGGTTGGAAGACAAGTGAATACCAAATATTTCTGAATCTTCTGAAGATTTTCAGGAGCATTAAATTCCTCTTGATTCCGCACATATATATCTTAGTGGATATATCAATAAACCTGAGTTAACTGAGCTTCAGGAGATAAGCTAGACCCCTGTATCTAGCTAGAGTTACAGCAAACATTACTTTTACATTTTACTTCTACATTACAGTTGCTTTATCTTGTGAAGTTATATTTTCCAAACTCACACATTAAATCACATAGCAAGCACAGCTGAATGTCTTATGATAAGCCTATAATGACTATGGTATATTGTGTTAACAATCTCTGCCTGCTTTTATTTCTTTCTCTTTTGTCCATTTGCTTACATAATTCAACAGAGAAATGCTCAATTGTGAAAAGATTTCTTGCTAAATATCCTCATGAATGCCATACTTCTGTTAGGATTCAATTTCTATGGAGCTCATTGGTTTGCTTCTAGTAAATGCAACAAGCAACAAAACCTTCCCAAAAGCTAAGCTACTATCCTGCAATCAGAACCCTGTTGTATCAAGGTTTTGATGGAACAACTAGTGTCATAAATATTTTGGAGTTTTTTAAAATAAAAACTCAGAGTCCAAACTTTTAAAGATACTGGTTTTCTAATTTTTCTGCTTCCTCAAACCTACAGGTTTCAGAAATTGTCCATGAGTTTTTTGTGTTTATATTCAGTTGGTATTTGTTTCTGCAACAGAATAAAATAATATGATTTTCCTTTCTCTAACATCCTTATTCTGAAAATTAAATGGTAATTAAGTGTATTGCAACATGTGCAATTGTTTTTGTTTTCTTTTCCTACCTCCTAGACATAGCCATATGAAGCCACCAAGGGGCTTCTCCATGGCTGAAGTCTAAGATGCAAAGAAAGAGAATCTGGGAACTGAACAGAATTCCTAAACTCAACCTTTTTACTATGCATATATTTTCCATGAGGATTTAATTTTAGTGATCAACAAAATGGCAACAGAAAGAAATGCAAGGTAATAATCTAAACTAACAGATGATAAAGATATACTAAACAAAATATTATTTTTATCTTTCTTCCTCTTGAAACTAACATTAGTGGCAAATATGGATAAGGAATTTTTAACAAACTGAATCTTTCATGGCTAGTTTAAGAAAATGTTGGGCATTTAAGGGTACTTTTGTACTTAGCTACACCAAGTTCAACAGAACACAGATTGTATTCCTACTTACATTTCATTACTGCCTGCACTTCGTAGACAGGCATGAGAATCAAACAGCCATCAAAGTTCTGAGGAAGTGGACTAGAGGAGTCCCACATATGTAAAGTAGTGGAAAGTTTAACAATCCGGTTTCTACCCTTAGGGATTTTCCACTCTGCAATCTCTTTTAAGGTGTACATCTGGTCATCTTCACACTCATAGAATTCTCCTTCTTGTGAAAGGGGCAAAGTAAAGGAATGAGACTGGTTATTTCTGACCACGACACAGTTCACAGCCATTATTCCGTGGACCTCTTCCACTGAGTTGAAGGTGATGTGCTCATCATGCTTGATAGTGAAATTTTCCAATTTTATATCCTTGGCACTGTAGAAAGAAGGATGGCCAAACCTTGTTGGCCCAATAGAGACTTTTCTTGCAATTTCTTCAATGCTGACATATGGAGTCTTATCTGCCACAACCTTATAAAGACCTAAGAACAGAAAACTTGCATTATAAAAAGGAAAATACACAAAGAAAGTAATTCCAAAATTTAGACTGTGAATGTTATGAAAATGGAGAGCAAAGCACATCAAATAATTCATAGATGATAGCTCAATTGCTAAAAATACGACTCTATAGAGGCAATATCAGCTGGTACAACACATAGGCAGCTGAAAATAACCCTTTCTGACAGGTATCTAATTTCTGACATCCAGCATTCTTAGTCCTCAGTAAAATTTTTCTTTGCCACAGAAAAAAAGGAAAAATTATCCTAAATTCCTATCTGTCTTCTCAGGAAACCAGCCTTTGAAATGCAGATGTGGTATGAGGAAACACAACATTAATGTGATCAGTTCATGCAGGATAAGTTTCTTGTCTAAACATCAGTACCATGTAACCTTCCACACACAGACTGGGAATTCCTAGACCAAGTGTGTTTAAAGATACATCCCAAATGAAAGAGTAGCACCTACTGATAAGAAAGAGCAAATAGATTTTAGCGTATCTGACAGTCCAGTCCACCAGCTGGATTAATTCAAAGTCTGGGTGTTGTAGCACTCCAGCCATCACGAGGCAATTAAAATGCTGAAGTTCTGCAAGGCAGAAGCTGTATCTAAGCTTCCCAATCTCCTAGGGACATTATTACTTCATGTTAATCATGCCCTTTGGATCTGTCTCATTAGGAGTTTCCATTGCAAGAAAAATGTGTACATTTCTATATTTGCGTGAGGGTTTTCATAAAGGAAGATGAACTGGAGGGTTGAGAGGACTAAAAAGCAGGTCTTAGCTGAACTGTGTGATTCAGCTGTCTTTTTCACAAGGCGTGGCAGAATTGTGAATGCTGCCTTATGGAATTGCAGTGCAGCTTCCTGAGACAGACATTGACAAAGACTCGCTTTTGAGTGAATATAAGCGAGAATAGAGGTTATTTCTAGGCCGAGTTTGCTAGTCACAACTAAACCAATAGCTACAGCTACAACGACAAAGAAGCCAAGCTCCCTGGCAGTCACTGTGCCTTTTGTCCCTTTGTCTGCCAAAGCAAGCCAGCAAAAATCCTATGGCTTTGCTTCTCCGTGCTATTGACTCCTCTGGACTGCAGAGAGGGCACTTTGTGGGTAAAGGTACACTCCCATTTTGGCTGTTAAGGAGGAGGCAAGGGATGGGGTGTCAAAGAGCCTGGTTGGCACCACTAAAGACACTTTTATGGCAGCTTCAAATCCCATGAGTAGTTTAAACCATGTCTGAAAGATTTTAAATATCCTACCCAATCGTCCTCAGCCAAGTGCCGGATGTCCCAGCAGATACCTAGATTTCAGTAAGGTGAGATGCTGCCAGACCACACAGTTGCTGTTGGATCTTGGGAAGACACAAATTTCCTTCACTAGACCTCCCCTGACTGTGGGATTGTTTAACAAATTGGATCAGGAGATATTGCTTCTCTTAAAAATAAGCAAGGTGCTTATTTTCTTCTGAAGTTTTCCATTACCGACTTTCACTACTGACCATAATCAACACAACTGAAGGCCCTGCATGGTATCTGGATGTCCCTAAGATTGTATTTCTTTAAATGGATGTGTCAAATAATTACATCTATCACAACAGCCTTTAAAAATGTTGGGGTTTTTTTGGAAGGAGGTGGTTGTGGCTACAGGATTGCTGTGATTCTTTACAGCAGCAAACTCCTGTACTTTCACTTTGTAACTTTAGCACCGCTCTTGTTAAAGGAGACATAATTAAGATTCTGTCTGTTGAGCAGCTTTTAACTGAATTCATCAACAGATCGGGCATATTTGGTTCTGTGTGTCCCATGTAGCCACTAGTAACTCTGAACAAGCATCTCTGAGGGCCTGTCAGCAGCCCAAGCAGTAATAACCTCTTTGATCTGCTGCAGAAATAGTCACCAGTTGCACCAATGTCACTTCTTTCTGCAAATTTGTGCCTTCACAATTGTCTGTATGACAGCCAGCTTTTCCTGTGTGAAGTCAGTACCCTTGTGTCAGTGCATTCCCTACATATATGTCCTCACTGCAGGAAAACCTGCAGGAAAGCCTCCAGGCTTTTTGCTGGGCTGCAAGGAACATGCATGAACTTTGTTCATGCATGAATATACAAAGTGTAACTTGAACATAGTTTCAAGGGCACTGTACATACAATGCAAATACAGGGTCAGCCTCTCCCACTGATATTTGCAATGTTTCTCATTGCCATTTTAACACAATTATTAGCAAGGAAATTATCTACCACAGTCCTAATCATCACTGGAGCATGTCAGTGCAGATCAACACAAACAGGTTCATCAGCATTTAGAAAGTATCACTGTGACAAGGCACCAGTGACAAACTGAACCTGTGGAAAAGACAAACAGTGTTCCAGTATCATGCTTTGCAAGCACAAGATGGGTATCATCTCTTGGCAGTGCTGGGAGAAAACAAATAGGAATCTTTTTCATTAAAAAGGATATTCAAAGTACTTATGATGCGTCCCAAAGGCAGTAACTATGCTTATCTATCTGTAAAACAGGAGCAAGTGTATGCCCCACACAAATACCCCTGAATTACATCAAAAAGCCCCCATAAACTGTGCAAAAAACTTCCAGTTGAAAATATTTGGCAAAGTACAGGTATGAAGAACATTCCTATCTTCTATGAGTTTGACAATAGTCTGAGGCTACTAATTTTGCTGGGCCTACAAAGTTATTTGGAAGACAGCTATTTCAGCAACAAACTGATGAACATCCCAGGTTGGAAAGCAGGTGTCATATGGAAGCATAATTATCAGATTTTATGCAAAACCAGACACCTGATTAACTCCTTGGCTCAGGCAGACTGGCTTTGTCAAGGATGGGAATAGAAGAATGTTTGCCTTCTGTTGTGGTGGTTTTTGTAATTTTGGTAACAGAATGCTTGCTTAGGCAAGAGAAGAGCCCTGTGGGCTTGCATACTTAGCTTCTGTATTGATCAGACTCCTGACACGACCTAACAGCCACCTCTGACTGGCCATGAACGTGCAAAGTTCCAGATGTTTCTCTCTACATATAACATAGGTAAATATATAAAAGACTGTTTTGGTATGTTGGGTGGAATTCACTGCCATATTCTGACACGGTATCCTCTCATAAATGCTCTCCTTGATACTGTATATATGTAAAAAACAAAACAGAACCATAAAAACACAAACAATATTATCCGGAACAATTCAGAGTCTTATTAAAATCACTTTGAATCAAATTGCAAAAACAAATGTTTTCCAAATCTAAGATAACAAGGAAACCTCCAGGAGGAGGAGACATATGGTAAGTTTGAGATGCTAACATTTGGACATTTTGAGGTCAAGCAAAAATATTTTTATACTTTTTCACAAACCATAAAACGCCTGAATCAAATTCACTTAGATTTTCCCAAGAGATCTTGGTGGACTGTAAGGGGGAAAGACAGATGGAAATAACAAATTTGGAAAAAAGTCCATCTGGTTTATCAAGATCTGGCATTCTTGCTCCTATAGATTTACTTTCTAAATGCAATCTGGTCTACAACCAAACTGTACTTGTGTCCAATGGTTTGAAGGAAAATAAAATGGTCATATAAGAAGAGCTATGCACATATACAATAATAGTGGGGAAATGTAATCATTCCACTCTAAGAAGCCTCTGTGACATTTCACTAGGTAAAGTCTGCCTAGATATAATACAATGAATGATTAGTAAGCCCCAAACATCATCAGCCCATCTTTTCAAGAAGTTGACACAGAGAGAGTTTGAGAATCTGAGAAAATTATTTCACTGGTGTGGGAGAGAAAACATAGCCAGAGGATCACAAGACTGAATGTCCTATGGGAAAGCACATTTTGATAGAAGGATATTTTTACCACTTTTTTACAGAAGAGTATATGCAGTTCTCTTTTACTGTCTGTAGTGTAAAATGTACCACTCTGGAGCTTTATGGACTTCCTATTTTCAGTCTTAATTAGACTCCTGAAGGAAGGGAGTATTTTACTCTCTTTCCCCCACAGAAAGCTGAGAAAACCAATAGTTAGGCTTGCCTAGTAGGGTAGCAAGCAGCCTCCAAGAAAAAAGAAGAGCAGAACAAATTATCTTTCCCAGACTAGCAGTTTCTGTTCCCCAAGTAAAGTTGGGAAGAGCACAGTTTCTACCTTCTCTGGACATGACTTAATTGCTATTCCTCTTTTCCCACACCTCCAACACCCACTCACTACCTCTTCTGCTTCAGCATCCTCCTCCTCTCATCCTGTCCCAAAAGCCAGCTCTTCCTCACCTAGTACTGAGATGAGCCTTTGAATGCCTAATCCCTGTTCTTCCACGGATGTGTTGGGTGGTCACTGACTTGCAGATTAGCGCTCAAAGGGGCAGTCATGCTCAGCTGTCTCTGTCAGACTACATAGGAATGAGCAGCAACAACAGTCAGGGACCTCATGAGAACAGGGGCAGTCCAGTAATGTTTTTTGCAGAAGGAATAAAACAGAATGAAATGCAATCATTTGTGCTGGCAAACAATTCAGCTGTTGTGCAAATTACCTGTCTGTTAATTTGCTAGTAGTGAAAATTGTAGTTCAAAATGTGGTTAGATGTAGTCATTGAAGTGTCTAGAGTAACAGCAGACTTCTATTATTTTACCCAGTGTATGAGCACAGAAAGAACAGCCCTGTCCTCTGAGGCATGAAAAAGAACAAATTAGAATGAGGATAAAAGAAATAACACAGATAGTGAACTTGCGGTTGCAGCGGTTTCTCTAATGCAGAGGGCAGATTAGGCCTTTATCAAGGATCTGAGAAGAAAAAAAGGAGTTCTGAAGACTGCAAATACGTTCAGAAAGACAAAGAGTAGGGCTCATTTAAGGCCAATGAGCCTAGCTCTTCACTCTCAGAGCTGCTATCCCCAGAGTATCCTAGATAGGAGCATTGCTCATTCGTGCCAGTATGTGTGCAGTGAAAGGATACACGAGCCCATGGCATGCAAAAGAGCTCATGGCAAAGGAAATGGAAAAGAGCAAAGAGATCTCTTTGCATCAGCGCTGGCAAGAGGGCACTGTACATACAATGTAAATACAGGGTCAGCCTCCTGGAGACATGTGGAAATTTTTATTGAATTAAGTCAAAGGTGGCACAAAAAAGATCATCTGCAATTCAGTTCTGCGCTTCGTTCAAGAGATGGGGGCAAGCCATGTTTCATGTACAGTGTTTCAGTTAGATCTTAGCACGTCTATGTAATAAAGTGAAAAGGAAAAAGGTCAAGAAAGAGCAAGAGACTGGGAAATTTTGACTCTACAGAGCAGAATCATTCATCAGCTAAGAACTAAACTAGAGAAATGACAAATTTATATCTTACCAAATAGCTCTTGAATACATAAGAGTACATATACAGAGAAAAACAGGAAAGTGGTGCTCCCTGTTGGGCTAATAAGAAGTGCCATTACGCCCCTCTTCAGTGCTGCTGTTCAGTAATACCCATCATGTGGAGGATAATAATGACAAATTTCAGCAAAATGAACTCTGAATTTATTTTTCAAGTGAAATAACCCAGTTTTCTAGAACACTGTTTGGGAGAGTTCATAACTATGCATGAAAATTGTAGTGATTAGATCAAATTTGAAAATGTGCTCAGCAGGGCAACAGCATCCAAATGCCAGGTTGTAAAACTGATCACTTGAATGCAAATAAATCCCGATTCCAGGTTCAAGCATTTGAAATCACAAGTCTTTCTGTTCTAACAGTCGGGACCTTCAACATTAATAAATTTAGGATTACTTTTATCACTCTGTTGTGTTGGATATTTTGGGATTCAAATGTTCAACCTCATCTGCCAATCAAGATTTAGAATATATTTCTATCGGTGTATGAATTTTAGAGATAGAAGAAATTTTAATAATATCAGAGAAACTTGGATTACAAGAAAAATACCAAGTATCTTGAGAGTTCACAGGAGAGTAGTATTTCAATATCTCTAGATAGCCACAGATAATTAAAAGGTCTTTTATCTCTATGTCTGGGCCCTACTAGTGCTTGAAAATGGCATTCCAAAAAAGTCTTTTTATAAGTGGTCATAGAAACCATTCTGATTCACAGGATAAGAAAAACATGAAGGTAAAATGAGGATCTATTTGGGAGCGGGGGGGAAGTTATATACACACAACTATTTCAGAGAGAAATTGTATTTTAGAGATGGCAAATAAAGGCATAGCAGAAGATTTTTTTTGTAGAATTCAGATGAAACATTTCATCATTCCCATGGACTTTTACATTTTATTTGTTCAAGAAGTGTGTCTTGTGTCCTTCTGCAGAAAAAGCATGTCCCAGCTTGGATACTGGCATAACCTAAATCCTATACATGCACACTCTGGCATACTCAGCAAGACTTTAGAAGAGCATCAATGAGGTTATTAAGTCAAGCACTCAAACACTAGAAAACACTCATATCATGTTCCCCATGCAGCATCAATTTAATTTCCCATGTGCTTTCAGTACAATACAGTGCTAATTAAATATTTAGGGTGGGGATTTTTTTGTACAAAACTGTAGTCTCATTCAGTCCATTAGCTAGACTGATGGTCAAAGTGAGTCCTGGGCATGATCTCAGACTCTTGAAGTCTGTTGCGTTCTGTGTGTGCTCTGTACCAGTGTTTCCTTTACGCATGTGTCCCACTACTTGTCCCCCAGACTCCCTCCCACTCCCACTGCCCTCCTCATGCAGTTCCTCATGCAGCTTGCTCATCTCCTCTCACCAAGGGGCTCCCATTACCTCTGCTGCCTGCAAGACTCCCAGCATAGGAAATGCCCTGCTTGCAAACCTGTGGGTGGGTGGGGTCTTCCTGTGCTGCTGAAACCACCTGCAGCTGCCTCCACTCTCCGATCTTTGCATGGAAAATCTGCATCCTTCTGTCGTGCTCTGAGATCAAAACTTTTTCTACCATTTTTCTAACGCAGTTTGTCTCCTCTACTTCCCACATTTGGGAAACTCACATGGGAGACACACTTCTCCCTCTGTGCTTTATTCACTTCCCTGTTCAATGCTGCTGGGCCCTAGCAGTGGAGGAACTGAGATGAGAGCAAAATTCAGAAATTAATAAATATGACACATGATGAACTGGTACTGGGTTCAGTACTTGGCCAGCTCTCCTGAACAAGGTAACATGGAGAGGGGAAGATATGGTTCAAGTACCATATTTTGAACCATAGATATGGTTCAAGTACCTCAAAGGGAAGTATGGTTCCACAAGTCAGTACCACATGCCAAATTTCAAGTCCATCCTCCAAAATATGAACATATTTGGATTTCTCTATAGAACAATTAAAAATTACTTTTTAAGCAGAAAACCACATCCATTCCCCTCTAATCCTGTTTCCAAGCATGGAGCAGCCATTCTGACCATCATAGTTAGCAAAAATCATTAAAACAAAAGCAGTATTGAAAACAGAGTATTGAAAATATTTTATACCCATAATAATAAAATACAGATGAAGTAATGGTAAATACATCATAGTTTAAGAACACAACAAGGAAGATTTCAGCTCAGACAAGTTTTGGCAAAGTCATAAGTAAATGAAAAGAAGATTTTTGTTGTAATTCTTACACCAAGGGACTCCAAGTGTAGAAAGCATTACCAACCACAAAACTTTATAATATTAATAACTTCTATCCAAGAGAAAGGACTGTAAGAGAGTTGAAATTGAAAAATTAGTTGACTATGTCTTGTACCATCTGATAAAACTGTATTCTTGACAGCTGAGTTGCAACCTCAAATATGAATCAAGACAGCAAATCAATAAAATGAACAAAAGTGATTACTAAGGGCTATAATTTCTCAAAAACATGTATTCATGAAATACCATACCAGGAAAATTTAGTGGTAATTCCACTTTGGCTGAAAACTGGCTGACTTCATTATTCTCACAGATACTTGCTATGAGTTTATTAATTTTGAAGCCAATAACTTTAATGACTTCTTCTGTTGAGAGGGAGAATTCATTTCCAAACATCTCATAGATGGAGTCTGAAAAGAAATGCAAAAGGAAAGAAAAGCATTATTTAGCTTTTTCTTGCTTTGTCATATGTCTTTACCTCTTTGAGCGAAAACAAAAAAAAATACTTAAAGTATAAGAAATAATACTTGTCTTGTGATAATTAGCCTAATTTTCCCTTCAGGTTCATGAGAAAAACAATCTGGTGACTTCAATGACCAATCAGCTCTGTTTGTACATGGTTCTTAAATGCACGCAAGGAGAACAAGGTCTGAAGAATCTACATTTCCAAATTATTAGACCAGAATAGGTTGAGGTAGAGCATAGGATTACCTGGGTTGTCAGGAGCTGTCTCCTGAAACCAGCAGGCAGTGGAGCTCACTAAAGGTGGCTCTGCACAGCACAGGGCATAGTTTATCCCATAGGAAACAACAGACTACAGCAGGATACAAAAAACCCACAGAGCCTTGAAGGTACCCAGGGAGATGACAGGAGACATCTAAGTGCAACCAGCATTTGAGTTTCCTGTGGTAACAGAAGACCTGAAGAAAGTACTAGAAACTGGAAAAGTGGCAAATTACCAATGGCAATCCCTGTCCCATGTTGAAATTAGCATATTGATTCAGACCTGGCAGCAAAAAATTCCTTTTCTGTCATGTTCAGAACTCTCAGAAAAGGAACAAAGCAATCCAGCCAAGTGTTTCAACGCTTCTTCAGCAAAACCTTGAACTGTATTTTGTTTCACCAAAACCAGTCCTCCCTTCTCCATTCTAGTTGTGGTCAACCTTTACTGTTTCAGAAGCAGATGCACAGGGAGAAGAACAAAGCCAAAAAACTCAAAAGTCAAGTTATGAAGAAGAAGGAAAATTCTTCCTGGTTTCTGCAGGAGATAAGCAGAAGCTTTGGGGCATGGGATCAATTAACTATATATATAAAGGCAATGTAGTGAACACATAGTGTTCCATTTGTAGATAGAATTGCATTGAACACACAACATCAGAAATGTTGACTTTAATACTAGTTTCTGTTCTTCTGTGCATTTCCTCCCAAGAACTAACCAAGATCTGTCCTGAAGCAATGTGGGCATGCTCTTTCTGAAATCTCATCTCAAAATTTCATTTCCCTTGTCATGAGAAACACTGTTCTCATTTCCACTCCCAATGTATTGGTGAGTGTATTTATTTGCTCTCCTATCAGTATTGTTCAGCTACTTAAAATACTTTCTTTCTCATTTCCATTTTTCCCTTCCCCAAAGGGTTCTCAGGGTTAATTTTGCCTTTTGCTTTATCTCCTCTGAGAAGAGAGATATTCCTTCACACAATGGCTCTAAGCCCTTAGTTATATCTTGTTCAGTTTAAAGTTTTGCCTTTTTACTTTTTTTTTTTTTTAACCTAGGTAAGAAGAATGGTATCAGGCAATGAGAAATATTTAAAACCTGACCTCTGACTACATAGTTGCAATCAATAATTGAGAAGGCCAGTACTGAAATATCATTATTGCTGGCAGAACTCCCTTCCTTGAAGAGCAACACTCTTTACAGCTCTCCTTGTAGATGGTGAGGATAGTGGGGAGAAAAGAAAAACCAAAAACAGCTTACTTTTCTTTTTTCCACCCAAGTGTCACACCAAAAACCCCAACAATTAGCTGACTGATCTTTCTGGTCTTCATTCAAGAACAGTTCCAGTCCTGAATGTAGCCTAGGCTGATAAGCATCTCTTACTGAGTCTGTGATCTATTTATTAACTCTGCTGCAGCACCTGCAAATGACAAGTGCTTGACTATCTCCTAGACCTCAAGAGAAGTCACTGGGAGCCCAGTCTGAGCATAATTTATTCTTGTGTTAGCCTAAACCTACCCAAAGCCTCAACAGAGCACCAAAAACAACAGGAGAATGCTGGCGAGTAATGCTGAGCAACTGGGTAAGTCTGCTCTTTTGTGAATATGTGTCCAGAAAAACCTATTGGTTGCTTGTGCAATGCTTTCAACAACTGAGATGAACACCAGAAAATCCTCAGTTTCCCTGAAGATGATGTAGGTTTTTTAACCCTCTGGAGAATGCATCTTGATTGAAAAAATAAATTAAAAAACCATCTGGAAGATGCTGTTCACAGGCTGGATGGGACAACATCCCCTGTTTTCCCTTGCTGAGGACCCTGTACAGGCTTAAGATCTCTGCTGTGCTTAGATTCCAAACTCACCCAGAAGGCTTCCTGCTGCACACCAGGATGACGACTAACTCAGAGGTATTCTGGAATACAGTGCCACACAAATATCAACCAGTGCCAGGTGAAGAAAAGTGCTGTTTAAGCATGCTTTCAACATTTCGGGTACTGAGCAGAAGAGCAAGACAGCTGCTGCTCTCTAAATAAAAAGGACAATCTGGTTTTCTTACTGTAAAAATAGTGTATAGTTGTTTGCACTGTTCAGTCCCTTAGGAATTCAACACAGACTAACTCAGCTGCCTCTGTGGAAATTGCTACAGCTCCCATCAGGAGGCTGGTCGCTGCTAATACTGATCATGAAGTGCCATGTCTCACATTTTTAGTACTCCAGGTATTTTAATACTCACATTTTTAATACTCCAGGTATAGTGACTCCACCATTTCCCTGGGCAGCCTGTTCCAGTGCTTCTCTCCAATACACTCTTTCAGTGAACATTTTTTTCCCAATATTTGAGATGAGCCTCCCCTGGCACAACTTGGGGCCATTTTCCGTAGTTATGTCACTGGTTGCCTGGGGGAAGAGAGTAACCCTCACCTCACCACAGCCTCCTTTTTGGTAGTTTTAGAGAATGATAAGATCTCCTCAGCCTTGTTTTTTCCCGGCTTAAATTCCACAGCTCCCTCAGCTGCTCCTTATAGGATTTCTGTTCAATCCCCTTCAACAGCTCTTTTTTACTTTGCTGGGCAAGCTCCAGAACCTCAATGTCTTTCCTGTCATTGTTTCACCACCACTCTCTGGGCTTGGCCATCCAGCCAGTTTTATATCCAGTGACGAGTACACTTGTCCAAGCTGTGGGCTGCCCACTTCCCAAGAGAATGCTGTGGGAGACTGTGCTAAAGGTTTTCCCAAAATCTGAGTAGGCAACATCCACAGCCTTTCCCTCATCTACTAAATGAGGCAGTTAAGGGGCTAAAGCTCTTTAAAAACTGTTATTGAATATTTAATGACCATTTCAGTCTATATCTGCCACAGAGTGATTCCACAAAACCCCCCAAGAAAATTAAAATCAAGGGAGGTCATTGTCCTACCATCAAAGAAATTAACATGGGTGCATAATCCACTGGCAAACAAAATGCTTTGCAATAAGTAAGGACCACAGGATAGTAATTTTCTTTTGTAGAAGAGAAGTTGGATATATAATAATGGAATGATGGAGGTTGCCACCACATTTTCCATCTAAGATATCAGAGACCAACTTTCAACAGATTATCAATAGTAAAACTTGTATTACCAGATTTATTTGAAATAATAGGCCAAGAATTTGAAAGATTATAAGGATGAGAGGTTGGATGGGTGATTGCTAACTGTCTGAGACCATGATTGCAGAAGGCTCATTTTTATTAATACTAGGATTTAGAAAAAAAAAATTAAAATCTGCCAGCCACATTTTTGGGGGTACATTTGCACATACAGTATTGATTTTAATTACATATTTGTCTGCAACTAGGTTGCTTTGGCCCTGATTTTAGCCCTTGCTTGGCAGTCTGCCTGGAATAATACAATGAAGATTACATTCAGACAAGAAAAATGTTACCTAGGCACTTGCAGCAAATATTTGTGCTGGTAAAAGGGAGCCAGGGAAAGCGCATAGCTTTCAAAAAGGATAATAAAAGTACTTTTTCCTTTTTGAAACCATGATAATTAATCTTAAAACATTTGAAAATTCCCACTTTGTGACAATGTGACCCTGAGAGATTTTACTTCAGCTGTGTAATATGGAGCCCTCACACAATATATTGAAAAATAAAATTTTAATTAAAATGCACTTTTTAACATTTATTTGTTGTTGCTCAAAAATAACTTTGTTTTTCCCACTCAAGTCACAAAGAAAATGTAACTCTTTGAAAATGCAAATCAAATGGCCTTGAGAACAGAATGGTTTGATTTGAGAAAGATGTATGCAATATAATGCAAAAACCCCCCCAAACCAACATTTTAACAGAACCTAGAATAAAGCAGTTTATTTACAGTGATCAAACAATGCCCCTGAAGGCTATAATTAAAGAGCTTGTTGCCTTTGAAAGAACCATTTCTGAAATGCTACTTTGTTCAATAAAAACCACATTTATATCCTTTCATAAGCTCATCTCTAGTTCGACAATCACAGTGTTATCAACCACTGTGATCAGATCAAAGCAAGCGTCACAATCAGTTCAGTATCTTTTCCCTCCATCTTCCCTACAATGTTAAGCAGCCACACCACCATCCTCCCTAACATAAGCTCTTTATTTGATTTATTTCTCATTATAGGTACAAGAGGAACACTTTTGTATTAAAAACAGCAATATAAAATATAAATACAGTGAATGCCTGAGATGGAGGATATCATTCTTAATGTCAGGGCATCTGACAGTACCACTGAGATAAATATTTTATAATGCAAGGTGAAACAATAAAATATCTCAGTAATATGCCCCCTTTTCTTCCCAGCAGCTTGGAGCTCTGTTGGTGACTGCTCTCGGAGCGAACGCCTCACTGACGCTGATAGAAGCGGCTCCCAGTCAGGGCCGGAGTAAACAGCAGCGATACATCACAGGGATGGAGCTCCTTTCTGCCAAACACCCCGGGCAGTTCAGCATGAAGGGCCAGGGAGAGCGGTGCAGACGACACAAAAGACTTGACTAAGGTGGCACAGAGGGTTATTCAGCAGTGGTGAAGCCCAAGCCCAGGCTGGCTGACTCCCAGTCTCACAGCCCGTCTGACACAGGGTGCTGCTAAGCTCTTCCAAGTATCCCCCTCTTTTATTTTTTTTTTCTTTTTTTTTTTTAAACAAAGACCAAGCTTTTTTCCCAACAAAACCACTTTGGAGGCCAAACACTAGGCATTGACTGCCTAGTCCCATGAGTTTGAATCTTTGAAGGAAAATATTTTCTCTTTCATGTCTCAGTAACACTCACGGAATTCATTGCAGCTGGCAGGCTGAGCAGTCTTTGAAAGGAGATCCAAAGAACCAGGAGCCTGGCTGCTTAGTGGGGAGATGAAAGATCCCCCTACATCTCCTGAAAGAGTAGAACATTGTCCCAATGTCCTTTTCCCAGTGCTCTTTTCTCCACTATTAAGTTGTCATCAGCTGCCCATATGGGTGCTGTCTTCACTATCAGACATGACTCTGTTTCAGGGGCTGGTGAAAAGGTTCTAAAGGCTCCATGCCCTGGTGCAGCCATTCAGCCAGAATTACAATAACCCATTCTCCCCTACAACATAGCTCAGCTGAAATCACAGTTTTATTAAGGCTCCTGCAGGCTCTCAAAGCAATATGAAGGGCATAATGGATCTATAATTAGTGTCGATAAAAAAAGGTATCATTCTTTATGGGCATTATTTGAGGGCTGGCCAATTGTTCAGAGTTTATGCTCTTTGGCAAGAAAAGAGATCTATTTTAAAGTTTTAAGGAGGAGAGTTTTGCTTAATCATTTAAATCATTTTATACTCTGATTAAGCAGAAGGAAAAGCAAACAATTTCTGATGGGGAGACATTAGGTAGTTTTTTATTCCAGTCAAATATCTCCTGAGCACAAAAGGTGCTCAGCAGTCTGCTGAATTTCCCCCACCAAACTCAAATAATCCAATGCCTTGTAGGGAAGAGGCTGGAAATCATGCACAATGACAGACAAAGAAGGAAGCATACCCCAGCTTCTCTCTCTAACCCCAGGCCGTGAGAGTGGCTGCAAGCAGGATAAAACACTGTAATGGCTTTTATCCACCCCTCCCTTCCTAACCCCAGAAGGTGCCCTCCCTGAGAGCAGGTGAGCCCAGCTCCCCAGTGCCCACACAGTGCTCCAGATGCCCAAGGATAACAGTGGTCATGAAGGCAGTGTGAATTTGAGTGGAAGATCCTTTGTCAAATGACAGAGCAACTTATTGGGCTTTCAAAACCTCTTCTCTCTTTACCATGTCCTAAGCAACAAAAATCTTCAGGTTAGATCAGTTTGGGACACAAATCTTCCAAAAGAGACTATGCAAAGATGCATTTTACCTAGATCATATCTACTTAGGCTGTGAAGGGTCTGATTTTTGCCCGCACGAAACCATCAAAAAACAAAAGCCATTAAGATTTATCTTTTGCCATATAAAGTCAAACTTTAAATGTCAAGTGCTTTAAGCCATTTCAATCATAATGGACTTTAAAAAGAAATTACTTCTGAGGTTTCTGATTTATTACTTTCCTGATAAGTTTATGGCCACATTTTTTTAAAAATGCATTCTTCTGATTCTCATCTATCTAGAGGCTCACATACTGCAGCAGAGCTTTATGCATGCAGCACCCACTATAGTGGAAAGAGCAAGTAAAACCACAGGTCCCAATTTGACCTTTTATTTGGGTTTACCCAAATGAGTCAGAATTACTACAGCACTGAAGACAATGCCCAAACCTGATTTTGAACAGCATTAGTCACTGTTATAGCTGGTCAGGATTTATTTAGATTTATTAATTTTCTTTACAGCATTAATTAATTTGAATTTAATATGTTTATTCACATATATGTTCAACAGAAAACTACATTTTTTTGGATGAGGTTTAGGAAGGCTGCTCAAACTGAGTTGCAGGATCAGATCAGAGTGTTGAGCACTTCACAGGTGCAGTCCAGAACTGGAAACATGTTTAAGCATTTTTCCCCTACTTAGATCAGAGCATGATGCTCTTTGTGCCACTTCTGTGTGTCCAAGTGACCTAACCAGAAACAGTGGACCTGGACAAATGCCATGTTCCTTCATGAACACAACACCAGGTATTTGAAGAAAAAGTTCTATCACAAAAGACCTGTAGCTCAGAAACATCGTGTGGTCATGGGCTTGTGAATGATGGGATGTTTACCCCAGGATCTTCCCTCCTACGCAATTTGTCATGGCTGTCCCTTCTTCCCTTCTTCTTTCCAGAGCCTGAGTTTATGAAAACTATCTTAGTACTTTTACAGGTTTTTACGGGTTTGTGGGAAGGGAAACAGGGCTCCTCCTGCTGCAGACCTCCTCCTCCTCACATTCCTGGAGCCCGAGTGCAATGGCAACTGGGGAGCTCTCTGCTATAGGACACCAACACATTGAGGGAGCTTCAGCAAGACAGGACAAGGAGTTGACCCCTGCATTGAGACAAGCCAGGCAATTTGGGTATTCTTCCTACCTTCTGTGCCATCCACGGGGAGGCCCAAAACTGAATGTCACAGAAAGAAAATCCCCTCAGAGGAGATCCTCAAATTAGCTTCACCTGGTAGAGTGCCAGCTACCCAGGGTCAGATTTTTCTCACTGTGTCTGGATGAGTCATTCCATTGAGGGCAGCAGTATGAATAAAATGAGCAATATTTGACCCAAAAAAGTCAGGGTTTGTTCTCACATCCACTGAAGAACACTTTCTTTCTTTCTTGTTTAGAATAAAACAGGCATTTGAAGCAGCTTGAACAAGGGCAGGAGAGTTTCAGTGGTTTGTATTAATAGAGAAAATTAACCAATATGCTCCAACTAATGACCACAAAAAAGAATCCAAACTACTCTGGCTGTACTTAAGGCTCTTGCTCCTACTTGATCAATCAAGAAGAACAGAAACAACTGTATTTACAGGAAACCATCCTTGCACTTTCTGATATATTTATCTATCTTTAAAAAATCTTCTCTATCTTAAAAATAAAAAGACACAAATTACTAAGTGAAAGCACTGTACCACAAGTTTCACCAATTTCACAAGCAGTTCTCCCTTGGCATGCACTCCAGTGAGAATCCACCCAGTAATGAGGAGAACGATAATAACTTTTAATGATATTTCACCTCTAAGAAATACAGCCCTAATTATCTTCATCAAAGCTGTCTTATGTTTAGCCTCTGTTTAAATTATTTGTTGCTTTTTGTAAGAAAAAATAGTTTTATTAATCCTGTGCCATCCAGGATGAAGAGGCAATTTGCTTGTTTTATCCATACATATTATAGACTGCATATCCTAGCCTTCATCAACTCATTGGCTTATCATACTTGACAAGGGAGAAGGATTTGTTCTCTCTAGGTTGGCTTAGAAACAGTAAAACAGTTGTACCCTACGTGATCATTTTTGAACTGTTAGTGTTGAGAGACATTTCTTGTCTAAATTAGGACTCAGGGTAGCTGAGTTTGGATAGATAAGGATTCCTTTTGCATTCAGCTTGCCTAGCTACAATAACAGGGTTAACAACTGTTTCGAACTCTGTTGATGATCAGCAGAGCCCATCACTTCCCTGAAATGCTTGCAGAAATGGCTGCTGGAAAGATGCCATTTTCCAGTCACAGAAGCAGAGAGAGTGAAACCAAAACTGCAGAGACAGCGAGCGAATGTGGATACGCAGCCAGCAAGAGGAACCATGAGTCATGTTGTTTAGAGTTGACCAAAATGAGTTTTGAAATGGAGCTATTCACCCAAGGGTTTTGTTTGGCATTGTCTCTCAGCAATCCTCACATGTTTGGTGCAGCTGTCAGCGAGCACCAAACATCTGCCCAGAGGAGGAATCCCAACCTGCCAATTCTAAGAATCTTTAGATCCCTTAAGTCTGGAAGGACATTAACCAAGGATATACTTGTGACCCCACAGTTGCCTCTTCCCAGTATGTCCTCCCTGCACAGATCTAGCGCTTTCCTGAATCCCAGAGACTGGAGTACCACAGCTACAGCACACTGCCTCCCTGCATACCCAGGCTGCAGAGATGGAGGCTGCTGGCTTAGAGTCCCCTTCTCCTCAGAGAAGGAGCTCAGAGTTTCCTGATGTGTTTCACAGGCCTGTTGTAAAAGAGGGTATGTCCTGGAACTGCAATTTACACAACACACATGCTGTTTTCAAATAACTGAATTGCAGAGCAGAGCTACAAACTCTCCCCACGCTCTGGCAAGTTTCAACCCCTGAAGAAATGGGGGAATACCATTAATGATGCATGTGTTTAGGTGGGGCAAGAATGAGAAGACTGTGGGTAGGCTAATGACAACAAACATCAACAGAAGAGGTGCCTTGAGAGGTTCTTCATTTTTCACAATTAAAATTGGCACTTTTTACTGTTTTGCCACTGGTTAAATTAAGCCTGCAAAATATTAAATTCAACTACCCATAAAATAATTATATTAGTATTAAAATAGACAGAATTTTTGCAACATAAAAATGAAAACCTACACTTGCATGCTATCTGTAAAAATCAGCGGTCAGACAGTACTTACCTCACTAAGTATCAATATTTACTAAAATGTTCAAAGAAAGATATTTGATCAATCAAATCAGTTCCCTGTGGAGTTTCAGCAATTTAATTTTTTAAAAACCTATTTTAATGAGCTATTAAGTTGTCATGTACTTCAGTCTGCACCGTAGTTCCTTTCTAATCAGTGCTGATTACCAAGTTATCTGTATCTGGTGGCAGACTTGCTTTCATTTTATAATCATCCTTCCTATTCCCTTCAGAGATTCAACAGTGCAGTCCAGTTTCTGTAGTAAGGACATTACAACTGCAGAGTCCAGAGCAACTGCCCTGACAGGCATCCCTGGCATTTGCAGAACTACCATCTCCTTTCATCTGTGTTTCTGTTTTCAAACCAGGGATGATGATAATTTCTCTGCTTCTGGATGGGCTTTTGATGATGATGAAAAGCATTTTGGAAGAACTCAGGGCTCTTACCAACACCCCTCATTTCTGACTCTGCAAAGTGGCAGACAGGAGTAGGTGATGGCTGCAGGTTGGGTCTCTGACTATGCAGCCCCACACAGCTGGAGCCAAAGCAGAATAGAAACATGGAAGTGTGAACAAGAGTCTCCAATCTTGATTATTCTGCCTAGAGGCAAACTGGTAAGGCTTTAGCCAGCCCCAAAGTCCAAGTGTGGCATTCAAATCACTGATATCATTCAAGGAAAATGCTTTCCTCTTCTTTGTGCCCAGAACAGAGAGCTAAACAGCAACAGAACTTCCTGAGAAAGTGTTGAAAACATAGTATTCACTACCAACAGCAAAAGTTCAGTTGCCCAGAGCTTTTCTAGCTGAAAGTATTCCATGTGGAAGCAGGGTCTATAAAGTTGTGTCCATTTGCAGTTTGGGGAACTACAGTTAAATACATCACATTCCAGTAGTATCAGCAGAAACATAATTTTTTTATAGGCCAGTAGAGAGACTAATGGTAGAATGAGTGCACACAGCATATGTTTTCTACTTGCTCTCCCCTGGGAACAGTAGCAGGCAGGCTTGGGTCTGAAAGGAGAGACCTAGATTGTATTTGGTGTAATATGTATAAAAAAGCAGAATGGATTCTTTCAGAGATGTTACCTTGCCAAAGGCAAGGAAATTCCCACTCTCTCCCTGGAGCTTGACTTTGCAGCTTCTAATAAAAATACCTCACCACAAGGAAAACATTCATCCTCACAGAGCATTAAACTTTCCTTATGCTTCCAGAGGTACTGAAAATCTGTCAGGAGCTGTAAGGCTAGTTTGCAAGTCCTATATTTATAAAATCATTAGACCTAAGTGCAGTGTGTGGAAAATGCCACTTCCAATGGAGTAAATGGAGAGTTTCATCCCTACAGCACACAGAGCACCAGAGAAGAGCAGTGAATCAATTACACCGTGTTGTCTTATTATCAAGTATCTTGCTGTAGCCTTCTTTGGTTGGCTGCTACAGCTTTGAGGTGACAGCTCTAATGGATGTAATAGACCAGCATTTACCCCATTAGCCATTCTGTGTACCTGCCTATGCTATGTTAAGAAAACTTGCCCTTTTTGAGGGGGGTTCTGAAGGGGGAAATATACATTAATATTTACATATATAAAAATTCTTCCTATTTAGAATTCTTACACAGGAAAATTAAGTACCCCTTCTTAGGATCTTCTCCCTTACTATCTGCAGGTTGTGCTGAGAATGGTTACAGATTCCTATGAAGTCCCCTTCCACAAAAGCACTTACCTGAGTGGGCTGCCTGTGTAGCCATTTGGGAGCTATTACAATCAGTGCACAAATGCTCAGATTTGGTCCCAGCAGACAGAGCAATAAACCCATGTTCCCTGCCAACAGACCTGCCATTACCCACACTGTGATTGCTGGTGGACTGCATGGGGTCAGAGAGATCAAAAAGGTTGGTGCAGGGGCAGAGGGATCTGCCTGAGGAAGGACTAAAGAGTGGTTGTCCTAATGGAAACTTGAAGAGCTCAAAGTGGCCCGTTCTCCTGTTTAGCAATATAAGAGGAGTTACTCCAGACTGTCTTTGAAGTACTAGTCTTTCAACAGAAAATGTGACATAAATCATAATGCAATCACAGAACAATGTGTTCACCCCAGCTGCCAGGTGCAGAAGGAAGGAAAATATTCAGGAAAGATCTGACACAGACAGAGAGCTCAGGGAAGAAGGGAGAGAAAGGGAGTGAGGGCCTGGCCTGAGAAGACCTTTTGTAGCCCTAGATCCTGCAAACCTATCAGGCACCAAGTGTCCTGAGCATCTCAATCTTCCTCTGAAACAGGGAAGAAGAGGAACACACAGAAGCCTACTACAGGACACCAGTGTTCCTAGATACTTGCAAGTATTTTTTTGGGAGATGATGGCTGTGAGGGCAAGGAGCCAAGCAGAATAGATCAGTCTTGCCTGTTGTATAAACAAGAGACTCATGCATGGCTGTTGGTGCTGCAGCTGCTGTGCTGGGGGGACACGTATGAGAACAGCTGAGAAGCCACCAGGAGCAGAGGACAGGAAGAGGTAGTGCTGCTGAAGGCCAAAAAGGCACTGGAGCAGTACGAGGGCTGTCACTTTTTAGTGCTAATATTCTCAGGAGCCCATACCACCTCCTCCCAAGGCTAATCAATAGCTAATAGACTTTTTCTTTCACATGTGAGGAATTGCTGCAGAGTGGTCTGTGTGCTTACTCACCAGTGTTTTTCTCCTCAGGAAAATTAAAGGGCTTAGACTGCATAGAGAATCACCAACTTAAATACTCTGGCTACAAAAATGTACTGGTATAAGTTTTACCATTCATGAGCATTAGGACGCAGACTGCATGAACTCAGAAATCTACAGACAGCTGGGCTACCATCATTTTACCATAGCATTTTGTATATATACATGTATATATATATATATATATATGTATAGTTTAAAAGATAAAACTTGAACAGGCCACATAGCAAAGTTCAGAATAACAGTATTTTCAAAAGTTTCTTGTTATTTTAGCTAAGTTTATTTCCCAGAACACTTTTTCTATGTATCAGTATTATTCATAGGTAGTTTCCAGGGCGGCCAGCATGAGCAATCAGGAGCACATGGACAGTACTCTACCATCACAAATTCAGTATGCCCTTTCCCATTTCCTTTCTGCCCAAAGAGGCTGTTGTCATGGAGGGAAAAATCACCCACTCTGGCCACAGCTGCTGATTGCCAATCAGACTCTGGCCACCTCCTCTCTCCTTCTGTGGTGCAGCATGGAAATATTTAGATTGATGTTAAGATAGATGTTGTGGATCCCATAGCGGGTGTTTGGCTGAAGCTGAAGCAGACTTCAGTTCATTTCATGAAAACCTCTCTGTTTTATTAGTTGAACCTGTGTTTTTCCCTGTCAGTGGCATGGAAGCAACTTTTTCTAGACTGATACATGGGCTTGACATGACATCTTCACTGTCATTGAACAAAGTCCATGCCCAAACCAAGAGCAGATTTTTCCCACTAAAGCGAGTCTCTTCGACACAACCTTTCCAGTGTGCTTTGTGCACAAGCAGAGCACTAAAAACATCATAACAATAGATCTGCAGCAGGAAAACCCAGTAAAATATTACCCCTGTGTTTCTCCTGTCCAGCTCATACCAACTCCTTTGCATGGTTGCACACTTGAAGTGCCCCCCAAATACAGAGCAGAATTTCAGGAAAATCTTATGGTCCTTCATGGTCACTTTCCAGACTCCCTGGTTCTTTATTTCTGAGTCAGAAGAGACTTCTCCATGGCAGGCCCAGAAGTCCAAGAGGAGTTAAATAAATTAACCTCTGTGAGGTGATTTGCAGTTGCTGGATTGATAGCTCTGTGTTAGTGCAAAGCAAATTCATGTCTTATTCCAGTACTCTTTCCAGGATATGATAAGGACTAACTAGTTTCTTTTTCACTGCCAGTGAGAAGACCAAGTGCACGCTGCACCAAAGGCATTTCCAAAGCCTTTGATAAAACACTCAGCTGTGGGAAACTTCTAGGAGACAACTCCATGAGCATCCTTCCTATGCCTCCCCCCATTCTACACTCCAGTCTGAAGAGGGATCTGATGTCAAATACAGGCTTGCAAAGCCCTGCCAGAAAACATTTGATGCTCACCTTGACAATAGATGCCTGACTGGATTTGGAGGACCCTGGGAAGGGCTCTGAGGTCCAGAGAATGAATGAACTTCTGCAGGGTAGAGGCCATGATCCGCAGCACTGCAGCATGTGGGTTTGGCACGTAAATACCAGTGAGAAGCTCTCAAGGCAGCAACATTCTCAGCCTGGTGCATGCTGTGCTCGGAAGCTCCACAGCAGAGGGGAGGAGTGGCATGGGGAGGAACTTCTGCTTCCTTCCCTCTGTGGCTGCCTCCTCCCATAGGTGCAGCTGGAGCAGAGTGAGGCAGCTGGTGGTCCCATCAGCTGGTTCTGGCACCCACATCCACCAAAGGTGTGTGCCAGGCTGGGAGACATGGGAGGTTGCTGTGGGTACTGGGCTCCAAAGGGGAAAGGGAGATCTGGTACAAAATTTCATCAGTGATAGTTATTGACCCAGTGAAAAGAAGACACTGAACATCAGCCCTGCCTAGAGAGGGTAAAAAACCCACATATCTGGGTGGGTTGGTGGTGTTTTGTTGTTTTTTGGGGGTTTTTTCCCCCTCTTGGAACACAGCAAAATAGTTAGGTGTTTGTTCACTTCAAAACCACAAATAGCCCTTGAAGAAAAGAGATGAAGCACACTGCTGTCCTAAATATTTTATCTGGATTTAAGATGTACAAATAGAATACGAATTACTTCATCCTCTAAATGGACATTTAAACACAATATTGTTATGCAAAACAGTCAACATTTTCTTATGCCACCAATGATTTGTGGGAATTTGATTTTGAGTTGCTTCAGCTGGAAAAGAATTTTAAGAGACAGTACCAGGTGAAAATCTGACTGCACTGGTGACAACCCCCAGCACTGATCCCAGCTCTGCCAATCTGAGCTTGATCAAGCACTGTTGTTTCAGCAGGACTCTTCTGAAGAACAAGGCCATAGTAAATGAGCAGCAGACTCAGATCATAAGGAAAACTGATGTGACTGTGATTTCATGTTTCTTTGCACTGTTGTCCTATCTCCCTGAGGGGTCAGAAAAAGTAGAAAGCATGGCATTGTGACAAGATAGTGAGCAAGATAATCAACCATTTATTTTCAAAAAGCTTGTTAGCTTCATTTCCAAATTTTTGCAGGAGACAATATTATTCACATATTTAAAAGTTTTTACAATTAAAAATCTCAAATTCATAAGGGGGATGCACTGGCTTTTGAGGTGCTGGGCTACCTACAGAGTCTGAAAAGTTTGTTAACTTGGTCTTAAAAAACATTTTTCTAGAGGTTGTGAAGTGGGGAATCTCCAGGTGCAGAATTCACTATTGCTGGTCATTAGTGCTGCAGGTGCTGCAGGGAAGAGGAGTAACCGGGCTTTGAATGTAGGAATAAAAGCCAACCTAGAGAACATGCACAGCCAACAACTCATCAACTATTTTAATACAATACATAACTTGCTCTCCCTCCCAAGGAAACATATTTGAAATTATGCAAATACAGTAATTTGAGAGAGAGGTAGAGAAATTACATGTATTCAGTGGTAATCAAAAGACCCATATGGTAAAAAGCTTGTTCTTACAAGCACAAAGCAGCAAAATGTGTGAGTGGTTTCAGTTATTTCAGTGGGACATCTTTGTATTTTTAAGATTTTGTGTGCAACTCTTGCAATTCAAGGCCAACTTTGTTGCTCCCAAGGCTGTCAGGTATTGTGCCAGCAGCTGGGCTTTACCTGTACACATTGTTTTGATCAATGGATAAAGAGCCCCTAAGGCCATTTCTATAGTAGCTCAATTCACTTGTATTTGGCTCTTCACTTTAGTAAGACTGCCAGGAATAATGCCATAAAAGAACATTTAACATGGATGGCAAACACGCACACAAATTAATAAATGTTCTTGAAATTGCTCTAATCCAGCAAAGCAAATGCACTAATAGACATGGATGTCACACAAGAAAAATTCAGAACAAAATCTGGCTTATGTTGCTGAATCCAGCAGCCCAACAGGCAGAAGGCAACTGCAGCTCTGCTCCCATGCCCAACAAGCAGCATGAGTTTCCAATAGGCACAGACAGACACACATATACAGCACCCGTACACATAAATACACGGCCAGACAAACTGCAGCAAGCCCCAATGGTCTCATCCTGTTCCCCTTTCTGGCTGATTGATGTATTAGTGGCAAATACACACATACGTATTTATGTAGTGGGGATCCCTCCAGCAGTTGAACTTAGGCACTGTCCGCCCAGTGGCCTCTGTCTGATCCTGCTGCCGCTGGGGTGTGCAAGCAGCTCTGCTGGCCCAGAGCCTCTGTAATTCTGTGCCTGGGAGTACCCTGGAAATACCTCTGGAGTTCCTCTATACACTGTTATTCCTCTGTGCTTCTGTGTGTGTGTGTGTGCAGAAGCCAGCCTTCATCACATAACCTAACAAAATCAACCATGTTAGCTGCAAGGAAGGAACTAGAAATGCACCTGTCTGAAATTGCAATTTAAATCACTAGTCGTTTTTTATCAGAAGAGTCCCCACATCTGCTAACACAAAGACTGGTAAATGAGAGTCACTGACCTCTTCTTCCAAATGCTCTGCAGGAGATTTTCCAGTTTGATGTGTAAGGCCAAGTGCAAAAATAATTTGCCATCTCCAAACCATCCTTGATCTTGAAGTGAGAGATCATCGGATTGTCATCATGGACTGCTGGTAACAAGTGATCCTTTGGGAAGGTGTTCATATGGCAGACTAAATTCTTAGGAGGATCTTGTGTAAGAAAAATTCCTTTTGTTTTGTTCAAGTTTCAATATTGAAGATTAGAACAAGCTGCTGAAAAAAATGTATGTATACTATACCAAGAGGAGGCAATATCTGACCCCATTCTTCCCATATGGAAAGAACAGAGATCACGTCTGTTCTTACATCTCCTTAACCCTGCTTCAGTTCTAAGTTGTGGCATTCTTCACAAAGAGCCTGCCAGGACCTCAGTGTTACCTCTGCCCTGTGGGAACCTGCAGGCACAGTCAGCTTGGCCACTCCATCTCCACTGCCAGCAATGGGGTGAAGGTCAGGCTGTACGGCCAAACCCACAACATCCAAAGTGACCGTGTGTCCTCATGCAGCCACGGTGTCGGCGGCTCCAGCTGCTCTGGAAGGTGCACACAAACAGGGACCCATGTTTCCCCAGGTGGAAAAGCCCTGCTTATTCCCCAAGGGGGTGGCCAAGGACCAGTGTAGGGGAATGGGACAGAAAAATTCAGAAGGATGGACACATAGGCAAAACACAGATGTCTGAAAACTACATCTAGGAATATTTTTCTAGCTTGCTGATGAGTTTAATTATTGTTTTCCAGAAAGTCAGTAAAATGTTCCAAAATGTTTCAAAAGAAAATAATTTCTAAAATGTGAAGATTTGTATTATTTTTTGAGCTCAGTCCATTTGTTAGCTAAATGCGGCCATTAGTTGAGCTGGTTGAAACCTTAAAATGGAAACTTTAAAACAATCCCATAAATATGAAACTAAGCACTATGTCTACAGGAATATATGCACCATTTATTGAACTTATAAACATAAGGGAAATGTATTTGATATAGCTGGCAGAACAGTAATTTCAAAGAGGAAAATGTTTTATGGAAACTCAGAACAGTCAGGACCTGGGAGACAGGTGTGAGTGAGGTTCATATGGAATGCTTGCACTATCTTTTGAATCAAATTCAAGATACTGCAGGAAATTCAATAGACTTCCATATTTTTTTTCAGTGCAAGGTTATCATGGTTTAGGAATTATATTCTCCAATTTAGTACTCCCAGTAAAAGAAAACATGTGATACTTCCCCTCCCTGCTCTCCAGTTGGACGTAAAAAAGGTAAAGTTTGCAGGCTGAGATAAGAACAATATACTGGAAACAACGAGATAAGAAAATGAACAGTAACAACAACAAAATTAATAATAAAAGTACACAAAAGAGAGAGTGATTCACATGTAAAAATGCTCACCACAGAGACTGAGACAATAAACAATACCAGATGCCATGATTTTTTTGACCAAAAGGAACCCCTTGTCCTTGGAAGCAGGGGTCCCTTTTCCCCTGTCTGGAAATGATGCGAGGTGTTACAGAATAACCCCAGCGTCCTAGCCATTGCCCTTACTGGCTGCTTTTAAAAAATGAAGCCTGTCCTGGCCAAAACCAGGAAAAAAGTGAACACTCATCCTGTCATTAAAATAGTCTGACTTTATTAAAAACAGAGTCAGACCAAGCTGTAAGGAATCCTTCCTGACACAGGTGCATTGAGCTGTGAAATAATCTCCCAAGGGAACATTGGACTCCTGGAATGTTTAAGCCTTGAATAAATAAAGGACTCCATGATACCATCTAGAACAATTCTGACAAAGAAAGGGAGACAGGTCATCTATTCCTATGGTTAGTTAGCTATATTGTCACCCTTCATTTACAGGAATCTACTGTCTCAATACCTAAGTCAGGAGAACAGTATAATATTTAACTGTTCCAGAGGTGAACTGAGCATTAAAAGAAGCTGCAGAGAGTTTCAGGAGCTGTGGTCTTCCTCTGCTAACCCACAGTGGTTCTGGTAAGATCAATCAGATTTCATGCAACCCACCCAAGAAGCTCAACACTGAACTGAGAGCTGTGCCCTCCCAATGGCCTGTGTGATGTAAGATAATGGTCTCAGCTTGAACAAACTGTCCCCAACATGAGAAAAAAATCTAATCTCTGCAATGGCACACATGGATTATTCACAGAGAGAGAGAGGCTGAATTGGCTGAAACATGAACTGTTGGAACACAGGTTACAACATGATAGGTTGGTCTTTGTGTAAAAGCTTTTTCTGCCCCTTCAGTATGTATGGGTGGATAGGATTTATTGCCCAGTAAAGACAAAGGCGATCAGCTCATAACACTGAAATAATTATATCCAAAGAAACCTAACTTTTTTAGCCTAACATTTAGCTTACTTGTCCCTGCCACCTGCAACAATTGCTTCTAACTTTACCTGAAAATCTAAAGCTCTCATTGCTCAGAATAATTCACTGATCCCAGCAAGCTGTTTTTTTTTTTTTTCTTTTTTTTTTAACATTCTTTCTTCCATTGACAGCGACTGCTCACACTCCCCCTAAGATGAGTCAATTCAGGTAGAGGACTTTTCAAATCTGCAGAGGCAGATCTTGCTGGAAATTAAAATTAAGAGCCATGTTAAAAAGCAAGGATCATTACCCACAGAATTTTATACTGCTTTACCATCAGTTGAAGTCCACAGATAGAGATAAAATCTGCCTTTCTAAAAATGCAAGCCTCCTCTGCTCCAAGTTTTTGCACTTGGTATAAAAATTATTGTGATGAAAATCCTAACACCTTCACAAAGCAGGTGGTCACCCTTGTGAATTGTGGTGGCTCCTGGCTCTAAAATCTTGGAACATTTTAGTGCCCTGTCATTTTATTTTGAGCTTTCCTTTACCTTTTCAGGAGCTACATTTTGGGTTCTTTGACATTTCCTTACAGTTTAACAGAGAGATCTTAGACATGCTCTTCGTATGGAATTTAAATGTCTTAGCAGGCATGAACAAAAGGTTGTTAGTAAAAGCTCTTGAGCCCACCAGGTTTTTTGCCAATGTTTGACTCCAGTGAACAGTCTATTGAAGAACCAGGATCCCCTGGTGGTTTCAAAAGAATTGAAGCACATGTACACACATTACATTGTGAAAAATAGTAAGGTTTTGGCTGACTTTTTTATGGACTGAACAACAATAACCTGTGGGTGTTTTCAACATTTTATTGAGCAATTCTGTACCTGCCAGAGTCAGAAAGATCTTTTCATTGATTTTAATAGAAGTTGGAGTGGATTGTTAATAAGAAAGAGTTATGGCTTTCAGCTGGTTGTGGCTTCACATAGAAGCACCTTGCTTATAACGGCGTTTCAAGTTACAGTCCTGCGAAGAATATTGACATGAAGTTCTCCAAAGTTTCTTCAACAAAGAGTAATAGCTCTGTATACACCAGTAAATTATAGAAAATATATCTCCATAAATCTCTCCTCAGCTGTTGGTAAGTGTGATAAGAATCATGGTCTTAATGAATGCATTTGAAGTGTTAGCACCACGTATGTATTGAACACTCAACCCCCTGAAAGGTTCCAGTGCTGCAAAGGCAGACAGTTCTGCCAATGCTTTGTTCAACCACAGAGAAAAAAGACACTGTTTGAGATTTCTAAGCTCTGTGCTTTGAGTATAGACTCAAAGCTAAAAATAGCCTTGAGACTACAGAGTCTCAAGCAAAAAATTCTCCCATCTATTGATAGGTATTAATGCTACCTATCTTTATAAATCTATGAAGATGATTGATACTGAAGTGTTTCTAAAGCATTTTGAAGATAAAGCAGAATGCAAATGTTTAATACAGTAGGAGTCCCAATACAAAGAAGCGCCTGCCAAAATGAGCCATCCAGGTGATCCTCAGCCTGGGTTACCACTTTTTATTTGACAGCACAGAATATGAACTCACTCTTCCAATGGAAATATTTATTGATCTGTGCATGGCATCGCACTACAAAGTCTATTCAGGCAGGCTCAGTGTTCCAATGGCTAAGCAGATATTAAATATATGTGGGTTCTATCTACCATACTGAGTTTGGAAGTACTATTTTTCTTGAGTGGACTCAGAGCAGAGAACTTTCAATACAACCAGGGCTACATGGAAAATCTATGGCAAAGCCATATTCTTGAGTCCTGACCCCTAAAGCCCAGCCTAAATCTTCTCACTACAGTAAGAATTTTTACTCTTTCTAAAAGATAAAACGTGTTACTCTCTGTAAAAAAAAAGAAAAAAGTCAAATCAAACTCCCAATTCAACACCTAAACTGTGCAAATTTTATTATTTGGTTTCTATGGATCGTTGGTTTGTTTCGGTGTTTTTTTTTCTTGGTGGTTTTTTTTTTTTTTTTTTTGGTGGGGAAAGAAAAATGATGTGAGGGACCTAAATAAAAAGACATCCTACAGCTTTAGGAAAATGATGAAGTAAAGATTTTGGCAGTAAAAATTACTTGAGATGTCTTCAAATTACAGAAAGTGTTTTGAAATATATTTGGCATATCTTCAATGCATTTTGACAGCTGGAAGCATGCTGAAGAAATTTTTGAATTAATTTCAAATATCACTCTCACCCTTTGTGATTTCTTGAGTGGAGTGGGCTGTAATTTATTTTTAAAGAGTCAGTGTAGGCTTCTAGATGCTGTTAAAGGAATCCAAAATAATCTTTTTGCACCCTGTCACTGTTCAAAGAAAAGGACACTGTATTAATTTAAATACATTTGTGAAAGATTGATTACCCCAATGGAATTTACATAGCTACTTTCACTAATTATTTCTGAAGTTTCACCTATAAGCTGTCAATTTTCCACAGAAGGGAAGCAAAACAGTTTGACTTTTCCTGACAGCAAAGAGCTCTAATAGAACTATAATGAAAACTGGCATCTCACACTCCTTACCTCCCCAATTTCTATACCAGAAGAAAGAGCACTAATAATTCCTCTTTATGGGAGCATTAAAAACCACAGCTTAGCCTAAACAGCCAGTTAAAGAAATCAACAAAACATTTCATTTAATAATGGTTACCTTCAATGTTTTCTCATCCTTAATATTTATCTTAAATTACAGACTTGTCTAACTTTCAAATTAATGATGAATTGGTGGCACTGAATGTATTTGCTCATTTTTATTGAAACTGAAATACTAACTGTCATTTAAAAATGCAAACCCAAGCTTGTTTTTGTCCTTCCTTCCTTCCTTCCTTCCTTCCTTCCTTCCTTCCTTCCTTCCTTCCTTCCTTCCTTCCTTCCTTCCTTCCTTCCTTCCTTCCTTCCTTCCTTCCTTCCTTCCTTCCTTCCTTCCTTCCTTCCTTCCGACACTTCCTTCCGACACTTCCTTCCGACACTTCCTTCCTTCCTTCCTTCCTTCCTTCCTTCCTTCCTTCCTTCCTTCCTTCCTTCCTTCCTTCCTTCCTTCCTTCCTTCCTTCCTTCCTTCCTTCCGACACTTCCTTCCGACACTTCCTTCCTTCCTTCCTTCCGACACTTCCTTCCGACACTTCCTTCCTTCCTTCCTTCCTTCCTTCCTTCCTTCCTTCCTTCCTTCCTTCCTTCCTTCCTTCCTTCCTTCCTTCCTTCCTTCCTTCCTTCCTTCCTTCCGCCACTTCCTTCCGCCACTTCCTTCCGCCACTTCCTTCCGCCACTTCCTTCCTTCCTTCCTTCCGCCACTTCCTTCCGCCACTTCCTTCCGCCACTTCCTTCCTTCCTTCCTTCCTTCCTTCCTTCCTTCCTTCCTTCCTTCCTTCCTTCCTTCCTTCCTTCCTTCCTTCCTTCCTTCCTTCCGCCACTTCCTTCCTTCCTTCCGCCACTTCCTTCCGCCACTTCCTTCCGCCACTTCCTTCCGCCACTTCCTTCCGCCACTTCCTTCCGCCACTTCCTTCCTTCCTTCCGCCACTTCCTTCCGCCACTTCCTTCCGCCACTTCCTTCCGCCACTTCCTTCCGCCACTTCCTTCCGCCACTTCCTTCCGCCACTTCCTTCCTTCCTTCCTTCCTTCCGCCACTTCCTTCCTTCCTTCCGCCACTTCCTTCCGCCACTTCCTTCCGCCACTTCCTTCCGCCACTTCCTTCCGCCACTTCCTTACTTCCTTCCGCCACTTCCTTCCGCCACTTCCTTCCGCCACTTCCTTCCGCCACTTCCTTCCGCCACTTCCTTCCTTCCGCCACTTCCTTCCTTCCTTCCTTCCGCCACTTCCTTCCTTCCGCCACTTCCTTCCGCCACTTCCTTCCTTCCGCCACTTCCTTCCGCCACTTCCTTCCGCCACTTCCTTCCTTCCGCCACTTCCTTCCTTCCGCCACTTCCTTCCTTCCGCCACTTCCTTCCTTCCTTCCGCCACTTCCTTCCTTTTTTTCCTTTTCTTTCTTTTCTTTCTTTTCTTTCTTTTTTTTTCCATTTTTTTCATCATTAGAGGCAGCCTTTCTAGAAGGTCCACAGATAGTCGGTCAAGCACTCAATTTTATTTGCCCAGTTTTAGAAACAGCTTTAGAAAGCTGAAGAACAAACTTAAATGTAATTACTTCCATTCTGTGTATGAAGTTGAATTTAAAAGCAAATTGTTTCTGCAGGAAAAATGTGTCTCATTAAAGAATAATTTACCATATGAAAACTCAGATGTATTTGCTGTCTCAGTGTTCTGCATCTATGCTCTTGTTCCAGGTCTCCCTAGCTCTTTCTTAAGTAGAAGCAGTATAAAGGTATCAGTGATTGACAGACTTCTTTCTTGTAGGCTTTTTTGGGTTTTCTTTTTGGTTTATTTGTTTTGTTATTGTGTTGTTTGGTTTTTTTGTTTGGTTAATTAAATACACAGGCAAATTGAACATAAATAAAGGAATTTGGAAAAGTCTAAGGCTGTAGGAAAACTAAGATCTGACATAAATAATTTAAAGGTTCCTTTTATTTGAAGAGGCAGCCAGACTCTTGGGCTGGCACCTGCCAGAGTTTCAGCCCGTGGGAGAAGAGAGTGCCCAGGGAGTTCTCAGATTGTCCTCATGACTCCTTATCCCTAGGGATGGTGGACTGAAGGATGCATTTGGTCCAGCTGAGATGAGGTTTGTTTTCATTTCATCACAAGCACAGATTCAAGCTCTTTATTTCATGTTTGTGTCATATGTTTTTCTGTCTACTTATCAACCATAAAGATTTTTTTTTATTTCGAAGGAGGGTCTCAGTATAATTAAACAGAGACTAGTTTTTAAATTAATGCAGAATCCAGTACATTTGGTCATAAAAAAATCTGAGAGCGCCACAAGCAATGTACATTTACTTCATAACAAACAAACATAAGCATCCCCTTCTTTTTCTCTTCCAGTCCTGTTTCTCCCTCTCCAAGAGCAGAATGCTGCTTTTTCTGCCCTTCCTGCAGAACATAAATAGGGTTGTCACCAAAACCCCTCTAATGGCCCCAGTGGTGCCACAGGTTCCATCTTCTACCTCACCCAGGGGATGGCGGCTGGCCAACACCTTTTCCAGTCCTACAGAGTCACCATTCTTGTGGCAGCCCATGACAAGCTGTCACACACACTGTGAGAAGCTAAGCCTTCATGAGAGACTCATTTGGGAAAACTGCTGGAATACAAATGTGTTCCCTTATCAAATTGGTCAATAAACCTGTCTTCCCTTCCTCCTCCTGGGGAGGAGGAAAGAGCACAGGCATTCTTCTCCAAAACAATCTATAAAAAGTCTTTTTTTTCTTGAAGAACCCATAGGTAACATTTATTATTTTATTATTTTATTTTATTTTATTTTATTTTATTTTTATTTTATTTTAGTGCATATTTTATGCCTATCCTATTAAAATATCCAGTCTAGAAGGTTCTCCATGTGACGGTCGACCAAGTTAAATAAATCTCATTACTTCTCATGTAAAATGATAACTTACTAGGTAGTATACACTGCATCCATTTGTTCTTGTAGGCAGCTTTGCTTTGCAGTATGAAACATATGTTGTGATGCAGCCAAGACCCTTTCACCTTGCCCTTCTCCACAAACTTCATGTAAATTATCTAAGATTTCAAATGGTCTGTAAGGAAACATCCTGGGGCTCTCATTTTGGAGCATAAGTCCTTCTGCCAGCCTTTCATCTTGATTTCAGTTTGTTGCATGTACATTTATTTGACATCCAAGAGCATTTCTGACCCCTGGGCATCTCCTTCAATGTGTTCCTAGCACATGTTCTCCTGGATGAAGCCTACAGAACAGCAGTTGGACCCTTCTCGTGTCCTCCTTTCTTTCCCTCTCCACACTGCCAGAGACCCCTGAGCCAGGGGATGATGAGAGCCTGTGGAGCACTGCAGTATCCTGGACCTTTTCGTGCTGAGTATCATGTGAGATTTAACACACAACCAACATGAATAGATAGATACATTTTGAAAAATTAAAGCCTGTATCTCCCTCCACATCTCTCTGAGCAAAGTATCTGTAAGTGTTCTTGTACAATTATGTCAGCAAATTGTTTCAGGCTTGCCAAGGCTAGAGGATGAAATCTACAAAGTCATCCAACTAAAGTCCATTTTAAAAACAATGTATTTTGTTAATTTATTTTTCTGAATTCTGCTCTCTGCTCACCTCCAAAATCCACCTATGCAATATGGCTGAAGACGAGCTTGCCAGGGAAGATTTAATATATCATATGAAAGAAGGTATTTTCAAAAGGGGGAAAAAACATTCAATCCAAAAACTTAAACTCTTCCTAGAAGAGAAAATAAAATGAAATCAAAGTAAGCAGAATCACAGCAAAAAAAAACCCTGAAAAACACCAAACCAAACTGACTCAAACTGAACCAAACCAAAGCAAACCAAAGCAAACCAAACCAAAAAATCATAACAAAGCCCAAAACAAGCCAGCCTCAAGTTTGAAAAAAATAATGCTAAAGAAAATTTGCTGATTTTGGTTTTAACACAGAGCTGAAGATGCTTCCTAAAACTAGCAGGTAACCTGAGTCCCTTGCCCATCCAAACCTGCCATGTGATAGACACTTATCATGAGCTCTCTGTGGGGCTGTCGTCTCTCCTGGCTTGGACAGGAGCAAAAAGAGCAATCAACTCAAAAGATGCTTGCAACATGGGGTGCATCACCCCATTTTGGGCAGTGTTTCCCAGAACATTGTATTTTTAAATACTAAAATAAATTTGCATACATAAAATGTTATTTTTTGTCCCCAGACTGTGTATTCTAACTCAGCCCATGACAAAGAGATAGGAGCACAAGCCTCAGCTTCCATGTGGACTCCAGCAATAGTACTGTTATGGAAAGGTGGGTGTGGGAAAGTTATTTTTGCCATGCCCCTTTGACTAGTTAATTTTAAAGTTTTCTTTAAAAATAACTTCACAGTAGCACATTTCAGGAGCTGCCATGACAGAAAGTCAGTTGGACAATACATGCTGGAGTACGTGCATCCAGATATTTCTGTTTCCTTTGGCTTAAGACCTCGGATCTTCTGTGGAGTTAACCAGCCTGCCGCCATACATTGCTGGGTGAATCTTTTTTTAAATTAAACACACTTAAATATATCACTTACCCAAGTTCTTCCTGCTTTGTTTCATGTTTTAAAGCCCACTGACCTTTAAACACTTGGAGACACCTCTAAAGAATTGGAAGGGAGCAGACTTTTTCACCTTCTCCCCACCCGAGAGAAGCACTGGAAGGAACAACAGATCAGTTGGAGTTGTTTCACTTTGGAATTGTCACTGTCATCCTGATTAAAACACTCAGCAGATTTTGAATCTCAACCAGCAAGAAGCTTGATTTCAGAGGTGCCAGCTGACCTCAGATGAAAGTGGGAGTTGTTGGTTCAGCTATTCAGTGTAAATTTTGAACTATCTGTTGAAATTGTTTCTGCTGAAAAGTTGAAATGTGTTACAGAGATAATACCATGTTCCATCCATGCTTGCTTCACTTCAGCCTGTGCTGAGTGAAAAAACATCAGTGACAAGAATTAAAAGCAACCAAAACAAAACAACAAAATTGAGCAACATATACAATGTCCTGTTTCTAGATCCCAGTCAATTTACAAAGGCCACTGGAAGAAGAGAAAGAATGATCAGGTAAGAGCATAAAATCTAGTTGGAGAAGCACACAGGCTTGAAAAGAGTATGTGTCTTCCTTAAACATTTGTGTGTCTGTGACAAGTTCAGAATTGGCACCTCCTGGCAAAGTCAAAGTAAGGAGCAAGATCATGACATCGTGGTACTGTGAGGGGTCTTTGCATGACCCTGCAGGTGTGTTACACAAAGTGCTAAAAGTGAAGGTGAGGCAAGTCCAGACTTGTATGTGTATATCAACAAAATAATTGTCACATTCTAGTCTCTGTTTTTCCTAGGATTGTCTGATAATTGAATTTTTATTTTGCCATGCTGGACTGTAAGCTCAGACTGACTTGCAGGGCATGTGCCCCTCCCCAATCCAATTTTTGCAATTTTTCCCAAATGCAAAATCCTGTAGGATTCTGAAGGTATTAATTTATCAAGTCAGCTTCTGTTTTCAGGAGACTCAGAATTCTCACTCTGAAATCTTCCTTTACTGTGGCTCCCTGGAGGACACAGTAAAGCACCTGCTTCTCAGAGTGCCCTCCCAAAAAATGTTCTCCCCCATCAACCTCCATTTCTGAAATTGCTTGTCTTAGTAAAATTTTTTTTCTTCTAAGAACTGAAAATTTTATATTTATATAAAATTGTGCAAAAAAAACCAATCATCAAAAAGAAGTCTTCAGTGTAGCATTTGGCTGTCACCTAGCAGTGAGGTAGGGGCTGCTGTCACCCCCTTGGGAAATCTCACCTGAGTTATAACTTCCTGCCACATTTGCTTTACTTCTCATTTGTTGTTTGTCCTCAGAACCAAGATGAATGGCCATGTTCAGTGTTGCAGCACTGTTCCTCTTTCCTTGATCAGCATCAACCAATATGGTATCACAAAAATTGCATCTTGAGGCCTTCAAGGCAGACTCCAGAAATGTACTGGAGTTCATAGGCCATCAAATGAGGCATGTGACCAGATCCTCATGTTTCCTGTCTGTGTTAAACCAGATTTAGTGGCATTATTATTTTTTTTTGATATTTCACAATACCTTGGCAGAAATGTCCTTTATTGAAGGATCTTCTCACTTAAATTGCTCATTTCTTTCTGCTTGGCACTGTCCCTTGCTCAGCATCTTTTATCCTCAGTGGCCTAAATCAATTGTTCAACCTTCTTTGACCACAAATAAGACATTTCCTCAATATTTGAAACTTTTTCACTGACTGAAGCAGTCAGTGAAATTCCATGTATTTCATAACTGAATGCTTTTTGGGAAGTTCCAATCTTGTCTACATTTTTTCAATTTCCATTCTGCCTATTCTTAAATCCAAAGCAAGTGCTTTCTATGCTGTTGCCAAATAAGAGGTGAACAAGGTTCCTCTCTTTGTGCTGATCCCCGTCAGTTCACTGACTATTTTATTCTCTGTCTCTTGCACAAAGTTTATAAATCTCCCAGTGCAAAAGATAAAGGCCTATTCCTTAGGCCTCTGTGCATCATAGTCCCCCCTGAATATTCTGTAGGGCTCATCATACCTGTCCCTGATAGCTTTAATCCACATACCAACAGCTTACTTGTATTTAGGGACAGAGACTGATGCAGGCTGTGATTCTGACTGCTTAAAGGACTATCATCTTAGAATGGGTGTGTGTAATGCAAGGCTATTATTTGAAGCAAACAAAGTGCCTGAAAGGAAGGCACATTGAAATAGAAACAAAGCCTGCACTTCTTCCCTGTTTTTTAAAAGAATTTTTTGAAAGCCTTTGCCACAGACAAAACCACACAGTTATTTTCTCACAGCTGTAATTACACCTCACTGTTGCACTAGCTGAACCACCTCATGTGGCTGCAGGAGAAATATTAGAAGAACCTATAACGTGCCTAGTGCTTTTATATTCTATTTTATCCTTACCCCTGAAGAAGTCCGACCTATGAGAATTGCTGCTGTACTTCTAACTGCAAGGTAAGCTGGAAACCTTGATCATTTCAGGAGATGAAACCAAGCAGCAACCTATTCATACAGTTTAAACCGCACCAACCGAAGCTTTAATGACAGATTTTGTGCAACAGAAAAGGTTGCAGCAGCATCATAGCTTCCTATTGTTTTCCACCTAGCTTAAAATGAATGCATGCACCCCTTGAGCAGGAGGTTTCAAGCATTTTCAGTACACAGAGGCAGTTTTGCAATGTTAATCTGGATAATCAGTGAGTTTCATAACAACTTCACCCTGAAAGTGAGGAAAAGGGATACAGCACCAAGTTCTGTGCAGAAGATAGTTCAGACTATGGGTCCAGATGTTTTGTACCTGTTCATTGATACAGCAAGTGAGTCAGAAAGACTAACAAAATATTAAATAGTTTAATGTCCTTGATCACAAATAATGATTTCAGCTGCTGGGACTTAAGCAAAACAAATGTATTCCAAAACTTTTCTGAAACTTACAGTTCGACTTTATGGCTACTACAAAAAAAAAACCAACTCACTCTGGTTATCTTGAGAGAGAAACCCCAAAGATACTGTAATCTTTGGTTTCATGTTTTTTATTGGCATGCAAAAGGACATTCACTTCAACATTGCAGGACTGCAAAATTCTGTCGCTTCAGATACTATTCTAGAAGTTTAAATACACAAAAGAAAGACAGAAGTTCTGCACTGAGAAATGGAAAGAACTCACAGTGGTTTGCACCTGGCAGGAAAATGCAGAGATATTATCACAGTTTGGAGGTACTATGTTTTGCCAGATGCCATTTCCGTGCTCATTATCAAAGAGCTCCAGGATACACCAAAGCTTGCAAGAAAGATCAGGTTTTGCTTCCATGTCCAGTAGACAGACATTTTTGCTGCTTTTTTTTTTTTAACACAGACTTCTTTTTTTTTCTCTTTTACTTAGAGGACATTTACAAAAAATCTCTGAGCATACATGGCTTTCAAATTTATCTTGATGTAATTTGTGAAGTAAGGGACTATTTTCTGATCCAGATGGAAGCTAGAAGGCGTTACAAAAGACTATTGAAATCAAGCTGTTGTATTTCAACAAGGCACAAAAACATCTGTTCTTTGTTGGCCAAGACACAACTAATAAACATTATTATTAGGTAAGCATCCTATTGTGCCTGTCATCATACATGTCAATCTCTGCATAAATTAGGAGTCTAAACCCAACAGCAGGGAAAGAATTAATTTCTGAGAAGCGTGGGCCAAAATAACATTTATGCTTGTCAACCACCACCACAATCTCACATCATCCTTTTAGTCAGTCTTAAAGGAAAATCATTCAGGAAGCTTAAAATAATTTAGAAAAACTTCTCTATTCTCAGTATCTCGATGTTTGCTGAAAGAGACCCCTCAGTTAAAAAATTACCATAGGTTTTTCTGCATAAAGTTGAAGGAAAATTTATGGGACTAAACCTCTGCATGTTCTGAAAATGTCATCTTCAGCACACACTATCTGATGCCAGCAGATTATTCAACCCTAGAAAGTAATGATATGGGTGAATATTCACATACCCTTGACTATCCTGGATTTGCAGAGGTTACAAGATCTTTGACTGTTTAACAAAGACCACTAGCAATAAATCACCACAAAGGTTCTTTTGTGAGATTAGGATCACTTTACTCAATTCAGACCTCTACGTGACACGGGAAAGTACAGCAGAAAATGAGTTACTTTTCTTTTCAGTACCGAGCAGAGCACTATAAAAGCAGCTTTTACATTTATTTCAAGATCTCAGGATTTCTTCTGACACTGCAGCAGAGTGAAGTTTAAAAGAGGCCCTTTATACAGCCATTTGTCAGTCCAGGTGGCCTGGCCATGCAATGATTCTGCAATGTTTTTTCTCAGGCTGTCCCTTCCTTGTACTTCAATTCACACTCGAGGCTCAAGGACAAAGCACTTGCCTACCATTGCTTCCCCAGTCTGCTTTTTTTAGACCTTTGATTTTGGAAATTGTTAATCAGTTTGAAAGAGCACACTCCTGCAGTAGCTTTGGCTTTCATGTTTCTTGAAGGAATATTTTATTTCTTAATGTAGTATGTAGGACATAGCCTAAACTAAGTAAATATATTAACTGAGCAACTTCCCAAATGGAATAAATCCCAGTAACTGCTTGCATATGCTGAAGATATAACGTTTCAGGCTTCAAACCCCTATCCCAGTGACTGTTTTCCAGGAAGGTAAAGCCTCTTTCCAAGTTGTTTCCCAATGGCATCATTTACCCAGGAAGCAGGAAATGTAAAGACTAAGATCTCATCAACCAGCTGGGTCTGATCTCTCAGGACCCAGATAAAAGGTCAAAATCTGAGTCTCCTCATACTTCTGCTAGCGTTAGGTCACTATGAACAGGGAAGGCAGATTCAGAAAGCTAAAAGAAAAAAAAAGAAAGAAAGCCTCTCACTATACTCATGCTGAGGTTTAGTAGCTATTCCATCTCAATGACACTGCTTTAATCACTTCCAAGGTGTTTTATGCCTTTTATGGTTCTTAAGTGTTGGATCCTAACATCTGGTTTTTCTGGGAAAATTCAGATAATTTCAACAATTATGTCTTTGATTACTGGCCTATAGAAAATGAACGAAAGCCATCCAAGTGACTCACAGAATTCCTTCCGTTAACTACACAGAGCAGGACACTGGGGTCGTCACTTCTCAGTTTTAGAGCAAAGAAAAACCTCTTGTACCACAGACATTTTTTCATAGAAATCCTTTCTTTGGGATTTGTTAATCTTCTGGGGAGCAAGGGCCCCAGAAAGAGAATGTAAACAATAATTATCAGCTGCTGTGAAATGCAATAGGTGCACCTGTGATTGGCTCATGTACCATGTGTACAATTAAGGGCCAATCACAGGGCAGCTCTCTGGAACAGAATAACAGAGAACTCTCTTGTTTTTAGATTCTATTCTATTCTTAGCTTAGCAGCTTCTGCAACTTGTCTCTCTCCAGTCCTATTAGTATAGTCAAAATGTATTATATATCATATATTAATAAATCCAGCCTTCTGATCATGAAGCAAGATTCTCGTCTGTCTCTCTCACCCTGAGGAACCCTCATCAAGTCACTGTAATACTCTTGTACATAGCAACCATGTTTTTGGGAACTTGTACATTCTTTTGGTTACTTTCACTATGTGATATTAAACCAGTTTCAACTTCATTAACTTCAAATTTGAATCATCTCACATATTCCATGGATGTAGCCTTTTGTGCTTCTTTGTACTCTGCCTTGATGCCCATTTGCTCACTGTATTTACCACGTGTGAATCCAGCCTTTGCTTCATGCTGCTGAGGAAGGCAGAGACAATGCCCTCTGCAGGGTTTAGCTGCTTGATTGAATGTGTGTTAGTATTTCAGTAAGGATGATAGAAAGCAGAAAGATTTTGAGGAGTCTTGAACCCTATGGACCACTCCAGGTTAGGAGCTGCTGGCACATTGTGATACTGGTGCCAGTGGCTTTTCACCACCTCAGGGAGTGAAACATTTCCCTCTTTCCCTAGTGTCCAAGGTCAGGAATACTTCTATTCTTCCACAGTACACTCTTTTTGTGATAAATACTTGTTTGCTGTCTGGGTCAGGTTTCAATCCCCTCATTTCCCTTTCTTCTGTCTTGTATGGATGAAAGTAAAGGATACTGGAGCAGCATTTATCTGGAGTAACAGAGCTGGTACCCTCAAAAGCAAAGCTGGCATTTACTTACACTGGGTGAGACAAGGGAAACAGCTGCACAATGAAACAATGTGTCTCTTCTGACTTTATACTAAAAATCACATTCTAATATTATCTTTTGCCTAAGAGACCCTCAAAAGATACCATTACTGGAGACTGATATTTGTCATCTGCTTCTCACATACCATATTCCCTCTTCATACTTTTCTCTGACCTTGCCAGGAAGAACTTCCCATAAATTTTTCAATCATGAGCTATTGCAAAAGCTCTTTAGATCACCACAGTCAACAACAGTTACAGAAATTATGAGACTCTCAGAGTCTTTGAACCCTGGCAGAGTTCCCCTCTGCAGAATGACCAGCGGCAGCTATAATCTCTTCTAGCCAAGGGGGATGCTCCCAAGGAGGAGTCTTGTGCAGGCTTAGTATGCTGCAATGCCAGGATTAACACTGGCACTTTTACCAGTCATGCTTAATGTCCAGGGGAAACTGGACTCAAAGGTCTTAACCAGGATCATGAAATTCTGATGGGGATGGACCCCAATGTCCCAAACAAATAAGCTCTGCATAAGTAAAACTCCACCCAAAACATAAATATCGTTCTGGGCAGTACAGAATGTGGTTTTTGCCTTCTACAACCCCAAGAGCTACTCATCTCTCCTGTCACAAAATTAATCTAGACTTCTAGACCAGTCTTCTCAACATCCTCTCAGACAACAGAGGAAGATTTTTCCACAGTCAAAATCATTTAGTGCCAGACAGACGTCTAACAGGCAGGATGCATCGGGCGTGTTGTTTCCACAAAAGGTGGTGACCAGACAGACAGCTCGAGGTAACAGACCCAGCACTTTGACTGCCAAAGTTAGGTGAATGCCATTTCCTCACAGGGAAAGCTAAGAACATTGCAAAGCATGTAATTTATACTCCACTTTCCAGTATGGCAGAAGAAAAAATAGGGTAATTTGAGTATTAAGAAGCCAGACTCAGTAAATGTTTCAAACCTTATTAATTTATCTTGCCGTACATAACTAGGAATCAACAGTGGGTGTCACTGGGGAAAAAAAACAAACCAAAAAACCCCCCAAACCTAAACAAAAAAAAAAGTGGTTTAGATTTGAAAGAGGTGGAGCTATGCAGTACAGATGGAGGCACTAAAAAAATCTGAGAAGCAGTGTTTCTCTAAACATTTCTCTGCTGTTTATAGTGTTGAATGGGTAATTCCATGTATCTGAAGGATGAAATTTAGGACATACAGAGGACATGCAGTCTTATGACATAATTCCTGAAGCACCAGGATGAAAAATAATACAATTTCCTTTTGAGATTTTTCCTTATCCAAATATATTGGGCTTTCAGACAAGAATGACTCCTTAAAGAGGACAGTAAATGAGAGGATATCAAGGTAGGGAAAAAAAAATCTTTAAATAAAAATTTAGTTCATTCTTACTTTACAGAATATTTAAAAGCACCATAGCATTTTACTGTCTGTTCTAAAAATGACCAAGAAGAGACTGGAATTACTTTAGCTGGTAACATAGAGAAAACATTGTGAAGAAATAAATGCAAGCTAAGTAAAAGCAAAGTAATATTTTGTACACCACAACTATAATCAGAATCTGGCATTGGTTTATTCAAATTTTGCTTTCTTGGAAGCAAAGCTTACATGTTTGTAAACATCAAATTAAACATTGCTTAATTTTACAATTTCCTAAACAAATACTTTTTTACCCAGAAGGGTATATGCAGACCCATCTATTTGTGTCACAGTTCTCCTGTTCATCTGTGCTTCAATATTTTTAAAACAATTGGTTCCTGTACAATTTTTAATGGATCTTAAAAATTTCTTCCAATATTGTGCAAGTCATAGGCAAGGCCATTTTAAAGTGTGCACTTCCTTACATATTTTTTTATTAGTCCTTAACTAATGCAACTGTGAAAAACTATACATTTTCAGGAAAATGTTTATATTTTGGTCCTGTACTTAAAGACCTTCTATAATCAAGTTGTTTACATGAATTTGAACCACAAGCATGTACACAACAAAACCACTATACCAATGTTTCTTGGTCTATGCATAAAAAGTATGTCTTCTACTTACACTAAAACATACAAAAAATAAACTACAAAAATTGTTTACACTTGATTTCAGCAAAAAAAGCTTTCTTCAAGAAAAATGATTCTTCTTTTTTTCAGCCATCAAAAAAGGAATGCAAGTAAACAATAAATACATGTGCTTTCTCCATATAGACATATTTACACTTGAGTCTTTGGCTTATGTTTAAGTTTCTTTATAAAGATCTTTATGTGATCCAGCCATCATTGCACATTAAAACAAAATAAGCCAGTTTTTCTTTGACTATATATAATATATATATGCAACACTTGAAACGTATAAAGAATGAACCTTACTATCAATCTGCACTGTTATTGTACTTTAACAATGTATCAAAAAGAAAAAAATTAATACCATATAGGAAATATTGATACATGCAACAGATGGTCGCTCTACTGTATCTGAGAGACGGCTGCATATACACACACGAGAAGGTCCTAATCTGAGCAAATCTCTTCTGACTCTGCTTTTCATTAAATAGTATTTATGTGGCACTAAATGTTCATACTGTATACAAGCATAGAAACAGATTGAGTTCTTTTATTAAGATACACAACTTCATAAGAAAAATACTTTGCATTTAAAATTTAAAATCCCTCCCACCCCCCTCTTCCTCTAAAATCTTTCTTCACAGGATCAAGAACTGTTGTCAAAACAGCTTATTGAGATTCATATATTTGGTGAACTTCGTCACATCCTTTCCAACTAAGAGGATTCCAGGTACTCCAGTGCAACATCATAGCAGAAACGATATTGCTCCTTTAAGGGGGAACAGAAAAAAAAGTTACATTAAAATCTAAAACCTTAGCAGCAATATCTATAACCAAGAACATTCTTTGCTAACTAGTAAACCAGACAGGCTTGGATTTTCTATTTTTCCCCCCTATTACACAAGTACATTACAGCTGTGATTTAAAAACTCAGCCTAACCAATGAAGGGGAAAAGGACCCTGGCTATGGAAAGTAATGATGTGCTTCTCTGATTTTTTCAGTCTCTGAATTGGTATATCAAACATGAAAAGCTCTCGTCTCAGTCAGAGCATTCTTGCAGCAAAAGCACCTTGACTCTGATACACCACTTCTACTTGAGTTAGCTGATATTGAGCAGCAACTGGTGCAGGACCCCAAGCAGCCCTGTGTCCAGAGCCCATTGGTACAGTCCCATTGATGTGGCATCCAAAAGATCAGATGAACATTTAAAAAAGAATTCAAAAATCTCATTGTGGTTATTATTTCTCCTCAACAGTTCTGCTGTTGAGAGCTGATACTGGGAGACAAAGATGAGGAAGGAGAGAGGAGAGGGGAAGAGGAGGAAGAAATAAAACCAAGGAAATTAATTTGATGTCTATTGTCCTTAGGACTTGAAAAATGAAATCTGCCCTTGTGATTTATTTTTGTTTTCACGGGAAGACAGTGTGATGCACTAACAGGAAGTTGTGGAGATGTCTTAAAGGCTTTATTGCACTGCTCATTGTTATCTGATCCTGTTGGTGAATGTAGGGCACATGACACTGCTATATAGTGGTTTTCCTGGTTTGTTTTCTAACTAACAGCTCAACAGATTCTGCTGTTCAAGAGTTCTGAGTAAAAATCCATACAGTACAAACACATAACTAAAAAAAATACAGCAACTTCAGTGTAAAGCTGCAGTGGAATTCAGGACTATTTTGAAATGCAATACAAGTTTGTGGAGCATTTATCAAAAACAAACACAATTTACCTCAGCCTCCCTTTAGAGTGACACAAAAAAATTTCCATGTGATCTGACCTGTTTTCTTGACAGCAGTGAACTGAAACTCAGGCAGCAATTCAATATGTTGTGTCTCAGATATCTATGGCACAGGAGAATGCAAAGCATGTGCAGCAAAAGCAGCAATACCTAGCTCAGTGTCTCTGCTGCCACAGCATGTTCTATTTGTTAACATATTAACCATCTTCCGTATTTATGCACTGGCAAGGGATGCAAGTGATGCATTATGATTAAGAGAATCATGTCACAGAAGCTATTTGATATTACGCAAACACTGACACCTGAAAAAGGGGAATATGGGAAGAGGCAGATACAGCCATTTTGCACCACATGCAAGTTCACAGGGTCAGAAGCAATTTCCACTATGCGTTAACTAAAACATGTTTTTAATTTCAATTGGCATTCCTGATTTTTATGCTGTAGGCAGCCATCTGGCTGAAAAGTGACACTGGCAGCTGGCAGTGTGAGACTCAAATGGCAGGAACTCCCAAACACTATATAACCCGCTTTCATTCACCTACAAAAAGGAAAAACATCTATGTGGAAGAAGTTTTTAAGGACTTTCCAGTCCTTAATATTCAGTTTTTGTTGGAGAGGCAAACATTCAAATGGATAGGCACTCATACTGCGTGCATAAATATTAACCAGAAGATTCAATGTTATTTTGAGTTCTGGCAATGTATGTATGGATATTTAATTTTGCAGTTTTGCTAATTCAGGCTCATATTGTTTGTATTAGTTTATTGTTTATATTGTTTATTATTTAACTGTTGGATTCAATGATCTTAAGGGTCTCTTCCAACCTAAATGATTTTATATATTTGTTTGCAACATACTAGATCCAAATGTTTGATTTCAAAGTTCTGAGGTATCATTTTGACTACTACATATCTGAGTAACAAAGACTGTCAGTATTCAATACAACTTTCAAAGCAGCAGTTTTTACTAAGGGGCAAAATATTCACAGCTCCAGCTAGGAATCTGTACTACACAGCTTAATTCTACCAAGGAGAAATGCCTTGCTCTCTAAAATTTCAAGGTAGCTTGTGTGAATGCAGCCTGCTGCAACTTCCTTTCAAACACACCGGCTTATTTTGGGAGATTAAAGTGCATTCTGTTAACTCAGAATGCTTTCTGTGGAAAGCATGCAACCATGGTGAGAAAGGTAGTGTAAAATGCTTAGCCTGTCCTCTCATGATGCTGACTTGCATTTACACAGTAGCTGTCCTTTCTTCTTCTGGCCCACAGTAGGTTTGCACTGGTTTTGTGGGCACAGGACTGAAAACACAGCTCATGCAACGAGGCAGCCTCTGGCTCCCTGGCAGTTTGCAGGAACCCTGCGGGGCTGGTGCTTACCGGAGTTTCTACCATGTTGGGCTTGCTGTTCCTCAAGGTCTTCACGGCGTGGAAAACGTCCACCACATTCTGCCTTTTCACCATCTCAACCACGATGCCGATGGCACAGAACATCCCGCTCCGGCCACCGCCGTTTCTGTATGCAAGGAAAAGAGAGTTAAGTGCCACTGTGGCCTAAGACAGCATCCAAAACTTCCATTTCAGTTCTTTCAAAATAGCACTCATTTCAGTTCTTTCCCTCTGTAAGCACGAGTGATTCCTGAGTCCCAGAGGGAGACCAGACTTGAGCAATCTCTTTGCAGCTCCAGGGGGTTTGGTCTAAGACATTTACTTTTTCTGACCTTCCTCTCAATTACTGCTTTTGAATTCTGCCCTTACAGCACATCATGCTGCCCAACTATGTTTTAAGTCTAAATTACACATGCAGTAGAAATAATTAAAAAAAACCCCTAAACCTAAATTCAAGGGCAAGTAGTTAGAAATAATTAAAACAAATTCAATGCCAAGTACATTTTCCACTTACTTCTGGAAAGACACTCACTTAACTTATGAAATGAGGATTATTCAACCAGATATGCTAAGGCATCACTGATTTAATAACTTGTTGACCTTTGGGGACACTTCTGAACTATTTTAATCTAATTTCAAAGAAATTAAGGTAGGTAATTTTAAATTAAAATTATTAATTTTGAAGTGGTATAAGCAGAAACAGGTCACTAGTTAAATCTGAACATTTAAACAGAGGTCTTTTCTTCAGAGTAAGGAGACAGATTGACTACTCTCTGCTTAGGGAGAAGAAGATACCATCTTTTCAAAACTCCCAAACTAACTCCCATTTAGGTGTCAGGTAAGCAGCCAGCAGCCATTTACTAACAATAGTTTTAGTATGGTGTGCTGTAATAGAGCTTTTTTTCAGATTTCATATATCCATAGTTTTCAGTTTAAATCTCTCAAGATACTGTAGGTTTCCCTTTTGAGAAAAAATGTAGCAAATTCTGTGCAAAACAGACATAAAATCCCCCAATTTGGCACCTATAAAAGACTTCCTTACTGAAACCAGGCAGAAGAAATAGATCTGTACATGTCTTGCACCTGAAAATCATGCTATTATGCACAGGTGACAGTATACACAGTATCACTGTAGTATCACACTCAAAATACTCGTTCCTTGACCTGACACAGAAAAATCCAAAGGCTGAACAAAAGCCTACAGTGATAGGCAGCAGTACTTCTTTTTTTTTTTTTTTTTCATTAGAAAAGTAACAGGTGCAGGTGCAAAAGAAGGTATCCATAATAACACTGTTTAAATTAAAACCAAGAATTCATTTATAAGAATTTATTTGAAGAGCAGCAGTTGACTTTCTCCAAGTTACTCACAGGCAATGGATGATGGTCCGGCCCTCCCCTTCTTCACATTCCTCTTGCCATTTTTCAACCTGGAGAATTAACTTCAGGAAGGATCTCTTGGAAGCTGGTACATCTCTATGAGAAGCCCATCCCAAATACTGGAATTGCTGCACCATCAGATAGCCCTCTTGTGGCTGAGGAAAATCAAAGAGATTTAGGTCAAAATGGCACCTTTACATCTTGGTTTAGGAAAACAAAGCATAAAACTAGCATGAAACCTAGGTGTTTATATTATGGAGATTTTAAGGTGTGTACATTGCATGGTATGGCCTCCTGGAATTTCTACCACCTGAGCTAAAGGAAAATGTCAGAAAAGGGTAAAAAAGGAAACTGTATTGAAGACCACATCACAGTTTATTGATCACAAATGTAACCTGTCCTGAATTCTAAATCAACAAATACCCTAGATTCCATATGCCAAGATTGCTTAGCAATCAATCAATTTAAAACATCACTATTAAATTCTTAGACTCGCAGAAATAGAGGGAGATACATTTGGCCCCTACTCAAGATCTGACCCCATTAAAAATGAACAACAAGTAATACTGGTGCACAAACATGACTACTGTCCTTGAAGTCTTCCCTTTGTGACAGACTATAATAATCATGACAGCCTTGCTGCCAGTCTCTGAGCCTTCCACGTGCTAGATGTGACACAGGGAGAGCTTTGAATAGAATTTGACTGTCACAAGAAAAGCCCCAATAACAGGAAGAATAAATACTCTATCTACTTTCTTGAAGCTGAAGATGACAAGTAGGAATGTGGATTTTAGAAAAGTAACAACAGAGCAGAGAGATTTTTAAAAGCAAGGCTTATGAGCAAAAGGACATAGGAGACAAAGAGAAGAGTAGAAAATCAAATCATCATAAAAAAAGAAGAAATGGAAAAAAATAAAATAAGAAAAAAAAAAAGAGGAAGTCTCAAAATAAAAGAAAAAAGCGCTATGGCGTAATATTTGCCAGTGTGCCCACACCTTTGTTTCCTGTAGTTTCCAAAAACAGCTGAAAATGTTTTTTGTAATTCTGAATATTAGCAAAAAAAAAAAAAAAAAAAAAAATACTAGCCACATGGAAAATTATCTTTGCCCTCTGATAAATGAAAATGTGACAAAAATAAAAGAAAACAAAAATAAAACAAAACACATGAAAGATCTTTGTGTACACAGTAATTATTTTTCCCCACAGTTATCTTTCAAGATTAATGAGAGTTAAACATATACTCAAGATACACTAGAAATCATGATAAGTTCAGTATTGGATGAATCATAAAAAGCAGTCATGGTAAGTAAAATAGGGATTGCTGGTTAATTGTGCATAGACTGGTGGCACAAGTGTCTGTAACATTTTGTGGTGGGAAATATAAATAAGCAATTCATAGAGGTGAGCTAAAGAGGAAACACTGTATGGCAGAGTTTAAGAAGATGCTGCAAGAGTGTGGAACACTATGAGACAATAAAAAGATAAGATGGTCTAAGGTATGAAATAGCTGACTAAAATGCAAGAGTGGCACTTCTACTGGAGTTGAGAAAAAGATGATAACTGTAGGTTGAGGCACAGTGGTGGCAGAACCCACTAGAGGCAGAGGAATTTTCAGGGTTTTATCACACTCTGCTTTGCAGGGTGCCACAGTCTGCCTTTCCTGTTGTGGTTTTCACAACTTAGGCTGACAAGGTGCTGGTTGTAAAATCAGCCTCAGTGTTTCTGTTCGTGATTCACCACAGAAAACATTTTACCAAAGCTAAGAACTTAATACCTGTCAATACACATTCATTACAGAGATATTTCTTTTACTGTACACCAAACAGAATACAGAATACTTCTCACACATCAGGGATGAATGTCTCAGAACAACATCCATTCACCTTAAAGCTCTCTCTGCTTATTGCAGAAAAGTACTGCAGCTGTAGAAAAGTACTAGAAATCAGTATTAGATACTAATACTTGACTGACTTTTTTCTGGATAATGTCTTACGAACATTAGTACTTTACTATTATTAAAAATTAAAAAGCACAAGAGCCAAGAGAGCATGAAAAATGAAATATTTTTCTGTCACATTTTGTTAGAATAATCCTTACTCTTGTTAGATTGCATATCCTGAAAATTCTGTTTATGACGTCGCAGTCCATGGAGCACGACATGCATTCTACTTGGATGGGGCCGTACCGCAGTATCCCTTCCTCGGGCCAGTATTGTGGGCAACCCTGTGACAGAGCAAAACATCCATAGTTAAATGGTAAATTACAACTCAAGCATTGCCTTATTCCACTGCAGACATCTCATCTAACCTTTACTGAGCAACTAGTGTTGATTAGTTGCTGTAGAGCAGAGAATAATTGTAAAGTCATGCACTGCTCCACATTTTCATTATGTGGTTAATCCAGAACGATTAAAGCATGTGACGGTACATGGAAAACTCGAGCTCCAAACTAACCTGTGCTAAGTCGACTTCATTTAACATCACAAGAGAAGTACAGCCATAGTCGTACACTAATCTCCAGAAATCTTTCACAGTGTTTGGTAAAGGATGTTGTGTGACGATAAAAGCTGCCGGCTGCCTGTAGCTCTGTAAAGGCAATCAATTTTGTTAGTACCACTATGGGAAGTACTTGAATTCTACTGAAACAGAACAAAACATAAAAATGGAAAAAAGATGTGAGAGCAGTTGCTTCATATATCACTGAGGATGTAAATGTTAAAAACATATTATCATCTCCAATAAAGACAAAGAGGTTACTCTGCTCAGGTCTGCCTTCTTCTTGGTTACAGAACAAGCCCTGTGTTTTTACACTCAGATATGCTCTGGGCACTGAATATGTTCTTTGTGGCTCTGTTGAGTTGAGGAAACTGCTCTAGGTTCTGTGTCCAGGAGCCCAGCAGGGAACCTTCACCCAATGATGCAGAGAGGGCTGCAGAGGTCTCAGAAGGTCACCCTCTCCAGAACAGCGTTTATGTGAACTCTGCCACTGCACTAAGCTCAATCCCAAAGTCTGTTTCACACTGCACAGCCACAGGGACACCCACAGAACTGACTTTTGGGATCACTGGGACCCATTTACAGCAGAAAGCATAAGTTCAACAGCAAAATCCTATTTCCTGCCATAACCACAGGTTCCATTTTCTGTATGCTGTGTTACACACAACTGCAAATAGGGACTCCCAGCCTTGCACGTAACTGAGATGCAGCTAACAGTGGAAGGGCTACTTTCCTGCTGTGGATGTATTATGAGCAGCAAGCAGAAGAGGAGAGATCAGAAGTCTTTTGCAGGCAATTTGTAACCGTCCATGGAAAAGTAAATTAACCCAGGAGAAAGACCTGGTAGGGCAGATAAACCACTTTTGCTGTGGAAGCTTGCTTATTTGAAGATTGATCTAAGGGATCATTACGCACAATGTATCGACATACCTTCCAAGAACTTGTTGTTAATGTCTTTAACATCAGTACTTGCTTGACAAGAGATTAAGGAGGTGGCTGATTTTATTAATATAGATTTTTTTTTACTTTTTCTAATGCAGGAAGGATGTTGGGGTACTAGCAGTTCATGTCCCACTTCCTAGAACTGCCCAGGGACAACACAGGGACAACCAATTCTTATTCTTTCCTTGTACTTTTAAGAAATAAAACAAGTCCTAGCTGACGTTTTCCTAACCCTCTTTCCCATAATTTATCATGTTTCTCCAAAGAAAGATAAGGGGCAAGTTCCTCTTTCAGTTTTGTTATTGAAATCACTTTTTCTTGTCCAGGAGTAGTTCCTCTTCTCTGAATAAATCAGTCTTAAAATAAACCGTCAGAAGAGAAAAGGCAAAAAAAAAAAAGATTGCGTTACCCAAAATTTTAACCTTTTACTTGTAACCTTGTTATATGCCTTCATTGTAATATAATATCTTTTATTTCTGCTGTTGTTTTTCCTTTTATTAGTACCATTTCTGCCTTTTCTAATTTGCCTCTGATTGCCAATCCATTAATATACGCTTGGCTCATGTTCTGCCTGCTGTTGCACACTCAAGAGTCCTCCGGCCCCCCACAGCCTGTGTTGCCTTTCTTTCACCCCAAACCTCACTCCTCAATGCAGCTTTGTTGGCTGGTTCATAGCACATCAATTTTATCCAGGTGCTTAATGCCATTTTAACTGCAATTCTAAACAATTTTTGCTGCCAGAATTCTGTTCACTGCTCTAATTCATCTGTTCAGCCCCCAGTGATACATTGGTCTTACACACACTACTCCTCTATTTTTTTTTTTTTTTTGACACAATAAGCTGGTTGTGAGATTAGGGACTGCATTTTGCTATTAGTTTGTTTCCTGCCCTAGCTCAGGCAGAACTCAAGGATGACTATACCAATCAGTGTTGATGATTTCTGCTGCTATTTGCCATTTTATTTCAGCATCTCTCCTTGACATGGCAGTTTCTGATAGCATTTCATTTTTGAAGAAGGGGAGATGCTCCTGGAAATCAGGCCACTTATTTAAGCATTTACTGTAAAAGTGGCTTTAGGGGCCTAACTTTGGAAACGCTAATGGGAGGCACAGGAAGGTGTCTGGAAGCACATGAACTGCTTTATTGCTCAGACAAATATAAGCAGGTTCAACTCCATTTTTCCCATTAATTCCCCTTTTCCCCTGACAGTACTTCTGTTACTCAGACTTCAACTTTAAAGAGCAGCTACTCAAAATATAACCAAACTCCTGAATCCTATACTCTATACCCAAACATGCCAAGAAAACCATTTTTTCTTCCTCTGTTGCTCCCACCTCAGTATAGAAAGACTTTTTTATGAAAAAGTGATAGTAACCTCATGTTCAGATATATAACATTTACTTCCTAACAAACAGCAGATTTTTGAGATTCTGCTGAGATTTGAGATTTGGAGGTCTGGACACTAGAGCTTTATATAATGCCATTAAAAAGGTGAGATTTCCAGTGGGTCCCACAAGGATGCCAAAGACTAAAGATAACTAACCTTCTGAACAAAAACAGAAGCTGGTGGGGCTTTTTATCTTCTCCCCCCAACCCTTCCTCATTAGGACTGTTTTACTGGGCACTGCAGCCACAGAATTACCCTTTCTTAAGCCAGCAAGTGCTCTCTCTCACATTACAGGGCTTTCCATAGCACGCTATGCAGACAAAGAAGGTAGTCTCTTACGTCCATAAGAGCAGCATTGATGTAGTTGCTGCTCTCCCCATCAATAGTAATTAAGAAAGGCAGACATCTGTCAGGTGGCAGCATATCCATGAAGCGGTTCTTGTCGTGGTTCCTTGGCAAGCAGGCGATGCTGCAGTCCTCTGCCTGCAGGCGAGGGGTCACAGAATTCAGGGTCTAAGGGAAAGAGGACGCTTGTTTTAGCACGCTGAGCTAAAACACATGGGACTCAGGAGCCCCAGGTTTTACTGTAAAATATTGCAATACGAGAAAACACGAGGCATTAGCAAGAAGACATTAGTAAATGCAAGCTCTTCTCTGTTTGTTGGACATTCTGGGGCTTTGCAAGGGGGGGTGAAGCTGCGGGTATTAAAGGCACTCCATGTACCACTGAACACATTCCACGTGACACCGTCCCTTCAGAAAGGAATAAAACAAAGAGGATACTTTGGAGCTCTAAAAAGCTATGCCTTAAATGTGCAAATGCAAGCCAGAACTCTCTCTGGCTCCAACTCACTGGTCTTTATTTCAGAATGATATTTACTACAATTTTATTAAAAGGAGGATATTCTGTATTTAAAACAATTTTGTGAAGCACATAAACATGGGTGCTTTAAATGTATCTAGAGGCAAAAAAATTGTTGTCACATCAAGAGTTAGTAGGAACTGTGAATACCTGAAACTCATCTTTGAGATGCGAAGAGTTTGTCTGAGAGTCTATTCTAATCATATCAAAATAAGCAGCTTTGAATTCACAGACAGGAATGGCAGTTTCTCCACACAGGCAAGCTTCTAGAATGGCATCGTGAATAAAGATGTACTGCTCCTGTCAAATTAGGAAAAGAAACAAAAATTGCAACCATTTAAAACCAACAGATCCTTTCCTTCTTTTAGCATAAACAGGCCTACTTCACATTCTTAAACCCATTCAAAGTACTGTCCATCAATACATTAAATAATGCTTTAATATAAACAGTCTTGTTCTTACTGAGGTGCAGTGAACAAGGATGTTTCCTTCAGGACCAATTTAAATTCAGTAAAACTTAACAGAACAGGGATAGTAATTTATTTAAGAGATTTCCAGTTTTCTTGTAGTGCTTGTGGGTTTCTGTGCATATGCCAAAGGCTTGTTTGCTTTATCAATTTTTTAAAATAGCTTTTAAGCTTCTGATGTTAGTAGAAAGTGTAAATTGCTTCAAGCACTACTAGTGTGATTAGCAAGTCTTTGGCATGCTGCATTCTCCTTATGCATGTGCAAGCTAGTGCATCAGTTGCCTCATACTTGGCTCTAGGCCAATAATAAATTCCAGTGAGTTCAAACAGAAGCACCAATTCTTCTCATTTTTATTAACTTTCCTTGTGAGAGCCTGAGTCCTAGATAACTGCATTACTATTTCAGTTAGGCCTCCTGTCAATTTTTACACAAAATGCCCATTATATTTACTCACCCTGAGAGCAATAGATGTAAACCTTTTCTAGAACTGCACCAGCCTCACGTAGCTATTGTGCAACAAGGCCCTTAAAAGCACAAAATTTAACATGTGCCTGTAAAAGCAGCACATGTGCAATGACCACAGTCATCTTCTGGCTCCATAGCCTTATCCATACAGCTATGGAGCTATTGTTGATTGTATGACCATCACAAGAACTTGATGCAATGACAGTGTGTTTTGCTATGCAAGCATGAACATCTGAGAAAAGGTGAGAGGTAAGAGGCAAAAGGGAGAGAAAGGAATAATAGTAGATGTGTTAATTCACATGCAAGTGCAGATTAGACTGGGAGGGTTAAAGGAGTCACACTGAAACACTCCACCCCTTGCACTTCCCAAAGGTTAATGGGCCTGTAGCAGGAGTAGTTGACCAGGACCATCTATTGTTCATTGACAGGTTCAACCTATTGGCATAAGTTGCAGCATGGAATAAAAACTGCACCAAATTACACTGACATGTTTGGCTGCCATCTGCAGAGATTACCATGAGGTCACAGGTGAAATAACATCTCAGGTACATGTCCTTATAGAGGGCAAGAGAGAGAAGTGGTGAACCACTTCAGGTAATTTGCTAATATAAACCCAATCGCCTGTGTTTCTTTGGAAGCTCAGTGGTACTCTGGTGGCAGAGTGGGAGCTGTTAGAACTTTATTCCTAAGGCAATGGTTTTATTGTGAAGCTGCTGAAGGTGTATTAAAAGACCAAGAGTAAAAATATGGAAAAGATTCGCAGCAAGGTTAATAAAGAAAACAAAAACAGAATTGAAAAGAGAGTGTGAAATGGACATAAAGTTCACCAGTCAATTTACAGATAAAGTGACTGAGGTTTGTCTAAAAAAAGTGTCAGCCTGCTGAAATTCCACCTTTGGGATCCTGGGATTGCTAATACCAGAGCTGGGGAGAGATATCCCAGATATGCCTAAGGTAAGGTCTTCCCTGAAAAGTCCTTCTTTCTTTCCTTTTGTTACCTAGTTAGGAGGGCACTTGTTTCTGTGCAGACTACAAGAGTTGCCACATTTGTTGCACCACCCTGGTTCTGGGTGCTTTTACACTCAGCAATTGTCCCCAGTGGAGGCACCCCCTCAACAGGGCCACCACCTGTTCACTTTGCAGTGTCACAGTGAAATCCTGACCCAGAACGTTTCAAAAAGCATCAGGTGCTTCAAAGGCAAACTGCTGTACCTCAGTTTGTACCATGTTGATGCGCCGGGACCGCAGAGCTTTGACACAGTTGTAGATATCCACAACCCCTTCTCTTTCTGCCATATCCAACATGATATCAATCACAATATAACAGCCTGTCCGTCCAGCACCAGCACTGAAAAGAATCAGTAAATACTGTTAGGAATAGCCCCAGAAAAACATCCACAAACTTCACAACCATTATTGAGAGAATTGCACAAAATCATTCAATTTCTTATCACAACCACTATCTAATTTTTATATTCTCTCCTTCTCATCATAATGTCCTTTAAATCTTTTGATGTGTTCAAAACAAAAATTTTCTATCACATTTGATTCACTAAGTAACAGCAAAAAAAAAGTTTATTCCTTTTATCACCCAGATCAATACTTAAATTAAAAAAGTTAGTTTAACTGAAATCTGAAGATTGATTAAACTTATGCACTTCAGAATATTATAGATCTTGTTTTTCTTTAATAAGACTAAGAACGATTTTTAAATGATCTATTACAATAAGAAACTCAAATGTATGTTTTACCAGGCAAGTTCCAAGCTTGTTCAGACAGCACATTTAACAATATCCAGAAGATTCACTTATGATTTATTTTGGCTTTACATAAAGCTCAGGACAATTTTTGCACAGTGAATTATTGTAATCTGTAAAGGCTGAGTAACTTTATCTACAAAATGTAATTAAACATTTGACTAAAATACTTAGGTAAATCAAACATTTGTAGAAAGCAAATTCTATTTGCCAAAGGATGGTGTCCCAACAACATAACCTTGCAAAATCTGCACAGGAGAAACCTTCTGTATTTGTTGCCACTAACCTCATTCCATCTTTCAACATCTAGTTGCTTACTTTGCTTTAAATTAATAATCTGTTAGGACATTATATGCAACACCAAGCTATCAAAGCAGATGTATCTACATTCATTCTCAAATGCTGTCACAAAATTGTTGAAGGCTACCTAACATGATAGCCTGAAGTATCGTGATTTAGTTGGTGCAGCTGGTGCAGGGAAAAGAAAATCTCAGACTATTCTATTTAAGAAAAGAATCTGGTTTTTTTTCAAACATTGCTGTAGACAGCCAAATCCTACTGCAGTGTGAATTAGGCAATTCAAAAAGGGAAAAACAAAAACAGAGCACTTCAAAATGATGGATGCTTCAGAAGAGACTGCTGTAAATGCACATATAAACAGTTGTGAAAAATACAAAGCTATGCCTTTGGTACGCACCTGCAATGGACAACAATAGGCCCCGCACTAGGAGGGTTGGATAATTTGACTCTCCGTATAAAGGAAAGCAGTCCTGTGGCATTGTAAGGAACTCCATGGTCTGGCCAGCCAGTGAAATGAAACTGTTTAACTTCACGGATTTCATTGTAGCCTCTCTGTAAAAGGCAAAAAAAAAAGGTTATGAAATTCGAAGTATTTCATAGACTAGGTATTATCTAGCTCAAATAATGATCACACATATTGGTAGAATCTACATGCAGTTTTCATCATTTCATCAATTATTTAAAGCAATGATCCATAGAAGCTTAGAGATGTTATTTTAATGTTGAAGTTTGTAATTTTCACTTTAGATATTAGGTATGCTAGTTTTGCTGTGCTGAAGATATTTTTCTAATAGACTTCGATGCATTTCACATTGATTTTCAGAAGTTTTGCTAACTAGGGCAAGGGCCTGCTACATTTAAAGGCAAATATGATTTAGCATAAGACCACAACTGTATCACATAAAGTATTCACAGAATTTGTCCTTTGATTGAGTGACTCAGAAGTGGTCAGAACAGAGGGCTAAGGGATGAACAGCAGGCATGACTCATAATCTGGTACTTGAGTTTAGCTCAGAAGTGTGACTGTGGAGAAGGGGTGACTTTCAGAAGGGGATGGCAACAGCTGACATTTTTGGGGAAATTCAAAGTCCCACAGTGAGATGCATGCTTGGGTAGCACTGATGCAATGCATAACTCCCATGGTAAGGTAAGGCTGCCTACATTGTGGCCTAGCTAACAAGCCAGAGGGATTTGGTATTCCACAGAAACATCAGCATAGCCTTTCATCCTCCTTGCTACCAGGAAACAGTATTTTGCCAAGCCCTTTGAAAACGTGCTCACCCTTCCCAGAGTGAAGGTCCTGACAACGTATTCCGCCAGGGGCTCCACCTCTACACAAGTCACTTTGAAGTCCCCATAAACTTCAGTGTCATCAGGCCAGTACTTGTAACACTTGACCTAAATAAAAAAATGGGTATGATTTTACACCAAGGGAAAAGAAAAGCTTGAGGATACTGTACTGCATGTACTGCATTACATCGCATCTATTTCCAAAATGACTGCGCATCCATGTGGCCTGTCATGGCTAGTGGCTGTTATGTCAAGTTAAGCACTAGCTACAAGGAGTTTCCATTGCTTTACACAGCTGCATTCAGGTGCCAAATTCACTTCTAAATGAGCATTTGTACTTTCTTTAGTGCTGAGCTGTGGAATATATTTCCACTTATGCTAAATTGAGCTGCATTTTGTACCCATAATCAAACTGTTGCAAGTAATCCCAGATACCTTATAGACTTCCCTGAGGTATGTATTACTGTTAAACTGTAAATAATTTGCTGGTTTCTAGCCACTGATATAGAAGCACATTTCCTCTACTACTCTTCTCATCTGAGTGATGCTATACAAATCAATTCTGCTGAAATATACATTTTGGATTCAGACAATTTTCCACTACGCATGAAAGCAACACAGCATGAGTTTTCAGAAGTTGTTTTTAGACAATACCATAACTGCAACACTGCCTGGACTCCTTCCCCTTGGCCCCTTAGGATGCACGGCTGCCCTTCACCAGACCCTTCTACATTCTGCCCATAGTATGCCTTGCCAGAGGTTTTTTTTTCTTTACACTTGCAGCATTAAAAGAAAAACAAATCCAAAAACTTACTCTTCCTACTTCCACTAAATTTGTGACCATCACAACACAAGCTGATTGCTCCTGCCATATCATTCTCCAAAAGTCATAAACAGTCTCATGAACTGGACCTGTAAGAAAAAAATCCAGGTAATATTCTGCAAAAAAATAGCAGTCAAAGTGAGTGCTAAGAATAAAATCCAGTGTGTTTCAGAGCTGATGCATGTGAGCACATTAACTCAGAGAAGAAAATTTTGTGAAACCACATCATCCTGCCATTGTGCCGGTTTCCAGATTATACTGTTACTTCTAACCAGTGCTGGATATTCTCAATTTAACTGAATTACCACTTGAAAGGAAATAATGGCAGGTGTTTCATGCAGCAAAATGACAGAAGTTGCTTGAGAACTACAAGGACACAGCAATGTGTGACTGCATTTATAGTTACACTTCCAGTTTTGTTTTACATTTGTTAAATATAATGTGTTGAGAATGAGTTTCTTCAGGTGCTCACCAAGGAGATGCCCATGCCAGAGTGAAGTATCAGGCAGGAGGGTGCTGGTACAGATACTCCGCGCTTGCTATCCACTTCCTGGCAAGCACGGATGCACAAGCAGGCACTGAGCCAGACACTTCCCCCTGAAGTGTATTTAAACTAACTAAAATACTTTTCTGTGAGGCAATGAGAAGCACATGTTTATGTTTTGCTTCTTGCACTGCTGCAGAGACATGTTCAGTTGAGTGACAGAGGCATGTACGCTGTTAAAACAGTCTCCAAAAGAGCTCCTTTACCACCATCCAGCAGTACTATAAATATTACTGTATACAATAGACAGTGTACAGTATATAATCACAGAATTATCTGGAAAAGACCTTTAACATCATCAAGTCCAACTATAAACCTAACATCGCCAAGCACACCAACTAATCTTAAGTACCACATTTGAAGACTCAAAACATAATCTTTCCTATGCTATATCAAAGGCTGCACACAAAAGCAGTAATAAATTTTTCTCTCCTTTACACACTATTATGTGCAATGATTTGCATAGTAAAACAGAAGTAAAATACAAATGTAGACTTAATGCCATGTAGAGATCTATTTAGGCAGCACTTACACAAAAATAAAAAACAAATATGGTCAGAACTCTAAGCATCCTGCTTTAAAATAAGTTTTTACTTTGACTTTCCTATGTGCACCTACAGTTAACTGAGGGACAAATAATAGGATATTTCCAGACAGCTATCTGATTATGCTGACAGATCAAATAATGGTAGAACCCAAATCTAATTATTTTTACTTTAAATCATAGCCTCTGATATTTCAGTGCAATCTTAGACTAATCTATTTGGTTTTCCTCATTGTGAGGTATTCTATCAGAAATACAAACAAAAAAAATATAAATTCTTTTTTTTTTTCTCTAGCACCCCTTTTTATTAGTAGGGTGTTATATGACAAAGATTTGCCTCACTCCTTTGTACAAAGAATTTTTGTCCTCAGGCATTACTTTACCCAGATTTTCTGAAAGAGTTTAATTTATCATTACTATCTTCACTGCATCCTGGGCCAAGTTGTAGACAGAAAAATAAAACATAATATGAAAAGAAAAATGCCTCAAGGCAGTTTGAAACTGTTCTCTTCTCTGTTCATGTCTCTTTTCTCTATTCATCTTCATAATTGGAAATCATGGCAGTAGGTTCTGACTTTATCAGCTGAATTTATCACTGACAGATTTGCTCAATAGCTAATTAACATGATACATTAGTGCAATTTTTGAATTTATTCACATTCCACCCAAACATACTATGTTAATTTACCATAACACAAGATGACAACTCACAATACTGGGTATGCTTTACTTTCTTCTACTTCTATTTTACCAAAACACTGTGGAACTCTACAGAGAACAATTGTTTGATTTGATTAAAGCTGGCAGATCCTTACCTTGGGTTGCAATGTAGTGACTTGGTCTCTGATATCCCTAAAACAGCAATATAAGTTGGTTTGAGTACCATATTAGGAACCAAGAGTGGAAAATAAAAGCATAAGGATACTACAGAATCCTTACATCTAGACAACATTTTCAGAACAAACCAATATTTAAGAGCATCATGAAGCTCAAAACCTAAAAACCCAGTTAATATTGAAAAGGTTTGAATGACAACAGATAAAATGAAAATAAGAACATCTGACTTGAACAGACATTGTAGTGTACCAGGAAGGAGTACTCTAGATTGGTCCCTTGCATCTAAAAATGAGTCTTCTATTGACATTATTTCCCTAGCTGTATATATTTGGGCTTTTATTTTAAATTTAATAAAAATTCTCTGCCACCACGTTATCTCACAGCTGATCTGTGTTCCCACCTTAGCCAGTATGAAAAACTACACACCTTTTGTCTTTTTAGAGACACTGTAAGGCACAAACAGGGATGTGCCTCAGGCCTAACTAATGGGGACAAACACATTGGTGTGTGCACAGAATCAAGGTTCTACTGCAGTGAAATCTGCTTGACTGTACAAAGTGTGCATCAATTACAGTGGGCATGATACACACAAGTATATACACTGTTCTACACACACACACATATATATAGGTAAATAGATAATCCTACAGAGCTAAGCCTTTCCAGATAGCTGGATCTATGCCAATGCTAGCAGCACTAATTGTCCACATAAAAACCACAAGACAAAGAGCTACTGCTCTTGAGGAAATAATTCAGAGTATACTTTGACCAGTGCCAGCAATTTAGCTACAAAAGAGGAAGGAAAGTTTAGTGTTGCTGGTGAGAAGACAATACTGAATTTCACAATGTGGAAACGTTTATAACTCCAGTTATTCTCTAGGTTAAGTTTTATTAGGCCACTTGCTGCAAGTATTGCATTACAGGGGAGTACAGGCCCTTCGATTCCTGGTATTCACAAGATGCTACTAAAGTGAAGGATTTCAGTGTACACAAGGAGTTTATATTCTTTTCCACAGACTGCTCCATTATCCTGTCTAGAGTGAGAGCACCTTCCTCTGGGGCTTCTAAAAAACCATTTGAATATCCTATTCTTGGTTTTACAGGAGACCCAAATTGCATCAAATGATGAAAGAATTTCTCCTGAAGTTCTTAATATCAAGTCACATCTTAAAATTATGGAAGTAGAACCTGTGCTAGACAGGTTTACACTCAGTAATGCTTTTGAGAAGAAGATAAAAGTGTCACTTAAAAATTGTAAAATGACAATTTTAACTTGTAACTTTGTTGCCTGCTTCTAATGAGATTCAATTCACTCCTAAAAAAGAAAATCAATATCCTCAGGGAATTATTAAAAATCTGTGAGAGTTTTCTTGTTTCAGGCCCCAGGCAAAATATCACAGGCCTATCATTTCACAGAGATTGCCATGTAAAAATATCCAAATAAAAAAGACAGAAATATATCTGGAGCTAAATCATTATATCCTGGAAAGTCAAAAGGGTCTTAAATAACTTATCAACTAAAAGTGGTCAAGAAAACTACTAAGGTGCAATTATAAAGAAAACCAATGGAAGCCATGGATTTCAAAAACACTTGTCATAACTATTCCACTATCTTCCAAATGGCTTTGGAATTAATTTGAATGTAACAACTTGTTTATTCCTAAGGTGGTAATTACAGAAAAGTCATATTGTGTTAGTCAAATTGCCTGGCAGAATTTGGATCAGTTTTTAAATTTTATAAATGATTTTGTATTTTGATTAAAGTATGGAATTTCAAATTTTAGAGATTTTTTTGCAGAAGTGAGGAAATTTCCATGTCAAAATATATATATATATGTGTGTGTGTTTGTGTATATACTTTGTAATACCTAAATTATCACCTTAAAGCAAATGCCAGCTAAATATTCCTTGTCTAAAAAATTGTTAAAAATAAACAAATAAACAACCCCCCCCAACCTACATATGTCATTATCCCTCCTTTTTTTACTAAACACATATTATGACTACTCCACAGGTATATTTTCAAAGAACTACAGTGCAGCCTACTATCTAGCTTCTTACATATACATTGGAAGGGGAAAAGAAAAGCTAGTGGCCAAAATGACCACTAAAAAATGTCAACAGCAAATTCTCTTTAACAGATAGGCTCATCTGAGTTACCTAACATCCAATAATATTCAGGGCTAAGCTAAAAGGCTAAATTATCTTCTCAAAACAGGTACAAAAATATTCACACAGAAAATAAATTTTTTAAAGGAACAGATGAGATAAATTAGATGAGGCATGCATAGTTATCAACTGATAAAAATAGAAGAAGAAAGTAATTAATAACAATATCTATATCAAATATTTACAATAGGATGCTGTTATTCACATATAGTGGTACTTACATCCCTGTACAGCCAAATCTACAGCCCAAACCAAAGTCAGATGTGAAAGAAAGCACAACAATGTCAGTGAGTACTAGGACGTAGAACAAGGAAAGTGTACATTTGTTCTTAATAAAAGAAAGCTTTCAATAATTTTGTAGCATAACATGCAATAATTTCACATAGAGAAGCTGGCAAATTGAGAGGGAGAAAGCTGTACATTCCACTCACATCTATGTAGTTAGCATTAATGTAATCTGAAGATGGATCATCTTCAACAGGTTGCAAAATCACCCTGGAGTGGTCATCTGCAAAAACCAAGTGGTTACGGAGCCTTTTTGAAGTGTGATTTTTAAGTAAAATATTAATGGCAAGTCATCTAGAAAACCAAAATCAGCTGGCATAAGTGCCTCACAATTTATAATCCTTAAATACAAATTGTTTACACAGAAATACAAAGAACCATTTTGTCTGAGGGCTGCAATTACTTCAAAAAACCTTCACTACATTTCACTAAGCGCAGCTGAAAGTTATTGGCACTGTCACAAGAGGTTAAAAAGACACAAAGAAACCAGGTTACTTGCTCAAAGTCCCTTTCAACATCAGCTCCATTCTTGGTAATCTAGAAAACCAAAAATGCTGATTACTGTTTCCTCACTTCCAACCCAAGCCTGCTCAAGTTCATAGTGAGACATTAATGAAATCAAGACAAAGGAGTTAGCAATGCACTTGGGATTCGATGACAAATCTGCCCATTCAGGGACTTCCCAGGCACGGTGATTCCTGCGTGTTCCATTGCATGGGTAAAACAATACAAATTGCAAACAAACAGAATCAACACCCAAATGAGTGCCAGCGTGTTGCTGATATATGCTTACCACAGCTTGCACAACAGAGATGCAAATGTGAAATTCAGCCTGAGTTATAAAAGGAAGAAAGTTGAACTGTGAAGAACAACAACAACAAAAAAGAAAAAGCTGAGAAAGGCACTGTTCTGCTTCTCCACCGCAGGTATTCAGCAGCTGTGCCACTGGAGACTTGCAAAGGAAGAGAGAGCACGGCCTGAGTAACACACGAGTAGAGTTATCGCTCACGATACTCACATGCTATAATGTTTCCATAGCGGTTCTTTGTTCTGTTTTGATCCTTCTTAGCGACATCCCAAGAAGCTGACTGCCCCTCAAAGAAACTCTATAAATAAAAATGTTCCGAAAGAAAACATTCTGACCATTAATTTATCTCCAAAAATAACAGTTTAAAAGAACTGCCCCACCATAAAGTAAGTTCAGCTCTGCTCGCCTGCCCTGGTCACCCAGGCAGTGCCATGGTACAGAAATATCTAGAGAAGAAGGAGCCTCTGTCTCTCTGACTCACTGAGGAACTCCACAGGGATTTCAAATCCTGTAATTGCCAGAAGGCTAAACTTGCTTATGTGTCCTTGCTATGGAGGAATGACAGTAAACTGAGAAAGCACAGAGATACTGTTTGCTCTTCTTACAGGGTGGTGTAATATGGAGCCCGTTTACTACAGCATTACATTGCTTTCCACATTACTTAGTGAAACATCTTTCCTTCCTACAGAGACATCAGGAACTCTCCTCTGCCAATGTTCATTGTTCTTTTTGCCTTTCCTCATATCCCTACCTCTAGTCACTAGCAAAATTATTCTACATTTTTGAACTCTTAAGACTTTGATCTCTCAGTATTGATAGAAGCAGCTTTTATTTCTCCTCGGCTTTTTCTTCATTGCCCGTAGATATTTTACTGCTGTTGTAGGTCTATGCTACTCCTTCCTTCCAGATGATCTCTTATCCTGGGTAAGTTATCTCCAGAAAATACACAGTAGCCATGGAATCAGAACTTAAATGCACAGTGAGAAGCCCAAAGCAGGGAACAGATGTCATGTATAGATATAGAAGAAGTAGCAAGCAGGAAAACACCTGATACAGTATCAGGGACCACCCTCCCCCCAGAGTAGTGGCTGACACATGGTCTTAGCCTTGAAGTTAGGCAGAGCATAACAAAGCATGTTTAAGTAAAAGAGAGGAAAAGAGCATAATATTCTTTTAAAAACCACACATTTATTTATTCCAGTTCTTATGTTTACAGTAGAGACAGCTGCAGAAAGGAGAGAAGGTTGAAAACTGTGTCAGAAGAGATTGCTTACTCAGAGAAAACTCATTGTAAACCTAGCTGTATTGTGAGCAACCTTAGCAGTCCCATTCCCATCTTTACTGTGTGTCCTGCCTGATATTCTAATCCCTAAGAATCACAACAGACTCAGAGATCAGAAGCCAAATGAATCTGTACTCATCTTCTGCCTCCAGGGCTGGGAATTTCTTGCTTCCATTTTAACATTAAAGCTGTAAATAGACATGCTCAGGCAGGTTTAATTAGAACTTCAAGACATTACTATCCTTATTATCTTTTTACTGCTTCTCAACTGGAGCTGTCCCACTATTGCCCTACTGAGATGCTAAAATAAACCAGGAGAGTGCTTCTAGTCAATGCTTCTTGGAAAACAAGGCAGGTCAAATTCTTTTCTTTAACCTAATCCAGGAGATCTGCACTAAAAATAGCTCACATAACTAATTACAGCATTTCCACTAAAGACTAGCAACAAAAGAGTGGCAACGTCTTACAATATGTCAAAAAGATTCTTTTTATACCCTAGGGAACACACAGGGATTTTCTACCAAGCTATTGTAAAGGCCCAAACCACTGGATTCCATTTCCTTTTCACTTTTGGGTTACATATATGAGAATCTTAAGCCTGTTAATCTGTTTTTCACTTAAACCCATGTCATTTAGTTCCATCCTTCTGCAATACAATGCAAACAAAAGGCTGCCCATTTCAAAGCGATTTTTCCTAGCAAAGACCCACCGCTGGAGATCTCACCTCATACTCCTCTTTAAATCCATAGCTGTCAGAGGTCTTCATTAGGTTAATATGCTGCAGGAGATCAGCCACCCTGATGGCAGGGTGCAGCTGCCCAGTCTGGTACGGGGATTCTGTGCCTTCGCAGAGGTAACGAGGGACATCCAGGAGTCGGCTGGACTCAGCTGTTGCGCTGTGATTTTCATCTGTATTCACAAGAAATCAGTGCATTATGTACCCACAGAGCAGTAAAACCTGCTGCTATACATATCAACATCTATTTTGAACCTTTTCCTTCAAAAACATCTCTAATTTCTGAAGAGGCAAAGCACTTACTCTCCAGCACATAAATACTGTGAAGTACATAAAAAAAATTTAACAGCAAACACATACAAAAGTCTGCAATCCTTCATCCAGTAATAAAGATGTCTGAGGGGCATTTTATTTGACACTACAAAACTTTATGACATTAATGTACTTGGAAATTCCAGACTCTATCGAGCAAAGTAACTTTTTAAGGGCTAATACATATCAATAGCAATATTACACCTTAAACAATAAATTAGAATAATTTCATAGTGGTATCAGTACATAATTTGTGTAAAGTCAACAAAAAGTGACTTGAAAACCCACTAAAAAAGAGAAGCAATTATACCACCACTTCAGAACACCACCTCCACTTAAGAAGATGAATCAGCACTACAGAGTGGTCATTTTAACTCAGGCCTTTTAGTAGACAAATAAAACTTGAGTTGACTGTGCTGTTTTAGTCACAACTTTTTGCCCTGTGTAAGCAAAGAAGTTCCTTATAACGCTCTCTGTGCTACAAGAATTCTCATATCAAAACCATAGGTCAAAGCTGCATGAGGTCAGCTGCATATTGTCAATCCCTTCTGTGAAATAGTAATTTTATTCAAAATAGAAATTATTAGATCACATGAATTTACAGAGGAAGAAAAATTCTAATCTAAGTAGCTACTGAAACGAGAAGTGGGTAGTCAACCCCCCCTAAACTTCTTTGAAATCAGTTTACCACTTTCCTTGCAAAGGATCTAGATTAGGAGGCAAAACGCTCTAAGAATAAAAATGGACTCCCCAGGGGTTGGATTTTCTACAATTACACCAAAATGTAAACACTATTAATGTCCTCTGGAATTAAATCTCCTGAGAAACTTGACTCTTTGAACTGTCACCCGAGTTGCTAACTTCAGTACCTAATTTATGCCTCACTAATCTGCCTAACAAGGTGAACGACATGCAGCAGTCACTTTTTATTGTAGTGTTACCCATACCAAATCACACACATTTCAAATCATCTCAGGATTTGTAGTTCTCCCCATTGCTCATAGAATACTTACCAGTAATAGGCACTTTAACCCATTGAAGCAGCAAAAAACAATGAGTGAACAGAACATGAGAAATTTATTTCAGGGCTATATTAGAAAATGGCTAAAAGAAAGTGACATTCAAAGTTGTTAAATCTTCACAATAGGCAACAATGAAATCTGTTTAAAAAATGTAAGGGCCACATTATTATACTATCAGTGTAATAATTGGGACTTGGGGAAAGCAAAACTGTCATACCAACTTAGTGCTAATGTACACAGAATGGAGAGCAGCATTAATAACTTATACATGAAGAAAAAGAAAACTAGCAAGCTACAAAGTAATAAGAGTTTCATATAAAAACCTCATTTTCTATGATTTAGAACCCATAAAATATTCCTCTTCTCTAAGTAAGGCAGAAGAAAACTATTTTGTCATGCTGGGCCACGCAAAGGCTCTACTAAAATGGAGTAGACCAAATGATACAGTTCCAAAGGAACAAGGTTACAGATACTCAGCTTTTACTACATGGTGTACCCAAAAACTTGTACATTCCTCTCCACTATTTCAGTCCACTCTATGAAAATTAGTACCACTTCCAACTATCAATGGTTTGCTTATATGAGGAAATTATCATGCCCAGAATATCATTACCAGTGGATGAAAAAGCAGACAGGAACTATTAAGGGGTTCTTCAGTTAGTTCCTTGCCCTCAGTATTCACAGCTGTCTGTGACTGTGTCTGCCACAGCAGAAAATACCATGGCAGTATGCCACTGAAGGCACCATGAGCACTTCACAAGCACAGGATCAGATTTACAAAGTTATCTTGATTATTTGGGAGACAATGTGCAAATCAACAAGGTGAATTGAATGGTGAATGCAACAATAGCATGTGTTGGAAAGGGAAGTCAAATATATAACTACAAAATGGAGTAATGGACTGGAAAATTATAACTGTGGATTTAACAGGCAACTCAATGCAACATGAACACAATAAAAAGGAGAAAATACATTTCAGTTAACAGAAACAGTAAAAGAGGGGCATGGGGGTACCTATTCCACTCAGCTCAGCATTAAGATTTCTTCCAAGAATGCTACCTGATTTGGGGCACTGCAATTTAAAATTCAACCTAGGAGTTGGAAAGCTGGAAAACATTCAGAGGAAAATAATGACAACAAATTCAGAAAATGCCATCTACAAGATGATGAGTGAAAGAACTGGGTTAAACTCAACTAAAAGAGAAATAATTGAGGACACGAGCCTTTCAATGTGAAAAAGTCAGTTTTGAAAGGACAGAAATGTGCCAGTTTTCCATATTTTCTATGAGTCTCTCAAAAGGAAATTACTAAATCCACAGCAATGAAAATTTAGTCTAGATTAGCCTAATTAGGAAAAACTAGGGATGAGCATTATTAATACTTAGTAGTAACACCCAGTTAGTAGTAAATAATACTCAGAAAATTGACCTTTCGGTCCCAGATATTACTACTATAAATCAGAATTTGTTCTTACTAAGGAGGACTGAGGCACTGGAACATTCTAGTGCAAGAGTAAAATTTCTGTTTGCTACAAATTTTTAAAACATAATGAGACAATTTCCAGAAAGAAGCTGTATTATATGTATAATATCCCTCCTCAAAACAGAGAAGAGATTTCCTTGCCCCCAGGTCCCTTTAAGATTTACTTCTAGGAATCTAATTTTCAACATGTCTATATTCATATCTACATTCTGATTTTTGTCGTTTATCCTAAAACAACCACAGCAACTGACTGAAACTCAAAACTGCACATTGAGTTTATCCAACCAAGAACTTGGGTACTTTTATCTTTTTATTTTAAAGAAAAAAAATCTCTAAAACCTGCATTCAGTGTTATATGCAGCATAGACATATTCAGCCTGTCCATTTCAATTTGTGTTCTTTTTTAAAGTAAGTAAAAAGCTGAAAAATTTACTAGCTAATACTAATTGAATTATGTAATTAATATAGGCATAGAGAAGTACCTGTTCAGAATATGCAAAGAAAGTTGTTGTTTTCTCTTAGATATTCTGAAACTTTTTCTGTGTTCTATTTTTCTTTTCATTCCTGTTACTTGGAAAATTGAACTTTGGGAGCCAAAAAATGTTAATGTGGACCTGAATTTTGTTTTTAAAGATCTCTTAATAGAGCTCTAGTTTCACATGTCAATTTATTGGAATTCAGTTTCAAAGCTCTGGGGAAAAAATTTTAGTGTTTTCCATTTACATATTTCCTCATGTTCTCTTCAATTAGCAGTGACTAGGAATAACTTCTTAATGAGGACATAATTTTTATTCTAAAATTGTTGTCAGTCTAATTCTGAATTGATGAACTGAGTGTGAAATTATTTTCTGGCAACAGCATAGTTTTACATAAAACAAGCTGTTTCAATGTTCAACCATGCAAGGAGACAGAACTCATGCAGGGATGGATAATGAAGGACTAGGGTCCTCACCTAACACAGCTGTCGGCACAAGTGGATCATTGGGCACTGTAGGAAAACAAAGCCCATGAAGAAACACATTACCCTTAATTTGTGTATTTTTAAGAACAAAAACAATATACTTCAGAGTATGACCAAGTGATAACTAAACTCCATTAATTTTGTTACAATAGAAAACCAGAATGAATACAGTTCCAGAAAGCATCCTGAATAAAAGAGGTATGAAAGGCAGTGATTTCAGACTTTAGAAATGTAATGATAAGAGCCAAGAGATCCTTATTGAAATGAAATAAAGAAGACATTACATGCAATTTAGTTTTTGAAAGGGTTCCTCCTTCACTATTGTTTTTTTCACTTTACAATAAAGGTTCACTTTCACAGAACTCACTTCTTTCCTTTTAAAACCATCCTCTCATGAAATACTTGAATAGCTAATCTCAAAATAAAATGATATTTCTATAAAGTTTTCAAGGCAATTAAAAAAAATTATATACATTTTTACTGTTAATAGCTTTTTTAATGCTCAGTACCAAAGAGATTGTTCATAATGAGTATAGGAAAATCACAGGATACACAGATGCAGATGTCTGAATAAAATTCATAGAATTTTATCTTTTATTATCACAACTAGAACCATGCAGAGATAAATGCACTGTTTTGGACAGAAATGGCAGAATCCAGGCTTTGTTTCGTTTCAGTCTGGAACAAAAAACTATAACGTCAAAGTGTCTGTAATGGAATTAAGCTCCACTTCTCAAACAATCTGCCTGAAATTTTGTCACATAGCAGGAAAACCTGAAATCTTGGAAGACTTGTCTCAGTACAGAAAATGGTCAGAAGAAACAAACCCTCCAATACACAAAAAAAATCACATTCCTAGGATGCTAGAAACTGTCCAATTTCTTTGCCAACCAACCAGGACAGCTGTGATGACAGGAGCTCATGGACTCTTGGCATCACATCTCTCCATCTGAAAGGTTGCCTCAGTTCCTGGCAGCCCAAGCTCACTAACAGCCATGTAAATTTCTGATAAATTCTTAGTCTGGGATCCACCATCACAGTCCATATCTAACTGTCTCTGCAATCCTGCCTCCACAAATTTCAATGCCAATAAGGCATCAAACTTTGTAGACTTTTCAAACTGTTCCAGCCAAAACTGTAGGAAAACCACGAGGCTGATACTCCCATTTATTATTTGTTATGAGACACTTAAAATGTTAGCACTTGGCAGTTTGGAAAGCTTCAACAAACCAATCAATAAACCCTCCTCCAAAAGCCATTTCCCTTACAACAACCAGGAAAGAGCTTAAGAGCCTTAATGGATGCATTTTGCTCAAGCACGGTAAGCAGTATGGGAGATGAGAAGAGACATGGAGAGTCTTTCCCAAAAGGTGGCAATTCAGAAGCAGCTCAGGCTGCTCAGATCTGTTTAAAGCCAAGCCACAAGTCCATGGAGCTGTGAGAAGCCCAGGCTCCTACCAGCTCCATGGCAAAATTTTATGCCTTTGTAATTTATACACGAGTCTTGAAATATTCGGTCAGCAAGTGGAGTACCTTGCTTTTGGCAAGGTACAGTGCAGATGTTGGGAGGCAAGAGTGCTAAACACTGGCAGCTATAACCCTTAACAGTCAGAAAACCCAAACTTTTTCCAACCAGACAGTTGGCATGTCTACAAAAAACGACTACAAATATAGTACACATTTGCAGATATATTAACAAGCTTGTTTCTAAACTCCACAAACAGCAATGAAAATTGTCAATGTTTCCTTCTGTTGCAATGTCCTTACTGCCAAAAAAATAGAAATTAATTTGGATCTCATATTATTATTCATTACAGACATGGTCTTGTGCAGTAATATTTAACGTGCTGGCATTAAATAGTCTCATGAGGGAAAACTCAATTTCAAGTTTTAACTGAGGTATTCCAGAAGTATGATACTTTCCCTAAAACAAATATCATTGCATAGTGAAAGCACATGCAAATATTTAATAAAATAATTTGCCACATTCAAATAAGGACAACATACAAACATCCCTACTCAACCTTTTGCTTTACCATCATTCCTGGAAAACCTGGAGCATAAAAAATTTTCCTTAAAAGGCAGAATTGTTTTCTGTGTTTCTATATTCACCTACACTCTGGAGTATTTATAACTGTCTACTTACATCTGGGGCTGAAGTTATGTGAGTCCATAAATGTGATTGACAGGGGATCCTCTGCATGCAGAGTGCTCTGGTCGGCATAACTCCTGTCCATGGCATTCACCATGTGCGTCATCTCCTGACGGGTGGTTCCCATGGCATCCTTGCGCTTCTTTGCAAGTTTACTGCCCAGCCAAAAAAAAAAAAAAAAAGTAAACCACCTTAATATTTGATGAATGTTAGTGTCTACAGTAATCATTCTCCATAATTCTGAGTGACTGATAAGTTTGACTTATTTCCTTGTGTGCAATTTTTTCAGCGTGTGATAAAACTGTGCACCCTGCTATGAAACAGTCATGGTCTTGTGTTTTCTGTACACACACAAATGCTGTAATGGAAGTGCTTACTTCTGTAGTCTGGCAATATTTTTTTTTTCCCTGTGGAGTAATTATACTAATATACACAAATTAGAGAATATAATTACATTTTAACTGAAATGACAAATAAGAAGCATCTGTGCATGCAGTTTTATCAACCATCTCCATTTAAATATCTATTTTGATTCTGTAAATGGATAATACATTCCCCTTGCTTGCGTTGTTGGGAAAAAGAGTCATGTAACCTTCTAAATTACTTTGTTAGTCAAGAAACCTATGAAGTAATAAAAGAAGCATAATCATTCAATATATATTTATATTAAGTATTTATATTACATTTTATGTAAAAGGTTGTATTGCCCATTCAATATACAAGATACAAGAGGATAATACCACACTATGTCCTGGAACTTGGGTTCTTTGAAAAACAAAACCACCCTTATCGTTCTACCCTTTCATGAAGTTTGGGAACATCGCAATTTGACTTTAACAGTCTTACACTCTGACTGCATCACAGTTAAAGACCAACCTAATCTGTACAACTAAGCCCCTCAAATTAACAGCCAGTGTCCCTAAAGTGCACACTTCAGAAATATCGCACAATTCTTCCCTTTTGAGAAAGAAGTGGAAGGGATTTTCATTGTCTCCAGGAGTCAGATGGAAGCAGATAATATATTTGAATTATAACTTCAAGCATATATCTCAAGTAGCAGGAAGTATGCAGAGCAGCATGAGGTGGGCCTTGGTTCTGCAGAAACCTGTAACAGGCATCAAAGTGTTCTGAAATCTCTCTGGTTTCAGCTGAAGCCATGACTATAACACATTATATATCCAACCTGCTTAGATGGATAAATCTGACACCACATGGAAGAGACAAAATGATCACTGAATATACTGAGTTCTTGAAAATGTATGTTTGAAACACAGCTTATCTTCATAAGCTTTTTCTGCATAGAATACCATCAAATGCTCTGGTAATTGTTTAGACAGTGTTTGTCTTACATTTCTCTTCACTAAAATGATGGCCAACTCTAAATATTTCATGCATATTTTAAGAGCAGAAAAGGATAATATTAGATACTTATTGCATATTATAATATTAGATGTTAGGAAGAAATTCTTTACTGTCAAGGAGGTGGGACATTGGCAGCAGTTGCTCAGAGAGGCCGTGGACCTCCCCTCTCTGGACGAGATCAAGGCCAGGTGGGATGGGGCTCTGAGAAATCTGATCTGATAGAAGGTGTCCCTGCCCACAGCAGGGGGTCTGGAACTAGATGATCTTTAGGGTTCCTTCCAACAGAAACTACTCTGGGATTTTGTGAAGATTTTCCGTCCATGTACTTGTTGAATCCTGGGAGAGTTCACCAGAAAGGACCTACACTGTTCTGTAGGGCAAGAAGTACTTAATGCATAATTAGGAAAATGTTACAGGGCTGTCTCTTAAGTTAACAGTCTTGGTTCATGATGAGGTACCACAGTGTAAAATATGGATGGATAAAGCCCTCCTGTGAATAGTTGATTCTTCCACCAATCAGACTCATGTCCTTATTTTGTCAGATTCCCCCCCTCTTTTGCTCCATCTACAGATGGAATAGTTGGAAAACTACTACTCAGTAACATTCTCACTACAAAAAAATCTCAAAGGTGGTCTCTAAACTTATCTTTTTTTAAATCAAACTATTGTTTGATGGGGTTCTGTATCAGTTGTTACACGAAAAATAAAAAAAATCTGTTGAATGCTTTATTCTATACATTTACTCCACACATTCCTTCCAACTTAAGAGAAGCCAGTTCAAGTGATCCTCTGGTTGAACAAATGAAGACCATAAGAACTTCCAAGAGTGAAACTGCTTGAGCTTTATATCTGCTTCCCAATACTATCAAAGGCTTCACAAAACTAGCATTTCTAGTTCAAAGTAGTTTTTTAAGTTTCAAAGCATTTCAAACAGTCTCTATACACTGAAGATCACCTTTTTCTAACGTCACCTCAGAAACAGAACAAAAAGACTATTACATCTCATCTCTCAATGATATTAAGCTTTTCTTTGAAGCATCACTTTGTAACAGAACCTGCTAGCCACGCTAAATAAATCAACAGCTATTAAGGCTTTCACGTTATTACTTTATTACAGTAGCTACTTTCTAATTCTTATGCTCTGCTTCAATGCCTAAAAAGGCCTATTGTGTTGTAGCACCGCAACCCGAAGCTGCTGGAAAATGGGAGGACAGCTTTATTGTTCAAAGGCTCCGGGCTCCCTTGGGGTTTGACAACTTCTTTTTCCTTTCCTTTCCTTTTTTTTCCTTCCCTCACTCAGCTATAGGCACGTGCAATCTATGCTTCATGATAGTTAAGCGAATCATTAGGTTAAAGAACTTGAGGCTGACAGAAAGCATAAATGATTCTCATTATCTGCTAAAGGATTCATTTGGGTGCATCTGCTCAGGTGGGTGTTACAGTGGTTGGAGGGGAAAGGTGCTCCATCATTGGATGAAACTGTGTGGTTAATTATCTTGAGTAGAAGCAATTGCTATTTAACAAGGAAATTATAATTAGTCACAATAAATCAGAGAATGGCAGTTAGCTAAACCAGCCTTTTAAAAAAAAAATTTAAGTTTGTTTAAAGAAGTAAATGAATTCTGCTTAAAAATGTGGAAGAGCATCATTATCAGACACCACTAGTTCATCAAAGCAATCGAGTGCATCTTAGAACTCCTCTGAAGTCAAGCACTTTATGCGTTTATTTAAAATGAAGGATGTGTGTAACTGCTTGCTCAATCACAGACAAATTTGTCAAGAGTCCTCACAAAAATTCATTTGGTCAGCAAGTATCAAAAAAGTCAGTTTTGCTTCAATGAAGCAGAACTTTTATACAAACCAATGTCATAAAATAAGATCCAACTTAAGAATGTGTATGCAAAGCACCTCGAACTCAGAAGAGGCAGACCAGAAACTATTTATAAACATTTGGCATCTGCCTACAACCTGCATAGGAAAATGGTACACAAGACCACTCCTGAATTGATACTCTGAAAACACACAGGTGGTGATTTACTGGCACAATTCACTAACTAGGAAATGGGAAAAGATCTTTTTTCCTTAGTGTGATGTGTTGCTGTGAATCATAATTCAACTTAAATTATGATTATAATAAATTAAAATGGTAGTTATGGAAAAAAAAACTGTAGCAAAAAGCTAAGTCTCAATATACAGTTAGAAATACAATATCCCTTTAAAAAAAAGAAACAACAAGGTAAGAATAACAGGAACAATGATACAAGCAATTTTTCAAGCCTGAGAACAAGGAAAGGTAACTATCAATAAAACTTTGGAAAAATTATAGAGACTGTTTTTCTTTTTTAAAAAGGGATACTGCATCTTTAAAACACATAAAATAGTAAGTCACCCGTATTCTACTTACAGATAGTAGGAGTAAGAATAGTAGCTCCTCCTGGCAAGCAAATCACAGACAGTGGAAAAAGAGAAGCAATGGTGAATGAAAAGCGTGACTCTGTCACATCCAATAAAGCAGAGAAATGTGCGTTTAAAAAAAAAGTTGAAAAAACTCATGTTTCTTTGGTTAGCATTTCAACTTGCTCATGCACAAACTAGCCTTACTTTGCCATGCAATTAAAAACAAAACAAAACCAAAATTAAAAAAACCCTAGCGTATAAAAATGATTTGTTTTTTAGAAAGATCACTTGAGAAAATTACATGCTGAGATTTCACTTATTGCCAAAAATTTTGAAAATTAAATGGATTGTGTAATTTCAACATGCAGTTCAGCATAATATAATGATTACCGCCTAGATGTCATGACAAATGAACAGCTGTGTACAAATCTTGTGCAGCAGATATGCTTTTTACTTTTCAGTCACAAAAAATAGGGTTACATTAATAAATACATTTAATCAGAAAACAATTTCTTGTCATTCACTTTAACGTATTTATCAGTACACAGTTGTATATGTATATGTTTGTATGCGTACTATGCGTAGCTATATGAGTACACACATTTTAAAGAAAACTGCACATTTCCAGCAGATATGTGTGTACTGGCATATCCACCACACATTTCCTGAATGCAAACATATGCTTTCTATTTGAAAATCTTACAATTGGAAATGCTGATGTAGTCATGCTAAGCATTAAAAACATGGAAGGTAAACAAATGGAAGGAAATGAAGGACATTTGGAAATAGTCCAACAATGATTTCAAAAATAAAAATGGCATTGCTTGTTAAAGATGCAGTATCCCTTTTCTTAGCTGGTTTGATTACTCCAGTAGAAGTCTTTAAAAGCTGTTAAGAGCTTCATTCAGGAAAACTTCAAACCAATTTGTACAAAATGATCAGGCGAAGCCTAAAACATCTCAAGCTCATAAACAAAACTGCTTAGTACTCCATTTTTCAATAAAATGTAATGCTGCATTTAATCAGTGATTTGAGATACTGGTGGCTGTGCATACGACTTAATAAACTAATAAAAATGCAGAAACCATTGTTTTATTGACTTTTCCATCTAATAAGCTGTGGTTAATTCGGGTACCAAAAGGGATACTACATAATGGATCACTGAATAGGTACACTACAGAGGATGATTCAGACGGATCGGTTTTTAGTCCCACCACAACTAAGTGAAGTGTGTTTTGGTATGTGTGAAGGTGTCAGAGTTATTTCAGCTGTTTCTGCCTTCATTATATGAATTGCCTGATTCACTAGATGGACTGATTTAACTCAGGAACAGAGTTTTTCTATGTTTTTTTAAGAGACCTTGACTAAAGCTGGTATAAAAACAGTGCCCATTTTCACTAAAGGCAGAGGTGGAGGAGAATGGCACACCTACAACATATGCAACAGACAACCAATTAAACTATCATGATGGAAAATTGCCAAACATTAAAGATTCATTAAGCAGGTTAATTTCTCACTTATTTAGAATACAAAATAGTACAGGAGTTTAGAAATATTATGTGCTATAGGATGATGATAATTTCTAAAAGGATACTGCCTTCACAGGTTCTGAGGAGGGAAATAGGGGAAAAGGGAAAATTAAAAATATCACTTCACAGATATAATTAACCCACTTTGGCCAAACAATTCAATAGCGAAAATTTGAGCCTAATAGGACTCAGAATGAAAGAGGCAAAAACTATAGGAAAAATGTACACATGGATTTGTTTGTTTGTTATTTGCAAAACTAGTCAATCACATCTGGAAGTGACTGACACTCTGTAGTGTTAGACAGTCCCTCTCTCACACACAAACACACGTGAACACACAGAGAATTTTCTATTAAACGTAAGGGGACCACTGTAACACTCACTAAGATGATGTTTCCCAGCACATACCATGCTACAAAGCTCCAATATAGAGATTTCCTCCTAAAAGCTGAAAAACAACTTCACTTTTGTTTTTCAACAGTCGTGTAATAAAGACAACTGGCTGACTGTTTGTCTTTTTTGTACATGATGAGTTGGACCTTTTGCATATGTGTAAATTCTCAGCCACAGAGGTAAACAACGGAGAAAAGTAAAAGCACTTTTGGGAAAAATCACATATGTAGCTAACTAACACAGAACACTATAAGCATACCTAATGTTTCTAATGCAGACGTTTCTTCTCCAAGTTATATATCTCCAGGGATAATTGTAAAAAGGCAATAAATTAAAAAAATCTAATGCAAACCAGCAATGATAACATATAGAATGATCTTAATTGATAAAAATAATAGCAAGCTGCATTTCAGAGGATTATATGCAACAATCACAAAAAATACTTTTTATTATAACTTCTGCAAAAGGCAAGGGAACGCAACGCACACACCATGGGAAGGCAAAGGGCTCATTCTCTCCAAGAGAAATCAGCTTGTGCCACGTGAAGGGGAACCACCAGGGAGGGGTGCATGGAGAGAGAGGAATTAGTTTCTATACTATAACTACGGAATTATAGAGACATAGTATGGACTTCTATGCCAGGTTAAAAGAGTTGCAACTACTGGGAAGGCTAGGCTTTGGAACACTGACCAAGCAATAGGATAGCACAAGTTGCTACAGGTAGGAGGACTGGGATGCAGGAATAGCATTGAACAATGCCAGAAGATGGCGATATTGCTTACTGTCTAAGAAAGCACTGAAAAAAATTCAAATTCACTCAAATTAATACACTTTTAACAATTTCATGCACTAAGGACTCACTAGATAATTTTACAGTGATGCACTATGACTTTTAAGAAAAAACTCCGGGTTTACAAGAGCATAAATAGAGGTATAAAATTACATTATTTTGCAAGTTGGGTAATAACATACAAATAACTAATTAGAGCCACATAGGGAAAATAATATTCATTAAGTGGTTAAAACATGAAAAGTGCAATAAGCTATTATTTTTCCTTTGCTTTAAAAAATAAAAAAGACACCATGAATTTCAATTCCACCCACTTTAACAATCTGTACATTCTTTTATCTCCAACTTAAAAATCCTTAGAAATAAATACGAGAAAATGTATAGTTATCGGAATCTTAAATATAAAGATAAGAATCACAGCAAAACCAAAAGAAAACACAAGAAACTAATCCAAAAATTGACCAAAAGGACCAACCAGTTCCAAAACTCTTTTTTTTCCCTAAAGACCTGTAAAAAACAAAAACATCCCCCCTCCTTGTTTGATAGGAAGAGGAAAAAAAAAGATCAATCAGCACAGATAGTTTTCTTACCTTTTTTTCACGATCAATATGACAACAAGGAGAAGTAGGATGAATACCAGAATTCCAGCACTTATTCCTGCTATTTTCACCACTCGATCTGTTTGTTTAGCAGGATCTGGAATCACCTCAGGTTCTTCTGTTGCTGCTGCTAAATTAATCAAAAAAGGAAGTTATTTAAATGTGTAAGCACTAGAGACAAGGAAATAATTTTTGGTGATAATTTTCAAATATGTGTGTGTCTTAATAAAGTAGTAAAAATATAGATACCGGCATCATGTGTTTAAACATCTACACATATACATGTAGACAGACCATAAATTAAACAGAACAATAGAATAAGCATGGTCAGACAGGACCCAAAAGGATCATGAAGTCCAACTCTCGGCCCTGCACAGAACCATCCCCAAAAGTCACACCATGTGCCTGAGGGTTTTGTAGTAACACTTGTGCTCCGTCAGGCTCGGTCCTGTGACCTCTTCCCTGGGGAGCCCATTCCAGTGCCAAACCATGCTCTGGGAGAAGAACCTCTTACTAATACCCAACCTAACTCTCCCCAGACACAGTTTCAGGCCATTCCCTCAGATCCTGTCACTGGACACCAGACAGAAGAGATCAGTGCCTGCCCCTCTGCTTCACCTCACAAGGAAATTGTAACTGTAATGGGGTCTCCCCTCAGTCTCCCCTTCTCCAGGCTGAACAGACCAAGTGACCTCAGCTGCTCCTCATGCAGCTTCCCCTCAAGGCCACACTGTCTTTGTTGCCCTCCTTGCAACAGCAAGTATATGTGTATGTATACAACTGAATAAATACTTGTGTGTGTGTGTGTATACACACACACCTTTGCATAGGCAGAAGTGTTTATGTACCTGGATTTCCAAATAAGTTACTGTATTAAAAAGCAGAAGATAAAGCAGAGACTATCAACTTACCACCATTATTTCATTTAATGTTATTTTTTTCAGATATTAAATGTGGAGTATTTAACACTGAATAGTAAGAAAACATTTATGCACAAATAATGAAACACTTGTTTCCAAGCCACAATGTGAACTGTAGTACTTCTGTCCTCCACGCAGTTTCAGTCCACCTTTGTACGTTAATTCACCTTACAGCATCTGGTCTGAGATCTGCATTCTACTGGGAATTTTGATTCTCTAAATTAGGTCATCCACAAAGCCAAGCTTAAAGTAGTTTTATTTCTGTTTATAGGCCCTGAAAGATACCCCACAAACCACTGCTCTACAGAGTGATGAAGCCAGTCCATGACACAGCTGAGTGGGCTGAGGCTACAGGTTATAGCAGAGAGAAAAACAGAATATACATGTAAGTGCACAACCATTCAGTCTGCACCTCTTTGCATAACAGCCTGCTGTAAAAAGGATCAGGAACAGAGCTTTTCCAGCCTGGTAAAAATATATTAAAAAAAAAAAAAAGGTTTTAGCAAGGGGTAAAATCGCTTGAGATGCTTACTTGTAGAATAGAAAAGGCTTTTCAGCTCTCTAGTTCCTGCTTTCTAAGGCTGTGGCCTTTCCTCTACTCACCGGCAATAATGGGTACAACATGTGCTTGCTCTCCCTCTGGCCCTTCTTCTCTCACACTCCACCCAGCATCCACCCAATGCCGCTTGACTTCTCCCCTCACAGCATCTTCATGCGTTACAAGCTGTTGGTATCATCATACTAATGTCACTACACAGAAGGTGTCTCTTAGTCTGAAAGAAGGATGCCTCTCAACAGGTCACCAAAAGCAGCAGAACAAAAACCAAGGTGAAGTCATATGAGAGAAAGGCTACTGCTCTCCTGAAAATCAACTCCATTCAAAAAGCCAGTATAGTCATTATCAGGGATAATTGGTAACTAATACTTTTTGGGTTTAACCATGTTACGCAGATAATTTCTATTTGTATTCCATGTGCAGACACCCAAAGTACCTTTTAGGGGAGGGATAATGCTCTTATTTAAAATACTCTTTATTACTTATTACTATAACCTTCATCTCTGCAGTATCTGAACCTGTACTAACAACTTACCCTCAGAAAAACCTTCTCAGTTAGGAACGTGCTCTCTTCCAGACACTACACGAGAGCTAGACAGACAGTGAGAGGTCTGGCAGTGCTTTAATCATAAAACTTAATCATCATCATAAGAATTCATCATTATAATCATCTCTCTCACCTACTGCTTGAACTCTATCTGCTGAGAAATACTAAATGTTTCCTTCTGTATGTAAATACATGCCTGCATGCACACTTGCATACATAACCTGTGAGGAATGAATACTATATTTTTTGTTTGCATTATATGTGTTGTTGAGGTGTCAAGGGATAAAAGTAGGGATCAGGCAGGAGATGTGTGCATGTACAACACACACTAGCTAGAACTAATGTCGGATGCACATATGATGTTGTCTAACAGAGGAAATGAGGGGCATGACTTTTGAGGCAGAACTGGAAGATTAAGGTATTCAACATTCTCAATGCTTTAAATGAATCAACTCCCAGTCCAGGGTTAGCTGGGCTGGATGTGACAAATGTGAATGAACATTTGATAAGCAGTAGAGACAAAAGACCAATCAGTAGAGTCAAAGGACAAATCTAAGATAAATATAAATGGCTTTATATGCCAATGGGAAAAAAAAAGTCATGTTTGCTATATGGAGTACTGAGAAACAGCAAGGACATGGGAAGGGTAAAGAGGGAGTGTGCAGGAATTGGATATTTGCTGTGTCTGGAATTGTACAATGTGAGTGCAGCTGGCCAGCTCTGACCTAGCAAAGGTAAGAACTACTCATTCTGCAAAATAACTAAGGCTGGAGCAAGAGATTTAGTTGTGTGGATGGAAATTTAAGGCCAAGTCTCTGAGAGATTTCAAAATACGAATGTCAGGGATTGACCTGAAGATGCACTTCAAAACTTGAAGGCTCAAAAATACATCCAGCAGTAAAGGCCTTGAGCTTAGATCAGGACAGTGGCATTTTCAAAGGAGTATTAGTGATGAGAGGGTGAAGGGGAAAGAATTACCTGTTTCACACTTCCCTGGAGAAAGACAGGACCCTTAGTACTTGAAAGAGCAAGTTGCAATATATGTGCTTTTCAGAGTCATGTTTAAAACTACTGCATGGCCACACACACAGCTGCTTCATTCAGAAAAGTTACTTTACGAAAAGAACTATCCACATCTCAGAAAATCTGAAGGGAAGGTTACTGAGGGTGTTTATATATTTGGCTAACTTAGGAACAGGTGTTTTACTATATACGCTCTAGGAAATAGTTGGTTTGGATCATCAGTAACTTCAAAATGAAGCTCTCTGTCAAGTTTTTCGAGCAACAGTGAAAAGCCAGAAGGATATCTACTGCTTGATCATTTGTTCTTGTTTCCTTATATTAAGGATTTTAAAGCAAGGGACAGTAACTCATTCCATGAACTTTAAGGCTACTTATGAGATGAAGCTGGTGCCCACTAGAAATGCACCTCAGAGTCCTAAATTAGTTGAGGAAAATGTCATTGAATAGTCATACACTAAGAGTATAATCAATGGATGAGCCTACTATACCCAAAATGCTAAAATCTACTGGCAAAATGATACCTGTCTTGCCAATATAAACAGAAAAAATTGCTTTGAACTTAAAAGAAGTCAGGATTATTACATGTATATTTCCAGCAACAGATAATATATGCATCCTTTAGACTAAATTCTACATTTGGGGACTATATGAAAATAATCATAGGTATAAATCACACTGTAATCTGTATGTATTGCATGCAATAATTATTTTGAGGCAGCCATTGAATGTAGCACAGAATAATTTAATGAAACTTATGAATTTGAAAGCATTTCCTATTACTTGTGTTTTAACTTTGATAGCTCAAAGTGTGTTGCAATAACCATGTGTGATCTTACCCATATATAACCAGAGAGAAAAATAGAGAAATCTTGTGTCTACATGTTAAACCTATGCACGTAAGTGAATATCTCCTGGCTGCTGATTGCACAAGGACTATAGCAGCAAGCAAACTTCTGCTTATTCTGAGAACTCGCTTTCTCTACCCTCCACAAGACAATCAGTACTTAGCTCTCTGAAGGGGCTCTTCTGGAGGCTGAGCTGCTGATTTTTCCAAACAAAACAACTCAAGTAACCAAGGATTCACAAAGAACAAATCTTGCCTAACCAATTGAGCAACTTTCTATAATGGAGTGAGACTACATCAGTGGGCAAGGGAAGAGTTACAGATGTCATCTATCTGGACTTTTGTAAGCCTTTGACATGGTCCATGACAACATCTTAACACAAAATCTCTAAGTTGGAGAGATACAATTATTTTGATGACTGGAATTAACTACTGTATATTTCTAAAAAGGGCAAAAATGCTCTAAAATTACTTAAGATACAAAACCACCTGCTTTATTAATTTTTAATGCTCATTTTTAGTAATGTAGTCGTGCAATGCTCTCTTATATCTTGAACATCAGACTCTATAAAAAGGTAATTTATTGATCTGAGAAAGAACCTTGCATGATAACAGAATCATGATCATACAAAATGGACTGTCTATTGACTAATAATTCCTTTGGCCAACCTTACTCTAATAGATCATGAATTAAGTGTTAATTTTTACTCTGTCTTTGCCTTGCATATCAATATATGCATTTTTGATCCTGTGAATCTGAGAAGAGATAACCCAACAGTTTTCAATCCATGCAAACTCATCTTCCATAAAATTTTCAAGAACAGTTTCTGACCTGAAACAGAGCATTAACTACATTTTCCACCTGCACAAAAATAGCTGCCTGTACTGAAGATTTATGAACTAGACTGGGAGGTGAACACTGGATTTTAGCAATTTATCTACTTGCCTTTCTTCTGAACTAATGAACAGCAACAACAATCATATCCCACAGTCTCATTCGAAAAGTTTATAAAATAACTGTACCCAGTGATTCTGACTCTGCAGAATAGCCAGTAACAGTCACCATATAAGTTGTTCTCCTTGTTTTCATAGATACTAGGAGAGTATTCAATCAGTCAACTCCCATGATTAATAGCATGAAGTTCAACTGTGAACAGCACTAAATTAGACTAGTATAGCTAACCCTCTCAGGGACAGTAAAATTCTAAACAGGTGAGGTAGAGTCCATCTTCTCACAATTTCCTGATGTACTTAATTACTCTAAAATTTTTAAGCACGTTTTTATCAAAAACACAAAAAATCCAATATCTACATCTAAAATTGAGCATATGCATATTATTTACACTTAATTTTTGAAATATACTGCGGCATAAGGAATCCAGTCATGGTACGTATTTCTTTCCTGTCTTTTCCTTCCTTCTGTGGTTCAAAATTTACACAGAGCCTTGCAAAATTGTCAGGGAATTTATGACACTCAGCACAAAATCTATTCGTCTATACCTTCCCAAGAAGATGGTGTAGGAATTCAGATAATGTTATTCTACTTGCTCATCCAAACACAATTATTCAAGCAGAAAATTCTGGTAGGATTTTGCAGGTCTGTTTGCATGTTACCACTAAGAGAACAGCCAGCCTTCTAAATGACAGCTTTTAAATCAGAAATTTTGAACAGCATTTTTATACTTAACCTTCTCACCATACAATTTGACTCTCTCAACATTCACAGCATTTTATTCTGGGTTTCCTTTGTGTGAGCGAGGGAAGAAACTCAATTTTATGCATGATTAAAGCTGCTATTTTATTACACTGCATTTTCTTTGAATGTTAATTTCTGTTTATGGCAGATCTTTAAATTCTCACAAACTGGTGTTATTGCTGCATAGCTTAATATTCAAAATAGCTGTGCTCAAGATAATCTGTTCTGCACTTTCATTATGTGACATTCAAAAACTTTTAATTAAATCCAGGAATGACATCTGAATGAGTTCAACAAGGTAACATCATGATAACATCAAATGAAACTGAAGGTATCTCTGGAGATGTCAGTCTACCACCTGAGAAAAGGGCTTGTTGAAAAACCAGGTGTGATTCTCTGACATATTTTTTTTTAAATTGCCCTGTGTTTTAATCATCTGCCCAGAAAGACTGTTCCACCTGTATAATTTTTTTTTTACTATTTTGTTACAGTGATAATCATCATGCAATTAAAGAAATTGTTATAAGTCTGAAATTTAATTAATAGATTAATAGATTCAAGTTCAGTGAGAGAAGATCCATAACCACTTTTGGCTTTATCAAGTTTTAAAAAAAGCCTGAGCTGATTCTATTTGCTGAAAAAATTTTAGTGTATATTTGCAGGGATTGGGGGACAGGATGTGCAACTTGTTCTAGCAGACTATGCACATCATTCATGAGGTCTTACAGATATCCTCACATGGGTCACTTTGGTCCAGCACTACTAATTTTTCATTCTCAAGCTGAAAGATGAAGATACATTTAGTGGGAAAGGAATCACCACAATTTTCCCTTCCCTACAGCTCCTACAGATTTTCTCTCTTGGACTACAGCTTCTGGGAGACAAAAGACATGCCAGAAGTGTACTGGGGTTTGGATCAATCTAAGCTGTTGCTTCCAGGATTCTAAATTACAGATTTTTTTAGGGTGGCATTTTTAGAAAGAAAAATTGTACGCGACTGTGAACAGAAACTGTGATTCCCTGAGCTGTGCTCTGAAGTGTCAGGTTCATCCCTGTCACCATAGAAACCAGGTTCATGACTGTCCCAAGGAAGAGAGTTTTAACAGGCTCTGCCAGTGAAAAGGGGGATCCCAGGCACCACCAGCCTCTTCTCTGAACTTGTCCTGAAAGGAGACAGTAATGAGGTGATGTTTAGATAAAATCTGCTGTCTTACATTTGTGTTGCAACATTCTGTGCCAAATTTATCCTCACGAGTGTCCCTTGCTGGGGAAAAGGGAGAGGTGTCACCACCTCCAGATGCTGCCAGCTGAGCCTAACAGAAGGAGCCCTCAAGGTTCCAAAGCTTTGTCATATTATAAGTTAAGCCTTCAAATGGACAAAATTATATATGACTATGTTCTCCACATAAAAGTTCATTGCTGCAGAAATGGACACAAACACTGTTCATGGGGCCCTTCTGACAGCTAAAAAACCCCAAAAACCAGCTTCAGGCTAACTTCTCTTTAGTCAGATTTGGGATGGTGTAAGGAGCTGTAGAAGTTAGGCACTGGGAGACTCACAGTTGGCTGCACATACAAATATGGTGTCAAGTAAACAGGTTACACATCCTGCTTTCAGATAATGCAGAAAAATAGCCTGAGCTTATGCTACTGGATACCTTTAAAATTATGAACACGTAGCTTATAAATATTTATATACATTTCAATTAATTAAACAGTCTAGCGCAGCATATCTTGTCCTACAATTAATGATAATGCTACCTGAAATTCCTGTATAATATCTACTTTTATGTATAAAAGACCAGTTCCTGCCTAGTGCTGATATGCCTTCTCAAATGTTGATAAATGTTGCTTTGATAAGTCATATACAATAAATAAAAAAAACAAACCCAAACACATCTTTACAACTCTCCAGGACTTTCAGATCACTTAATTGATAGTACTACTTTGGTAGGAAACTGTGTGGATATCAGAATCATGTGAACCATGCCTCTGCTGCTATAATGGTCTGAAATGAAAATTAATGAGGGCTCTGAAATCAGTAATGCCCATGAATTTATGACCAATTAGCAAAGAGTTTACCTTAATACATTCAGAAGTATCAAGTGAAAAAAGTGCTGAATCTGTTTGCCTCAGTAGCTAAGAAACATTGGACATGAGCAAATGAGGAGAGCTGGAGCAGGAACAATGCTGAGGAGACAATGTTCCTGCAACACCCTGCCCAGCTGTCCATGGGTCACATTAAAAAAGAAAATTAATGCCATCTTTCTACTACATTTGCCACTAAGACATAGTTTTGGAGCCTGTACTTTGCAGGCACTTTACTATCTTTAAAACTATGGCAAGGATAGGATTTGGTTATGGGGAATTAGGATGTTCAGTAAATGTCATAATCCACAGGTTTTTCAGCTTTTGAATTACAGGCTGCTGTCCTCTGCCCGAAAACAGCTGTTTGTGCAGAGACAAACCAAGTTAGCTCTAAGGGGTCTGGCTCAGTGATGCAACTCTGCCCTCAGGACATAAAAAGCTCTGGGCCAATACAGATGGCAACACTGACAAGGCATTTTACACAGAGGTGTAAACTGAAGTTACACTGTCAGCTTGTAGTTCAGTTGGGACAGGACACAAGATAAACTTGTGGGTGAAGGCTTCTGAAATGGCACCTTTCAAAGCAAAGGGCAAACATGGCCAGAGGAGCATGGCCTGTCTCCATCCCACAACATCCCTGCCCAAGAGAGTGGAGATTCCTCCTGGTCACAGCCTGTGATGAAGTGCAGGTGGCTGAGTTGCCTTTGGAACTTTCAACTCCAAAAAAATCAGAACAACTTATGTTGTTGAGTTTTACCTGTGGATAAATTCGAGTCTCTTTATTAGTCTTCTTGACACTAGAAAATCCATGGCACAACCTTTTTTCTCCCCTCCCATTCTGGACTGCCTTAGCTTCAAAACAAATAACAAATATTTGAAAGGAATCAGGATACCATATTTCAGGGATCTGGCAATGTGTTTTTTTCAGTCTTTGAAGTTCTCTTTCAGGTCATTGTTACAAAATTGTCAACAACAGTGCAAAGGCTGGAAATTTACCTGAAAAAATCCTAATCCATGTGTTAACCCTAATAAGGTTTTAGAATCCTATAGATCTTCTAAAAGATAAACTACTGGATATATTAAATGCTTGTTATAAAAGATCTGATCTCATAGTGTAACAGCTGCATGTTTGAAATATTGTAAAAATTCAGAGAAATATCTAGTTAATCTAGTTAATTGTTTGTGTCTTGCCAAAAAAATTTCAAAATAAGGTTTTCTTGAGCAGCTTGATGTGTTTCTTCAAGTAGCCAATATAGAAGTAGAGATCTAAAACTTCAAACAAAATTTTTTCATGGCATGTGTACTAACAGACCTTGAAAAGGGTATGTAAAAAAACAGATGTAGAAATACATAACACACATACTGTAAAGTATTGGACTGAAACAATGGAATATAAATAACTATTACTCTCTGATTTCTGGAAAGAGATATTGGCTAAGAATGATACTCTGATCCACCTCATCAATAAGCCATTTAAAACTTACTTGTTGGATGGACTGCTACCATTTCTTAAGGTCACTGTGATTATTTACCTTATAAGCACAATGGACCTGTTGTTAGACCTGTTACAGCATTTTTTCCTGGGAACACATAAAAGCAGTTAGGATCTTGCTAATGAGATCTTTTTTAAGTTAGCGTTTGGCTACATTACAAATCAATCAACTTTCAAGCTTTACTCTAAACAAACTGCCTTCAAAAACATGTGTTTTTAAAGATAAAATCTCTCTTGCTGTTATAAGATTTCAACTGTGCAAGACACTGCACTGAAAAGTTACCTGGTGTTGACAATGAGTCCTATATGGCTTATTAGCTCAGAATTAATTATTAAAAGAAAATTATTTAAAAAGCAATGTTTGGTAGCAAATATACAAAATGCCTCATCTTTCCACCAGATAGCATTCAAGAAGTTTAGCAGAGAAAGTACATTATCATGATCATTATTACTTATATGACATGGTTTATGTGGAAAAATATTACTCTCAAATGCCTGAAGTTACATTTTGCTATATTTATTGGAAATAGCATTCTATGAATATCTTCTGCTAATTTAGGCAACTATAAAATTGCAAGTGAGAATTTACTGGTAGTGTAGGAGTTGCAGAGTTAATCCAGAGCTGTGTAATTACACTGAAGGAAGTAAGGACAGCTTAACTCTTCTCCACCAGAAAAGTGCAAGCTCTCACCCTGAACGATAGCTCAAAATACAGAAAATGAGATGAAAAATTTTCTTATATCAAATGCAGTGCTAATAGCATTGTAGATGGAATCAAAAGATGGAGGAAATGAAGAACAGAAATAGTCTTTCCTTTATTCTTTCCAAAAATCCAAGTCCATACAAATTAAAGCTTCTATAGTACTAAATCTAGCCTTTGGTAGCAGCCATCAGTTGTTCTTTGCCATTCAGAATGGTGAAAGGTGAGAAAATAAACAGAAACCCTCCAAGAAAACAAGTGGTTAATTCTTCCTTTGGAGGTGGGTTCTAGTTTTCCCAAACATGCATAGATTAAATTTTATACATACTATATATATATATAGTTTATATATAATCTTTAATAGCACCCATCTGTTCTTAGTATCCCAGATTATTACTGTCATGATTGCCAGCCTTCAGTGTTTCTTTCCTGTAAAATTTGGTACTTTTTCAAATTGTCAAAAAATAGAGCAAATACATATATATATACACATACATATATATACATGAAAGGGCAAATATATATATATCCACATACATATATATATGTATGTGGATATATATATATGTGTATGTATATATACTCTGAAAGAAGAAAATATGCTTTTTTCACAAGAGTTATATTCTTCCATTTAGAGAAAATTTTCACAGCTTCTTCAGTTCTGTAATACCTTAATGGCATGGTGCAGTGTTTGTAGGAGTCCCCTGGGCTGGCTGGGAAGTGCACCTGCACCAGCAGTGCAACAGCCATGGCAGAGAAATTTTTCCTATTTTTCCCTTTTAAAACCTTCCCATCTGAAGAGCATCCACTCACAGAAAGTTACATGGGTCAAAACTCCTGAGGTTCTTTGGAACTTTTTAGCACTAATAGGTGTCTTAAGCAGCTGGATGGCTGGGAGCAAGAGGGAAAGGCAAATATCCTCTTCCAAACCAGCTGCACATCACAGCAGGCTGCAAGTACTGTCTCAGCCATTACCCTAATTATGCAGTTGCTCCCAAATCTGCTTATCCAAATACATCTGAAAGGTCTTATGTCAGCACTTTAAGCTCAGCCACCTGATTTTGGACTGAAACATCCAAAGCCGTGGTGCTTATCCGTGCTAGTCTACCAGCTGTGATGTGAGGGCAGCAGCCTTTAGCTGGCTAAAAGCTTTGTCATTTTCTGCTACACCAGCATTTCCAACCCAAACATGTTACCTAAGCCATAAACTCTGTGTAAGTCAAGAGTCTCTCCACAGGCTTGTTTACCATATCTGACATCTAGAAATGCAACCATAATGACTCTGCAGCAACATGCAGCTAATGCAATGACAACTGTATGAAAAACGCACCAATAATCACAGCTCTGGCTTGACTGCCATTGATTATTGAGTTCAGATCAGCACTTGTAAAGATATTAAAAGCCTTTCATACTGTGTCATTGCCTCTCTGTCTATATATTCCTACATTATTAATATGTCAAAGAAACTTTCAAGCACGAAGAAGAGATGGCAGTCCTGCAGACTGCAGGACAAAACAAGCCTGCAAGAAAAAAGACAGAGCGTGTTTGCCACTTTCTGAACCTTTGGGTCTACTTTTTCACATTTTTCCTTTTAATACTGAAGTTTTGTTGCCTTCAAATCTCAAACTCTAATTAATCTGCCTCATCTGAAAAAAATAGATTTTTTATTATTTCCATTACTCGAGCAAATATTCACACAAGACAGTGATGCGGAACCAAGTGTAATAGAGAACTTTCATGACTAAAGATAGATGAACTCTATATCTGTTGTTATACTGGTTCATATAAAGTAAAGGAAAAGGAATTTTTTAACTTCACAAAGCACAGGCTATGGTAGAGTACAGTGAGGCTGTAGGAAAGGTAGCAATGGGCTGTGCAGTATGCAAAATTAAAAGGTAATTTTCAGTTTGAAAATTACTTTGGTGCTCCCTCAGCTGCTGATGCTTTGCACAGGTATAAAGTGTTGGGTTGTTTTTATCCAGAGGATAAAATTTTCTGCTCTGTATTGGATATGCCTTGGGCTGCTGCTTTCTCAGCTAGTTTCTACAGGAAAATACAATTGTATCAAAGGGAAAACCCTCAAACATATATTTGACAAAAGCTTCAAATTCACACACAAATCAAAATAAACAAAGCCAACTATAACATGCAAATATTGTATTATGATTTATGTAATGGATTGTCAGCAAAGAAGATTACTGTTCTGGTATTTATGCTTTAAATCTGGTTTTAGGGTTTTCAGTCAGTTGTGATCTGATTAAAATGTGACTGATTTGGAGGAGAAAATCACCTTAAACTGATGGAGTGCCAAGAACTCTTGCAGATGAGGTGACAGAAATATCTCTGCTGAGGCCCTGAGCTACGTCTAATAATGACCAAAACCAAATTTGCATCTTAAAATGAGAAAAAAGATTGCATTAAACAACTGACATTAAAACAATGTGCTCTAGTGTTGAGCACACAAGCTAAGACACACCTGTATATACCTCATTTACATTGTTCCTTTGACAAATGTGAATAACATTTTGAAACACACAGGCCACTGCACACTGTGAGTTCACATTTATAAGCAGGTATTCCTGGCCATTCAGGGCAAAAATGGCCTTTCTTCTTTATCAAGGAAGGGAAAAATGGCTTTATTCACTGACTAACTTGATATGACTTTAATTAATTGTTCCCTTCAGCTTCTTATTGCTTAAAACCCAAGCAGTGTTATCTATCAGCTTTCTTAGAGACAGATGGACAAAATTGTCAAACTTGGGTTGATGGATTCACCCTCATATTCAAACAGCACCAACACAGGAGATGACTTTCAGATTGCTTGAACAGCTCTCATAAATCAAATGAATTGTCATAGTTTAACCAGTATGTGAAAAGAAACATACACCTGGGAAATTAATACTAGCCAATGAATGGAATGGCAATATCTGGTAAGACCTTCTCTTGCCTGATTCTGATGTAATGATAAGTCTAGTAAGTACTTCCTGAAAACATAATGCAATCTGACATGATCACGCCTGTTATCTACCAAATATTCAAAAAGTAAAATTAAATACAAAACCATTTGCATATTTCAAGCATTTAAGAAACAGGAAGTAGAGAACAATATAAAGTATTTCTGAAGCAACTATTAAACAACTTGGGGCTACATTAAACTTCATAATAAAACTATAAAAGCCTTTTTTATCACTACAACGCTTCAGCAGGACAAAATACTGGAAAAGAAAAGTAAGAAATTTAAATTAAATCAGTGATTTGTGATTGTAAAATGTTGGTTTAAATTGGAGTGGAATTGTATCCCTAGCTACATGAATCTGAGAGATATACGCCAATGAAAAGAGAAGCAAATCCAAATGTGGATCTCTGTGAGTGAAAGAGATGGCCTATTTATTTCCTTCTTTCCAAAGGCATGATCCAGACCTGTTACAGTTGTTACTTCACACTCTCTAGAAAGTCCATCCCTAGTGCTGGTTAGCAATGGGAGCTCCAGAGCAGCTACACATGCTGCCACCACAGAAAACTGCTCTTAATTCTGCATAAATTGTCTGCCTTTTTGTGGGATGGGTGGAACAGGAAAGCAAACAGTGCAAGTAATCATGACTAAAAGGCACTACCAAATCTGCTTGGAGTCATTTACAGATCAGCCTTCTGGGGTCACTGCTAGTAAGCCTTCACCTCCAGCTGGAGCAAGTACGTCCCTTTCTCCTTCTTACTGTGCAGACAGAAACAGCCAATCAACATCACCGAAATGAGGGAAGTGGTGTTACCTTCTGCTCAACAGAAAATATCAACAAAGATCCTGTCATTTAAGCTACCCTTACCTTTGCCCCTGCTTCACAATCAGATAATTACTGTCTCAAAGTACTGCACTACTTTTACTCTTGATGTTTCTGTAAAGGTGCTTAAGCCTGTATACCTTTTCATAATCTTAAAGAAATTATCTATAAAAGTAACCTCTACTGACCAAATGAAAGAATCCAAATCAGATTAAGTCTAAAGATATACAAAGTAATGACTTAATTTCCACGTCTGTTTACTTTTCAAAAAAGTTTTACTACCATGGTGAACTGGTGTGGACAGGTTTTTTAACTAAAAAATGTTCCAGTTTACTTCAAATATTTTAAATACTCTTTACATTCAGTTACTCTCCTGAGACCTGGCAAATCAAACATCTCCATATGCATTTGAGAGCAGGACTTACTTCTACAGAAATCAAGGGGGTTATGCCAGGATGAACAAAAAATCACTTTTCAATAACTCTTAATGGAAACTACCAAAAGAAAAGCCTTATTTCAAGATTCTGTCTTCTGCTTCATGGAACATAGTGAACAAAGATGCCAATTTAAGGACTATCAGTTTACATAAAAGCTATACTTACTGAAACATTTTTCATCAATTAGTTAAATGCATTTGCTCTAAGCTTCCAGCAGAATCATATGCAAAAAAGTCTTATTTTCAGACATTTACAGCAAAATGCATTTATGCCCACTAACAAAAAAATGCCTTATTAAACATTCATAGATGTTGCAGGTATTTATTAAATCATTTTTTCTCCAGAAGATATTTTTATATAATATCAATTTTCACTCTGTTTATTGAACACTTGCAAAGCCTCTTTTAAGAAACACGAAATATTTTACTGAGCAACAATACACTAAATTTCATTCTCATACACTCACTGACTTAAGAATGTTCACTTAGTGAATGCAAATTCTAAACAAGTTTCATCACATTGAACCATCTTACACTAATCTTGACTTTTGGCAAGGATATAAAGCACCATTAATATTCAAGAACTTTTAATTAGAAAAATGCTGATTGGAAACCTAGTGACAGCAGCAGCCAAATCAAACAATTTTTCTTGAAAAAGGCAAATAATTGTCATCTCATCACTCCAAAAGAAATAGCTCTCTATGCTGGCATGTACAAATATCCTTCTCCCATTGCACTTCCACTACGCCTATGCTGCTGCAGGTGAGTAACAACTCTAAGGAACTCCTGCTCAGAGTTTTGCAGAGACCTTTTTCACATGCTTGGCTCATCAAATACTTTAGTAACAGATTTTAGTAACAGATTATGCCATCTTGGATTTCATTCCTGTCTTCAACACTGCATCAGGGAAGATTACAGCTGAGATTAGGCTGAGTTAGGTTCATAGCTGGGTTATCCCTCCCTCTTCAAACAGAGCTCCTTGTACTTCCAGCCGCAATGAAATGAACAGAAATGGTTTGAGAATAATTTGTAAGGATACAGAAGTCTTTTCACCTGAGCTAATACATTAAAAATTTCAAGAGGGATGCAGGCAAAACAGCAAGAGAGTAGTAAACTGAGACTTTTCAGGGAGGCAGAACTCAAGGAATTTGGGGGAAATGCAAGTGTGGAGTAGCACACTCTGGGAATTACAATTTTTCTCCTTTTCCCACAAAGGTCCTGTTATTAAATTCCAGTTAGACTGAGGTATCTGACAGGAAAAAATAAGCAGTTCATTCCCCTGTGCCCATTGGTATCTTTTCCCCAAAGTTGAAGCTAATGAAGAATTTCATTAATAAGAAAACTCCAGAACACCAAATTTGAATCATCACTGTAAACCTGGAAAAGGGAAGGAATTTTACAGAAAATTCCTCCATTCTCAGTGGAAATAAAATATGCTGAAAAGCATGACCATGAAGTCTAAGCATTGTTAAGGAATCTGTCTGGCTGTGGATGGAGTAAGGATAAGTCTGACTGAGGTGCAGTAAACCTTCCTCACTGAAGTAGTTAGGGTGCTATGCTTTCAATTTGTGACTAAGGCAGCACTGATAACATTGTTTAATCTATTGTTGAGCAGTGCTTGCACAGCATCGAGGCTTCCTCATTTCTCACACTGCTTTAAGGGGCATCCCATGCCATGTGATGTCATGCTCAAATAAAAACTACAAATTCCATTTTTCCAAAGCTTGGAGATTGTCTGGGTGGGGGACTGGGTGTGGGAGGTAGTGAGTGACTGCCTTTGTATCCTTTTTAAAATAAAAAATTAATCCTTTCTTCACTTACTGAACTATTCTTAGCTCAGGTTTTATTACTTTCCCTCTTCTGATTCTCTTTCCCATTCTGCTGGTGAGCAGAGAAGCTGACTGGGTGCTTAAATGCTGTTTGGGGTCAATTTTCTACCCTCCAAAAGGTAACCAAAAAGGAAAGAAAAGAAAAGTGACAATGATAATTGTTCAAAATCTTAAAAAAAAAACAACAAAAAACCCACAGAAGAAATCCAAAAGCTATTTACACTATTGTCCATTTATATTTAGGTTGGTTATCCAAAAACAACATAAGTAATTTCTTCTTATTCAATTAAGACATATTTCTAATACTCTATTAGTTACTACACTGTAATTGGCATTGCATCTCTCCTTCTAGCTGAACCCTTAAAAGTCCTTTCAGATATTAATTTGAGACAGAGCACTCTTATTTAACAGCTGAAAGAGTGGAAACAGAAAATAAACAAGCCTGGGGACAACAAGGATCTCGCACTTGAGCTATAAGCGTTTTCAGATAAAGGTAATGTTTGGCATAACTCTTACTTTCCTCAGCATCTCTTTTCCCCTTCCTCACTTTGCTGCTTTTCCAACAAGGTAAGATAAGGTCATCTTATCATCACCTTAATTAAGGTCATCACCTTAATCAAAAAGCAGCCCATACTAACTGGCACTTTTTCACACTTTTTTTTTTTTGCTATACCTCTCTTCCCACCCCCTCATTTTTTTCACACAGTATTTAAGGCAGTTAAAGATTAAATTATTTGAATGTCAGACTTGAAAGGTAAAATACTCCAGTTTGCTACAATTTTTTTTCTCTATAGCAAGTGCGGATGAATGAAAAGGGAATAAATGACACAGTAGTCCTTTTATACCCCCTTCTTCTTTCAAGAGCATTCCTTTTTATTTCCCTCACTTTCAATTCAACCCATTCACAAAGGATTAGCATAACACATCTTTTTATGCTTGTAAGGGTTACAGCTGTAATCGCCTCACCTCAACCCTTTACTTAGAAATCCTGTCTCCAGAGGAGTAATTCGATTACTCACAACAATCCAACTTTTGCCTAACCAAATAGGAATTCATTATAATGCTGTGCTGCTTCATCAGTTTACTATGAGCGGATGGGAAAAAATATAGCAAAATGAATAGCTGGTGTGAAAGGAAGAAAGCAATTGTCGGCTAACAAAAGGCTACCAACAAAAGGCAGGATGACAAGCAGAAATTCTAAGTCCCATGGGCAGGGTAGCCCCCAAACTACTAACGACCTGTAGCTTTTAGAAGTCTTGGGTTTCAAATAGGTATGAAAACTTTGTAGATCGATGAGAACACCTGAGTGCTTCAATCTAACTGGTCTTTACCAGGCACTGGGCAAGTGTGGGTAAAAACCTTAGGCAGAGCTTTTCCACCTGCTGAAGAATCACCATCATCCTCTGTTGGTGAAAAAGATATTCATGCTAGTCCTTACAATGGCTTTTCTTCTAAGATTCAAAAATGTACATGAAGTAATCTTGGCTGCATACTGCTTCAAAGTAAAACTAGTACTATCCTTAGCAACTGACAGTGGATAAGGATAAAAGAAAATATAATAATGAGGACAACTGGCATCTCCAAATGACTTCCAGTTGTCCATATGCCCACAAGCACAAATCTAAGAAAAGCTCATGCTGATTGTGGCACAGAAGGACAGCACTTGGGGCAGAAGCACAGATGCCAGGATCATGCCTTCTATTTAGAAGTAGAATATTTTATTTTATTTTGTATTATTTCTGTAGAGTGATTTAAAATGCCCAGATATAATGAGGCAAGTTCTCAGGGGCAACATTTGTTTTGCCAAAGGTTTAGGAGCATTAGGATACAGCTGACAAATCTCTAGCTGTTAGACTGGCTTAGGTTGGTTTTCAGCTTTTGGAGCCCAAAACTATCTTCTTGACCTTTATTTTTACAGATTCCTAAGGATTTCAACACAGCATATGGGCAGCATTAAGGGCATTAAGGATTTATAAATTCACATCATCATTATAAAAACATTCGAAGTCCAAAATATACTTGGGGTTAAATGGAATACATGTATTACTCATGGTCAAATTAAATATTGATATGTTCCCGTCTGCATTAAAAAGAACAAAAGAAAACATTTTTTTTACAGTAGTCATATGAAGAAAACATTCCAGATAAGAAGAAAGCAGTTCACTGCATTTACTTGAGTCTGATTTCTTTTTAAGCTGGAATTTCTTTTTACTTAAAGTTGCTGCTCTTTTACATTCTTCTAGGCAGTTAACCTTTATTGCGATGTGTGTGTACTTTACAGTGACTGGAAATCAATAATAATTTTGATACCAAGCCCTTTTTGTCTTGAAAAATTTAAAATATCCCTAAGACAGCATATTTCTTCAATACTACTCATGGGAATTTACTAATAATTACATTGTTAGATGTGAGTGGAGAAATTGAGTACGTGAAGTAAAAGCCAAACTTTAAAATGAAAAAAAGTCCTCAGAGCACAGGAAAAACTGTCAGTTATTGTTATTGTGCAAATTTTTGTTCAACATATACTTGACTGTAATAACCATGTTCACTCTACACAGGCAAAGTATCTGTATTCTTTCTCTTTATTCCATAGTTAAAAATCAGAGAAAAGCAATTCCCCAATAAAGATCTCTTACTCTGATCCTAAAGAGACTTCCACTTCCAAGAGAGAAATCTACAGCTGCTCAGAGAGATGGAGCAAGATCCAGAATCCAGCCTTGAATCGATAAGACTCCTCAAAAAATACAGCAAATTGTTCAGGTACACGAACACACATTTCGTTTTGCCTCCTGACACTTTTTGATTCACCATGGTTTATTTGCTGAAACTGAATTTACAATACTAATTTTTATATGGGCATGTCATTTAAGAAATTAATAACCCTGTTTGCAGAAAAGCAGCTCTGATACACTGTGCAGAGAGCTCAGGCATGGTTAGGCAATGCTGCATATCCTGATGGCAGCTAGATCTTTCTCTTCAATAGCGAGCTCTCACAAGAAAAGTTGAAATACCTTACATTAAACTGGACAGTAATAATAATAAAATGGAAGAGAGAGTGGAAAGGCCTCAGTAGAAATATGAAACCATGTATTATTGCAAATGACCTACCCCAAACCAGAAAAACACCCTCCAAGTTGCTTAACCAAGATAAAAATATGTTGTGGAACTGTAAATATCACAAGGCAGCCATCATGCTTACAGATAGAAGACTGGATAGTGTTCATTAGGGTGATAATTTTTTTCTCTTTGCTGTAAAATAGCTAGTTAGACACTTAATAAGGAGTCAAAAACTACAAGTTCACAAAATGAATGTGACACAAACACCATCAGAGTACAAAAATAATTGAGAGTATCTGATCTCATAAAAAATTAATTTAAAACACAATAGCCAGTACAAAGCTGACAGAAGAAATGTATATTATATCTGTACTTAGCTTCCATTTTAGGGATGTTTTATTTATGCTTCTGTCTTGAACACTTATACCACAGTATTAATTGGTTCTAACTACCTTAGGTAGCTACATCTTGAGAAGGAAGAGAAAAAGATAAAAGACTTACAGTCAGCTTATTCTTCATGATTGTATTTCCCCTTTAGCCTAACAAATGTTAAGACAATTTGTTGCTAATCTGATGTTTCTTCTTATGTCATCTCCAGCTATAGCAATGACAAAATTTGGCATGCTGAAATACTTCAGCATGGGGTAGGAATCAAGAAGCTTCCATACATGGCTGAATGGAGTATGCAGTACAGCTGTTAGGTTTTGCTTTTGGCAAGAAGTTCAAGCAAGCAAGTAAAATGTGGAAGGAATTGAAGATATTTTGTCATCAGATAAAAAGCAGCTGTCACTTGATCTTAGAGTTGTGAGAAACTAGTCAAGCGTCTTGTTCATCATAAGGTGTTGGACACGTCCTCAGTTTTAACAAATTTTGTAGCAATCAGGGCTCCCTTGTTCTGGCAGTATGACCCCACCTCAGCAGTGACATGAGCTACATCCTGCAGTCAGGTCCCTATTTCATGTCCACTGTGTGGGCCCAGCTATTCACAACGCGCTGGTTAACAAGTTCACTCACCACCTCTTCGGGCCAGCTGTGGCAGGCAAGGCACTACACTCTCACTTTAAGCTCAGGCAGCAGCAGCACCTTGCCAGCTGTTCCTCTTCTCCTCCAAGCTATAGGCATTAGTTCATGCAAAAGCCTGACAACTTGGTTCAGGTCCAGTGCAACAGCACTATGTGCCTACCATTGATCACATTATGTTTTGACTTATTCAAGCACCACACACCCCACTGCCAGCAAAGAAAATTGTTCTACCTAAGTATATGTTTGCACTCATCTAAATAGTTCAATGGCCCATTCAAGGGAATGGGTTACTAAAAAAAAAAAAAAAAAAGTGTAAAAGATTTGTACTTCCCGAAACAATTTGGAAAAATACTTCCTGACGGTTCTGTTTTGTGGGTAGAATTTCACCGTCTAAATTTCACCACTACTAAAGGGACGTCCAGGAAGTTGTTGCTCAATACTCTACATGCATAAACTGAAAAACTCACTTTCTGAGTCTGAGAAAACTCTACAGTTCTGTTTGAATTAAATCTGCATTAGTAAAGCTATTTGACTTGGCTTAGTAAGATGATGTCTCATAACATATGCTGAGTAAGCAATACGCTTTTAATACAAAGGCAACCAAATTATCAGATTTCAAATTTGGACAAGCATATAATGAAATTCAGCTTTCCGTGAGCAGCAGCTGAGTGAGCTGTGGTTCTTTGGATTGCAGAAAAGAAGGCTCAGGGGGACTCCACCATTCTATACAACTATCTGAAAAGAGGTTGTAATGAGCTGGGAGTGGTCTCTTCTCCCAGGTAACAAGTGGGAAAGTGACAGAATGGCCTCAATTTGTGCCAGGGGAGGTAGTTGTATTGGGCACTAGGAAAAATTTATTTACTGAAAAGGTGGTCAAGCATTGGAACAGGGTGCCCAGGGAGAAACGGTGGAATCACTATCCCTGAAAGTGTTCAAAAAAATCTGCAGATATGGCAACTGGGATACAGTTCAGTGGGGTGAAATCTTAGATATTTTTACCAACCTTAACATGACTGGTCTCTCAGTTACTAAACTGCCAATGACCTATCATAGAAGGAGATTTTCTAAATTAAATTAAATTATGTTCAAAAGCAAAATAAGAACTTGGTAGATTTATAAATATGTAGTGAGTGCTGCAAACAGTCAGTAGCCCTTCCCATCTCAGTGTACAGCATGATCTAGGCTGAAACATGTCAGCAGTTGGTAGCAGCCATGGCACATTCCACAGTTCTGGTTACTGATCAAAAATCTTATCTAACCACAATGGTTAATGTCTGACTGCTTTCATCGGGACTTTGAGCATAATTCCTCAAAAGACAGTAACCTGAAAAATCAACCTTCTTATCTGATATGTATAGCAGAATTTTCTGTAAATGAATGAGTAGGAAAGGAAATACATACAGCAATTTTCATCTTTGATTCCATTTGAGATATAGAGGATAGAGCTTCCTTCTAGATGTTTCACTGAGCAGATGAAGCACCCAGGTTTCACAGTACAGTAGTTAAAAGGCTTTAAACCAGGACAAAGAATGATAACTCTTTTTCTCACAGGTGTACAAAAGGAAGTGCTATGAAAGATGAACACATGGATGTAAAATTCTGTATAAATATTATGGTTCAATGATTTCAAGAAGAACGGAAACTAACAAAATTTCAAAATTTTGGAATACTATCAGGTAACAGGCCCTTCAGGATTAAATCTTTATGAACTACCAGAAATGAAAAACACCAAAGAACTGTGAAAAAATCTGTTTACATTTGCAGAAAATAATTACAGAATGTTGAAATATCAGTCCTTATAAAATTTGTTGCAAAATTCTACAGGATGTAGGACCATAATTTCAAAAAAGAAAAGGCAAACTCAATTCAGCAAAGTCTGTGAAATAAGAAACAAATCAAAAGTTAATTTGAGATTTGCTTGGGTTTCTATTGTAATGGGTTAATGAAACAAGCAAATTCACACAATCTGGATGGTGTTAATGTACTTTAAAATTGAGATTCACATTCAAAAATGCCTGCACTGTGCAAATCAATGCCTTCCATAATTGAGTCAATTTGAATGCCTATTACAGTAATTGTAGAATCCTATCCCTTCTCTCTCTGATATAGAAAAAAGATCATCTGCTGCCAAAAGCATGGATACACCAGTAAAATCTCTTTCAACAGTTCTGGCCAATAGTCAACAATTTGATTTTTCTGTCATTACCTAATAATCCTAAGAATAAGACGTACAACCAGGATACACATCTTTATATCAGAAGGGTGTTGGATGGAAGGGACACTGTCACCTAATGCTATCTGAGCCCACTGTAGAACGTTGGGGGTCTCCAACCAGATTCTGTTACACTCATTACAACCCTCTGGAATCTGCCATTCAGACAGTTCTCAATCCACATCACTGTCCACTCATCCAGTCCTGAGTTTGCCAATGAGTATATTGTGAGACAGTGTCGAGGTAGGTAACATCTGCTGCTCTCCCCTTAACCATCAAGGTAGTTGCTTCATTGTAGAAGGTTGGTCAAGCATGATTTACCTTTAGAGAATCCATGTTTACTACTCCTGAGTATTCATTTTCTTGTCATTCATGTGGAGAGAGGGGTTCCATCACCTTTCCAAGGTCTGAGGTGAAGCTGACTAGACAGTACTTCCCTGGATCCTCCTTGCCCTTTCTGAAGACTGGGATGACATTTGCTTTCTTCCAGTCCTCAGGTAGTTCTCCTGATCTTCATGACCATTCAAAGATGATTATGAGTGGCCGAGCCCTTCTTATTGTCTTTTAACACCCTTGACCAGATTTAATTCCTTGACCTTCCTTGTTTCATTTCAACTTACTCAGACAGCTTATATTCATTCCAAGTGGCCTGACCATTTTTCCATCTCCTGTGTATTTTCTGCTAATGTTTGAGTAATGACAGGAGTTCTTTATTCACTCATGCAGGTCTCTTGTTCCCTTTGGCAGATTTCTTATTCATTAGGATGCATCATTCTTGAGCCTGGAGAAATGGAAAATTCAGGAACACAGTAGCATGAGGGATACAGAGAGTGATTGTGACTCCTGTTTTCCATCAGTACATGAGGAGCTGGTTTCATTGTCCCAGGAAGACTCACATTTTCATGATTCTGTGAAGTGTGCAGATGTAACCTTTTTGCTACCATATTCACTTTTACCATACACTGCCCTTCTAATTTTATTTGAATGTTATGATGGCATAAGTACCCATTCTTCACCAGGGCAGGAAGTCTTCCGATTTAATTTCCCACACTGTGAAAATGATGACATATAAGTGAGGGTTTACCTTAAACTTACCCATTAACCACCTCATTATGCTGCCTCTGAGCTTTACACTGCATTTCAACTGCCCATATAAATCAGTTTTGGGCAATCTGTTTTCCAGCATAAGAAGCAGGTCTGGCATAACTGGATGTCCTATAATCTTGCTTCAGTGCTGACAATGTGACAGCAGTATCCTGCAGTTTTATGGCAGGAAGGGCATGAGAGTAGTGCATCAGAAATGGTTTGGATACTAGATGTGGAGATGACAAAATGCCCAAGTTTTTTAGCCATACACAGAGTGACAGCAACTAATGTACAATAGATATTTACTTTTATTTGAACCCCAGAGGCCTCTTTATTTCAGACATGCTGCTTTAACATCCTAAATACTTTATTGGCTTTTGGTCTTCCCTGCATCCTTTTGCTATTAACTCTGGTGTTTTCAAAAAGTATGCTGGTGAAGTAGCATTGCTGTTGTCACAAATTTCAGTAGTGTAGCATCAGCACAGACTACTGCCTCAGGATATTTTCCACCACAGCAAGTTTAGAGCAGGACCTCTTTTTCCCCTGTACTAATGGCCTGGCCAATCTCTTGGCAGAGGGGCTGAAACAGTCAATAATATGTAGTCTGCTTACATATGTTTGAGTAACCAATACTCAGTCATCAGCAAAGAGCAAGTAACACAAGTTAGGAGAAATGGGACCTCTGATTTAATGCTCAGGTTAAATAGTCCGGTATCTATATGGTACTGAATGTGGTTATCTTTCCTGTTAACTCAACAAAGCAGACATTAAACAGAAATGTCAAGGAATAAAATGTATTTTGTGACCTCTTTGACAGTAAAGGGTTATGGAAGTACAACCTGATCGAGAACCTTCATCACTGTGCAGCATGGAGTATATTCCCAGTCCTTTCCAAACTGCTGAATTCACACAAAAGCCTCCAGACACTTTCTAAGTTGACAGCATTGAAAACCACACACAGGACTGTAATTCTGTTCCCTATGCTTTGAATTCACCTGGCCACAAAAATTGTTCTAACACTGCCTGTAACTACCTCCTGCTGTGATAGACAGATGTGTAATAACCACATTATTTCTAGAAAGATCATCCTGCCTACAAGGTCCATCTGTAAGCCCTTCCAGCTGGCATCTTTCCAAAAATAGCCTAGTTAGTACACAACTTCCCACTAGAGCAGCTCAGCGTGAGCTCCTGAACTTCAGAGCCATCATCTCCTTCTGCAGCTGACAAAGCATCAGTCTCTGTATTTGAATAATTTGGCAGCAGTGCCAATCAACCATACTGACTTGCTCTGCAACACATTGGAGTGTTTAGGAAGCGCTACTACACTTGGCAATGCTGCTCCTTGCTTCTAGATGACTTTCTGTAGAACTTGACTTAGAGTTCTGTCAGAGATGACATGCCAGAGATGAGTTTAATAAACCTTTGTAAATTTCTTGACAACAAAAGGTGGGACTTCTTTCCATTTAGTTAAAAACATTCAATCAGATACAGAGAAACACGGTGTTGCTGATTTCAGGGTCTTAAATTGTATTAATGAAAGTAAATAAGCACATTTCTGATTTAGATGTTGCTGAATTTCTTTTGCATTCTTTGTGCACCATTCTTTCCTGATGTAAAGCTCTTGTGTCCTTCCTGTCCAGGTGCACAGTGAGCAGCCTTACTGCTCAAATATGTTTTGTCTTCTATCCAGAATATCTCAGTGTTAGGCAGCTGTTAATGCAAGAATGAATAATTGCAAACGTTACTTCCTCTGTGGTAAGATGTTGCATACTGTCTGTGCTGACATGCTTGCCAATGAAAAGAAAGTGTCATTCTGGCTGAAGAGTACAGTGTACATATAAACACAATTTACAATTCCTAGAGACTGCTTTCTCCTTCTTTCTTGAAAAGAGTGCTGTCCCTTCAAAGGGCTGCTCTTCATTTCATCACACATGAGCCAAATTCTCGTCGCTCCGAGGCTGAACATGCACATGAGATGCCTGTGACAGGCTGATAGAGGCAGCAATCTCTGCCTGATCTGCCTCACACACTCTTCAACTCGAGGCATTGCAAGAGGCCAGTTCAGCCAATGGTGGAATTAATCATAATAGAAAATGAAAGTGTACACAGGCTGCCTGCGTGAAAAGGGGTTAATGCAACCAGTCCCATCAGGGGATGATAGAGTTTATCTTCTCTAAACACTTGTAATTTTACAATGACCCAAAGCAGGTAAACATGTTAGAAAAGACAAATGAGAGATGGTGAAAGAACAGTAAGAAAAGAGGAGCTAAAATATACCCCTGCACCCAGCAGTATTAGCAAAAGGTACTTTTAAATGCACGTCTATTATATGCGGAATGAAAGATTTTCAATTGCAGTTAAAAATCTAATGAGCTTTGTAAAAACTCCTAATATCTAGCTTTACGTCTCCATATTTTCTGAAATGGATGCAAAACACTCAATGCCCATATTCTGATTAATGAAATAATATTAATAATAGGTGAAGAGACCTAATAAACCAGGCATAAAAAAATAAAAAAGCATATATGCTAAGATGCTGATCCTTGTAATGTATCAACATTCTCCCTCTAATATTTAAATATAAATTGGAATACTCTACCTGAATTCTTACTTCTAAAATTCTCATTCCTTAGAAAATCTTTAGGTTTGCTAAGATTTTTATCTTTGTGCATACATGAAAATTCTCACATTATAGGTTTTGTGTCTGGAGGTGTCCCTCACTTAACTGTTTTTTTAATAACTATCATCAAATATTCCATCAAGGGGTCACACCATTTTTTATTTACAACTAAAGGTATTACTTATCAGAACTTGCAGATGTGGTTGCTTGGTGAGCTACTGCAATTTCATACACAAAAGAGAAAAATATGCCATGCTAATGTTCTGTTTCCACCTTTGGAAAGCTCAGCAAGTCAACTAAATTCTCCTCTTTGAGTGATAAAAGACATTATGCAAAAGACCACTGAAGTTTAAACATATTAAATGCTTTTCCTATGAATGAGTGAAAAGAAATGCTGTGACTTATGAAACACCTGCGTTCTTCTCTTTATTGCCACTTGGGTCGCCAGCTCCTATTGGGATGGTACAGCTCAAAGTCATTGTAGCAGCATTGATCCAAACATAAAAACAACAGCGAGAGAAAATTCCTTTTAGATACATTTAGCATCTGACATATTCCCTTCATTTGTGCATTAATTGGTAACAGACATTTTTGAGCATCCTGCAACAGGAGGTGATTTAACTTTCACAAATTTCCCTAAGAGCAGAAACATCATCAGGAGCAATTTCAAGGAAATAATTATGGTCTAGACAAATTTATGACTTCTAAAGACCTAATCCAAAGCACATTAATGTCAGTGGAAGGACTCCCATTGACATCAAAGGCCCTTGGATCAATCCCCAACTGCTGTGGGAATGAATTCAGAGCAGTAATGATGGTGGACTAAATGCACACTTGGAGTTGAAATGTTACCACCCAGACCTCTTTATTCCTCAAATCAGATTAAAAAGTCATTTTCTGCCATTTCACAATTACTTCCAGATGCGCACCATCTCAAATGGCATTTTCATCCATCTGTATGAACCAAACATGCATAGAGATAGAGAGGTTCTATACTGTCTGAACTAATAACACAAATGAAAACCACGAGGGAAAATAATGTTGGAATTGATGAAGTTCTTGTTTTAAATGTGGACTGAGAAACACTGGACTTCATTTATTCTCTCTAACTACTTTGTGATAGAGCTGCCAGGTTCACCACTTCTTTATTTACTGCCACAGTAGATTTCTTCTAACTAAATTTTCAATATTTTTCTCTAGCCCACTAAGCAAAACAAAAGAATACACACGAATCAGTGTTAGCCTCAAACTTGGCAGCCTGAAAACTGTCAAAAATGTCAGCTTCATATACTCTGCTTTATAACAGCTCTGCTGTCCCTTCTGTCCTCTTAAATGTATATTTACATGCTAAATAATTTAAAGCATCACTATTCTCTCACCATGTTAGTCCAGTTTCACTCCCTTAGCAGTCGGTAACATTCTAGACTGTAAAATGAAATGCTGATGTTGTGTGTGAGTGGAAACCCATTCAAAGTTTCACATAGTCAAATTCAGCTCCAGGATATGACAGATCAGTCACCAAAATCATCTATTACTCTGAAGTGCACACACCTGCTATTTACTTCAGTTTATCAATACTTTGGTTAGGCAGGTTTGGTTATCATGTATTCATTCTGATATGTGCATGCTATGAACTACTCAATGGTCTCAAGTTTTGCCAGGACATCTAAATTAGACAATAGGAAAAATTTCTTCATGGAAAGAGTTGTAAAGCATTAGAACAGGCTGCCCAGAGAAGTGGCAGAGTCACCATCCCTGGAAACATTCAAAAAACATGTGGGTATGGCATCTGTGGATGTGGTTTCGTCGTGGACATGGTGGATAAGTTGACGGTTTGACTTGGTGATCTTAGGGATCTTTTCCAACTTTAACAGTCCTATGATTCCACAGTTGAAATCTACCTTAGTAAGCTAATAACAGATTTTTTTTTATCAAATAACACATATTTCCTAACTCCATCTTTCCATTCCTATTGAATATCTGACCTGTTATCTCATCCCCTGCACTCTTCTCTGCTCTTCAAAAACAAGATTTTTTTGTTTATCCTTCTTCACTTACTATGTGTGGGAAACCAGATTATTAGTGACTGGGTAATCCTACTATCCAGATTCAAAAATTAACAAGGTATTGAACAATTCAATGTTATTAGGGGAAAAAATACACTGGTCATTGGTTACTGAGAGTTTCTGGATGAGAAGGGGATTCAGCTAAACAGAGGAAGGCAGTATAGGTTAACAGTGTCCAAGGAATTAAAATTGTTCATAGTTAATATATTTTCTGGGCTATATCTCCAACTGGAAATGGTGCTTTATGTATGCTGTACTTACCACCTGTGGTACAAGGAGTTATTTTTAACATTGTTTCAACTTGCTTTCCTCAAGAATCAAAGCTTATGCAAACAGACTGTGTACATGTCTGTAACATTTCATATTCCCTCATCACATCTAATAACTTGGCCTCGCCAATTGGTTCCACTGTGCAGAAGGGCAAAAGTTACTCATTAAGCTCCCACAAGTGCCATGGAAGTAGGTGCCTAGAAAAAGGGGCAATCCTACTGTTAGTCTAATTAAGGACCATCAAAGAATCACTGGCCTTCATCCTTCAGCTGCAAGTACTCAGGAAGCTACTTTTTAAATAGGGGCTGCTCCAGTATTTTCTACCATGAAAAATTAACTCAGTGTATTTCAGTACACCAGACACTGGCATGTCTCTCTGTTTACTCAAAAGCATTTTTTCAAGGCACACCAAGAAGGAGCAGCAACATTCTTTACTCATGATTTGGCACCATCTTTCAGATGATCTGACACTTCCGTGCATTTGTTATCAAAAGCACATGACAGCACTGCACCTGGAATATACAGACCAAAAAAGTACAAGTGCTTCAATTTAAATTTGTTGATTTCTGTTAGTTTAACACCAATAAGCAAAGTATTCCATCAATTCCCAAAGGTAGAAGGCAACCTTGGAAATCATAGGAGTGAAACCCATAATGCATTAAAATACATGGAAAGCATGCTGCTAGGGAATTGTCCCCCCCATCCAAAAAAATTAGTTAGGGATGAATTTCTCCAGCACATTGCTGTCATAGTTTTTCCATCTTTACGTCTTATTGGTGTGAATATTCGCAGTAGATAAAGCAGATCCTCGAACAAGATAGAAATAAGAAAGTAACTTTGCTGTTAATATTGAACTTCACTACCAAGGAGATTTTGTCTTAATGCGCACCTTTTCTGTTGTCCCTCCCTACTCCCTTCCAACACAGCTTTTTAAAATTTTTAATGTCTTTTCAACAAGTTCAAGGCAAAATTCAGTTTGGCCACCTGTAGGCTGCTTCAAGTCACAAGACATGACACAGAACTACACAATACATTTATAATGGAATACATAGTTTAGACAATTTCTTAGATTTTAAACAGGTAGATTTGCTTTACTGGAGTGCATTAGGTAAGGTGAGACAGTCCCTTTTTCTGATGAAGATATCACAAATATAACCAGACATTTCCTACACCAATAATTCAATGTGATCTTACACACTACAGAAAACCAAACAAACAAATCAGGGCAACCAGATGAGCATACCAGTATATTAAGTATACTTTTCTTCAAATATAACATATTATGGTATTATTATTATGATGAAAACATGGGAAAAAATCAGTATGAACTGTGAAAAAATACTTTAGAATACCAGCATAACTCATTTGAGAAATGTGAATGTACATAATGTGTACACAACGTACACAATATGACTCTGAAATGATGATTCCTTATTAAATGTATTCCTGCAGAGGAAGAGAAAGCATTTGTTCCTAGTGTTGCCTCCCCCTGCAATTCACAGCCAGCAATTAAAATAAGTCAGAGAAAACACTGGTTTTTAGGTCCATTTTCAAGGAATTTAGCACTGATATATCAGGCAACTCAGTTACTTCAGGGAAACCAGTCTTCAATCAGAGTGTCAAGGGCAATATATAAGGCACAAAGGTAACAAACCTCGTACTTATTTTGCCTTTCTTTCAGACTGCAGCCATCAGGGGGAATGTGACTGTTGCAGCAGAGGAAGGTGTATAAGCAACCACCAAGGGGTCTCTTGCTACCACAAACATTGCTTTGAGATTGGGGGAATGCGTGTGGTTAAGCAAAAAATAATTTCCTCATATGACAGGTGAATTCCCCTCCTGTTTTATTATTACTATCCAGAAAATTTATGATGAGAGAGACCATTGTTTTCCCCTTCCACAGTCCTGCAATATTTTGAGTTATTTCTGAGCCTTTCAAACTCTCCCTAGACCCAATACCAGCAATACACGCTTGTGGTACATAAATATTTTTTTATGCAAATACATTTTAATTGAAACATTTAATATTGCCAGGTAAACATAAGAAACATAATGCTGATGTACTTTTTACAGAAGACTTAGCTCATGGTTTTAATTTCCTGTTCATATTAGCATACCTCACTTGATGAAAATGCTAACACATATTAAAAAGTACATTTTTTTTCTGGTTTCTCAAGAAAACATTTGATTGCTACCATCTCATTAGAGACATCACCTTTTCATTTGAACAAGATTTAAATTGAGGGAAGTTATTGAAAAAATGGGGCTGATGTGCCTCTGCAGTGCTTTAATACCTGATTCCTCCTATCTAAAGTTCTTTTTATGCTGAATATCAATATGCAATTAGAAAGACACAACATAAGTGCTGGGCCTCTGCAGAAGACTCTTTGGGCATTTGTAAGCTCCTTGCTTGTTTAGCTGCCAGAGCCTATCAAGCAACTGGCATAATCAAGCCACCAAAACGAGTGGCTATAAATACAGCCAAAGCAGGAGATAACAATAAACAGAACAACCAAATCCTCGTTTGACGATGAAACAATGTTTTTGAGTGAGCAGTATGTGATTAACCTGCTGTATATGGGGTCAACATGATTTATTCTCACAGCTATGCAGTCAGCCTTAGTCCTGGAACTCACTTGCTGTCAGAGAGGAGCTTTTCTCAAATCAACCATCTCCTACGTCTCGCTAACACTTGGAGCTCTTACTTAGGAAAATTAACTGTCATGTCCTTCATTTAAATTATTTCCACCCCTGCTTGAAAATAATTGTTAGTCTAACAGACAGTTTACCCATGTGCACTTTCTTCTCTCCTGTCCATCTATCTGCTGCCTGCAATGCTTCAGCAGTCTAAAAGCAGATCTTGAAAGCCACAGACAGAAAGAGGGAATAAAGAAGTGTCCTTATTTTGATGAAATTCTGTGTATTGCTAGAACAGTACTCTCTTGGCTCAATACCAAAGAATAAAAAGCAGCAGACCATTACATTTTAACACAATCGAGTGGCTCAAAATAGAGGGATAGTACTGGCTTTGCTTTGAACCTTTAATAGCAGCACCACAATTCATTTAAAAAGCTACTTTGTGAGTGGGGATGAACCTCTTACCTTTTGTAGCTATTCGAACACACTGAGTTTTGGTTTCCTGTTAAGGAAAGAAAAGTAAAGAAAATAGTCAGATCAAGGGCTTTTTCTTGCCCTCCCCACTCCATACATTCATCTTAGATCTACTGATCAGCTGATACAACCCAATGAATTGGCTCAGGGCTCTGGGCTTAGCAGGGGTAGAGGCTGGGGAATTTTGTCTTGATTGGAATGTATTGTCCAGGATGATAATGGGGAGAAAAGGTGTGGGACAGCCCAAATATAGTAAAATTTCAGGTTATTCAAATCAAATGGAAGTCATGCCATAAGAATACAAAGAGAGGATGCAGCAGGAGAAAAAGGGAGGAGTGGCGCTCAGATTTATGTCACAGCACAAAAATCCTGAGCTTGTGTTGACCTGAAACAGCAATGTGCAGCAAAGATACGTTTGCTCAGCACTGTCTCCAAAATTATGTCTTGCTACATCCTGGCACTCTTAAAGAGTCACCTGAAGCACACAAGCAACACATTCCCTCATGCTTCTGGGTGTGGAATAAGCACAGATGCAGCTCAGATATCCCTCCACACATGACACAGTTAACTACAATCTATATTGTCTGCCCAGGAGACAGTGATTTGACAGCAATGTGCTTCAGAAGATGTTGCACATGCAAAAAAAATTTCTGTGTAATTTACTACTCTCTCCCCTCAAATTTCAAATTGCTGAAGTTTGGTGAGCAATCAAAACAAATTGAATTAAAACAATTTATTTGGTTTTGCACGGTTTGGACAACTTGAACAGACAAGAGTCAATCATAAATGGGATTTCTGACCTTACTGTACAATGCACAGTCATTTTAAAAGAAAACATACTGAAATAGCATAAGGTTGTGTGAGCATAAGGTATTAGATCACTCTAAACAATATTAGCATGTAATTTGAAAATATAATAATGACAGTTTCACTCTATAAAATATGCTTACTCTAATCCTCCATCCCTGAATACATCCCCTGGCATCTGTCTCCTCTTGAAGATTCAAAAGCAACAGGTAAAATATGTAGATGCCAGTTTGTAAACACAGCTTGTAAAGTGCTAGCAAAACTCTAAGCTGAAGCACTGTAGGTGTTCAATAAGGACAATTTTTCAATCAAAATGAAAGTTCCACAAAGTTTACTAACATATTCCTACCCATTCTCCCTAGTTACTGGATTTACTTGTCTGTTTCTGTTCAATATGTCTGCGAGGATCAGAGTAACCTCCTCTCAACCCTACCATGTACTTCAGAACCTACTTTACTTCCCTCTGCCTGTTTCAGATCCCACTGGTTTACAGCAAAGCATCTGTTTAGATATTCTGCAGTTCAGATGTTATCTTCCAACCACTAGATCTCTGTCCTGGCAGAATGTAGTGCAGTTCCCGTCAAAACCTCCCCCTAAATCCCTGTAGGAACAGAAATTTGATCCAAAGTTTCAAACATAACAAAGAAATCTGTTTTAGGATTTCACAAACTGAAATCAAGTTTAAGCAAAAAATACTGTGTTCTCTCATTTTCTACTTATCTGTCAAAATGTAAAAGCCAAAATAAATATCTAAATATATTTTGTACTTTCAGTTTACTTTTCACTCCCTTTTTTTTTCCCCTCAGTGAATGAAACAGATTTCTTTACAATGCAGTCTATTGGAAATCCACAAAAACAAAGGGAACTATTTTTAGCAGGTGAGGGAAATATGGATGGGTGTCTAGCAGTCACCTTTTATTTTGCTTTGTTTGCTTCATATAGGTCTTTAAATAAGAACTGAAAAGAGGGAATGGTCTACTGAATGAGAAAAAAACCTCCAGTTTTCAAACACCCTTGTACCCATTCTGACTTGATGTATATCCAATTTTCATAATCATAGGTAAAGGTTGAAATTTCCTTCAAAAGACTCCAAGGCAAGGCTGCCTGTTAGCAGGGATTTGTTTAGTCACCAGAGTGATCCAAGCATAAGGAAGAGTAAACACTGCTTCTGCTCCTTTCCAATGGTTCTGCTAGATATCAGTGATTATCAGTCTAGCCTTTCTAGTTCCTGTCTGAACTGCATGGACACCTCAGTTTTCTAAACTATATATCCAAATATTAAATTTTAAATACCTAAAGCTTCTCCGTCTACCATATTTTCCCTTCTCACCAATCCTTTTCTGCTCCCTCATTTTTCATTTACAAGAGGAAAAACCATTCAAAAGCAACAGCCTGGGGCTTGCAGAGCCACAGTTGCTCTTTGTACCTGGAACCTCGGAACCTCTCTCCCTGACACTTCTCCTCCTTCCATATGCACACAGAGCCAGCAGCAGCACTCAGCAGCAGAGTTAAAAAGAAGCACCCAGGAGGTAATGAAGGTGAATGATAGCCATAATTGTACTGCACAGCAGTGCTGCAAGCCCATTGTACACTTTCTCAGAAAGACTCTCAAACTCATGGTGGGCCAGCAGTTACTTTTGCTCAAGAAAATGTTTACTTTTTATTTGATGTCCAGTGCGAGAGTCTTAAATAGTTTGCAATGTTTTGCTAGCCCACTGAGCAGCCCACATCCTCTTTAGCCTGCAGTAATTTAATCTGAAGAGTGCAGGTACTGAGAACTGGGGAAAGCACTGCGGATGTTATTTACCAAGGAGACAGTCACAGTCCTGAAATTACTTCCCTCAGACAATTACTATGAGATGCATTAAACTCCCATCTAGTAGCAGTTTCTGTGACACAAGGCTGATGTGAAATGTGAATGGCACACCGCCATGCTGTCACAGCACCAGGGGGATTTCAGCCACGCCACTGCCAACACCTCCCACGTCCGACTCCAGCAGCCCTAGCTGTCACCACAGGCATGTCTCTGCCTCCTTGCAGGAGCCAGGTGCTGTCAGCACTTGCCTTCTCCACGCTGCTCATGGCCTGGAAGTAGATGTTGTAGCCTTTCCGAGGAGCCAGCGGCGGGTTCCAGAAACCTTGGTACGTCCTGTTGTCACCCACAGTAAAGGGGGCTGGCTCTGGCAGGTTTCCTGGGGGCAGCTGGGCAGCAAAGTAGTATGGTGAGCCTCCACTAAGGGCAGTCTGATAGGTGACAGGGATTTGGTAGCACTCCATGGCACCAGTTTCTCGCTTTGTTCGATGCGGGTGCAGCTCTTCAACAACAATCTGGTAGGCACTGGTGAGAGAGAGAAAAAAAGGACAAGACAGGAGATGGATGCAGAGAAGAAACAAAGGCTGGAAATACAGCAAAAACTGTTTATTTCAGCTGTTGGAATGAAGCAGCATCCTTTTGTGTGCGTGTGTGTTTGTGAAAAACAACAATACAAATCCATACATGACCTCTTATCATTACTTTCCTTTAAAACTTTTTTTCTTTTAAGAAACACACTAAAAAATGTGTTAAACTGCAACAGATTAAACTCTTGGCTGATCAGAAGCAATCTGAAGTTAGCATTTTCCTTTGAAACAGTATTAGAGAAAGCTGAGCTTCAAGTCCCAACATAATGGCTGCCTCCAGGCTGTGCTTGAAGCACCAATTTGCAGTTGTCATATCATTAGAGACAGAATGTGCTGACAGGCTTCTCCACCTCTTGACCTTGCTGTGGCTTCTATCTTGGCTCAGAGCTATGCAGATCTAAAGTACAAGTGACATGCTGTAATACAAGCACAGATGGACAGAAATCTGTCCATTCCACTGAACGAGACTGCCTCATTCCTTTACAGTTGTCAATGATAAAATATTATGAATTGCTGAAGCAGAGAGTATTCAGCCCATCAAAACACCACCTCAACCTCCTAATAACTCTGTTGAAATGGATCATGGCTTGGTCACTTTTCAAAATCACCTGCTCAAAATAGAACAGGTAATTATAATTCTTTCTTCTTTAGAGGAACTACCTAACTGCAGGATGCTACCAACTCATTATCAGCTTCCTCTGCTTTTCAGAAGTAAAGAATTTACATAGTGAGAGCAGAAGGCAATCCTTCATTTTATAAGAAAAAAAAGAGGTTGGGGGATTTTAAGGCATGTAGACAAGAAACCTGAAGCTTTTGAATTAAACTGGCAGACTTGTCTGTCTTGGGTTTGCTATAAAGCTTTCTAAACTGAAAAGGTAAAACTGAACGAAATTCTCAAAGTGTCACTGCATTGCTGCAAGGACTCTGAAAGGCAAAGGCAGTCCTCCTCCTTTCAGAATTTGTGCAGCAGCATTAAATTATTTTGTCAATTTTCTCTGCTACTGCTGCTCAGAAAACCCAATAACTGCAGTGGCAGAGATAAAGTATGATACTAGAGAATGGAAGAAAGAGGAGAAGAAATAAAATAGGAAATTAGTTTCATGTCTTTCCTAAGCTGAAAGAAGATGTTAGCATACCCTTTTCCTAGTGTGTAAAAATTAAGCAGGAATGCTTCTTTCCTCCATTTCAATATGCCCAAGAAGAATATAGAAAGTCATTTCAGTTTTGAAAGTCCAGGTAGAAAGAAGAATGTAAAAAGAAAAAAAAGTTAGACCTGGGGAAATTTATTTCTCATAAACTGACCATGAACTGAGCTCAGTTATACATCACCTTCTGTGGTAGCCTCTTTGTATTAACCATGTCCAGTTAATGGGGACTGTACCAACAAATCACTTACACAAAACCCCTGTATATCCAGTATATTTCTTTATGCTTCAAAATAAATGTACTAGCAAAAAACCCCAAAAGCACTGATATTTTAAAAATTTGACAGGATGAAAAATATTTTAAAAATTTTTATTTATAATGTCCCAAGGTAAGAAATGACTACTGGCATTCATTCCCTCCTTGGCCTGGCCCTGGACCCAAGCAGTGTAAAAACACTGTTTCAGAATTGGGCAGACAACCAGCAGGAGAGCCCTGGGACACAAACACCACATCTCTGCTGCCTGAATTCTGCAGTCTTCTCTCATCAGGTGCCAGTGGTCTGGGACAGACACAAATTCTGCTCTCAGAAGTGACAGAAGAGCAGGAAACTTGTCTGTGACACCCTGGGAGCTTCAAACGAGAAAGCCAGCAGGGACAAGGAAGGACAGTGCAATGCCTGCACGTGACAGAAGCAACAGTCTCCTGGAACAGCCTGGTTTGTCACACAGCTCTGAAAATGAGACACACCACAGCTAGCAAATCAACCTCTCTTCCCCCCTCCATTTTATAGAATAAGGGATAAAAGGGGTATCTTCATTTTAAGGCATATCTCCTTTTTGAGAATAAACTCTCTTTGGAGACAAAAAATCCAATATGAAGGGCATGAGAATCAAATTGGTAAAAAGTCTCTTTTTATAGCCTTCTTTAAAAGAACACTGATTTTTGAATGGGTTATAAAAGGTATGGCAAAATTTTAAGCATAAGACCACAATAAAATGTGACAGTTCTAAAAAAACTTTCAACTAAATTAATTTCTATAAAATATAGTCCAAAAATGCTTTTTGGACCCCTACATATGAAAAGCTAAAATATGCAGAAAATAAGACCTAGATATACATATGGTAGTCATCCACTTACAGAATAGAAAAAATAGCAAATGACAGAAACTGTTTTAAGTCTCCAACAAAGCTTTATTTTTATTTTTTTTTAAATGTAGTTTCACTAAGTACATTTAAGTAAAAGATCTGCCAATCCTCTTTAGATAAGTGATCTGGCAGTATTGTTCATGCAGCATTACAGGCTAACAAGACATGGAGGAATACAGTAGTTTACCTCGGGGCCCTTTGTCATACTGTTGGAATCCATAAAGTTAGAGGGTTTTTAGGAAATGGTTAAAAAAGTATAGGCCTCAGACTGACATTTTATTAGCATTGCAAATACAGCAGAAAAGTTTCCCAAGCAGTGGAGCATACGTGACAAATAACAATAAGCCTCTGTAGAATTAGCCTTAAGATGGCAACAAGGTTATTTAGTGTATATCTTTAGAAGGTTAGCATGAATAGAGCTCTGTTCTTTGTCTCTTATGAACCAGTCTTTGTTTTAACTACCATTACGAGTGTTTTATAAGATTAGATAGAATGCTTGTCAATATGTGTTGTTCTATGTATGATTAGATGAAATCTAGGCTGAGATAGTTTTATGCTATGCTGTAATGCCACACCTCCTCAGCATTCCCTGTGGATCAGCGAGCTGTTAACATCCTATCTCCATTGTCTAACAATGTTCTGAGACTGATGTGCTGAGAAAAAATAAAAAAGCTCTTCACTGGTCTAGTTTGTCCAGCGTTGTCCATATCTAGACGTAAGTGCCGCGACAAGTGAGTTCCTTTTTTAAGACGTGAGTTCCTGACACAATTAAACCTATATCTTCCCCTATCTACCCTTCCCCCGCAATAGAAAACTTTTCTGCTGTATTTGCAATGCTAATAAAACTTCAGTCTGAGGCCTATACTTTTTTAACCATTTCCTAAAAACCCTCTAACTTTATAGATTCCAACATGATACCATCTGTTTAAAGCCATTTACAGCACACTGCAGTGGCTCCAGAGCAGCACTGTTACTCTGTGTGCACACAACAATGCTCGGAAAGGACACCCTGCTGTAACGTGTAATGGAACAAGTCAAAGCTAAATTTGTAGCTTGAAAAGTGGGGTGTTCACTGGCTGCAAATGTGTTTTGATATCAGGTATTAGTGAAAATTTAACTATGTACTCTGCTTATCCCTGTGTCTTTACATATAACTAATCCTACCTTCAATTATCTTAGATTTTCTATACTTTTTTTCTTTTCTGTGCTGGTGAGAATTCAGTTATTGAGAGTGCTTTTTTATGACAGGAGCTGAGGGAATTCCTACAACAGAATTTTTTCCTCATCTTTCCATACAACAAAGAAAGAGTAAAATAGGGAAATAAAGAGACAGGAGTGGAAAGCTTAGATGACAGTATTCCTTCTTCTTGATGACTAAAATAAATTCTGAGCTATTCTGAAGAGTAATAAAATTTTCAGAACCTGCTACATAAGTCATCAGGATCATAAAGGCCAAAGAGTTGTCTGAGACAGCCAGGTAAGCAGAGAAATTTTGAAGATACAGCACCTGAAGAGCTCCTCACGGAAATTTTCCATGAAGAAATTATTTCTCATGACAAAACCTTTTATAGTTAATTAAAGAAAACCCATACAGTACCTTGCTATCAACCAAGACAATTGCAAACAGGTGAAGGAGGTCTCTGACAACATCGTCCTTTTTATCCCTGCCTAAAAATTCAGGATCCAAAGAGATATAGCAGTGGTGAATGTTGTTCATGCTTTAGCCCTATTCTGACTGGACTTTAAATACCTGCTAGACATTTCTTTCTATGTGTCTAGGGGAGATACATCTTTCTCTCCTTTGACAAGCACCAGACTGACTGACGAGCTCAAGTTTCAGTCCCAGCTCTTGGAATTCTAATCAACAATGATTGTTTTAGTTGCTCCCTGCCATGGTACCCTTAAATAATCTTGCTGCAAAATGAAAAAAACCTAATTCATTTTAAGGAAGTACAAGAAAACCACTTTAACAATCAAATAAAATGAATTTAATCGTTAAAAATTTACTCTGATTCTGATGTACACTCTTTGTAATCCTTATCTGCAGTAGGATTAGAAAACAAAAAATTGTTTTTCTGATACTCAGTTAGGAACCTTCAGGAAAAACTACAGCAACAAATCACATCTTCAAATGAATCACCGAAGCACCATTGATTCTCCTGACTGGAATCTCATCCACAAGATTGATGGTGAAACTATACGCGCTTCAAAGTGAGCCTGAGCCATCCAGCTTTGTCTCCCTTTGCATTTCTGGTTTGTAATTTTGTTTTTAAACTCCGGGAGGCCATAAAGAATGCCAGGGATTGCACAATAAAACCTGACAGTGAAGGTATGATTAGAGCCGTGTTAAAACTGTGACAACTAGGGCAGCCAGGCAGTGTCTTAAAGAAATACTGCACATAGATTATACTTAAGATAAGGAATATCTGCTTGCTGAGGGGCTGTGCCTCTTGGGAGGATATGATGGAAATCTGATCATGGCATAAATCCATTTATAAAAGCAAAAGCATATCAGACTGAACTTTTTCCCATTTTTTTTCTTTTCCTATTATTTTATTTTTTTAACATTAACCTATTGATATGAAATGAAATGACCATCTACAGCTCCAGAGATTACAGAACTGGGTAAAAAAGAAAAAACTTTTCAAAAAGCCAGCTGTATTATTCATGGTCAGGGTAAAAACAGCATCTGAGTCCCTTCTATTCCATCACAGCTGCAGGCACGGTGATCCATTTTTTCCCCACCTACCTAGTAACACTCATTATGGCAGTAATCCAGCTTCTAGAGGAAACAAAATTGCAGTATGGATGGAGTGATGGAGTGAAGCTTCACTAAAATATATCATAAAGTTTAGCAAAATGCATTGAATCAATTCAGAATTTCAGTGTGCTACATTTATCTCCCTATTAAGAAGCTGCAGAAAAGTACCTGACTGCAATATGCATAGCTTCAAAAAAGGCAATAACACCATGCCTTCTGCATTCCCCTGGAGAATGCTTTTCATTCCAAGTAAGGAATAAAACACCTGGTTGATTTTAAGAATAAAGCCTAAGTCTCCAGTTATGGTAAAGGACTTCTTGCCTTGGCCTCTTCATGTTAGAAACCTGATGTTAGGTTTTAGAAGTAAGAAAGAAGTAGACTTCTTTGAGAACACAGTCAAACAACAGTTATTAATACTCCGTGAAACTATCACTATCAAACCTATTAACGTTTAGTACATAGGTCCTTTCTGCCATCTTCATAGGCCACAGTGACACGCTCATGCCGTTGGACTGAGGATGCTGTGAGGAAAACTGACAGAATAAATGTGAGGTTTACTCTGCAGGTTTACTCTGCAGCAAGTTCCTCATCTCAAGTACAGAGCAGAGAAACCAGACCTTCTTGAGCTAGGGTGAGTAATTTTCTAGCCGCATGAGTAATTCTCTAGCCACATCTCATCATGCTACCAGTTCAAGAAAGAACCACCCCTCCAGGAGAGAGGCCCAGGACCCAAGATTGACCCCCTGAAGATGTGTGGTGGGATTGAAGGTGGAAGCCTGCTGCTGTCAGCGCAGGTGTGCCCTGGAGCAGCTGCTGTAAAGACGATGTGCACCACTGCCATCAGCAGATCCCAGTGGCATCCAGGGGGGAAGCTCTGGGCAAGAATCTGCCTCAGCTCCCTCAGGTGGCCAGACACAAGACTGAAAGGATGTGGCATGGATTATGTGAGAGACAGATATCACGTTTCCTAAACAAGGACAGCTTTCATTAAGAACAACAGCAGGACACCTGGAAGCCTTTAAAAGCACCTACAAAGGCATATAGTGAAGCAAGTTTAAGCACCTGAAGATTTGAGAGCATTTTCAGACCACCAGTCTGAATTCCATGGTATTAATTTTTAAAAAATCCATATTTTAAGAATTCAAGTCTTGTACTGAAAGCAGCCCTGTTCCCCAAAAATCCTAGGTTTGCCCCATAGCAATGTCTCAGAAATGAATGATACGTGAGATAACAATTTTAAATATAACACATGAAAATCTCTTATAATGGAGAGGAATATGGATTATCTTCTATGACAGAATATAAATAAATAACTTGATAATATCAATCATAAGAGCGATTATACAATTAGCACATAAAAATTCATATAGGTAGGTGACTCATCCCCCACAACATCCATGTAAAACATACATTCCTCTCAATGGAAATAGACTTAAGAGACAGTTAATTTTCCTCTGCTTTTAGGGCTTGGGCATGTGACTTGGCATCAGCTGAGCGCTGATAGAGGACTTAATGTAACACAGAATGAAATGCATTAGCCTGTGCTTCTCTAAAATTTCACAAGGGTAATAGCATGAAAACCTTCTGATGCTCAGCAGCTAATTAACCCCCAATTAGTCAACCCTGCCCCTGAATATTGCTGATGCAGCCACATCAGTAAAATACAAATGGAATCAAATAATATCATAAAATTTTTACACTAACAAGTTGAAGTAAAGATCAGGATGGGGACTAATCTTCGCAAACAAAATTAAATTATCTCTCAACAGAGAGCAGAAAGGGAAAGACCCCTCAAAGTTAACATAAATGAAGCATTTTAATATGATTAGAGAACATGCCAAATAAAATTTAATAGCTTGCTACACGAATCCCAGTAAGAAGCGCTCTCAGAAGAGAAAGGTGAAATAGTTTGTATTCATCACTATTATTCTCCCATTTCCCACAGCTTACAATTTTCCAATCACACATATATGCTATAGAGTAGCTGACTTTGAAGCACTGGAGTGGAAGTGTTATTTTGAAATCTACCTTCTGACAAACACCTTTCAGCATCATATTTCAGAGGCACTGTGAGAAAGTAAAATGAAATTATAATGGCTAGAAGGTAGTTCTGGGGACCCTATATCAAACAGGTCAGGTAGCTGAATGATTCAGGCCATGAGTATCTTTAAAAAAAAACCCTGCCAACCCCAGAATTTCTTTAATTACACATATATTGGCAAACTTGGTGTAGGTAAGAAAAAAAATAGTGATCTTAAATGAATGTCACTCAGAAATGAACAGCTCTGTATACAGTGACATAACAAATATTCAAATAAAAAATCAACTCTTTTGATTTCTTTTTTTATTTTTACCTGATAGGTGCACCTTTGGCCTGTGCAGGTCTCAAGAGTACAGTTATTGTAGTAGCAGTTTCATTGAGAGATGCATCCACTCCTTCATAGTCTGGTAAAGTGGGAGCTGATTAATGTTGAGGGAATGAAAAGAACAAGAAACAAATCAGTGAAAACATTTAGAATTTTTATGAGGTTGTGGCTGCTTGGATACAGAACAAAGAGACATTCTTTATCAGCCATGTGAGTATTTTTAAACAGTTTTTCCAGACACATTATTTTATTGTGGCATGAATGGGATTTAATGAAAAAATGATAACACTATCCCTAACCACTTCCCATCAAATCATGACACCTCTCAACTTGAAACAGTTTTATTCAAGAGGGAGAGAAATAGAGGGAGGAGGTGACTGACAAGAAACCCTAAACTACAATAAAATCCACATTTTTTGCAGCAATTTTTCTACCCTGCAAATAAAACCAGTCACCATGTCAAAGACCCAGCTTCTACCATCTGCCTTGAACAATTTAAGAGCCTTCCATATTTCCCCTTAAACATATTGGGAAACAATGCCAATATCAACCAGTGTGCGGGAAAATTGGACTTATATAGACATGCATCTGTGGGCTAGAACTGGATCAGGGAATCCATTCCCATGCCTATTCCTATCAATGGACAGCCAAGCTGTTCATTAATCAGCTTCAAAACCACTATGAAAGAACAAAATCAAAGTCAAAACCAGAAGTAGTTCAGGAACTGATTCACTAATGGGCTGTCAGGCTGTCACGCCTCCACGGCAGCAGTGTTTGTTGTGGGTGGGATGGCTAGTGTTGGCAATTACTTCAACCATCCACCTTTAATCTGCTGCCTGTTGCAGTCCTCACTGGTAATACTGCTGCTGACTTCAGCCCCAGTGCAAGGAAAGAAACAGGATTTTCTGCGAATCAGAAAAGAATATATTTCTAAAAATTGCTAATTTTTCATAAGTTTGAAAACTATCTGCATGTTTGTGTTTTTTTAAATATGTGGCTGTATCATTACAAAATCATTAATGAAGCCTGTATATTTCCAAATGAACTTTCAAAAAAGATGTTTCCTAGCAGGACATGAATCATTTGAGTCATGATAATTTTACAGTACTATATCAATAGAGAGAAGAGCTCTGAAAGATTAAAAGCCTTGCTTCATTAGTCCTAGATCCTAGATGAACACAAAACCTGCTCTTATTTCAGGAAATAATATTTTATAGAATTAATGTTCATTTAATGTTAATTTTAAAATTACTGCTTACACCATGTTCACTAGAATCACAGTAACCACCTGTAAGCTTAGTTAAAAGGAATCATTTCAGCCCTCATTAAATGAAAGTTAGCATTTTCTGAAACATGCATCACTCCATATAAAGTACCAGTCATGCAGAGCAGAACTGGACAACAGTTCAGCCTAAAGCAAGATAGAAAGAACAGGCTGAAGTTCAGATACAAGGGGTGTCACAGCCTGCCTTTCAGCTTTCCTAGCATTAACCACATCTTCCCAAATAACAAGATACATACTCTGTCTAGAAAGTTGTGCTATAGTGGATTCTGGACAAAACTGCCAACATTTCTGTGTGGAAAAAGAGGGCATATCTGAAGAAGCCTGAATTCACTGTAGTTCTAAATAATCCAAACACATCAAGGAACTTTTTTCTCAAAATACTGAAATATCAGACATGCCAGCAAGATATATACCTTTTTTCTTTCCCTTTTACTAAGAGGTTAGAAGACAAGCATGCAAGGACTACACCACTATAATATTTGAAAATTTATGAACTACACCACCATAATATCTGAAAACTTATGAACTAGAATTTCTTGTGAAGAAATCCTTAAAACAACCTGAGTAAAATATCAGACTCCAAAACAATCTAATAGCTACATGAACATAACAGAACACATCATTGGTGGTTTTTGTGCATTGGTTGTGTTGTTTTGAAGGGACAGGGGTATGAGGAGTGCTAGTACTTATGTGCTGGGGTGGAATTTCATTCCAGTTAGTAATGACAACTACAGCATTTTATTTGCTACATAATTCAAGGAGTTCTACCTTGAATTTTCTCACACTTTGATTTATGGGTGTGTTTTCATGTACTGTGAGGAGACTATGTGAACTGTATCCCACAAAAATCATAGGTGCATTCTGTTACATTATTAACTTCTCTTTACCAGACAATCTGAGTTTCATTATGACAGATAATGAGGAAAATATCCTGCTTTGTGTTGTTTAAATATGTAAATGGCTGACTTCTTTGATCTTTGCCAAGCTCTAAAGTCACCATGTCACAAAATCAAGTTTCTCTGAATATAGCATTGACTTATCTTCCACTATCAACTGCACAAGCCACTATCTTATTTTTTGAGAATAACATTAAATTTGACAAAACATTTCATTTGACATAACTCTCTTCCAGAGTTTACAGTGCATTATTAAGACAAATAATGTCAAAGTTGGTGCACTGCAATAAATCAATAAAGGCACAAGGAAGCAGACCTATGTGAATCTGGCAAAAGAAATTCACACATTGTCTCAACTTCCCTGACCCTGTTACAGCTGTGTGCTGTGAGTAGAGTCACCTTCAGTGAGTCAGTAATTTTCTGCACCTGACTTTACTAACCTGCAAAACAGATGCAGTTCTTAGCGACCTGTGGAGTGTTGACAGGCCTAATTAATTAAGGTTTACACAGCACTTCAAAATCTTTGGATGAAAGTACTGTATTACACAGAAAAAACAGTTCACAACTACACCTGAGCAATTTTCACCTCATGCAAGGATTTATCCCTGAACGTATGCTACCCTGTGGTGAGTACACCCAGAAACATTTTAGTAACATAATTTCTTAACATGGTAGGATTTTTTGTGGTTTTTTTTTTTAAGCATTTCACAATTTCTCAAGTCATACAAAAATATTCAAAAGACATCTCCCTTTCCCCTTCCCTGCTTTTTCTTTACGCTGCTCTTTGTTTTTACCTGAGATATTGGTTGTTACATTGATGGTAGTTGCTGGTCCAAATCCTTTGACAGTACTTGCACGTATGAAGAACTGGTAGGTAGTACCAGGGTGCAGGTGAGAGAAGACGTGGTGTGTGCTGTTCCACAGCTTGGATACTGTCTGTGGAGGTCCTGCCACTGGAACTGCAGGGTCAAATGACTGTATACTGCTATAGCTCACCTGCGGAAACAGAAATTTTTGCAACAACTCTTAAAAGCTTTGGCACAAGGGATTTAGGTTAGCTTGGCTGGAAAGGAAACAAAAGACACATGATCATCTAGCTACCCATTTATCTTGGGGATACCACAGAATCATATAATCATTTAGGTTGGAGAAGATCCTTAAGATCATTGATTCCAACCATTAACCCAACAGAGTCAAGTCCAGCACTAAACCAGTGAGGATTTCACGTGTATTATTGAAGAGTTTGCCTTACTTAAAAGGCTATGCAGGCACCCTTCATCATTACTGCTGGATGACACACTCCCTTGCTGGTTAGAGAATCACCATGGAACACTGTGAGTTTCACAATTTGATTTCTCTGTAGCTGCTCTCTCAGGGCTAATGTCACTGTTAATCCACTGCTTTTTGCATCTGTTTCCAACTAAAAATTAAGGAAGCATTTATCTGCTTTAATCTCATTAATCAACTGCTTTTACATAGTTTATGTATGGAAAATTTCACTGTTACATTCCACTGAGGGGAAGTCATCAAATAGCTGAGGGGGGTTGAGCTGCCCACCTGGTTTAATTCCCACTAGCTTGTAAATTTAGTCTACATTAAATAAATAAATATATAGATTAAAAAATTTAAGGGGTTTTGTTTGGTTTGTTGGTTTGCCTTCCCATAATTCACTAATATGCAAAGTTATATCTTTTTTCTTTTAAAAGAAGAGTGCCAGAAAGTGTGGTGTTTGTTGCTCAAATCAGGTTGTGTTACCTGCCAACATCCTATGGAGATCCCCAGAAGGCTCATAAAGTAAATACACTTTAAACAGAATTCATATGGAGTTTTTCTTAAAAGGTGATATCTAAAAATGTAACAAGGCTAAAAAAAAATTGCCCCAAATTTCATAACCACCTTATTTTTCATGTAACCTTTGAAGAAAATTTTGTAGATCATGGCTGTCATGGCTTTGGAATGGTATATAGCAAGAATGAAAGACATTTAAGGCACTTGACAGGGATGGACAGTCATATGCACGATAATTACAAATTTTGAATATATAACCACAGAAAATCATGTATTCAGTAAATGAAAGGAGCATACTATTGAATAGCTGCTTAAAGAGCATAAACACCCACTGTCAGCCACCCCTCTTGATGTACCTCCCTAGCCCCATCCTATGCTTGTTAGGTGTCTGATGATTACCTCATACTGCGTAATGATGCCATTTGGATCCACAGGTTCCTTCCAGTTGAGGAAGATCTTATCTTCAAAAGGAGTTCCTTTCACTGATTTGGCAGGTATAGGGCCTGGCACTACAAACACAATGAAAGTTTTAAAAATAGAAAATTCAAGAGACAGAAAAACTAAAGAGATGACAGAACATCCTATTAAAACCAAAAGTGAGCATGTGTCTACTTTTATTAATATTCATTTGCATGCAAAAGGCAATGGTAGAGAGTGTGAAAAAGCACTTCAAAGTGTATTTTGTCATTTGCAGTGCAGAGAGAGCATGAAGTTGAAACATTAACGTTATCCCCACATACAGTTTTCAAAACTCCATGCAAAGTCAAATTGTCTCATAGTATAGCCAGGGGAAACAGTTCAAGCTAGATTACAACTTCAGGGAACATCACTGAACTCTGTAATAAGCGTATCTTAGGACAAGGACTACACGGTTCTAAAATTCTTTTAAATGGAAAAAAAATCAAAGGCAGGGAAGAGTTTCTGCTACACAGCTTCTTCCAAAGGAGAGAAATTCTTACAAAACAGTTTTCAATCACATCTTCTTAGATTTGTTGTTTTAGAAGAAATCCTCATTTAAAAGAGAGGGCTGAACATGGGGAAACACACAAGCTTAGCTGCCATTTCTTTCAGCCTTTGACCTCCTCATGTGCAGAAGGATCAAGACTGCTTACTTCAAATCTTTCCAATAAGAGATGTTTTCAAAGCTTTGAACTGAACAACACCAAGATCACCATACCTTTTTTTTTAAAAAACAAAACCAATATCCCTGGTGTAATAACAAGTTTGAAATGTCACCTCAGGCCTCTTTGCCCAAGTGATTCACAGCACCTAGTAATCCCATCAACACCGGGCAAGAGCATTTAGTTATCTCCCATTACAGCTTACAAGATATTTTTGCCTACACATACAATTCCTTTTTATCAGAGCAGCTCACCTAGATTTGAACACATATACGCTGAAAGAAGGGGGCAAGCATAAGGGAGCGCCTGGAGAAACTCTGAACCCAATGAAACACCTTCCCCCTCAAAGAGACGAAGTTGTTCAAATTTGCAGTCTTTCATTCTAAAATGTCATTTCTATTTAATATATTGATATATATTTCTGTCTCCTTCTAATAAGCCTATTTTCTCCAATGCAACTTTCAGTGAGCCTTATGCATGACACTCCTTAGATATTCCTTGTGAAAGCAGACTGCAGTTTTACAAAGAGCAAAAATAAATTAAAATCCAATGGATCAAAGGAAGCACCAGCTGCTGTGCTAGCAGCAGGAAAGTGTGAGTGGTCTAGCCCATCAGTGAAATTTATTTCGGTCTACATGCAAACTATAAATGATGATCTTATCCTCGGTACAATCAACATAACTTGGCACATTAATAATGTATTTAAGTAGTCAAAACAGCCCAGAAGTAAATAGGTGAGAGCTTCACAGCTCATCTAACTGCCATAAGAAGGCCTAGGAGAAGTTATCTAAAATCACAGTCTGGTGCTTTTCTTCAGGGTCCCAGGACATACCAGGCAGTGGATGAAGGCTGACATGCAGTGACAGCCCCTCTGCGCTGTTTGTGTCATTGAGAGACTTCCTGTAGGCAATGTTTCATTTTTCAGGGGAATACCCTACAGTATTTCCTCACATCTCAAAAGAGGTATGAATGTACCCTGATCCACATGACATTTTCCTTGGGAGAAGCATGCGCGATTTATTGTGCGTGCATGTACATCTGTGTTTGGGAAAGAACACAGGTACACACCAGGGCAAGTACACAATGTATGAAATTTGACATTAAACCACATCAAAGTATCTGAGGTTAAAAGAAAACAGACATGATTGCTCAAAAATATGCAAAATACTTTTTGTAAAGTGCTTAAACAAAAGAAATGTTTGATATTCAGTTGAAACTGGGTGTAGGGCTCTACATTTGATGGTTGCATAAATCCTCCTACACCTTTGGTTTAAACACCAAGGTGGGAGAAGCCTCTAGGCTCATCTCATTCCATGACTCTTTTCTTCTCCTGCAATACAAAGTTTGATGCTTAAGGCAGCAGAAGCAATGTTGAAGTGACTGGAATTATGTGATCCCAGTTAGTTTCATGCTTCTCTTCCCTCTGGCATGGGACGGGTACAAGAACAGAAGATATCACAGCAATGAACAGCTTGCTTGGAATCCCAGTCCAAAAAGGTCATAAAGAAAAAGAGAGCAAGCATCCAGAGAAAGAGAACAGTAATTCCCACAAACCTCATCCCTCCCCACAAATTCATAAAAATTGATGTAGGGATTAACTTAAATAATTTGAGAACTCAACTGGAATTTAAAAAAAAAGACAAATAAAAGCTCAAGTGCCCAGAAAAAGGAATATAAATTAATATTAGTTTGAAGGACATATTTTGATGGTCTGAAGTTATTTTTTTTCCTTTCCATTTTCCAGTTTAGCCACAGTAAAAATGTCTTTTAATTGCATTGCTTTACCAAAAGGGTAAAGGGAGTGAGGAGAGAGAGAAAAGCAGAAGTAAGAGAATTTGTTTAAAGAACAGAATATCTTCAGGTTAGTCAAAATAATTCCTTAGCATTTTTGTTAATTCTTTTATGTCTTTGTTATTATATCAGTATTTGTTACAAACAGACATTTTAAAAAGGCCAAAAATAGTAAAAAAAAAAATCCCTAAATCAGCAAAAAAAAAAAATATCCCTGAATCAGCAAAAAAAAAAAAAAAAAAAAAAAAAAAAAAAAAAAAAAAATCCCTACCAACAAAAGAACAAGGAGCTAGGTAACCTGTTGGTAACCCTACCCAGAAGACTCAAACTACATTTCTCCATGAAGGGAGCCATTGCTGTCTATTCCCTGCAACTCCCAGCAAGACTAAGGACCTCAGAAATTCCTTAAACTTCACCTTTCCAAAAGAGTGGTAAGAGCCCTCTTTTGTAGTGGATTGACTTTGGTTGGAGGCTAAGTGCCCAGCAAGCTGCTCTCTCACTCCCCTTCTCAGCAGGACAGAGGAGAGAAAACAAGATGGAAAACATTTAGTGGGCTGAGATAAGGCAGATTACTAAAGAGGGGGAAAAAAAAATCTGAAAAAGCAAAAGTTTGCACATGCATAAGCAAAGGGGAACATTTAATCTCTACTTCCCACCAGTGAGCAGTGTTCAGACACTTCTTAGGAAGCAGGGCTTCAGCATGTGCAGCGGTTGCTCCAGAACGTAAAAATCGTAAAATAAATAATTTTCCCCCATTCCTTCTCCCTCCCTTAGCTTTTACATTTGAGCTGACATCATATGGCATGGAATAGCCCTTTGGGTAATTTGGGCCTAGCTGTGTCTCTTCCCAGGATCTTGCCCAGTCCCAGGATCTTGCCGGGGGAGAATGTTGGGAGTCAGCACCGACGCGGTGCCAGCCCTGCCCAGCAGCAGCAGAACCCTGGGGTGTTATCAGCACCTTCCTAGGCCCCAACACAAAGAAAATGAGCTCCAGCTCAGCCAGAACCAATACACCTTTGCATGATATTTAGCAAGGACTTGGGTCAAAACCAGCCACATATATGTCATCCCTGCGTTGATAACCGCTTCCAGAAAACTCCTCACAAACAGCAGCAAAGGCTTTCCTCAGGCTTGTGTGAGCATTTCCACAACCTCCATCACTCACCACAGCACATTTTGCTGACTTCCCAGCTCCCATTCTTTTCCTACATGAGCTCCCACTCTTTCCTTTGGACTTATAGACAGTTTACACTTAAATCAAAACACACAAGACCATTACTAGTGTGTTAAGGTGAAGTATGTTACTTAACATAATCATCTGGATAATTCAAAAAGTTTAAGTAGATGCTAGACAAGTAGAATTCAGACCTTTTGGCCTCTGCACACTCTCTTAAAAAAGACTCTGATCTGCTGACCTTGTGAAGTGTGACCCCACCATCTCTCAGTGACAGCAACAGTAAACACACTTTCTTTCCCATGTATTATTCTATGCTAAACTTCCAACAAGTCAGGATTTACACCTTTCTGAAGAACTGAAATAATTTAGGTGGGTTTAAATATATGGATATCAGAAGAGATTTTGAATTTAAGCAAAAACAAACCAAATCAAGCAAAACAGTAAAACAGTATACAAACATAAAATGCATATATATGAAAAAGTAAGATAAAAAAAATTCAAAGGGAATCTCAGCAAGGTTTTATAGTGCAAACAACACAAGCTCTTCTTTCATGATTTGCGTGCATCTCCAGAGCTCTTTTAATAAAACTATATATTCATATAGTGAATAGCTGATAATATTTTCTTCTATATGCATGTGGAATTATAGACTTTATAAATACTATGCATAATGAAAGTACAAACCATCAATCTGACATCATACCAATTTATTTTAGACCAATATATTTGCATTAAATTATGTCACAGTCACAAATAAATTGTTATTCACAAATAGTGTCACTTAAATGTTGTTCTACATGGTCTTAACAGGAAATTTATATTACAATACATTATTTCGGGAAAAACAATGTATTAACTGACACCAACCACTATAAAAATGAATTTATATTGTTTCAGTTTTCCTGCTACAAAATAATGAAAGTGTATGTAAACAGAGTATTTTTATTATTATTATACTCTGTGAAAGCCATGCACAGAATTACTGTGCTCTGTGGCAAAAGTTATGTGCAGAAAAATGTAAGGTTATATTGGGAAAAATTCTTTTGTTGTAATCAAAAAGGGCAGCATAATGGCAGCAATCTTACAGCCTTTCTCTCAAAGTAGAAGCTCATTTTCAGGAGATGGTGACAGTTAATCTTTCCTAACCCCTGTTCAAATGCAACCAGAAACAAAAATGGTTCACCTTTCCACTGGCTTTTTCTGAGGGATCTGCTATTTTTACTTTACACTTTACTACAGCTGGAGATTAAGTTTTAAATAAAAGAAAATTTTGTTTATTAGAAATGAAAACGAAAACCAGAACTGCTCTTACTGGTCTTTACCATAAGAACATTTGCAGAAAAAGTGGTGACAAAAATTACTTCTTCGGAAATCCCTCAAGTTAGACTATTTGCAGTAAAGAACAAAAATACTATTGATTGTTAGGGAAAAAACCTGATTTTATATTGACAGTGGTGTACATGCTCCCCCTGACATTTCCTTTGCAGCCCCAGTGTCATAGTTTAAGCCCAGCCAGCAGCTAAGCTCCACCCGGCCAGTTGCTCACTCCTCCCTCAGCAGCTGGATGGGGCAGAAAACAATGAAGAAAATAATAAGAAGAGCAATGATAAAATAATTAGAATATATGTAACAAACTCTGTGCATTGCAATTGCTCATCACTCACAGACTGATGCCCAGCTGTTTTCCCAGCTGTGAACCCTGGCCGGGTTTCACCCCAGTTTATACACTGAGCATGATGTTCTGTGGCATGGGACATCACTTTGGCCTATTTAGGTCAGTGTCTGGCTGCATCCCCTCCCAGCCTCTTGTGCCTTCTTGCTGGCAGGGCATGAGAAGCTGAAAAGTCCTCAACTCAGTATAAACACGACTTAGGAACAACTGAAATATCAGTGTTCTATCAACATCATTCTCATCCTAAATCCAAACCTCAGCACTGTCCCAGCTACTAGGGAGAAAATTAACTCTATCCCAGCTGAAGTCAGGACACACATTTAGAGAGTATGCAAAGCATTTCACTCTTCCTCTTTATTTTTTGTCTTCTAATTATAACATTTCCTCTTCCTCTGCTGTTCCCCAGAGTGGCAAGCCTGCTGGACCTCTCCCAGGAGCATGAGTAATGATTGGACAGTTGGTGTCTTAACCCTGCATCACAGCTCTCAATATCTCTGCACGGGGCAAAATGAGCCACAGACTCTGAAAGATCAGGGGACCTCATTTATGTCCAATGAGCACATGCTTTGCCCCAGACCAAAGCTCTCTTTCACTTTAAGCCCCAAAATGGATTCTCCTATTCCAAGTGATCCTTTTCAATTAGTTGTTTGCCTACTGTTAGGTGACACACTCCCTTACTGGTTATAAAATCACCTTTGAACACTTTGAGCTACACAATTTGCTTTCTCTGTAGCTGCTCTCTCAGGGCTAATGTCACTAGTCCTGTTAATCCACTGCCTTTTGCATCTGTTTCCAATTAAAAATTAAGGAAGCATTTATCTGCTTTAATCCCGTTCATCCACTGCTTTTACAAAGGGTCCCTCTGAGTTGGCAGCACTCTGGTCAACATGCAGCTCCAAAAACACGTGCACACTGATGATTCATGCTAAGTGATAAATTCACTGCTGATTATTGTGCTTTGTCTCAAAGTGCCAAACACTGTCCTTGCCCAGCATGTATGCAGCCCCAGGTTGCACGAGCCTTCCTCTACTTCCTTTATCAAATTCTTCAAACAGTGCACATCTTGTGTACAAGCCATGAAAAGCACTGAGTCCCTGTCATAGCACAGATAATGCCAAGTGCCTGTGTACTCAGAAGAGCTTTTTCCAAAACTAAGTAGCTGTGTGGTTTCTCCCCAAAGTGAAAAATGTTTAGCTTTTAAAACACACACAAATTTCCTTCTTTTCCAAATTACCCTCTTTTTACAAAACTTTTTTAACAGCGTCTCATTCAGGGGTTTTATTTTTACATGAAGTACAACTTCCTGGAAGTACAAAAATATACTTTAAAGATTAATTCCATCTTCCCATGCTAAATAGAAATACTGAAACTACCAAGTATTCAGATCTAGCTCTGGTCAGTAGAAAGACTGTTTTCAGACTGTCATAGTATTCCTGGGCTTTGCTATCTTGCAGATACTGTAATTACATGTTATTAAAACTTTTCTCATTGGTCAGCCACAGCTCCAAAGAACTGAAGTACAGCTTTTGAATCTTATCTCATTCTCCTGCTAATTATTTCTTGAGTTAACTCTGTTCCAGGTATCATATGCAACTGAGTTAACACTGACAGATCTGACCATTTCTGAAAGACCCCGAGCCCTGCTGCACAGCCTTACATAAATGTGAGCCTTTGTGAAAAACAGGGATCCTTCCTGTCTCACAGAAGAGCCTCAAAAAGTCCAAAGTACTCTGCTTTTAGAAAATCCTAGAAGTTCAGAAAAGTGTAAAGAACCTAGCAGAAGGGAGGAATTGACATGAAACATGTAGTGAGATGAAAGGAAAGGTTAAAACACAACAACTGAAGAGACAAAAGGGACAGCTTGGAAGCATGGGGAAGTATGACAAAAACCAGAAGATGAGGGCAAAATGGTAGAGGGGAAGAGAGATAGGAAAACATGGCCTAGGCATCTCAAACTCTAAGAGTCTATGAAGTTTTTGCTTGTTTAGCAGTACCTTATGGAAAAAAAACACCACAGCATTGGAAAGAATCCCACACTACAGAAAAACTAACAAAAATTTAATTATCAGTTGTCATCTGGAGTATTCAAAGTTTCTATTTATGAAAAGTATACAAAATGAGTGCACAGTTTCAGATAAACATGTCATCAGGGGCTATTTCTAACTAGTGTTATTTGCAAAAATGCAGATCAACACTCTATTTCCTCTATATTCCTTCTCCAAAATGAATCACTGATAATGCCTCCATGATATAATTAAAATTATGCTTACTCTAGAAACCTGCAAAAACCATGAAGACAGTGCAGCTTCATCTGACCACACACGAAATGTAGGGCACAGAATCACACACATAATTGGACTTCTCATCTTCTTAGTCCAGTCCTTACTTTAGGCTTCAAACTGTGCTTGGAAATAGTTTCAGATACTTGATCACTGAGACTGGAACTAAATTAGCATTGTACACATAAGCAGTCAGCTACAGGATTTAGTTTACTATTGCTGTGATAGCTCAAGGAAGGATTCAGGTGTGAACCTCTCAGTATTGTACATTGTCTGCAAGCCCCGAACTTTGAAGACATGGCACATAAACTTTCAATCAATCAGTAACACAAAATCAAAATCTCAATATTTTTACACAGAATAAAGCTCACAGGAGGCTATTTTCAGGTCACAAGCATTACTATCACCAGCACAACTTAATATAGATACCTTTTAAAATGTATTAGTCCCTCTGTGAAAACAACATCTGCTTCAATCAGTTTACCCTGGCAACTTCTGTTCACGGGGTGAGGCTTCTTCTATACTACACTACTTGAGACACCAAAGCCAACTCGACTTGAGTTCACTGAGAGCACACTGGTGTGTCAGCTTGAGACCAAAACCTGCCTTATGTGCACCATCTTCCAAGAAAAATCCACAACAAAACTGGGAGACAAAGTTTTCACTTGACTCTGCTCCTGGCAGGTACTGACGCTGTGACCATCTGCCATCTCCACACATCTAAGAAGACAAAGGTTTCCACTGGAAACCACAACCTTTATTGAAAACCCAGGTAAAAAGGAAAAGAAATCCATTTTCCATGGACTTAACAATATCACTACTACTCTTTTTAAGTTCAAGGAAAGTAGCAACCATACAGTACTTATCACTAAGTCTTCATATGATGCATCTATGTGTCTATAGTTTTCTGCAGCTCCTCATATTCTACCTTTTTAATAATTTTTTTTCTTTTTATTGCAACAGTAAATATATTTCTCTTTTATTTCTCATAAAGTTGAAAATATATGGAAAAACAGCACTACCAGATTCTAACACTGACTCTTATATAAAGCTGTATTTCCCATTCATTTATTTTGCAGGCAAGTAAACACACTAGCTTTTTCAATTTTACCTTTTTGTTTATCTACAGTCTTGCATTAGTCCAAGTATTCTATTTTTGTTACTTATGGAAGTATCTGTTTACATTTTGCTCTTGTCAGTGTTTTCACAAAATGTAAACATAAGAAAAAGAAACAAAAATTGTTTTTGTTACCACATTTTAAATATTATTAGAGAGAAGTATAATTTTTTATTTTCATATCTTTGTTACCAAGATTCATAGCCTAACCTCTGAATGTGTCACCATTAACATGTCTACTTCTATTGTTTATTTTTTCACAACTGAGGTAAATTCAACTGTCTTGTTGAAACTTTGTTGAAAGCATTTTAAAGAGGAACCCCAGAATATCTGGAGTTGGAAAGGACCTAAACAGATCACTGAGTTAATTCCCGAGTTGTCAAAGTAATTCTTTAATTTGATAGGGGGCTTTCAAATAGTTAATAGATACAGTATTCTGAGACCTGCAACATAAGTTTTTGCTCAAATATATTTGCTACAGAGGTTTAAAATCTTGAATAGCATCTTTAAGCACTGAACTCAATATTTAAATATTATTTACAGAATTAATTTTCAAATACAATGTCCAATACTGTGAAGAAGTCTAACACCACCACATGTTTCTTATCACCTGCATTAACACAGGATTTGAAAGACTGGGAAACCATCCCCCTTTTTCTGGAGAGAAAGAGACACAGAGAGAGATCCAGTTTGGCTTGTGCTGCATGGACAGCTTTGGCTACATATGCGGGGTGACAGCTATAATACCTTCATAGCTGCCATTTTGGGGCTAATTAATACATTAATAGAAGAGAACTTCCACCCTTCATGATACATATCGTAACACACAATGTCATTTCCTTCCACCTGCCTAGACTGGACTTGGATGTAATTTCCATAAGAACATTTAACTTACCATCTTCATCTGTCTGGATAATGGTCTCCTCGCTTTCCTTCCTCCCTTCTGGGTTGGTTAAGATCATCTTGAGGCTGACATTTGTGTAGGGAGGCAGACGATCCACAACGTGCTGAGGGGCTTTGGGGTCCATGTCCAAGCAGTCTGCTTTGCTTTCGTTGTGTCCACAGAAGTAGTGGTAGCATATAGTGACATTGAAAGTGTGGCAACGAGTGATGTTGTACCCCAGAGATTCCCAGTCCACAGCGATGTGTCTGGCCTGGATCTCAGCAATCTTCAGTGTTTTGGGTGTTCTCATAGGTTCTAGAAAATACAGCATAATGAAGAAAACAATGTTAGCATTCTTCATCTGGCACTGAACTGTAGCTGGTGGATGGTGCATTCAGGGATGTGAGAGTTAAGGAAGCGCCCAATAAATAGGCAAGTATTATCCTTTGCACAGGAGGAGAAAACACTCCTTAATTTTTTTTACTTCATTCCTCTTTGTCCTGTCTTTGCTGGCTGTAATCAGTGATGGAGACAGCAATAGTGAGAAAAAGAATAGTTAATTATCAGGGGAGCAATTCAAAGCAATTGAGAATACAGGCAACAGATGCAAGGAGAGTGACCAAAAGGCCACCCAGCTGTTACTACTGGCTTCCCTTCTTGATTTCCCCCTTACCCTTTTCCTTTTATCTACCTGTGTAAATTAGATAATACATCATAATGGTAAAGAGTGTACATTTACTACATCATGATTTATCATGCCACCAAGCAACACTGTATACTAATTATACTAATTACCTTACTAAACTAGCAGTTACAAAAACGATGCAGATATTAATTAGTGTTTATTATTTTAGTAATGAAGCTCTTCATTCAAGCAAAACCCCTCGGAAATAGCACAAAAAAATTGCTTTGGGATATTCACATTGCATCCTGATCCCTCCAAAACCCCAAAACCATGATTACTCTGAGCAGGTGATCTCTGACCTGCTCCCCAAGCTCAGCTATTCTCCCCACATGCATTTGCACCAGCAGAGTACGTGATGCTCCCCAAGCTGTCATCAATCTTTCGCTGCCTCTCCAGTGCATTCATTCCTCATGCAAGAGTAACTTTATTTGTTGAACTTAATTAAAATGATTACACAATGAAAATCATGACCGTGTCTGTATATACAAGACTTTCACTGAAAATATACCCTGCTAGTACATGCTTCCTCACCAGAGAAAATAAAGCCTGTGATTGATACAGTTTCAGCCGCGTGTCCTTGCTGGTTTAAGGTCAAAACAGTCAAGATTGTTCAAGGAAGTGAAATATAAGATTTCTCCTTCTGAGTATAACTGTTCTTTGTAACTTGCATGAGTTCCAACAAGACAAAAATCAGCCAAAAGCACAGATGGTATATTGAAATAAGGAAATGTGAATCGGTGTAATGTATTCAGCATGCAGTTTGCCAGACAAACTGCAAACATTTAGTTTCAACCATCAAAACAACAGAATTCTAAATATAACATAAAGGTATTCCTAGCAACATGATGAATGATAAGGATTAAAAATTTCACCTATTTGTTGCCTTGATCTATCCTTTCTTCATTTTGAACAAGCACATATATTATCTTTGCCATTAAGTTTCTTTATCATATATACAGTGAAAAATGCAATTAAATAAGACTACTTCCTGGGTAGTAGCTGTCTGAACACAGTGTACTGTAACAATAGACATTTGAAACTGAAAGATAGCATTGAAAAGGTCCTTGAGAGATAAGAGACTTGAAGAGAAGGAGAAAAAACAGGGTTTTATAGAGAAAACAGTGCCTGGTGCTTTAGCAAGTAGAGAGAGGCGTGAGGTGGTCATTGAAAGAAAAAAAAGTAGAAATATAGTAGATCTACTGAAGGAGCTGACAAGGGTCTTCAAAGAATGAGTATTCTCTTGGCTACTTCAAGCACTAGGGGAAAAACTGAACACACTCAAGTGCCACGAATGAAGAGAACTGTTGAGACAAATACATATATACATACATGTTTATGTATAGTTATATACAAAATCAGCCCTTTTCTTCTATGAATGACAGTGCAAAACTTAGTTATAAATACTCTGATTCAGAGTTTGAGGCCTAGAAGAGTAAACATATCCTTCACCAAGGAAATGTGTTATAGGCTAAGTTTTCTTTCTGAAATGGAATTATTTTTCTCATTTTAGTAATTTTCTCTTTGTTCTCCTACTCCAATTTGTGCTTTCAACCACTCCCACTAGAGATGGAATTCAAACCTGACTTCAAAATTTATTGGAATTAAAACAACATAACACCTGGTGTCTGACCATGAAGTCTGAAACTCAATAGTTTGAAGCCACCAATCAGTAACAGAAAACATTTTCATCTTGCATCTCTCATAACAAGACTTAAACTGCATTTACACTATGCTGCACAGCACTTCAAAGAGAGAAGAAAAAAAATAAAAGCTTTGTTAAACTTAAAGAAAAATTATTTTACAATTCCATGCAAATTTTACAAATGTGTCACAGCATCAGAGGAGATACTGAAATGCATCCTTTATTCACCTGTCAAAAGGAAAGAATGAAAGACAGAGTGTGATCTCGCTTTCTCACAACTATTCCCTTCTTTGGCAAAAATTAAACAACTTCTGCAATATTGAGATGGTAATTAAAGTCTGCAGAGTCTCTCAACAGCTTTAGTAAACTCTGCCAACTGTCCCACTGCTCCTAAAACGATGCTTTAAAAACGCAATTTTACTCTTTCTTCTGGGCAATGTTCATCTTGGGAATCTCTAGAGGTAAAGACCAATTGTTTTAAACTACCACACCACAAAGTCTCCGTCTGTAACACCTCAGTAAAAAGCAATCTTCGAATAATTACTTTTCTCAGAAAAAAGCACTATTGAATTTTTGAGTAGGCTTCCCAAAGATCTCAACCATCTCATTAAGAATAGCTTTGATCTTGATGGGAGCAAATAGTGTTCATCTCCATGTTTTTTCCATTTCCCATCACAATTTAGGGTTTGAGTTTCAATTAAACATTTCTTTAGTCCTACAGGGATTTTATTTCAATTAATGCATTATCTTCTTATTTCTTGATACTCTTTGAGTACTGCAAATCCCAATAATTCAATTCATGTCTTGTCTTCCCAGTTTTCTTCCCATCTTTTCTCACGTCAAGAACTTTTATCCAAAATACATGGACTTTTAAGCACGAGTTTTTACTTTATTGAATTACTTGTGTCAAATAGGCACCATATGACAAAGACAGAAGAAATAAGATGCTCTCAAAATACCTGCTCAATCTCTAACCTGTCCACTGGAGTGTCAGAAATGATGGCAGAAGGCACTTAATATGTTTCAAACATTAATTTACCAATTACCCCTGTGAGACATGTAAGTGGTGCTAAACTTTTCTGTGAAAAGAAAGAGGCGCAAAAAAGGTTAATAGCTTATTCAAGGCTACAAAGCAAATTACTGCCAGGGCCACGAGAAAGCTGAACCCAGCTGCCAGGTCACTGGTGGCCATCAGACACCCAGCTGCAGCAATTCATAAAGCTCATGTACAATCCATGCTTCCACCCAAATTCTAACTCCAATCCTACACTCCAGCCCTTTTTTAAAAAGAGGTTTGGTGGGTGTTTTTTTAAAGGTTTTCTTAGAACAAGTTTGAAAAAGCATAACAGTGCCCAGACACTAATTGAATATCTGAGCATAAGGACGTGTTATTTAAAAAACAATAATTTGGCTTATTCTTTTAGAAAGATTTCTTGATTGAGAGCTTCAAATTTGAATGAAATAGCTTTTTTTTTTGTTTTGCATTAAATCTTGCATTGAAAATTTAAATTTTTTGGGAGATGATATTCATAATTTATTTCTTTTTTTCAAGACTTTTTCTCCATCAGATAAAAGGCTGTAGGGAGTTCTTCAATATCCTGTGACTGCATCAAGCTCTTAGATATGAACATCCTGACTGGCAGAGTTTCTTCGAACAGAAACCCAGCAACAAAGCATATGTTGATTTGGTGGTGGCAAGGTTGACCTTTAGATTCTCATGAGCACCACTAATGATGACAGGCTCCCTCCTGCCAGACCTTGCCCGCCCATGGGCTGCTGCCATGACCTTCCTCCCATTTCCACCACTACTTGCAGCCACTTCTCCCTCTGCCCTTTGCTTCTCACACCTGGCAATAGCCATCTCTGTTATCCCCCTCCTCCTCACCCCTGCTTTGTGTCTTGGCCTACAAATACTACCAAGTGATCACTGACTCGGATTTACTATCCAATCTGACTGGTTTTAGCCTCATTGAGCCAATTAAAAACAGAGGCATTGGGAGAAGACCAAAACAACAGAAAAATCAGAATGATAAGAGATCTCTATGTTTGTACAGATTACTAAGTGCTCAATCCTTATCCAGAAACCATGCAAAAAAATTACATGCATATGGCACTCAATCACAACAATTTCTGGATCAAGAAGATTTAACCCAACCTTATGTGATAAAATAAAGAACACTTTAGTAATTCTCCAAAGGTTAACAATAGAGGCATAGATGGTGAAAGAGACAGAACCTGTTGACCCCATACAACCTCTCAACTGCAGGATGATTTAATAAGACTCTCCAGATAACAGATAAAATGAAATTCAATTTCTTTAGTGCTTGATAAGCAACTCGTGATATGACAGGTCAATATCAAGCCTCTTTGTAGAGATTATCTGTCGCAGACATTTTTTCATAGAAATCCTTTCTTTCAGATTTCTGCATCTTCTGGGAAGCAAGGGCCCCAGAAGAAGAATGTAAACAATTGTTATCAGCTGCTGTGGAATGCAATAGGATGCACCTGTGATTGGTTCGTGTTCCATGTGTTTATAATTAAGGGCCAATCACAGGAGCAAGCTGGGGACAGAGTCCTGGGACACAGAACTTTGTTTTAGATTCTTTTCTATTCTTAGCTTAGCAAGCCTCTGCAACTTCTCTCTATATTCTCTTTAGTATAGTAATAATGTATTATATATCATATATCAATAAATTCAGCCTTCTGATCAAGAAACAAGATTCTTGTCCTTCTCTCTCACCCCAGCGACCTCCTCAGGTCGCTGTAATAATTATCTTCACTTACACAGAGATGGGAGTGAAAACAAAAGCCTTCACAGCTGCAGAAGCAGCAAGGTGAGAGCATGCATTTCCTCAGAACCTCTTTTTAATGATAATACGTATTAGCCTGCTGTCAGTCAGAGACAAACAGATGTCTCAAAAGCTGTGAAAAAGCCCCATACAAAGAGGCTAGCAAAGTGTGACATGTGCTCTGCTTTTGCTGCCTTTCCTCAGAAATCTCAAATATTGACTGCAAGACAGTTTAATTTCCACATACCTGGCAGAGGTGGGAGAATTAGATCTTCTGATAAGAACCCAGAATGCACATTTGTTCACATGAAATGGAAAAAACTGGACAAATTTTAGAACACAAACATTTCAAATAAAGATGGTGCTTCTCAAAACCAGCATATCCTTTCTATACACTGTCTGTGTATTCAATTCTTTAATTTGGGTTGGCTTTTGGATCCTTCCTCCCCCTTGAACTCTTTCTAGTCTGTTATTACACTGAGGAGCTGACTTCCAATTTCTGCTTTAATCACATTGACTGAAATTCAAGTTTATCAAGTTTAAAAGCAAACCAAGTGGCCTTCATTGGTGACACTGGAGGTGAAAATTAACTGGACTTGGAAGGTGTGATAATTTCTCCATTTAAGGGAACCACAGAGAGATGTAAGGCCTATGTTAAATGAAAACTCTCCTATAGAAAAGCAAATCTATGGCCATTATTTAAAAAGTACAGGTAATAACCCTATAATTTAAAGAACACTGTTTCTCACTAAGATTCCTTTAATTATCTTGCCTTCTAAAATAAAAACTACATAGACAAAAAGAAGCCCTTCTTTTCTTCCAATATTCTCAGTCTGAACAGCCACTGGAATTTCCCGGACTTTTCTTCTAAAATAACATGAGCCTCTTTGTCCTGTGGCTTCTCCTGACCTTTCTAGGGTGACTCTTTCCTTGGCGTGTGGGAAATAAAAGAGGATTATTCCAAGATATCACCATGGTTGTTGCTCCTTTCTCAGTTCATGCAAGGTCCTATAAAACCAAAATGCTCCCAAAACTCAAAGGAAAAAAAAATTTACAGTCCTGTTGCTGTGAAGAATTATCTGAAAGACCTCTGATAAGAACCTTGAAGAAAGGTAAGAGGGAAAAGAGCTGATGGAAGCACAACCCACATAGGAATAACGGTCAGAAGTGCAGTAAGAAAACAGTAAACAAGGGTTTCTTGCTTGCTCATTTTGTCTGCATTGCTCTCAATTATTACTTTTATTATTAGTAAATGATGAATCAGGCAGAAAGGATTTTTTATATAACTACTAAATTCCTCACATCATAAACTTGGTTAGGACTGCTGAACAGAGAAGTTTATGACTCATTAAAAAGGACCAAACTAGAATTAAATATTTCAAGACACAGCCTCAGCAAGAACTATGCACATCAACTGTGATCACTTCTGCACTTTTGGGGGTAATGTGCTGTTGTCAAAGGAGCAAACTGTAATTAAGTTAAGTTATGAACAAAACTAACAAAAATCCCTAGGTAAGGTGAGCTGTACTAGAATATCCAGGATGAAGCCCCTGAGTTTTAAGGATTATTAACCTACAAGTCCAAGAGAATTTAGTTCTGATTAACTACCAATAACTCCATTATTTAACAATATGATGATAATACAGGAAGATCCTTCAGACATGCCCAAAATGTCATGCATTTCAGTCTGATTTTCATAAACCAGTCTGTATGACAGAATAATTCCTGCCAATCCTATTGAAGTTTCTTGTCTGTAACTGGCAGATTTTCGACCATTTCCAAGTAGAGTTAAAGACATCTTGGAAGTAAAGGCATAAAATAGTTATCAGCATGGGCCCCAATTCTTACTGCATAGTGATAGTTCATGAACAACTTACCTTTAGGCAGGGACTCTCTTCTTACAATTTGATGTGTATTCCAACCCAAAGCCACACTACATTGTATTACCAACTGGATCAATATTGATGCAGGATGATATAAGGCATCAATATGCCCTTCTCAAAAGTTATTGGAATAAAATACTATTCCATTGTTGGAGTACCTGAACTCCCTCATTCTCAGAATCTATTTAAACAGGACACCTGTCACATAGATAAATCTAAGTTGGAAAGTCTAACTAAGCTACTTGCTAGTAGCGTTTTTTGTTTGATTGCATTGATTTCATTTGTTTTGGGCTTCTTTTTTTTTACTGTTGGTTTGTCGTTTTTTAAAAAGGTCTTGTTTCACATCAGCATTTAAGACACCTGATTTTAGGCAGCCACATTTGAAAACTCAGGCCTTTAATCCTTTTAAACTTAGAAGCATGAAGAAATGGTGAACATCAAAGTAAGAGAATTAATGAAGTTGACAGAAGTAGTACAATTTGAAGTATTTTCTGCAGTCTGATAAAAAGGAAAAAATTAACAGGTATATATTCCCATGATAAAAATCATAGGGATTGCTGGGCATCTCCCTTCTCAAATGTGTGACACACACATAATACAAAACAAATATGGATGCAAACACAAAAAAAATTTAACTTTTTCTCCATTAGTATGTCCATTTGTTTGTCATGTGAAATATAAACCCAGAATAAATGAAACTATGGTATTTATACTGTGTTAACATTACAGATTTATCTTGGTGCAAACAAAGGTTATAATGCAATTGCATGAAAATCTATGAGTTTTACCTCCTTTCACTTCATCTAGTGACTGATTTTTTAAGCCAGCTTACAAATTTCTTATTGATCACATACTTCAGGGAGCTGAAGAAAACATCTGAATTATTACTTAGATAATCAGCTCTACTACACTAGTTTCAGTAGCAATGAGGTGATATTCAATATATTTTTAGAAATTATCTTTTTGGATGCAAAACACAGCTGCCCCTGCATCATAGGTGTAGTAAACAGATAAATATAACTGCACTACTGACAATTATTTGCCCATTTTCTCTTGGTAGTACATTTATTCTGTTGCCTCCACGCATGATTAACAGTTTATGCATCCTTAGCATGTAATCAATAGCTGCAAAGTCTTGTATTAGTTTGAGAGATGAGACATCCCTTGATAATAAATTCTGTGGACTTCTCCAGTTTAGCTTAGTTCAAAAAATTCCCTTTTTTTCTTTTTTTCTTTTTAAATCTGAGTTTAAATCAAAAGGAACTATAGGGTCTAGGAGGGGAGAGGAAAAGCTGGTGCGTTCTCTTTAATCTCATTCTTCCAAATGAACAAAACCTCTCTAATGGTCTAAAACACAAAACAGCATGTCAAGAAGCATCAGACTGCAAGAGTAAACACAGGGGAAGACTGACAGTTCTAAATGCCTAGGAAGCCTGTTCAGGACTACAATCACCCAGCTTAATTCTGTAAAGTAATTTATAAAACTATAAATGATAAGGAAAAAGTGAACCTTTGACCTGAAATATCTGCATGATTACGTTAAAGCAGAATGGAAGATATAATCTAAAACAATAATAATAACAACGTTATAAAGAATATGTAGTATGTATTTACACACAAATGGATATTTATCCACCTTAACAGAGAACCTAACTATGTAATGCTATGAAGAAAGCATTTACAAACATTTATTTGAACATAAATCGCCATTATTGCTTAGGTGATATTTTGTTCATTTCTCTCCAATACACATTCATAAACACGTTTTTTATGGTTTTGTTTACAAACTATATATTTGGGAACTTAGGATGTAATGAGTATTAAGCAAAATGACTAAGTTGGAGCAGTGTGAATGAGCTAAACAAGAATTTTCTATGGATAGTGTTAAAGCTTCAGTTCCTTTCTCCTGCGTAGAAAAATTTCAGTCCTCCAAGTTAGGAAGCATAAACATCATCACATGAAATAAATGAAAAAATGTGAAATGTAGTCTATAATAAATAAATAGTAAGCACAAAGTACTTAGACTGGGGAAAAAAGGCCACATTCACCTCTGATAACTAAGAATTGAAAACTGCAGGCAGTATTTATGATACCTACTTAAAACCTGTATTTGTGTGTGTGCATGCACACTGATAGACCCATGTAGATATGTTCACTTCCCCATATGCAGATAAAACATCCATCAAAATTCATCCTCTCTGTCTCTTCACACCTACTGAAATGGTCTCAATCCTATTTTCTCCCATTTCCCTTTTGTACTATCTGGTTCCTGCTGCCCCTGGGATCTTGGCTGAAACCACCCATCCTCCATCTCTCTGCCTGCAACCCACAAAGCCTTGAGTTTCTACCTTGGTCACAGCCCATGAACTAACACATCCAATGTCATGCTTATGTGGCAAAACTCAATAACAGCTTTGTGTCGCACCTTACTCTAGTAGCCCCTTTCACAAAATCAGTAACACAAGACTACCTAGCACACAATGTATATATTGTATAGTGATAGCTATCTTTATATAATGCACAAACCTTGGATGAAACACAGATTCATTAAGTTGTTTAAAACCTGGAGTGACACCATAACATATAATGCCTCTGCTGTATATATTTTGTCCCATAAGTGAAACAATCCAGGTAATTTATTTTTAAATGTTGAATGACAACCTCTGTAGCTTCTGTTGTAGAGAAGAGTTTTCTCTGAGCAGTTGGAAATTTATTTAATGAATTGTCTTCATTTTCTTCATTGGCTCATGCAAATTTAAGAACACAAGTTGATAGTGTAAGCAAGTTTGTTTTCCTCAGGGAAAAAAAAAATACAGGAGCAAAGAATTGCTCTAACATTAAAATTTTGAATAAGATCAGAAACCATTTTCAATTGTACATAGAATTCTAAAAATGCTAGTAAGGAGTCATGGGGAAAATTTATTTCTAAGGTGGCTACTTGTCTACAGTGAAATTGTGTCATTTTTGAATTTCAATGACATTTTATTACTTAACTCACACAAGTGACTAAACTTCTTAGTCAAGTTTAGTCACTTGCTGAAGTTTGACTAAACTTGATTAAGAAAACTCCTCAATCTACAGGTCAGTCACCACTGCCAAGTGACTACTACAACCTAATACTTTTATCTATATAATAATCTTCTTAATACCTTAATTTGCTACTTCTTTGCAGATATTTTAAACAACTTTCTGTGCATTTTAAGTGTTTCAGTTTTAATTCAATTGTCCTTTGATGTGATGTACCAGTAAGAAAAAATTGCATTCCTGCATTAGCAGGCAAAGCATTGTCCATGATTTCCTAATGGAACAGTCATGACATTTTCATTAGAAGATACAGCCCTAAGTTGATAATTTCTAGAGAGAAGGCCTTTTTTTTTTTTTTTTAAAGCTCTTCAAAACTTTCTCTTAGAAAGGGAAAGGAGGATAAGAAATATTTCCTTTTCATATTGTCTTGCTGTGTGGGCAAAATTGACATGGTATCAACTCTCTTTCCTAATACCATGTGGCTGTAAAAGCTTGCAAGGCTATTTTGGGAAATGGGACTGAATCCTGCAAACCTTTTGTTCCTGGAGCTGCCTTAACATAAGCATGGCTCTGCAGAAGCAAGCTCACAAGCACCTCTTAGCCACTGTGAAAGAGGGTCCTTGAAAAAGAACACAAAAGCAATGAAAAGGCCTTGCTGACAGAGGCACTAGCAAGTTGGGGAAATGTTTTCTAAAATACACCATGAAATTCAAATAACACTCTTCCATTTAGCTGCATAAAGTACTCTCAAGAAATTGTCCTGTTGCTTCACTTTCAGCCATTTAGTGTTCTACCAAGCTGTTATTTCCTGTCTAAGCAGAAACTTGGAAAATACAAAATAATTCACCTACAGTAATAGAAAGTAATGTATTTTAGAAGCAATTTTCTCTTTGCAAACTTCCTCTGAACACTTCTGGCTTATTCATTAACAAAAATGTTAATGAAAAATGATCCTGGAGAATTTTCTGTCAATAGTAAAGCTGGATGAGTTGTAACAGAAAAAGGTGGCAAACCCAGCAGATGAAAAACAATCCTAGATGCTGTGGGTAATAACTTACTCTGCTTTCAAAATCATGTGATTGCAGAAAAAGTTATTGATTAATGAGCAAATTATTTTATTTTATAAAGCACTGATGGTGTTGCTAAATGCAAACAAAATAAATCTACTTTTCACTCACATGCAAATGTAAAGGATCAGCTCTTTGCTTGCAGGAGTCATCACCATTTACTACGTGCTTTCTTGCTCTAGATACCCATCTAGAGAGATGTCTACTTCAGGCTGTCAATCATATTCAATAATTTTACCACATTCTGACTTTCAAAAAGATATTGTACTACAACAGTTGTCTTGGCTTCACTGTTAGAGCAAAGCATGTGCCAACGTGCTCCCCCGACCAGCTCTACTGCAGCAGTCACCCAAGAGAGTGTCAATCACGCCTGCTGAGTAAGTGGAGCATTAAATTATTTTTTTATGCCTGTGTTGTACATGCTGAATCACTGTCATCATACCCTCACAACAGAATGCAAAGAAGGAAAGGCAGCCAATTAGCCAAGTGAAGGCCGCACAGGCAAATGCTGTATCAATTTGGAAGTGCAGGCTAATTGCTGGACACCAGCATTACACTGTCACTTAAACCAGATTTATTGCTGAGTCTAATAAATGTTTAAAAATAAATAAAAGAAAAATCCCTTTCACCTTATTACTGAAAGACTTAAAAAATTCCCCTGGGTATCTGCCAGGTTTGGTTGCTTTTTTTTTTGGCACCCCATCTTACTGCTAACCTTTTGGAGATCGACATAACAAGCACATATGAAATCTGCTACCATCCCCTCTTGTCACCACGATCAAGCCACTAGCTCATAACCCATACCAGCAGCCATAATAATTTGCAGTATTAAGCATCTACAGAATGCCTAAAAATATAAAATTCTTCAGAATCTGTTTAATGGTTTTTATGACTAGCAGTGGAGGTTTTGGGGGTTAACCCCAGCTTTTTGAGCTAATTCTATTAATATCCATATCCATTAATATCAGCTTATAATGCCAGGCTTATTCTCCTACTGGCCATATTCTCCATGACTACCTTCTTCCTCTCTCCTTAGTTTGAACCTTGAAGTTATGGCCACTCCTGCCTTCCAAATTTCCCTTGCTGCTTTAATATTCAAGCAAAATTACAATATTACTACTTACTTGAGATGAAACAAGGACTCGTGCTAACAGTAAAAAAAAAACCACCACCAAAAAACCTCGAGCAGGTTTGCCTTTCCCAGCAGCCCTTTACTTGTTGCTTTTGACTCGGATATCTGGAAAGCAGATTAAATCATGGCACCACAGAACAATTCAGCTTGGAGGGGACCTTTGATGGTCATGCAGTCCCATCTCCTCCTCAAAGCAATTGTATCCAATTGCTCAGAAACTGGTCCAGTCTGTTTCTGGATATCCCCAATGAGGCAAATTCTACATTCTCTCAGGACAATAGTCATGGCAAATACAAAGATATAAATGTGGCTTCAAGGCTTGAGCTGATTTCCAAATATTTGGTGAAAAGCAGAGAATTCAAAAATTCCCTAAGAAAGCATCAGATTTTTTTTTTTTCTTTCTTCACAGTATCTGGCACTGACCTCTGTTAGATGGCAAGGCTCTTCACTCAAATTTCACCAAGCTTTACTTTGTTTGACACAAAACTTTCCAGTTCACAGAATACAAGAAGCATCTTTTCCTATTAAAAATATTATTTTAACTGCAGTGTTTAAGATAAGTGTGCAAAATAAAGTTGAACAGAAGAATTCAGTTCTCTTTGCAAACCACATGATTGTGGCACCTAAGGCTGTGGTTTTTATGGTAGACTTGGCAGTGTTAGGTTTATGGTAGGACTTGAGCAGCTTTAAAGTCTTTTTCAACCTAAATGATTTTATGATTTTATACTAGAGAATGGAGAAAACCACTGTGCTTTAATCAGCATATTTCACACCAGTATTTAAAAATATTTGACAAGGGGCAGACATCTAAACAAAATGAGTTGCGGTTATCCTGTTTGATAATCCTTAGGTTATTATACATATTTACTAGAAATTTGTTGATGGATGTTTTGTTTTGTTTGTTTAGAGGGTTTGGGTCAGATTTTACTTCTACTGAACATTATAATAGAACCCAAGAACAGAAGTCAATCATCATAAGTGTGCAGTGATGCATCTAAGTGCATTGCCTTTACTCAATCAAATTATAAGAAAGATGGAAAAGGCCAACAGTTATATGAATGTACATAGCATAGAAGCCCATTTTAGCATCTAGAAAAAAATCAGGTACATTGGAGTAGTGTAAAAAGTTCAGTAATATCATTTTGTGAGCTGGGCTGACATTGCAATCACCAGTATGATTAATGAAATTTATGCTTTATACTATAGCTGTGGGTATTTTCTTACAGCTATAGTACCACGGTAGTTCAGTGCCTTTTCAACATTATGACAAAATGACTAATCTCTACTAATTGGTTTTGAGCAAAGGCTGTATACAGAATCTGAAGAGAGCAATAGAATATATGATTTTCACAGCTAAGGATTTAAATCAAGCCATTTGCTGAGAGGGTGAACTGGTTTACTTAATAGTAAGGTCTATATACCATTGGGTATTTCTGCCAGGGCTGCAGGACTGGCTTATCCAAGCGACACACAGTCTCCAGGAACGGGGGCCATACGCTCTGAAAAGAGACAATTCCAAGCCCAGCTCCTAAATGGCTTCAGAGAAAAAGTCACCACAGCCATAGAAATTTCCAAGTAAAGAATGTAATCCATGCTCTACTTGCAGCTTGGCTCCTGAGGAATGTGTCCCTCAAGTAACAGTTCCAGGAGGCATTCAACCCAAAGGACAACAGACTGCTTGTCTCATTTTGGACACAAACACTACTGCCTAATTAAGCAGTGTGTATAAAATGAAGTTTCCTTCAGTTGCTGGGGAGCTTGGCAAGACTTTTTTTTTTTCAAGCTGCTCTCCATTTAAATTCAGATATTTTGTTTCTAGACACAAAAATTCTCAAGGAAATTTATTTGAAATGTCTCGTTGATTTCTTTGTTGCTGCTGGCTCTGAACTCTCATTCTTGTCTAGCTATTTTGATCAGGCCATGACTGAGTCTCTTGCTAGGAAAATTGCTATTGCTCTTAGAAAGTATCCAAAACACTCTGAGCTGATTTTAGTTCTTTTTAACACAATTAATAGATCCTTCCTAAATATAAAATATTGTAAGAAGAAGTTATCTACAGATTTGTAAGAAATTAATCTAAATTACACAGTCCACAGGAAAAACAGCTTTGTCTTTATTAGAATGGTTGGAAAAAAAGCTTTATGCAACCTGCTGTTTTACAAGTCTCATTACAACAATCAGCATTTGGCATTTGAGAAGAACATTTAATAAAATCAAAAGATACCAGATTATATTGACAGAAAAATTATTATCAAAATTATACTGACTCCTTGCAAAAGTAAGCAAAGCTGTAGAATTTGTGTTATCCTCATTTCTGTCTGAGTATAACAATCCAAAAGCTTTCATTTCCTTAACGTTCTTTGAAAAAAAGACAAGAGGATAACAAATCACTCTAATGATACTGTTATGAAGTAAGAACAAATGATGGAGCTGTAGCTATGTTTACAATTATGGCCTTGCTTTGGTATTACACAGCTGATAATATCCCAGCCTTATGTGTCCTATGCTACTTCTTGAGTTCAATTTCCTTCAGATAATGTATTTGGGTTCCATAATATGCCTCTTTGGTGAAACCAATAACTGAATCCTGTGGTAATTCCTCAGGAAGTTATAATTTATTGCAATTGTCTGTTCCCACCACTTTTCTCAGTAATTTGTTCCAATGATTAATAGCCCACTGTTAAAGACAAATAATTGTGCCTTACTTCTAATTTAAATCAGCCTGACTTCAGCATGCAGCCATTTGAGGTTCTTACATTTTACCTCCTCTAGAGGAAAGAGGAGCTTTGTACCATGTAGTATTATTCCCTTGTAAAAATTCTGTATAATTACCTCCTTCTCTATGATAGACATATATGATTGAGATCTTTAAGTCACCTTTTTTAAGACTACATCTTAAGCCATGACTATGTGGCACTTTTCTCCATTCCTCCCAGACCTGCAGCTGTGTGTTGAAAGCATGGACACCGGATGTGCACCCAGTTATCAATATTGATCATACTCACAAAATCACATCTTTTCTCCCAGCACTGACCTTGATTTTTAATCATACCACCACACAAAGAACTTTTGGTGATTGCTGGTCTACATCCCTCAAAACTCTTATTGTGTTTCTCTACTACCTCTTCCAAATGTATGTATTTATTTAAATTCATGTGTAGACAGTAAGCCACACTATCTGTTATATCTCTAAACTATCAGAGGAGATGAAAAGGTAAAAATGAGCTTCAAATTCAAATCTCAAAGCAAGTACACAACTCTAAGTATAGTGTCATAAACTTTTAATGTGAGATATCTTGCCTTTGCAGGTTCTTACTTCACAGTTCAAAATTTTGATTGCATTTTGTAATCAAAAGATGCAAAAAAAATTAGAGATAAATACCACTGGTTAAAGGGTGATGGACTTTATCTGTAAACATATTTACTAATTCACTTTGCTCATTACTCAAAATAAAGACTATGAATACGCACATTAGTCTGAATTAAAATATTACAATTATTTCACCTTATGAGCTGCAGAGAAAAAGAAAACAAAACCAGAAAAGAATGCCAATGCAGAGAGAAAGAGGGCTATGCCTTCTCCCTGTATAAACACCTCAAAAAATGCAGTCATGCTTGACCGCAAAAGACAATGATACAATTTTTTCTCAAAAACCAATGCCTTGCTGAAAGTCACTGAAGATTCCCGAAGGAGAACTTGAATTAGAGTCAAAGGCCAAACATAAAGACACCTCTCTGAAACCTAATCCTCTTGCCCATTTAAAATGTTCCTGCAGCTTCTGGTCAGAAAAACACAGCACTGGAATTGTACTGTCAGTTTTACTTGTTTTTCTTTAGTGTTTTCAACACCAAATAACTCAAATATCTGAACAAGTATCAACACAGCTAAAATAAAAACAGATAATCTACTCCTTTTACCACTCAATGTCAGATTGTTCCTCCCCTTCCGCTCTCCTCTGGCATTAGCAACATAACAATGTTTAAACTACAAATAGGCATTAGAAATTTTAGTGTTACTTAGTGGGTTTAAATGAAAGTTGACTGCTTTTCCACTGTCCTTCCAAGATGTTCCAGTAGAGACATGGACTTAGGTACAAGAATGAGGACTGTGTCTTTTCAGACTTAGGATGAGCCTGAAAGCATGGCACATTTGTTAACATTTATAGCTATTAAAAAACAGCCAAATTTGTTCATAAATTAGCTCTAAAGAAAAAATTAGGCAGTAAGTAATAAGAGCAAAATAAGCATTTTTATGTCATCTGGATAAAACCAAAAAAAAGTCTTTATTCAGGAAACTATTTTACCAGTCATTGTTACAGAACAAGAACTCCTCAGTGTCTCCCTTGACAGATCTGACAGCTCAGGGTCTCCAGGAGGCTTCATGAGCTGACATCTCTCTGCTTTCTCCATAGACACTCCTCTTCCCCCATCTCACTCAGCTCCCTTACATCTTTAAACTCCAAACCTGCTCTATTTCAAACCCTCAGGTGTGTTGGATTCTCCTGCCACAGGTGGGAAAAATATTTTCCTGTTCTTTATTTGATTTAAGAATATAATCAGCAACTCCAAATACAGACACACAGACACCAGGTACTTCATTTCAGCACCCAGGCAAAAACCTAAGATATTTTGCATTTATTACTTGCAAACAAGAGATACAAAACTAGGACACTCACTGTGAACATAAAAGTGTCACAAAATGTGTTTATAGTCTTCAAATCAGAGAAGCATTTTAAAAATCAGGATTAACCTTCTCTAGGGCAGCGCCAGGACTTGTTCTACTTGCTGTTTTTCCTGGACTTCAACCTAAACAGGGCATCACTGAAGAGCTCAGGATTTGTATGGACAAAAACAGATGGGACACAACACCACCAAAAATTACACCTGGGCTGCCAGCCTTCCATTCCCCTCTCCCATTTCTCTTCCACATCAAACCAAGTCACACTACCAGTGAGGAAACATCTTAGGTTCAGACAGCCTCTACTGTGTGGAGCAGTGGATTGCCTCCTTGTTCATTTTTCTTCAGTCTTGCAGTTAAATACTATAGATCACATAACAAGCTGTTAAATTGATTTTTTTTTTTTTTTGGTCAAGACAATAGATGCTGAGTTTACTAAGCCTTAAATAAGATTGAATTCTAGCAGAGGAAATTTCACAGTGCGAATTGAATTAACACAGTCAAAAAATTCCCTGAATTTTAATTTTTCCCTCTTCCGCTTTACTCTAGGAGCTGGAGTCTAGGAATGGCAATACAACTTCTGTAATAACAGCACACTAAAAACTTTGCAAACACCTCAGGGAAAATCCTGAAAGTTATGGTTATGGCTATTCATAACACAGTAAACAAGTATCTTAAACTATTCCTTCTACTTTATTTTCCCCCACCTTACAAATTCATTAGCTCACATACTGATAAACAACTAACATTTAAAGCAGCTTTTATAATTCCTGTGTAGATAAAAAATTGATAATATAAAACACTTATTACCACATTTATTAATTATCACATTCTCAATTTAACTGAGATATGAATTTCCATCTGTATCTTTCAGCTATTTAACAGATATGTCACCTGTCAGTTACCAAATGCCCTGGAAAGCCTCCTCCAACACACTTTGTACATCACTAGCAACATCACCCCCTGGTTTGTGTACAAATATTATTCAGTTAGCTTCCTTCTCAGCTCTGCTACACACAGGGTAATTCAGCAAATAAGGAAAATATCAGAATCACTTTTTTCTCCCCTCATACACACAGAACTAAATAATACTTTGTAAAATAGTATAAAAAGAATTAGAGATTTTTTTTCAAAAATGTAAGCAAGGTTAAAGCATGCTAAAATCAGCAATGCACAGCATAGATATAGCAATCCATATTAAATGATTTTTACAGAAAATTAATTATTCCCTTGCAATGGTGCCAGTATTAATAAATCAATCTTAAAACTCTGATGCAGTAATCTAAACCAGTTACGTTTTGCTAGCCAACTCTGTCTTTTAATAGCAGCCCAATAAACCCAAACAAGTAAAAATGTGAATGCTATTTTAAATTGCAACAAATCCCTACTGGAAATACTTTTTTAAAAAATATTTTAAAACCACAGTCCATATGTGAAATACGCTCCAGTCCAGTTCAAAATTAGCTTCCTAACCCTTAAAATGGTTTCAGTAAACTGACTCAATATTAAAATTAGGGGAAACAACTGTAACTTAGCACTGAAATACACAACAATCCAAGTGGTTTAAACAAAGATTTAAGTTGTTAGCTCTACAATGTCATCACTGCATACTGAACCACCTGCCCTTTCAGTTTATTATCACTCATGATAATAAATGAATAAATTAAAAAAATCCAAATATTTAATTTCATATCATCCTAACAGAAAGCCAGGAAAAAAAGAGGACTTTTTTTTTCCTGGACTTTGAAATGTACCTAATATATTTTGCTTTAAATTAATTTCCTCAGTCTTTACTTCTTTTTAACATTGCCCTATACTTTTAAGCTTGCCACACATCGCACACAATTCCTTCCTTTCCCTCAAACATATGGGATCACTACCACAGCATTGTGCTATTTTCACATATATGACACTTCTGAAAGAAAACAGCAAAATCTCAACAATCCTGTTTGTTGCCAATGCACAACTGGTAAGCCAAGCAGCATTTGTCAAAACTGCTTCAAGGAGATCTAATTCTCTATTCTCAGGACAGACATTCAGTTTTAAAGTATGTCACATTATAAAATCATCTCAGTCCAGAACTTCTTTTTGCTGAAATGGTACATTTCCATACTCTTCCACCAGAATAAAAATTGAAAAAAATTTTTGAAGGTTATAAAAGAAAGAAATTATGATATAATCAAATCATACTTGCAAAGACTTCAAAACTGTCAGATATACATAATCTGAGATGGAGGAGATAAAACATCTGCTGTAGCAATAGCGGGATTCAAATGATAGAATGAGCTAGAGCAACAAACCTACAAAGTGAAAAAAAAAACCCCAATCCTTGCATTCCTTTCACATTGCATTTGTTTTGCATTTGATATTTATTTCCCAGCCACTCCATTGAACTATCATTAAATAAAAGCCTTCACCATTGATATGCCATGAAACTGCTACAATGACTCTCTGATAATCTGGATGGCTACTATTGACCTTTTGCCATTTGCTGTGGTTTTGCATAACAAGAATAATGTGAGCGACACTTTTAATACAGGAAAACTTACGAAGGAGATAAACATTTTAATAATGAGAAATATTTCTTTGTGCTTCAGCTCCCAAGGTTTTAGCACCTATCAAGGTGGGCATGAGCCACGCCACAGCCAGCACAGCCCACTGCTGGGGCACTGCAGCTCTCCCAACTCCTAGAAGCCCCATGGCAGCTTTGATGCAGCTCAAAGGCGGGCACCCTGTGCTTCAGCATCCAGCCAGCAGTGCTTACAAACATTAATTCTTTCCATTCCATTCAGATTTATATTTGAGAGAAGTCTCTAAACTCATTTCTTTCTGCTCTTCCACACCATTTCTGCTCCCTCTCTCCTAACATCTCTGAATTGTCTGAAGAAGATGATTGCTGTGAATCCTGGCAAACATTGCTGAAAACCATGACCAGCATCAATGCAGGAACCACCCCAGTATATAAATATGACTTTCAATATGGATTTTCCATATTAAGTGTGGTCTTGGAAGTTAGTGTTTAAGCTGCCTAAATGGTTTAATAAATAACAACCTTTGATGCCAGAGAGGAAAAGCTATGCTACCAACAACCTTAATCAAAATAACCAACAACCTTAATCAAAATAATGAAATGCTGAAATAATAATATTGAACCAAGTCTAAGGTTTTGATAGTTCTAAATACCAATTATCAAAAAAGGTGAAAACTAAGGATCAGCCTTAGCTCTTGATTGTACACCTCATCCCCCACCTTTACAGAAAAGGTAAAATTGTATTAATGTCCTATTTATCTACCAATGAAAAGTATATAATTTTTCATAAATTCTTTTAGCTATTTTTGTTTAAATCAAATGCTAAATGTAAGGCATAAACCAAAGAAACTTCAAAAATTAAAATTTACTGTGTCTATGTTTTATATATACAACCTATCATCTTTGGCAACCTTATTATACAAGACCTACAGTGAATAATCAGAGTGGGTTCTATTAAAAAAAAGAAACCAACAAAATCACCTACTTATTTGTTTTTACTCTTCTGGCCACAAGTCATCACAATCTGTACTAGAATCTAACCCAAATGACATGCAATTTACTCTTCTACATACAGGGAAGAAAAAGTAATTTGGGAAAAAAAACCCACCAAACAAAACCCAAGGAGTTATTCCAGCAGATGTCTCTTCCTCCCTGAACACCTATTTGGACTTCGCATTTCTCAAACACCAAAATGAATTTAAACCCACTGTATTTCTCAGTGACTTTTAGCACAAATCAGATTATGTAACACCTACTCATCTCCTTCCCTCCGCCTTCTTGGGTTTGGTGTTGGACTTAGGAGCTGAATTTAGTTTTACAACATCACGTGCAATAGGAGAGCCATTAACCTCCTTGTAAGTTCATAACCACAAGTCACTTTGCTGAGTACCTTCAGTGTTTAGAGACTGCTCATTTCATGATAAAGGGCAGTTAACACCTGTAAGGCAATTATATCTACCAAATGTTGTTGGCCTGAAATATGAATGTGAAATTGTTCCTGCCATCTGTTAATTATTCTAGTTGAATCACTTATTTAATCATATACATTTACTTGACATCTACAAACTTTTTAATAGCTTTCACAAATGCTAACCTGGCTCTCAGGCAGAACTAAGGTACCATTTATGTATCCCACAAGGAAATGACACCATTATATGAGAGACCAGATTTTGCAGCAGCTCTGCAAGATGAGAGGGTAGCTTGTGCCAGGCATTTTCCCAGTCTGTCCATACTGGCTAACAGCCTCAGGGACCAAGAGGGAATATTACTACTTGAGGCAGGGGCATTGTTTGCCAGCAGCAAGAATAGTTGGATTGAAGATTGAGGGAAGAGGGCAGGAGGGAGAAACAGTACAACCTGATTTACTAAGCAAGCTGCCCAAGTGTTCCTCAAGTTAATGAATGCTGCTTCTGAATCTCTAATGATAAGGAATCCATGCTACCACATCACAGCTTTGGCACTGAGCTTGCTCTGTTTCCACTAGTACTTCCTAAAATACCTACATTCAGTAAAGGTTGCTTTAAACCATCCCTGAACTGCAGACAGAGTAGATGTTTGCTCTCTCCAAGGATAAGAGAACATACAACTTACATTAGTCCTGCTGTAATGGTGGAGGGGGCATTTGGAGGTGATCTCTGTCCCACACCTCAGTGCTATTCTCCTTAGCCCTCCTAGAGCTTACTGACACATGTGCTCCCCTGCCCAACTAGCTCCATCCTGCCTCCCTCTGAATCCCAGTGTACTAAAAGCACGAGCAGGGTAGCAGAAAGGAAAATAAGACTGTGACTTGTCTCCCTCAGACTAGAAGAGAGAAAGGACAAGAGCTTCCACTCATGAACCCGCCCAAACTGTCAGCCTTGGATGGAAGCTGAACAAGAGGCAGAAATGAAGACAGTAAATCCACGACCACATCAGGCTGGCAGACATTCACCCAGCTTCCTACTCTGCCTGCAGCTGCAGCCACCTGGTTGCTCACTTCTGCCCAGATACAGTGAGCCTAGGAAAAGTGAAATAACTAAAGTAAAACAAATACTGGAACATGTAGCATGTTTTTCTTGGAAATTGTTTTAATAACAGGGTTGGGATTAAATGGTGCTGTTCATGCATATTTTGGAGATCAGCAGCCTAAACTATTCTGAAACTTTTGATGAAAATTTCAGTGTCTCCAAGATTACTTCTCTGAGTTTCTGTTGGAAATACAGAGCCATCAAAATGTAAAACAAAGCAGTGCTGCTAATCCAGCATTACAAAAAAAGATGTCCCCAGGTTAAAAATAAAATCAAAAGTTAGAGCAGGTTCTTATCATTTGCATATTAAATGTCTATTTTAACAGTCAATATTTTCATGCATCTGGACATACCCTCACTTCTTTCTATCATGGAGGAAATAACTCTGAAATTTAATTAGGGAAAATGTAACTTTTTGAAATAAAACCGCTTTGTATCAATATATCTTTAAAACTAACAGTAGGTATGATTCATGCCTAAAAATTCATAGAAGACTATAGCTGTCATCTCATAGAAATCAATTTATAACCTGGTAAAACAAAATGAGCTCCATTTTATCTCTCCATCTTCACCACTTCACACAATACATTCCACATTGGTCAAAACTTTCCTAAAACTGCCAGAAAACTTCCTCTGCTGCTTGAACATGAATACAGAACTCACAGTGGAACTCAGCTGGTGACCAAGTAGAAATAGTTATAACGATGTTTCCAGCCCACCGTGGTGGTGGCAGGATGGCAGCTGCACAGGCACAGGGAATACAATTTGGTTGGCTGCAGAAGCCAGGGAAACACTGGGAAAGGCGCAGCCTGTGGTCATCTCTACCCTACAAAGCTGCAAATCTGCCTAACTGGGAAATAGTGAAATAATTGAGACCTTCTTATAACATAAAGGTATTTTTTTTCCTAACAATTCAATTCAAAATCCAAATAAATTAATTCAGAGACATTTGCTCTCTAATTTGCAGCTACTTTGCATATCTGCTGGTTGATTAATTAATCCATTGAATCTTCAGGAGAAACCACAGTGAGTGATTTTATTGTCCCTAGTACCCAGAAATGGGCTACAAAACCCAGAACTTTGCTTAGATCAGGACTGTAAATGCACAGACAAAAGTAGGGGGTGCCTCTTTCATTTCTAGTGAAGATCCTGCATTTATCAAGCTGCTCCCACTTCTCCTGGGAAGCAGTTGCAATTCACCTTTGTGCTTTCCAGGCAGAAATGTGACCTGGGGCTGGGGCCAAGGTCAGTTTAAATACACAACCAGCCCTGCTCCAGGAAAAGGATGAGAAAAGGCAGGATGGGGGATGTTCTCTTTAAAAAAGTCAACAAAAACTACCAGTGGTCACATCGGGGTATTACGGGGTTTGGGAGCTGTCTAGGGGCTGGGAGCAGGAGGGAAGTCCTGGGGAGGGCTGGGCAGAACCTCACAGCTTGGATCCCGAAGTATGCAAATCCCATCCCTCTGCATAGACCATGCAGCCCTCAGACCTTTGGAAAATTCAGAAATGCAAACAAAGTCTCTAAAGAAATTAGGAGAAAATCAAATATGCTTTATTTTAATTACTTATGGCTAACTCAAATGTTGCAATTAATAAAGAGGTCACCAAATAATTTAAAAATACTTAAGGAATACACAAAACAAAGCCCTGGACCATAGTTGTCTCTCCCCATTGCTCACAGTTTCCCTATATGAAGACAGCTTGCTAGAACATCAAACTTTCTCTAGAGAAATAAGAAATAAATTGAAATCACACACTGTGACTTTTCCTAGCAAGGATTAGAAAAATTAAGTGGATTTCATCAGGTTTCACAAATATATCACAAAAAGCTATGGGCTCAAGGTCTAATGTTCTAGCTACGTCTGTATTGACCTCGCTATTTATTTTGATACTAGTTTTCCCTTTTTCTTAATCAAGTGTCACTTTAAAAGCATGTGAATAGTATTTGGTGAGGACAAGCACTGCTGGGCACTCTGCCAAGAACTATGAATGCTCAGAGGCAGCTGAGAAAGAGAAAAAGGCAATGGTCTGAACTATGATTCAAAAGAAGAAAAAAGAAAACTAATGCAAAACTGGAGATTCAGGGGAAAAAATGGCAAAAATCAGTGTGGCATGGGTAGAGCCAAAGAATCTACTTAAATACACTTACAGTGCAAGCAGACAAGTTTTCATTACCAATCACCATAGGAATTTTTCATACTGTTAAAGACAATAAAACTGTAAATGAATTCAGGCACAGATATCAAACTTAGAATTGAATTGCGTTCTCTGCTTAGACATCTTGGTAATTAATAGCTGAATTTTATGTTAAAATTCTTATTGCCTGTTATTTATTTCCCTATGCCAAAGCTGGTAACTTTGCATTATTATCGCATTTACCAGTCACACAGGCACATAACCACATCACAGGCACATAACTAGCCATATCAATAGTATTTTAAACACACTAGATGAAAAATTATTCATTTTCTAAGTCAAAAACTCCCTTTTCCCTAGCAGAGGCCTCCCTTGCCCCTCACACAGGCTGAGCCCTGCCTCTTACCCAGCCTGGAAGCTGTACACACAGTCCAGGGACTGTTCAAACAGAGTCATTCATTCTCAGCACGAGCCCATATGCCCTAAAGTTTTCTTGCTTGTTTTTCAGGTGTACCACTGGGTCTAATAAATTATATCATTTCTCCCCATACAGCTACCTTCTTATATCATTGCCTGTCACAAACACAACAGTGCTACTATTCCTAAATATTTTGCAGGGCAAAATTACCACTCAATCTAGTTGTAGCTGAAAAAAATGAGCAGTTCTGTGGGTTGTTCCCCAGGACCCCAGTGCAGGGGCCCAGATGAAATTCTATCAATAGCCATTTGTGAAAGAACTGGTTTAATAAGACCTACCTAGAATCACTCAAAACTTTCATGAGAATCCAGGTTTTTGAGAGCGGAGCTCAATTTCTTTCATGAAAAACGGTTTCTTTCTCTTCTTGAAATCTTTTGCCTTGTTTGACAATGAGTTTCAACTTTCTGGAAATCCAATAAGGGTCTTGCTGCCAAGGAGCCCCTTTACAAAATAACTGATTCTTTAGGAGACACTTCGGAGCACAATCATCCTCTTCACTGAATGAGCTAAAGATTACTGCTAATGAGACAATTGCACATTATCCCAGCATGCACCCAGAAGAAGAACAAATGAGAGACTGCACTGGCAATCAAAATCTGGCATTTCCCAACTAATGAAGGCTTGACTTTGTGACACCTGTGCGTAACTTTTCCGAACATTTTGTGCTATTATGCACAAAAAGCTACCAGAATCATCAATAGCTTGTGAGCATTCAAGTCCCCAGTGGAGGCAATTGCAGCTTTGAGGCAATGGGGCAACTGGGAGGGATTGAGAACCTAGTGACATGAAACATAATTTTGCAGGGATGACTTTGTTGTCACTTCTGTGGCTTTGTGCTTGCACTTAAAAACTAGTGAGATGAAGACTACATTCCAGGATTCCTTCTCAGCTTTCTCTAAATCTGATCCTTTCTTATCTATCTGGTAGGCTGTCCGTGACCCACATGTAATTTTCCCCTTACTTAACTCCCCTTGCCAGTGTGACTTCTCACATATACTCCTTTTTTTTTTGTCTCCAGGCTTCTCACTTAAATGCTTGCATTCCAGTCTGCCCTACTCACAGACTCACACAACAGCTGAGGTCAGAAGGCACCTCTGGAGACTGTCTAGACTGACCTGTCTGGCTAAAGTGGGGTCAGCAGCTACAGCAGGCTGCTCACGGCACTGTCCAGCCAGGTACTGAATATTTCCATTGAGGGCAACTCCAGTGTCCACCTGGCCAACCTTATTCAATGTTTGACCACCTTCTCAGTAAAGATTTTTCTTTTGTATTTCAGATATTTCAGCTGTGCCCACTGCCCCATCTGATTTCAATATGGATACATATGTATAATTTTCCTCTAAACCTTCTCTTCTCCAGACTAAACAGTGCCAGCTCTATGTCTCTCCTCTTATGACAGATATGCCAGTCTTTGGGACACTAGTCATCCCACAATCTTCCCCTTTTTAGCCCTACCTTTGCTGTCTGCTCCAGCTCTAAAAGCCCTTTTCCTCTTCGCAGACGCTGCTCCCCTTGATTTTTGCCCAGTTATTTCCATCTTCCATCCTTGTCTCCTCTGCACTGCTGCTTTCCAGCTCCTATTCAACCTACATTCTGTTGAACTGGATTTCTGTTTGTGTTCCTGTCTATTTTCCCATTTTGCAGGCACTCCTTCCTTTTTTTTTACTTCCTTCCTGTGATGCCAGGAAATTACCAGACTATGAAGAGCACGAGGACACACACTTGTGTCCTACTCTGTTCTGTTGTCTAGATAGAAACTAATTTTGGCAATCCAGAACAACAGCAGCAAAGATGTACTCAACCTCTAACAGTACTGGTCAGCTGTATTCTAATATAGTCAGAATCTATGGGGGGTTAGACTTTGAGGTCTTAATTTTCTGCTGAGATGTGATTTTTTCAAAGGCTTACAACTCCAACAGGATTCTCAGAGGAATAGAAAAAACACTCCTTTGACACAAATTCCTTGTGAAGAGTCAAGTCCTTGCTTGAAAGCTTAGGGATATTATATTTCTCCTGAATTTTTGATGCAAACAACCATATAGCTCTTAGTCCTTGCATTCAGAAATGTCCAAAGTCTTCTGGCTGATTTTTTTCCATGCAAAAGACAACTAAAACTTCTAGCAACTGAGAACAGGCAAGCAATAAACCATTCTGTAACTAATGGTTAATGGCAGTCAGCCTGGTAAACACAGTAAATCCCACTGTATAACTGTTCCTCCACAGTTTTACTCTTAATCTTGTTAAGGAAACAGTTAGGATTCATAAAATTGAGTTTTTGCTAGTTCTGACAAGATTTAATATAATTTTGGGCACAGATACTACCAAAAGCAATAATAAATTAAATTTAATTCTCTTTAATAGAAGACTGAAATGCTAAGGAAAAGTCCGATTTTTTTTAGGATCTCTTACACCTCTTTTGCCCATCCGTCTCTTCCCTTTAGCATTTATGTTTCCTGGTATAAGACAAGTTAGTCAAATACATTAATAAAGTTCACACACTGAAAGGAGAAGACCACCACTCAAAGGAACCAGTGAAGCATTTCTGCATATCTTTTTATGCGTAAGGGTTTACTGAATGCCAACAGATAACTCCAAACCCAGAAAATTGTCCCACCAATCCTGAATGTATAGCTTGACACCAACTGCAATGTAAGAAATTGCAACAATTCAGTGTTATTTTTCATCATAGTGAAGTTTTAAACTTAATTTTACAGAATAGGTTTCTACAGTATACTTAGGATAGGAACTTTTTTGTCTATCTGTTTTTCCTTGCCATTAAGGATCCATTTCTATCTAACTCACATCACAGCTGAAAACACTTCTCTTTCTGAGTATAATCTGATCAGTGAGAAGATACTTTCCAATATCAGCATTTAGAAAGTGCAGAACAGATTAGCCCACAAATTATTTTCTTAATTTAGAATAATTAGAAATTCAGAATAAACTGCAAGAAGCAAGGAGATGGAAGAAATTCAGAAGTGTGAGAATATATGCTTAAGAAATAACAAGGTATTTATGAATATTTGTCCTCTTATATAATCTCACAGGTTCGTACGTCTGTGTTATTCACAGGACTGTGGGTTGAAGCAGCATTTAAGAATAGATGTTAAAGTAACTTTCATTTTTTAGTTTCTTTCAAACTTGTATAAATAAATCCATTTATACTTTTACTAAAATGGATCTCAGTAGAATCTTACTCAAGCTACATTTTTGGGGATTCAGTCCTAAAAATAATGAAACAGCAGGGGAAATTCATCATAAAATATACTGTTCTCACTGGACAGATATAGCATAGCTTTAAATTCCTAAGAAAGTTTTTAGCATATTTTGGAAGAGCCAGGAAATCTTGCAAAAATGGGAACTTTCATGTCAGTCATTCTTTATTAAATCTTTGCTCAGAGGTAAGGACAGATTGCTACTCTGCATGGATAAATTAGGAAATACAATGATGAGTAAGACCTCCTCCTCTTTGGAGAAAGTCCACGATACTTGAAAGTAGAATCTACAATGGATATGCCATGCAAAGGATGAGGCAATTACAGCAGCCTTTGTATAATTAAAAGCAGTTCTAATTCTGGCATTCTGTCAAGCACTGCAAGACAAGTAAGTGTTTGTGAGTGTGGCAGTTTTCCAAATTCGAGATGTGCATGTAACTCCTTGTCCTGGTAACTAAACATGATCCACTAATGGGGGTGCTTTGAAAAGAAAATCTGACCTAATGGAGGTCAGTAAGAAACTATGGCAGATTAGGTATGCATTGTCCTCTGTGCCTGGACTGGGTAGAGAGACATTTAGATGCACAAAATGAATTAATTAGCCATCACCATTGAAATTCACTGGTTTTCTCCAGAAAGCTGCTTCCAACAGTGACCTCTGAAACAGATAATAGCATTTCCATCACATGGAAGCTGTAGTTGAAAAGCTTCCAGTTACTGAGAGATTAAAAAAAAAAAAAAAAAAAGGAATTTGCCAGGAAACACAATGTACCCTTCGGTTCAGTTTTAAGATAAAAACTCCTATATAGGGATACATAAGAAATATGCATGCAAATAACTGAATTTTGTGACAGAGGTTTAACATCTGACAGTCTTAAACTGTAGCTTTTAAAATCATGACTGCATGGTTTTGGGCATGGATAAGGAAAGACGGAGAGGAATGCTGGTTAATATTTATGTTCACCCACTGAGCATAAATATAGTTAAACTCCATAAATGTGGTTTTCCTGCAAGTTAATGTTTGACACCAGACCGCTTTATGACTAATGAAGAAGGAACAAGTCTAGATGTGGACTCAGAGATGTGCAGTCAACACAACAAGAATGTGCAGTGAAATGCCTGAAAAGCCTCTTGCTAATATTTACAGTGCAAGTACAATGAGTCCAGCGATGATGGATATGTGAAAAGAGTATTTGCAATTATTCTGACCAGAGGGAACTTGCCATTCATTACCTCAATATTCTTAAGAAAAAAATGCAGATTTTTTTAAAAGGGCATATTTAATTTTTCACCTTGCAGATCCACCAGTCAGCCAAAAACTGAATTATTACTAAAATAACACAGAGCTAGGACACAGGGATATTGAGCAACAGGTCATAAGAAAGATGTTAAGTTTGACCCCATTCCTCTCCCTGCTGTTTAAGAGGCAAGCCTAGCACGCAACATTTGAAGTGCCTGTGGAGCTTTACCTCCTGACAGAAAATATCAACAAGCAATACAGCTCTGCTACACTTTGAGAAGGTGAAATGCAGCCTTCAAAGGTCTTGTAATGGAATGATACAAATACAGTTCTTTCTAGTGAAAACGTGACAAGGGAGAGAGAGGAACAGTGTTTGCTATATTAGCTTTCGTCTCCCTCTACTCACCAGGCAGAAAGATCTCTCTCTTCATATGAAACTGACTCCTCACGATGCCAACTATAAAATCTAGGTAATGCTAGGGCTCTAAAAAAGCCTAATGCTGGACATATTTACATAGATGTTCCAAAAGGAGTCCCTTTTTATTCAAATACCTGCCATCTAAGCATGTTTGCTTTCCTAAGAGAAAACATGTTGTCTCTTCAGGGGATAAGGACGAGTGCACTGGGAAAGGCAGAACTCAGCCTGGCCTTTCATTTTCCAGGCATATGCACAGCATTGTACAGGTGGTCAGAGGGCAGCCGACGTCTCATTGGGATTTTTGAATGTTGTGCCTGTGCAAATGATGCACACCTGCCTGCAGCTGCCACCTGGCACTGGCCTGCCCGACCTCAGTTTACTGATTTTATGTTCACTCTCTCAAAATGTTGTATTCCCAAATAGGTGCTTTTGATTTTTCTTGAAGGCCAGAGAATTTTAGATTTCTTTTCAGTCTAGAAAAAAAAAAAAACCTGTGACATCTTACCTGCAGCTTGTGTCACATCCAAATTATTTTACAAACATCTGTGGAATTTGTTCCCCGAATTCTACAGATCTATTAGAAAGTGCAAGTCACAGGGCTCAGAAATCAAGACCTAATAAATTGTCTTCCAATTAATATAAGGCATGAGAAACAACTAGCAGCCAGCAGTCAAAACAAAAATAGAAGGGAAAAGAAAGTATCAATGAAGTCACACCATTACTGTGGACAGCTGGGAAAGTCACAATTCTGCCCACTTAATTTATTTAACTTTTGGAGAGTGTTTCCTTTCATAAACATGTTTAAATGCAGAGTGCATAGCTGTAAGTAAATCCCATAACACCTCTACTTTCCTTTCAGGCATGCTACAATTCTGTCTAATCAGGATAAACAATTCACTCTAATGAAACTTAAACATATTAGTGACAGTTGAACATGTTTTGCATTATATAGCTAGGAAAATTACATATCTCTCCCATATAGAAATTAACTTCTCTAACCTCATGAACAATAATTACAATCAACTAACATGAAAACACAACACAACAAAATGCACCCTGCAATTTATCTCCTCAACAAAATTACGCTGTATAGAAGAGAAGGTATTCCATCACTTTATTCTGTACTGGTGCACCAAATAGCTAATGAAGTTCCTTCACTTACTGCAGATTGCTCTTTGGTCTTTTTACTTTCTTTCTTTCTGCAACAAAAAAGAAAAAAACCCGGAACAAGATACCTGTCACTCACACCTCAAAGTGAATGGTATGGATTTCAAATGTGAAGGAAAAGAAATAAATCCAAGCACACCTTTGAACACATTATTAGGACCAGTTAAAATAACAAGAAAGATACATAAACTTTTAAGAAGCAAAACTTAAAAGGGCACAATCAAAAGAATTAAGATTTCATTAACAGTTTTTGCTTTCATGTTGGCATACCAAAAAAAGTAAGAACATCACTGATCATCATACGTAAGTTATATCCATGAGAGTAAACCAATTTAACTTATTAAAAGAGAGATCATTTGAGCACTACAATGAAAAAGAACCAAAACATATGAAATTAAGATAGAAAACCCAAGGTTACATCCATAATAGGTAAAATCTGGGCTCAAGAAACAAAAGCAATGTGTTAGAATTTTTAACAAGTGTCTAGAAATGCCTTTCTTCTGCCTTTCCTGCAAATACAAGTGGCATTAATTTCATTCATTCTAATAAAAACACAGTAAAGTTACGCTGCATGAAAAACACCTTAGGTTATAGTCAGATCTGTATTTAATAGAGCTTTAGCCACATTAAGAAACAAATACAGGTAATATAAAACCAAAAATATATTTCAAAATAAATGATGCACTACTTAAGGAAACTGGAAATATTAAGTCATTAATTTTGCAGCATCAAAATATACTGGACAGAATATTTAAAGATAAAAATCACTTTTACCTAAATGAAAAAGCAATTATCTCTATCTCTGTATTTCACCAAGCTATTACAATTCCCCATTAAAAGAACAGGATGGTAAGTACGCACACTACATTTTCATTGTATATATTCTCTCTGCTACTCTCTGCCCCTTGTTTCATAAAGTGACTCCTAAAAAGAGATGATAAAAGTCTATTTTGTGACAAGGGAAACCAAATGAACGGGCTAAAGAAAATTTTCTACTTCAACATCATCCTGCTTTATGTGACTTATAATTGTTGTAGGAAGAAGGGCATCCTCTAGTCCACATGAGGAGCAATAGTTTGAAAATGCTCCTGACATTGAAAGGGTGATGAGACACTGGCACAAGTTCCCTAGAGAAACTGTAGAGGCCCCAGACCTGGAAGTCTTAGATTTCAGGTTGCTGAGGGCTCTGAGCGACCCAATGTACCACAGAATCTTATCATAGGACTGACTGGGTTGTAAGGGACCTTAAAGATCGATCAGTTTGACTCCCTTGTCTCCAAATCAGAGAGACAACTGATGTGTGAACCACTTTGGTGGATAAGAAATTGGCTGGACAGTTTCACTCAAATAGTTGGGTCAAGGGTTCAATATCCAAGTAGAACCCAGTGACTGGTGGCATTCTTCAGAGGCTGGTGTTGGGACTAGGGCTGCTTAACATCTTTGTTGGTGACATGGACACTGGGACTGAGCACTTCCTTAAAAAGTTTCCTGCCGACAGCAACCTGAGTGACACAGACAACACACTGGAGGGAAGGCATCCACAGGCTTGAGAGGCAGGCTGTGGGAACCTCATGGAGTTCAAGACAGCCAAGTGCAGGGTCCTTGCGCCAGGACAGGGACAATTCCAAGCACAAATACAGGCTGGATGGAGAACAGTGATAGGATAAGGGATAGTGATTTTACACTGAAAGAGGATGGATTTCAATTAGATGCCAGGAAGAAATTCTTTCGTGTAGGGGTGATGAAGCACTACACAGGTTGCACAGAAAGGCTGTGGACATCCCATCACTGGAAGTGTTCAAGGCCAGGCTGGATGGGGCTCTAAGCAACCCGGTCTAGTGGAAGGTGTCCCTGCCCACGGCAGGTGATCTTTAAGGTCCCTTCCCACATAAACCGTTCTATGATTCTATGTTCTGGTGATTATTAGCTTGACTGTATTGTGGTATATTGACACGTCAAAAGAAATTAATGCATTCATAAATTGAAATAGACATGATTTATAAAATCTGATGTAATCGAGACTTAAGTGTGCAGTAACTCAGAATTCCAACAAGAATTTCAATTACATTCAAAAACTTCTTAAACACCTACCTGCCTTGAAGTCCATGAGTGAGTTAACGTTTTGTGTTAGGGGACTATGAAGTTGAATCATTTATGTGAACACTATTTGTACACTCAGGCCTGGACTTTGGGTCTAAAATTAAAAGTATCAATTGCTCTTGTTCTCCCTGATGTCTTTATCCTAGCCAACAAATCTCAGACATTCTCCTAAGCAGAAAGAGGTAGAGAAGTGCAGAAGTAATAATAGTAGAAGTAGCTTCTGATCAGAATGAAATCATAAACCCTTCAGCCAAAATCAACAACACCCTGCAAGTTCGATATCCCTCAGTTATCACACCACTAGGAGGGTGCAAGGGTATCTCTGTGAGAAGCTGAAGAAGCAGCACAGATTCATTCATTTTCAGTTTTAAAATTCAAATTGAGCTGCCTGCAGAGAAGCTGATAAGCTCTCTAGTAGAGTAGAAAGTGTACACAGACCTTAAGATCTAGCACAGGTGGATTATGTGTAATGAAGTAAAAGGAATAAATATCATCTAGGGTGAACAAATCCATCACAACTGTTATCCATGCAAGCAAAACAAAGCACAAAATGCAGCTAGGGTTATGAATATAAATATCTAGAAGAGTACGTAAATATTATATTTACAAAAAATGTGCCTTGGAGTTCCTAGTAAAGTGAACTTCTATGGTACACATTATATTTCTAGGTGAACATGAAGCAGAAGGTAAGGAGCTTTCTCCTTCAACTATTTGGTTAACAAAGTGTGATCAGAAGCAAAAAGGAATTTTTTAAAAGGAGTTTCCTTCAAGCTAACAAAAATACTTAATCCCACTCTTTCTTGAATAAATGCTTATTTGTTACAACTCACATATATACATATAAATGGTTATGCACTGTCATGTTACACCTTGATCTCTGATAATGGTGTTACTCAGGTTCCTGGGTGCTTTCTTTTGTTGGGTTTGGGCCAGTTTTCTCTCCTCCTTATTCCTTATTGAGACTCTCTCGTGATAACAATGTCTTTAAAAAGCCCCAAAAACAGCAAAACAAAACAAAAAATCCTAAAAACCAACAAAACAAAGCCTTTAATGTAAAGTTGCTAACCAATAATGCCGCACGCTTCCTTGAGCTTTTAGTTTATGTCACTCTCTTGTTCTTATCTTTTCTCCTAACTTGTTTAGAGCAAGAACAGATTTTTGTTTTTCCTTCAGACATGTACAGGGTCTATCAGAGAAGAGCCCAATGCTGTTTCAGAGGAAAATAGATGATTTTCTGCAACACACAGGAGATAATTTTTAAATTTCCTAACATTGGAAGCAAATGAGTTAAAAAGAAAAAATAAGTGTTTAACTACTTGGAATAAACATTAGTGAATGTTGTTCACCATGGTAATTCACAGTATATTAGCAAATATTCTAAAGCATTTTGATACTCAAACCATTTTGAAAAAAAGAATATATTTCAGGAAAAAATTATATGGTAAGTGAGCCAGAGTGCAAATTAGTATTGGCTGTAAGTCTGTTCCATTTAATTTGTTCGTTTGGGCTCGCTACATATGGGCAAACTCTCAGAAAACGAGTGCTTCTTTACTGCTCCATTTGCAAGTGTGTACTGGGGCAGGAACAAGTTGTAGAATTAATACTTCAATATTCTTTCTTGAGCAGTGAAATTAGTTTCATATCTTGTTTGCCAACTCTACACACAATGGACAATTGCTTTAAATATGAACATTTTTCCAATGCAAATGAACATCCTAAAAAACATGCACCAGGGGGGCAAAATGGAAATATTCTCCTTGGGTTGTTGTAATTAGCAAATTATTTACTTTAGGTCAGTACCACTGTTAACTTTTGAGACATAGCTTCTACATTCCTTCCATGTAAACTGAATTTTAACTCTTGCATATAAATGAGCAAACACACCAGGAGGTCACTGAAAGATTTGGTTTTCAGACTGTCAGCTCTGAAGTAATTCTGTTTTAGCATAAATTCACAATTTTCATTGCACTCATCACCTCCCCACTTCAAATTACATATAATGTAATGGTAAGGTAAAGGTACTGATAATATTAAATGTAAAGGTAATTAGAGATAATATATAAAAATACCTGTTTTAACATCAAAATCACTACATTAAGAACAGCCAATTAAAGATTCAATGGCCAAATAATAAATACAAAAAAAAATAATAAGAGCAATAAATGCCAAGATAATATTGGTATTGGAAAGCAAAAATGTTGGTGAGTATTAGAGAAAAGACTTTAAGAATTTGAAGTTGTAGATGAAAGATTAAGATGGTGAAATTTCTTTCAGGGTCTCAGGTTATCTAATTAGTTTTCATATAAAGCATTGATGAGAACTCATTTTTATTTGAAAGCTCAGATGACATCCATGCCAAGTTAAGCACCTGATGCTGCTTGGCTACACCCTGTTTTTAGGGTAACAGCACAGGTATCTATGTACAACAAGAGATGGGGCAGCACTGAGCTCAGAGCAGGCAAGGGCTCTCTGAGCTTGTTCAGGTACCTACCTCGTTTTTTTTTTTATTTTGCAGTGCTGTCTGCTCCTACCAGTAGCTTAAGATGGCTAGTTTAAACTTGCTCAGGTTTACACATGTTTCAGCAAGATTTGACTATGACTTGCATGTCTTCCAGGCAGATAGAACCTGAATAGGAAGTTGGAAATAAATCCCTGAATTCCATTCAGTGTGTATATCACTTAATCACGATTTATGAGAACATTCATTTTAGCATGTTATAGTTGGCTTTACTTTGCAGGTCAAGAATTTCTCTCTACTTAACAGTCAGTACTTCTAAGAGAGTCTGAAAGTTTGGGGATGCATGAGTTACCCTGAAACATATTGTGGTCAAAAGGGGCACATAATTGTGCTTTGGAGCCAGGCTTATTCTTTCTCTTCTCTCCCAGGGAGTTCAGTGCTTTTTTTTTTTTTTTGGTAGCAATTTTTGGCTTAACTAACAGCGTTAGCCATGGTGAACACAGCTCTGCAGCTCACTTAGCAAGCACATCCATCCCCTTTGGCAAAGCAGATGACTTGCAGGTGCCTGTATTCTGCACAGGGGCATTGGTGTTGTGCTGACAACCCAGCAGCATTTCTCTCTGATTTCCAAGAGCAGACATCCATCATGGCCTTTCCCCACAGGACAGCTCTGGACTCCCACCTCCACACAGGGGTCAGGATATCCCAAAAACTACTCAAAGCCATAAGCTCTGCTTTGCACTGGCTGCCTGCATGTGATACCTCATTCTCCCTAAAGTAAACTCAGTCTTGGTTCCTGATTTCCCTTAAGAATCCAAGTCAGAAGATATTGATAAAGCAACTTAAAATGTAAACCTGAGACTCTAGTGACACGAAACTGGCAGAGCCACCGGTTCTGGATGTGACAGTGAGGCAAGACAGGTATTTCAGAGACTAAGGAGATGGGAAATCTCCATTGGCCAACAACAACCGACCATGGAAGCTTTGGCCAAAGCTGGGTTGTGTGCTGGTCTGAGATGCCATGCATAACTAACTGAGGTTACTTATACACAGCCATACAGAAAACTGTAATTAACAATATAGGAAGGGAAAAGAAAGAATGCTAAACATCATAAAACAATTCAGTCACTCCCCAAATGTTATAAACTTAACAAAATAGGAGGACATGCTTCTGCTGTGGAAAGGCTGCATTTTGTAAGGGATAATGAGAGGAAAAAAGTCTGCCCCATCTCAGCTCTTTTGCAGTTGCAGTAATCATAATGAAAAGCTTCAGCCCTTCTGAACAAAGACTATGTCTGATTCCTCCCTGTGGACCTATTTGCAACTACAAAGTCCAAAGCATGACCATAAACTGTATTCAAAAACTGCAAAGTGCAGGAGGGAAGATGCGTTCAAATTATGAATCTCTGAGTAAGACAGACAAAATTCTCAGCAGTAAACCAACAAAATAGGTTAAATAATCTAAATATTCATTAGTTCTATATTTCTTTTCCTCTTCTTATTCTTTCTGCTCTTTAAAAAACATATCAGAAAAGCCAATGTAAAACTTAATGTTAAAATCCTTTTTATAATGTATTTTTCTGTGCCCAGTGGTATCTGAATTCAGCCAAATGGCATATTCAGTAACAACTGTACATATTAAAAAAGTAGTTTATGTTTTATGTCTGAAAAACTGCAATTCTATCCTTTATGGATCATCCAACCCCCTAACAAGAAAATTCATTCTGTTTTTGAACTCTGCTGGACCTGAAGCCTGACCTACAGGACAGTTAAACTATAACAGTCCTGTAACCCAGGTCAGGCATGGCTCCAGCACAGGAAGCTCAGCCTTCCCTTGGGTCTCATTTCCTCCCCTCTTGCCACAACAGAGGCAGCTTGCTCGTTCTCCTGACTCTCACTTCACAGAATCATTAGCCTATTAACCAGCTGCATCTGAGAAGCAGGCTCCAAGCTATGAAAAAGCCAAGGGCATGCTGAAGAAGAGGAGATATGTTTCACCTTGTCCCTGGCAGTAGCCCTGCAACAGAGCTTTTCCAAATATCCAGTGTGGAAAGGACAAAGGGCACAGTGGAATGGATTCTGGACAGGCTGAAAAGACCAAAGGAGAGTTTCTCTGCTAACCCCACACTCAGTACAATCCCTGCAAAATCTGACATTGATGCTTCAAATTTCCCTGGGCTACTTCAACCAATTTAGGAATAACAGATCAAAATATACTTGAAAGCACCAACGAGCCATATAATTTGGGGCAGAGGGGAAAGAAGGAAGCATGCACTAATGCTCACTTCTGATAAGCCAGGCATAATATTGTATTTCTCATCTTTTATACTTTCAACATTTTATTTTATCCCGTAAAGACAATATGAAATACCATGAAAATGTAATGAAATTAATACCATGAAAATATTGGCAAGCTCAGAAGATTCCCCCCATCTCCTTTTCCCATGAAAACTTCAGTAGAGGTGTTCTGTCCTCTAGTAGTAGTAGCACAGGAGGAAATGCAAAGGAAAACTCCCATGGGCTGCTCCTGACCCTCTGAGGCAGGCTGTCCTGTCTCTCAAATACAGTACACTGTCATAAGGAAGTAATGATTGTTAGAAAGTAGCATTACAAAATACAGGTCTCCTGGAAGATGATACTAGTTAGTCACTGTTTTAAATAACTTCAGTCATCATTTCATGTGCAAAACAGAACCAAAAATAAACTTGCCAGTTTGGCATGCAGGGGTGGCTGAGAAACAGAACAAAAAGCTAATGCTGCAGCATGAAAAATAGATTAGGAGCTAACTAATAGTATCTACCCTTTCTTCTTTTCTCTTGTTAAACATATCCATATTCTCTTCTTCTTTATCTAGGCTGTCATTCAGACAACCCTGACAGTATCCTTAAACAAGGCTTATCTTTTCAGAATCCATTCCTCAGCCCATAAAAATCTCCCTTCACCATGACTAGTAACATCTTCCGTTTCTTTGGTCTTAACCTTGGATGTGAACACAGTTCAGCCAAATTGCTGTAATTCTGCCGGGACTACTTAAACGAATAACTACAGACATTTTTATTTTCAGGGCTAGGATGTAATGATAATGCCACCTGAATTTTTAGAATTATCAGAGCCAATGCTAAAGAAATCTTGAAAAACATGAAAAAATATTTCAAAAGCAGTTCAGAGACTTTGGGCTTTGGAGTCACTAAGGGGTTTTTTTTTCAGCTGTCCTACAGCTTTTGTATTAAATTCTGTACTTTTTTTTTTAATATGGAAAAGACCACATCAAAGTTGCCTGCACCGTGAAAAACAGGATCAGTTAGCGACAGCTGAGATATTCAGTAACAAATAACACAAAAGAGATGTCATATCCCTGTAGTCTGTATCACATTCTAACAGAGGCTTTGCAGTGACTTTTTTGCAATATTCTTCAGAAGGTTGTCAAAAACACCACCCACTCAAGCTAACTATTCATAATTAAGAAACATGAAGTAAAATAGCTTGTGGAATATATCAGCTACCCTAGTTTCTCTAATATTAGCAAGCATTCAAACCACACTCAAGCCTTACTGTTAGTAGCCTTAGAAGTAGCCCATGACAGCCAAATAAATTAATAAGAGCTGTTTAAATCCCATTCAAGTCCTGCTAAAGGCATTGCAACTATTCACACTTTAGAGGGGTTTTGGGGATGGGTTTCTTTTTGGTTTTGGTGAGGGGGTTTTTGGTCGGGGTCTCTCTATTTCTTTTTTTCTTCTTTCATTTTTTAAATTAAAACAGGAACTATTTATGTATCCTGCTTTAATGTCATAGTTTTTCAATGTCTCCTCAAAGGGTTCAATAGAAAGGTGTTACACATTTTTGTGCCCCTAAAAGTTTGACTGCTCAGCCAGAGGGGGAGCCAGAAGCAAGGAATTGCAGGGCAATCACCCCTAATAAAGATGGAAAGATAACAGAAGCCTGTTAGAAAATGAACAGCCACAGAAAGATTTGTAACTCAATTTGTTCAGGGATTTTCTGGGTTTGAAATAGCTGACAACCTGACGGGAGGATCTATCAACAGGACAAGATTTAAAAGAAAAAAAAACTTTTTAATTTTTACAAGGAGAAATTGAAGAGAGTGAAGGCAGCCCATACTGACATTCCAACAAAATCCAAAGACTTAATAAGGATGAAGAACACATTATAATTTTGAAAGACCGTTTGTTTCCAGGATCAGATTGCGTGTATTGCAAATCACACAACAGGATATAATTAAGCAATAACACATGCCAAGCATAAGCTTCTGAGCAGTCAAAAACCACTATAGATTTCAGTGAAAAAAAAAGCCAAAAAAGGAACCAAAGCAAAAAACCCCCACAGTTTACTTGTTACTTATCACAGTTTGTACAGCTTTCCTGCTGCTGCACTCAGCACACACAATATATATATCCACTCTGGTGTACAGACGCGTGAAACTGTGTCCGATCATATCTCATAAATCCTTAATTAGTTCTTATTTATAAATCAAGGCCACTTCTGAAGACAATACAAAAGGCAGAATCTTCTCTGTTGAGATCCCTGTAATCCTTTTTTTAAGTGTTATGGGTGATAAAAGTTAACCTTAGAGTGTACTGGCACATTTTTATGGTTGAGAACTCCTCTGTCCTAGCCTGCAATCATTTTGTGATTCTACTAACAGCAGATGGCCAGCTGACCATGCCACACACAGGGAAAAACACCAGTGTTTTCTCCATAGGTCTAACATTAAGGATGAAAACAACAGTAAGACCTTTTCTTCTTGAAGTGTGCTCAGTGTTATGCCTTGGAGTTTCATCTGTTACAAGTGAGCAGCAGTTGTTCATTATAACTCAACCAATTTATATTCAGCTGTAAAGTTATTGCTTTGTGTGTTGCAACTTGGATTTAAGCTTTCATTGCACTGGCATCTTCCTTAAGAAAAGTAATGTCTGAGAAAATAGAAATCAAGCAGCAGTAACACTGCAACAGCTGTTGAAAATGTGCTTGTAAGTAAGATCACACTGCTCTCAGAATAAGGACGTCTGAATAAAACAAGAAAAGAAAATAGTTTTGCACACAGTTTCACTGAGAATTTTGGTATATAATTGCTCTGCAGGGATGTACTAACAGTTCATTCTTCAGAGCTCAACTCTCAAGTCTTTAGTCACCTGAAAAAGGCATCAGGAGACATCCACTTGAGGAGCACTGCTCCTGGAGTAGGTGATGGAATCCTTAAAACATACCAGCCATCACAACAAGAACAAAGCATAGGTGAAAAACTGATTCTTTATTTGCTCCTGAGAAATATCTCTGTTAACTTACAGCCCTCCTGACTTTGCCTGTTCTAAAGCAGAAACAGGACTAACACCAATCAGTTTCATAAAACTTAATCTGCTTTACAAGAAATCAACTGAATATGCAGGTCCCCTTCCCACTCAGAGGAGGGATGAGCCTGGAAGACCTCAAGCCAATTCCACTTGGACAAGCACATAAAGCCCTGAACAACAGATATTACTTTGATACTGGCTTATGCTTGTAGGCAAGTCGCTCTCTTCCTGCTGAAAGTCAGGGATTTCAGGGACAACTACCCATGGAGGGGACACCTATCAGACCATCTAAATAATTATTTTCATCTCAGGAATCTGTTGGAAGTAGATAAGATGAAAACTTCAGAATGATCAACACATGTCTATTTAGGGAACAGCACAGGCCTATTTACAAATTACAAAGCCACTTCAAAAAATTATGGCTGGAAGCCTGAAACTCACCACAAGCTTTCCTTTGCTCAGCTCAAAATCAGCAGCCTCCCAAATATGATCTGTGTTCAGTACACTGTGCTATTTATTAACAAACTTCTCAGTTCCACAAGGGAACCTCAGAACCAAAAATGTTAACCAACAGGAAAGGCACAACCTCGCCCTCCCCCTCAAATACATGGGTTACAGTAATTGCCGTTGTGCAAACAATATGGGGTGCCTGCTAGCTATAAAACAATTTTAATAGTGGCACTCTGGTCTTAACTGGTGTGAAAAATGGCTGCTACATCAAATATGTAGTCCATACGTACATAAAATACACCCTGTGTGAAATGCTCATGGCAGGACTAAGAATAGAAAGTGCATTCTATGTCTGGCTGGTGCATATTTTGCAGCAAGTGAATTTAATTTCCTTCCTTTTCTCCCTCGCACTCCTCCCCCTTCACCTCACCCAATCTAGTCCCGAACCTTCGAGCACCTTTTTTCCCCTCCAAATGAGGAAAAGTTTTCATAAACACATCCTTTGGTCAAAAGCAATCAAACCCATGAGGACTTTTTTCAGAAAGAGGAAATGCAAAGGACTCTGAACTCCCCTGTCCAGCCAGGCATGGCTGCAATCCCCAAAGTACCCATTGTAGATTGTGATCTGTGGATGAAAGATAACATCCACTTGCCAAGTTCTATTATAAGTCTGTGTTTTTATGTTAGAAACTTGCTCAAAGCTCAATTTCTGCTACATTTAGCCTTTATCTATCTTCACTGAATAAGGAAAGAGGCAGGAAATACATACTTGAGATTTCTAAAAAAGGTAGCAGATTTCTACACTGTATCCTTTCTGACCTTGCAAGTTCCCTACATACATTTTATTCCTCAGGGCAGACATTTAGGGTAGAGCTTAGAAATCCAATACATTCAGTTTTGGAAAGAAGAAGCAACAGCATAGTTAAAAAAGCACTTTCACAAGGCTTAGTAACAGTAGTTTACAGAAGGGTTATGTTTCAGTCCTCCTTATTTTTCAAACTGAATAATGAAGAAAAAAATTTAAGGAAAAATACAGCCAAATAAAAACCTCAAGCAAACAAAGAAAACCAACCCCAAAACCCCCAAAGGAAATAAAGGAGAAAAAGAAAATATTAAAATGAGAGAATAAAAAATAATCTAAGGGAGCCTCAGCATTATCAGTATGGCAATCCTGCCTTCTTACTTAAGAAAAAGATAAGTCACTGTCACAAAATTCTCCTTCAAATACTGGTTGTGCCTCCACCCATGTCTCATTCAGATTATCTTTTCAGGACAGAAGGTGGTTTTCCATTATCTCTCTCTATTTACACAGAGCATCTCTTGTGGGCAGAGCAAATTAAGTTCTCTTCTCTTATGACCCTTTATTCACAGCAATTCCCTGTGTGGATAGCAAGAGGGATACACAATGACAAAAAGAACAGGGAGGGAAAGAGACCTCACATTCAGCACAAGACAGGCATTGGCTGGGAACGAAACAGCTTACTGAATGAAGTCAGCTTGGGAGCAGGGGCTGGCTCAGGAATGTGTGCATCCAAAAAATCACCACCCAGATGTCTTCTACACAGTACTAATACCCCAGTGAAGGTAGTTGCTAAGGATTTAATTATCTCTTTAGAAATTAGTTCCAACATACATCTCATGAGGCTATCACGCCCAAGAAAATCTTCACACAACATACAGATTATTCCAAAAAATCCTGACTGTGGACATGGCCTGAAGAAATGATCAGTGACTATTTGAGAGCTTGCCTGTCTGTATTTCTCTTGAGTTTAACTATTTTGGTTTTTTCCCTAGCACTCACCACCAGAGCTTTATTCTCCACAAGTTTTGGCCCACTCACAGTATCCTATTTTTTTTACACATTTGCTGTTTAATTGCAAGTTTCGTAATTGTTTAGCTGTGTAAGCTTTCCATGGTCTCTGGTTTCTATTCAAAGCCCTTTTTCCTCCTGTGACATTCCTTTCCATCAGGGGAAAGACAACAAAAAAAAACCCAAAAAACAAAACCCCAAAGAACAAACCCTCCCCCAAACAAAAAAAAACAAAAACAAAAAAAAAAAAAGAAGAAAGGAGTAGCCAGCCAAGTACAGACAAATTGTTTCTACCTTTCTCCAGAGCTCTCTTTTGAAGATGCAACACTTTTGATGTGAGTGCTGTGTAGCTCATAATTCTGAAACACATATTTCCTCCATAATTCTCTGGCTTTTTTACAACAATTTTCTCTTGCAATTCTTCACTGCAGGTAAAGTGCTGGAAACGTCCCCATTTCCATTAGCTCTCAGCTGGGCTGGACTTTTGAGATTTGAATTCTTCTATTCCTAACACTGAATTAGTTAATTCATATTCCCCATTCTATTTGAACAATGGGGGAGAAATAGGCATCATTTAATGCTGAAGTTTAACTGAAGCCCTGTCTAACATATGACATTTTATAACATGACTTGTTCTAGTAGTTATATTAAAAGCCAAACATCATTACAAGCCATTAATATTTCTGCTGACTCAAATGCTGAATAGCAGTCAAATGCACTAGCAAAGTACTTACTCATGTATTAAAAGTCACAAAGGGATCCAGAATTAATACTGAAATTCATCTATCAGCTCAAGTTAAGAATATAATTTAAAACAGTTAGAACTGATATTATACAGAGCACTAAAAATCACATGTAGCATCTAAATGCAATGAACTTTTTAAGAATTAAAAATAGTCATCTTAAACTCAAAATTTCAGCAATGTCTTTTTTCCCCCTGCTTCATCAAGGGTGTTTTGGATTTGTTTTCTTTTTTTTCACTATTTCTCCCTTCTGAATCAGTCAACAAACGCATAAAGCAAGAATTTCTGGAATAACCTTCATTTCCATAGCAATAGATTGAGAGATCAAACACAAGATTTTCAATTACAAGTTAAATTTATACAGTAGAAGAGACCACAGTACTCAAAAAATCCCTAACCAAACAAAACCACACAAAAATAATTTAAAAATAATCCACAAGCCCCCTTACTCAGATTCTGCATTGTGGAAAAACAGCATAAAAACACAAAGACTATGATAATCTAATCAACATCTGATTTTCCTTTTCGGTGTGCATGAGCAGTAGGTCTTATGATAAAAGCCTTCTTTTGAAGGCTGACAATTGGTATGATATATTTTAGAAAGCCCTAGTTTGTAAAGAGATGCAAGCAAAAAATATTTTTCACAGTTCTCACTCACCCTACTTCTCCATATATGCCTGCTAGGTAATTATGTGTTTTATGATTATAGCAGGAAGCAATTTAAAACACTACTTGCATTTTTATTTAAAATTATGTAGTGTCCTCATTGCTTACTGGGGTGTGTTATAATTATTTAGCTTAGTACCAACCATTAAAAAAGTAGATTTATTACTAACTGAATGACATGAGACAGATGGTTTTTTTGTTAAATACTGTTTCTAACTTCCTTTTTTGTTTCTTTTTGTGCTTGCTGTTGTATTGTTCTTAAACACCAAAGTGTTTGCCTAAGCACCAAACAATACTGACTGATGAGCCCACCATTAGAATTCACATTAATGTATGTCTTCCTAGATAATAAGCAGATTTCCCCAAAGTTTCAGAATTTCACAAAACAAAAAGTTTTAAAAAAACATACTAGAAATAAGTTTTTATAAGGCCTTTAGAATCCATCAAGAAGAAGTCAATAGGGAGATACATACTGCTTAAAAAGCACAGATTTTTTTTTTTCATGCAGTGGCAATTTTTGAAAAAATCAATGACTAGGCAAAAGCAGAGTTGAGATTTATGATGCAAATTTCCTTTCTGATGACTACAACTCTGAAAATGGGCTTCGACTGTTCTTGGTTCATATGACTTTTTTATCATCTGTTAATAATAATAGCACTTAAAAATATGGCTTCTTTCTAACAGGTGACAGTCCTTCACAGCAATTTAAAGTTGTAAAACTTCAGATAAAATACTTCATCCTCAGAGGGTGTCAGATCAAGCTACCAATTAGTTGTCATGGAGAAAGAGATACTAGATCTACATGGAAGCACCAGCTTTATACCATCAGGTAAAGAGTGGTGAAGTTCATAAAACTTCATCACTGATGAAAGCCTGTGATGGGGCTTCTCCCCTGAGCTGGCCTGCATACATTGTCTGGGACTGCAGTAAGGTTTACAAACAGAACAATGAGGAAGACAAATTGGTTGAGTAATGCTTTAAATGCATAAGCTCAGTTTGTATGCACCTTTTTCCCCTAGGTACAGGGCCTCTGGTGCTGAAATATCTTTCAAGACAGAGAATCCCCAAGATTTCCCCTTCCTGCTGCTCCAGGGTATTTCTTTTCCCACCAGAAGCATTGAAATTCACTATCACGTAGGTACCAGCAGTGCCCTGGAGCACACAACAACAGCAGAGACAAACACCGTGTGACTCCACAGGCAAGCTCAAGAGTTCAAGGCCAAATCTCAACTTCCCAGTCACAAAACAGAGGCGTTAGAGAGGGACCAAATCATTGGAAGAGCTGTTCTGCACTGGCAAGGTTTCCTGGGGACAATAAACCTCACAGAGCTCATGGCAAATCCAGGCACAAGCAGAATGTTGAATCTGAGGTGGAAGCCAACAGACTTGCATAGCATTCCATTAGATCTTTTTTTGAAACACAATAGGTGATTTCTCCACTTCCTTTCAAAATAACCCCAAAAGCCCTGCTTCATACAAATATCTGCATTTGATCTACATAGAGCTTTTTATAGCAAGTGTTAGGTGACATCTTCAATCAGAAACATAGAGGAGTAGGTGCTGAATGAGAGGAGAACGCTTCCCCCAGAGAAAAGTGCTCGTTCTCCTCCTCCGTATTTTCAGGTCCCCTGAAAATTATCAGTGGCAGTAAAGTGTTCCCTGGCTCTGAAACACAAGGGAAGAAAACAAGGTACTGAAATGTAAAATGAAACAATTCTTTGTATGGCCCCAAGGAATGCTTACATACAGAGCTGTAAGGTATTTTCAGTTCAAAAAAAGAATGATAAGAAAAAATAAAAGATGAAAGACAGGATGGAAAAATAGAAAAAGAAAAAATTAGTTTAGTGAAACTGAAGTAAAACTTTTTCTCTGGATGCTTCAATATAGTTGTTGCCAGGTAGTTTTTATCCTTTTTACAAACTAGCTTAGCTCAATTTGAAAACAAAACATTGTGTCAAAATCAAAGAGGAGCCATTTCATTTTGAAACCACTGAAATGAAATATTTAAGCTCCCAATATTTCTCCTCAGCAGAAACTACTGGATGAATTGCATCAAAACAAGCAAATAGCTTTGATCAATACCACACTGTGTCTTCCAGTTAATACACTATTTGCATAAACAATTTCATCAGGCATTACCACGAGTGCAATTGAGACCACAGAAATAAGTCAATCTGCCTACTGGGTAATTTGCTGTGGGATGCAAACTACACCATTGCTTACAGTCAAGGGCAAGAGACAGAGTAGCCAAAGAGAAAATTACATTCCCACGGGTCCCCCCATACTTTCCCCCAACCAGTGATGCAGCATTGACATACATATCTGCTGAAACAACAGGATGGAGAGTTTTTATGATAAATATTTGGGATGTATCTGCTTCTCCTTCCCAGAGAAGGATAGAACTAGAGCCATTACATATGGGTGGGTGGTCCTGTTACTGAAGACTGCCCAGACTACACATGAGAATTGAGGATAAGAGCAGATTGTCAGCTAGGAAGGGTTGAAAAGGCACAAAGTCACAATGTGTGTAAATCGCCAGAAGCATAACCCGGCCTAAAACTGCATCACTATGTCCCCTTCCCAGTTTAGCATTCCTTCCCTTGATACAAGAATTACCCTCAAGGGAGCAGGTGAATCCAGATGAAGCCTGGTGAGGCAGCAGGGCTGCTCTTCAGCTGCACCTCATGGGATGAGTTTCTGCAGGGAGTCAGCCACACCTTAATGGAAACAAATGCGGTGATGCAACCATTTGACCACTTGCCATGAGGCAAAATTCCTTTTCACATGGAGGGCAACTTTATTCCATGAAGTTGCAACAAAATAAGCTCTCCTTCCCCATGGACAAACGAGAGGAGCCTGCACACACCCCAGCATGGCAAGCAAGCGATGCTATTCTCAGGAGCCCAAGTCCTGGAACAAAGTGAAATTGTTCTGAAGCAATTGGTTTCTGGCATAAAATTTCAGCAGAATAACAAATGGAGGTTGGCCTTATAATTAACAATTTCAGGGGCCTTCTAGAATATGAATCAGAAGGAAGCAAAATTTGAATATTGCATTAGGGAGAGTTCACGTTCTAGTAGCCCTATGTGGACTGTCAGAGTGCATTCTAGTAGCTCGTTATGATTTATCTTCAACAGCCATGGGCTGAAATTACCAGACTCCAATTACTTTGCTTCCCATGTTCAAGAGAAAAAAAAAATTACGTCAGACCTACCACAGGAGATGGTTTAAAATGCCCGAGGTAGAGAAAGTAATCTACTGTTCTCTGACATGTGCTGCCTGAAAGTCATTCACATTAACAACCATTCAAACTTGTTTAGTGCAAAGCAATTGCTTCTATTTTCCTCTTGTCAGTAACATTAGCTTCAATTCAAATTTAACTCTTCGAAAATTTCAAAATGTAAAATGAAATTCAGTGAGGCTTGTCAGGGACATGTAAGGGTCTTGACAGAACATACTGTCACTGAATATGTCTTCCTTAATCTGTTAATTTTGAAATGTCTATTTTCAAGAGAAAAAAACTGATGATCTGCACTTCTTTTACTGTCACAGGGTAGGCAAGAGATTTATGATGATGTTTACCAGACTAACATTTTAATATTGCTCCTAACATAACAAGGACTACAGAGGCAGAAAAATAGATGCGCTCAATTTAAACTAACAAATTAAGCGATTATTTATGGAACAACTCGAGGTTTAGTTACATAGCAAAATACATTTAATAACTTAATATCCCATCACCATGAGTAGACTTGTATAACAGGCCATTAACTTCTAAAGACTGTGGGCTTATAAGGTTAATATTTTCAGTGAGAAGGGGAAGTAGGTTAGATGGTTAAACAACAGTAGCTACCACAGACAGCTCAGATAGACACTGAACACTGGCTTTCATCAACATTCTTTTCTCACATGACACGCACTTAAAAAATGCCTTTTTAGCTTCTCTTATAGTTAAATAAAATAAACAAAAAAACCCCACAAGACATACACACAGCCTCACATTTTTGGTATGGTGCTTTTAAGAATAAAATACTTTTAAGTTGTATTACTGACGTGTCTTCTGAACATACTCATATTGGTTGGGGAGGTAGGGACTGCAAGATCAGAGGGGAAAACGAATTTTTATTTTATTTTCTATTTGTGAAATCAGGAAAAAAACCTGCATGCAAACTCATGCTGGCTACGATAAATTCAACCACATTTCAAGCAAATTAGTACTGTTCGAGTTCTTTATGGTGCAGCATAATTCAACCTAAGAAAAAGCCAAATAATTTCTTTCGTGCTAGAAAATGAAAGTAATAAAGCTCAGTATTACATAGTTGATTGTTTCTAAGCACTGTACCTTCATTATTTTTAAACTAGCAGTAAAATAATTGTCAACAATAATTAACTTTGTACAGTTTGGGGGCAGTAGGTAGTTTATAGACTAAATCAGATGGGTTGATATGAGCCTGATATCTACAAATTACACATCAGATTAGACATTACACAAACACAGCATTTCTTTACTCAGCCAAATAATTTTCTGGGGTCTGCAGTGCATGTCAAGATGCCAAATCCCTTGGGAAGACTGAGCACTTACCTGCAGCCAGGAGGCCTGACCCCAACACAACAGTTAATTGTTCTGAGTTTGACCTACTGCCTTATATTAACAGCAATATCACTATCTTCACAGCGGGATTTAGCATGAAACTGGAAATGTTCCAGTTTTAGTGTTTGTGCCACTAATGGCACTTGGCCTATGTCACTCTCCTTAGACAGTTTGATCAGAGGTATCTTAAAATATTCACATTCCCTGACCTAGACAGAATATACTTTTGTAGATATATGTCCAAGGAAAAGACAGAGAGATAATAAAAATCCTGGTCCTGCCCTGAAAGCGTTAGCAGTGCAGTAGTTAGTTAATTAATGACTGTCTGCTGGCAATTCTAGCCTCCAAAATCTCCACCAGTACAATGAGTAGATCTTATTTTCTACAGTGAAAAAGTCAAGCAGTTCCAATTAAATTGGCAAAAAGGGAGACTCACAGTAATATGCATGGCTGGATTTGTCTGGCAGTAGGCAAAAGGGCCTTGTGTGATCTTTTCTGCTTTCCCTGGTGAAGGGAAGGCAAGGCAGTAACATCCAGGAGATACACAATGATAAGAAGACAAAGGACAATAATGCCTCAAGCCATCTATATGCAAAGCAAAGTTTGCAGTCAGCACGTACCAACAAAATTAGATAGACTTTTTGAAAGGAAGCTAAATAATGCAAAACCTGGTTTGGTTTTAAGGAAAGAACTCACCAGTACTTGCAACAATATTCTGCTATAAAAACGTGTATAGGAATGTAATAGTATTTTCTGAAGTCTTAAGACAGATAATTCTAATTATGTCCATACAATTTATTTACCTTCAGAGTTCTGAGGGAAAAATATAATCACACTGAAGGCCTCTAGAATGATTCTATTTTCTTTTCTTTCTGTGTTAGTCTTTCTCAAGCACTCGTGTGACAAATCCCATATTACTTCTTGCATTGCAAAACTCAGGGATGATTTTATGTGACATAGATCACTCTGCTGTCATAAAGCTTTCTATAAAGCTCTTTGGGATTGGAAATGGAGAAAATTAAAAGAAAATATTGTTGATTAAAAAGCTCAGAATATTAGAGTATTTAAATTTTCAGACATCAGATACATCTGTACAATAATATCATGCAGTATTTCATTGCTGATTTTCCACTTATTCTGGAGCATCAAGCATTATTATTACTTCTTACACGGTGGTAACACCTTGCAAGTTGATTATTCCAACTAATTTATTTTTACGATTATTGATAATTTTTTTCATTTTTTACAAAAAAAGGAATATGAATCAAAGATGCTATTTAATTTTTGCCATTTTCACTTTTCAGTAGAATGAGCAAACTTAGTCTTTCAAAAAGTAGATTTCTTTCATAGGAAAAGACTGCTTTCATTTATTAGCTATATCACATTTATAGCAATTCAATATGTTCTCTTTCAATCAATCTGCACTGTTAGTTTCTTGAGATATCTGAACGTTAATGTTATTCTGTTCCCTTCTTTCAGTTATTTTCTGTTGGAATTGCACTGTAGCTATAGGAAATTCAGAAAAAAAACAAACTACCTATCTTTATTATTTTCTGTCAACTAAGTGAACTGAGCTATTGAGAGAGTCAAAACTAGCTTTTTGGAACCTATCAGCCTGACACAAAGATTTTACAATTATAAGCAGCAGAGCCAGTGATTTTCCAGAAGCAAACATTTTCATAGTGTTTATATGGAAACAACACAGAAGTAAAATTCATACCATTACAGAATATCTTCTTTCTAACAGAAAACAGAGGATAATACCATTCCAGAATACTCCTGGTGGTGCGGACTCTATGTTTTGAGAATTCATGCAATTTCCTGAGCTCAGGTTTGCATGCTAAAAGCTGAACTGCTGAACATTTTTATATGCTAAGTAATAAACTTGAAGTATCAGCTGAACATTCTATCTAAGAAATGAAATATTGGCCAAATTGTAATATCTAGTACAATTAAAATGAGAATGTGTTTAAATTTTATTTATAAATACCAGTGGGTCATACCCAATGACACTTTTATGCACTGAGGTTATCCCAATTAGGTAGAGCTTTGGTAACACCAAAAATTCTGTGGCCACTGTGAAGCATAAAGTGTTTAACAAGTCTGTGTCAGATTTTAAGCTGAGCACATGGTTTCATTCCATTAATGCTTAAAGCAAAGGATAAAAATTATAAAAAGTCCTGCCTAAAGCTCAGAAACTTGTGACTTGGGAAGCCCCTTCTCTTCAGTTTCAACAAGCGCTGAACACATCCTTTAAAAATCAGGCATAACCTAATAATATTCGACAATGAACTGAAACAGTAAATCACCGTTCATTGTCTTATTTTGGATCTGTTAATTTCCTTGTTTCTTTTGCAGCATTCAAGTGTTCATGAACAAGAAATTAAAGGGTTGACTTCCTGTCTTGTTCCAATAGTTTGTTTTTTCTGCCTTGTCATCAGAGCGCAAAACCCATATAAAACCAAAAATCCAAAAATGTAAGTCTATGGGTATCGCAAAGGCATTTGGGACTGGTGTTACAGAGAAGAGTGACAACAAGGGGAATAAAAGCAGACACTGATGCTTACAGGACAGAACTACAGCTTTCCTTTGATTCACAGTAGTTCATTTCCACAGACCTATTTAAATTTCCAGGTCCAGTATCCAACAGTTAACTGGAAATTGAAATCCTGATATAAGAGAAAGGTGGAAAGTGAATACCCAGGAGTTGAAGAGTGGATGAGAAAAACAAGTGAAGTGGTAAAGCACATCCAGTTCATAGCCATCAGCACTAGGGAAAAGGAAGGAAGATTAGCAAAGTCCCCTTGCATCCTCTGCCACGTCTTATATTTTCTGAACAAAATTAAAAATACAACTTCCTTCCAAAACCCATCCATCCATCACAAAACACCATAACTTCTATCTTCCAGAAGAAAAGAGACAAATGACTGGAATCTGGAGAAAAGACCTTCCTAAAGATATACTTCTGTAACTTTTAAAACTTGAATTTAAACTTACAAAATGAATAAAACTACAATTAAAAGAAAAATGACAGTTGAGGAAGAGGAAAAGGCTGAGTGGCAACATAAACACTTGAGAGGAGTATATGGTGAAACAAAGTACAGATGGTTTTATGTTAGATCCCCTCCCTTTGGACCAGCTGAAGTTGACTAATGTTTCAAATGTAGGATATTCACAATATTGTAATTTAAATTACAATAACAAGGAAATAAAATCTATACAGAATTACTTCTACTTAATAAAATATGTAAAGCTAAATTTTTTTCTAGTGTCAATTATATTGGCATGCTTGGTAGCAAACATTTTTAAATTAAATGAGCTTTTCAACTTAAACAGTAACTGCAAGAGTGTAAGAAAATGCAGCCTTATAGGCTGTCACAAGAAATACCTTGAAGTTAGCACTTTATTCAATTAAACAAATGTGTAATATGAAATCGATTTCTTGTGCACTGTATTAGTGCCTTGCTTATTGCAAAATACTTTTGTATTGCTTTTGTCAACATAAATTAGACTTACACAATTTTTTCCAACACACTTATATTAAATTATGTGCTTCACAAGTATAATATTAAACCAATGAATTAAGCTTCTGAATTCCATAAAATCATTTTATTTCCTTTATATTCTATAACGGAACCTTAAAAATCAAAATAGTTTTTAAAAGATACCTTCAATAAACAGCATCAAGAGCAACTGAGCTATCAATTTGAAATTAAAAAAAAAATTAAAAGGAGAAATTTGCATCCCATCTATAAAAACTTTACAATGTGCAGCAACTCTTTATTCATTAAAAATCAAACAGCAGAGAGAATGCTACCAGCAATTAATTTTTGGCACAGCTTGCATTATCATTTCAAGGTCAGGTTTCATTGGCCATGCCTCAGTGGGAGCTTGGTTTTGAGATCACTAAACACTGCTCGCAAGGGGAACATCATTAAACGCGTACTTGGAAAAGTGAAATTCCTTGCGATAGAAACAACTGAAAAACTCTGCTATCCTGCCTAGACCCTTTTGCCCTCCAGAGAGAAACAGGTGTCTTTCAGTAAGCATTCATGAGCTGCCAGAGATAGCTGTGATGGAATACTTGAGTCTACCCTCAAAACCAGTTTGACCTTCTGACCACAGATCCAAAGACTGGTCCAGTTCTTATGACATCAGATGACAACACAAAACCAGTGACCAGTACTTTCAGGAAGGATTAAGAGTAGAACACCTAAGAAGCAAATTACACACCAAGGAGGCTGGAGGGAAAAGCAAGCTGCTGCAGAGATCAGCAGCAATCTTGACAGACAAAATTACTTCACTGTACGCATCATGCAAGGAAGTCCAACTTCTTCAATATCAGTGGTTGGGATACTCAAACTGCAAGCATACTTTCCATCTTCAACTTTCTACTTCTTCGATGCTTATAAATTTTTTCCACTTTCAAAATGCATTTATTTATAATTTATGTTAGTTTCTTATCCTTATTTTATCTTTACCTCTAATTTCTTAACACAACTTTTAAGATTAAGCAGTGCTTTCTCTCTCACTATAAGCCATCCTTACAATGCAGGGAGCTCCAAACAGTAAGGTGAATTCAGGTTGCTACAGACATCCAGGTAGCTGGTATCATTTATGTACCCCTCTCACCTGACTGATTGAGACAAAAAGACTCCTATGATGACAATGTAGAAATATATACTGAAAATAAGTGGATGCTTCTTTGCAAATGATTCCTGGCAAGAACATACAGTTTTGTCTGCTTTTTCAAAATCAGAAAATTCAAAAGGTATGGATTTTTTTGCCTTTGTATCTATTGTAATACACTGGGAGAGAGAAAAATACTTCTAACCATCTGCCTGGTTATTAAAGACACTAGAATAATTTACAGAAAAATGTTCCAGTATGTTGAAACCATTTTATTCTTTACAAAGCTATCAGAATATTTTTTTCTGAAATTGATATATATTTCAACACATCTATGTGTTTATGTGCATATACACAGTTTTAAATCTCAAAACAAAGGTTTCTCTATTCCTTTCAAATACTTTTTCAGAAAATACTGCCAGAAACACCTATGAGTGGTGATGGACATTTGCTAGCAATTTCTGGAAGCAATCAGTGACTGCAAGATTTCAATTCAGTGCTGCAGTCCAAACCAGTTAGATATTTTCCTGTCTTTGAACACAAAAGAGAATATCAGTCTGTCTTTTTTTCTTTTTCCTGTGTAAAGCAGCTAAGCAAGAGAGACTGATTTTTGAAGCATGTATTCCACCATGACTCATTCAGGAGCTGTTGATGTTGGTTCTTCCATCTACACCATGAAAAATTTCGCTGCAAAAGGCAGATGAGAAAACATATGATCCCTCATTGTTCCATGCTGCTCCTTGACCCCAGCCTTCAAGGATGCCTTGCCTGCTCCTTCCTCTCAGTTACAGCAGTGCATGTCAGACATTCAAAGGCAGAAGTGCAGCAGGGTTTTGCAAGGGACAGGCTGGTTCTCATGTCCTGCAGTGCCTCAATCTCTTCCCCAGCTTTACAGTACATTAGATCTCTACTGCTACCTTGGTGTCTCACCACTTTCATCTCTTGTGGTCCCTTAAATCCACAGGAGCCTGCACACTATGTATTTTTCCCTGTAGGACACGGGAAGCCAGGAACAGCCTCTGCACATTAGCAGCCTCACAGAGGAAGAAACAGAGTGCACCAAGGTCCAGGCAACACGAGCTGAATGGCACGGCTTAGACGCAGCTGGGAGAGGGGAATGCCAGTAGCTATTGTGGTAGTAAAGTTTAACAACTAGTTTATTCCTAACAAAATCTAAGAGAGCAGAGAGCATTTCAATCCCTCTCTTGCTTTCCTCTACTTTTTATTTTAAAATAGGAAATGCTGTCCTCTTGCATAAGGAGGAGAGCATCTGTTTCTCTGTAGTAGAGGATGGGGTGAAAGGGCTTTGGTAAGAAAATGTTGGCTTCACCACTTCTGGGATTTTCTCTGTCAGCGTGTAACTGTCAAGGGCGCAGCGTGATCCTTCAGAAAAACCAAAAGGCCTCAGGGCCAGCAGCTGGAGAGGATGAAGTCAATTAATTGGCACACACAGAGCAGTGCCACAAACACAAATCCAGAAGTTACAGAATGCTAGAAAGGAATGGATTTAGAGATGGTCCATGAAGACCACAAAAACAGCAACAAAAAATGTAGGGATCAATGAAAAGGACACCAATGTTGCAAGCTCTAAGGATAAGAAGCCGCAGGGAAACAAACTTGGTCATCTCTGTCTTTACATCCAAGATCTCAAGTGGAAGGGGAAAGACATTAGATGACAAGCAAAATTTTGTAGCCTTCTCAAGAGTTGAAGGGCTACTTCTTCTAATGCAATTTAGCTTGCAAGACAAAGGTGAAGCTTGCTGCAAAGAAAGCTTCTACACATGTCTAAGAAACATCAGAATAATGCTCCAAAATGTGCAAACTCAAGCAATTTAAGAGTTTGCATCTTTTATGCATTTTAAGGGAAATAATTCTCTTTTAAATGTCAAAACACATTTTTTATTAATTTTCTTTTTCTAGAACTGCCAGAAGAAACTTTCAAGTGAACGAACTTGAAGGGTATTCATGTCTACTGTTGTTGTTTATAGCAAATTATATGCACAAAACCTATATTGCAGTAAAAGAGCAAAATAAAGTATTTAAAAGTTAAGAAATCCCACCTTTGAGATATCAGTAACAACCTTCATTCAATTTCCTTATGCATATGAATTATATTATTATTGTCCTTGAGGCAAGATGGAAAAATCTGTACATAAAAATACAATGTCAACTAATGTAGGTGGAACAGGCTAAAAAAAAAATCTATCAATACAACCATATATAGTTTTTTCCTGAACTCTTTGCATACAGATTTTAAATAATAAAACTACATCAGGAAAGGCAAAGAATGTACTTTACTGACAGTTGTAGGCACAAGTAATTGCTGCAGCACTGGTGTCTTGCTGTACAAATCCTCCCTCATACAAAAAATACATAAATTTTATGTATATTTTGTACATAAAAGCACATGGTCCACCAGGCATTCATCAGAGAACATCATGAAAGGTTTGCCTGGCCTGTGAGCTACTCATGTTTGCCAAATATGAGCTTAATAATCTACCATATGATCCAGAATATGGTAGGGCAATTTATCAGTTTTCTGTACTGATGCAGTCAGCTAAGGAAAAACGTACATGACTGCTTTAAAATTAGAAAAACAGAAGCAGAAGCATAATAAATAGATATTGAGTTACTAAAAAAGTTTCTATGAATATGCATAAGATATCGAGTATTTAAAATGTTCTTATATCTGACTCAGTATTTGAATTTTTCAAATACTTCAGATTCCTTATGAATTAGTGGGTTGTCCATTATACCACAGATTAAGAAAAACCAGTAGGTTCCAGGATGGTACTGACAATGAAGGATGCTCTTTATTTTCCACATTTTTATACATGATAACTTAATTTCAACTTATAAGAATTCTAACCATTGCAACATAGTATTTCTCTACTCAGAATCAAAACAAGTTTACTATAAAATATATTTCACCAATGTGCAGAATACCAGAACGACAGTGGACATTGTAATAGGCAGGCAGGACCTGATTAATACAAAAGATGTAGAGACTATCAGCTACTGCAAGTATAGGCTCTCACTGAGAAAAAAAAAAAAAAAAAAAAAAAAAAAAAAAAAAAAAAAAAAAAAACCCAAAAACCAAAAAGAAGCACAAAATCCTGCCATAAAACTCCATAAAACTCAGCATGTGCTGGATTTCCACACTCCTGGGAAGACAGTGGAAAAAGAATGACTGCCTCTCTCCAAGGTATTATGGGAATTAGCACACAGCTAACAGGACACGGATCGGACTGGAAAGGGACTGCAAAAGAGGAACCAGTGTGAAGAACTGCTTGTGGCTTTACTGATTTCCTAACTGGCAATAACTTACAAGCTACAAGAAACAAAGCCTCTCTCCTCTAGCATATCCTTGGCACCTCTGCAGCCAGCATCAAAGGAAACTGGATAACTATCTCCACAATTCAGTCAGTGTACAAAGCCCATTCACTATACATCAGCTGAGCTTGAGCAGAGAAACAACTTGACAAGACAAGCTGAAGAAATATGTGTCAAAGAGATTGAATTCCAGTTTCATATTAGTACAGAAGAAGACAGTGCATGATTATTGCTGGGAGCGTGTGGTTGTTTAGGGGATAATGGTAGTACCTTAACACTGAGCAGTAATGGAAATTGTCTGTCTTGTTCTCATTCTTTCTGAGACAGTCACTTGTGATATGTCTTGTTACACTGCCAGGTCATTTCTCTCTTCAGGGTCCTTAAATATCACCTGTCCAAGTTGACAATACATCTCTCCAATGATGGCATTATGCTTTGTCCCTTGCTAAATAGTGAGACACTCACTTTACCAAGGATGAAAAGTCACACATTACTTGCAGAAATTAAAATATTAGAGGCTGGACACTATATCAGAGCTCTGCTTCCCAATGCTGCCTCTCTGCAAGGATGCTCAGACCTCAGTATCGAGACATCTCAGTTTGCCCAGGCCCATGTCCTCCTTTATGCTCTTGTTTATTACAAAGGGGACTACTCCTAATGTTGCTAAATTAAAAAAAAAAAGATTGAATTATTAAATTTTCAAACAACAAAATGTATATACTATGACTCTCATATGTTTTAAATGCCATCGTGTTCACCGAGAGGAACATCTATTACAGAAGCTGCAGTGCTTCCAGTACTGTTCTGTGCAGAAAACAACTCAGCAAAAACCAGACTTTTAGCACCAGAGACAAAAAGAGTTTCTTCGTGAGTTGTCAGCTCTATATTTAACCCCCACTACAAGTCCACATCAGATGGAGTAAGGAATAGAATGAAACACAGAAAGAAGGATGCTGAGAAAAACAGTAGGATATTTAAAGACACATTTTGTGCAATTCGAGGCTGAAAAAACAGATTCCAAACGCTACATAAATTTGGGGGGTTTTTTGCAACTATTGTTCTTTACTACAATTGCTGTATATTTGTTTCCTAGCCTGTGTTATGGTGTAGACAGGCAGAAAGAAGCCTGCCCATCATACCTGAGCACTTTACACAGACCTACCAGAACAGAATGTTTGCTCTTCAGAGATGGATAAAACACACATTGGCACATGTGTCTACAGAGAGAATAATGTAAAGCATCCAAGCGTTTTAGGACAACAAAATGCATAATAGGAGCATCTGATATTTTCTAGTTTAAGTCTGTCCACAAGGCAGACTTCCAGAGTGCCCTGTAAGATTATGGCTTCCACAGAACCTGCACCCCATGGGATGCAGCAGCCCAGCTGAAGCCTCAACCATGGACCCACAACATATCTATTTCTAACAGATCTTTAAATCACCTGAAGCCATCACAGAAATTATTGTACAGATTTAGAATTCCCACCTTAAACTTGCAAATCCTTTTTTAAGCACAGAGACAGTAAGCTGATTTGTGAAAGCAATATTGAAGAGTGATAGCACTTTTTTCCCCACTGTGGGATCAGATCAGATTAACACAGGAGAAAAAACTCTACAGTTGTGAACTGCCTTAAATTAATGCACATGACAACTAGTAAATTCAGGACTAAATAATTCAAAGAAAGGCATAAACATCATGGTTTATTGATTTCTACTCAATCGTGTTGTTGTATGTATTTTTTCTCATTGTATAAAGTATGTGCATATGCTCCAACTATGCCCCTCAGTTAAGTGACTATGAAAAATGTCTGCCATCTTAACTTGTTTTTCAAACACACATTCCCCACCTTTTCCAAGTACTGCTAGGCAAGATAAGCCACATCTAAAAAACTTTTTACTTCTTTCTTCTCTGTAGAGGTTCTTATACTATATTCATCACCATATGAACTGCAAACCTACAAGCATATTATGCCATATGAATAATTTCTACAACATATTATTCATTCCCTCATCCACTGTTTAGGCAGAAGCACCCATATTTCCTTGAAACTTTTAAATTCTGTTTCAAGGCTGAAGGGAAGAAATAGCTGGGGCTGAAGGGGAAGGTATGGTTGTGTTAAAAAAGGAACAAGAAAAACCAAACATGAAATGCTGAGCATCAGAAAAAGAAAACTCGGTAATGGTAACCTAAGAAATCATTGAGTTGAAGTGGCAGACACACACAGAAAAAAAAAAAACATGCTTCACTTGCATGATCCTTAATTATGGCTATTCAGCTGATAACAGACAAGGGCTAAGCCAGAAAAAAACAAAACAACAACTTCAGGAATAAATTGACCTCCGCTGATTTCAATATAATATTTTTGTTGTATTCTTCCCACACTCCCTATTCACCCCTTATAATATCAAACCAACACCAAAAGTCAACTCTGCATGGACAGACAAAAAGCTCTTGGTCACACTAATATAGACACTCTCGCTCTTGTCTGAATACAGACACTACATTAGTGATAAAACTTATCACCAAATGAATAAAAAAGTCACCCCTTACATATGAGCTTTATTGTATAAGATTCTCATCACAAAATACTTAGCATTCAGACAGATAAATTCAAGATCTCATTGCAGATAGCACAACAAAAGTAAGAAAAGTGCTTGCTCAGAAAAAAAAATCATGTGTGGTAAATAAATTTGAGAAAAATTGCTGGGGAAACATTCATAACCAACCCCGCTCTCCAAATAGCAATGAGACACCAAAGTGAACTTATTTGTCAAAGGTGATGCCAAAGGCCATAAACAGAGAGCAGGTTTCTTGAATTGCAGTTCTGCACTGTCTTCAAAGGTCATTACTTTAAGAAAACATCGTACAACTCAACTGGATTATTTATTTGTAATCATCTAAGCTACCACAGGTTGTGAACTGTGAATAGAGTGCATCATATTCCCAGTGGGTGCTCATGCTCTGCCATTTCAGCCTAATTGTTAGAGTTCATTTTGCAGACAAAAGAAGGTACATGGTTAAATATATTTTCTCCAGTCCCTACCATTGAGCACAATTTCTCTAAAATAAAGGTAATAAACTGCAAAATATGTACTTATGGTACTGTAAGAGTATCCGAAATGTTTAATTATCTGAATGATAATTTAGCGTGTTGTCTTTTCCAAGGGTAATGAAATAGCTTTTAGAAATTAATGACCTGAAAAACAAAATGCATAAAATGAAATCGTTTTCAAAGGTAACCTGAAATGAAAAATAATAGTACACAAGGGAATAAAAGGCTTATGCAGTTGGAGATGTGAAACAAAGAAAAAAAATTTCAACACCCCAAGGAATAACTGCCTAAATCATGTCTGCATCTCTAAACTCAATATTAATTCTGGCCACATCACGTATAACCAACAATATTTTGTTTCCAGATTTCAACTTTCAGCCAGATATTTTTTATTTTGGTTTTCTAGTCCTACTGAAAACAAACTCTTGACAATGCCATACCTTTAATTCCATAGAACAGGATGCTACACAGATTTGGAGAGGGGTTGGAGAGATGGAGATAAAAGACTTGGGCCAGAAGAAAATTAATTTGGTAAGCAATTTCATGATTAGACCTTCAAAAGCTTTAAAACATTCTCCAATGCTAAGGAAAGCGTGAGAAATTTTGCTGTGGTTTACAAGCCAAGGACTACAGGACCTCTTCTAGCTCCAGTGCCTAAGTCTCAGCCCTAATGGTCCATGACTCTCAGATCTCTTTTCCCTCTCTGTACATAAAGACTATTTTTTTTCATTGCACTGCAAATCTTGTACTTGAAACATAGATAAGATTCAGCCAATTCAAACCACTGTAAATTAGAACTCAAGTCTTTTTTCAAGTGGCTTTTTTTTCTACCAGTTTCATAATATTATGTAATTTGTCAAATTTATCATAGTTACATTTTCTTTATAAATTACATGGAACTGCTCCTGATAGGGCACAAACAGAAGAGTTTATTCAATTAATCCATAAAACCATTTTAGATAGATAAGCCAGTTCTTCTCCATTTGAGTTGATTTTATTCTGGTTTCTTAATCAAAATGCCTTATATCAGATTAAATGCATTAGAGAAAAACAATATCAGCTTTATTAACCAAATCTGTAATTTAATTTTTAAAAAATCAAGTTATTCTGACAAGAGCATTCTATAAATCTGTTGACTGTCACTAATTATATTACTTCCTTAATTCTTCATTAATCAAGCTTGTTATTGGCTGTTCCATTATTCTATTCAGAATTAAACTCAAGATGACAAGCTTTTAATTAGGTGAACCTAAGCGTTCAGTATTTTTAATGTTTGTTTTTCAAGAGATCTGGAGCTTTCTAGGACTGCTCCAGATGTTTACTTGAAAACAGCAAACAAAACCAGGTTACATAGTATATACATGTTACCTGGTATTGTTTGCGGTTTTCAAGAGCATTGATAAGTAATTTTTAGTTTTCTGGACCTACTGTTCACCTGAGGTGTAACTTGACATCAATTGCTGGTTAATGTGCTCTTCAACTCATGGTTAAAATGGACGCTATTTCATTACCATTCCATACAAAAGCATCACATGGTTCATTCTCCCTCTCAGCACCAGCAGGAGGATTTACTGAGAAATAAAGTGAAGAGAGTGAAATTCACTCAGTTCTGCTTCATGCAGTCTAGGTTCCAATTAGGTAAAAAGAATTATGCTGCTCACTATTAAAATGAAACAAAGTTTAAAAAAATAAAAAAAGCAAACAAGAATTAAATAGAAATCTAATGTTTCTCTAGCAGAAGAAAGTCCAAAGAATTGATGGCTGTAAGAACCAGGGCTTTTGGGAAGAATGACATGATATCTCTTTGTAATGGCTTTGGAAGGGGGACAGGAAAAATATTGAATGGGGGGGAGAGAAAAAATATTGAATGCATTTGGTAAATATCATCAACATCCCCTGCCACAGCACAGGCTGCTGGTACTGCTTTCCTCTTCCACTCCTGCTACTCACAGCCCTCCATATCTAATCCACACTACTCTGCCAAAAGTGCCAAAATAACTGAAAAATTAGTATGCTTCCAAAACACTTTAGTGCTGCAATGATCGGAACAACTTAAAAAAAAACTTATTAAAATTTCCCCTGATTAATTTTTAATAGACTGAAAAATGAAAATACAATAAAAGCCAGTCTCATAAATGTTTGTTTTATTTACGTACTTACCAACTCTCAAACACTATAAAATTAATATTGTATTCCTGAACAGTTGAGAGGCCTTAATTATAAAAGCAAACTGAAGCATCAAACAGACTAATCAATCATGCAAAAAAAAAATAATTATTATTTCAGCTGAAATTAAAAGTAGAAGTCACAGTTCAAAAAAAAGAGCTGCAGTCTTCTAAAAGGGAAAGACTATCTCAACCTGCAGTCATGTTTTTAAGAAGCAGACACAGACCAAAAATCTGCTAACATCAGTTCCCCAACTTTGCAGAAACTCTAATCAGGCTATGAGTTATCTGGCCTGGGTGCACTCACAGCACTTTCAAGTGCTGCAATATGAATTATTGCCCACATCCGTTCTTTTACAGCTGGAATGGGCACTGTGGATTAATGTACTGCAATATATTTTCTTGCCACAGACAGTGCTCCTCTCGCAAGTGTGATCTATTGACTAGTTACATGCACTTTGGATAAATCATGGCTGTCTCAGTGCCGTGGCAGGCTCTGCTCTGGGAAAAGCCACCAAACAAACCAAGGTGAGGCAAGAGATGGAGAAATTGCTTGAGAGACAGGGGAGCTCTGTCTGATGATGGGAGCTGCTCCTTTTCCTCCCTCTGCCTCTACCACACAGTGAAGGCGTATCCTGGCCTCATGTCCTTCACCAAAAAGAGGTGGTGACTTTACCAAAGCCTTTGCACCAAACCCCAACTAACCAGTGAGTCAAGTGCCAATGACCACAACCATGTCTTGCTGTAGGTTACTCATTCCTCCCTGCCCACTGCTAGAGACTTCAAAAAGAAGGCAGAAGAGCCCATGGCATACAAGAGAGGCATTGAAATGTGGGTGGCCATGCTAGAGGAGTCCACCTACCCAGGTCTGCTATACTAACTCTAAGTGAAGGGCATCAGAGTGATTTACTGCTGAATATGATACTATACTATAAAAAACTAGCCATGAACAAAATTCTTCCCAAAAATGAAGCAGGAGAGAATTCAGGGAGCCCATGCCTTGTGTAACATGGCACTCCCAATGTTGCAGGAAGAAAGTTTCCAGTTAGTGCAGAGGGAACTCGCAGCTGCAAGTACCATATAAATGATACTAAGCAAGGCTGAATACAGCAAACAAAAAAAGCTGAAAACTAATTTAGGGGAGGTCACTGTCTGAACTTGCAGTTTACTGCCAATTCAACTGAGTCATCAGCATTGCACTCCTTTGGAAAAGATGATACCATGCTTAATTTACACAATCTGACAAGAACTTGGCTGGGCAATCTGCCTGGTCTCTTGCTAGGTAAGTCAGATGCACTACAATCCTTTCTTATGGATATAAGCATCATTAGGATTCTATATGTGGGATGGGTATCTCATCAGAGGCAAGCAGCACAGTAAGCGGAGCACGGTTGCTGGTGCCAGATGATGGTCAAATCAGATGACTCTTCTACAGCATGCCTTCTCAATTACAATTCTAGTATTCAGTCTTAACAGGAATATGATGAAGTTCCTCAGTCCAGACTTTGTCTATTGTTTTAATATCTCCCTGCTCCACCTCCCTAAATACAACCCAGTTGATAAACCTATATGGGACAAGACTGGTGCATTTGGAATCTGAGAGCAAGATCTTAAATGGTTCCAATTGCTACCTGGCCAAAAGACCAGAAACAGTCACAAGTGCCAAACACATTTGTAAAAACAACAGCAACTTATAAATATTGGTGTAATGAGGGTTGTTCTGGAACAATAAATGTAAAATAATTTTTAAAATATCATATTAATAAAATAAGTTTTAAAATATCATATTAATTTAGTTTCAAGTTGTTAATCTTTAGTTTATTTTAAAATGCATTCAAACCATAACCAACAAAAATATGAGCAATAAAAACAGGTAATTTAAGCACTCAAAATGTATTCACATTGTCCTTGAACCTATAGTCTAAGATAACAATATCTACTTTGAGGGAAATAAGATAAAAATTCTACTTGAAATACAAAGAGAGCCGTTTTTCTGTAGAGGTAAAAATTTCTGTCACCATTAAAAAAAAGAGTTGAAAATTATGCACTTATCTGTATTTTTATTATTTTAACCAATGGCAGTTGCACTACTGCAAGGGACACTAATGAAGAGCACAGTTTATCTGTTCAGTGCTTTATATTGCAGGAGCCTTCCGTGATGTTGACTCTACTAAATTTAATAAACACATTGCCTTATATTCCAATATCCTAAATTCTCTTGTACAGCACACTGCAAAGCTTATAAAACCAGGTCCTCACCCTAAACCCTCTGCCTTTGCTCTGCAAGAGTAAAAAGCAACAAACACAGAGTGAAGTAGCGCTGTGCACATCCCACATCAGCACATCCAGATTCTATAATAAAATGTCCCTCTCACTTCCCTCCTTTTAAAAATAATTTACAATTTTTATGTAACCACAACAATATTTTAGTTCTCCAGATGGTCGTGCAGGGTCACTTTCCAATGGCAACCTCTCTGGTGTCCCTCAGTTATAAATCTCAAGACAATGATCAAAAGCCCTTGAGCTTCCTTTTGTCTTTCAATATTTTTCCATACTTTGCTTTTTTTTGTTTGTTAGAGGAGAACTCAGCAGTATCCCGCACTCTGCATATATTGTTTCTGAAATGAATACATGTAGAAACTGCACACAAACATTCTGCACTTGAAAAGGCAGCAGAAAGCAGCCCAGCTCCCAAGCCTCCAACTGCAGGTGTTCATGTGCCAGAATTGCATCGCTGAACCAGCATCTCCTGCTCTGGTGCTTTGAGGCTGGCTGTTACCAATAGCAGGTGTCTATGATGGATAAAATTTTCAACAATGAAGTAACAATAATGACAATAGTAATAATAATATAATTGATAAATATTTTTCCTTTCTCGGCTTTGCTAGAGCTATAAAGCTTCCCCCCGTCCTTGCTCATTTCATTATCAAGACCAAAAAATGAAAACACATAGCACTATTTTCTCCAACTGTTTTACAATTCTTCATGTTTTTCTGAAAAATCGCACCTTGTGCTGAACTTCAGTAAAGTAAGAGCAAGCAATTCCACTGTGTACATATATTAAGCTCTGGACAGGCTGAACTATTGACCTCCTTTGCTGCCAAAATATCAGTTAATCATAAAACTGAGCTGCGAGCTGTTACTCAGAAGCAGCAGCCAACATTAAGAGAACAACTTCTAATTTAGAGTTGAAAAAGCAGGCAAAGTGGACAATTTTAGATTACCACGTATTTCCTACACCCTGCCCCTCTCCCCTATCCCCTCAAGGGAAGAAAGGCAATAACAACTCAGAGGATACTCAGAAGGACAACACATCCCAGAGCCACAGAAAACAGCCTCAAGGATTACTTCTGGTTAAAGTGTTACTCTCTGCCTTTTGTTTTTGTGTTAGAATCCTGGAGAAGTGAATAATCTGAGCAATGACCCCAGGCAAGAGGTGAAGTCAGAATGAAATAAAGCTCAGGTGCCCTGTGAGGACTGAGGGGGATGCAGTACCTTTCAGCATCAGCAGCTGAGAACACAATGCCTTGGTCATGCCATCGTGGGTGGTGCTTAAAAGAGGAAATAACAAAGCACACACCTGGCTCTTACAGAGGGTAATGTAAGAAAATAGTGTTTTGCTTCAGATGTGTCAGGCTTCAGCCATTTAAAAACACTCAATGGTTTCACATATTTGATTGCTCAGCACTATCTTTAATCACAGACTGATAAAACAACACATCTAACAAAATGCTTTCTCTTCAGCACAGGAAAGATTACCTGGGAAATGCCGGGTAGACAAACAGGCTGTCAGAGAACTTAACTAGTGGAAGAATTATCCCTTCATTAAAGAACAATTTTGTTTAGCATTAGTGGAAACATTTAGTAAATGAGTCACCAGACACTAGTTTTGCTATGAGGAAGACAGAAAATGATCTAAATACCTAATAATAAAAGTGCACTTTTGACAATGAGGTAAGTATGATCATCACTCAAATCACTAAGGAGTAGAATGCATCTCCAGTTAAGCAGAGGACAACTGATCAATAATATGTTATTAAGAAATAGCATGAAATTATAAATACTGAATGAATTATGGGGAAAAGGTATTTGAAACTTCATTTGAAAACAATGTTGATATTTGCTTAAGCATTAAACAGAGAGCAGAATAATAGCTTATTCTCATTATTTTTTCAGTGAGTTTGCTGTTGCTGCTTGGAATGTAAACTTTAATCCTTACAAGCTCATCAGATCAACATTTACTAATGCACACTTTTTAATCTGTATAGAGAGCAGTCAAACTTCATGTTAAAAATTCATTTATTTTCCACCATTCCGTCTGATACTGAGCAGATAATCAATTATAACTTTTTTCAGAATTTGAACTAGTGTGTGTAAAACTCATGGAAAGAGAAAATTGACAAAGAGCATTGACAGAAAAGAGAGTATCTGTCTGAAAAATAAGTGAGCTTGTCAGGAATGAGAATTAGGAATAATTGAAGAAACTCCAGAAAGAAGATATTGCTGCAGAGATGTCATCTAATACAGCACAGTAAATCACCTGCCAGTCACTGTACAATACCGGCAGCAGCAGATACTGCAGGGTGAGATATTCCATTATTACCTTTGCCTTTTCTTATAAATCTTTACTTTGGAAGAGACTAATTTTGATGTTTATAATTTGCCTTTTAAAAGCAAAATATTAGTATATTCAACCAAAAAAAAAAAAAAAAATCACATTGACAAGGACCTGGAGTTATCTCTCAGAAGCCTTGGGAGAGCACTGCAGAAAAGGAAGGTCTCTCATTTTCCAGACAGGTGAGGAGGCAGCAAGGCATTCAATCTGGTTCTGTCCCTGACTCATCCCTGATGATGTGCACAACATTTCAGTCTTGACAAATCCTTGTTGACGCACCTTCTTCTAGCTGAAACTAGCTAGTAGTAACAATTATTTGCCTTCACTTTAATGAAATAGGAAGAATCAGTCTCACTGCAAGGTAAACAACTTAAAATTTTATTATTAAAATTATGCACGCTGTCACAAAGTTCAGAATTTTCTTCTCAAGTATTTTTTTGATCTGCTTAATTTCATAGTGGATTAAATTGAGTTGAATTTTTTTCTCAAGCCAGATTAGATTTTGGAGCCTTATATGTGAGTGTTATGTTAAAAAAATTAAAAATAAAAACACACCCACAATAACATGATTTCCCCAATGAGGTTTCTAAGAATGTGTCACATGATTTCTTCCTTTCACACAAAAAATCTTTACTCTGTCACAACCCGGGTAAATTAAATTACATTTCTTCAAGTGCTATGAAAGCAACCTGAACAGTTCAATTTGCTAGTCTCAGCTCAGCCTCTTTAAAACAGAAGCAGTTTTCCAATTCCTACTTTTTCAGATGAATGTCTAAGCCAATTCTGTGCAATAAACCAATACTTTAACCTTACTTAGATCTCAAAGACCGACATCTTAACTAAGATAGACACGTAGGTCTTTCTACTTCACTGGAAAGACGACTAAATTATAAATACCATCACAAACTCCAAAAGGTGCCTTCAGCTGGGTCTTACTCCAGCTTTGTGTATCAGCTTCTGACAGTACTGTGAGCAACTTTAAAAAAGATTCTCTAATTTTCTGGAATTCATACCCACTGACCTACTCTGCTAGAATTCCTGGCTTCTGGTCCAGACCCTGACACTCTTCCTTAAGTAAACAAAGTGAGCATTCATCCATCAGAGATCTGTCTTCAACTTGAGAAAAAAACCTATTTATATTTCTGATTCACATATGCATATATATACATGACATATGAAAACCTGAGACTCCAGCTTGTCCTTCTGATTACTTTAATGCAGTTGTGAATAGATGGTTATCAACACTCTTTGCTAAATCAAATACTGTGCCAACTTTAAAATATTGTCAGGCCCTAGAAGTCTTGAGACTAGAAGAGAAAACCCCACAATTTAATTTTTGCTTATTTTCCTCACAGTCTGATATTCAAATCTATAATTTTTCTCCCCTGAAACTATGAGACATAGGTATTCTCTTTTTTCTTATGAAAGCTGAGATTAAAATAACTTTAAATAGCTTTAGAAGCAACAGCATATAACACAAGTTGACAGTGTTTAATCTTCTTGGTGCTGGCCATGTAGGGGAATTCTGAGAAACAGGAAGTAAACTGCAGGGCTCAGCTGCACATGATTTTGGTAACAGAAGTCAAAAATGGAGAAAACGCTCTATTTGTATTTTCAATTGTATTCTACAATTTACAGAATCATAGAATAGCCTGAGATGGAAGGGTCCTATAATAACCTGGTCCTACTCTCAGTCCTGCACAGGAGAGCCCCAAGAGTCACCATGAGCCTGAGAGCACTATCCAAAAACTTCTTGAACTCTGGCAGGCTTGCTGCTGTGACAACTTCCCTGGGGAGCAATCATAGCTAGAGATTTTAGTATTTGTATTTTAGTTCTTGGAGATTCTGTCAGGCTGTACGTAACTGCTTGGGAAAAGGCAAATGATGCAGAAGTACACTAGTTTCTTTTTTTTCCCTCCACAAGTCTATTTCTTAAAAATATCCTTTTTCCCATGCAATTTGCCTTATGTGCAAGTTTATTTAAAATGTAATTGAAAATATGAAGGTGAAGAAACAAGGAAGTCAGGACTTTCCAGAAATCAAGAGATCCCTTTCCTTACGTGATGAGAAGCAAAATGTTTTCTTAGATTTCTAACTTCTCACTTCCTATTCTACCCTCCAAGGGTTAGCCACCTAGAACAATGACCAGGCAAAGTAGAGGACTCAGGAAACAATCCAGAAACTTGGGGATCCCTGTGGGTGTGAAGGAAATCCTTAAGTCCTGATACAAGTTAATTGGAGCCAACAGGCCTGCCAATCAATTAAACCATAAAGTAAACAGCTTTGGGTTTTTTGTTAATTTTTCCATAGCAACACTCACCAGCACACTTGGTCCTGGTGATGAGTGGTGGTCCTGGCTGCCCCGTGCCACCTTCCCCCGGGCGGGTGAGCAGGACCCGAATCTCGTATTCGGTGTCGGGGTCCAGGTGCCACAGCTTGTACGTCGGTGCATTGACAGCGTGGGTCTCGGTCCAAGTCCCAGATGTCATCCTGTACTCCACTTCTTTCAGGATAATGGGGCCATCCCCAATGATGGAGTTGGCATTCAGCTGGATGAGCAAGTAGGTGGGCCCAACGCCCAGCAGCTGCGGGGGTGCTATTGGCCGAGGAGGCTCTGCAGGGGAGACAAAAAATAAGGCAGCGATGAAACAAAAGCTAGAAAAGCCACTAAGGGGTCTCTACACAGGGAGTTGTCAGAGTTTGGTCAGCAAACATTCCAAACCACAGAAAGAAATTCAAACTGACATGAGTGAAGAAGTGCTGAGGAGAATTTCAGCTGATGGGAGTGAGTGGTGCACTACTGGTATCTGCTCAGTGCTGTATTTTCCTTCTAAAAATCTCAGCTAGAGACCACAAAATTGTGTCTGATTTATATATTGCTGCTGCTTGGATTTTTTTTTTTTTTTTCCTGAGAAAAACTATGCTCATTTATATAATTTACTATACCAATAACTTGAATTTTTCTTTTATTGACTGAAGCCACATTTGCAGTTTCCTTATAGAAAGAGCCGTAAGAAATGATACACTACCCCTGCACAGAATATTCTTAAAAATGAATATCACTGCAGTTAATCTGAAATCACTGGATGCAGTTAGGGAAAAGGATGCAGATGCTTATTACAGGCATTCAGAATACTCAGAACTGAGCAAAGCTGCCAGGAGAATGACAAAATAAAGACATATGGCAACAACATATAATATTTTATTCTTTAGTAAGTTACTACTGATTTTGAAACTTGAACAATAGGATGTGTGTTGCCTTTTGTCATCCCCTCTTCTCATCAGCTTCTGCCTGCCTACATATTTCAACGCAGCTGCAAAGTGAAAAAGGTAAGGACAGACCAAACAGAAAGAGGTGGTCCCCCCTACCCTGAGAAATGTTAACATAGAAAGATTGCCTCAGCATGATTTATTTTAAGAAGCAATCACAAGCAACAAGTATTTTTCTAATAAAATGAATTCACTGATAAACATGGAAGGTTCATTTTCATTCCAGATGGCTCATATTTCAGCTAATTTGTTTCAGTTAATTAGGCAACAATGCTAAATTCAGTGCACACTGGGGTTTCACATAGCAGTGATGCAGAACTAACAAATCAGCAACTCTGAGCAGGTAGAGGAGATCTCATGGCCAGTACATTAAAATAACTTTTAACCCCAGACCATAAGATTTCCCTAGCAGGGGACCCTTACATTCTACACAACAGAAGACAAGACACAGATGCATTGTACGTATTCTGCCTCCGAGGGATGATGCCACCAGTGTCAATGACAGAACACATGGTGGGGAGTGCTGGACCTCCTCTGACATCCCATCCTCCCTGCATAATGAAGTTCAGCCCCTGGTTCTGCCTGCTTCCCTTCCAGATATCACAGCTTGCTCCAAATAGTATATTTACCAGCTCTATAAGCAAACACGTTTCCCAGATTTTGGCACATATCTTGAGGGCATTTTTCTAAATTAGCTCCTTCTCAAACCACTCAGTTTGGAGACCAGGGAGTCTGTAGCCATGCCATAGTGGCTGTAATGGGACCTGATTTTTTCCTCCCGGAGTGAAAGGTGAGTGCACCAAGGTGTTTCCATTTCTGCTTTAGGATATATAGAACTATAAAAAGTACCTCAATTAATTATTAACCTTTTGCCCTTCTTTGGCAATGTATGTGCTTATGAATTAATTTAGATCCCTACCTGCATCAAAGCTCAGAAATGCAGCTGGCCATAATGAGGGCAGTTTATTTGCTGTGGAGCTAACATATTAAATGTCCAACTAATGTATTCTAAGGTCAGTGTGTATTACAGCAGAAAACATCATCACTGATGAGCATGATGCACTACCAACTCCAAGTTATAAACTTCTAAAACATATGGCTATGTTTAGAAGCATACACTTTGATTAAGAGCTGGATTATCACAAATAAAACCTCACATTAATGAGGGCATTGCCTATTAAGTTTTTATGTTAAGAAGTAAAGCACATTCTTATATTAGCATACGCATTTTGTTTTTAAGCTCTTGAGGCCAAGGAGACTTATTTATAAAGTCTCTCCCAGTTCCAATAAATTATGCATGAATTTTAATCAGTTAGCAAATGAACAAGTAATTGTTCTGCAGTATTATTAATATTCTTCATAATATAATATACTATCAGAACCAGAGGTGAGGTGCAAGCAGAAATCCCAAAAGTACACTAAGTATCAACTGAAGCATGCAGTCCCAATATACCAGGATAAACTTTTCTGATGTTACCCAATTAGCTTTCTATTAATTATTCCCATTCATAACCACATCTCCAATTATAATTTGAAATCACAATTTCCTTTTGTATATACAGCAGCCTCAAACTTTTACAGTTTAAAAATTGCCACTGATAGCTAAAAAAGATAGAACAAAGCCATTATTAATGTTTTGGTTGCATTTTCATATAAAATACCACACATATCAACAATACTTTTATTTCAGTGAGTTTTAAAACGTAATTTAAATCCTTCAAGGAAGTATATGTTGCTGGCTTTTTTTTGCCCCAGCAATCTGGGTCCACCTGCAGTAAATAATCCAGTTTCAGAGTGCCCTGAGAAGACAGCCTGCCAAAAATGAAAAACTGCTAACATGAGGCATGAAAAATCAAAGGAGATGCATGAAAAAGTACCCTAAAGAAAATCACCCTCTCAGAAGTTTGTTCTGGTTTAAAACAACATAAAAACTCAGCTTCAGCCCAGCCAGGTGATGGCTTAGATGTTCAGAGCCTGGATTAGAGGCAGAATTGCAGGAAGTTGAGGCTCACCAGGTACCCACCACAGCAGCTCTCCTCCTGCCTGGCCCTGTCAACGTGCTCCAAGGGAGGTGGCCCCATCTCAGATGCATTTTGTGGCTTCCAGCCACCCAGACCCAAAGCCAGGTGAGGCAGCACGGTGATGTCCCTCCATACTCTCCCTGCCTTGATCATTCCAACCCAAAAGGAGAGCTGTGCGCCTTATTTATGCCAAAAAAACCCAACCTTCCTCAATTACTATGAGGAGATATGGCTAAGGCATGCAGTATTCCCAGCAATCAATTTTCCTTGAGCTCAGTTCCCCTTTCCTCAGCCATGAACTCTCTGTGAAAAGCCATAATGTTCTAAACCATAACCTCTGGAAAAATATTTCAATCCATAGATGGTTTAACTTATCAGTAGAATCACAGTTTTAATAGATATTTAAGATACACTAAAAGTTTGATCAAAGACCCTGCAATGGTGAGTTTCATTTCTTCCTTTGCTAAGCACAAAATTTAAGATTCCTTCTCCAATGTAACCAGTTTAATTATCAACTCATTTTCTGACTATAGTTTCAGCCAGTGTATAAAGGTGTTAAATCTGATTAAATCCTTCTAGCTTTCATGGCCACTAACATCTCAGAAAGACTATATTAAAAGACCACTTGTACATCTGCAAGATATTAAATAAATGAAAATGTTTTCATGCATAGCATGTTGCAGTATTTGGTCAGCTCTGGTTTTGACATAAAATGCCCACAGCTAAGGTAATAAAAAATTAAGACTGACATTTCATCAGTACTAAGTTCTCATTCTGCTGAGCTACTAGCAGTACATTATGCTCACATCAGTATGTATATGACATTGTATATTAAACATAGTGAGATATTTAGGCACCAATGACTAGAATGAGCATGCAACTTCAACCTCCTCTACCAGTCTTCCTACAGTTAAGTTGTTGTGTCATATTTTTAATATGAAACATTGTATGCAAATAATTACGCATTCACAAGCGGAAAAAGCAACCACAAAAGGTCATTAGTGCTATTTGTATAGTGACTAATATACATAACATTTCCAATACTCTCAAGCCACATATGCACATTATACTACATTGCCTTCCAAGATTAAACACTTCCTAAATTAAAAACAAAGGAAGGTAGTTTCATTTGTATCTTACTGGCAATTGCATACTGTTAATGATCAGTTCAAAGCAAAAAATAAAAGTAAACCAGAATCCTACATATTGTTCCATTTTGGAGGAAAGGCTGATACTGGATGCATGCTTGTTAAAATCTTATTTTCACATCTTATTTACAAGAGCCATGTTTTGCTGAGCATAACATGTACCACTCTCAAGAGACTCTTGCTAGACAGCAGAAGGGTTTGGAGAGGTTGGGAGGAGAGGGCTGGTCAGCCCATAGCCCAAACACTCAGAGCAGGTGCATGCCTTCATCCACTCTCATCCTGCACTTGTGCCTTGTACAGGACCTGCACACACTGATGCTGGGCAGTGACAGCTTGCAACTCCCCTCCACTCATGCACACACTGTTCCTTCCCTCTGGTGACAGCATGTTCATCTTGTGCTGTGATGTCTCACACCAAGCCATATACTTGGTATGTTGATGAGCATTAACTGCTTAACCCAATGCACACAACAAGGGTAATCACAAAAAGTTTAATTTTTACAAGTATAAAAAAGCATTCATTCATTATAGGAAGACCAACATCAGCTTCACCTCCCCAGAAACTAAAATTGATTTTTTAATTACACCATAAGTTATCAAGAAAGTAGGTCAACGAAAATACTAAGTTCCTTTAAAATTTGTCATAATTCAAAGAAACAAAAATATGAAATCATGTAAATACATCTAATACTGGATGTTCTAGGGATTACAGCAAAAATGTCTCCACAAATGACTCAAGACTGACTCAGCTTCCACCTAACTCACTTCCTCTTCTAGGAAAATTTCTTGCAAAGCTGTTTAAGCATGCCTGCATATTTTTTACAAGCTCTCTGGCTTTGTAGTTGAATTCAGCTGAAGTTCAGTGCCTGACCCATACTGGCTATGCCTTGTTGGAGCACAATTTTTGCCATAGGAAGCCCTGTGGGACCAGGGGCCCCAGGTGTGGGACACCCAGGCAATGTGAGACACCCAAGGCATAGAGGGGTAAGGGCTCAAGCCCTGCTTGCCAAGAGCTGGACCTGCGGAGAAGTATGCCTCTGCACTGGGCTCCAGATTCATGTGGAGATATCGCGGCAAAGCTGCATCGCAAGACCCATGGCATCCGGGCAGAAGGGCACGGGAAACAGGCTGCCAGTTCCTTGCAAGAGCTACACTGCTTCAGTACCTTTGTGTTCTGGAAGATTACATACTGCCCTAGAGATTCATGTGTTTTAAAAAGCATCGAAAATCAGAAGAAGTAGAAATATTTTTTTAAAATTTGGAGAACATGAATGACATTTAGAAGAAAAAGTTATGGCAGTCAAGTACTGGCAGGGAAACAACATTCTTGGTCTTAAAAGCTGGTTAATCCAGCAGAAAAAAAGAAATAACAAGAAGTAGTGATTGAAAACTTAAATTTGAAAAGATAATTAAGCCACAAATGGAACAATGAAAATAGCAACTGAAGAACAATAACAGTAGGAAAATCTGCATTGTCTTAATATTAAGTTGGAGAGAAAACAGAAGATGTTTCTCATACCTATGGCTCCGAAGAAGTATAATAGAAAGAAATTGAGCGGTCATGAAGGTGGTGACAAAATGAATTTTGAAGGTTTGAAAATAAAAACAAACCATGGAGGCTTTGATCCCAAACACTTGGTTTTTAAAAATTTATTTTTGTAAAAAAATTATTTTGCACGTGGCATATCTTTAATTGAGACTAGAAATATTTCTTTCAGCTCTCCAAAATTGTAAGGAAGTACTGCTCTGACAGGAAAAAAAAAAAATCAGAATTTAAGACAAATAAGTTTATTTTGTACTTGGCCTATCTGCAAGGACACCTGGCTGTCATCTACACTGATAGCAGCCTGACAAGACTTGCCACCACTTAGCACCAGTACAAGGTATGTTAACATAAATGAAGGACTTTGCCAACTAAGGGGAAAGCATTACACAAAACATTACTTGCCTGATAGGAAATTCTTCTGCACAGTTAAAAAGCAGAGGACTGAAGAATGCCAAGCTGAAAGCACAGACCTGATGAGCAGCATGAACCTTAAAGTCACAGAAAAAAAAATAAACTGCAGTCACTCTGCAGTTTATTTTTAAATTTCCAACAAGATCTTAAGTTTTGTCTTTCTGTACATGACAGACTACACTCACAGCTATCTCCCTATATGCTCCATCTCTAATGATTCCTTTGGTCCTTAGTGGTTTTGCTGAATAACTCATGCAAGACAAAATATGCCTCAGATAGTTTGTGCAACACATTGAGGACAGTTCAGTAATGGGAGATGAGCACTCTCCTTGGCTTCTGAAAATCAGGAAATACAAAAAGACTGGAAAAAAAACCAAACCCAAAGCCAAAATGTGGCATATTTTCTTTTTCAGCATTACTGAAAACACACCTCTAGGTCTACATTGCCCCAAGACCTAACCACTAATCAGACTTCAGATGGAAAGTCCGATAAACAAAATTATATCAGGACAATGTTAACTACCCAATTCATAGGTGCAGACACGCAGCCAGCCTCAGGTGAGAAATGCTGCCATGAGGGACATAGTTAACGAGATCCTTGTCTGCACACCACATAGTGGTACTTGCTTTTCTTGCCTCAGCAGCCCACCTTATTCTTGTGACAAAGGGGAAGAACAAGCGCAAGCTTATTCCCAGCCAGACATACCATACATCAGCTCCGTAGATTACTCCTGCCCAAGAGACACAATGCATCTGAAAAACGTCAGAATAAAGGAGGATGAGCTCGACTGCTGGGCAGGGCACATTGCAGAGGCTGCAGGAAGGCACACTTTCTTAAACCATCTGCAGCCCTAAAAATAACTCACCTCAGAGAAGTTTCACAATCACCTCCACTACTGCAAGGCCAAATACTGCTGAGGAATTAACAAAATAAAGACCCAACCAGCTGCAAGTCCTCTGGAGCTCTCACAAGCCTGGCCATTTAATTAAAAATTCCCCAAGACATCATTCAGCTTTTCTATTTGTTCATTAACACATTTACCATTTTCTTAATACATGTATTTGTTTATTTTCTTTTTTTTCTCCCAGTGGACAAAAACATAGCTCTGTTTATCAAGTTTTACTCATTTTAACCCATTTTCTACATTGCTAACAATTGTAGATTGTCAATTTTATTTTTTTTCTGATAGGAAATTTTCTATTGCTCCCATCTTTGTCTTCTACAGCTAGCTTGGAGAAGGCACTGTACTGATGAGAAGGCAGATTTTTTCATAAAAATAATTAACTTTGATATATTACACCACAGAATGACGACTTCATGTAGAAATCAGAAGGCTTTTACAGTGAAGTGTTCCATGTAGCTACAGGCCTGCCTTTATTTTAAAAAAATTAAAACAAAACAGTACAACAAAAAAAACCAAAGCCAGAACAAAACTAAACTCCAATACAATCAAAAACTAATTCTGACTTATCTCAGCTGCTGTCCTGTGACCATAAGTGATGGTGGCTGCATGAAGAAACTTAAACAGCTCATGATCTACGATTGTGCTATAAAGGTTTTCCTCAAACTCTTTTTTCTTTTTAATTTCACTTATGCAGACTTTATTTCTGTGACTTCAGAAAATAATTTCTGTGACTTTAAAATAGAATTTATCTCAACTGCAGAGTATTTATCTCAACTGCAGAGTATTTGGCACTAGCTGCTAGTCCAGAGTTTGAGACAACACCTACAAAATGTTACATTTTAATTAAGAGAGTTAGTTGTCTGGAACAAAAGAACTCATTCTAAGTAATGGCTTAGTGACCAGGTGGTATCAAGTGATTTATCCAACTCTCTTCAGAGAGTTTGAGGACTATTTTCATTGTCTTTTATTACTTGAAATGGAAAAACTGAAAGGATCAATTTTAAATAAACATTTAAAATAAATATCTATAACATTGAAATTCCAGTTAACTACCTAGAGAATCAGTCACTGGAGAAAAAAAACAGCAACAAACAGAAATGGCAAACTGAACAGTGAGCTGAACAGTGAACCTGGCTTAGGTAGGGTACTGACATATTTCAACATAATACCTCTAATTTGGGGTCTGCAAACAGGAATAGTATGTCACAAGCTCACTTTAGCTACTGTTTTAGCTTTGAGCACCCAATATATAAAGTTTGTGTCGTAGATACGACACAGGCTGCAAGCTCATGCAGCTAAAATGTATTTAATTTAGGTGACGTGGCAGTTAGTGACCACCTAAAGTGCTGAAATAGGAATTATTTCAGCAGCAAAAATTGCTAACTTCTGCATAGTGATGTTATATCCTATGCATCACTGTGGCATTTTATTCACCTTGATTTGAAACACCACCACACTCATTTTATTATCTTCCTTTAAAATAAAGGAACAGTGTGCAGCTTTAGCATTGTCAGCAGAAAGTGTAAACCAGGTTAAGAACATGCCCAGCTCATATGTTAAAAAAAAAAGTCTGTCTAAAAATTGGAATATGTCATCTCTCTAAACAATTATGATCAGGACACATGCCTAGTTTTTGAATGATAGTAGGCTATGTTACTATGGGAATCAATTAGAAGATTATGACACATTTTGTCAAAAAGACTGCATTGTGTAAAGACACAGATGCAGCACACTCCTAGAGGAACAATGAATAAATGTAAGAAAAAGAGGTGCCTGTAATGAGAAGACATTCAAATTTTAAATAGGAAAAAGAAAATCAGTCAGCATAAATGACTCAGCTGTAGAAATGTCTCCATCAAAGACTTGATTACAACAACTTCATTATCCACATGTATCAGTAATGCCCTCAAGATGTCAATGTTGAGATTTCTGCTGGAAAGAAATATTTTATCTGCTTCATTGTCAGGAACCAGCAGGTTGAGAACAAAGTTTAATACCTTCTTCAAAATTGATGCTTCCCAAGAAAGAATTGCTCTCAACTCTACAAGGCTTTGCAATTTGACAATACTGTGATTGCATGCGCATCCACATGCTGTCAATGGTGAAAAGGAATAAAACTAGAGATTACAGAAAGAATGATTGAAGAAAAACAAAATATTGTTTTAGAGACTTCAGCATTTTCTTTCACATGGTGATGCAACATGTGATGGGAATATATTTCTTTTCTGAGTACTTGGATTACTTTAATTTTTATTTAATTTTAAGTCTGAACTGGTCCTGTTGAGATTGTGAAGATTTTTGCATTATTCTTATATCTGTGGATGCTTTAGTCATGCTCACACACTCAGTTTACTGCCTAAACCAAATATAGAAACTTTCCAACAGACAAAAGTTACAGTGACATATTTATAATCAAACTCAAAAAATGCAAACACTTGCAACAAAACCAGAGCATTTCAATAGAATTCAGTGAAGCAAAAATAAATCAATAGATAGATAAAAATAAAAAGGGGGGGGGGTGGGGGGAACAACACAGATTTATACTTCGCTAGCTCTACCTATCTATTAAACCTGAAAGCTAAAAAATTCACCCAGACAGCACTCCTGTCCAGGAATTCTCCTGTATGCCTTATTTTGGAAGTCACAAGCCAGTACCACCAAAACAATTTTGCAGCTCTCCTGCATGCCTTTTAAATGAATGAGAAAAAATGTGTCAAGTACTGTTGGGACAGTAGCATTGTGAGACAGGACTCAAAACTGGATCATGCTCCATAAATGCAATGTACATAACCTTGTACCAGAAGGGTACTGAAGTCTAAAGTACCTGCAGATGAGCTGGCATGGCTTTGGCTTCCAAGCATTTACAGTTGTATTTAATAGCAGTTACTTAGGAAACTTAAGCGTGTAAGAGATGAGACTGATTTTACTGTAGCCATTTACTGAAACCATGAGTTAAATAATTGATGCACAGAGGTGGGAGAGGGAGAGGTCACACTCTTATTATTAAGGCAAGACCTTAAAAATGTGCAGGGGGCAGAGATGAATAGAAAACCTTCCCCTTCAGACTTGCAAGGCATTCTGCAAAGTTCTTTCTCAGGTATCCCATTTCACATATGGTAAAAACTTTCTGTCAGCACTTGAATACTACCATCAAAGGAAGGTAATGTAAGGGTTACACATTAATGATTATGCAGAGAGATTTTGTGTGTGCTCAGCCTATGCAAATCTGCAGGGAAGAATGACAGAATTCATCACCACTTTTGGGCAAACTTATTTTTGAGGGGCTGTTTTCTTGCTGTCTTTCTATTCATAATCTTTTCTAAGACACATATAGATGTTCCCCACCAGCAATGTCTTCACATTTCTTATTACAGCATGTCCAAATATTTCTTGCCAAAAATGCCAGAAGGCAACCCACTGGAATGACAGAGAAGGGGACTAATTTTAGGAGGCACTGAGACACTTCCCTCAATCTATGCAATGAACCAACAGAAACCAAAACGGTTTTTACATCACAGTTTTACCTCACAGATGTGAAATACTCATCATCTACCATGCACCTCAGAGAGCAACCCTACTCCTCCACTTCCCACCATCAGTGTTGCATGCAGTGTCACTACATTACACTACATTCACAGAGGTTTAGGTTTACAACTGATCTTGCAGGGCTGGACATGGAAGTTCCCTGCTTTCCTAGGTTCCTTCAGCAACTTCCAGTTGCTTTCAGACAAAAGCCAGTGTCAGCAGAGAAACAGAAACACAAGTTCATGTTTGTGTTTGAGAGAGGGGAAAATGGAAGGCAAGGATTGAGACTACCTTTTAAGAAGGTGCTGGCTACTATATCTGCTTTTACCATGAAAGTCCAGCCTCAGAAAGGGGCAGGGGGATACACGTGGTCTAAAGTAACCATCACCCTTGCCACAGCAGATGGACAGATGTAAAGAAATACCTGTGAAATTAGGGTAACAATGAAGCTGCCATTCACCCCATTGCCAAATGGATTCTGAGTGTGATGAAAAGTCTGAAAGAAATTTCTAGAAAAACACATCATAACAGAAAACCCCACCAGCTCTGCATGTGAATAAGATCTTTAGGAGATATTATGATTTTATATAAGTTGATAAAAGCCTGTTATCTTTGTTTTGTTGCAAAAAAAGGTTTAAAGTATCAATATGAATCTGGAATAGAAACTCCCTGTGTAGAGCAAAAGAATCTAATTTTTGGATCTTATTTCAATTGACACAACATTCAGTTTGAGAAAAAACCCTCTCTTTGCTCTCTTATTTTAACCATTCTGAACTATCTTACAATTTCTTTAATGGGCAAACTTAACAAAAATACACAGCTGCTTATTCTGCTACTGCATATTTTAATTCTTGTATATGATACTAACCAACATCTACTTAAGTTGGGCTGGCATACTGAAAGTTCTGGAACCAGCCTTGTGTATTCACAAAAGAAAGGCAAACAAAATCAACAACTCTACAGAAATAATAAGAAGAGTAGAAACTGTACAGTACAGCTTTTCACTACAAATACAAGATCCACTGGTAATAATATAGTTTAAAATAATAAGCACCATTGTGGAAATTGCTACCTTCAAAGATTGCACAATTAACCCATATTGTTTATTACATTTACCCGTATGCCTGTGCATATGGGTAAATGTAATACCTTGTTGAAGGCTGGGGGTTTTCAGGGTTCTGCAGGTTGAACCAAGCACCTAGGAGCACATTACAAAAGATTTGGAGACAAAAATAAATTAGTTGTCACCATATTACCAGTTAAACAGATAGCAGTAATACCTTAAAGCAGCCCTTACATTTTACATAAATGTTGATAACAAAAGCATGGCATCATGGGGAAATTTTTTTTTTGTGTAATTTTATCAGCAAACTCTGTTGGCCCCAGTAACCAAAGCTGGGAACGCTTTTTCAGAAATTTTAAATACTGTTTGTGATGAAGACAAGGAAAGTCAAGATTCTTCCTGCTGAATTCTGAAGTTCTTCCTGAAACTTCTAATGTGTGTGTGTTCTTTGAAGAACTTGGCTGGTTTGTTTGCTTTTAAATGACTGCAAGCACCAGGAAACTTTCTCTCATGGGACTTGCTATCCCTCTGATAAATGTGAGTTTGGGGCATAAAAGAAGCAGTTTTGTCAACTCAGAGGAATGGTGAAGCTGCCCCACTGAACTCTATTTAGGCTTCTACCTCTCATTACATATAATCTTGCCTGCTCTCAAGAAAATCTTCACTGACTCATTACCTTCCTCCCCAACCTGTAATGAATGGAAAGGCAAGCTGGACTTACAGAAATGTTCAGAATAGATGCACATAACATTTTTCCAAGCATAAGAAGCACAACACAGCATTTTAACAGTTAAAAAAATCCCCTAAACCTTCTCCTTTTCATTTAACATAGTGGTTTTCTTTCCAAAATTTACTAGAATTTTACTCTAAGTTCCTTGTCACTGTACCAAGAAGTCAGTGGTCAGCAAGATTTGTATCTCTAAGTTCTTTCCACTTGGCACAGCCTCTTTTCCCAGCTTCTGAGGCACATTCTCAGGGTGCAAATCCTTCTCCTTAGTACTTCATTCAGCCAGTGAAAATTCAGGAGCTAGGCAATCCTAAGCATGAAGTCGATTCTGGCTTTTTTCCAGTGTTCAAATAATCCCTTTCTCAGGGCCACACAAGTACAGGAAACCTATTTTAGTTAACTTACAACCTATAATAGTTAACTTTGCTTACAGTCAACAATATAGAGGTGCCACAAACCAATCTCATGCACACATATTTTACACCTTCCAAGTGCAGTGACTTGTAAATTGAAAACAGAATAACTCCATATGCACACAAAAAAAAAAAAAAACAAAAACAAAAACAAAAAAAAAAAACAACAACAAAAAAAAAAAAAACCAACAAAAAAAAATCTTTCTCCTTTGGAAGGAAATGAGCTAGAGAGGCTGAGGTTAAGACTGCATTTCTTTATGGGGAGGAAAGGGTGTGTGTGTTTGTGTGAAAAAAAAAATATTAAAAAGATTAAAAAGTTTATCCAAATTCAGAAAATAGCTGCAAGAAAAAACATTTAAATTAGTATTTCCAAAATGGCTTTTTGATTTTTCAGCCTAGTACATGTAAGGCACTAGATAAAAAAGGGGGCATTCAGAATATAATTTGTGAATATAGACAAGACACTCAATCTCTCAGCATAAGGACATTCCACATCCATTCCTCTTGTCGGAGTGGAGTGAGAATTTGTGCAGAGATTTTCCATTTCCAAGGACAGCACCTTACCCTAAAGGTTCAGATATTCCCAGGAGTCTCTACAACCCTCCTTTTGAGGCTGAATCATTTCTCTAAACGTTCACTAAGTCATATGTCTGCCTACAATGCCAGTAAGAAAACATGGGGTTTTAGTGATGGCTCCAATTAAAGCAGCAATAGCCTTATCTGCTGTGCTACATAGCTGCAGGTATTTTGTGAATAGTCACACCCAGCTTTTCTTGTTTTCCTTAAGATGCTGCAGAATTAAGAAATAAAATGGCAAATAAAGTCAAAGCTGATAAATACAAAGCAGTGCACTGAGCCTTATGAATCCCTTATGGAGTCTAAATCAGTATAATCAGTTGGAAATAATATTTCTCTGTTGGGAATTTCAAGACCACGTCACTTCAATTCAGACAAAAAGATAGTATATCAGTGATTATTAGGAACAGAACACAAAAAAAGCATAAGAGCTTGTGTGACTGTGGAAACCCATAATGTACTGTCATCTAAAATAAACTGTATAGGTCTGGTCTTCCTATCTCTTGCCAGATGAGCTAGAAGAGAAGACACAGAAAAGGCCAACAGAAGTTATTGAAGACCTAGGACAACTTCCTATGCAGAGATATTTAATCAATCTGCAACACTCAACATGAAAGAATCATGATTGAAGGAATACATGCTAGATGTTTATGAAATGACAAGTGGCATGAAATTGATTAATATGGAATGGCTTGCTGTTTCTTGGAGTGAAAATACACAGCAACTTTGGAGGGAAGTACGTTCTTCCATTAATAGCCAGAGCTAACTATGAGAACTTATAGCTCCCAACTGAGCAAAAATACAACCCCAGAAATTATTTGACAAATTTGTTGAAGGTTTGTCATAGATATTACACACATGATTCACTGATATAGTCTCTGGCTCAATAAATCTTAACCTATAGATTGCTAGATGCTCAGCGATATATGGAGTGCCTCTCTCATTCTTGCATCTCTCCCTAAGCCTATACATTAAAAAGATTTTGGTCCAACAGCAATGTTTTCTGAAGTCACTATCATGTTCTCTAGAAGTAAAAAAGACAAGAAACTGCTGCTAGCTGTCAAGCTACTCATTGAATATTGGACAATATTGGAAATAACCCATAGACTTTGGTCCATGTAATCCATATAGATGAGTGCCCTCTTCACAGAGCTACTAATGATTCAACTATTCTTTTCTTTCAGTGTGGATGGTGCATGGCTGTATGGTCACATTTCCTTCACATTTAATTATAAATTATCAATATTTCTTTTTTTTTTCCTGATGCTTGAATGGAGAGCTGTAGGTTTTAAAACAAAAGCTACTTAGTAGAGCTAAAGCTAACCAATGGAAAAGAAATTAATTTTTGGTTGATTTACATCTCTGAATGGTTAACATAATATAGATGCAGTAAGAAGACCATAATTATGCTGTACCTTCATTAAGTCATTCCACACACATGAAGTTTTTTTTTTCATATCCCATTATAGCTTTAATGTGTGGGGAAAATGATCAGCAAAGGTAAACAAAGTCAACAAGTAAAATAGCTCATTTGAACTCGCTCAATTCTTCTTATTGCAGGCCAATCCATGAGTAATACTGGGGCTTACAACCACTAAAATACCTTAAGAAAAATCTACCACTTTTCTACACAGCCTCTCCTGCCAAAGTAAAATGTTTTGCCCTGCTGTCTGCCTTTGTTTCCCAAGCAGTTAGAATACTTACCTGTACTTCCCCCCCAAGGTAAGTATTCTAACTCTGTGGTGTTTATACTTTTCTTGGCCTGAATAGTCTATCATTTCTTTCTCTTCAAAAAAATGGGTAATGGAAGCAGGCCAATAGCATTGCTGAAGCTCAAAGTACCCTTTAAAAGCACTAAAGAGACCAAAACATTTTCCCTTTGCTGTGTTGCCTAATTTTTCTCAAGTTATTTAATGAAGCGTTTCTCTTCATGCCCCATTTACACCATATAATAATCAATCATTAAAAAGCCACAAAACACCTGTTATTCCATCTATGAGTCCTCATGGCATTTTTCTCACCCAATTTCATAATCTTTTGCTATTCAGTACACTATTTTTGCCTTTGTATTGTCTTTTCTATGAACTATGACACCTTACATTGCCCTCTGGTTGCCTCATTCCTTTGAAAAGTCCTTTCAAGAAACTTGAATTACTTCCAATATTGCAATGAGTCACTTTTTCTTCAGTGGAAGAATATTTTTTAATTTAGATGCAACAAATGCTTTTACAAGAATGCATTTTGGCTCTGCTTTTTTCTTTGGGTGAAAATTTCAAATACGTTTCAGAGCAGCATAGTGATGTGTGCATAGCTGTCTATATTATAATTCATTTAATACTGCTGATAAAACAACTACACTGAAATGTTTGCTTTCCCATGCTTTAATTACACCTGTACAAATCATAATAGCTTACTTCATTAGTATATTGTTGAAAAGCCACTCCAAGTGCTATTGTATTCATTTTTAAAATGGACTAATTAGCATTGTGAAATTAAACTAAATGTCCAATTCAAGAGAAATATCTTTCATTTCCTTTTTGTTTACCTTTCTTTTTTTCTGGTTGATTCCTTCCTTTTGCATCCCAAGTCCAGCTGTTTTTTCCCATAACAACCCAAAGATGAGGTTTACTGCTGGTTTTTCTATTCAGGCCTATTACATTAAGGCCTATCATTCTGCCATCTGGTTATCTCGTCAGCTATGACAAGATAATGTGGGCTTGAGGGAACATGCTTGTATCTCCTGTCAGCCCCTTTCTGTTATATCAACTCCTCTAAAGGCGTGTTCATACAAGGAAGCTGCTACCAGAGAAAACCCCCAAGACAACACCATTTATCTCAGGAACCATTCCACACCACAATTCCCAGTGGGCACGAAGATTTTTGCAGCACAGTGTAATCCACCTGCAAAGCAGGCTGAGGATGCACTTTAACATTACATCTAAGCCAACCCAAAATGACCACATCATCGTGGGGAGTGAACCACCACCTCTTCTCTGGTCTTTTCACCTTTTCCAGACCAGTCGTTCTACTACTTGTAAACTAGTCAGACACAAAAACACCCACTTCTTTCAGCAGTGTCAGGTTCTTGGTTTTTTTTTTTAATTTAGCCCTCCAGCCAGCTCACTGAAGAGTGGGCCAAGCATGCTTCTGAGGTGAAAGAAGAGGAAATAACAAGTCACACGAAGTAGGAGAGAGAAAAGAGAGGCAAGACCATGTTTTTTGTTGCCTCTGCTGTAACATCAGATGCTGTTGCACATAAACAGACATTGCCCATACCTACATTTAAGGAAGGATCCAACAAATAATTGGTGCATGAATCTGGTCATGAGGCACAGAATCAGTCAAAAACAGGGCATGCAAGACATTCCTTCACAGATTAGGAAGCTTCAATAAATTATGGCAATATGGAGATGTATTTTTCAGAAATGAGGTTGAAACCAGACCAAATGGTGAGTGACAAGTTTCAGCTCTTTACTCAGTGCAAGTCCCTCTAGAAGGCTTCCTCTGTAACACTATGCTATGAGTCAAAACAAGATTCTTGTCATTGAAGAATTGCAAAATTATTCCCACTCAACTAATTAAAATTCCAGAATCCTGTGAAATCTTTAATCCACCAGAGGAATACTGTGAGTTCTGCTAAGCAGGTGATAAATCCCAGCAAATTTTGGTAAGGAAACCTCAGATGCTAAACCCCTGAAAGTCATCAGAGCTGGAAGTGCAGGAAGGGCAAGAACACTGAACTGACACTCACAGGAAACAGACTGCAGGTACCTGGTCCATTAATTTCTGTTAATTGCCTGAGAGCTCAACTTAGCATCATTTGCTTCCACTTGGCATCTGCTTAGTCAGTTGGCCAAAAGGCTGTCTTCTTACTGAAATATAGTTCATCTTAATTATCATAAGTCCTAATGATGCAAATGTCTTAGGGGATAGTCTCTATAATAGGGTGACTGTTTGCACGTTCTGTTTGGCACACACTTTCCCCTGCCTGTCCCCTCCATTTTTTATAATGCAAGCAATAGCACCTGTACAAAACATGCAATTTCAGAGCAAGAATGCTGTCCTCCATTCATGACATATTTCTAAAAAATTCTTTGTTCCAACCTGAAAGAACTGACACACAACTAAATTCCTGCTTCAGGGTTTATTTTGGTAAAGGGAAGCAAGATCTGGACAAAACAAAACATTAACCAAACCATTCTTATCTGTCTTCAGCTCCAGAAAGTTGCTTAGTCAAATTCTTGAAACCATCACTTGATTTAGCCTGAATAAAAATCCAGCCTGTGTTCTCTCTATCAGTTCTTTAACCTCTTATAATATTATTCAAAGAAGAGGCTAAAGCTCTTCCTGGAACAATTGAAAGTAAAAAAAAATTAAGATCATTGTGTTTCTAGTTGGGAAAATGTCACTGATAATGACAGTAATTTGAAGGGGAAAGAAATGTCACTAGAGTACAATCCTTTGTGTTGCACAGTCCACATACCTAGTTGGAGGTCAAATAGATATTGGAGGTGTTCCCAGGAAAAATAAAACTAATTAAATATTTCTTTAGGCAGCCATGTTGAAAGAAAAATGCAAGAGGAAAGTCAAACATATTCCTAAAATGGCATTAGGAGATAGCTGAAGATAAAGAACTTGAGCAACAAAAAATAAAAATTAAAAGGTGGAGGCAGCTTCCCACATAACACAAAGACAAATCTCAGGAAAGAAGTCTGTAAGCCTAAACTCAAAATACCTCTTAAACATGTCTGCAGCCAGCCAGAATACAGACGCAGTCCAATTTTTTTCTTGAAGTGTCCAATTATATCCTTTTGGAAAAGGAGCTATTCTTTCTAGTAAAACAGACAGTTTTATCACCTTTCAATTACCTCATTGTCATTTATTGGCACATTCTACTGGGCAGCATTTTCTCTGCTCCACTGATAGAAGTAGCAACCAACACGTAGGGCACAAAAGATGGCAAACGTAAATCACATTGCAGAAAGTCCAGAGGTGCAGAGGTGCAAAATAGGGGAAAAAAAAAAAAAAACAACCAAAAAAAACCCCAAAAAACAAACAAACAAAAAAAAAACCCCAGCAAACAAAAAAACCCAACAAAAAAAAAAAAAAAAAAACCAAAAAAAACAAAAAAAAAAACCACCAGAGAGGGTATTGGCAAAAGTGAGGATTGCAGCAAGCTGTATTTGTGAGACCTTTCAGATGTCTTCTCCTCTTCAGTGCACTAAGGTGGCCAAGTACCATGCTGCATGCATTCAAAGCAGGAACTGTGCCTCAGTATCACATATTAAAAAAAACAAAGGAAAACAACAAACCATCCTGCAACTGAAAATGTCCAGCTGCTAAAATGAGCTGTGCTTCATACACTGCCAAACAGCTGCTCCTTTCTATCTCAAATAAAAAGAAGGGAAAAATATTGCAGTGGCTGGTGATGCAGCCCACAGATCACAAGCTTGATCACACTAAATGTATCTCATTTTTTCTAGGACATGCATGTGTCCCGTTCAAGAGAAGCAGAAAGTTGAAGAATAAATCATTAGTCAAGACATTTCCAACTGCTGTCAACACAATTCAAAGTCAGAGTGAAGTTCAAAGCATGCATTAAAAGTCATGAGACTTCAATTTCAATTTTTAAGCCAAAGAGAAACATCTAGTTTACCCCATCTCCCTTCAAAAGCAGTAGCCTTTATATCTCCAGTTGTTAAAAAACAGAACTTATGTTACCATGAGGATGTCAATATAAGAATAAAGCTGAGATTTTCACATAAACTCAGAACAGCAAATTCATCTAAAAATGTGAAACAGAAAAAAATATTTTTAGACTTAATCCTGATTGGATGGTGAAATAGGTCAGGTAAACAATACAATATATTATTCTTGATTTTCTCAGGAAATGAGTAAGCCAGTTTACTAAAGTAAGATAGCTTTACTAAAAACACATATGGCATTGACGCTTTGAAGTATTTTACCTTGTGTCCACAAACAGGTAAAGTTCTATCAGGCTTACAGCATCTACCACCAGATAGGCACAAGGAGCAAAAAGTTAATATAAATATTGAAAAAATTGAATAAAAGATTCATCTAGATTCCACAAACTATAAGATGCTTGGCACATTCAAGTAAAGTTCAAATTATTTTACCTTATAATTCATTTATTATGGAAAATTCCAGACAAAATCTCTAAATTGAGCAAAGTATTTTTCCTGGCAATTATTTATTCAAGTTAACCAGTTCAAGCAAATTTAGAATAACCATTATTAATAAAATTAGAATTCATTGAAAATTATCTCTGCTTTATAAGCCTTGAACTAACACTATGCAATGTCTACCTTTCAGACCACATTGATTAGGGAGTGTGTTCAGAGAAGGGCAAACGGGCTCATGAAAGGTCAAGAAAACATGTCTTATGAGGATCAGCTGAGGGAGCTGGGTTTGTTTAGCCTGGAGAAGAGGAAGTTCAGAGGAGACCTCATCACTCTCTACCACTGCCTGAAAGGAGTTTGCTGTGAGGTGGGGACTGATCTCTCCTGCTGTGCCTGTAGTTAGAGGACCAGAGGAAATGGCCTTAAGGCATTAGAGTAAGTGGCCTGGGAAGGAGATGGAGACACAATCCCTGGATCTGGCACTGGGTGATGGTTTGAGGGTTACAGTGGTAGTGTTGAGTTGATGGTTGTATTTGATGGTCTCAAAGGTCTCTTCCAACCTTGAAAATTCTATCATTCTGTGATTTTTTTGTACTTACATCCTCCTTCCCTGAAGGAAAAATGTAACATTAAATTGACTGTTGAGAGGCTTTTCCCTACCATCCCTACTGACCATTCTCATTGGTGTGTAAGGTTTCTAATATAAGTCAATTCTAAGCATTTTTATTCCTAAAAAAGTGCTCTCACTTTTCCTAACACTGTTCACTGAGTTTTGTCTCTGTTTAGTCCCCAAACCCATCAAGAGAAATTTTCTCTTTTATTTAATAGTAAAGAATTCAGAAAAATAAAAATTTTACTTTTTACCACATACAGACATCAGCTAGGATGGTACACTCAAAGTGTTTGGTAGTAGAAGGCATGCCAAAAGGCTAAGAAAATGGACACAGAATAACTATATGAATTGTTATAGATGAGGTCCTGGAAACAAAGAAGTTTAAAAAGAAATAACCACTAAAAATTTTGAGAAGAGATGAGAATTCCAATATCAGTCCTAATGCAATAGTGCCATCCTTCCTCATGAAGGAAGTAGGACACAGACTGTGCCATTAGCACTGTGAACATAGCTGGGGAACAGGGGAGAGAAACACATTCATTTTCCTTGTAACACTCATTAAATGTTCTCCAAGACATGCCTGTTAGCAGCTCCGTATCAATCTCAATGACAAGCTCTCTAGTAAACCAACACATCCAAATTCAACACTGCATCTCAGCAGGAAGAAATCTATCTTTCTGCATGTAGCTAAGCTTCCCTCTTCTTCAGGAGAGGCAGATATGTTTCTCACTACTTTCTATATAATTCTGCAAACATTCCAGCAGTTTACACTGCAGAAAAATCCTGCAATATGAATTATTAAACAGACAAATATTTAAAACTCCTTAGGAAAGAAAACAATTTCTATCCAAACTACTGTGAGCAAACTTTTTGAAATCTCTTTAAAATTATCTTCAAATAACTCCCCAACCAAGATGATTAAAGGTCACTGGCACATTGCAAAGCATATTTTTATGACATAAATTCCATTATAATTGCAACAACTTCTCCAGCAACAATTTAGACATAGAATCAAATTATCCATTTCATTTTCATTTACACCTCATGGGCTAGATCATTTATCATGTTTCATGATAATGATCAGAGGGCACACAGAAAGTGATTTCTGGAGGTAACAAATTACCTATCGTATTAGCACAGCTTACAAGATTCTGTCAGCAGGTACCACACATAAATAAGAGGTAATTAAATTCACCATGTGCAGGAGTGTTTGATATGCTGCCTGCTTTCCTAGAAGCTGGCAACAAATCTGGGTTACTAAATTCAACATTCCAAATTAGCTGCTTAAGTACAATAGTTTAGCTCTTCATAACACATCAGGAATTATTATGCCACTAGAACACCAACAGGTAGACAGCATGCAGTGGGCTTAAGATCTGGAGACAAACCTCTCATCATTGGGTATTATTGCTTCTTGCCACTGAATCATCCATCATGTCTCTGAGACAGCTTGGAATGATAGTGCCAGACCCTCACAGTACTGCTCCTTGAACTCTGTCTCATCCATCTTTTGCATCATTCCCCATTTGCAGAGAAGTATCATCTCCTTGCTGCAAAACTGAGTGTGAACCTGTAATGCCTTTAACCTGCAGTGCCACTCTAATAGTAATTGATTTCTTTTTATTGCAGGGACGGTGCTCACTGAGACTACGTACAGCTGCTGAGGAAGAGAGATGGCCAGAATGGTACAATGCAAGCACCTCTGTCCTTAGCAGTTTGACCTGTTTTCAAGGAAATGGCTATATTTTCATTGCTAGCTATTTTATAATGTGTGTACATTTATCAATATATAAAATTGATACATATATATAGGAATATATATGCAGTTTGTTTTCCTGCAGTTCAACTACAATTTAATAGCAAGATTCACTCAAATGCAGCTGAAAATAAATGTCAGTGTGGATTCATTTTGTATTTTTGTTAAGTGATTCTGCATTAGAGCACTGTTAGATTTTTAAATACCTACTAAAGCACACAGGTGCACCTGCATTAAAAAAGCAACTTAAATTAACTCTACATTGATCGTGGCAAGACTTCACTAGCATGATGACTTGTGTACCATAAACCACCCAAGAGTAAGCGTTTTAATTCAGCCTCGTCTGAATGCTGTTATAAAAGTTTAATAAATCAAAATGATCAAAATGCCCCCAGTGGCAGGTTGGGATTCAGTTTCCAATTCAAATTCCCTTTAATATATGGCTTCTCTGACATCCTGCATTTTCTGCCACCTATGTTGAATTCCAAATGCACTCCTTTTCATCATTACCATGCATCTGCTCATCGGCAGCCTTTTTAACAACTCTGCACAATACAGAGATGTCAAACCTGGAGGGGTTTTCCCCTCCCCAAAACTGGAAAATGATGGCAAGTAACGGAACTTTGTCTATACTTAAGTAAATATTTTAACCTCCATGGTAATGTCAGTGGCATTTAAGCTGAGAAAGACCATCCTGAGCTGCAGTATTCAAATGAAATATTTGATTTAAATAAATGTAGAGACAGACCAGATACTGGAAGGGAAATTATCCAAGTGAAATACAGCAGTGATGTGGTGGGGCAGTCTGGAGACATCTCTAATTATTATGAGAAAAATCACTTTACTGCAAATGATCTTCATGTCACTGTGCTTGGATAAAAAAGCACAGATATAAGAAACAAAGAAACCCCTTTTATTTCCTCCCTGAAGTGACACCTGCCAAAAGCTTTCCCCTGGCCTCTTTTTTCCTTTGCACTGACTCCCATCAAGCCTATAGTCCAACAAGCATCCCACTGTTCAAAGTGATTACATTTTTATTTCCCAAACGCTTTATTTGGTGTTTGGATTCACTTAAGTAATTTCACAACAAGGAGGCACATGAGAAAAGGGCAGAGGTATAGGAGAGCACCTAAACAGTGTGATGTCACATCTGTGGTATCGCCAGCAACACCATTTTGGATCAGGCTGAATGAAGCTGCATCGTGTCTTGGCTTTGCTGGATTAGGCAGAGCAGGTGAAACCCAGTTTATGCTGCCTGTAAGGGGCCTGATAATACCTGGTCTGCCTCAGAGGCAGGAAACCCATGAGGAATATTACCTAAATGCAGCACAAAGCCTGACAGCACAGAGCCAAATCCTCTGCAACTGTGAGCCACTTGGTCAAGATCATCCCAGGTCACCACCCACTATAGGCTCCCACTGATTTTCACTGACCCGGCAGCTGTATTTATTTTGCTGCCAAGCCATGGCAAGGTCTCCACAAGAGCTGACAAGAACAAGTATCAGTCCACTGCCTGGCAAGCAGGGAAGGGCCCCTTTCTGGAGATTTGCTTTGAAAGCACATTCCTGCTTGAAGGTTTACGTAACATGGTCAAAGACAGCCATCAGAAAACCAGTCAGGCCTGCTACATGTTCTTTCCTGGACACAAAGTAGTGTCACACTTAATGACACACAAAATAGTGTCACACCTACTAATTAGGAATTAGAAGGTGTGACAGAAGAAAAGCTGTACGTGGTTCTAGCTGTGATCAGATGCCTAGAAATGCAACTATATTGAGATATAGAAAAGCAGTCCTCAGAAAAGAGCAGAAGTAGACATGCAAACATCAATCCAGCTAATTGTCAGCATCCCTAGCCTTCCTCCTCCACTGTTTTCTTTTTTTCTGATTTCCACCCAGAGCCTGTGAAAAGAGTATTCCCATTGTGCTTCTTGTCACTGGGTAGAGAGCAGAAAAGGGAGGACTTTCACAGAGTCTATCCCATGTGCTCTCATGCAGGCAGTATGGAGCCTTGCAGAAAACACAAGAGGAACTCATGCTGCTTGGACTTGTGACTAAAAGTGCCACAAAGCATCAACATCCATCATGGATGTCAGGGAAAAGCATACACCAGGCAAGGAAAATTATAAATAGAAAATGGCCCTTGCACCATGTGAATTAGGTAATCATTAATCTGTTCTGCAAGCTTTTGAGTGAGAAACTAAGGCAAAACACCTATGTCCAGGCTGAGAGGGTATTGCCCTTCATTTGGACAATGTCTGAACCACAGACCCCTGGGACAGAAAAATCCTAAGTCAGCTGTTGTTGTGTGTTGTTCAATTCCCTCAGTTATTTCCCCATTTTATGTATTCTCCCCCCAGTTTTTGTAAAATGGTTCCTCCCTCCCCTGACTTTCCCGCCACTGCCTCCCTTCACAGTTAGTCTCCATGGTTACCCCCTTCCCCCTCAACAGTCAATCTTCCCTGTTATGTAATTACCCCTCCTTCATTCTCTTTATAAGTAAGTTTTTCCTCCTCCCCGGGCCCAGTCAATCACCCCCCACTCCTCCCAGGTTTCCAGAATCTTCTCCTCTCTGGGGGCTGTGGTTGGCTGTGGTCCCGGGGCCCCTCCTTTATGTTGTATTTATTGGTTCGTCTCCTTTGTCAGTTATGTTTGCACCCTTCCTAGATTGGCTAGTTGGGCTCCCCTCCTCTCTCCACCCCTTCTTTTTAAAACTGTACCTCCCCGCTCACTCCTCGCCACTTGCTGGTTGGCACCCTCCCTTCCTGTTCCTGCCATCGAACCACCAATAAACCGGAGTTAGCCCCCAGCCTGTGGTCACCTCTTTCTTCGTTCCACTGCGCTTCTGTCCACACCGCGCATCCAGCTCAGCCTGAGGCCAAGACGCCAAAGGGGGCTGGCAGTGTATGCGCCGGGGGTTTCAGCCACCTCCCTCCTTACTCCAGCTAGCCGGACACTTGGGCCAAATACGCCCTCGCGCAGGTTGGCGCCCAACGTGGGGCCTGTGAAGTGGACATTCGGATGTCTGATCACTGACTGGACCCCGTGGTGTGGGATTTACAAGTTCCTTTGGCCGTCAACCTACCCCAAGGTGGTAGCAGGCCCCTTTAAGGGCAGCGCTCCCTGGGGATCGGAGTCGGGACTCCCAAGCACCCACCGGGACGACTCCAGGAACGAAGACCCCCTCGCCTTGGTTTTTGTTGCCACTTCAATGAGATTGGTAAGTCCGGACCCCTTCTCCCTGGGGACTTTCCGGGCTTCCCCTTCGCCTTTTTAAACTCTCCCCTAGGGGTACGGGCCCTGCTCTGGGGACCTGCCCCCCACCCTCTTCCCCATAACCCGGACTTTATTGTTTTAATTTTCCCGTGGGGGCCGGACCCACCACCCTATTTCCTTGTCCCTCACACCTTCTCCCGGACTTCGGGGCGGTGGGAGGGTGGAGGCTCGTTGTTTGCAGCTCGTTGTTTTAGTTTGTGTTTTTCCCCGGGCGAGAGGGGAGTGACATCGGTTTCCTTTCCCCCTTTCTAGTAGTGAAATTCTTTGCTGCTAGAAAGGTGCCATGGGTGCAGGCTTGGGAAAGGAACAGAAAGAGGTTTATTATTATGTTAAAGGATTGTTGTTGACTGGTGGGCATAAGGCGCCCAAACCAGAGTTGAAATTATTGGTTAAGTGGGTCTTTTCGAAGTTCCCCAATGCCTCCTCAGAAATTGTCAAACAGCCACGTTTTTGGACAGCCGTTGTGGCCAAATTAAATGAAGCAGTGAAGTCTGGGGAGGCAAAACTGGCTAACGTGGCGTACTGGGCTGGTGTTGTGCTTGCCACTCTCCGCCCAGTAGGGGAGCCGAAGAAAGGACCCGCAAGTTCTGTTTTGTCCCCTCGTTCCCCTCGTTCGCTTGCCCTTGTCCCTCATTCCATTCCCTCATCCCATAGGCAGGAGCCCTCGAGGGGGATTTTAAAAGCCGACAAGAAGCAGGGGGTTCCACCTGCCCCTGCTCCCCCTCGACCTGCTCGGCCTCCCCCTTCGAGGAGCCCTGGCCAGGCTTCTCTTCTTCCCGGCCCCTCTGTCCCTGTCCCCAAGTCCCCAGTTGTTAAACCTAAGGTTCGGTTTGTTGAAGAGTTTGAAGATGGCTCCCAGGGTGCCCAAAATGGCGCCGGCCACATGGCCGTTCCCGCCAGGGCCCCTTCTCTTCCCCAGAACCCCTTTCTCCCAAATCCCAACCTCTTTCTCCCTCCCGACCCAACCCCTTTTTCGGTTGCCCCTCCCTTGTACCCCTCCACGGCCCCTCCCACTGCTCCCCCTGCTAATCCCACCCCTGCCCCTCCCTCATATTCTGCTCCTCCCTCGACCCCTCACGTTCCTCCGCCCACAGTTCAGCCCTCTACTGATCCCGCCCCTGTTCCTCCCATTCAGTTGGCTCCTCCTTCTGCTCCTCCCATATCTCCTCCCCCAGTCCAGCCCCCCGCGGACCCCTCCCCTGTCTCGCCTTCTTGTTCGGCTCCGCCCCCATGTTCCACCCAGGGGGCGGAGAGGGGTGGTGTGCCGTGCCCGCCCCCTCGTCCCGCCTCACTATCAGGCCCCGCCTCAACCTCTTCCGGTTCCCACGCCTTCCCTTCCGGTTCCCACGCTTTGTGTTCCGGGGGGGCGGGGGGGGGAGTGGATGACCGGAGGCCGGGGCAGGCGCCCTTGTTGGAAGCCGCCCCGGTTTCGTACACCCTAAGTGGAGAGGGGAGTTCTCTGGCACAGTGGGTGCCTTTAGCACCAGCCAGGATCAAGGAACTGTGCAAGGCGCAGAAGGACTACTCCCGGGAGTCTGAATACTTCCGGGGGTTGCTCCGTGATGCCCTTGCACGGAGAGACCTGGTGCCCGCTGACCTTAGGGCTCTCTTCTCCAGCTTAACCGGCCCTATGGAGTTTCGGATTTGGGTGGTGGAGTGGAGGAGGGAGATTGTGGAGGTTCTCCCAAATCTTTGGGGGAGTCCTACCACTTCTCATGACGCGGACGGCCTGATAGTGCAGGAGGAACATCTGTTGGGCAAGGGGCAATGGGGCAGCCCAGGCTCGGGCTCTTTTCCCCCAACATCTGGTGGAGACGGCTCAGGCTGCGGAGCGAGCCTTTTTCAGGCTGGCAGTCATCACCTCCCAATGGGAGGAAGACGAAGTGCGGCAGGGTGCGCAGGAGCCCTACCTGGCCTTCATCGAACGCCTCTACCGCTTCGTTGAAGCACAGGTGTCCGGGGACCAGGAGAGAGAATGTATGCTGAGAAAAATGGCATACTACAATGCCAACGCGGAATGCCGGAAGGCAATTCGGACTCTCCCCCGGACTCCCCGGCCCACGGTGGAGGCAATGACGGAGGCGGTAGTGGCTCACGTTCCACTCTCTGCGCGCCCATGCCGAAACTCCATAGCCTTTGCCGACCTCCCCGAGCCCGAGCCGTTCGATCTTGAGGCTGCCCCCGCTGCTGGGCCACCGACACCAGGGCCCGGCAGAAGAACAACGGACACCCACCCCTGCCACTTATGTGGCGAGATTGGGCACTGGATGCCCCAGTGTCCCATGAGGTCAGACTACCTTAATTTCAGGAGGCAAAGGGAGAAGGAGAAGCAAACAGCAAAAAACTAGATCAAGAGCGCAGCCCCTCCCTGCGCGCTGATAAAAATGCGGCGGGCAAGATAACACCACGTGGGGAGGAGGAAAAAATTACTTATAAGGAGAATGAAGGAGGGGTAATTACATAACAGGGAAGATTGACTGTTGAGGGGGAAGGGGTAACCATGGAGACTAACTGTGAAGGGAGGCAGTGGCGGGAAAGTCAGGGGAGGGAGGAACCATTTTACAAAAACTGGGGGGAGAATACATAAAATGGGGAAATAACTGAGGGAATTGAACAACACACAACAACAGTCAGCAAAGGATGCTTCTACATCTACCTTTCTCTGATTCTCTGCCCCAATCACTGGCTATTGGGGCAGGACACAGAGCTACAGGACTTGGGGTTTTTGCTCTGATCCAGATCAGTCAACTTTAAGTTTGGAGAACACATTAAGAAGATGTGTATCAACACTGAAATTGCTAGTTTTTGCCTAATGAAAAGGTTAATTTAGCTATGTCAAGCAGTACAAAATTCATTTCTTATGAAGTAAAAGCCAAATATGTGCTTTATATTAAATGTTTTGGGTCTTCCTGAAGAACACATCAGAACTACTGTAAAGCACCAGCTCACATTAGAAAAATTTCAAGAGCCAGCTGGAGATGAGACAGCTCAGGGAGATATTGCCAATGTGCATAAACACCTGAAGGGAGGGTGCAGAGAGGACAGAGCCAGGCACTTTTCAGTGGTGCCCAGTGACAGAAGAGGAGGCAATGGGCACCAAGTGGAATACAGGAAGGTCCCTCTGCACAGCAGGAAACATTTTTTCTTACTGTGTTTGCCTGAGAACTAACACAGGTTGCCCAAAGAGGCTGCAGAATATCCATCCTTGGAAATTTTCAGAAGCCATCTGGACATGATCCTGGGCAACAGGCCCTAGGTGATTCTGCTTGAGCAGGGTGAATTTGGTCCAGATGACCTCCAGAGGTGCCTTTCAATCTCAGCCATCCTGTGATTTTCATTTCAAATGTAAACCTGTGCAGCCAAGATTGCTCAACACAGAAAGATGGAATGGAGCCTATGCCAAATACCTGGTCTTTCTATTACCTCGTGTGAATCAGACTCTCTGGCTTCTTTGAAAAATCCTGTCAAAACTATTTTCTCCTGCTTCTCCAGCAAAAGCAGTTTTCCTACACTTCCTGAAGAAAATGAGCAATGCATCTATTGATTATATAAACCAGAGACAAACATTGCCTGAGCAAAGGAGGTGAGCAGAGTTACTTCCACAGAAGAGTTGCCTGAGCAGAAAGTGGAGCTGCTATTCTTTCTGATATGTAGATGAATGATGAAACTGAGACTCCTATCTTGTTCAAATTACTCATTACGAGCATAAAGACTTTCTGAGGCATTTCATTCTTTTTATGTAAAGGAGGCAGGATTTGACTTCAGGGTGAAAGCCTCTCTTTACCTGCTGTAAGAAACAGAGGATTGAAAAATAGGAAGATTCACATGTTAAACCTACTTAAAGAGGACAAGATCTAAATACAGTAGAGAAATTAAAACCAGAGAATGCTACAAAAAGATCAAGTTAATTGGATTCTTGACTCTCTGACAAATGCTTATACCTAAATATACACTCTAAATATAATTTTCATTTTACTAGCAAGGTTTAGAGAAACTTCACAAAATAATTTCCGTCTTTCTCTAACTACTGCAAAGTAATCACGACATTATCATCTGCTCCTCTTGCAGGGATACAGCCATGAGAGAACTCGGCTTCAATTAATGAGGAAACTTGAGAGTATAAAGGAATTTTGAAGATGAGTTGAGTGCCCAGAAGAGTACCAGTATTAATATCAATACTCCAGGAATGCATCTTATGAACCAAGAACAACAGCCACAGGGGGCTTCTGACAAAAATAAAGTATTTGCATACCTCTATTGAAGTCTGCTGATGATTCAAAAGGAAACTTAGCCAAGGTAGTGGTGAAAAGCCCACAGATTTCAATAACTTGGACTGCAAAATCTCTCTCCTTAATTTCCTCTCTGGTCTGAAATTCAGTAAGTTCAGAAAAACACACACCAATGGTCCTCCTCAAGACCTGGTGAAGATACAGTCCAAAGCCATTGTCTCTTGGAGACTGAACTTCTGAACAAATTACAAAGCATCTCTAATAATCTAAACTGTCTAATATTTGTGATGGTGGGTAATATCACCAGAAGGGAACTTATTCTTTTTTACAAATTTCCTATTTATCAGAGAACTTTATAATGAAGGACAGAAACATGGGGCACTTTGTAAAATTGGTATAAAAATACTTCAGTCCATTTGCAAGCAGGGAATATAAATTCAGGCTACTTGATGTATTTACTTTTTACCTGTCACCTAGTGCTCTCCTTGACATATTTTTACGTCTGTTATACTGAACAAATAAACCAAGTCATGAAATTGAATACACACATCTGAAGCAAGCTTTGAGATTTCACTTATTTTTCCAGACAAAACAAGCACCAGTGAAATTTGGAAAGTGCATTTCAGTCCACAGCTTTCTCAAATGGAAATATTTCAAAGCTTTCTTGTAAGAGAAAAAGAATAATGCTCCCATGAGAATTACTTGCCAGGAGCAAACTCCATCTTCACAGTGTTCTAGCATCACCAGGAACCAGCCAAATTACTAGCTTTCCTATATGAAATCCCTAAAGAAATTCAGACAAGAAAGGTAAAAAAATCACTGCCAGGCTTGCGTAACAGGAACTGCTTCTGATGGCAAACCAGCCCATAAGGCTAACAAAGAGTCAAACATAATCACACATCCCACCAAAACTTGAACCTGATGACTTAGAAGAGAGACTGCTTGCAATGTCAAATCAAACACAAGAAATAATGATATCCATGAACTCATACAAACAAGCCAGATGCCTAGAAACAGGTCAGTTCATCAGAACTTTGGATTTTTGGAAGAACATTCAGAAGACGGTAGAGGAAAACTGCCTTTATCTGCTGTGACTAACTTGGATTTACCAGGTGCATGAAGACAATTCCATATTGTAACTATAATTCAAGGCAGAGACCTCCCCTTGCTTTGAACCCAGCACAGAAGAGATGTTTTGGTTGGATGAAGAAATGTTAAAAAGAAAATAAAAACATGTAGTAAAATCATTAAAAATTGCTGTAATTTATGGCTCAAATAAAACTTACAAACTTATCAGTAGAACCAGAACTCTCTACATTATTATTAACAAATGATACATTTGAGTCATACATTTCAAGGTTTTTAGCCTTTATTTTTCTACCTTATCTTTAATTCTAAGAAACATTTTCTTCCAAATCATATGTGCAAGATCCACTACATAAAATAAAGTGCATCACATTTCCTGCTGATTTTGCAGCATGTAATACCATGATATCAAGTTTTGTACAATTATTTTTCTAACAACGTGCAGCTACTTTGCTAACTAACCACACGAGAATGTAACATCAGCCACATCCCCATCTCACACCCTCTTTTAACATGCCATGTCAACTAAGAAGTTGATCACAGCTGCTGAGTTGGACACTACCTTGTTTCTTCATGCACAAGGTAACTTTTCTGGCAAATACTGACAACTTCAGACAAAGATTCCAGTACATTTTAAAGAGCACAGAACAATGAAGCAGTACAAGGACTGATTATGGGGCAAAGCTCTCTACTGATTGAAGATCAGAGCATTTGATACTGCAACTGGGAAAGGCTACACAGTTGTAAAAACATACACATGAGCCAGGGCACAGGTAATCTCTTTGGACACTTCTTTTAGGCACAATTGTAGGGGTCTACAATTGCACACTAAGCAGCACAGACTTTGAGATACACTTGCTCTCAAAAGTAAGTAAGAAACAAGTGAAAAAGAAAGAAACCATCGGTGGCTTCTTGTGCACTCCTACCTATCACAGATACTACAAATACTGTTTCTTCCTCCCAGCATCTCCTTCAAGTTCTAGTGCAGACAATCCTGAAGACTTCAAGAAATGCCCTTCCCAGAAATTGCCAATTTACCAGGGAAAATATAAATAGACAATTAATCTGATGGACATATTCAGGAGGGTAAGTCAACTAACAGTAATGACAACACCAAACTTCCTGTAAAAGGAAAGGGAAAGTGAAAACTCCTTCCACACACATCCAAGAATAATAGCAGTGCCATAGAAACCATGTAAAAAAAAATCAATACAGTGCAGCCGCTGAGCTGGGGCTGAAGACCAACTCTATACAAAGGTGAGCCATTAAATCATTGACTGGAACTACTTTTGGTAAAATCTCATAATTTAATTACAAATCCTATCCTAGTTCAATTTTTCTTAAAAAAAACTAATCAGAGTAATTGAGTTACCTCTTTTAAGGTCTTGAAATGTATACCATCCCTCCCAGGTAACTACATTTGTAATAGAGTTTAGAACTCCACTAAAAGTAATTCTTCTGCTAAAGCTCAAAATGAAATAAAGATGTTTCAACATATTGTACATTATAGAACTGGAAACTTTCATTGCTAATCAAGCCTAACTTATAGTTTGCTTACCAGGAAAATATCAGATGCCTCTATACCTGCATTATGTTATCACATGTCTGTATAGACATGGGATATATCCCAAGATGTATCCATATCTTGGCCAGGAATGCAAAGGTTTTGAGTTACTGTGCAACAACTCCTGTTCCTCATCCCTCACTCTCTAATAAACAGTGTTGTCAATAAAGTTTGGCTTCTACAAACCAAAGACCCTATCGTTACTCAGAATTATCTGGAAGCAATACTATAGCCATGACAAAGTAAATTGTGTTCTGTCGTTTTTTTCCCCTCCTCTGGCTGTGAGAACACACAGATCAATACTCTTCAGTATGAGAATTCTGCAGTGAAATTTTCATTTGTTACAAACAGCAACAAAAGGGCCCCAAGCATGCCCTGTCACTTCCAGTTTAGAAGGAAACGCACTAATAAACTCTTCCCCCTGGGTCATCTTTGACAACGGGCAATACTATGCCAGCTCTTATTAAAGGCAATTCATATCAGTGGCCCAAAAATTTCCTCTAAAATTATCATCTTTTGTATCCGTGTAGCAGGATGTCAGCTTTAAAGTGCCACTGAGATATAGGACCTGTCATTATGGTTAATTTTCAGCACAATTTTAACACCAGGGTAGCTGATCCCTAAGGGTATGGGTATGCTTTTTTGGCTAACAAGATTTATTTAGCAGTTATCCAGACAAACAAGAAAATATATTACTGTATATTGCTTTTCAAATACATCAGCAAGCAATAAATCTAACTATAAAACATATATCTTTGTTCTCTACCATGATGTCAAATAGATGAAAATGGTTTTGGAAGGTTTATCTTTTAGGGCATTTTAAAATATTTTTTTATTTATATATGTGTATATATGTGTGTGTATATGTATATTCAAAAAAGAAAATAGTTAAGATTCTTGGACTTTCAATAAAAAGCACACAAAAAGTAATATTAACCTTAAAATAAAAAAAAACTCTATAGCTGCTATATATATATAGCCAAATACCAAATTTATTATTTGAGCCAAAAATATGCTGCTATGAAATTACCTAAGATTTTCAGCAAGACAATATGATGCATTTTAAAAGATGGTACTATGAAATTGCATATTCTTGTTGGGTTTTTTATTTATTTATTTGAGACAAATAGTATTCTTAATACTATTTTACTGTGTTTTTATACTAGAAAAAAAATAGAAAACAATTTATTGGATAAATACACTTATTTGCCCAGCCTTTATAACAACAATAGTCTGTTTTCATGCCTCAACAGGACTTATTTCAATTTATTAGGATGAAGACCATCTTTCAGTTTCCTAGACAAAAGGTGCATCTAACAGAATAAAAAGAAGCTCTTAACATGTTGTCTAAATCTTTGTATAGTCAGCAAGGCCCATTTTTATTGATGTTTTATAGCAGCCATAAAACCTGGTTGACCTCAATCAACCAGTCTCCCAGGGAAAATACCTCTGCCAGCAAATACCAGACAAAAAATAGGTCAGGGCATTTCCTACCCAGCTTTAATTTCTACAAGCTGAGGACAAACTTGCTTGCCCTGTCCCCGTTCCAGATGCAGTGTCTGACTACAAGGTGCCAAACTGAGCAAACATTCCATTGCTTCACCAATGAACCAAGCAAGAGCCCACCATGTGTTGGACCCCTGCACCCACCTGGCCAAAACAGGCCCTCCACCAGACAGCAGCCCTACAAATTATTTCTGTACACCTCTTCTTTTTTCCCAGTTAAAGAACTGTAAACTTCATCACAACCAAGAATGAAAAACGAAGTTTTGGAGGTAACATAATTAGGTAAGAAGCGGTTCAATAGCCTATTCCAGGCCATAGAACACACAATTTTGGAAGTGAAAACTGAGCTTCTATGTTCAACCACATCCTTAGCCAGTCAAGATTACATGTTTCCAGAGCAAAAGATGGAAAAAAGAAAAATCTCCAACTTGATCACACCACAAACGAGCTATGGTTGTACACCAACTGGCTTTTGAATGAATTCCAACCAAAAAAGTATTTCAAGGAGGAAAAGAAAGTTTGCTTTTCTTTCCATTTACTTCTGTACTGGAAATCATCACAGAACATCTCTACAATGCTCCCAGTAGTCTTTGGGTAGGTGAAAGTTTACAACTCTTTTAATCTACCTGTCTCCCAGGTAACAGACCAATGTATTATTTGCTCTACTACCAGTATGCTCAAGGCAAGAGATTTTAAAAGGGAATGGTAACTAGTTATAGGTGGAAGCTGATTTGCACCTTAGGTTCAACAAATAGCATTCCCAGAAAAGCGTGCACGCACATTCCACACACTGTGGGATCCGGGTTTCACACAGGTGCATTCCATGGAAAGCAATTTTAAGAAGGTTTGCAAACCAGTCTTTCAACTTATGCGAGTTTCACAGGGCTATCTTTGTGTGATCGTTTCAGAGCAAGGCACGTGTAGGCTAAATAAAAAGTGTAAGCAAAAAGCACTGGTATTTAAAGCATTTAACTGGATAAAATGAAAATAAATAAAACTTTACCTCGAACAATAAGTTGAGCAAAGTTTGAGACTCCAGAGCCTCTCTCTGACTGAGTTACACAGCGGTATAAATCCTGGTCGGTTTTTGTCACCTCTTGCAACTTAAAGGTAGCTGCAAATCTTCTGTGATTAATATTTTTAGTCTGAGCAACTGGAATATCTTCCCCATTTCTTCTCTGAAAATAAGAGTAACCAAGGCAGAGTTAACTTAAAACATATAAAAGACATTTATCATTATCATCATACAAAGAAGACACAAAAAGCAAAACCTCAACCCAAATGCACTCAGACCATGCTACCATGCATTCCATGGTAGAAGAGCTCAGTACTGAGGTCCCATCAAGAAACAAACAGTACTCAACACTGTTTGTTTACTCAATATCATTTCAAAATCAAGTTAGCAGTGAAAAGTACCATGAGGATTTTGCACTGGCACAAAAGCAGGACCATGACATGCTCAACTGCAACTGCCTTATAGCTGGAATCATCCTAGGACAGCCCAGCAGTAGCAGTTGTACTCCTAAGAAAATTCATTCAACTTTAAGCAGATTTACAACACATACACTGGGTGTATTGTAAGATATATTTAAGCAAACCTGGCATTGAGTGATTTCAAAGGTCTGCAACAGCTCTTTTTTCACCAACCAACCAATGTTTCCTTTTTAATGCTACCTTTTATCTGTCCAAGTTCAATACCTTCTAAAATTTTAGCTTTGTTATACTAAGCACCACCTATCCATCTAAAGCTAGCTGAAATAAAAAGTGGAGGGCAGGAAGGCACTAAAAGAGGAATAACACAAATCTAATTTAAAGGAAGAAGCTTAGAGAGTTCTTAAAAAAAGCATAGCTACCACAAATCACTGAAAAATTTAATCTGTCTGGAGCTGCAGGGCCAGGTGACAGGTCAGTAAGATAGAAACAGTTTGAGCTCTTGTGGGATCATTTTTCCTTATTACCATTCACATTAAATGCTCAATTTTGATTTCAATTGAAAAACAGACCCTCCACCAAAAGTCAGCATTAAAAAACACCCAGAAATATGCACAAAGAGAACAAACAATGTCACTGCTCCCTCCCATGGATCAACTGCATGTTATTTCCTGACCAGGGTAGAGTTTCTGAGCACTCAGCATTGCTCAGCCCCTGGAAAGATGGCAGCATTTGCTTGTAACCACTCATTCTGCTCAGCACATAGCCAAGTGTGACCTCTGCAAACATTTTTAACTCTAATCAACCCCTTGAATGAGAAACTTCATTGAGGTTTTAAACTCCAAGCTTTCTAACACCAGAAGCACTACAGCTGAGCCACAGAATTTAACAACCTGAAAGCCTGTGGCAAAATACAAAGGGCAGAAAAAGGAGATGATTTAATGCTGCATGTGTATATCAGGCAGCCTCGTGTCACAGGCAGTACTACTTCCTAACACTTTACATCTACCCTTTGTCATCCCAGCATGGGCTAGTCACTTGAAACAGTTTTGTGGTAGACTAACCAGCAGTCCTTGACCACTGAAACAAGCATTCAGTCTAACTATTAACATGTTTAAACAGATTAATTCTATTTATACCAAGCAGGCAGATTTCAGTCACTCACATTCCAGTACAAAGACCATGCCATTATCTTTGCCAGCTGCAGGTTTATTGGTGGGATTTTCTCACTGCAGGAAGACACCATCCAGTTTCCCACACCCAGCCACCCTCTGCCATTTTCTCAGGTGTGAGCTCTGTCTGCAGGGCTGGGCCAGAAAGAGCCACAAGGTACCAAGAGCAAAAACAGATTTCCAGAACAAAAAGGCACACAAGACACTTCCAAAAGGTACTCTTATTGCTCCTCCCTAAAACTATCATCATCTCATAACAGCCACAAGCCTGGTTATCACAGGAGTGGTTTCTGATTAGGTGTTCCCAGGGCAAAAGCAATCGATGTTGGGCTCTAGGACACCTAGACCAACAGTGGTGCCACCAGCAGTGACAGGCACAGGCTCCATCCTCAGCTCTGTGGGTACCTGACTCCGATTTGGAAAAATTAAGGACCTTTTCTGATGCCTGCAGATACTCCTACACAAGGAAAACCTTATTGAACTTCAGGAATCAATGAAATTATTAAATTTCAATATCAAGGAAATGAGAGATGATGTTAAAGGCTTTATTTCAGTGATAATTAAACAACAGTAAAATTATTTTGTGAGAAGTGCACCTTCCTGTACAGCTAGATGGCTTCTTTCGATAGAAAATACTAAATTTGAAAGCAGGACTTTCAAGCCTTGCACTCTCCACTCTCCTCCCCACCTCAACCCTGCCTGCCCCCCCCCCCCCCCCAGTACCAACGAAAGGTTTGGACTGTCAGAAATTTTACTTGTTTTTAATTTACTTAATTTTTAATATAAACCTTGGATCTAGTGCCTTGAAATAACCAAAATAAAGAAATCTCATGGTACTTTCTTCCTCTCAGGCTCATCCTGTGCCCTGATGGCCTTGCCACATCATAGTCACCCAGCAGAAGGAAACCAAATTCTCCCCTAAACACAAACTTGCCATATTATTGTCAAAAATACCAAGCAGCCAATAATAAACCAAAGGTGTATCTTTAAACCTTATATGATAGCAGACTTGACAAGCAAACCATGTAAATGCAGTCATTTTTGCTCTGCTATGAAGGGAAAATACATATTAGGGAGGTCTCTAAAATGAAGGACTCAGTTTCAGTGAGTCCAGCTCTTCAATTGGAATGCCAAATGCTTAGTCTGCAGCAGAGAAGCACATCCAAGCTACACTATATAAAATAATTTACACTCTGAAGATGAGAACTTGCTTACTTAAGCTCATCTGCATGTTTCAAGTTGAGCAACAAACTGAATTTGGCTTCTACTTAAAATGAAAAATTAATTCACTTCCAGAGAAATCAATTAAAATAAAATTTGACAAGCTTTACAGTTCTAGAACACCTTAGATTCTCTTTATTTATATCAGTGACTTCCTGCCCTATTATCTTACAAGACTTGGAGCAGTTGCTCTAATTTCTCTGAATCAGAATTTGTTTCTTGGGAAACAACTGCACAACTACATTTTCAAAGTCCTTCTTCATGTATAGATTATCCATTAGAACATTTCTCCATCATTAAAATGATGAAAAGTTCAAACAGAAGAGAGTTCTCATCTAAAAATGAACGTTAAAGAAAAAGCCCTGCATTCATTTCAGTGAATATGCCTTACACTGGTAACCCATTAGCCAGTCAGAGTTCAGATGCACTGTCACGATCTCTTAATTAAATTCTTCTTTTTAATGTCAGAACATTACTACTGATTTTAAAGGAGAGGAAAGAAAGGCAGCAGTGCTCTCTGCTTATTGAGGGTTTGTGGTACATACTGTTTCAATTTATGTCTTGCTCACACTGAACAGATCTTGAAAATGCTGCTCAATTAAGTTTTAAAAATTCAATTTAAAATTAATGTGGAGTTATACTAATGGGTAATGGCTGTACCCTGTGTGATCCTTGGTTCCTCCAGTCTCTTGCTGTCTGATTTGATAACCCTGAATTGCTCATTTAAGAGAGGTCACCACCAGGCAGTTTTCCTCTTTTGTGAAAATAACTCTGGGTTTTACAAAGGACTACTCTCTCTAAACACTTGATTAAAAGAAATATTAGTCTGTTAAAAAACCTCCCTAATTCTGGCATTCCAGGCATTTAAAATTACAATCTTAAATAAATCGCTCTGACTTCAAGGTTATTTTTAATTTGATAGGAACATGATTTCATTAAACTTTTTTCAGGCAATGAAATTAAATCATCTATATTTTAAATAAAGTCAACAGCAAAGCCTACACAGAATAAAAACAATCTTGAGTAAATTAACAAAAATTAGTCTTAAATATCTCTCTTTTGCCTTATGAAAGAAATCAAGCATTTAGTAAATATGAAATGCCATTTTAATTGATCTTTTAGAACCTGAGTGGAACAAAAACAATCTAAACTGCAAAGTCTTATTTAATTGGTAGAATTTAAGTGCATATCTTACATAAATTAAAAACTTATCAGCCTTTCTCCCTTAACTTTCAGGTTGAAAATTTGTGAGCTTTGCTTTTTTTGGTGAAATAGCAATGAGACACCTGTTTGCAGCGATGGTCTCTCTAAATTTTCCAGAACCCTTTTTTTCACACCAGTGATTTTTATAATCCTGGACAGTTCAACCTTACACATCCCCATCCTTTTCTTACTGTAAACACCTTAAAATAAGCCCTCTCTGCTGCTAATAATTACAGCCAACTCTGGTTGCCTTCTCGGGCTCTCGGCTGGATGCCGGGATGCCTCCGGTGATCAGAGGATGTCAACGCTTCGGCCGCAGTGACACCCGCGTTGCTCTGGCAGCAGTGCCCCATCAGCTGCCCTGCACTTGCTCCCTTCCTCACCTTCCCTCCTGTGCTCACTTACAAAAGCCAACCTGGAATATGAAAAATCTTCCTGAGAACTCTCTCCCTCCCAGTATATTATCATCACTAAATGGATCAGCTTGTGATCGGATTCACTGCGCAGCCACTGGCAGCAGAGGAGAGGGCAAGATATGTGTGCTAAGTGGGGCACAAGTCCACAGTTGGACTTGTTGGGTTGGGTTGTCTGAGCAACCCAGTCCCCCAAAGCTGCAATCAGAACTTCACCAGCAGCACAAGGGCTGGAAAGATAACCCCATCTGCCCAGGGCATTAAACCTCTGCTGCCTTGAGCAAAGGGGCATTTGTAAACAGCATGTTCCAAAGCATTCCTGGGTTTACTCATTATGTAAAGGAAGAAATGTCTCTTTTTGATGGGGGAAAAAAACAAAGAGGGCTGACCGTGGATAGTTTGAATGCCAGCAATAATGCACAATCTCTGCCAGATCATATTTTCAAAAAAAAAAAATAAAATAGGAGCAAACACACAAATAACCACAGTGCTTAAATTTTATTTTATATGCACTTGTCTGTCACTTTTCCACAGACATACATATTCCTTTAGAGCATTTAAGATATAATTTCCAAATGGAGAAAAATCTAAAGCCATTTCTTTATTATTATTGTTGTTGTTGCTGTTGCTACTGTTATCATATTTTCTTCTTTTTACACAAACGTCTCAATAAATTCTTGGCATTTTGAAATTTATTAACATACTAGGAAAGCATATTTACTAGGGGAAATTATAAATAAAATATTAATTTTTCCCCACAAAGGATTTAATTACTGAACAAAGTGGGATTATTTTTCCAATTTTATAAGTACAAAATTTAGCCTAAGAATTTTTTTTCAAGATGATAATGAATTAGAAATACAGCTTAAGTAATATGCCTAAATAGTCCTATCTTCTAAGAACAAAAGAAGGTGAACTAACAATTTTTTTAAATTGATTATTAAGGGGAAACATTAAATATTTTAAGTAGGAAATGAGTAGGACTTGCTTTAACTTTCTGGTCTCCTACATGCATAGCAAACCAGAATAAGATTCTACTTCGCAATGAACTGTGTATTCATTTATTAGCAAGAAAAGCTGCATAACTTTTCCCATGCTAACATACAGTGAAGATCATGAACAAATGCGACAAGCCAAGATTTATCCTGCATGCTGCACTGCAGTACAGAAAAATCCACAATTACTTAAAATGTCTTGATATCATGCACTGCTGTTACTCAAACTTGTCTCCTTTGAAGTAGCTCAAATTTCTAGCATGCTGAACTGACCCTCCTACTGAAGAAATCAAGGGCTCTGATGAAATAATATAATTGAGAGCCATCTGGCCCTTTAGAAGTAGCACTTATAATTTATTTTATTATAATAAGAGCCACCCGAGGCAAACTAGCAAAATTCATAGTACCGTGTCCCTGGCTGTGCCACCACACAAACAAAAGCCAGACTCACTTTCTCTGAGCATTTTAAAGCCTCTTAGTTTGAGCCTAATTGAACCCATGTTGAACATTCAAAAAAAAAGTATATATATATATTTTTTTTAATGGAGCTTTTCAGAAAGCCTTGGTTCTGAAATGCAGTGTTCTTGATTTAAAAAAATAACAACAAGCAACTAAAAACTCATAACTCACTAAAGTATGGATTCCTGACACAGTGATTTAAGGTGTATGTCATCTTGAGCAGTGCACAGTGAGCTACAGTATTTATCCTGCAGCACAAAATAAAAACATCTGCTTAGTTAGAAGACCATGAAGGAAAAAATTTGCAGAAGAACCCACCACTGAGGGCTGACACATCACTAGATAGCTCCTCAAAAATTTCTCAGCACACCACTTTACCCTTTTCTAAAGGCATCCAAGCCTACCAGTTGCTCTTATTCTTCTGTAATTCATTAAGTCCTGCAGCTATTTGAGAATAGCTGGGGTATTAGGCTACCTACCACACATCACACTACTGAGGAGAATTCAACCTGGATGCAGGTGATAACAGACAAGAGTCCCAGGACAGAACGGCCAAGGAATTTATAACGACATTTTTTTGTGTACATCACCTTTATTTCAGGTGTCTCACATACATGGGTGCTTCAGCCACTGGCTGACTGAGGAGTGACTACCAACTACAGCCAAGGAAGAGCCAAACTTCCACTGCAGCCATTCTACCCGTAAAGTACAAAGTGGCAGGAGAGAAGGAGCCACCACCAAGGCCACAATCAGCAGCACAGCTCCCAGCACCAGATGCTCCAGCCACCACAGGACCCCAGGGAAGACCTACAGGGAGGGCAACTCCAAAGGCTGCTGAGTAAACTAAATGACTTGTAGCTATGCAGACCAGAGGACTTAGCTAACTGGGGCAGAATTAAATTAAGACCAGGAGGATTACAGTATTTCATGTTGTTGAAACCTAGGATGACCGGGCATCTAGGGGAAACTGCCGTATTTATCCATGAAGCTGATAAATTGAGGCAGGAGAGAGGGAGAATGGTTGATTCAGGGTTAAATGACATAGATAGCATCAAAGGTGAACAGAGGAGGAAGAAAATAGAGGGGGGGGAAAAAGCCTTTGTGAAACAAACAAGTTATGAATACTTTAAATTTTCATGGGTAGAATATTCTGTATAACCATGTCTGAGTCAGGAGTGTGCAATACAGAATAAACTACAAGTCAAGTAATTTACAAGGAGCCTAATAGATCACTTCAAGGCTGCTTTTCATACAACTTTGGAAAAAAGGTTTGGGAAACAAGAATGTCTATCACACACCATAAACACGATGAGGTGAAAGTGAAGGTAGAATAGACAAGTCATTGCAAAAGAGTCCTCTGTGCTTCCCTACACTGCGTCTTCCTTTCAAAAACATATTTTCTGTAAGTAAAAGCAACCAATATGAAACAAATGAAGAAAGTGAAGTTTCTGTGCGAGCCTCAAGCACAGGAAAAAAAAAAAAGAAATTATATCCTGCTTAGCCACTGTCAGTAATCAAGATAAAGGTAAGGTGATGTAGACTTGAGCAGGATTTTACTGGCTGAGGAAAGAAGGTTTGGCACAAACAGCCCAGTTTGCTGTGCATATTAGAACTTGCTTTAGGCAGATGATGCTGATAATCCAAAAAAGTCTTCTGTCTCCCCAGAGGCTCACCCACTGCCCCCCAGGGAGAAGAGCAAAACCAGAGCCATAGGCCCTCTCTCTTCCTGCAGCCTCCACAGAGCATCATAGCCCCACTCCTCCTTAGGGCAGCAGGCCTGACTGACTTATTTCAGTTCAAAACCAAAAAGCATCAAATTTGACAGTTGACCAAAACCAAAAATGGGATCAAAACTCTCCACCACAGTTCCACGGCTGAAACCCTGCGGATGCTAGCAAGGCATCTTCTCTGAACTCTCTCTAGGCAGCACTGAATAAAAAAGCAAAATAACAAAGCTTTTCTAACATTCAGAGTATATTCAGCCCTCCTTAGCTTTCAGGGATCATAAAATTTGTGCAAACCAACAAAAAACATTCTTCCAATGAACACGGTGAATAGGCAAGTGCACTGTAACAGCAAATGTTTTATCATCAAACTAAAGAAAGGGTATCTTAACCAGTTAATTAACTGTATCAAAATGCAATGGTATCTCAAAAGGCAAAGTTACATTAGAAAACTCACAGAAAGCAACATGCATACAATGTAAAACAAAGTTAAATTGGACATGACTCTCCTATTAGAAATGCATTTTTTCTGAGACCAAAAGCAAGCCTCCTAGCATTCACTGTTAGGTTAGCTAAATGGTTTACCCCAAAGACCCACAGCCCACACCTCAACCCTTCTGCTGAATACTAATCCATGTCTTCATCTGGGAACAGCAGGAGGAAAAGACTTCTGTTGCACAACTTTTCTCCTTTGAGGGGAAATAGCCCTTCCAGAAAGCAAAACAAAATAGGTAATGTTTTGTCCCTCAATCCTTTCCCAGAGGCATGAATTCTTATACAGCCTTTCTAATCTAAATTCCTGGAATATTATGTTGGTCATGCACAATGCATCATCACAGGACACCATCTGCATGTGCCCAGTCCAAAGACTTGTTAAAGAGTGCATATATATGCAGTACCTAGCAAGAAAAATGAATGCTAAATATCACATCCTATTCTGTGGCAATCAGCACCAAAACCCAAGATGATGGTGAACAGGGCATTGGAGGATCATGGCAGTTTCCTCTACAAAAGGAGTGGGACACAGCCAGTTGTTTGAGCCCGAACAGACGCTTGCTCATCCTCCAGTAACAGTTGGTACCGCTGGGAGGTCAGCCCGACTCCATTGTTTTTGCAGCAATTTGCATTTTATTTTCCATAATGCTGTTTAATTTCACTTTTTCAATTATTACTCTCAGGCAATTGCTTTAATTATCTGTTATTCCACGAGGAAAGACACTTTCCTCTGGCAGAGGCAGGGGCTGCATCAGACCGTATTAACGCTGACTAGCCTCTCCACGGGCGAGCGCGGGGCTGCGGCGCCAGCCTTGGCAGCGTGCGTGGAGGGCGGTTAGCCAGCACCCACAGCTATTGCTGACAGATTGGCCCGCTCGCCACCGCTCAGATGGCAAATCTGCCCAGGATTACAAGGCGCATATTAAACCTTTAAAATGCATGCAGCTGGCACCCCCTTTGAATTTCAGATTCGCCAAGGCAAATGGTATCACCGTAGAGTGTGGCAAAGCACATCTGACTGCAAAGCCAGAACAAGCCGCTTTCCCTAATCCAATGCTGTGTTAATGCAAAGCTCAGCAATGATGGATGGACTCATTAGTGCCGCAGTTATCGCCATCTGAACCAGGTGCCAAGACATATGGTTTAACAGATGTTCCAGCAAAAAGCTCTGCACGCTGCGCTGTGCGAGTGTCCAGCTGAAGCGGACACCGATAAGACACTGAAAATCGTATTGGGCTTCTGGGAGCCACAATGGTTCCCAGCTCAGGAAGCTGTTAAACACAGCCCGATTATGCAAAAAACCCTATTGCTCTGATATCCCAATTAGATTGACTAAACAAATGCTGGACAAAGCACACACTGCTTTCTGGAGTCTTGGTGTACCCAAATGTTATTTAATTTACCCAGTCAATTACATTTCTCTACTGTATTTGCAAAGAAATGAAGGTTTCTTTATACAGAAATCATCACATGAAATAAGCAAGCAGAGCCCCCATCCCACTCTTGCATTTTCATGTTTAGAATGCCCTGTGTGCAGTATTCTTTCAAAAATTTAATACATAACACATATCCATTCTGAGCATAGGATTACTATGCAGAAGCAACGTGTTTGCAAGCTTATTTACTGACACGTCCACAATTCCTGTGGAATGCATGACATTTCATAGGGAAATAAATAGAATAAAACAGGGATCCTTCTTACAGTAATTTAGCAAATCAATGTGCACAAAGCAGTAAGGTGCATCAAATGTTAATAAAAGAAAAACTCCTTATTCTTTAAGCATCTTTTCAAAGAAAGAAAATTCATAGGCTTTAGAAAGAAAATCAGCAGTAAGTGTACAAGAACCAGTTAATTATTAAATCTATCTATACACACTATATTCATTTATTTTAGACTACACACACACACTTATGGTCACCACCTACAGGAATGCATTTTTCAGCAAGAAATTCTGCTAATTCCTAAAGCTTAGAAATCAGAGCATACCGAAGCATAACAGGTGGAAAACCACCTAGGTTACCACCTTGGGTTTAGGAACTCCTGTGACACAACTCATCTGCTTCAGTGTGGGCAGTAAAACCAAACTACAGCTGTTGGCGTGTGATATATTACAGTGGAAATTTTAAGAGAAGTTGGAAAATAATGAAAAAAAAGCCTCCCAGCATTACATTCTGAAGGGAACGACAAGTAAAACAGATACTAAGCACTGTGAATGACTGAATGCACTTCAGAAACAACATCAATGCTGTTTAACATTTAAACAAAAACTGAGGACTTTGAAAGCCTTTCAGAATTTGCTAATAATTGCAGGTCATAAAGAGACTCCTTCAGCACATAACCGCAAAAGGTTTGATAGCAGATCAAGTTGAAAAGGTGAAGAACAAAAGAATCTGAGCTGCATTTCTGTCCTGCTCCCACACCTACTATTCACACTGTCACAAAGGTGTGTTTCAGATGATCCTGTTCAACCAGTTAAATCTCTTTATCTGTGCAAATATTTATTCTGTATTAATGCAGCCTCAACTTTTGAAAACTTCTGTTATCTTTACTGCTTACTTCAATGACAGAGCTTTGACTGCCCCAAACATTGGTCCACTGAGGCTGCAAAATACAGAGGTGGCAGGAAAGGGATATCAAAGGGGATAAGAGACCAGGTACAGTCCAAAACCAAACAAAACAAGAGCAGAATCTGCAGCCATGAAAGTCAGGAGAAGTTCAATTCAATGTTAATCCCTATTTGTCTGAAATGTTTACAGACATACATTTATAGAAAATGATGTGTTGATGAAAATACTGTCATTACAGCAGTAAACACACAGGAAATCCTGTATTGAAATGCTGTGCCTATTTTTGTCCATTTTTATTTTTAGGCACATAAAGCTGTGTGCACCTTATTATATACACTGGGAAAAACATAAGCATGGAAATGTACTTGCACATAGAACATCTAGTATATGATCAGGGCCCAGTAACTAAAACAAAATTGAATTTTACATAGGTCTACAAGGAGACATGCTGTAATAATCTCCACTTTTATATCATGGGGTTACAGTCTTTCCCTCTTCCCTGCTTCTAATCAACCTTCCCAATCTATTTCCGCCTGCTGGCATTATTCATATGGGCAACTTAGACATGAATCAAGCCGGGGAAAACGACACACACGAAAAACCAAAAACAAAAAAAAAAAAAAAAAAAAGAAAAAAAAAAACAAGTAAACAAAATAAAACAAAAACAAAACCACAAAACCAAAAAAAACTTGTACAAATCAACAAAACCCAAACCAAAAAAATCCACAACTCCCCTTCCCCCAACAACAAAAATCCAATTGGAGTCAAAACCTTCTTCAGTCAGATGACTTTCCTGAACTGACTTACTGGAGAGCTGCAAAAGCCCCAGATCAGTGCAGAGAGGGATCAAGAGGGTGAAGCTGATCCTGAAGCAGCTCAGACCAAGCCCTGCCAAATCAGCCATGGGACTGCAGGACTTTGAACAGAGAGCAGGGTGGCTGCTATTTTTTTCTACATGCTGCTGAATTTACTTTAATTCTTCTCAAGACAGAAGGCTGCAAGAGCCAGAGAACACTGCTAGAGTCTTCAACAAAATCTCTGCCTGGACATATTTACTACTTCAATGCAAGCATATGAAATCTTAGATCTCCTCAGATGCAAAAAAAGACTGATGTCCCAGATTGCTCCTCCAACTTTTCCTTATGAAAGAATGTATTTTAATAGCAAATTCTTTGCTGTTTTATTTTCTTTTTTTTTCTTCCTCTTCAAGGAAATAGTTTTTCTTTTTCAATAAGGACATAACCAAAAGCTATTTTCTCTAAAACTATGTGCTTGGCAAGTGTATTCTTCCCCACCATCATCCACTTAGTTTTCATTTTTGCACTTTGTCTTTTTTTTTTTTTTTTTTTTATAATGGCCTTTCTTGTTATGAGAAAAATACATTCCTGGAATGCTTCAGCTCAAGGCTCTCAAAAACAATTACTTAGGCATTTGATTTGAACTGCCAGTTCTTCCTTTCAGGCTATTTGGGCTTCATAAATTTCGAGTTTGGTCAAAGGTTAAAGCCAACCTTTCCCAAGTTACACTCCAGTGTTTCATGAGGCCCAAACACATCCATGCCAGTTTTTAAGGACAATGAGTGAATTCACTATTAGCTATGTACAACAACAGTAACTTTGAGTGCAATCTAAAGAAAATTATCCATATAGGGAAGGTTGCCAATTCACACATATTGGGAAAGTAGGATTGCGAGGTGGAATGATGAGTGAAAGAAAGCCACCCTTAAACTGGTAAAAATTCATGACTGTTTACAAGAGAAAAAGAAAGAGAACAGAAGCTCAAGTCTCAAGGTATCTCCAAGAGTATCAGGGCACTTCACAAGCCCAGGCAAGCAGAGTTATAACCTCTAAAGTACTTCATCTATCACACTGTGAGAAATTATCATATCTGTGATCCATACACACACACAAAAATAAACTACCCATGAAGCATATGGAGGGACAAAACATATGTTTTCTGAGTTGATCTGGCTGCTAGTTGGGCTTCTCCAGGGAGTGAAAGTTAGAAAGGATAATCTGTCAGAGTTATCTGCCTCCAAGGAGTGAGCGAAAGGGAAGATTTCCAGCTGGCTGTCTCTGCTGGGTCTTTCTGACCCACAATCAACTGCAAGTGGCTCTTCACAGGTTTGCTGGAATGCTCCTCATGCTATTGTCTTGCCTTGGATATAGCAAAACCCAGGCCAGTTTCATTTTTTGTTCTTTGTGTGCTCTGTTTGGCAAGTCTCTGAAATCAAGCTGCTTTTTCTGAATGAATGCATTACGTGTTTACTCAATTTAAACAAATTACTGCTCAAAGACATGGAGTACAAATCATTGCTACTGCTGTGATACCTTTTCACTAAATGCAATGCAGTTATTTACTGCTTCTGTTCCTTTTTAATGTTGCAGCATATTTGTCTGATAATATCATTTGCATATCAGATTTTTCAATCATCTTTTTTAAAAATCTCTTTAAAATTCCAAGCTTATCACATGCCTATATGCAACAGCTAGCCAAGTTCATCAGCTCCGGTATTAAAGCAGAAATCAAGCTGAAATAACTGATTGTAGTTCACTTCAAAACACATTTGATCAAAAATACGTATTTCAAAGTTCTGATTATAGATAATTTAAAAGTATGTTTCCCAAAAATTACATAGATTCTAGTTCTGAAAATAAGCAGAAATACATATTATAGGAAAATAAAGTGTTAGAGGATATATTTAGAAAACATTCTAAAGGGATGTTGGTGCTTAAGATTTACATTTAAACTAAAGAATGCGCAGAAGTTGTACATGTACCATTTAAGTGATTTTTAAAATCCTTTTTAAGTGACAAAATTTAATTTTTTTAAGAGCAACTGGAAACTTTGCCATTATGTTACTCAACCAGTGGTCTTAAGTGTAAGTACTCCATTGCCATAATACAAAGGAGACTGGGTATTTTGGAGGATGGTGGTGTTCATTTATTTTTTTTCTTCTTTCCTAGTAAGAAGGATTATATTCTGGTTAGAGTCATCCCTTAAATTCTGACATACATACTATTCACAATTATAAATGGGTAAAAGTTAAACCTCCTCCTATCATGGAGACAGAGAAAAAGGAATTGCATCAGTCCTTTTAGGCTCTTCCAATTAATGTCACCGAGTGAAACTGATATGCACACAGAAGTGCAGCCACATCCCTCCAGCCACCTCCTTGGACCGGTAATTTATGCGATTAAAAAGTCCTCAAAATTCACGACAGCTGTGTTACATCAGTGTATTACTAGATCCTAAATGCCAATTATCTGCATTTAATAATAATGCATTTTTAAACAGAAGAGTTGATTTACAATGAGAGAAAGCACACAATACTTTTAAGGGCCAACCTTTTCCCAGCACCCACACCAGCTCTTATTTTTAATCAAAGCTTTACAATGTTGCAAAACTGATTACAAGTTTCTCCACTGAACAGACAAAATTCCATTTAAACTACATATTTTACATGCAGAAAAATGGCTTTGAATTTTAAACATTTCATCTCCAGAAAGCAGCTTGTCCTCTAGCCAAACAGACTTGCATGAGTTAGTCTTACCTGGAGCCATAACTTGTTATTCACTGCATCTCTCCCTGTAGCAATGCACTGAAATGTAGCATTCTGCCCTGCATTGACCTCTACATCCCCCAGCCTCAAAAAATGTGGAGATTTATCTGTAGAGGAGGAAAACAAAAATTACAAATAAAAGTCATTATAAAAAAATAAGGGTGCCAGAAATATTATCTCCCTCAACCTCCATGTTTTAACAATCTTTGGCTGAAAAAGAAACAGAAGGGAGAATATTATTTGTCTCATCTGTGTTCAAGGAGTGCTTTCAGTCTTTCCTCTTCTCCCCTGGTGATGCTACTAACTTTATGTTATACATGTGTTATAATAAAGTCTTTTTAAAATAGAAGTCAAAAGAAGGAGATCAGGTGCCAAAATGTCGGCAGCACTTGACAAGAATTATCCCAAAGACTTTTGACTGTATGAAATCCATCATACTGAGAAAAACCCAATTAGCAGCAGCATGCCACTCAAGCAAATAGATACTGCTCATGTTATTTGCAATGCAACTCAGAGCTCTTGTTTTGGAAAACTAAACCATTTGTGGCATTGAATATAATATTTCAGGAGCTAACAAATATATTTTTCACACTGAGAAAGGCTGTAGGAAATCTCAGTGGCACAACCACCTGAAGGATTTACTAGACCTACAAAAGCCAACAGAAACATTTGAGGAATGGGCACGTTACACAGCTCACCCACCCTTTTCTCAAGAACAACTAAAGAAAACAGCAGCTGAACTGTTCTTTCTTTGTGCTTACTAAAGAAACATGACGCACAGGAAAAAAACATTTAATTGGAACAAACAGGGTTTAAACATCAGTAACAAAAAGAGCTTGTCTGAATACCATAACAAACTGATAATGTGCTGGGATGACTGTACCCGAGTGCCTTTTGTTTTGGCACTTCAAAACAAAACACAAAGGAGGAAAATACATATGAAAGCCAGATATTGAATCCAAGCAGAGCTTTGCTGAGTACAGGCATCAGATAGCTGGGATGGCTGAAATATTAAAAAGGTAACTCACTCAAATACCCTGTCAGCTTGGTAGCTCCCAAGAGCTACGATTTTAAAAGGAGTAGAAGAAAACATGATGCGAGGCTGCCACTGGAACTTTATTATTCGGCATCATTTTGCAAAGTTGGAGCAGGATATTGTTATGTCCTGGTCATTTCAGAAAGCAATTAAATTATCAGCCATGTGGTACATTAGAATGAAATCATATTTTAGAGAGGTATTTCTAGGAGAAGATGAGAAGAGTTAAACAGAAAGAAATTGCAAAAAAATTTTGATAACAAGTGCTAGAAATGCACAGTAACAATTTCTTCCTCACAACCTTTTATTCGTAGAATATTCTCACTGTCATAACTTGTGTTTGCATGTATGCAATTATTCCCCAGGATTAGCAGGGAAAGGCAAACATAAATGCCTGAAGCCTGTCCACAAAACAATAAACAAAATGCAATCTCTCAGTAGTTCAACAGCCAGAAGCCTTTTTTTTTGGTTTTTTTTTTAATCTATTTTGTCTGTTTAGGAAAAAAAGAAAAAATAGGGGTATAAAATCTGATGAACCTCCTACAAGCATCTGCCAATTCAGTTTTCTTTAATCAGTGAGTATATACATTAACATTAAAACCCATTTTGATTATACACACCAACTGTGTACGAGTGAAAAGACTTTGAAGAAAGCCCTTTTTTTTATGCCTGTATAAATTACTTCTGGCAGAAAAGGATTTCACCCAGGTAAATCACTATCGCAATCACATTTCTTCCTGGAAGCTGCAACAAAAATACTATTGAAAGAACAAAGAATATCAGTGATCCAAGTGATGAAAACTGAGCAGTCCACAGCAATATCATATATGTCCTGAAAAGACAGAGAAAAATGCAGCTCTTAATCATTACTTACCGCAAGGGTAACTCAAGACCTGGATGTCATCAATGGCAATGTAGCCATTTCTTCCATCTGAGACTTCAGCTTCAAATATTACCTGTCAAAATGAAAGAAAAAATGTTTACAACACTCATTTCTACAGAATTCCCCCGGTGGCAAGCGTGTAGATATAAGACACGTTGCCTTTTTCATTTAGTTGAAGTTCCTACAAGGTTTGACAACTGAATGGAATATTTATTAGTCAGTGTGGTGCAGTTCCATACCATTTATATACATGGCTTGCTTTGGATTTGTTGCTCATAGCACACCAGAAAAACACATGTTTAACTGCATACTGCTTTATCTCAGCTAAATGTGCAAACATGATTCAATTCTGAAAAAAAAGCCATTACTTTCAGACAGGTTAGACATCACAATACCCAGGTGATCAACCAATTTTAAGAAAATTTGTTTTCTTCCTGGGGGTCACAATATAGTCTCCTGTAAACCTCTGCAGCTCAGTTGCACAGGAAAACACAGAAATAGTGCGGCACTCCCCAGTGGCAACAAAATGAACAGCTGTGACATGAGATTTATGCAGCTGTCATTAACTTCATTCTTCCTTCTTGCAAGGTAGTGAGGAAAATCCTATGTATGAAGAAAAAGAAGACACTGTCTTCACATCCGGTGTCTTGTCCCACCCAAATGGGCCATTAATAACAAAGAATTGCTTGGTGGTGGTTCAGAGAGTTCCTGAAATTGTGCTTTGACTGCAGAAAGAAGGTGCCTGTGGGGAATGTATATTTTGATAGCACTGGACTATAATCCTTCTTCTAGTTTCTCCAGACATTCTTGCTAAGACTGCACTTCTAGCCAATTTCTTTTTTTTCCTTCTAATTTTATTTGCACCCAAATGGAATTTAGTTACAAGAACCACTTCATTCTCTGCCTCTTGCTCCTGCCTTGGCCAACAAGAGCATGATGGAAATTAATTTAGTGTCTGGGAGCCCTACTTTCATAGTGTGCCTTGTCCATTGACCTTTCTGACCAGAGCACTGTTTGACAATGTCTACCCACTCTTCAGGCATTTTCAGAGAGCTGGCACTTGTTCCCAGTAACAAACATCAATATAACTATCTTTAATTCTTTAATAGTTTGGATTTTTTTTTTCTTACTTAAATGGCTGCATGGTATGGAAGACAACTCAGTAAGAAAGAAACATTATATTTAAAGTCCTTCTGACAGACTGGTTTCTTTAAAGCACAATACAGTTCTATAACATACACAAACTCTGAAAGTCCGTTGTTTCTCAAAGTCTAGTTCAGAAATTTGTGCGCCAATTCTATGAACTGAACTAAATTTGCACCTCATTTTAACTGGATTGTTATGGATTCACTTGGAAATAACTTACATCCAATTCTCAGGAAGGCTCTGGCTATATAAGTGTGTCCTTCTCCTATGTGTTGATACCTTCATACACTGGGAGTCAGAGGACAGAAAGCTACATTTCTTGGGATACTGCTGGGAATTAATTTACTTCAATTTTTTTCCCCTCTGCTAGATGCATTTTAGTAATCTCCACCCTGCAGGAGTAGGAAGCTATCAGAAAAGGAGAAATCCACAGCAAATAGAAAGATAAAAGACATGGAGAACCATGAGAGGAAGAAAAGTAACAAAAAAAAAAACCCAGAAAACATGGAGAAACATGGAAAGATAAGAATTTATGCAAAGTTATAAGGCACAAGGTTCCCAAGGTAAGAAAAAAAATACAATAATTAAAAAGACAGATATCAGAGCACTAATATTTCATATATATAGTATCATTTTTATATTCATAATTGGTACAAATACAACTATGAAATATTCATAACTATGGATGAAATAAAGCAAAAAAGTGCTGCTCAGTTAAAAAATTACCAGGCTTTAATTTGATAACGTCCGTTCACATTTAAAATGGGAAATGGAAAAAGGCAATTGCATATATAGGTGAAAACAGCAGTTCAAAATGCTGACAAGTCAGGCAAGAATCTGAAGTAGTTCTTTTCCTCAAATACACAAACTTCTTGAGAAAAAACAGATTGTTGAGCCACTGCTTTCACCAGAGGGGTCTTATCCTAATAAGACACAAGTCTTCGAGAGTGAGTCCTGCACTTCATCTGCACTGCTCTTCAGTTTGCAGTCCTAGAAAGAATGGCTTTGACACTTTTGTTTTAGCTGAAAAATAATTCAGATTATCACTCTCAGCAGAAAACATTAGCTGTCTGCACAACCATAAATGTCCTTCCACTTATTACAATTTAATTGCATGTCCATATAGTGCACTTCTGAAAGATGCTCACTTTCATTAATGGAGAAGGGAGAGAAACTGTTTCCAGGGGATGAATTGGGCTGGCACAGAGCAGGCTTATGGAGACAGCTATCCTGTCTCATTTGTACTAGAACTGACACAATGAATGAGAATGGCAAGTGCTGAATATTTCAGGTAATTCAAATGCTACTCAAGGGAACCAGGACTTGGTCCCAGAATGTTCTACATAGTTCCAAGATGATACACAAGTAGTCATTTTCTTCTCCAAATAAAATTGAAAATCCTTGTTCATGAAGCACCTACATTCAGACACAAATTAAGATCCAGGGCCAGAACTCCCTGAACTGGACACACTCCTACATATTTAGTCATTCCCAACGTATTTCTTGTCCATATACTGGGCCATTTTCTCCCAAAAACCATGCAAGCTTTTAGTGAACACAGTGCCATTTGGAAAAATCTATGGGTTTCCTATTGACAGCATTAAGAGAGATTTCCACTTTTATGGTTTATACCAGACTTCATTTAATGACCCAAATCAGTGACAAATTGATCCTAGCCAGCCTTGTATATTATTCACAACTTTGTAAACCTGTAGTATATATCCCAAATGTAAATGAAAAAGTAATTTTGTCTCAAATTTGAAGAGTCCCAGATTGTTCAGCCAAAACCAGATTGTTCATATAAAAACCATTTCCTGTTCTTTGATCATGCTCATCCTTCTCTCTAAAGCTCTAACAAGAATATATTTTTTGAAGATAACGAGAAGAGAGTTGGCACACAGTAATCAAAATATGGGTGAGTCATAATTTATACAACAGCTTAACACCATTACCTAATTTACACTGAACTTATTTAACCATTCTTAACACTTTATTTTCTTCTTTTGACCATCACTGGGCTCTATGCTGATGTTTTTATGAACCCTGCGATTTTGCTGCAGAGTGGCAATGGCAAGCTTCCACTGAGTCCATCATTCTGTGTGTGTGAAATTTAGATTCTATGGAGTGTGCATTTTTTTATATCTCATTATCAACACTAAAATGTTCCTGTCATTTTATTTTCCAATCACTTTCAGTTGGCAAGTCCTTCTACAAGACCTCATAATTACATACTGTCCTTGCAATTCCAGTGCAGCTTTTACCTACAAACTTCTGTGTTTGTACTGTTTTTTGGCACCCACTGTGGTCCCATATGAACATGATGACACAATTCTGTATCTAAGGAAGCATCTCATAGAATGTCAGCTTGGCTTCACTATAGGTTTGTGCAGGGGGATATTTGGAAATCTAACTAGATCTAGATTCTGTTAATCACATCACTCTTACCTATAAACTTGTCATCTGTAAAGGGCTACAGGCTAAAAATTAGGTGTGAAAATGATAAGAAGAACAAAATAAAAATAAAAATAAATAAATAAATGAAAGCTGTTTTGGTTTAGGCACTGGAAAACAACACATACCTTTTCATATCCCGGCTCCAAAATCTAAAAGATGACAATCATTACTTATCTAATATTATTCCAGAAATAAACATTTTTGACCAATTTAAATACTCAACAGTGTTTGAATGCAATGGAAAAAGTAGTAATTATTACAGCAGAAACTCCTACAGGCATTTAGTTATTGAAGTTTAATGCTTAAGAAATACTTCAACCTCCACATTGTAGGATGCATTGTTAGGGCTGTGAAGCAATCATCACAAAGGCTAAGCCTGCACTTGCAGAAATATAAGAAATGTACTTCTTAAGGACTGGCCTCACCGAATTTTTAACTCTTGTCAGGATCCAAAAGTTTATGTACCATCCTCATTAGCTCATTTGAGGCACTGATCGAAACAAGCACTCCCAAAGCATACCTAGTCAATTAATGTAGTCAGAAAAGAGAGAAAACAATTTTGTAGCCCAAAGTCTACCCTTAGGAATACAATTCTTCCTAGGATTTGTAAAAGTTGTTTTCTTGTAAGCAATGCAACATCAGCAAGAATGGTGTTTTCAGCACAATTTGGAGACAAGGACAATTTTCTTTGTCCTTTCTCCACTTGACTAGTTCTGACTAGTCATGGTAGCATGGTAGTGAAGGAGGCGCAATCTCCCAGTTTTGACATCAGTCCTGCCACATCATCATATATAGAAAGCAATGCCTCAGTCAGCATTAAAAGGTTTAGTTACAATAGAAATGTAGTGTTTCACTGACAATTTTTTCCTGCTAGGCTCTAATACATATAATTACGGAGAGATGAAGAAGAATTGGAGATAAAAATATAAGGAAGTTTTTAAAAGGAAAAATTTAGATACTGTAATTTCCATAAAGCATTCAACCTACAACATACTTTTTTTCAGGCATAGTAGGGTCTCTACTAGCTGGATTATCTGAAATCCAACCTGTACATGGATGAATTCCAGTGCTTGGTGGAAAGGTGTACGAGAGAGCTGTGTGCAGACAGAAGTTAACACATCTGTGACAAGCCACAGTAAAACCAGAGTACAGCACAAAAAAACCAAAACAAACAAGCAAAACCACTGAAAAACAAACTACAAAAAAAACCCCTACAAAAACAAACAAAAAACCCCAACCAAACCAAAAGAAGCAGTGAAATTATATCAAACTTCACCAGATGTGTTATATTAACCTCATCAGACATAAAACTTCAGTCTTTCATAAGAATATAAAAAGAAAAATTTTAAATTCTTTTCTACTTCATACACACCTCTTTCTTTCATTATTTTTCAGTTTTGTAACAGCACAGCAGGGTATTCCAGATATACCCATACCTAGTACTTGCAATAGAATTGATAAAGGTTAAACAGCACATAGAAGAAAGTTTGTTTTGCAATAAAATGATTCTCTGCAGATGAAATGCCACGTAGAGCAAGACCAATTATAAATAAAACAGTAACAAATCCTATTCACTGACATGTTTCTAGCCCTATTCAATGCTTTCACAGTGTTAAAGGCATTTTAAAACACTGAATCAAAGGTTTTAATTACCAAGAAATGAAAAATTAATATAAACATCAAAACAGTGTCATGTTGCAAAATACGACGCTTAATGGAAGCTAGCTGAGAGGGGCAGCTAAAGAAATTTTATCTAACATACAAAAATTTTGTTGACATAATAAAAAGCATTTCCCTTGTGAAAGTTACAGACAATTTTGCTGAACTAATTTGGAAATCATGAAAACACAATTAATTCCACTTGAATGCTCAAGCAATCCTGTGAGGCAGCCTTTGCAGCTGACATGACCCAGGAGAATTTTAGCACAGCAAATCAAACACTTGGGTGAAAACTCTGGAATCTCAAGTCTGCCAGGCCAGCTAACACCCAATTACTTCTTTTTTCCTCAATAAAACACCTCCTGACATTGGAAGCCAAAGGAGTTAAGGCTGTCTTGTCACTGGTATCTAGCTCAGCTGGTCATCTCAGATTCTTTGACCATCTCAGTCACCCACAAAGAACCCTGACATTCACAACTCCTCTCATCCCTAAAGTTACGTTAAAGTTTCACTTGACACAGGCAAATATGTACTACAAGATTCATCTCTATTCGTCCTCTCTGGTGAAGAATCACACACAAAAAAACATGCCTTCAAAGGGTCCTAAAGGGTGATCTTTTAAACAATTTATTAGTAGTAAGTGACCTAGCTACCTATTCAATCCCTGAGGAAAAAAAAAAAACAAACAGAAAACAAAGCCACACAACAAGCATAAAATCATCTCTTTGTGTGAAAGCAAGAACTGTAGGTTAGGTTTTGTTGAGCTAAACAATTCAAACATGATGAGAACTAATAACAATGTTTTACTTCCACAAACAAGATACATGTTCCAGAGAACAGATAATTAATATGAAGCATAACAAGCCTTTGGAAGGACCTGTATGACAATTGTCTGATGGCAGGAAAAGCTAGCAATTAGACTCTGTGACCCTGGAAACCACTGTGTTAGCAACACAGTGAACATCAGAAAGGAAAAAAAAACACATCTCTGCATTTATCTTTGCTTACTTCTTTCAAGTTACTTATGCCAAATATTTCTAGGCTCCTCCTAGAAAATATCTGGATGAAGCACCACACATGGATGAGTTACAGCTACTCTGGCTTTGGAGCAGTAGTAGTTCATCATGTGGGAATATTTACAGTTTTGTAAAATCCCTCCCTGCTCTTGACTGACTGAAGAACTTGAGAAAAAATATCCTTATGTAGCCCATAAACACCAGATCATCAAAAACCCAAAACATTTAAGGGTGGAAGCTCTTACATGATTCAGATTTTAAAATAACAGTAATGACATGTACAAAAGCATGACTCTTAGCCATGGGCAACAAAATATTGATTACACTGTAAATCACAACATTTAAAGGCTAAAATTGGGAGAGCAGCAGTAAGAGACAAGTTAAGAACCCACATGAAATACTCAGTGCTTTGCTTATTTTTGTGATAGACTAAAAGCTTAAGGAAACTCTTCCCAGTAGCACAGAAGCAGTCCTTTGGAACATGGGTAGCTACCTGAAAATGCAGGAATGCAAGCTTGGCATAATGCCACTTCTCCAAACCTAGAGCAGAGGTCAGTTCTTTTTGACTTCCAATGACTTTTGGGAATTCCCTATAATGTGGAAAATTTTTGAGCAGGACTTGATAACCCACAGAGTTACCTTTGAACTTCGACCATTCTGATTTTCCAAAACTGTTGTCCTACAAAATAGTTTTATTTCACTTACATTAAACAGAAGGGCTTAAGTTCAGTTTTGACTATGTATTTTCCAGATAACTCACTATGGGTTGGATTGAATATAATCATTTCCTCTGTAGAAACTGTTAATTGAAATGTTTCATGTATGCATTTTACAACTTTTAATATTTACTAGATGTATTCAGCCAGAATGCTGGCTACCAACTAACACCTGCTGGTTTTATGATGATTCCTGCCTATGAAACATTTGTGGGATGATTGAAGCACTATTTGAATAAGTCGCCTGGAAAGGTTTGCTATCCCCTTCCCTAATAACCTAGTAAAAATATACTATCATCCATCAACAAAGTTCTGAGCTGTAAAATGTTCTCCAGCAACCATTTTTAGGCACAGAGAAGCAGAGACACTGCTTCAAGGGACAATGCAATGTACTTCCAACAGCCTTGCCCTACCCTCGGCACTTGTAGGGTGAGCTCACAGATACTTCCCTGACAAATGCTGACATATGAATAAGCAAGTTTTTTGATAATAAAAAAAAAAAATGTGCTAATTCCCATGTGAGAATCCATGCCTAAATGATCATGCTGCCCTGGACTATGGAGCTGACTCCATAAATTAACTTGTATGCTTTTTTTGATACTTTTTTCTTTCTTTTTTTTTGTATCTCAAAGCTTTTCTGTGTTTTGCTTTAATGGACCAGAAGTTTAAGAGGGTAGTCATTATAGTCTTTTAAGTGATGACAGTGTATTAGCAGTAACTACAAGCCCAGCAAATCCATATATTTATCAAGGATAATCATAGGGCCCTAATTTATAGGTAAAACAAGTGCATAGAAAAGACAGAGCAAGCAAGTTCTCCAGAAGCACATTACTGCAAAGAAATCAAGTATAAAATGGCCTTTGTCACAGTGAAGCAAAGGAATTCAAGCTAAACTTTGTTAGCCATTATTTATTGCTCCACAGTAGCTTTGAACAAATCAGTTTGACAGGTTGCACCTTTAAGGTAAGCAGAAAAATTTCCACGTAGGGTTAGAATAGAAGAACAACCCCAAGCCATGCCTAATAACTGATTCAACACCTTTATTTTTTATTCCTACTACAACTGAAAGAAATTAATTCGTCATGGTTGGTAAAGTGACAGCAAAGCCTACAAAATTCGTATTTGTCAATGAAAAAGCAGAAGAACCAGGTGGTTTTTGAGAGCAGGATACATTGAAATTGAGACCCTGAAGAAGAAAGAGCTTAAAGTTTTGTCTCTGTCTCCATAAAATGATATACCTTTAAAAAAAAACCAAAATGCATTTCCACAGGTACACAATGGGGCCCACAGCTTTTCACTCTAAAATTTAATTTTGTGAAGGAAAAAAAAAGGCAAAACACAAAAACTCAACACAAAATCAAAACCACCCCACAAACCCTAAACAAACAAAACTAGCTGAATCTTTCAAAATATATTAACTGACATCCTTGTACATGTCTTATCTAGGGTGTACACTTGGGACCAAATTTTGATGATTTTGCCTTCACTTCGACAACCTAGAGAGCTACAAAGAGAGAGAGCTACTAAGAGAGAGACCTTGAAAAAGTCTCTAAATACTAGATATGCCAGGCCTCCAGATGCTAAGATGTAGTTTCAACAAGTCTTTCTGAATATTATCTTCCTTCTTCTGAAAACATTAGACCAACATTGAAACCATTTAAATTGTCACTACTACTTGGTTATACATAATATCACATGCCTTGGTTAATGAAGTCAGACAAGTCAGATTAATTTCCTAATTTCCTACTTAGAGAAGAAACTTGTATTTGAGATTGTGACAGTGAAATATTTATTTTTCAGGGCAGTAAATGTAGTAAAAAAGATAACAAAGAAGACAAAGTAGCAAAAGTAATAGCTGTGAAATCTGTGATGCTAAGTAGATAAACATCAGTCAGGAATGATACCAGATCTACATTTCCCCGCCACTAGCAGTGACCAATATGTTAAATTAACTCAGAAGGGTTTCTCCAGGTATATTTTCCTGGGATATTTTTAGAGCTTTTAGGCATTGCATCATTAACAGTAAAAGAATTAAATACAGAATCATTGTAGTTTCTTAAATTTAATTTGGAGTAGAAAGCTAAAGGTATTCAGCAACTTATATTCTCAGTTTGCAGGGAGAAGGATGAAGGGGTTACACACTATTAAGGAGCTCAACAAATGAAACTGGATCAGAGCAGACAAGTTACTGACAAGTCAAGTAGGGCACATCACACAAAGATAAAAATTAACCAGACAGAGACTTGGGGCAACGAATTTCCTCTGTCCTCCCTTAAAACCCTTAACTTCAATATATCCACTAAAGTCTTATAGTTGTTTTCCTTTCCACCTTCCCTATACTATCAATCTGCAAAGACATCTGATACTTCAACTAGCCTTTGAACAAACAAGCTAATCTGAAAAGTCAAACAAAGGAATGATGAATCCTAAATCCAAGAGAAAAGGGTCTCTCTGTTCTCAAAACAAATCCATTTTATATTTTTTAAGTGCTGAAGATAAATACTGAGCAGACCTTTAGGTGTACGACATAAACTATTTCAGAATTTTGCCTACCAAAATGATTAAGGTTTCTGGTCTCTGGTATTGCACTTGAATGTATCATTTTTCTCCACAGAAAAAGGAAGGCAAAAATACTTCCCAAATTAATATTGTCTCCCAAAAGGGAGAAACAACCAAGAATCATTCATAATAACATTCTTTGAACTTTTTCAGGATAATGCACCAACTTGTTTGGGGTTTTTTTTAATTGTTCAGAAAAACTGCTGTGAAACACAAAGCAATTACTATTCTTGAAACACAGCTTAGGTTTTATAATGAGCAGAGCAAACTTACCATAGCTTCTTTTAATTCAAAACACATATTTTTAACATGCCTATAAAATAATTTTCTAACAGATGGATTATTAAATGGCAGAAAAAGACTGCATAGATGAGTACTCACCTTTCACCTCGTAAAATTGCAATTTTTATCTACAATGAGCAGATAAGAGAGAAGGACATCCTTACCAGTAACCTTCAGATAGGTTAAGATAAATTTAAAGCCCAAGACAAACATATTTTAGAATCTCTGTTCTCAAGGTTCATTGTTCATTATTGCAAGCCGTTGTAAGTTATTAAAGATTGTGCCACTGGCTATTAAAGGAAAGTCATAACCTATATTTAAAATGCCCTTTTTTCCACTGAGGGGGCAGGGACATTATCCCACCAGGGGATCCAGTTGATATCTGTATCACAGCACTCTGCATTATGTTCAACACAGTGCTTTTCACTTACATGACATTTTATAAAAGATGACAAAGGCAATTCTTAAGTGGGAGTAAATTAGGGTTTGCGATTGGAATGATGATTTCTCTCCTTACCAGACTGTGGCTTCTGCAGTCACAGCCAATTATCATCGTGTTCAGTTCACAAAGGTTTGCAGAACACCACAGGCCACAAGAAATTCCCAACATTATAACACAGCTTTAACAACCACAGACAAATACCAGGCAAAAGCCAAGAGTACATTGCTCCACCACAATAAATACTGAGAAGGCAGTGCCCGTATCTGTCACAAATTCTCTTTTGTTTCCTAGTGGAAAATCCATGTAGGTTTAAATTAGCAAAGTTCACCATAGAATATACATTTACTTTTTGCTCACATTTTAAATACATGTGCAATAATATTCATTTTCACAATTCTAAAGATGAGCTACAAAAATTATTCAAAATCCATCTCTGTGTTAAAATCTACAGACCTTGATCTGTTTACACTACTTCTTCTGGATATCAATTGCCAAAAATCTTTTAAATAAAACTACAATCCTAAATGTAGTACAAAGTTCAACTACATATACACTCATACACATATTATCATATATATATGTATATATAACATCTGGTTATATATACATAATGTCCAAATGAGATACTAGAGACACTAGAGAAGAACAAGCCATCCACTTATAGCACATAAAAATATTTCTGCATTTAGTAATTGATATTGAGATGTGTGCATGAATGTGCTTACATGACCCAATACATACTTTGAATTTGGACAAGATATTGATTACAAACAATGAACAGGGTACTGTGTCTCAGCAGATATTAACTATGTTTATCCAGAGATGCTGATAAACTGTCAGACTCATGATGCCATTTTTAATTAGCAACATTTTCATATATTTTCATAAGTTCAACTGATCCACATAGAGTTACCAGATTCCTTTCCGAATTTCCTTGCATAAAACAGACACAGCTCTTTTCCACGTAACTTTTAAGGTCTATTTCCCAAATCTCTTGGCAGCTATGATCTAAAGAACACTGATTGCAATGTGTAATACCTGCAACTGACATACAACACTGAGCAAGCTCATCTTAACTCTATAAAAGAAACACTCCCTTAAGTCCAAGGTAACTTGTACAACACTACCAAAATAAACATGGAGATCCTAAAACAACTTCCAATGTTTTCATTCAATGTCAGACTTTCCAACACCTTTCTTAGGAAATAAAAATCATTTCAGGGAAAAATTAACACATAACATGCTCCTTATGCAAACTTTACTTCTCATTTTTCCTTTCCTCAACAAAATGTTCCCTTCTATCAGGCATTTCTTGACAGCTTTCTGTGTTCCAGACTCTCTCCTCATTTGCCACCTTGCTCCCCTCACGCCTTCCCAGAATACACTCAATTTGCACATGTGAAAACAAGGCTTCCTGCAACTACAGCTCCATGTTCCTTAATTCTCTGTCTATCTTTTCAAAGTTGGCATGTCCAAAAGAATCATTTCACTACTCCATTTCTTTGGTTCATCTTTCAAAGCAAAAGTACCATCACCAAGCCGCATCCCTCAATAAAACTAAGATTCATTTCCATCCTCATCTGACAAGCTTAGCATTGTCTCTTCCAAAATTGAGTGCACTTAACTTCCATAGCACCATTTTCTTTTAGGTCTTCTATTTAGGTATTACCTGAGGTTTCTCTTATTCCTGTAAGCACTGGAGCTTCACAGGAGCTTTACACTATGCTTAAGACTCATTCTCTGCTTCCTCATGGCTGACACCCTGAAACACTAAAATAGCTATAAACCAAAACTTATTTCTATGCTTTTGAAATACAAAGTTAAAACGGTGGGGGAACTTCTGGTGAGGTAAGTAAACATTTTCCATCTAAGACCAGATTGAAAGGCCAGTGCAGAAATAAAATAATGTTACTATGGGTCTGGAAACACAAGCATCAAGGCATCAGAAAGCAACAAAGACACCAAACTAATATTCAGTTGGCACAAATTCCAAACTCCAACTAATTACTCTGTCACATCTTGTGTAATGAGCATGTTTGGTGCTGCCCACTGTTGTCATAATAATGGGTATCACCAAATAGGGAGGAAAAACCACACACAAAATGACTGTAGATCACACTACAGGTAGTCCTAGATTTTACCTCACTTCCAAAACATCTAGTAATACAAGAGCCAGTGCTGAAAGAATTTTTGGAAATAAAATAGTCACGGATTTCATGAGTTATTTGTATTGTTCACATTCTTCAGATTTTCTTCCAATAATCTGTCTTTAATCAGTTTGGAAATTGGAGTGCTGTACTTTCTTTTGCTGCTGCTTCTCTAACACTTTCTCAGCTGATAGTACTTTTCTAAGTTATTTTGCCCATTTTTCCATTTAATCCACAGATATAAATTGTGCTCGCACACACACAGAGGAAAATTCTACTCTTGCTTGATATGAACAGACCATATGTCTGTGAAGGCAAAACTTAACATGAGAGAGAAATATGTAAAAAGCAGTTTCATAAACAGAATTTTGCTTTGCTTCCAAGTATCTTAGCCATGTATTTCAGACCCTCTCTTCTTGCAGCTTCAAGCCAGATATGCCAACCATGTCAGTCAAACCTTAGCCTGAGGTTTCAATGCATTCCAGTTACAACACTCAGCTCTTTGGATTCCAGAATTCTAAACAGATCAAATCTCCCCACAGTGTTCATACAGCACCAACAATTATATATATTGTCTCAGTGGAGTGTGTCAGCCGCATTCAGGCAATCCCGGTCCTGACACTAACCAAAGCTTGAGGTGTGCCAATTGCAGAAAGCTGATAAAGTCTCCATTATTGGAAACTAGATACCAGAACACACACACTCACATATGAAACATGCTGTCTCCTCCACTGCACTTTCTCCTCAGCTATCCTGGCCTGAAATGACAACCATTAAATTTTGAATTTAATTGCTCAGTCAGGTAAGTTATACTTTGGCGAAGGATGCATAATAAATAACATGAACAGTAACCAAATACTAATAAAATATTAAATAAGAAGCATTTGTGATATGTAAGAAAATTGGTGTGATTATATCTTGTATCATGGTGGTGTAATGCCCCAGAGAGGTTCAGTTAATCATGTGTCACCTAAAGCAGCATGACTATTACTTCTACAAAGCAAGCTGAAACTGCAAACTTAACAGTAGCTTTAACTCAATACCCATGTTTACTTAAGACCTCAACTCATGACATTTGAGCACAGAAGCTCTACCCAGATTTAATTATTTTAAAACAAACACCTCACAAAACCTATCTTTTTTAATTTACTTCGTAACATTTGCTGAAATTACTTTTGCAGACCTTGCTTAGAGAACCATAAATATGATTCAGTAACTTTTATGGCCAACTCCTTTCTAGGCAGCAAAGAGAAAACTTTTTACTAACACACCAAAATACTACAAAATATTCAAAGATCACCTTTAATTTACCAGCATTTTCTGATAGCTACAATGACTGATATTCCAGTAGATGGCTTCTTCTCTGTAATCAGAATGGGAAATAAACCATGTACCTTGGCAAAGCAGACTTCCATTTCGATCAAGGTAAACAGTGATAGGACAGGGCTATTCAAAGCATTTCTGTTCCCCTTTCTCACTGTGATTACTGTTTAATAATGGCAGATACGACAAATTGAGTAATAGTCATTTTGTCCTTTGGCATATCTGGCTATCCTTGGCTTAAGCTTAGTCAATCCTGTGCACAGAACCGAAGTCAAACGTCACGGGCCTGACAAAACTAAGTGATGAATAAGGACAATACAAACTAAAGAAAAAAACCTGTGTGATCCATCTCTGCGCTGTAAACAGGTCTGTGGATGTGAAAAAATTCAGGGTATTTGTAGAACAATAAATTCAGTGGATGTCAGAATATCTAGGGACTCAGGGGCTATTCATCTTGTGCCTGAGAGATATGGAGAACAATCCCTTACTAACAGTCATGCTTTCTTTTCCTCCTTCCTCTTCATCTTATGCCATTTCACTGTAAGGTATTGAATGCCTCAAATCTTGCATCCAGGGTGGACTCCTGAGGACAAAATGCTTTCATTGTGAGCTAACTCATTTATTATGGATATGTCGGGGTATTAACACATACCTGCATGTGCACATAGGATTTTTTCCTGTCTAAATTGCCACTCTCCCTAGCAACATAGAAGATTTCAAGACGCTGTTAGAGAGCTTCAATAAAAACTTCTGTTTGCTGTAGAAACTCCATCCACACACAATATAGAGTAGAAAAGGAAGTATGCTATTACCAGGACAATTGAGTATAAGGAAACATTAACAGATGGTTATAATATCCAAGCTGAATATTGTTTAGACATTTAGACATGTCTGATTTCAACCTAGAAAACACTTTATACCTTGTATGCAAAGTAAACTTTTGATGCACACCAGAAGACTGAGGCACTCAATTATTAACAAAAAAAGTGATTAGGTTCCAAGGCTTTAAAGCACAATTCTATGAAGTGCAAAACCCAGAAATTCAGCAGCATCTCTCACTACACCTCAAATACTCTCCTGCTACTATTATGAGTTAAACAACTACAAAAATAGATAACTTGGACATATGTTAAAAGGCTCTTTTAGATAATTTTGAAAGAAATAACCAAACATATCCTTACCACAAACTTGTGATAGTAGAATAGTCCTTAATTGAAATGGAAATACATATGACCTACAAAAAGAACTACTTTTTAATCAAACATTTTAATTTCCAAGGGGAAAATCCAGAAGTACCATTAAAGGGAATGCTTTGAACACTGACACAGGGTGGTTATTTTCAGACAATTATCTTCAGCAGACCCTTGCATCTCTGTGCGATTAAGTTACTACAGCACCTCATGATTCCACCAGCTTACAGAGCTCTAACATAAACCATTACATTAACTAGCACACAAAAAATAGCTCGTTCATTCTGAAGATGCTCTTCCATGCACGTCCCTCCATGCTCTTATACATCCATACATCAAAAACTGTAAATATTTACTATGTAGTCTCAGTTGTTAAATTTTTATTTAGTTTCAAACTCTTTTTCTACCCAGTGAACAGTGGAGAAACTAATCAAAGGATAAGACAGAAAGAAATAAACAGGATTTGAGTTTGGTTGGTTTTATGTTTTCCCATTTTCAAAAAAACCAAAAATATGAGATAAAAATTGTCACTGCAGCAAGAGTTCCTAAAATTGATGCAATGTGAAATTAGGCTCACAGCAGTTAGCTGAACTATTTTTTTAGTGCGTGCAGCCTGAGGAAAGTGAAAATAAGGAATGGAATATTATACCTATAGAAATTTTCATGCCCTCTCTAAAAACTAACAAATTAGGACTGTATTCCAATATTTGCATGTGAGAAAGACTGTTACTGAGATGTCAGACAAGAGTATCTAGACAACACATGCCATACTTCGTACACAAACTTTTCTAGGTAAAAGTTGGGAAAGACACCATTTTAATAGCCCAGTTTATAACAAGGGCTACCTTGACAGGTCAATACAAATAATTTTATATTTAAACTAAATTACATGAAAGTAATTACTAAAATTTCTTCTAAAATTAAAAAAAAAAATCTATCACACTTAAAAATGAAAATTTTTATATTGAATTCACATCATTCTTAATGTGTTGTCTCTTTTAACTTAGCTGTCTTTTTGATCAGTAAGACTAAAGTAGGAAAAACCCCCAAACCAACCCAAACCTTCCCACTAGGCCATTAATGAATAGATTTGACAATAAAATGAGGTCAAGTCAAAATGCTTTTCACTGACAAACCAGAGGGTAGCATCCCTTTTCATAGATTATTAGCCAAACCAGTTGCAGGAAGACACTTAAAGAAAAAGACATTCCATAAAAAAAGGAGTGTAACCACTGTATTCAAGATGATGTTTTCATTTATAAGTTTGTTTCGTATATCAAGTCAGAGTACACATAAAAAGAGATGCGCAATTTTCATTTTTCAAGAAAATCTTATTTCCCAAACCATCATTTTCTATGTTTCCCCTCTCCAGTCTTTCTGGCCATCTCTTTTATGGTTTCTCACCCTCTCTGCAAAGGATGAAAGGATTTTGCTCTCCTCCAAAAGGAGTTTCGAGGGTAGTCACTTGATTTCTTTCATTTAAAGTTCTCCAGTTCATTCATAAAAAGCCATGAAGCTTCTATTCGAGAGATATTAATATATTTTTCAAACAGATATCTGAAAGCTTCCTACATAAACAATATATTTATTTATGAGATAGTATAGTAAAAATAAAGTCAGAAGTTGAAACTGTCCCATAGCTGGCAGCAAAAGTTTGGAACAGAAGTTTAAATTACTTAAAGCAAAAATAAATTACTAGAATCATAGAACAATTTAGGATTGAAAAGACCTTGAGATCATCACCTCCAACCATTCTTTATTCACATGCTTATCTGAAAATACCTTTTAATGTCCTTTAAATTCACTCATGCAGGAGCCTGTGTATAAAAATTAAGCATATTAGCTAGGAAAAAAAGCCTGAAATCTTGCTTCTTAACTCCATACACTATTTTCTCCCTGGGAGGTGGGAAAGTCTCTTAACTCATTTCAAAGTTGTCCCTGCCAGCAAAGCATACACTTACTTTGATCCAACCAGCAAGAGCAATTTACTTGAAAGACACTTTTCAAAAACACATAATACTGGCTAAATACTCCACTGAAACAAAAAGTCTTCAGCGTTTACTAGGGCAAATTTGACCAATTTACAAACTGACTTCAGCAAATCCAGCAATTACATACTTCTCTAAGAACAAAGCACTAAATTAACTTCCAAAAGACAAAACAAAATATATGTGAAACAAAAAAGCTGTGTTCACACAGTGTTTCTGAACAGCAGGCAATCATTTATTGGCCATTTCCCTGTGCTGTTAATAGAAGCTTCTTGCTGAGCATAAAAATCTTGTCCAACTACAGCAAAGTGTCAGAGGATTTGAAACCATGTTTTCCCCTTGTCTTGCACTGCTGTTGTGTGTCACCTGTTGACATGACACAAAAAATGGTCAGGTTCTCCCCTTCCTCCTCAGTGTTCCACAGTCACTTATCCTCTTATCCATTTACAAGCCAAACCTTAGGATCCTTTGCCCATGTCTGGGATAAATTTGCAACCATCACTGGTTTGTTTTCTAGCCCTACCTTCTGGAACTACACAGTTTTGTACATATAGGGCTTTTCTACCTGTTCTGATTTTTCATCTGTTTTTCACGCTCATATACAACAAATGTGACAATGCTTCTTAAGAGAGGTCTGAAATCCGACTGTCTCAACAGGACAGGAAGCAGTTTGGCAGGCTAAGGTTTGAAAATACAGCTCTGTACACCACTGCTGATAGATGGGACAGGACTTGCTAAAGGAGCAGGTCTGCTGCTTTGCTAACTGACATAGAGAATGTACATGATCTGTACTAGGAAACATGCATCCTATTGTATATTCACGGACCATGAACTCTTACCAAAAGTACATAATTATTCTTGAAAACAAAGGGTATTTTTATCACAAATTAATTCAAAATGCCTGTATCTAAGAGATCAATTATTTTACCTGGTAACATTTACCTATAAGTGATCTACTTTCTATGGTGCTATAAATATACATAGGAGTATTAATGACTACATTATCAGTTAAACTACTTAACTCCGTTCAGTTTTTGGTTTTGGTGTTTTCTTGAAATAGTAGCTCATAACCTGGAGTACCACCTACCTAGAATTATTTCCCCTTACCTAAGAAGGTTCAATGCATATCCTTCAGCACATACTGAAAACAAACATATAAACATTTCTTTTACTGGCATATCAGACTGCTCACATTTATGAAATTATTCTTTTGACTCACTGTCATTCACATTACATATTTTCCCTTTGTAAAATAAGCTGCTTGCTGCTATAAAAATGTGCTTGCTATGAATCAATAAAATATAAATCTTTTTTATACAAATCAAAGACCCATCATATGTCAATGACTGAAAAGAGCACTGTGTAGCAGTTATGTTTTCAACCCACCCATGAAGATCACACACAGCTTATATTCTGCAACCTCCTATGGTGACCAATTCAAACATATTTGTTGTAAACTTCTGCTTTTTAAGAGTCAGGAAGGGCTTTGCACTCGCCTTTTATCTAAATTTTTTATTCCATACATAGAGAGGAGTTTTGCCTTCACCATTTTCCTCCTGCCTATATTTCAATCCATTGTGCCAGTGAGGAGCACATTGATTCATTTTTCCTCAAAAGCTCCAAGTCTTTTCTCTGCAACTAAGAGCAGCTGGTTTTGCCCAGGTGTCAAGAGTCAGATCTTGATTTCACAGGACAAGTTGTGCTTGTGAAATATGTACCAGTGATGTGCTCCATCCACAGAGTCAGGATGGTGTGCAAAGTGCAGACAAGGAACTTAATGAAGCTAAATATACAAATTGGCATGAATGGTAACACCAGCGCTTAAATTGTCATTTTTTCCGTACATGCAGTCAGACTTGTAACTACTGCCTCATCTTTTTGGTGTGCACCCCTCAGAAGAATTCAGTTCTGTATTCTCTTGAACATCTTTCAGGCAGTAGATTCAAGATCCACACTAGGAACTTAGATAGTTTTATATTTGGCTTGCAGCTTCCTTTTCCACATTCTTTTGAAAAACAGGTTGCATATCTATATGCTTATTCACATACACATATAATTCATGAATGCCAGTCAGAGAAAGCAGAGAAAAGGATCAAAATGTGATTCTACCCACAAAAAAAAAGCAACCTGTTATCCAGAGGTTTCTGATTAGGAGAGATCTCAAGCTCTAAAAATTCTTTATTATCATGTGCCATTCTAAGCAGCAGTTCAGTGATTTCCATCTCCTAGCTAAGGAGATATATGTTTCCTTAGCCAGAAAATGCTGCCAACAAGAGCACAATTAGAAAGATGATGGTAACTATACATTTTTTTCCTTTCTGGAAATGATTACTTACAGGACACTAAAAAATAAAGAACTTTTATTTTATTGCTTGCCCATTCAGGATGAAAGATGGTTAAAATGGAAGACCAAAAACTACAGCTCTTAAGAAGACATCTTTAATGCACTAAAGAAAAACATCAGGAAGTAAGAGTGACACTTAGCAACATGAACATCATTTCATATCTGAAGAACCCTTTAGATTAGAACTTGTTCTGAAGTATATGGAAACTGAATAGGTTGAGAATAGACAACTTTGCCTTTCCTCTAAATGGCTTAAAGCCAAAAAAGTACACTAAACTATTGTAACTTGTATCATTTTACTACCTACAACATAAGCCTCTCTGGCCTCTGTAAGAATGTCAGAAGTTTATACAGGTATCCTATTAAGTTCTCTCCAAAGCAGAAGCTCCAAAAGCTTCTTGTACTTTTTACTTGACACAAAATATAATTTTTCCTGTCAAAATGTGAGTTGCAAAATTAAATATAACTCTAAAATTGCTCTTCATACTTTGACCAACTTTACAAATTTTCATAAACATATGAACCAATTGCTATAAAGTTAACAAATACCATATAGATAGAAAAAACTTGAATCAAATTGTTCTGCATTGTATAATACTACACAAAAAATACAAATCCTGACATACCATAAATGGCAAGGTATGTGAAATACATGTATTAAATGCACATATTCACTGTTTTCCTCGCTCTTGGAGGCTCTTTTCCTATGCTGAAATTTTAGGGAGTTGTGTCTCCTTCTTCAACTGCCTTTTCTTTTATTTAACCACAGTTTACCTAGGTATGGCAGGTACCATTTCAGAACAGTCAAAAAACTGCTGCTATTAGAAACTAATCCCAAAAAGCTTTTGGGTTTATTCTTTCAGTATTAATTTTCTCTTTGAGATTTTTCATGTTCTATTTTTCTTTATTATTGCCTTTTAGAGCAATGCTATTCCACAATCCCTCCAACAAGTTTTTTCCTCCTGGTGAGTTCCTTTGCCATCCATGATCAACATGCGATGCTAGTAGCTGGAATTTCTCCTCAACCGTAGAATTGATTCTGTAATATTTTTAACATTAAATTTATTCAGCTCAGTCTTGTGAGTATCCCTTTCTCATCCTTTCAAAGGTAATTTAAGCTTTTAAATGTCTCTTAAGACTACCTACATCCTTTCAAATGTAACTTAAGACTACCAAAAACAATTTTGAATGATCAGGGAAAAAAATTACCTCTTACTTAACCATCAATTTTTTAATTCATTTGTGAGGATGCTGAAGAGCAGACCTTCCAGAAGATTTCTTTTTGAAATTCCATTACTGGGTTTTCCCTCACCTTGCTGATCTATGACCACAAATTTTACTCCTACCTATAATTTTTTTATAGGTAAACAAACTACACATTGTCTTTTTTCTATATATAGTTCAAGAAAATTTAGGTCTTGACAAAGAACCTTTACTCAAAACTTGTCTCATTGAATCTCAAAAAGTATCAACTGAATCATCCTTACACTTGTCCTCCATAACTCTTTTCCATGAACTCAGAGGTCTAAGAGGAACAATTTATTTGCATGAAGGGGATGAAGATCTCTTATACTCAATTGTTCTACATTTACTCACGTGCTGGTTTTTACTAGAGAGGAGGAAGTTAATTTTCTTCCTATGATGCTGCAATTTGGGTTCAACCAAAACAGTGCTGAAACCACAGGGATGTTTCAGTTGTTGCTGAGCAGTGCTTGCACAGCATCAAGACTTTGCTGCTGCCACTCTGCCCCACCAGCAAGGAGGCTGCAGGGGGGCAGCAGGTTTGGAAGGGGCACGAGCAGGATGGTTGTACCCCAACTGGCCAGAGGGACATCTCATGTCACATTGAATTATGCTCAGCAATAAAGTTCGAAGAAATATGCAGGAAGGGAGAAAACAGGGTTGGGGGGACAGGATGGGGGCAGGGAGAAATGGTTTTATTTTTATTTCAGTCATGAATGCTTTAGACCTGGTGTGTTACTGCTTTACATTCTCACTCCCTTTTTTATTACTGTCATTAGGGTATGGCTTGCACTGTTTAAAAGATCTCTTCCTCCTTGTAATGATCACCATTGGTCTGGTCTTAAATCACAGCAGCTTTTGGGTTCAGTGGTGTTGGGATATTCTTGGCCCTCTCACGCTTATCCTTCCAGACCTCTCCAACACAGGTGGGTAGGTCCATGTTAGCTGAAATTGCTTTAACCTTTCAGCTGTTCCTTTTGATATACATTTTTTTTTGCCATAGAAAAATCTCACTCCTGTGAGACTGCTCCTATGGAATGTAACAGGATCACTCCTATGAAATAGCTATCAAAACAACAACAACTCCTCCTCGATTTTTTCTAAGGCTAGACAGACATTTCCCTTTAGGTAAGTTTCCTAACTAGTTACATAGAGAAATAACCATTTATACAAGTGAAACCTTACTCTCTGAACTGCATCTTAACATCCACCCCACCAAAACCATATTACTGGCTTCGTATATCCCACTAAGGTAACCATCCCAGTAAGGTTGGGAGCATAGTTCTAGGATAACAGTTGTAGGACAGTTCTAACAGTCATAGTGTAACTGTTCCCAGTATTCCACTTTTTCCACAGGGTTTTTGCAAAAACAAATCACATTTTTCATTTTTTATGGGGCTGACTCAATTTTGAAGAGGCTTCCTAAATGAGCTATTTGCTTAGAAGCAAAAGATTCTAAAACTTCCATAGTAACAGAGAGAATAGTAGAGTATTTCTTAAATAATTTCTTTTTTTTTTTCTTCTGCATCTCTTGCCCTTTATTAAAGGAAATAAAAAGTAGTAATGAACCTACATATTCAGCAGAATAGAAGATTCCAAGCTTGTCAGAAGACTCAGGGGGAAAAAACCCCCATTTATTTAAAGTCGCACTAACTTTAAAAAAAATATCTAATTAAGTGTATTTTGTTCTCATTTTAACAATAAAAAAAATCCCCAATTAAGTATACTTTATCTTCATTTTAACAAACTCCTTAGCAACCAAACATTGTAAGGTTTGGTTGCTATGACAAAAATTATTATAATTAATATGATTGGAAGCAAAATAAAAACTGCTGTGCACAAGAGAAGGTATAACAGACCACAATGAGAAAAGGTCATTAGATATTGTAGCTAATAATCATTAGCTGCTCTGAAAGGTCCCCAGAGAATCTTCTTTTCAGTTTCTGTATTCTCTAACATTCCTTGAATCACAAGTGAAGCTTAAGCTGAAGTATGGACTTGACATCTCATCTACCATAAGCCAGACAAAACAGCTGTCTAGTGCAAAACTCTGGTTTTCAATCCTTCAGTATCCTTCAAAGGGCAGGAATGCAATTTCCCCATATTTAACAAATTGGCTGAAGCAGTGGGAGTTGTCTCTCTTTAAAATCTAATACGAAGAACATACTTAAAGCTGTCTTTTAAAAACAGAAACAGCTGTTAATTATAGCTTGTTCCATATCAACTTTCCCATCTTTACTGCACTGTAAGTGCTACTTTGAAACGCCTTTAAGGCTTTTCAGGTTCTTAAAAATAATTTTAGATACATAATTTTTTTAATAACCATCTTTAGATAGTCATGGTTACTATTTGAGTAGTTACTAGAAGATAATGATAATTTAAGTATCAAAGTGAAGACTATGTTTAGAAACCTACAGCAAAAATTACCTTTTCAGACCAATAAATACAATTTGGTAATATTTTGACCCAGCAGATTTAAAATAAATTTTTTTAAGTAACCAAACTGCTTTATAAAGCCCATTTAAACTGTGAGCAAAATATTAAAAGTGAGCACTCAGATAAATAGTGAATGACACTGAATCATGAAAGGGATCTCTGTAACACAGCACATATAATAGGTGACTTTTTTCCCAAAGCTAATGCAGAATGCTCAGTTTTTAATACATAAATCCATAAAAATTCCTTCTTATTTCACAGCCCCAAGAATAGATCCCTGCTTGTTCAGAAAACAAGGGTAAAAAATGCTGAAATCAAGACAGTACATTCACAGGATTACTCTCAGATCCCCAAGTATTGCAGCAATTTGTAATTTCCAGCTTTTGATCATAAAAACCACTGGGGATTTACAGCTATATAAACATAAGTAAGCGTTTTAAATGAGCTAATAAATTACAAACACAAAAACTTCATGGATGAAAAAAGGTATTCTTTTTCTGAAATTTGGATAGTTTTGGCAACATTTCAATAAGCAGCTGACACTTTCAGCACTTTCCTATTAGCAAGGCTGGCTTCCTTCTTAATCTCAATTGCTCCTGCCTGCCCAGTGTTGCCTCTGAACAGCACCAAAGCTCATCCTTCCACGAGGGAAAGAAACTCTGCTGACTTTTATTGAAGGGTTAGGTCTTTCTGCCAGGCTCAGTGGTTAAGGCAGTGGGTTGGTCCAATGAGTTCTAAAGCACACAGAGTGGAGGGAGTGGCCCTGCACAGCCTCAAACAGGAAGAGAAAAATTAGGTACAATTAATTTGAATTGTAACAGCTTTTCTGGGCAGTAACAAAACTGAAATCACAGAAGAAGCAGCCTCATACTTTCCTGTGGCCAGGTAGTGCTTCCCTTACTAAACCCTGGGAAGGTGTGCGGGGCTGACCCATGCTGGGAATAGTGGGGAGGGAAATACGTTCCTAATCTCATGTGAAAGTGCAGCCAGACTTAACAGCCTCATTTTACAATCATGCCCCAAGGATGCTCCCACCTCTTCAGTAAGTAAAGCTCCCAGTTTTAACTGCAATTGCTCAAATTTTCAAATGCCAGTCTTCTGACAGTTTTAATCTCTCTGTACTACTAGCTTGTAAAACCTGCCCACCAGGTTTCCTGCTCTTTAGACTGGGAAAGTGGGTGAATGAAGTCTTCCAATGGAAAAAATAGTCAGTTCTCTGAAGGTGCTGTAATTCAGGCAAAAAGCTGATCAGAAAAATCACTGGATGTTTCCTACCATTTTTATCCAGTATCATATCATAAACCCACTGTTAAAAGTTATGGGGAGACAATAACAAAGTAATATAAAACTGAAACACTTCAGAGAAAGCAAACAAATCCCCCAGTGCAGTAGAAAAACAAAAACTACATGGAAACCACAGGGTTCTCAAACTTCACTTCTGAGAGCTAACATGTGCATCCTAATTAACTGCACTTCAACTTAATGAGATAGCAATAAACATCAGAAGTATTTGTCCTTTCAATTTCCTGTCACCATCAGGCCCTTCCAAATGTTTCTTATTAAAAAAGAACTTATACTTCCAAATGACCAATGGCCTTAGACATACTTCAAAAACAAAACAAAAATATTTCCCTAGTTCTTTTCTGGGATAGATATGACAAGAGAAAAATAAAAAGGACAAGTAAATATTCAAAATTGTAGAGGGTTTAATTTAACTGCTGCAAGGTACAGAAAAAAAGTGACCTTTTGATCAGTATGACTAAGGAGAACTCATATTGCTCAATACACTTGAAGGAAGAAAGGTTTCCCCTTCTTACAAAAAATAATTAGGGGTTCAAGATGCTGGATGTCCCTGAAAATCACATGGAAAACCAGTGTTCTGAACAGTAAGTTAAGTATTTTAAGATTTTATAACATCAGCAGAACTCAGTGTTTCTCTATTTAGATGGACAAAAAAAAAAAAACCACTTCAAATCCTGACTGACATTCTGTCTTGCAAATATCTATATTCTGCTCTAAAGAGATGACAAGGAGTTGCTCTGATGTTTTTTTCAGAACAGTTATTTAACATTTTCCAGCTCTGCAAAGGCATGAGAACATTAAAAGTCTTTTGTTGGAAGCAGAGTGTTTGAAAGTTCATTGGCAGAGTAGTTACATCCACTTTTCAAGAACACATGATAATTCTCTCTTTGGTTTCCCCATATCGAGGAGGGGGAAGAGCACAGAAAGAAGGAGCAGCACACACAATATGTTTTTACTTCCATCTGCCATCTGTTAACAGTTTCAGCTACTTGGATAAATATGTATTTGTACTCATCGGGAGAGATTGCAGTCTTGTCTACATGCAGTTACTCAGTACAGCTGTTCATGAACAAGTCCAAGGTAAGGGCACTCTGGCAGAACCAGTAGCTAAGAGTGAACAGAAATATTATATTTTGAAGCAAGAATAGCTAAATTCAGATATATTCAATAACAGGTGCTTATGAATATCTAAATATAAAGCAATCCCCACAATTCATCACAATAGGCTCTACTTACTTGAACACCATAATCTACACAATGCAGAATCTGCCAGCATGGCCTTGTCCTTCAGTAATCAGAGGGAGACAAATTTCATGTTGAGCAAATGTAGTTACATGGACAAATGCAGAAACCTTTTACTACTATGTTTCCTGTTATTTAGGAAGTTGAATTAAACCACACATCTATTAAAAGGTTCTTTTAACTTGAGAAATTTAGTAGGTGCTTTTCCACTGCAGTTCAGTTGCCTTTTTGGTACCCTAAATGTAAAACCTTTGCAGTTTTGATGAACTCAGCTTGGCACCACAGTCATCTCAGATCCTTCCCACCTTGGCCCCTTGAGTAAGTGAAAATAACCTGAACTAAGATGACAATTGTAGCTACACATGGGAAGTAATCATCTTTTATTTCTGATGGAAGTGATTTAAAGATAAAAGAGGGCAATTGCAGCCTTGTGAGAATTTTTCAATTGTCCCCTGAAATTGCCTGGTTTTCAGCTTTCCCCTGAAATAGAACTGTCCTGCAAGGACAACAAAATCTACATGACACAGGGCACTGCTAAGGCAGACTTGTCACAAGCAGAAGCAAGTCAATCTGGGCCCAACTCCCAGTCAGCTGCTTCTGAAGCAGCCCAGAAATGCCTTACCCCGACCAGGAGGTTGTTTCCAACATGCACATGTTCAAAAGCCACAGGGGAATATGAGGCTACAGGTTGGTTTACAGCATATACCTGCTAAGTGTGATAAATTTGCCTCCAATGTTCATAACTGGGGAACTTGCTACTAGCAGTAGATTAATACAAACAATACAATATATAATTGAACTAATTTTTTTTAGTCCTTTTATTAGAAGTAACCACTGAAGACACCAACAACATTAGCCTCTGCACTGCTAGCTGACATTTGATACAGCAGTACTGGCTTTGTTCCTCAGCTCCAGACCCATAGAGAAGCGAAATATACAAAACAGTCATTATGCTATTTTCAAGTAGGATATCTCATCAACTCCCAATGCTTACTGTATGAAATGCATGCGAAGCTAACACACTGTCCATCACAAATTCTCCTCATGCAGACTGCCTTTGCAAAATGAATAATTGCTTTATTCTCCAGCTGCTCACTGCATCTCTATTTGTGTCCTTGGAAGGACTAAGATGGGCCCAGCGTGGACTGTCTCCATCTCCACTGTGATGCCAGACAAACTGAACCTGCTAATTGTGTTACAAATTTGAATGGGAGAGGCTCAAGTCATTTACCATCAGTTACTACAATCCTCAGAAATCCCTGGGGATTTCTTGAACTTGTAGTTCCACCTCACAGCATTAGTTGTGTGTCAGCAATCACACTGTGCTGCATTCTGGCTGTGTTTTAGTGCTGATTTGGGCTTCTGTACACCTAAGTTGTCCACTTTGGTTTCACTGGAAATGAAGCAGTAGACCATTTGTTAACACACCCCATGCAAGTCATCTTTAACTATAGTTAAAGATGCTCAGTTAACTGACCTCAGTCTCTTTTCTGTACAACACTGACAACGTAGAGCTGCCACAGTGACTCATAGATACTGAATGTGTGTTACCAAAAACTCTAAACAGGCTGATTTTAGTGACAGATACAAGTCTGCAAGACACGACGAAGATTAGTGGCGCACAAAATATCTGTATCAGTTATCAAGGACCAGTTCTTAAAAACTGTTTACATTCCACTTCAGGAAATGCATGTCTGAGATGCTGCTGCTAATCAGAAGAGACGGAGCAATTCATGCTCAAACTGAGCTGCTACTTGTTTTCAGGACCAATGTTTCCCTTGGCCTGCACCATGCCTTAGCATGCAGGCTCAGCATCAATCATCCTTAGAAAAGGCAGCTTACAGCCAGTACAATACCAACAACTCATTTACAGGAAAGGAAACAACCATGAAGAAGCAAATTATTCCTTTGAGAAAAATAGCAAAGATTCATTTATAAAATTAAAATATTGAATGCTGTAATATGGGTGATGAATTTTCAAATTAGGTAGAAGGTGATGATGGAAGACAAGGTAGAAAAAAAGCTGCCAGAGATTTGAATATTAGGTAATTTGGTGCTTTATGCTGCCTAAATGAAGCTACCAATGAACTCAGTGGAAATGAAGGGATAACACGGCAACACACAATCAGGGGATGGAGCATAGAGGGGTATTTTTCATTTTAATTGGCTTGGGAAAGAAAACCTGAAGTAGAAACTAAAACACCATATTTAAAGTTGCCTTTAATTACTGCTATCTGCCAAGGTAATAAGAGCAAGAGGAAACACTATTCCCACCTTTATGCGGGAACTTGCCTCCAATGGCAGACAGCCAATGCATCTTAATAGTAAGAAAATCAAAGCTTAGGTACATTAGCTACCAGAAGAAACAACAATAAGCAGAAACATTAAAGCCCACTAATAACCACATCTGGATTCACCAGTGAAACCCACAGATTCAGCTAGGGTGTGTGAAAATTCTCCCTGGAGAATTTCAGAAGAATATCAATCCCTTCCTGAAAAAATTTATACCATAGTATATGCATCTAGAATACAGCCTTATTTAGCAATCTTTTATATATTGTATACAACAACAACAAAAAAAACCCACAAAAAACACCAAAAACAAAATCAAACAAACAAACCCTCTAGAAAATACTCTTTCCTGAATTCTTAGCATATTGCTGCAGGTAATCTTTAACCGTTTTGCAACCAAATTTTATCCCAATTCTCTACATAGCCAATTTAACTTTGTAATTGCATTAGAGCAGAAATACAGAAACTTCTATGGCTCTAAATGTTGAAGTTCAATTATATATTAAATATCCCCATGCTGGAACTAGAGGAGGACATACCTGTAAAAACTTCAACATTAAATAACATGGGTATGAATTGCTTATCAACACAAATTCATAACATTTACATGGAATTGAAGAATTTAGAAAAGCAATTAAGACCTGTAATAAGGCTCCTTTGTACACCATGAAAAATTACTACATTTACAATTGCAGTAAATGACCTGATAAAAATGAAGCAGTCAAATGAAACCACATTTTAGTGTAAGCACAATAATTTTCTTTATTAAACAAATCTGATTTGAAATTAAATGAATGATACCAATGGAAAATCAGAGGTCCAGTTCCTGCGATTGACAAATTTTCCTGGATCATTTTTCAGATGGTCACAGTTAGCTTCCTCTAGAACTTTCAGAGAAGTGATGGGAAAAAAATTTTGTGTTTGAGCTTCTACACAAACCAGTTCCATTTGCAGCTGCATACCTCCCCTGTGTAATCTTTGGAGGCATAAAGTATCTAGCCCTGTTCTCACTCTGGAATTAATTGACTTGACCAAACAATACTGCAATTACTATAGTTCACACAGTTGATATGGTTTGAAATTGATCCAGTTTCACACTTTTACAAAAGCTGAACTTGATTTTTTTTCTTTTATTTTCAAAATAAATTAATTCCTTTGGATTTTGCTTTGTTTTGCAAATAAACACACTAAACCTGTTGATTACACTTAGGGAAACAGATTCGATTCTCACTTTGACGTGTATTTTCTGAAAGCAAATATTTAATCATTAGTATTTTTTGTCAAAAATAAACTCTCCATAGAAATACCCCTGGTATTCATTTCTTGCCACCATTGGCTCTCCAGAGACAATTTAACTGGCCATTAAATGATGCCTCCAGAAAGATCTTTTGCCTTGTACTGATATCCCAGTTCCAGGAAGTTGCAGCTCAAGTGACAATTTTCCATTGTCCTCCCCACCTTTACCCTCTGCTGCTGACTGTTCCAGCAGCTTGTGCTCTGCATTTGGAGCCTTCCCTGCAATTTACTCCTTTGTAATCATCTGCAGTTTCTGGGGAAAACAAAAACAAAAACAAACTCTACAGGTATTTTGCATTTGCCATGGGTTCAGAGACTTCCTTTCCCAAACACAAAGGCTACAAACCTACCTAAAGTAAAGCCAAATCTTCAAACAGCACTGGAGCAAGCTTTTGTCCCAGTCAGCCCTGAGAAAACAACCTCCCTGATCTTAAATGGAAATACAGCCTTTTGTTTCCCAAAAATCAATAAGGACTGGTTTGCTGAGTGCAGCATCAAGTTAGAAGTCCCAGGTAGGTTTGACACAGCCCAGGTTGAGCAAACAGAGGTGTCAGCATCAAAAGCAGCACTGTGCTGACCCATAAGCCAAAAGTGTAGGAGCCTCCTGATCCCCAAAGCATGGCCCTGCATCCCCTCCTGTCCTGGCTATGCAACCCTGCCCACTACACCCAGCAGGGAAGCATCACACTCTTCAGCAAACTTAGGCTACTTACCAGCCCAGAACGCAAAGGCTTTTTTTTTTTTTTTCTTTTTTCTGTGTGGTATAGTCAGGCTTTGCTTTGCAAAGCTTGAAAATTTTTATTATGTATTTTATTGAAATTTTTTTACATATACAGCATGAACCTGCTTAGAAAGGAAGTTAAACTGCATCAAGATGGGCAAGATGGGCAAGATGGGCTGCATTTGCAAAATAACACAATTAACTTATTTTTTCATGTGCTATGCTTTGTTCCCAATCATGGCCTAAACTAAAGTAATCTTCCCTCAAACTTACAGAAAAGATTGTTGAAAAAAGTACAAGAATTTGGAATACATTAGTTAGCAAGGTGCTTTCTGCCAGAGTTTTGGTTGAAGGTCTTTCACAGCAGGGAAACAGCTCTTGAATCTCAGCCATACACAGGACTTGCAGAACCAGTTTTACTTGACAGTAGACTTGCTGGACTATTCTGGATTTTTAAATGGAGAAACTAGTTTTCCCAATTTAATTAACAATCTAACTAAGATGGAGAAAAAAATTACTTTCCTTTGTTGCGATTTTACTTCTGAGTAAAATTTTAACCCTCTACATGATTACTAAGAATATCTGTAAAAGAAACTAAGTTTATTGTCTCTGCTACTGGCTCTGTCACTTCTTTTTCAGAATAAGACACAACACTTGCTCAAAATAGAACTCTCTTTTAACTTCAGAAGTGAAGACTCCTGAATTTCAGCAGATTTCACCATTGTAGATCTGACCACAGCCAACAAGGCTCTGAAGCAGCCACACTTTTCAGTACTATCTTATCACACACAATGCCCTTGACAAGGGGAGGGAGAGGGCAGAATAAAAATTTTAATTTTTTTTTTTTTAAAGGGGCGGGGTTGGGGGTTGGGATGTGCATTCCATACTCTTAAAATTTTGGAAGGGACAAAAAAAGGGGCTGGCAGGGGAAACAGTTTCTTTAATTTGGAGTGCAGTTCTCTATTCAAATGTGTTGAACCTAACCAATGGTTCTGTAAAGCTACAGCCAAAGAAAGCTTGTGTCTGATTTAACTGCTTTGTTGTGACAAAATACCCACTTAACACATTTTTCTGTTTCAATGCGTTATGCCACATTTATCTAGCATATGTAAACAAATAATACATTAAAATGCATGCCATGTTCCATTTCAGTAGGATTTCTGAAACAAGACAAAACTGAAACTACTTGCATAGCATTTTAAAAAACATTGGTTATGCTACACATTATACTTTGGACAAATAGTAGTAAATCAACACCCAGAACTGTAATTCAGATTGAATCCAATGCTACCAAGATAAGTACATGTGATGTTCCAGCTCTTTTTGGAAAACCAGACAGCTGCTGCTAATTTCCATTTTACTGTTCAAATACATGCTGTTAAGACCTCATAATGAAGTGCAGGGACAAAGATAAAGCTGTACTTTAAGGCTCATTTATCCTTATAATAACAAAAGTAAAAAACATAAGCACATGCAAACATATGCTTGATCATATACACACAAATCCCATCACATGTATCATTTTTAGTTAAAAGGGAAATGTGCCAACCAAACAAATTTCAGCTTTGTTCTGATTTCTCTGTTAAGTCACACAACTTATCTTCTGGCCACAGAAACCTTGGTTTAGCAACCTAGGAATGCATTGAAAGCTCCTTGATATTTTTAACTGTATCAAAAAAGCATAACTGCATTTTGAAAACTTGTCACAGCTTTCACTACATTACAAATAGTTCAATAATGCAGCTCATATAGGGATCAATGTGAAGGGCTCATCTCTCTCCCACGAAAAAAAGCCCAGTTTGTTATTCTGCATTGAAGTTTTACATTAAAAAACATTAGAAATATAGTAACAAGAACTTGTCATCCCCTTGGCTAACCTTTATGGAAAAAGGGAAGGGTTTGGTTAAGGGTGTTTTGTTTTTTTTTTTTGCTGCTTGCCTGCAGCTGTGGGTATAGCAGGAGAGGGAAGCAGGGAACAGAATTAGAGAAATACCAATGTTCTATTCATCAAAGTTAAACATGGCAATTCAGGTGTACCAGTGGTTGATTTTCTTTTAGCCACTAAACCTCTGAAGGAGAGAACCAGTTGCCAGTGCAGACACACAACAAAGCGATTATATTGGATATAAAAAGTAACAAAAAAAAAAAGAAAGGTGGAGTGAAAACAGATGATGCAGGTTGTAACTGCTTCTTAATGAAATTACTGGAGATTCAAAAGTTTACAGCAACCCCTTAGGCATGATGGACAAGAAAAGAGTGGAAAACAGGAGATCAACTCATATGAGAGAGTGTGGACTTCAGTATGTACATCTTTAAATTCTCACAAATATAGAAGAAAAAAAATCTGACTAAACAAAGGTTATCTTTCTCCATTCCTGCCTAGAAGTCCACAAAGACAGAAGACTTTCATTTTTGAACTGTTTGGGTGTTGGGTTTGTTTTTGTTTCTTGAGGGCTCTTTTCATTTTCAGATGAAATCTGCTAGTCAAGTGAACCAGCCAACTGCAATACCTGAAGCTAATCTGGTCCAACCAAATCAACTAATGATCAAACCCACCAAAGTTACACGACATGAGCATAATGCTCGTGCAAAGAGCAGACACATACACTAGATAAAAAGTGTTTTACTGCTGAAGTTTGACAACTGGAAGATGCAATATCATCACTCCTTCCATTCTCCTTGTTTTCTATGGCTTGCAAGGTGCTCTGGTAATGCCCTAAACATGCCCTAATCCCTAAGATCCTTTAGGTATCTGCTGGTGCATCTGGCACAACTGCTGTATCTTCTCCCATCCACAAAAATGAGTGGCAGGATGATAGCCCCAGAAATCCATATCTCCACCGAGTTACAAAATTCTCTTGTTCTGTCTGGTGCCTTAAGGCCACCACTTGTTGAGTGCTACCACTAATATTTGATTTCTCTTTCAGTAATTCAACAATGCACTAGTAAGACTGGAATTACAGGACTTGTGTAATTTAATTTTTAAAAGCTTATCATAGTCATTCACATTGAGCAAATATGCTTTCCTTGCTTGTAAGTAATTTCATTCCATAAATAGCAGCAAACTGCTACTACCACTTCCAGGTGAGAGTTATTTGGCTCCAACAGACACCACCTACTGAATAATGAGAGATACATTCACTGCCTGGAGAATGTAGCAAAGAGAGCAAAACTGACAATTACAGAAAAAAAAGTAACCCAAGCAAAAAAGCTGGCTCTAGACTAAAAGTTTACATTATGAAATTTCTAGAGGTAAGTCACACACAAGCACTAAACAGGTACACACAACCACCCCAAGTAAATATGATGTGCACACCACCGCAGGTCAGTAAAGTAATACTGCAACAACCTCATTAATTCCTCTGCTCTGCATTAGCAGGGGTGCCCACAAAATCTGTACCTTCCATGAGCATGGAAAACATGTCTTTGCTCTGTCTTGCAGTTGTCCAGCACTAACACAACTGTTGGGCTTTCATTTGCTGTTGCTTGTCTGTGACATAAGGACAGATGCAGTAAACCTGGCAAACGCATCAAAAAAAGCACAAAGGTTTCCAGCTACAGGACCCACTCCAGCAAATTAATAGGACATGAAAAAGTCTCATGGATGACATACAAAAGGCTCCAGAAGACAGAGGGCACCAAAAACCAAGCCAAAAAAACCTCCAAAAAATACCAGGAAAAAAACAGCTCAGGGTGCACTTTCAGCTAGTCAAGAGACTTCTCTGAAGGAGTCCACTCCAAAAAGTTTTATTCCAATTCTTAAGATCTTATGGGAGTTGCATAAAGACATTTAAAGAAAAGAGCAAAAGAGCTCCATACATGACTAGGAAGAAGGGGAAGAACGCTCTAAGATGAAAATAATATGTCTGTAAAGACACCAATGCAATCATTCCTGGCCTGGAGCCAGAAGAACTGTCTGACTGTGCCATTGCTCTGTCTCCCACAGGGCAATCGCCTGTTTGCAAACTTCCCATCACTATCTTAGGGCCAGAAAATTGCTCTACTTCAGGTGGTGTTTCAGAACTTCCAGAACAGGGGTATAATTAACTTCACTCTGTAAGAGGGGCAAGGAGGGTGAGGGTGACTTTAAAATGCTTTGTAATGTCTCCTGGACAAAGCAGAAAATTCAATACCAGTTTGTTTGAATACCTGGACCTTGTACATTTGATCAGAATGTGATTCTAGCACAAATAAATTTATACACTCTCCCCCATCTTTGAATTTTGATTATTTTCTCCTTCAGAGCAACTATCTCAGTTATTTTTCCAATGTCACCTCAAACAAAGTCTAAACTTCAGAAAAGAAGCACATGCAGGGTAGAGAGAATTAAAAAGGTATGAGGTACTTATTTCTCTCTGAGGAGATCATATCACCAGTCAACATGGGATTCCTATGACATACTAGTCTGGATGAAGAATACCTTTTGACTTTACTCCAAGCCTCAGGCTTGTTCACCATTTAGCATTAGAAAAAGAAAAAATATTTTAAATAAAACTATTAAAACAACCAATACATTATAGTATGGTGTGCACATACTCAAAAAACTCTTGAGTATTTCATCTTGCCCTAAATAACAAAAGTCAGAAAAGGACAAAAGAAAGTTAAGTAGCTGCATAATTCTCAGTATTATTTTTTTCCCAGCTGTACTGGTTTTGGCCTGGATAGAGCTCATCTTTTCATAGTAGCTCATTTTTTTCATAACATGGCACTGTTTTGGATTTGCTCTGGAAACAGCACTGATAACACAGGGATGTTTTAGTTACTGCTGAGCAGTGGTTGCACAGAGCCAAGGCCTTTTCTGCTTCTCACACCACCCCTCCAGTGAGCAGGTTGGGAGGGGGCACAGCCAGAACATCTGACTCCCCACAAACACACAAGTGACCACAGGGGTACCCCACACCATATGGCATCATACTCAGCATATCCAGATGGGAGAAGAAGGAAAAAGAGGGGACAGTGAGACTGATACCATTTGTATTCTCAAATCCTGTTACAGGAGGTGAAACCCTGCTTTCCTGAAGGTGGCTGGACACCTGCCTGCCCATGGGAAATGGTGAATTAACTCCTTCTTTTGCTTTACCTGCACTCACAGCTTTTGCTTTGCCTATTAATCTGTCTTTAGCTCAACATACATGTTTTCTTGGTTTTGCCCTTCTAGCTCTCTTCCCCATCCCACTAGGAAGGTGGAAGGAAGTGATGATGGGAGTGTGTGGGGCTTCGCTGCCAGCTGGGGTCAAACCACAGCACCAAAGAGTCCTTGGGGCTTGGTCAGGGAAAATACAGGCTACTGGCAGCATACAATGCTTCACAGCAAAAAGTGCCTAAAAATATATCTTATTAGCGTTGAATTGATGAGTTCAGACTATTGAACTGAAAACCCTGATTCTTCAAGGCCCATGAATTTGGAGACTGACTGGTTTCCAGTTTTGAAGTACAGAGATTTTAGTGAACTTTCTGATAATGATTCAATACTGCACTATTTTTTCTTTTATTCTCTTTCACTTAGGGGTAGTCCAAAAACCCCTAGCAGAGCACAATTCATTACTCGATCTTTTCAGAACCCATATAATGAAATGGAAGTATTATCAATTTCTGCTTTCTTTTAACCATCTACTTCAGGCATATATCACTGATTTCTGCCATAATCCTCTTTCATTCATTTCACTTTTCATGTGAATAAAAGAGCCAAGTGGAAGAGTATATCATTGCCAGCTCCTTGATAGTGTGATATTCACAATTTTTCTTAGAAAGGGATAGGATCTTGCAGAAGCTGATAAAAATATGACAAAATCTGAGCTTCTTATGTAACAAGTAATTATGATTTTCAACTACAGACTGAAATCCTAAAAAAGAATAATCTGTACAAAAGGAACCATATCCAGAACTTCTTTATTTACACACAATGATTTAAGTCAATCTTGAATTTTTGGGAAAAAAAAAAAAGAATCAGGCGCTCTGAGATGGCTGATTAGCAATACTGTGTTTTCCACTTCACTGCCTGACACTGCTTGCAGCATGACAGGGAGGAGAATGCTACAGGCTTTTCATGATCTTGGTAATCAAGGTTAATACAAAATTTGCATACCACCTTGCAGATGCAAGGAATGTTTCCTGAAAGAGTGCTGAGGTAAAGTCATATATATCTCCCCAGAAATTAAGCACCAGCTAAAAATATTACATATCTATCTCAAAGTTAGTCCTCATGAGCCAGTAGTGTTCCACTTAAGATTTTTAGGTAATTATTAATGTAATTCATAAAACAGATTCATATGGCATACTGACCTCCAAATCTTTCACTGCCTTGGAAAACACCAAGCATCTACTAAATTTTCATCACTTCACCCTGAAGATAATCACTATTTCCCAGGGAACAAAGAAAAAAAGGTCAAAATCTTCATCAGCCTCGTTGGTACTACATTATTTGATGGAAAGAGAATTAAAGAGTCTTGTATGTAGAGCTATGCAATTCCTTACAACACTTCAGTACTTCAACTATAATATTTCTACTCTCCTTTAAGTGCAGATCATACATACGGCAAAGGAAACCCAGAGCACAGTAGAACAAAAGAAAGCTCCTTACAAATTGTAATATAACAAAGAGAAGCAATGGAAAATATTGAAAATTTTAAACAAAGGAAAAGGGAAGGAGTAAACTGCTGACGTCTCTTTTTTCAGCATACAAACTCATCAGCTTCTAAATTCTGTGAATTCAGTTTTTCTGTAGGACTAAGAATAGAGCAATAGAAGCAATTGTTCAGATTCTACAGCTCTGTGGCCTGTAAAAATCCGAAGTAATTTCTTCTACACCCCTGCTGGAATGGAGTTCTAGGTGTTTTGTGGAGGCAGAGCCATCTCTGCTTGCAATGGTGAAGTAAAGTTTGGATCACTGACTTAGACATGGCTGACACATTTTACCCGATTAACAATAATTTCTGCTATTTTAAATTGTTATAATTCTTGGATACTAATTAATCAGCTTGGGCCTTTTTTAAAGCAGCAGATCCAAGAATAAACTAAGTCTCATCAAAAAATGCTAACAAAAGTCAAACCCACCATCCTAGGAAAGTTATTATATACATCTCTTTAAGGCAATTTTAAAGTTCTTAAAGAAAGAAAGCTGGTGGGCAGGAAACAACACAATAGGTGAGAGAAAGGCCAACAGCATATATCATCATTATTTACCTGCTTCCCCACCACCACCATTTGCCTATCCCTCAGGAAGTTCCTGTGCCCATAAATGAGCTAACTCTGGAAGGAAAGAAAGCACGTTGTGGCTGGCCTGCAGAACATCCCCTGCTGAAACAATGCCACAGACCAGAACTAACAGTGAAAGCCTGCTTGCTGTCTCTAAGAAATAATAAAAGAGTTTCCAAGAAGTCTCCAATGGTGTTACTGAAAACCTGGATGCTGGCACTTCAGCTGTGACAAGGCTTGTTTGGGCAATGCTCACTTTCACTCCCTGCACAATGGTTTCCCAGTTTGAATACTGGAATAAGTCAGTACTTGTACAAGTCCTTTGAGAGCTGTGAGTGCTTTGTGATCTGCAGAACTAAATTATTAAAATGGTTCTGGTAATCACTCTATTGGAAATTATGTGGGTTTTTTTGTCATCATCACATCAATAAACATCTTGGAAGAACTGAGAGAGAAATGTGACAGATATGCTTGCACACATTCATGTTTATCCTAGCAGTTTAAAAAGCTGGTTCTTTGTTTGCACTGGCAAGGCTTGGAAAAGCAATAGGAAAGACTTTTTAAATAATGAACTTTCTCTAACTCTTCAATTAACTGTATAAAGAAGTCTTCTGATTAAGAGCTGCCTAGCAAGTAATAGTCAGGAGAACACTTATGGGTTTAGAAAGTGTTTCTGATGAGAAAAACATCATTCCTCTTTGGAGATATTTTCAAACATTAGAGATAGTGGTAAGTAGTGAGGCAGTTAGAAGTGCTTTCATCTGGTGAAAACTATGAAGGAGAGAAGGAAGACAAAGGAAACAAATGTGTAAGCCATTTCACTGTGCAGTAATGAAGTAGAAACAAAATAGCTTCTTGACAGTCACCTTAAACTCCTAAAAGCCATGAAGCATTCTTAATGGAGTTATTTCCCAAAAAGAGTGCTAAAGAATGATGCACCTACACAAGGAACATTTCAGTGACTTATACTACCTGCAAACACAAGTTCTAAGTTTAATGAAAAAAACCTCTCTGTTTATTAAGTATTACCTTAGATTTCTATAATTATACAGCTAAGCTATCTTTTACCAACACATTTAAAAAACAATTATAGCTCTGGTAGGATGAAATACCAACCACCCTCCAAAAAGTTCTAATTCATTCCTTATTTCTGAGAATCCTTAGAAACTTGAATAATTGAAAAGACCTAATTTTAAATTTCAGTTTTAAAAAGTCTCAAATATTATGCTACGCCAAGTGAGATTGAAAGGAAATGGTAAGGGGAAAAGAGCCAAGAGAAATGGGCGGTAGTGGCAGACAAAGTTAGGTCTTATTTCTACAGCCAGACAAAAATTTACACAAACTATGACCAAACTGGTTTAAATAATCACAGAACACAAATTAAATTACATTTAGGAATCCAGAAAACAAGTTAAGCACATGTTGACTTGGGGGGTGGAGAAGGCTGGGCATCCACAACATATTTCTGTCAGGCACACTCATGGGTCTAAAGCCTGAAGTGTGACCAACCCCCATTCTGATTTTTAGTCTGGTTTAACCACCAGACCAAAAGGCCTCTAATTCTTGAACTGGAAGAGGATTCCCCTTCATATTAGTGAGGGTTTTGCATAATTCTATCATATTCCTCTAAACTGGGTTTTTTCCCAGGCCAGATAACTTAGCCTGCTTCAGCATTGCCTCTCACACACAGTTACAGATCGCTCTCCTCTGCCCCTGAACTCCTCATGGTGAGATTTCCATCAGACAATTTTCACTGTCTTGCCACTGAGCACCCAAGACTTACACAGAGAGTTGTAACATTAACTGGCTGGCTGCTTATCAGTGTTGCTCAAACTTTTCAGGAAAAGCACTTTCCATATTACAATCAACTAGTCATTCAATTTACATTCAACTAGTTCTTTCTCATCAGAAGCACTTTCTAAACCCCTAAGTGTTCTCCTGAATATTACACTAGCTGCAAGTTTTACTTATAAAGTGGTTTTGGTATTATTATCAGTAATTTTCAGTATTCCAAAATATTTTAAATAAAGGCCTATGAAAATATCAGTTCTTTGGAATGTTGCTTGTTTTTTTTTAGTAATTTTTTGTACTTTTTTGATGTTAGATAGTGTTTCAAGGGTAAAGCACATCTGTAAAAAAAGGGATCTTAGCCTTATAAGGAAGTTGGAGTTTAGGAGGGTGAGTTTCTTAAGTTACCATATAACTCAGTTCTACACAGGTACTTTCCATTTCACTTGTGGCTTTCCTTCCTTAGCTATACCAAATGACTAAATCACATCTAAGCCCGTGTCTTCCCAAATCTTTCTGCATGCAGCTTGTTTAGAGTCTCGCATGTCTACAAGTTCAGAACAGTGATCTGATATCCAAAAAGACAACAAATGCTCGTATTTCACAAGAAATCTGTTTCCTACCTTATGTGGCATATGGCCCAAACTGTACATACCATTACTCAATCCTCAGTCTACCATCCTCCTGTTATGCTTCTATTACAGTTCCAAGACCTTTCAAGATCATAAAGGAAAGTAATTTTCCAAGATCTTTGAGCAATTTAAAATTTTGCAAATCCAATAAATCATCAGTATTGTAATAAAGAACAAATTAATTATCCAAATCAGGATTCACAGTTCTGCAAGAAAATTATTTAGCTTTCTAGCATTTTCCTGCAGTATTTCTGAACTGATTAAAGACCTGCTCAGAGCAGTTCAGTATTTTCCCTTTGGTAGCTATACTTCCAGGTGCAACATTACTGCTATGAAGCCAGTATCACAGCCAGCACACTGGCTAAACTAGAGCACCACTACTGTAGAGTGAATTTTTAAAGAAACCAAGTAATTGGCATTTTACAAGTTAGAAATTTATGGTTCCAAGTCAAGGGTTTATTTACCAGTTTCTGATGTAAACATCAGCTATGTAATATAAAACCAAAGCTGAAAAGCCCATGGTTCACATTTCAATATGGACCTCATATGTGAGCAACCACAGATGTGATCCTGGGCAAGCAAAACAAATCTGCTGAGGGTGAGACCATACAAAAACTAGCAAACAGGGACTTTTGGGAGACAGTGGCTTAAAAAAAAAAATAAAGAAAAAAATCAAGCATACCACAAACAAACAAAATCAAATTGAAAAGGGATGACATAGGTAGCAAGGGAAGTGGAAAATGACTGTGACAGAAGCAGAAAGGAAGAGAGTCCTCAGTAGTCAGATAACCCCTACTGAGCAAAGCAGGAGAGAACTTGGAGAAATGAACAGAAGCATTAGACAAGACAATTCATTCAGACAGGAATAAACATCTCAACTACAATAGATTAATTACAGTAATAACCAACAAAGAAAACAGTGAGACAAAACTCTTAGTCACTTAAAAAGTTTAAACAAAAAGCTCAAAATAGTTTTCTTTTGAAGCAAACTTGAGGCAGGTCAAAGGCAGCATATTTCCAACAGAGGGATAAGAAAAAGATTACAGAACTAACAAGTACCAAAATCAAATCAACTTTGATCCTAAGGGATTGTCTAATCAAACCCTTTTCTTTGAGAGTTCATCCACATGTTAAACAAGCAGAACAGTGGCTGCAGATGCATTGCTAGCAGGAGGCAGGAGACAGATTGCATCATTACAGGACTTCTGAAACTCCCTGAGTGCAAAATATGATAACTGAAGAATTACCAGCCCCAGGCCTGCAGAAACCCCCAGGAATAGTCCTAGCATGGAATTTACAGCAGAATTCCTTGTCATGTACTCTGTAGACACTAGAAGCTTAAACACTATCAGGAAGACAGAAAGGCATCACCTAGGTTCTTAAGCTCAAAGTTCTTGAGCCACATATATGCATATATGCTCAAGGCTGGAAGTGTATTCTGGGAAAGGTACAACCATGTTGAGTTTGTCCTGTTCCTGAGCTCTTCTACAAGCTTCCACTGCTGTCAGCCAGCAGAGACAAGGTACAAAACTAGATAAAAAATTTCATCCAGTAAAGCTACTATATTAAACTGTTTTGTCAGAAAATATATAAATAAATGCCCAGCAGAATGCAGTTAAAGAAAGTAAAGGAAATAGATTATTTGAATAATATATTCTTGTGAGTAAAAGGAAGTGGCAAATTCATCCAAAAATACATAAACTGAATAAACTATAGTGACATGCATAAGCATTGTGCTAGTTTTGAACAGGAAGCAGTAATATTTCAACAGAGCACAGCAGAGTACAGAAATGCTGTTTAGAAGCTAATTAGCCCAGGCACAACACTCTTGTTGTTACAACCTACCTGGCCATGCTGCTAACCTGCAAGTCACCACACGAGACTTCCTTAGAGTGCAACCTGTGCTATTCAGCCCCTGATAATCTCCACTCTCCTCCCTCACTTAAAAGTCAAGGAAACAGCAGCAAAGTTTACCTGATTGCAACAAAGTACATGCAAACAATTGTGCTCAGCTGTGATCTTTAGCAGTGACCTTGCTTGTATAGGCAAGGATCCAATTCCAATTCTTCTTAGAGAAACCAGTGCTTATTTTCCTCAGTGCTTGCTAAACTCATTGACCAACAGGTAGATAAAAGTGCCAAGATCACAAGCTGCAAGTGTACAGCATGGAACTCATTTGAGAAAAATGAAAAAAATATTTCCATTCCAAAGTATAACTTGACTCAAAACTATAGGGAAAAAAACCCAAACTAAACTCCCCCCCCCCCCCCAAAAAAAACCAACCCAAAAACCTATCAAGAGCAATATTGAACCAGAATTTTAAGAGCCAAAAGAACCAAAACCACAAAAAATCCAACCCTGTTGGTGCAAACAGGCATTTGTGCATAGATAGGACACAGATTTCCCCTCCTGTTCATAAAAGCAATTGTGCAAGTTGGCCACAAATCAGAGCAGGCTGCATTAGCAGTCCTCCTGTCCTACTCCAGGCTTATGTTTAATTTAAACATAAACTGGGTTACACATGATTTCAATATTCTGTTGGATGACCAAGCAAGAGAAAGAATGAATTTAAGCAGAGTCTATGGAGAGATAATGTGAAGGTTATAACATAAGTGAAAAATGGCCATGTTGCTAAGATAAGGCTCCAACCACCAATCTCATTGTCAAGCCTGGCCATCTGTCAGCAGAAACCTGATTTACTGCATATTATGCTGCTACACTTGATCACTACTGTTCTGTTATAGAAGGCTCCCGAGGTTTAAGGACACTAAATGGTACTCTCTAGCAACATAAAAAGGGTTAATAAAACACCTCCTCAAAAGCTGAGCTTTTTGGAACCAGGCTTCAGAACTTTAAATCAAATTTTACCCAATTTCAATGCCACTGGTAGATAAAACTTCTTTATAAATAAAAACATTAGAACCAGGGAAACAAAGCCCAAAAACGCCCAAAAAAATGACAGCAAATCACATTTTCACCATATGTTTAAGGCTGCTTGCACTGAAGCTTGCTTATGGATGTTATTTTAATGGTGGGGAATTGCAACAAACTTTAGATAAAGGCACATTTAAGATACATTCCTACAATATCACTATTCAAAAAAAACATTAATAAAGCAGCCACTTTCTTTTGTTTAATAATTACTCGGAATACCCAATCTGTTTGCAAGAGCACTAACGACAAATATTTAGATAGGGCTCATGGTGTAACAATTCAGGTAAGCACACGTAATCCAACTCTCCCCACTCCTAGACACCAGAACAAAAATGCCCATGTATGAGATTCATCCCTCACACCAAATACCCACTGAGTAAAACAGCTGCAGGGACTTTCTCAGGTTAATCAAACAAATGAAATAACAGCATCCAGTAATAACAGAACAATTTTTCCCTCCAAACAACAGGCCTACCGCTGCAGGTGGTTTTGTCCCATAGCAAGCAAAGAGGAAAAAAACACATCCTGAACAGCTGCTCATTAGGTGAGCACCATTCTGCCTGCACAGCAAATGAAGCAAATGTCATGTGGAAAAAAACCCAGTTACGGTCATGTAATTAGACACGGTAACACAGGCATACACAAAAGAGGAGGGAAGACAAGTACAAATTACAATTGCTCAGGCAATTTATTTCTGGGAGTTGATAATTTTTGATGTTCCTGGACTTCAACCTTACAATTTCTTTTAACAAGGCTTTTTGCCAGCTAAATTTTTTTCTCCTATTATTCAATAACAGATAACTTTGGACAATCACCCGTTATAAAAAATATCCATTCCCAGACAATTATTTATACTGAATGGAACACTTCACTTGAGGGCAGTGGGAGAATACTCGATCAGAACAGATCAAAACAGCACAAAGTGTATAGGACCTTGCAGTTAATATTCTAAAGTGGTGTGAATTTAGTGCAAGCTTACCTGATACTCATTGGGCCAGAAGGTGCTGACAGCCAACTCTGCTCGAAGCCAGTCTCTGCCAGTGGAGCCAGTGACATTCCAGATGGGATTAGCCAGTGGTCCTTTGTTCACCCTAACCAGGATGTTCAAAGTGCCTGGGTTTCCTCCATTCTTGCTGTACAGAAGGTAGCTGAAATCAATGCAGTGAGTATCATTTTCTTTCATTGTTGGAAGCTGAAGTCGAGTCTTTTCTCCCGGGTCATGGTCTGATGAAATCACTATCATATATGATCCTAAGAAAGGGAGGAGTAGGAAAAGGGAAAAGAAAAGAAGTGGTATTAAGGAAAACGATAAACACCAAGAAACTGATTGTTCACTGTGAATAAAATGAAATGTATAGGTTTTCTTATCCCTGAAACCTCAAAATTCAAGTGGCATGAAATTTAACAAGCTATAAAATGGCTAGACACATGACTGAAGTCATACCTACAGAAGATATCACATATCTCTAAGGACCTTTCTAGATATCTCCACCTACAAACTTTTCTTTTTCTTGTTTTAGGATCAGATAATTGGAAACATGGTCACAGATGGGAAAAAAATAAAAAAAGAAGCAAAGGATCATCATTATTCTGAGGTCACTGAGGCCAAAATTCTCTCAACTTGCTCAACAGATTTTCTGAAAACAAAACAAAAAGGTCCACATTCCTCAAGGCAGCTTTATAACACCCTTTTCTACCAAAAAAGAGGCAGCTTGAATTTGAGATATATTAGCAATGGAAATAACTGACTTAAGACACCAAGACAAATTTCTTTGTAAAAGCTCTGTTTACTGCTCTATTTGCCAATGGATTTAAGGGGATAACAGAAGTTTCTACAGCTAGAAGAGTGTCAATCTTGTAAACGTGCATGTCAAATATACACAGGACAAAACAGGCTGTGCCTGTCTAGCTACAAAGGCAGGAAGTGGAAATCATATGTTTAACAGGTTGTACAGGCAGTAATAATGAGTGAGTCTGCCCTGCTGTCCTGCAGAATGGATGGTAAAGACAGGCTGCCTCTAACCTAGCCCAGAGCTGATCCATTTCTTCAACTGTGACAACTCCAGACCAGGTACTAGCCAAGTGAGTGACCCCCACAGAAGAAAGCTTGCTAGACAGGGTATGCCAGGCTGAACTACCCAACCAAGTGAGAAAATCCAATTCAATGTACAAACTGAATCATTGCCACAGCAAAGTTTCCTGCCCTAAATTTACCTACCCATCTGCTTAATGATTCCAGAATCTTCCTATTGACAGATTTTCCTTTTACTTTTAGTCCTAAAGGGCATCACAATTAAGAGCCTTTTTTGCGAGGAAAGTTCATGTTAAATCAATCAAAAATAGAGAAAAAATTTACCCTAAACTTTAAAAAAACAACGGATTTGTGGACATTTGCCTAAATTAGTAGTCTCACAGAAGTCCTGGGAGCATGTACATGAATACTGGTGAAAAATCTTCTATGAAGTATGTTTATATAAATTATTATCATTTTGTATGTCAAATTTTATCCTTTGATTTTTAGACAACAAGGGACTATCGTGTTCTATTATGTCCTGAACAGTTGTATTAGGCATTCTGAAAATTGCTCACAAGCTGTTGCTCAGGAAAAGATGAAAATTTATGTACATGGATTAAATCATCTGTGTTAGATGCTAATTTACTAGCCTGTAGAGCAAGTCTCGGCTAAAAAACTTCAGGGGGAAAAAAAAAAAAAGAGAAAGAAATACTATAGAATGAAAGCTGTTCTTATTCAAGCACAGTGCATTGAAATCTATATTTTTAGTAGTCATCTTTAAAAGAGGGTTTAAAGAAAACTACTATAATGTAAAATAAGCAACCAGTCCATATTTAGAATTCTATGCAGAATCCATTATTTATTTTTCTATTGAAGAATTTGGTAAAGTAGCAATTCCTGGTTATTTCTTCATCATTAATAGTCATTTACAAAATCACAAATCTTATACTATTTTGCTGGTACTTTAAGTCTTTAAAGACTATTTTCTAACATCAGTTGATGACTGCCTGAGAAACTTTGTAAACGACATCCACTAGTGTGCAGTTTTTATGTCACTTGACTCTAGAATAAAGATAATAGCAATAAACAATTATGTATTATTATTTATTATAATAAACTTAACAATATATTTGTTTGTAACCTTTATTTTAGTAATACTTATGTTCTTATAAGCACCTGATCATAAGACTAGAGAATAAGATTTCAAAAGCTTTGTTACAGAATACTATGCTTGTGCAAGGAGGAGGCCATGCAACAGCAATTTGGGTTTTTTCCTTACACAAGAGTTGGAAAACTGAACAGATTCAGCAAAAAATTACAGATTGCTTTCCACAATTAGCATTAATTGTCCACAGCCATCTAAATTGCCTCTTTGCCTTTGTTACTTGTATCTTCCAAATATTTTAAAGCAATACATGAAAAGTAACTCAGTCTTTCCAAAAACTAAAAAATCATTTCTAGTATTTCTAAAGAAATTGAAAGAAGATGTTGGAGGGTTTACCTATTGAAGAAGATAATTTTCTGAAAGTGAATTTTGGGGGAGAAGGGGGAAAACTAAGAAATAGAATATAACAATCAACTTTTGCAGATTTTTAAAAATGTTTCTCTCAACTTTTCTCAAGATCAAACCACTGGAAGGAAAAGAAACCCAACTCAAATTGCAACAAATATACTAGAAGTATTTAAAGATTTTGTTTCTATTGTAAGGGAATCTGCTATAGCCTTTGGAAGCTTCAACATACATTTTTAACATATCAACATATTTTTCAAGTACCCCACTTTCTCAACCTCATTTTTTCATCATTTAAAAATACTTAGCAGTGAATTTGGCTACATCTATCTACGTGTTAGTCCTACAGCACTTCATGAAATGCTCCAGACAGCATTCATAGACCATTTTTCACAAAGCCCAAGCATCTGTTCCGCTTCTTGGAAATTACTTCCCTTCTCCTCCTTTTTTTAAATTTTAGCAGCTGTATTCCAGAAATGTACAGAACCCTGCTCCCCCCTTAGACATCTACCTACTCCAAGAACATCAGAAGCCAATGCCAGAGTAAACTATAAAGCAAAATTATATCTTCAGAAAACATAAAAAATATTTGCATTCACGTTTCATAAGAAAGTCATTCTTTACTTGTAAGGAAATGCAATAGAATTGCAAGAGTTAGGAGTTTTCTCCCATCTACATATGTTTGCAATATCTTAATATTAGTTATTAGTAATTATATTATCACACAATCTCCATAATATCTTAAGATATTCTTGGAATTGGCAGAAATGCAAAGCATAAACAAGGGAACTGTTCACAGTCTCAAACTCCCAAGATTACCTAAATGTTTGGGATTTTCAGTGAGAGGTTAGAGCAAGTGTAACAGGTAACTATTGACAGTGCAGCTCCAGCCTGGAGCAGGGACAGGGTGAGGAGGAAGGAGCAGCAGACACCAAGCACAACAGACTGACTGCAGCCCCAAGCTCCCATCCCCCTGTGCTGGGGTGGAAATTTGATTAATTTTTCCCCATTATGAACCTCTTTGGTCTTTGACAGTAACTGGTGACTTACAAAATAGTGATCTCCTTGTCTTTGTCTCAACCCATGAGCTTGCCCACACTATTTTTCCCCTTGTACTGCTGAGGAAAGGACCTAAAAAGGCAGGGTGGTGGGCTGGCCAAGGTCAACACACCACAGTGCCCAGAAAGGTAAAAAGCAACTAGCTAACACTAGTACTAAGTGCTTTTTTAAAATCCCAGTAGAGCCAGGCTCCATGATTTTTTCCCATTGTTACTGGTCTAACAAGGTCAGGCACAAGCAGACATAAAACACTGTATACACCTACTTCCCTTGAAAACAATGAAGAAAAAACACACTAAACTGTGTTGCTTCCACTAAGATTTCACAAGAAGGAATTCAATTGCAAGTGAGTTACTCCATTAAACCCCAAAATGGTAAAAAAGAAAGAATTAAATTAATAAAAAAAATAAACACAAAACCAAGCCAACATATTTGGAGCAATGTAGAAAGAAAAACTTCATATGTAAAAGCAGAACTTCATTTTTTCTTCTTAAAAGACAGAAAGGGCAAATGCTACAAAGAAATGAAAGAAGTATCTCAAATCATCATTTGTGCCTGGATAAAGATCCATTGCTCTTTATGCTTGCTGTCTTCCATTACTCTGGCAGGTACTGTAGTTACAAAATGCACACAACACATCAATAACATTTTTCTCAAAAATTTTTCTTGTAGTTTGACAGTGATGATGTTTCATCCTTCTTTCAGTAATTCCCAGAACAATCTTGTACATTCTTGTCAATTTATCATCTTTAAAATTCATAAGTATGTCCTCTTTCCCCCAAGAAGCTTAAGTGTTAATTTTCTCTACTTAAATGTAGTTTAGATTTCTCCAAATCAAACTCCAACCTCTCATTTAGCTTTTCTTCTCTGAAGTGCCTTCTATCTATTTACCACTTAATAGCCTCTAATGTTATTCCTGATGTAAAAGGTCAATCCAATTCTCTCCTACACAAAAAATAAGCATCAGACTATGAAACAGCTAAATGGCACTGCCTCCTAAACTTTGACCAAGTTCATGCAAACAGTTCAGCTTTAGGATAAGTCTTTTAGGAAGTTTTGATGCCTATTTGGCATTTGTCATGAACTTGCTAAAAGGTGTCTACAGAGCTGTGGAGCAAGAGCTACTAGAGTTTCCCTGAGCCATGTTATTAAACATAGCTGTATAAGACCTCATAGTTTTCAATGCCTTTTATTTATTTTGACAAGCATTAAATTTGATGTCCTAGTTCAGTGCCAAGGACAGATCATTTCAGACTAAATGAATTCTATAACTAATTAATTGTGAAAAGTCTTAGGTTTTAGCCCCTACTAAAAACCAAGGTTTCTTATCACTTTGCAGTTAATTGAAGGTAAGAAATCATACTAAGATTTAAAAAAAAGTCCTTATATAAAATAAAATGTGTCCACTGTAAGGTACCAATGTGACAAAGCATTTTCCTGATCAAATTATTTTCTCTCACTTCCTTGCTTCTTGAAAAATGGGTTTGTATTTGAAGTGTGAAACTTGCAATTTTCAGCAGGCTGGTCTTCAGGTCCTTCAAATCCTCCTTCCTCCTAAGAAGAACTAACTATCAAACCATCTCCATTTTGGGGACATACTGTGGCAATTTCTCTGCCTGTGAATGGCAATGTCAATTACACAAAGTGGAGGGTCCAGGCACTCCTGTGCCTTATCCTAAAGCTAGAGACTATGTGACCTTTTCATCTTTTAATAATGACTGTGTAACATAGACCCTGATTACATTTTGGGCAACATTCATGAGAGACTGCAGGCAAAGAACAGACACTGAAAGCAAGAAATAGGCTTGCAACTGGAAGCAGACTGCAAAGAAAAGTTCAGAAACATCTATATTAATTCACAGAAAATTATATTTCACATGCAGTAATATTCATGCCTGTTTTGTTGTTCAGAGAATGCCTTCCCTGTGACATTTTGAGATAGCCCTTTACTTGTGTTTCTGTAATGTGCAAGAAAGCAAAAAATAAAGGCTAATTATAAGAAGTCAAAAGCTCTGAAATTTTCCTGCTTGCAGGGAGGATATTCTTTTCAAAAGAAAAAAACCAAAGCCTATGAATCCACTAAATACACTCCAGGTAAACCCCCATGTGCTCAGGTTTAATAAAACCTCAAACCATTGTAACCTTTTGCCCTCCATTACACAACATATAGTAACAGTCTGCAACCCTAGAGCAGAAAAAAAACCACAAAAAACAGGAAAAAGACCCTAAAGAAATTATAAAGAAAAACTAGAGACATTGTTAGGGTTTTTAATTTTAGTGCCCTGCACCATCAGTTAAGTATACCCCTTAAGGAGTATGTGTAGGGAAAAACGTTACTTTGCAACACTATACTATTACTTAAGACACATTATTTGATACACACTTAAAATATTCAATATAGTTATATCCTGGTTTTACCTTCTTTCATTCTAAAAAATTCAAAAATCATGTTGTTGGTGTAAACAACACAAGATTTCTCCAAAATTTCTTCAGATGGCTACAACTGAGAGGTATCTTGCTGCTTACTTCACTTGTTTACAGTATCATTCCCTATACCAGACTCAAACTGTCGAATGCTGGTTTCAAGTTCTTTACAGATTGTCAAAGTGAAAGCGGGGGTGAATCAGGATCGTGAATTTCAACTTCATTGCCTAGCTCAGTTCCAAGGCACCACAGCTCAAATGTAAGTCAACATAAGACTCTGAATTTACTACAGAGATTAAAAATAACAACAAAACCACACATTACAGACAGGAGAAATTTGTCTGGAAAATGCAAATCTTTTGGGAGGTTTCCTATTTCCAATAGAAAATGAGAACTATTAAAAGAAGCAAACCAAAGAAGGTTGTTAAGCTACACTGTATAAATAAAAGCAGAGCACTCACTCAGTTTGAACAGAAACTAAGCCTCATGGACTGCAAGAGCTCATCAATTCATCAATTTCACACTGACATAGCAATTTCACAGGAGGAGAAAAGGTGTCCTGCCCTCCAGGCTGTACTTGCTGATGCCAAAAGCCCTGCTCTACAGCAAGGTCATGCAACTGGGATTTCCCCATTACCACACCCACAGAGGTCAAGCAACAGGGACACAGCCCGACAGCACTGATCCAGGCAAGGCAGATAAAAACAGCATCAAATCAGCCAAAGAATTATCATCTTGGGCAGCATAACACTTGCCCAGTATTTACAACTATCATACTACTGTCTTGATCCTAACATCAGTCCTGAATCCTTCAATTCCATGAGAACAAGAAAGTGTTTGCAATTGAAAAAAAAAAACAAAAAACCAAGATATGAAAAACCCATATTTCAAAGGCATGCAGGATTTGCAACAAAGTTCATGATGAACTTTTGACCAAAAACTGTTTCTTGGACTGGGTGTGATTACAAAAGTTTTGTTCTCCATAGTAATATTTTAGAAATTAATAAACATGAAAAATATTTCACTCTGGAAGTGTTGGAATTTGTAGTTTTCTCATACATAACACCAAAATCCTGTGGACTTGTTTGCACTGATGCAGAGAAAATAGACCATGATGACATACCAGTTTCTGAGGTATGGTAATTTTCTCCCTCTTTTTTCACATGATGCAACTTTAGCTAATACATAGACTTTAGGAACTCCAAAACCTGAGACAGAAAAATTTCAGCAACTGAAATTTGCATTGCAAGCTTGTAGTGTCTGTACAAGAGAACATTTATCTTCCATTGTGCTCCTTTGAATTGCCTCTTCCAGCAAAACATTCAGAAAATTACTTTTGATACAGTGTGTCAGGCTGGCTTATGAAAGGACAGTGTTACTGAACACTGAAATGCAGTAAGCTGCATTTCAGTAAGCAAAAAACACATGGAATAGTTTCATATTCCTTTAGGAATTAAGTGAGGTACTCTGTCATGGATTTTTTAACATAAGTGCCCATGAATGGATGGCTAAGACAAAAGTAACAACAGCTCTGAACTGTCTGAATTTGTGCTGCAAACCCATAAATACCCCACTGATGGTGGCTCTGTGACTCCAGGGTGCTTCTCAGTCACTCAGGGGCTGCTCTGGCTGCCCAAAGAGCAGCAAACATTGGCCAGCTTTCTGCCTGGAAGAAAATGTCTTTTCTAAGAAAATCTTCCCAAAAAAAATCCCAGCTCTAGTTAACATCAACTCAGGATGAAGCTATCCAGTTGGGATATCAAATAACTGGGTACCATTTGTGCCTGCCCGGCCTAAGGCCAGTCAGATGTTTTAGTCTGAAGCTGTTCCCAGAGCAGCAGATAAAGATCCCAACTCCAAGGCACTCCTGCACCTCCTGGGAAAATTTCAGTCCCATGAACACAACAACACCTAAAAACACCTGCAACAACTTCACTGCATAAAAAGCAGTGCAGAGAAGAGTTTAAATCTATTTTGCTTCACCATTCCTGTTAGCTGCTCTGATATTACTTGACTGGATAAGGTGAGCAGTAATGCAGACATCTCCCTCTGTGTTAGCTTTGTTCCACCCATTTTTGTGACAGGCCTCCAGCAAGAAAGACCTGTGTTGGCCCTTCTGTATCCACCTACAGCTCTAGGATGCCACTGTTTCACCACCACTGCTGAACAGTCATCATTTAGATGTTTCAGATGCTGACAAAATAGACATACATTAATGAGGATATTACAACAGATCAGAATCAAATTATCTGTTTCTGTGGATATTATTTATTTGAATAGAAATTAAAGTGAAATGTTAAAATATTTACAGTAGTCTAGGGCAGACAGTCTTATAGAAAACATCAGTGCTGAGCACTTGTTGAAGTCTTTGTGCTGCTGTGTGTTTGCTGCAGTGCATAAAAACAAGTGCACAGAGAATTCACAATGTCAGCCAAGGTGACCTGAAAACTCACAGCCACTGAAATTCACAGGACTTGTATTCCTACCCATGCCCTCCTCCATCTATGCTCATCAGACCCTTGCAAAGCAGCACACAAATCCCACAATAAAAGACCTAGACCTCCTGCGTCTTCCTCTTGAGAGAGGCAAGGAGACAGAAATGTTTGATTTCTTCCTAGGTGAGGGAAATGAACTGACTCCTGGAAAAGCCCAACAAGAAGCAGAGCCACATCAAGATAAGAGAGGAAACTGAAGTGGAATTTTCCCCACTAAAAAACAGTTTCGAGCAACTTCTTTCAAATATTTAGAAAAAGGCAGCTTAAAATGTATCTTTATGTATCTTTTTGACTTTTTTTTTTTGTTGCCAACTAAAAAGTACTCTGCAAACACTCTAAGCTTTTTTCCCCTCCTAAGCAGCATTTAGATTTTAACTGAATGGGAAAAAATATAATTTTTGAATGTGCATTCATACTCAGAGTGTCTTTAACACACCAGTCATTCTTCCAAAAGCAACAATATTAAAAGTGCATTAGGAAGATACTTACTCCGATCAGCTTAAAACACTGAAACTGGAAACAGAAACAAAACTGGCCATTCCCTGGATAAGCATGTGACAGGAGAAAATAAGAATCAACAATCTGCTGGGAATACTACTCCCAAGTATGACCAACAGTTAAATAAAGACTCATTACCAGGCATGACAGCAGATTACAACTGCTATTACAGACCTTTCAGAAGAGGAAATTAAATGTCCTGTATTTTTTTATAGTCATCTTAGAATTTATTTAAAGCATGGGATGTTCATAAAACATTTTCACTGGGTTTTTTAGGGTTTTTGTGGTAACTGGAGGACTATTCATTCCTTTATTTTCAATCACTTTTTCTCAGCACCAAATAGTAATGTTTCCTGTCATGAAATCAATTTTTCTCAGAACATTGCTTTATGCAACAGTGGCCTGAAGAATCTCTATTTCCAGGTTTTGTTGCTTTTACAGGTGTAGGATGTACACTAAAGGAGTTTTATATTCCTTGATTAAATGCAGAACATAAGTTAAGAACCAACTGCTGGGAAGGATTACCACTGATAGGAGTTTTGAAAAACAACTTAAAACAATATTTAAATAATGGAAAAAATATTCATCCTATGCATTTAGAAGACAGATTTGTTTGCTGTTCTTCAAAATATCATCTGACCTCCCCTCTGAAGTACATACTGCACTTTGCAGTGACTCGCACTCCAGTTGAGTGTAACTGTAAGTCAAGACTTTGTCAATACAACCACAGTACTCTCTAGTGAACTCAAGTACTTGTTTGAGGAAAAAAAAAGCTGGAAACTTTAAAATTTATTAAGTTCCAAGGAAGTCTTCCAGACCATCAACACATGGTTATGCATATTTGTAAAATAAAATCTTGAGCAATTTAGTAAGCGTGGTACATTGACACTGAATGCCCCATAAAGAGCTGAATATGACACAGATGGAAAGGAGAAGGCTAAAAAAGGATCATATACAGAAAGTTTCTTCTGAAATTATTTTGATTTTCCAGTTACTGATAGTAATGTTGATCTCGCAAGTGCAAGTAGTCCTATAGTGCATATCTCTATGAGAATTGTAATAAATAATTTAACAACACCTAAAGAGAACAGCCAAAATCCATGAATCATACATATGCAAAAAATGCACTGAGGAATGCACTACCCAAGAGTACAGGGATTCATACACCACTATATTAATTACCGCAGAAACTAGATTGAAAACCCTAAACAGACAGTGTACACCAGAAAGAACTCATACAGACAATAAAAATTACAAAAATGGACAAAAAACACAAGGCAAAACACATTACCTAGGAAGCCTTACAAAATACATTGAAACCTTAAGTTCAGAAATTAGAATTCCTTGCTCTCCTAGACACTGGAGCTTGCAGTTAAAACAAAGACATGAGATTTGTGGTGTGACAACTCTGTCATCGTGTTTCACATCTTGCTAACAGCCCTCTGCTCCACAGACATCAACTGCTCTTCTCTCCCAAACACTTCAACTGATTAGCATTAAGACATTACACCCAGAGTAAAGGCTGTAACCTGCACTAGCTGGATGCCTGCTGCATCTCCATCAGCCCTGATGGAGCCCAGGATGCCTGAGAGGTCATCGTACTTTCCATCCAAATTAGCTGTTTTAAAACAAACAGATAAATAAGCTCCACTTACAAAACCCTTGCCTCTCAAGTCATATTAGCAGCCCAACTGGTTTTACACTCTAGTACACACCATCTTTCTTCTACAGGGAAATACTCCTGAAATAGATGGAAACAATCCTATCAATTATAAAAATCACTCATGCTAGCATACTAGCATTTTTATAGTGTTTTGAAAGAAATAATTTGTGTCAATGTCCAGCAATAGGAGAACAACAAGGAGAAAGAGATTGCAGATAAACTAGCACTGCTGTTTCAGAGAAAACTTGGAAGTTCAACAGCTATGAATGGCTAGGCTAGTCTTGGTGCTCTAGTAAAAAGAGATTTTTGTTTTCATCTCAGGATGCACCTCGGTTTATGAAGATTCACATCTTTCCTCCTGACATGACCCTTTCCAATTCATAACTTTTGCTTTGGAGCTTTTTGCTTCCAAATAACTAGTTTATACATGTTAATGCTATTTAAATCATCCTCTATTTTGAATACTGAAGTTCACAATGCCAACAAAATACTAAACATACTCCATCCAAGCCCATAATATATAGCTTATAACTTCATGCAGTGGAGCATTTCCTTAGTACCAACTAATGTGATTAACCTAAACTTCTGAAAAATACAAAAAAAACTCATAAATCTACCCAAATACGTACCATATGAAGGATGAGAACCTTACCTCCATTTCAGACAATTGGTGAACTTTTAACACTAACATTCATTAGTCAAACACTGCACTTAATTCTTAGTGCTATTAGGACATTGAACCCATGTTCCAGAGGTAATTTAATGCAAGAATCTTCTGTGATTTATTTCCCACTTCTGTTTTCTCCAGTGACACAGTACAGATATCAGAGTATCCAGTCATCCAAAAACTACTTTCTTTTCTTTTTAAAGCTGTAATTAGGCTTTTAAATAAAGGCATTGCAGTTGTATTTCCTAAGGGAATGTATAACTTATCCTGAACTAAGAATATAATTTCAGACTCAAACTTTTCTTTCAAAATTAGAACTTGCTGAAACCATAAAAGAAAACTGAAGCTGTTAACAACCATGAATCACAATACTGCCTTCCAATGTTTTGAATGTCCAAATAAGATACTTGGGAATCAAGTAACATCTCAGAAAATGAAGAGACATTACAGTATTGTCTTCTAACATTGAACTTTTCTAAAAAAAATATATATCTGTGAAGAGAATATCAAATTTAGAAAATAAGTCCAGCTGTTAATCATGACAGTAGTTACAAAAGAAGGGTTTTTTGAGAAAAAGAGCTAGTATTTTTACCTCCTATATTTTACCTATCAACGCTCTTGGGACTGTCCAAAAACTAACCAGAATTTCTCTGTAAATAGAATGAAAATTCACAACAATTAGGGGCAAGAAAAGGAATTTTTATTCTTTCCAACTGAAATAGATAAAAATAGGCAATAGACTGAGTACATCCTTTTCTCACAAACAGAAGACACAACTGTTCCTGGCATTTATGCAGATAGAAACATTTCAGGGCAAAAGACTGTGACAGTAGAGAGCAGAACACTTCTGACTCTGGTAAGAGACAGCTATTAAGTAGTCAATCCCAGATTTAAATTAACACCTTATCTAATCATCAACCTGAATCTCTCTTACTGCAATTTAAGATTATTATTGTTTAACCTATCACCAGCCAACATGAAGTTTAGTTACCCCATTCTTTGCACCAGCCTTTAACTCCTTGAAAATTTTTATTTCCTTTCTCTATCCCATAAAAGACAGTCCTAATTTTCTTCAGACTTTGCACAGAGGAAATGCTGCTGTTTAGCCCTCTGTCATTTCTGCTGCTTTCATCTGAGAATTCCCAGAACATGCATTCTCCTTCCATACTCCAAACTGAAAGTACCTATTCTTATAACTTCACTAAGAAAAAAAACCCTGAAAAATATTATTTAATGTATATTTACACAGAACATGTTCAAACCAGTTCTGCCTTTTTCACAACAGTGTAATAAGCTCAAGCAGTTTCACCAAATAATTTCTCTCTCATTATTTTTCAATTCTTCCTGATGAGCACTGCCCCAATGCCTCAGTCATTTCTGAACCCCAGATTACCTTCAAATTGGCTCACAGGTAACCTGAATAGTCTCAGCCAAAGAACATCTGTTATTCCATCATCCATGGCACTACCAAAAACAATAAGAGTGGATACTATCAGTGTTTTCCAAGCAGCTTTTCACCTGTCAATAAGCCTTTTCAGTTTCATCAAGGTGTTTCTTCCGTAAGCTTAATGAACAAAGTAGTATCTACTGCTTTCCTTTCTTCTCCTCGTATATTTAGAGCAATAAATTTGCACTTTGTTAAATATTATAGAACTTCTTTCTTGGTACTCTCTAATATCTGTACCTTAGCTCACTTTAAATATTCAGTCAAGACAAGGTTATGGAACTGAAGACCATCAGTTCTGGTAGACAGAACACTCTTCATTCCAATACTCCTAAGCTGCCCAGGACAGCAGCTAGAGCAGCTTTTCCTTGGCCCACAGGTATCGGAGAGGACAGGGCACTCACAGGTAACTCCATTCAGGCCACCCAGAACAGCCAGGCAGCCTCTGCACCCCTGAGTCCTGTGTGTCACCTACACCGCTCTGGAACAGCCCTTTCCCAAGCCCCTCCTGGGTCTTTCTAGGTTCAGAATGATGGAAATGGGAAAGGAGGGGCAAGGCAGCAGCTTCTGTAACGCAATGCCAAGGCTACTGATGGCCACCTCAGACGAGACTGCTGGAAGGAGAAGACATGATGGAACACTGGTGGACAGCACAAGGCAGTAACTGGCAGACAGCACAGCACCAGTGCTGACAGCCAAGCAGTGTCCAGGGCTGCATCCCCAGGGCTTGGGCATCAGGTCCACCTTCTTGAACCACAGTGGTGTGCAAGCAAGGAAACCCACAGCTCGGGCAATGTTTTGCCCCTATTAAGGCAAAGTTACCCGCGACACAGCAATTTCCATTTAGAGTATTAATCCACCAAGCAAAAATTAGATACTAACAATAGAAATCAGTTAAACATGTTCACATAATTACATAGGAATCACTGTTTGAGTTGTGGGGTTTGGGGTTTGCTGGTTTTGGGAAAGCTGCGAGTAACCAAGGGTATGATTGCAGATAATGGTGAGGTGGAAAACAAATCCATCAGCTCTCAGTGCAAGGAGGCATTCTGGCTCTATACAACTGCCATCTCACATTCCCTCCTCCAATGTTCTCATTATTACATTAAATATACATAAACATGTAAAGAAACAGATTCACAGACCCACAGGAACAAATAGGCTGCAACTTCCTCTGAAGAAAAAGCAAAACCAAAAAAACAAACAAATACCTTCAAAAGCTGAAAATAATTTTAAAGTTTATACAGCTAATAAAGCCCATTAATTTCTTTTAATGCCAGGTACAAATTATGATTTTAGTTGGAAATTTACTGAGAAACTTAACAGATTAAAAACAACACCTTGAGAGATGCATTTTGAAAGAAGCAGTTTTTTCCTTTAATATTATCAAGTGTTTTTGAAACACTCAACACAGCAAGGGTAAGGCAAGGCTTGAAGCAACCATATGGCTCAGTCATTTAGCAAAACAGGAATTAAGGCAGTGCAGGTGGCTATGGAAGTATTCAGTGATGTTTAATTTTAATGAACTAATTTGAACAATGTGTGATAAAATCAGCATATAAAATGATGTATATTACTAGAATTATCAGGAGAAATGCCTCTCTCCTGCAAGGCTCAATTGTTCTGCACAAAAGGCACCTTCAGACATTGTGGGTGTGCAGGGATATAGGAGGGTGAAGCCAAGAGAATTAAATGAAAGTGTATATTGAATACACATAATATTTACACCAATGTAATATCAGACACCTGTAGCCTATCTAAAATAATTACTCCAAACTCTGCCCTTAATTTTGCACTTTTTTTGCCAGAACTTGTTTCTGTATCATAGCAACAAATTGTCAGTTTATTTTTGCAATTTATATTCAGAGTATATATTAATTTTTTTGCAAATTAGCATTTGCTTGAGAATGCTAATTCTTTCATATTACATGACAACCAATGAATCAATAGCTTTCATGAAAAAAAGGAATGATAATATTATGTAAATCATGCTGTTGAAGTTTAAAATCACAGACAGGTATAACTTTTGGGAAGAAAAACTACCAACAGGCCATAATTTTTAATATCTGCCACAATTTCTCCTTTAATTCAAAGGTCAGCAAGCACATTTGCTACTGTGAGTGATCAGTGCCTCACTGTCTTTATAAGGCACAATTTCTTGGACAGCTATTAATCATTTCTAACAATTAGAAACACTGCTCCTGTCTTCAAGGAAGGGATGATTATGAAGGTTCACCTCCATTAAAAGCCTTAAGAATTGGATTACTTACTCCAAAGTGACAGGGGCATCATATTGGTATGAAAAGTGAATTCTATAGTGATAAATCATAACACTATTGAAAGTGCTGGGCTGCCAGAGAAACTGACTTCAAGCAGCATACTGGAAAATTTCCATTTGATGTGAGTCATAACAAGACTCTTGCTCTTACCCTTTCATTTTACACTGAACACACATGAACCCATGGTACCCAAAGCAATGAAAAGCACTGGAGAAATCCTGCACCCCCTCCAGACATGTAATTTTTCCATTGGATACAATAGAAACTATCTTTGCCTTCCATTAATCATTTTGGGTGGTGTATAATTAAGCTGAGAAAGGAACAAGACAATAACATGCAAACATAAGCACAAACTCCAATATTGCTCTGAATTATTTCTGAGAGATAGCCAATAAACAGATTTAATACTACATAATTCTCTGTTAGGTTTATTAATTTCTACTCAAGACCACTCATCACAAGGAGATAAGTAGGCAAAAGCAATCTTCTTCACATTGAAGCTCTACCCTGCTAGCTAATTCACACTCCTATGGCACAAACCTTATTGACCAGAAAAAAAAAAAAAAGTAAATGTAAGGCAGAAGAAAGTTTAAAAAAGACAAAAAAACCCCCCACCTAAACGAAACAAAAAACCCAAAGGGCAAATTCAATAGAACATATAAATATGGAACACCCTGAAACTCCACATTAAAAAAATAACATCAAATATACTGGTGAAGAAAAACTATCATAAAAGCAGATGGAACAGCAGAGATGAAAAATAATATAAGTGAAAGGAAAGCATAGCTAGACATACACAAATAAAAGCACACACACAAATACTTGTTAAAGGCAACCACGGGGATGCAGAGAAGTTAACAACAGAGTTCCACAGGACCAGCCCTAGAATACATCACAGTGCAAAAAAGAAGTAATATTCTGCAAGACATCTTGTGGTACAAGGCTGTGAGACGTCTCAAAGTATTGGAGAAAAGAGCATTACAAAGGTGTGTATTAAAGAAAGGGAGAATAAAGGGTGAAAAAGTCATAAGACAAATTGTCAGAAATTTAAGACTTTAGATGCAAGACTTTGATATGTGAAAAGACAGAGAAATGGGAAGAGAGGGGTTCAAAAGAAAGATAGCAATAGGCTAAATAAAGAAAAGCAGTATGCAACTTGACCAAGTCCAGCAGCACAGTATAGTCACTATATGAAAAATGAACCTCCTAAAGTCAATCAAAAGAGAGCATTAACTAAATTGGTTCATGCATTGAACCTGTGGAGAATATTGTTCCCAAAACAAAACCTTGTAATATTATATTTCAAGAGTTCCAGGATACACCTTTCTTACACACAGGTCTTCTCCATGTTTGAAAAGTAAAACCTTCCACTTTTAGTCTACCAATTAAAAAAAATGCTGCTAGTAAATACCTAGTAACACAGTTTGTCAGTGGATAGCTTGAATTTAGTGACTTCAACACACTTAAGGCCACTATCTGCCTCACAAAAACCTCTCTATTACTTGAATTTCATAGCCAGCATTAAAAGAACAAGCAGTAAAAGCAAAGTACTTAAGGGGTTTGTTTCACCTAAGCAAGCACACAAGTAACAGAGAAGCCAAGACTGGAACTCTTCCAGTCCCTGTATGTGGATAGCCAGATAATTAGGCTTCCAGACTACAAAAAAACTTCAAATATTTTGTGAGCAATAAAAATAGCCATAAAAGACCCAAACAAAGCCTGCTCAGGGCTCTCCTCAACCTTCCCCAAGGAAGGACTGACTGAAGCAGAACGCACACAGTGAGACTGATGCAGGTTTTGTGAAGTTCTGTCCCCCTCTAAATGTTTGCAGAAAGGCTATGGAAGCAACTACTAGAGGGCTGCTTTGAAACATCTCATTTGAAGATTCTTTTTTTTTTTTCTTTTTCTGATGTGCTCATTCAGGTGCAGACAAGTCAAGTCTGCCACATCCATGTGCATTTATTTCAGAGGCACAAATGTAAATGCAAATATTATTTATTCCACTTCTAGCTCCATTTTAGGGAAAAAAACCCAAATTACTTTCCATCTTTCATATTAATCAATGCTGTTATATGCATATTTATATATATATATGTTAAAAGGGCTCAGCTCTGGTGAGACACTGAAACAAACTTCACAGAGAAGCTGTGGATACTCCATTCCTGGAAGTGCTTAAAGTCAGGCTGGACAAGGCTTTGAAGACCCTGATCTAGTGTTCCTGTCCATGGCAGGGGAGTTTGGAACTAGATGATTATTAAAGTCTTTTCCTACTCAAACCATTCTATAATTCTAAAGATAGTATAAAAATGAATGATGGTATGGTTATTTCTCAAAGGAGTAGAGGAGGTATAAAGGATTTTAAATTGTGGAAGCATAACCACAGTAATACTCTTAAGTGTCTTACTTCTCTCATTAATATATGATAATCATACAAAAGAAAACTAAGTCCAAAATGTAGAGGGGCAGAGAAAAGAAATTATGTCTAGGAAATAGAACAGACTAGAAGAGAGGGCAGAGAACAAGAGTTAACTGCATGGTTGAAGATAAATTGTTACTTCATTCAAAAATATTACTGAGTATGAGGGGAATTAATAATAATTTTGAGGTTTCAAAAAGACTAAGTGCCACTGGAAAATAGCACCAGCAAAACCACCCTTTTCTCACATATTTGATGCAGCAGTTATGTGCAGTATTAAGTGAATGGTCTAAAGAAAATGTCATGCTTCTGTGTGATGATTATTTTCCTCAAAAACATGCAGTTTTAAATTCTTTATTTCAGACCCTATAATAAATCAGATTTTGAGGAACTGCTTTCATTTACTGTGTTTGGGGGCAGGGGTATTAGGGGAATGACAGGTTATTTGTTCCAACTTATTAAATTAAAATATGCTACATACCTAACCCACATCCAGAATAAATTCCTATATCAAGCTCTGGATGAGGATAGAGGTGATGAAAACACATTTTAATCAAACAGCCATACCAAAGTACTACCAACCCTTGAAAATATGTCATTATTTACCTTCTACTCAAAAAAAGAATTCCCAGCAATTATGAGACCAGCACAATACTTGAGAATGCAGTTGGAGAAATGGACAGTACAGTAAGTACAGGACCTCTTAACTCACTTTGTCACCAGACCTTTGACTCTTCATGCAACCTCTGCCACTTACTCCTAGATTAACTTTTTGTGAGACAGAGATGAAATCTCTTCCACCCCTGACAAAGTGTCAGTTTTATCTTCCATCTCCTTGCTATTCAGCATGTGTACTGTGGTGTATCTTGTGCCAAGCAAGGTTTTGCCTCACTGCTGAAATGATTCCACCTACCACAGGCTCCTTTCTGGCTCATATGAATTCTGGGTCTCCCCCAGAAACATTTTGTCCATGCACACTGCTACCCTAATACAGCCTGCTTAATATGCAATGCTTCCCTTAGGCAGGCAAATGTAACATGGCACTAAAATGGGCCCTAGGTATTAGCCTCAAATAAATCAAATTATTAAAATCCCTGGGAAAATGTGTCACAGAAAACTAAAAAATTATTAGCCCTTGTCCATCCTACCCATATAATTCATAAAAGACTACTTACATTAAACTGTTTTGCCAAACCTGGACTCCCCTCTGAATTTCAAGTCCTTCTGAAAAATAGCTAAGAACTGACTAATCTCAAGAATATCTAAGAAATTTAATCTCCCTATGAAGTGGGAGCAGAATGACACCAACAGTGGCTGGTGACAACGCACTGAAAACAATTTCAGTGTTTATTTCATGACACTCACCATTGATCAAGTCTATAAAACCTTTGAAACTAATAGAACAACAGATTACCACTTAACTTTATTACTGGATAAAATCTTCTTGCAAAAACAGCAAAAACTAAGAACCTGTGAAATGAACACTTGTAAAAAAACAATTCCTGTCTAGCATGAACACCCTCCAGACTGCTACAAATGGCAAGGAACAGTAATGCTTAAGTACTCACTGAATGCAAAGAGTGATGTGGTTTGTTTTGTTTTAAACTCACTTTTTTCATACGATTTAATACTTCCCATTGACCAAGGCATTTTAATAACTTAAGAAATGAGAAACGTCCTTCAACACATATGCTCATATCTAAAAGCTGATTGAAGTTAAATGCTCCTGCAGAGTCCTACTAGAAATTCATCTCCATTGACTTACATGTAGCTTGCCGGTTCTACACTTTAGATTTTGGGAGAAGCATAATAAGGGAAAAAACATGAACAGAACAAAGAGATAAAATGTTCTTCAGGGAGACACTAGTTTTCACTTCTTTGTTTATTTTCTCAGTGCAAAAGAATGAGTAGTATATACGCAGAAGACCTCACCATTTTGGAAGCTTATGAAGGCAGATGCCTAGGATACATAAATGAGCCAACTGCCATGCACAGCTTCCTAGAAACTGGCTACCAGACTCCTCTCCCTTGCTACCACTAGCAATGGTGAGACTGAAGATGCATCTCCCTCTGGCATTCCAGTTTCAGGAGCTGTCTGTCGCTGTCTAAGTTTTCAATGGGTAGGAGAAGATATGAAGAAAAAACAACATCCAGAATTTTTCCTCCATAAACTGAGACTATCAAATCAAATCTTCTGTGTAGTAGAAAGGAATGTGAAAGCATGGTTGGTCCAGTTGTCTGTTCACAGCTTGTCAACACTTTTGTTTGGGTTATTTCTTTATAGAATATTTTTATCTGAACCAAAATTCACACCTCAAATGAATGAAAAGCTAAGATGAATGCTGCTTTCATGCTTTCCAGTGCAGAAAGAAGGAAAGGCAAAAAGAAAATGCTTTTAAACAAGCTCTAAAAATTATAAATAAATTTGTTTCAATTATACCCTGTAAAAAAGTGAATTTTCACAAAACATAAAATCTATTTTCATAAAAGTGTATTTTCATTCACTTCTAGGCAGAAAACAGCATTCTTTACTACATAAATAAGTTAATCAGTGATTCATACTTTTTCGATTACTCAACATGCATTCTTCCAGCTTCAAGACAGCAAAGAGCTACGTAACTCACCATTTTAAAAAAAAAGGTTATTTCATCAAATGAATGTAGATCAGAGCTCCTTCTGAGATACTTTCACTTTAAAAATCCCTAATCCAAGATGTTGAAGGTGTTATATAAACAATCACCAAATGCAAAAAGGCCCCACACCTTTCAGAAAGTGTAACCAAATAACAGTGCTGCAGTAAATCATGTTTTCTCAAAAGAGCAGAATGAGTAAATTCTCCTTGCCTACATGTAAGAGCCAATATTTTAAGCGATATCCACAACTACAAGCTAGCTCCCAGCACACCTCTTCCAGCTGCCACTAAATCTTGCAGTATGAAACTAATTATTCAGCTCCTGTTATTACCCACCACAGAAACAGAGTTTTAAAATAATTTTTATCCCTACTATTTGGAAAAGGGTCAGACTTCCAGGAAGGTACTTAGAAGGGCAACTTCACAAGCCACTTTAAAGCTATCTTTCATACCCTTGGATCTATTTGTGGACCACTTCAAATCAGGTCCACTTCCTTCAAAATTTGAACACTTAACTGTTATACCAATGCCCCCACTTCCCAAAGGCAGTGAATAACCATTTTCTCGCCAAGTCATGCCAGAATAGAGCTGGAGAAAACAGCAGGCAGGAGCTGCTGAAATAATCTCTTAAATTATTTCATAAAATAATATTTGTGACCTAGGCCATTTGAGATGTTTAAGGAACAGCACAAGAAAATGCTTCATTTTCTCCCATGTTCATTCTTCCAACAAGCAAGACAGAAACATCATAAGCCACTACATATAACCACATTTTCATGCTAGAAGTCCTACCATTGTCTAGTTCACCCAACACTTTCACCTGTCCAAAAAATTGATTATACTCAAAGATATGTATCTCCCTTCATTATGTTGTGCTGTTTGTTTTAATACCTACTAAAATGGTACTCTAAGAAAAACTACTCTGTATTCATATACACTGTTTGGTTTATGGTTATATGTAATGTCTGAAAACACACATGCTTTGCTTTCTAACTTCTCTTGCTCAAGCTCACCTGTACTTCATGCTGTTTTTCAAAATTCATCATCTTCAAGTAGAGGTAAAAACAAAGCCATCATTCTTAATCCTTTTTTCATTCTTTTTAGATTTTCTATATCCTTTAGATAATACCCAATCCAGTCCTGATCATGTGAGGCACGAAAGCACCATTGGTAAAGAAGATTCCATCAACCTAAACCCACCACCCGAACACACTCTCTTTAATGACATAATACACCTCCTGCATGCTTACAATAGCACTTCAAGTTCGTGAAAACAAATTGAACAGATTCGTATCATCATGGCAATGTAGGTCTGCAGAGGTAATGCTGCTAAAACTGAGTTGGACTGGAAGATTTTGTCACCTGCACAAACATCAACCACTGACAGGCAGTTTGCATAGCAGAACTACCTAAAATTGCCTAGGACAAGGCAAAACCCAAATTACTTTCCATCTTTCATATTAATCAATGCACTAGTAAGTATTGGGATTTTCCCCCTTCATTTTAGCAAAGTAGGCACTAATAAATGCAGTCTCTCTCTGTTGCATCCACATGCAGCACAAAACCGCAATTTTCTTGCGGCCTACAAATGCTTTCCATTTTCCCATTCAACAGCTTTCACAGTAACTCATTATTTGACTATTAGCCAGGCAGTTCTTGCAGTAAGCAAAGACTTACTCCAAAGTTTGAATAATTAAATTGCAGCACAATTGGTGTATTGTGCTTCACACACTTTAATATTTTGATATCAGCCAGCCACTCAATAACACTTTTCTGCAGCTCTCTGGAATATGATGCAAGTTTAATCCTCCTACATAATTTTATTTTATATGGAAACCTTTTAGCCCCAGAACTTACCTCCTTCCACAAAACATTTCTGATGTGGAACAGCAAAGGTCACAGGATCTCTTGTGGAGATTCTACTGAGAACTTTTCCCACTGTGATGACTGGCTATTTTTACATCTTCCTCCTCCAGCCCTTTGCAACGGATGGCACCAGGCTCTACACTTTGAAGTGTGAGCAGTGGTCAGACTAATACTTCCACAATTTCACACTTTGTTTCTTTTGAATCCCCAGAACAGAATTCACTGCTGCCAGTGACTCCTTGCAGTGGACAGTACCCAAGGGCTTCCTGTAAACACAGCCATAGATGTTCTTATACAAAAATTCCTCTACTGTGTACATGCATTTAAATCAACACGATCAGTTTCCCTGTAATAAGATGACCTGGAATTTTCTTTTTAATCCTTCAGTATCTGTTGTCCTCAACAGACCCCTCCAAGCACTTAGCTTCTAAAATCAAAAGCTTCTCACAAAAAAAAAAAAAAAAAAAAAAAAAAAAAAAAAAAAAAAAAAGTTTCAATTAAGTTCTAAGCTTTTAGCAAGTTCCTACTAAAATTCTGTCATGGACAGATGTGTTTGCAGAATTGCTTTTAATATCCCAGCCTTTGTACTCTTGTACTCCTGTTTTCCTCATTGATGCACAGGTCACACTTCCAATACATTTGATAGAGAAATAAGATCTTGAGCATTTCTGGGAACCTCATTCTTTCATTATTGCTAACAAAGCTTGAATTGACAACTCAGGCTGCTGCCTCTCTTTCCAGCTTAATTCCCTACTTCCCAAACAGCCAGAAAACATGATGCCACTATTTTATGCACACATACCTACAATATATCAAACACTACACTCACCAACAGCAATTGGCTTAATTTTAAATATGCCCTTACTAAAAAGGCACAAGAAGAAAGAGGCTTTACTACATTAGACTAAATAATACTTACATACCTGAACTCAGGAGTGTTAAGCAATTGCTCATCCTTGTCATGGCAGGAATGAATACAAACCCAACCCTTCAGTGACATTAGTGATGACCTTCACAAATCATAGAAGAACACAACCCAGTCTTCTTCAACACTACAAGAACTTTATGCAACACCTGAACAATTCAGGGTCCACTTGTTTTCCAAGCTACCTAAACAAGTCAGTTTTTGCACGCATGTGAAAAATTGAAGGATTAGAGAGATAAAGACACACCACCATGGAGTTATCTGATCTGGAAGAGACATTAACTATACCTGCATAACTCGTTTCTTAGTCAAGAAAAATTTGTCAGCCAGTGAGCAAGGCGGTGCTCACAAAAGAACTTAATTAAGTTGGGAGAACAATTTCAGTTTTTGAGATGGACAGAATAACACATTCCTTAAAAATCCAGTGCCTTGCCACAGCTTCACCTGAAAGAAATTTAGGAAGGTCTCCTAACACATCTTTGGAGAAGTCTATTTTCCTTGAGTGGTCTTCAAAATTTCACACTTTTTTCAAATAAGTGAAGTTACTCCAGCCAACTTGATTAGAAAAACAACAAATCCTACATTACAATTGTCTCCTCTTATTTGTCTCATCCCTCTTGCACAGATGATGCACAAAGTACAAACATCAGAAAAGAGTAAAAAAAAACTAAAATTCTGCTTTCTTCAAATTTAAAACAAAAGCCTAAAATGAGACCAATCTCAAGGAAGACTATAGGTTACATTATGACCACTCCAAGGTAGCTTGTAATTAGTGATGTGTGTTTGTCACTATAATTTAATTTTGATTTGAAAAAACTTATGTTTATACAAAATCTTAAAACAGTCCTATGGCACAGTTAAGTCCTCACAAACAAGACAATCCTGCCAAGAAAAAAAATCCCATACTTAAAATTCTTATCTCTTGGAAGAGCTTACACCTTTAAGTTCATTATATCTCATGTGTCATAACTATTACATAGGCTTTCTGAAAAAAACTTGGCTTCAAGGGGTGGCAAGAACAAATTAAATTTATTCTTCTTTGTGGGGCAGTTAGGACAAATAATTAAATCATGCCTTCTGGTTAGCAATTGATTATTTCTATACATTTTCAATGGTATTCCTACGAATTTTCATAGAGGAAAGAATACAGTATTATTATCCTGATTTTAAAAAGTTTGAAAAGTCCGTGATTTAAGTTTAAACTAATAAGTAATACTAGGATTTATGTCTTTATACCTGTTTTTCAGGTTTGGGGGGGTGGGGGGATTGCTTAAGTAAGAAAACGAGACAGTTTTCCCCCTTTTTTTTTAAAGGTTCATTCGACTAAGTTCTGGAGTTTTACTCAACATAGCTGTACAAAAAAGAATGAAAATATGTAGACTTTTCATTGTCAATGACAGTCTTTCAAAGACTGAATATTTTAGGCAATATTTCAAGATTTTAAAAAAATATTGAAGAAAAACATGTAACCAAAAATGCAATCTATGTAGGATTGGCAGCATTGTTAATAGGTAATTATAGGTCTAAAATGTTAGTTGCCATAACAACATGGAACAGTTCTATATCCATTATAAATCTTTTGCTCTCTCTTTATATGTATGCTTATTTTTAACCCTGACTTCCTCCTGATGCACTTTTTGCTAAGCAACCTCATTACCTAAACTCCTACTGTGTCAGATTGGCAGATAAAATTGCAAGCATTCCCACTGCCAAACAAACATATTATCTTCACACAAGCTGCCAGATGTGCCATATACCTTATAAATGTGGGTTTACACCTCCTTTAATTATACTCTCTTCTCTTGGATAGCAAAAAAACCTCCAAAATCTCTATCCCTTAATAGAGTGCTTAAAGATTTGAAACTACTCTATCATGCCAGTTAAGGGCACAATGCACTGCAATTTGTGCACGCACTTAATAACATATGGCAAGTCATAAACCTCAAACTTGAAAAACATTACAATCATAACTACCTTCTGCAATTCTACAAACTTGTACTGTCTCTGAGGAGATTAAGTCTTTAGAAATCATTTATTTTACAGCTATATTTTGATTTAAAAAACCAAACTTTGCCTAAGTTTGAAGAAAAATTGAACAAATCTACACTTGCCTCCTCTCTCCCTCATGAATTTCTAATATTGTCATGCATAACATTTATTTGTAGAAGTTTCAATATAATGAAAAGCCATAACAGTAATAAAACTGTCTGTGTTGCCACAGGAAACTGTATATAAATTAACACTGACAACATGAGAAATCCATCAGAAAAATCAAGCTAAAATTGTTATTATTAAAAAAAATAAAGTGGCATAAAATAAATATGTTGTGCCATAGTTAAACTTACTCTGAGATCCAGGGCCAGCATCAGAGAGAAAAAGTAACACAGGAATCCTAACAGCTGTGCAACACTTGAAAAGGAAATGTTTTTTCCAATGAACCTCCAGTTTGTTCCTAATAGAACTGAGAACAAAATCAAATCTGCTTTCAAATGTACAGAACACAGCAATTAAAGAGATGGATAATACTGTCAGAGCTGGAAAGCTCCTTTGTCTTGCTGTTCAGAAGCATTAAATCTCAATAAAATTATCCTACAGGTATAGAAAATAAGAAAATAAAATTCAAAGATTTCACAGAAAAAGAAAATGTTGAGGTTGGAAGGGATGTCTGGAGGTCATCTGATTCAAGCTTCCTGCTCAAGCAGGGTCACCTAGAGGTGTTTGCCCATGACAATGTGTCCAGCATTTTCTGAGTATCTCCAGGGATGGAGACTCCAAAGCCTTCCTGAGCAGCCTGTGCTAGTGCTCAGAGATCCTCACAGTAAAGCAGAGTTTCCAAATGTTCAGGAGGAATCTCCTTTGTTTCACTTTGTGCCCACTGGCTCCTAAAAAGCCTGGCTCAGTCTTCATTACGGTCTCTCTACAGGTATTTAAATAAACTGCTAAGTTTCCTAGTTCTGATGTGCAAGACTCTACAATTGCTCAGATTTAGAAGAGCCATGGTGCTAGTATCAGTACAAAGCCTACAGGATGAAAGCAAACTCACAAGTGAAGATGAAGCATCCTGTAAGAACTGTGAATTTAGGTAAATAGAAAACACTTGCCCAGCAACTGGGGCAAAGGAACCTTTAAAATATCAGCTTTCTATAAAAACATCTAATTATTCTCATTGGTGATATAGTTTTTAATTTCTTTCAAAAGTAGAAGATTGGCTGTCATTTTATGAAGCTCGAAGCATCAATAACTTGGTCTTCATCACACCAATTTTACCCTAACAAAATGTGAGTCAAAGCCATTCACTTCCTCTTCTCTCTCATTATGATAGAACCTCAAATTCCAAATCAAATACATTTGACCTAAATTCTGCCATTTACTATGACAATAACTATCTATATGCTCTGGATTAGCAGTGTGAACAATTCCCTAAACATTATATATAAAGTCATCCTTTAGTAAATAAAAAGAAAACAAATCATCCTGCAAACCCTAGGTCATTTGACATACTCCTTGTTTACATTATGTTCCAACATACCCACCTACTCTAGAAGGGTTTAGCCTTCAGGACTTCTTTTCAGAAGAATTAATTTTGTGACTAACTCCTTGATTATATTTCAAAGGTCAATTAAGAATTCTGAAAACAGCTCACATCTCATCAAATTGAGAGAAGATTAAAACTCAAGGCATTAATTTTTTTTGATAAGCAGTGCAAATATGTATGAAAAATGCTAGTTCTTTTGCCTCAGGCTTCCTTAGTGCATCACTTAGTCTCATTTAACACATAGGAAGGTACTTGAGGGAAGGCGAGAAATGAAAGAAAAAGCAGAATCCTTAGGATCTTGTGCATATGTATTAATGTAAGCAAACAAACTCATTGTGAAACATCAAAGTCAACATATGGCTGCAGCTTCAGATGTACTTTTATTTTATGACCTTGTGTCTATCTATGCAAGGGTACCTAAGAGCATTTAAGGGGAGTGGGAGAGGGATGGAGATAAGTCAGAGCAAAAAGGGAAAGGGATGACTATGAAATAAAGTACAAAATCAAATGGTTTTCATCATTTTAGGCAGTGAAATAAAATGGTAACTATCTGTAATGCTAATTAACATGTAAGGTCAAAGACAAATATCATTATGTGTAATTTTTCTTTCTGCCATAAATTTCAATCAAGTACAAAGGCATTAGGGAAGCATGCAAATTATTGTATGTTTTTAAAAATACTAAAACTTTCTTATTTAACACAAAAAAAGTATTCACTATCCTATCAAGTCTAAGGAAAGGATTAATACATGCATTTCAAGTCCAGATCTTAGATCAAAGTTTGTTTTTCCAAGATCCATAATGGTTTAGATCTTACAGGGAACTAATATGCTGATGATATTGCAGAACAAAGACTTTGCTGTGGTAAATGATGAATTAGTAGCAATATTAAGTTTGTGTTTCACATGAAACATTCCATAATATTTTTTAATAATCTGAGAGCAGACTGGTATAGTAGTCTACATTTAAAAATACTTGCATTTTAGATTAGATCATGCCTTTGTTTTATTTCTCAAACTTTACTTTAAAATATGAACATTTAGACAAAATCATAAAATATTTATGAAACCTGCCAAATAATTTAGACATTCAGTCCCTTAGCTTATGATCTTACACTTTTGTCAATAAACCTCCTTGACTACAACTTTCAGTTTTATAACAGTGGACTTTTTTCTTTGTATCTGTACAATTACAGAACTTCAAAGAGAAGCGAATCATGAGACAGAGTCTGTAGTTCCAGTTTACAGTTTTTATTTGGAGGAAGGGATAGAATGACACAACAGATCTTAGAACTGTGTCAGCTGAAAATTTTCTTTTCCATTAAGTCAATTTTCTCAATTGTAACGCTCAACTGCCCACAAAAGATTTCAGTACATTTCTAACAAGTCACACCAAATCTCAAAGGGAAGGAACAGGTGAAGGGGATGTGGCACCCTCCACACCCCCAAAGCAGCTGTGTTACAACTTAGGGGTGGTTGTTTCCATGAACAGCAATCTGCAACTGGACTAGCACAGTGAATTATGTTCTAGAATGATCCCTCCTGCAAACATGCTGAAATATCCTGAGCACTTATCTACAGGACTATGGGTAGGTAAATTATAAAAGCTTTTACATAAATCATTAAAGAGGAATTCTCTAGGATATTCCAAATGTATTGTGTGTTTTAGTACCCCAATATTCCAACATGCATAAGTTAATTTAGTCCAAGATACTAATTATTTTCTTCATCATTTTTGCAACAAATAGTTTTTTCCTACTTTATTTAACTGTGTAAATAAAAGCTAAATGTAGGACACTTAAAACATAAAAAACAATATAACCTACTCCACACTTGAATAACATTGAGATTTAGAGTAAATAAACATTGTTTGTCTGTTAAACTCAGTACCTACACATTATGGCAAGCATCAATTGTGTTACATCTCACTCAATAGTGTTTTACTGAACCGGAGAAAAGGTGAAAAATACCTTCTGATTCCCCCTTTTACACTCTTACCCATGAAATTTGATTCCCTGTACAGAAGAGACTCTTATTAAGGAAAGAATCCATCAATATTTCAAATTTACCTTTTCAAATATTGCTGTAGAAATGTTAGATCCTATATAAGTGATATCATAGTTTCCTTGGGGAAAAATCATAAATGCTATCATAATTAGGATTTGAGTTAAGGATGAAAGAGATGGAGCAGATGGAATGTAAGAGATAAACATTTACATGCAAATATCTTTGTTAACAGGAAATGTTTTAGGAGAAGCCATCAAAGCACATGGAAGATAAATGTTCATCTATTTAAGTCAGATATATTTGAAAGTTTCTCCTAGCAGCAAAGTCAGCTGAAGTCTGCAAGCAATCCAGAAACAGCACATGACTCAAAAAAGAGCAGCAAAGATTTTTTTTTCTCCAGTTGCCTTCTCAGAAGTCAATAAAAAGCAGCACAGATCTGAAAGAATACTGATCCCTACTCTTGGTAAGGGAGCTTGATGCTCAAGTTAAGCAGAATACCTTAAATGCAGTATTTGAATCTGCTGTTCCCTCATGACAACACTATTTCTGATTTAATAATGAAGGTCCCTCAACGAAGCAATCTCTCCCATCTGGGGATCACACCTGCAATGGACCACTGGATCAAGGAGAAAGAGAGGCAGAAGAAGAATTAATTTTCAAGGTACATATGGTTTCAGGAGTGACCACAGCCATGGCACCAGTCCCAGCTCCACCCTTCAGACCTGCTTGCTGGTGCAAAGAGCAGATGGGGTCAGCCCTGAGATCTCAGACCCGAGTGAGCCTTGGAGCAAAAGGAACCCGTCTCAAGGAAGTGGGGAAACAACATGGAGAATTAGTTGGTTTTAGAAGATGGGAAGGACAGGTTAGCAGACTGGAGGAGCTCTGTGCTGGTGAGGGATGATCCTGATCCAGGGAGATGGTGCTGAACTCTTAACCACACCACAATCTACAAATCTAAATATTCTGGCAAGCCATGGTACAAACCTTAAAACGCTGCCGTACTCTGAAAATATAAAAATTAGAAAGCAAATAAATCTTTCCACTGAGCAACTTCCTGGCTGAATAAACTACATTCTTCCCAAGACACAGGCCTAGCTGCCTTCAGGGGTTTGCATTCCAGCTCATTGCTCATTTTGCACCTTCATAACACACATCCATGCAATCACTTCTCCACTTCAGACTGACTATGTAGTTCTTTTTTCAGTTTCACTTGTGGAAAATAATAAATACATAAACAAGCTACAAAACCAAGATCTGAAGTAGGCCAATTACAGTCACTGAAAACTAAAAAGTGACAAAACAAGCAACAAAAAAAATCTAAAATAACCCAAATTGTTTTAATGTTAACTTCCCTCAGCAAGAAAAGAAATGCTTAAAATAGGGCAGAGAAGATTTTATATGACTTCTGCTTGCAGTTGCTAGACACTGTGTTTTTGGTGGCTGGGGACAATAGTCATCACCAATTAAACCTTTTTCTCATGCAGCCACTCTGGCCCTTCTCACAAGAGCTGAAATTTCTTCCAGGCTGATTCAACAAACTCCCTCCTCAGTCTCAACAAAAGACACTTTACAAATCCTTCACATTGTTGACTGCTCCATTCTCTGTTCTTTCCCATTTCTCAGCATCTGGTTTTGAAATAGACAACATCACAAGGGCAAATGCTCTCTACAGATGCAATTGCATCTGCCCATCAACAATTTATACTCCAACTGTATTGATGTCCATACATGGTTGTAAAATCTCCTGTCACTCCTGAGACCTTTTGAGTCATTGTTTTTCAACCTGCAGTCCCACAGAGTTAGCCATAAATGGCTGAGTACAGATACTAAAACAAAAATTACTCTATGAATAAAACACTACCTTCATAAAACAACAACAAAACCTAGTTATGCTACCACCTTTAAGCCTCATTCATCCCTTGATATTACTCTACTGTCAATATCATATCAACTGTTTCCCAAGCAGATGATTTTAAAAAGAACCAGAAGTTTTGGATAGTTTCTGGTCTTCAAAAAAATCCTAGTTTATAAAATGACAACATTACATCAACAAGCTCACCACCACACTGAAAAACACAAAAACTTGGAAAAGCCTATAATCTTTGGGGAAAAAACAAACTAGGTCATCTTAAATGACTTGAAAAAAATCTCAAATCAAGGGTTTCATTCAAAAGGATCTGCATGGATATTGCCTGTCCTACCAATTTAGCATGTTTTCCTTTTTCAGCAGTTGCCATTTTGTATCCCAACTACCAGTGAGAGAATACATTATTACCGAAAGCAAATACATTCTTGCTAGGATAAAGACTACTGCACAGTTTCTGCTCCTGAGCAGAACCTTCAGCTCCTGCTACTACTGCCTAATACCAATTTGTGGCAGGCAAAACCCCACAACATTTTCCATCTCGTTCAACTGACTAGTCTATTTTTCTTATTTCATTTTCATCATCTTAATTCCTAGTCCATGGGTTATATTAATTCTTAATCAACATGCTCATAGAGCTGTTTTCATGAAGTCATAGAGCAGTTGAGGTCAGAAGGCACCTCTGGAGGCCATTCTAGTCCAACACACTACTCAGATCAGACTACATACCAGGCCTATCATGCCTCTGGGCATCTACTCTGATTTTGACACTCAAAAAGAACAAACCAAAATTTTCCATATTCTGACTTGTGTCCACTGCCCCTCATCCCACCACCATGAGAAAAGCACATGCTCTACCTTTCCTGTATCTTCCAAAGAGGCATTGCTTGACCACAAATAAGGTCTCCTCCAAGCCTTCTCTCCTTCAGACTGAACATACACAGCCCTCGCAGTCTCTCCTTGAATGTCCTGTGATCCAGTCTCTGATCAGCTTGGTAGCCTTTTTCTGGACTCATTCCAGCATGCCCATGTGTTTCTCATGATGGGGAGCCCAGAAACAAGCACATCACTTCAGACATGCCTCTCCAGTGCTGAGCAGGAGGAAAGGACTGCCTCCAGCACCCTGAGGAGGCTGTTAGCCATTCTTGTTGTAAAGACGCCCTGCTGGTCCAAGCTACACAGGACTCCCAGGTTCTGCAAAGCCATTGTTCAGCTACCTGGCCCTAGCCTGCATGAGGCTGCTGGTCCTCCCCAGGGCCAAGACCTTCCACCTCCCACAGTTAATCATCATGAAGTTCCTATCAGTCTATTTCTTCAACCTGTCCATTGTTGTCATCTTATCATAAACCTTCCATACCTTCTCAGTGATTTCTCATGGTCAGGTCCTCACAGAACCAACTCTGTCTTCTTTGTGGCACAGCCAACAAACTCCACACCCAGCTAACCCACTCTTTTATAGCACTCATCCTTATTGGACACAGCTGTGGCCTATTAAGGGCAGGCCTGTTCCTAATCTTTGGTAATTAGTACAGCTGCAACTTATCAGGGGTGAGATTGCTTTCTGCAACTCTCAATTCTCTTACATTCTATCCCCCCATAGACCATGGCCCGTCAAACACAGCTCTGCCCTCCAGTACACTAAAGACAATAAACTGACCACCAGCAGGACTTTGCACCCCTGATCACAGCCTTGAATCTGGGAGTTCAGCCAACTTGCACTCATCATCTATTTGCAGAGTTCATATATCCCCAGTTCAGAGAAAAGTAAACTATGAAAGATTGTGTTACAGGCCTACTAAAGCCAAGATATGGGACATATTGCTACTTGGTTCACCTCATATTACCGAACGCAGTAGGATTCATCAGGTATAATTTGTCCTTTTCATACCCATGTTGACTGCTCCCACCAATCCCTTTCTTGCCTTTCATGTGTTTGGAAACTGTTTCTAAAATGATCTATAGTTTCCTGTATCCTTTTTCTAATCCATTTTAAGAACTGATGTGACACTGTCTTTTCCCAGTCCTGCAAAGCTTCCCACAAGAACCATGAACCTTTGAAGGTAAAAGAAAGCTGCCTCACAGTATCTGCCTACCCTTGGTTGCATTCCATCTGATCCCACAGACTGGATTCACTGGTCCCACAGTGAATGCCCAAGTGGGTAAGTGATCCCTCTGTCCGCATCTCCTCAGGTACAGTCTCACTGTCAAAGACCCTGAAAAGTTTGGTGACAAATCCTCATCTCTGAAAACTGAAGCAAAGAAGGCATCAAGCACATCCTCTTTCCTTTGTGCCTAGGTCCCTAGTCTCACTAAACAATGGTCTACACTCTCCTGAGCCTCTTTCTTGCTGCCAGTGTACCTGTGGAGGAAAGCTGTCCTGTTGTACTCCAGGTCCTTTTCTAGCTTGAAATTCTAGATAAGCTTTGGCTTTCCTGACTCCATCCCTATTATGAGCAGGCAATGTCTCCATATCCTTCAAAGAGGCCTCTCCCTGCTTCTGTCTCTGTGAAGTCTTGGTGCACAAGCTCTCTAATGCCATTCTGCCATGCCTGTTTAACTCTCTGCAAGGCAATAGTGCCTTCACTTTAACTCTCTGCAAGGCACAGTGCCCTGTGCTTCAAGAAGCTGTCCTTGATCAACCAGCTCTCTTGAACCCCTTTGCCCTTCAGGGTATCTCCCAATGGGATCCTTCAAAGCAACTCCCTAAAGAGGTCAAAATCTGCTCTTCAAAATTCAAGCCTGTAATTCTGCTGTTAGCCCTGGGGATTATTCTCAGGATTCTCAGACTCAAGGCTCATGATCATTTCAGCTGACGCTGCCCTTAACCATAGTCAAACAGCCCTTCCCTGTTGGTAGCATCTCTTGGAGTCTCTGACTGTGAGGCTTTCACCAACTGCATAAAGAGGGCTTCATCTGTTTCCTGCTCTTGATAGAGTGTAGCAGACACTCACAGCAAAATCACCTGTGCTGATTTATTCTCTGATCCTTACCCATAAGCTACGTACACTGTTTTGCAGCTTTGCTTCTTTCACACTCCTTAATCAAAATCTTCATATAAATTCCACATGAATATTACATGACCATAATTTTATATAAATATAAATTATATATGCAAAATAAATTGTGTACCTTGTGAGTAACATGAATTTCATACAATGTAAGTAAATATACATAGTAATTTTAAGGAACTTTTTCATACTAGGTCAGCTGGTTGGGTTGCAAAATTTATTTAGTCTAGAAGGAATCATCAGACTTTTTTATCTAATAAATTCATTGTACACTTTCACCCATGTTTTCTTTAAACCATTGCCCAAATATGTCCTTGTTGAATGTTGAATATTCAATGTTGATACAACAGTCGTCTTTGTGCAGTCATCTGCTCCTAGGTGACCAATATTTCTCACTTGGTGGTAACCTCCTCCATCTCCTTATACACTTAATGAATTCCAGTGCAGAACATTTTCCAGCAACGTGCAATCAGCATACTGAAAAGTGAACACAAACTGCTATTTACAGCTTACAGGTGACGTGACCTAACAACTCCCTGTGACTGCTTCTCCTCTTGTTTTTATGCTGCTCATCCTTCTAGCTCCTTCATTCCCTTGCGCTGCTGGCTGTGATGCTTGTCAGACTTGAGTCAAGTCAATTCACTAAGCCAGATGAATCCAGAAAAACGACAACATTTTCTCAGGGATAATGAGTTGTATCAGCTCTCCATGAGCTCTGACAAGTAAAGCTAGCTAAGGAAGCTAGCTGAAACATGAAGGCAAGGGAGGAGAGGGAGTAAAGATGAGCAGAACAATCCCTTTACTCAACAGTAAGGTATTAGGATGGCTCACTGTGACCTGTGAAGCTGCAGCCTAATTGGAAACTTATACTGGCTTAATATCTACCTTCAACTGCAGTCTAATTGAAAAGCAGAGCTCTTACTGCCAGTCTGGAGGAAAGTGATAAGAGACCACCTACAAAGCCTGGGGCCAAGGCAGCCTGCTCCCTTGCACTGTAACCAGCAGGCACAGGAAGCCACCTCTACTGCTAGTACAAGGGATGCTTGCTAATGTCACTGCCAATGTCACTCAGCTGCATATTTTCTTTATTTCTTTCAAGAAAGTCCACAAGTTGGGAGATTTCAAAGCCAGCCATAAGACTGGCACACACAATGGAGAAGCTGATAGAAGGTAAAAGCTTTTTTAGAAGATGTCAGCTATACCAAAGAGGAAATATTAATGACAGCAGCTTCTTCTGTTTGTATGCTGTGTGCTTACTGATCCCTCATTCATGGGAATAAGTTAAGAGAACACAAATGCATGAGAAAGATGCTTAGTTCATGCTGCTTGTTGACTTTCTCTAAATGAGTACAGTGGGTCTGGTTCATGTTTATACAAGGCTAGGTTTTTGAAGCTAAAAATAGTTTGATCTCAAACAGACTAAATAGCTGCCAAATCCTCAGAATTTTTCTTTAAAAAGACAGAAGAACACAAGGAATTTTGGGAGTTTTGCTAACTCAGCAACCGGTGGAGAGCTGGGTCATCTCTCCCACCTCAGGAATACAAGGTTAATGGGAGTACCTTGGGATAGTCCAGCACTACATATTGTAAGTGTACCTCTAAGTTCCACCTTTTTTTGGTATTTTTTTTTCCCTGAACCTGTCATTATACTGCAGAATAGACTAGGAGCTTTAAAAGCTGTTTCCTCTAAAACAAATAAAAATCAAATCCTTCTTTTTTTCAAAAAATAAGAAGCAAAATCACCACAAAAAAAAATCAAACCCACCCTTGAGCTTTTATTAGGTCAGAGTATTATTTAATTATAGCTCTCCAGCCTAGAAGAGTCTGGATAGAAGCAGAGTTCTGACAGAAGACAGGTGTTCCTCCAAGTCTGCTGAGGTGATGGGGGGAGCTAGAGGGGATGGGGAAAATGTGCTTTTTTTCCTCTGCAAGATAGACAGTATGTAAAATGCCAAACAAATTTAAAATGTATGATCTAATTTAAGTTTTCCTGCTTGCTGATTTTGACTACAGCTTAAATCTGATAAAAGTCCACCCTTCTTTGAACAGAAGCAACATGTTTTGGAATGAAATAATGTATAGCATTTTAAAAGTAATATTTTTCCAGTGGATCATATCCTATGGATTTAATTTCCTAGTAATATTCTAAAATTTTCTCTAAAACATACTTAAATAAGGTTACTCTTTCAAGCCCAGAAGGAAATGAGACAAATAATAAAAAAGACATCCTTGAATGTCACTCTGTGTGTGGAAGAAACATTACACATGCTAATGATGAAACAAGATTCTAAAAACAAACACAAACATCACATACAAGGCAAAGCAAAGCAACACAGCTGAATCTGTTCCTGTACCTGACACAAACCTGCTCCTGCCCTAATAAGCACCACCTCAGCAATTGCTTCTTCACAGCCTACATGCTCAGAAATGAGATTTGTGCAACCCTCATAAAACAGATTTTCCTTTTCAAGATGTTTCTATGTAGTAAGGTGAGAAAGGGAAAAAAATAATCCCAGCAGAGGCTCTGGTGTGGGGGAGAGTGACAGAGAAGAAAATAAAAAAGGAAGGGGAAAAAAAAAAAGGAAAAAGAGATTAAACAAATTTACTAACTAGCTCTAAAAACCAAACTGAATAAGTATCTGCAGCAAATAATGATAGAAATGCACAAATTAAATATTTTGCAGTTTTCTAATAGTAATTGCTTTATTTGCTCACTACAACCTAAGAAAAGTTTGAACCTTCTCTGTTGACTCAAAATCTGTTCTGTAAAATAATAATTATATTAACACTGCAGTTGTAGTCACTATTAACAAACATCAATGACTGCTGCATCAGCATGGACCTGCAGCAAAAGCACAAGGGAACATAAATTACATGCTGAGCAGTAAAAGGGTTGGAGCTCAGAAATCAATATTTAAGCAGACAGGAAAATTTCAGACACTGTACATGGAAAACATTAAGTAAAGCATCACTTCCTTTTGTTGTTTTTTGGGGTTTTTCTTTTGTTGTTGTTGGGGTTTTTTGGTTTTTTTTTTTTGCTATTTGGCTTACCGAATTTTATCTCATCTTACTTCCAGGTTTTTGTTTGTTTTTATAGGCATTGCTTCTTCTGTTGTTGGGGTTGCCATTGCTATAGATTTGTAGGTAATTCACATATTAGTTTACAGTTGCATAACTGATCCTGTACTAAATTGGGAATGCTCTGCAGTGAATTCAAAGTATCTCACAGCTTGCCTTCCATGAAGAGGCTTCGTATCTACTGTGACCAAAGTCAGAAGTTAGCCCAGGGAAGGGGAGGTACCCATGCACAAAGGGTTACCACAGCACCCTAGCAACAGAAATACATGGCACTTCTTTCTGAAGTTTACTGCTTCAGAAGTAATAATCTGCATTAGCAACCACTGTATATTACTCATTCTATCACAGGGCTTTTTTCCATCTTGTCTGAACACCAGTCTTTTTCATACATCAAGTCCTTCACTTTCCTCCCCAGATAGTTCCCAGGTTCTGTTTTTATTTATCCTCTTCCAAATAGTAAAATTATTTTACTTTTTTACCCTACTTCTAATCTGGCTTCTTCTCCATCTCCTGCAAGTCAAGATGTAGTTATATTACTGCTAAAAATTACACACAGCTGAGTGGGAGCAGAAAGCAGAGGTTCCCAGTCAGGGCAACCTACAGAAATGTTAAAGCTAAAGAATAGGAGCAGACATAGACAGGGACAGGGAAGGATGCCACCTACACTTACAGCAAACTGAAGCAGCCATGCAACCATAAAGTAACATCACATACACTAGTTGTCTGCTTGTTATCTTTTCTATGAGAGGGTCCAGCCAAACAGAGGGTTCAAGGTTACCAGATGTGCTGACCCTATACCTTCCTCTGTCAGCAGAAGCACACAAACTCTGCCCATGCTCTGAACTAAATGAAGCCACGTGAGAAGCAGCAGTACTTCAACTTGGTCTGTCCCTCCACTGCACTCCAAAATAGCCCAGAAAATTTGAAGGCGAGGCAACTGCTATCTTCAGGAGAAAAAAGTAAATACATATATACACACACATGAGCAGGCTGAGAGTGATGGTATCTCAGCCTGCTCATGTGTGTGTATATATGTACATGAAAGTGATGGTAGGACAACGGTACAACAGGCAGACACAGTACTGAAAAGCAGAGCTAGCTTGCTCCTCTCCATGAGGGTAAGCTGTGAGAAGCCAAATAAGCACTTCTCCTTACTGTGCTTTGGACTTCTACTCTTGCAAAACCTGAATGCCTCTAAATGCTTCATATAACCTGTAGCACCTTCCAGGCTTCAATTCTGAAAGGCTAGCACATCACCATTTTGCTTTTTGTTCACCCTTCACAATGCTACCAAAATAGCTGTTTCAGGTAGAGCCTCTTACTGACATTCACAAATACCAAAACAGCAGCTGACTTTATACAAGCAATTAAACACTTCCACTTACAGCCCAGGCTTCTGACCAAGAGTGTGACAGTGTTCACAGGGGTTCTTGGATGAGGGAAGAGACGAGGATTTGACTCCATCTTTCAGAAGGCTTGATTTATTATTTTATGATATATATATATTACACTATACCTATACTAAATGAATAGAAGGAGAGGCTTCATCTTAGAAGGCTAGGCTAGCTAAACTAAGAATAGAATGGAATGAATAACAAAGGTCTGTGTCTCGGACAGACAGTCCAAGCTAATTGGGCTGTGGTTGGCCATTAATTGTAGCCAAGATGGGCTAATCACAGACGCACCTCTTGCATTCCGCAGCAGCACATAACCATTGTTAACATTTTGTTACTGAAACCTCTCATCTTCTCAGCAGGAAAAAATCCTAAGAAAAGGATTTTCATAAAAAGATGTCTGCGACACAAGAGTGACAAGAGTTGACCAGAGCTGGTCATTTCTCCTTGTTCACAATGCTGCCCAATCCCATTTGAACTCCTTGAGATACAGAAGCTAGAAAGCTGCAGCACTCAGCAGAAGGCTGTGTAACAAGCAGGAAGACTGCTACAAATGCTCAGATGGTAGCAGGTTGGCAAAGGTGGATTTGTCCAAGATTGACCTACTACTTTGAAACTCTATCCATAACAAACAGATTTCTCCCCTTATTTAAATTTAGTAGTCCAGATTCAGAGCAACATCCTAATATATTTCAAATATTGAAGTAGGAAAAAAAATAACAAGGAAAAAGAAGGAACAGTTTCTCAGAAGGCTGCATGGACGGAATGGGTAAGGCTGAACAAAACTTATAAGAGGAAAAGAAAAATCAAAGCCAACCAAATCAGTGTAGATATGCAGGTATAGTAGTTGGCCTTGAAGGTGAAGTAATTTTGTGTAGATTAAGCAAGAAATCTGTGTCAATGAATGAAAACCCAACACATTTGTTATTCCTATGCCAAAGTTATTACTATTACTACAAAAACTCTACTTATACTAAACTCATGCCTAAACGTTTTTATGAAAAAAGTCTTATCTAAAGGTACAAAAGCACTGATACACCATTCAATATCTATAAATCCTTTCCTGTCCCCCTCCACTGTTCACTTTATGCCAAGTGTATTTGAGAACAACAGGGAATCCTTGGAATTGGTCAATAGATGTATTGTGCACTGTACTGAATGAGCCAAATAGGATCAGGATGTTTACACGCGTTCTTTAGGCAGACATTAATTGCACTGGACTAACAAGGCAGGTTTCTTTCTGTTACAAATGCTACTAACAGACAAAAAAGCAAGCACAAAGCTGACTAAACAAGGAAGGCAGGAAAATATGTTTTTCTGATCAAGGAAGTACTTCAAATAAACTCAGCTCCACAGTGCATTGACAAGGTAAACAGGAAATAAACATCAGTCAACTTTTGGGGTGAAGGAGGATATGAAGACTTAAGCATCCAAGGAAAAAGAATAAAGCCACCTTAAATAAAACATATATATCTTATCACATAAAGAAATGTAAAAGGGAGAGAGACAATCAGAATTTCTCAGCAGCCCCAAACACAGACTCAAGATTTTGCATTTATTTTATAATGTAATGACCCAGATAATCTTTCAATTATCAAATTTTAAAGCCTCTACATCCCTGGATTGCATTTGCTAATCTATGCACTCATCAAAAAGCTCTCTTGCTCATAGTTTCTCTGATCTTTACAGCAACAATGTAGTCATAGAGCAGGAAAATATTGAAAATTCAGTTCTTAGCTGCTCAATGGACTAGTAAGCTTTGTTTGCCTGTCTATTAAAATAAAGGGATCCAGTAAAAGACCCTGCTTGAACTTCACCCTTCTGTAGCACAAAACAGCAAGCTGCCACAATATGTGTGGAGCAGCAGAGCTCAGTAGCCCAGGACATGGTGAAGGTTCTCCTGCTGCTGAGCTCTCAATCCTATCCATGCCTCAAGAAATACACTTTTTTTTCACTAAACATTGCTTCACAGTTGGCTTTTGTCTGACTAAATCCTTACACATCCACATAATTTGAATTTATTCATGGGTTGGTGGATTCATTTTTACAGCAGAAAAATTCAGGTTTAAGTGAAGTGAAAGGCCAGAAGTCTCATCTATATGACATTTACATTAGAGCTTTCCTTCCTGAGCTAAATCCATATGAAATCTATATTAAAACACAAATTTCATGACCTTTTGTCTCCCCTTTCTCAGTCATACATTTCATAAATGCTTACCTTGGTCCTGTGCTGAAATTCATTTTGCATCATGCAGGTGACACAAAAGTTATTTCCTTTCTGTACAAGGCAGAACTTAAATAAAGCACAACTGACCTTTCAGATCACAACAAATACTCAACTTTATTTGTACGGGAACATTTAAGTTTCACGCAAATCTAAGGATGTAATTTTCATATTTCTTTCAGGTGCCTTAGAGGTTTACAGAAGCCCACCAAGCCACCAGCTAGCGTGGTCCTCATCAGCTGCATGGGCATAGCAAATCCCTTTACAGATGCGCAATGAACTAGCTGGCCCACGCTGCATACTTTTTTTATTTCCAATCCCCACGAGTACACAACCATATGTATATCAAAACAACTGGGAGAAGGCAGAAACATGAGAATGCCTCTGGGTATAACAGGATGTGGTAATGAGCAGCCAGATACTCTACCTAACAATCATAAAAATGAAATTATCATGAAAGTACAGCCCAAGTTTTTTTGTCAACACATTTCCTCCCATCTCCAATACCTTTCACCATATACACACACTCTTCTGAAATATCTGGGTAGGCTTCCACCAAATACCAGGCTAAACCAGAATGTGTTGATGTTTTACTTTTCAGAATTGTTTTGTTTCTTTTTTTTTTAGGAGTAATGAATTTAGCTTTATTCTTCAGTGGGGAGGCATAAAAGTTTATCTACAATTTCTGTAAAGTGAAAAAATTATTTCTGCAATACTCTTCATTGTAACAAAGTTGGCATTTGCAAAACTCTATAATACTAAGGAACACCTTTAAAGTTTTAATCTGTTTTTTTTTAGTTATGCTAGATGACAAGTGCAACTAAGACTTTCCTCACTGCTGTTAATTTAGTTTACTTACATTTCTATAAAATTGGTTTTAAAAAATTAGCACACATCCAATCCAGGCACATTATCCATCTGAGAGACCAGAAATAAGTTGTCCATCTCAGCACATCAGTATAGTCCATAATAATTGAGACATTCTTCAAAACGCATCTGTAACCAGGAGGGTAACAGCCCTTACATTAAAAAAATCCTTCATTAAGTGGCTCCCATCACACAGCCCATTAAAAGCTCTCATGCCCTGACCTTGCATAGCCTCAGATTAATGTTGCTTTTAACAGGAAAAGCAAACAGGGTAAATAAACTGTCTTCTCTATCTAGGTTTAAAACCATCAGTAAATGTATTATTAATACAGATAAAATCCCCCTTTGCACATCTCCAGTAGTATAAGAAAGCACTATTATTTACTCTGTCTACCACAAAATTAAGTTATCCACACACAATGAATAATCCCCTAAAATAACTGGAAAATATCCATAGACAAAATTGGATTTCTGCTTAAGAACATTCTCCAATTGCTATCTTGTGTAGCATAATCTATAAAAATAACACGTGAAAACATAATACATGCTCTAAAGGGTTTGTTTGAACATCTAGAAAATGTCTTTCTTTAGATGGACCAAGACCACAAGGTAAATATTTGCTCTTCATTTTTTGTCATCAGGTCTACAAAAATACAACACTTGTTTACCAGCCCTGCCTCCCACAAAGTGCAAAAGTACAGTTGCAGAACCATTTCCACCTATGGAACATCTCAGTAGTCTTGGACTATATGACCTAGAATGATAGTCTGGAGAAAAGTCTGTGTTTTATTTAAGAGGTATTTAAAAAAAAACTGAATGGGTGGAAGGAGACCATTGGTACTCAGTTTTGCACATGTCCTGTACATAAGAACAACATGTTTAAAAGGGAAGTCGTGTGCAAGTCCAAAAAAAAAAGAAAAAAGAAGAGCTACATTTCCCCATGTTCCATAACAAAAGCTGACACTCTGTTTTAGCCCAAAGCAGACACTAGAAGCCTTCAAGGAGCCCACACACAGCAAGACAAGACTGACAGGGCAAAACCATAGACTCCTTGAGAATATTATAAATAAAGACTGTTTCTAGTTGAGAACATTCCTAAATGCTAAACAGCTGGAAAGTAGGAGAGCAGTCAGGGCACAAATCAGCACTTCTTTGTCACAACTTCTTGGCTACACTCAAAATCAGCAGATCTTTAGCTTGATCTAGTACAGCCACTTTTATGTGCTCTTAGAAAGCTAATATTGGAAATCATATGTTCTCCCAGGTCTTAATGAGTAATCCAAAGATTTTATCATGTACGCCACAGTTCAGACATTTTACAAGTTGGTATTTAAATCTGTACTCAAGTCCCTGCTTTAGGTGTTCACTTTGTTTTTAAATTAATCATTATGTACTGCATTTATTTTTCCCATAACAGAAGATAAGTGGCTTTTGCCTCTGCTCAAACCTTGAGAAATACAATGTAGGTCAGTCTAAAAAAAATCTGAAGTTGCATTAGTTACTCGGAGGTAATTACATTTGTTTTACCAATAGCATTTACTATTGCTACACTGGTATAATGTTTTCCATTAGCAGAGGTTTTCATATTTTCATAGCACTCTGAAGCACGTGCCATTAGGTCTGAAATTTCCCATGATTCATCATCACTCTCCAAAGCACAACATTGATTTCAACTACCACTCCCCTTGAATCAAAAGTAAAACATTGGCACCTGTCAATGTAGCGCTTGCCATAACATTAGCAATTGTCAGTTTTCCCCCTTTTACTATTTTTCCACATCCTAGTCTCTCTTCCATGCTTTATTTTGGGGAGTTTTGTTGTTTGGGGTTTTTTTTAATAAATCTTTCTGAAGGTATTGAAGACTGAAAATTGAGTATAATCTTCTATAACTGCAATGATTCTCTGTGAATGTGGTGAAGTCAGTGCCCTGAAAGCTGCAAACTCACTGTAAGGGTATTATCTTAGTGGTAAACCAGTGCGCCTCCTGAGACAAATCGATACCCCACTTTATTGTATTCCAAAGAGATGTAAAAGACAAGGGCCCCAACCACTACAAAAATGTGTCCATGTAGAGGAGGTGTTGATCAGAGGTTTATGCCTAGCTGAAGGACTACAGACCCTGAGAAGAAGAGATGGAAAGAAAACAGCCCCTACTGCAGGACTTGAGTTACTTAGCTGCTTAGTTTTTCTGGGTACTCCTTCCCTTCTCTGCTGCCACTGACAGGACAGGAAAAAGTGGTCCCGAAGAGATTCCTAGCTTCTTCTACAGGTTTTACAACACAGCATTTGTCATAGTGAAAACTGCAGTAGTATTTGACCTATACTTTAATTACATCTAATTTTATGTGGGTAACTTCTTCATGAGCAGTAATCAGGGTCACCAATGTTAAAGCACTGCAAAGCAGATGACTGCACACAGTTAATTCCCTTCTGCTTTTGCCTGAACCTCTTGCTGTTCCATTTCCTGCAGATCCACCAGAAGAATTCAGCACTCATTCTACACCCATGTTAACTTTTCAGATTTAATTTAAAATCATGCTATTTCAAACACAAATGAACTTGAATATAAATGTATAGCATGCATCGTCAGAATCTGAAAACACTGAACTTCTTAAAGGGAAGCTCATCAGGTCAGAACAGATTTGAAGCTTAGTTTTAGTCCACATCTTGGTCACCAAACATCAAGTTTGATACAAGAAGTCTAGCATTTTATAATGGGAAGACCAAGTGAAGAAAAAAAAAATAACCAGAGCTTCTTCTGTATCTCTTTTGGTCTATCTCTGAAAAATTCCTTTATTCGGATGGAATTTTTTGAGCAGCCACAATTTTGCATACAGATGCAAAAAAAAAAAAAAAATAATTGTTCTGAAAGAATGCATGTGCTATGCTCAGAGAAAAATGAGTCTATAGCAGAACTGAAAAGAAATCACATGCCAGAGAGCACTGTGTCATTTAACATTGAGAACTGCCTAAGGATGACAGGTATGTTATTTGGAATAAGCAAGAAGCTATCTTGTCATTTAGATTCATTCAAAATACAATTCCTCAAATTGCTCTTCTTCCTGTACAAGGTGTGCCAAACGCCTAAAATACCTAATTTTCCCCAGAATGGTGTTTCCATCATAATTAAGATACCTCCAACTTTTATAAAAAACATGTACATTCTGAAAAAACTGAATAGTAACTAATTTTGGCCTTTCTAGAGGATATATTGTTTTGAACTTTTTTTATATAAGACCATCACAAACGATGAGGTTTTTAAATGTATTCTGCCTTATGCAAAACTGAAGCACCAAGAAGTCCATTAAATAAAGTGTGGGTCTTGCTTAATTAACTTATTTTGCAAGTTCTTGGGCATGGTAACACCTGCTTGTATCAGTGACTCCAAAGCAGGGGGGAACCCACTGGGTAGCAGTTAAGAAGTAAAACTATATAGATCAACCACCATTAATAATTCACAACAGTACACAAAATGCAGGGGAAGGAATGGTGCAGAGGTGAGGTTACTTCTGTGTGGCAACATTTGTCACTCCTTCTCTACACATCCCTCACTTCACAAAATCTTTTAGATGATACAAATAAAATAGCCATGACCTTTTTTCCTCCTCTGCATGATTAATTACTTAATGTATTATTAATTGGAAAATGTAGCTGAATTTCAAATGCTTTCATTCTCTCAGCATATCATGCTGTCTGGGAAGCGCCGATTAAGCTGTTCATCGAAGGTGAGCAGGCAAGGTCATGTAGGCTGTGCCTCTTCAGTTATTCATTACCTGTCCTAAATAGTAATTAACAACAGCAATATTTCCATAAATCAAGCTTTTCTGATTACCTTCAGATGATAGGAGGTTGGTGGGGGGGGGAAGGGAAAGAAGGAATCAGTGTATGAGGTTTTTGCATGTATCCCTTTTTTCACCATTTCTTCTAGTGCCTACCTGAATAATTGAATTGATACATCGGCTGTCATATAAAACACAGCATTTTACTTCAAGTCAACAGGAATTCCACATGGAATAAAGAGGAAATTATGGCTTCCTTTCTCCCATTCCCTATGTCTCACCCCAGCTTTAAAGGGGCATTTGGTCTAAGAAGGTTTCTCAATTACCAAGATTGCTATATTTATTACTTTTGTTCCTTTATATGATCTCCATCACCAAGGTTAAAGTGGGGATCTCACTTTAAGGTGAGAAGGTCATATTCTATATATTCTATAATAATTTATCCTTCAGCATCTGTGAGGTTTCTCACCTTGAGGCATTTCAGGTGGCAAATAGTGAGGCTCTTGAGCACTGACATGCACCCAGTCGAAATCATCGTACAGGTCTTGGTGGTAGTCACAGGGCCCAGGACCATCATCGAACGTGCATCCTCCTAGAGAAGAAATTTGTTATTAGTTTATTTGAAAGCAGAGACCTTCCAAGAGTCAAGCAGAGGTGTTTGTCTGGGGCCCACCTCAACTGCAGTGCCCACGCAGCCTTGTACCGCAGTTCACAGGCTTGCATTTACAAAGCTGAAACCTGCAAACAACTCACCCATCAGTTGTTCCACTCTCTTTGGTAAAAACATCACTACTCCACACAACCAATTTCCCCCAAGAGCACCTTCTGTCAGAGCAAATCATAGCCTGAAGTCACCAATTCAAGTGAAACCTATTTCAGAGTCTGTGTGACAAAAAGCAACATGCTACCTAAACCACAGGAGAAACTGCAAATAATAGACCAAGATCAAAGATGAAAAACAAAAACTCTGAAAGCAAAAACAGTCCAAACACTGACAACAAGGATAAATATTGTGCCCACAACAGTCAGAAAAATTAATTAAAATTACTTAGAAAATAAATAATTGATGCAGAATGAATTGGGTAATCTTGATTAACTAAATCAATCTAGCATAACATAGCAAGGCATTTTTTCAGGGTCATACAAACAACAAATATGAAAACCTTACAACAAAAGTTGTGAGAAGTGACAGAGAGAAAGAAGAATGGAAGGAATGCAAATGATGGGAGGAAAAAAAAGACAGAATTCCCACACAGCACAGTAATGTCTGCCCTGTCTCATTCAGTAAGTTTTTTATTCCATTCTTAACTCAAGGCCATTAAGTAGGCTTGGAAAAGAGAGAAGAAATAATGACAATCTCAGAAAAAGATCAAGGCTTGAGAATGAAGAAACAAAGGAATCAAAAGAGTCTGGTCAAAGAAAAAGCAGAGTGTAAAGGTAAGATAATACAGATGTCATGCACACAATTCTGCAGCAGCTGTTATCTCTATGCATGGCACACAGCCCTGGAGTTTGCTCCTCCTACTCAAAAACAAAAGGCAATAGCAGGAGAGAGTGAAAGAAAAAACAGTGCCTTCATCATTACTTAGATGGTATTTTTTAATCTAGAAAAGTTATATAAGAATTAGGCTACAGAAAATTTTTGAAAGTCAGGGGAGATATTTCTGCTCTTCTCCCTGTCCTCAGTAACTCGGGCACATCAATCCAAATAACAATGCTTATCACAACAAAAGTTCCTTTTGCTAAGATGCTCCTGGAATAACAGGGGTATTAGTATTGTCTTTGTTGTCTATCTTTTTAAATACAAAATATAGGACAGGTACTTCAAGAACAAACAAAAACTCCTTATTACAATAGATTCCAGTGAGTGCTGCCTATGATGAGTCACCAGCACAGCACAAACAGCCAACACCCCTCCAGACCTGCCAGGGTCTCACAGCTCACACTGCACTCAGGAGGTGAATGGGCTGGAGGTGGATAAAGGGGAGATTGAGGACCACCAAGAGCTTCAGCCTGTGCTTGTTCCTGCCCTCTGTACAAGACATACACTGTGTGGAACTCAGAAACACTAGAGAAAAAGGAAAGGAAGAATGTGCATGTGTATCACCAAATTGAGAATGAAAATGTTTTTAACCCACCCAAAACAGCATATTCAAGTATTGCCATAGCAGACAGAGTTTGCACAGAGCTCATATGTAGGGAAGAGAAAGTTCCTTTTACTAAATTCCATAAGCAAATCTGCACTGTGTCCCACACCAAGAGATCATGTTGCATCTTCAGTTAGGGATAACTCAAATAGCTCCCACTAATCTGTAAAAGTATTTGTCATTTTAAATTACTGACAAAACCAAACTTTAGATAATCCTACATCACCAAAATCCATTGCCAGATGGGTACCCAGGTACTTCCAGAATTACCTTTTAACCAGTGTTTCAGCTGGAAAGAACAACACCAGGACAGAAAGAAAATTCTACACTGCAGCAAAATTTGTGTTAAATCCTTGTACTGTGAACCCTTAAAACTTCATATGCAGCTCTGTATTAACAACACTTGCTCAAACATCACCCTGTGACAACATGGTCAGAGCACCAACAGAAGCAACAAAAGCACCACAACATTTTATTGCCTGTACTAAGCTGGTTACTACATCAGTGTCACTGTCAAAGACTGCAAGACCGGAGAGAAATATTTGTGTCTCAGAGAAATATTTAAACTTTTCAATGTCCCAACTCCAGTGCCCTCTGTTACCAGTGAGACACTTTTCTAATTAACATCTATTATGGTAAAGCCAAAAAGACTTAGAACATAAATCTTGCACTTTGATTTAACTCACACTTCTATGATCACTCTACAGCAAAAAAATGTACATTTCCTTCAACATTTTACTGATAAATGAATAGCAGTTTCCCTTACAGGGAAGTTATCAGTCTGCTGTCCCAGCACCAAAATGACATATGGCTTTGAAGCACATGCCTGCAGGGCACCCATTACCCTTTTTAATGGTTTGAGTGCCCTCAGTATATAAATTTAAACTACCAATTAATCTTTTACACTCATTTGGAAGATGAATGTCCTTAATTGCTTGTCTTTGTGGCCACTATTAATTTTAGTTATCAGAGTTCTGATTAGCAATAACAACGCGCTTGTTAATACACAGCAAGCAATCCCAACCTCCTTGTGTGCACATCATGGCTCCTGCACCCACAGAACAAGCAAATGTGCATTTATCATATGCACATGAGCAAAGTTTATCAGAACAGATTATCAACCCACTACAAAATCAACCCTGTAACAATTGATTGAACCAATGTCTTCTTCTCAGGGAGCACACTGCCACCTTACCTCTTACCAACATACCGAGACATTTCAAGGCAAGTAAACAGCAAATGCTGTAGTGTTTTATCTAGCACAACACAAGACAGGCCAAGCACTTCAAACCCCCTACAGACTACTCCGTAAGACTTAAAACATGGGCAAATTCAGACCTCTCTCTGTCTGTTTTAACAGTCAATTGCCTGCATGCTATTTTGATAGCTCCAGGCAGTAAGAGACAAACCTAGTGCAACATGCTGTGTGGAAAACACAAGGAGAAGAGGTGGTGGGTGGCTGAAACCTGCAGTAATGTTTCTTTTCCCAGCCATTTGTTTAAAACTGTCTACATTTTATATCAAATCTTAAACTACTCAAACATCTGACTAAAGTACACAGTAGGTCATGACTTATTAGCACCCTCATTCAGCTACTGGGCCACTGTCCACAATAATGTAACAGCATTGCTCAGGGAAGATAATGGATCAGCTTGATGAACATGCACTACCTTCCAATGAAGTTCAGCAGCTGAACTCAAGTACCCATTCATATTTGTTGCCTAACATTTTGACAACAAGCATGCTAATATCCTATAAACAACAAGTCAAATATCCTACTAAGCCATCTATAATTTCCCCCAAAACTGATAAAACAGTACTATCAACCACTCTCCCAATACCTATGACCACCACATTCTTTTAGTTACCACTGATGTATAACTTTTAAAATTTTTCTTCAATACTACCCCACCACTGGAATTTCTCCATAGCTACCAATACACACATCCTGCCACAGTGATTTGTACACCTCTGCTCAATCTCTGGGCTGGAAACACAGTGCTGACATTCAAATGCTCTTGGATCTTGCAGTACCTAAATCCACATTTACCTTAGATTTTGATTATGCTTCTGAAGAAAATGGCAGCAGCAGCAGCAGTGATCAAGAATAATACACCAGACCGGTCTGACCTCAGCAACCTGATGAGGGCCAAAGGACTGGGATGCACGGCAGTACTATCTCAGTTCTATCTCCTCCTTTCAGACAGCACTGCCATCAGAACACGGCCCAGAAGAGCTGGGTGGGACAGCATCAACCAGAACCAAGAAGTGCCACACCTGCAGTGGTGGCAGCAGCCATCAAGTCATTCTCAACAATCAAAGACAAACAAAAAGAAAAAAGCTGGTACTGCATCAGAAACAAACACCCCACCAACAGCTGGAATAGAAAACTAAGACAGAATTTTAAGTGTCTATGATTATTTTGTCAAACCACTAATTGTATTTTGGATCAATCAAATTTGTTCAGTTGCTTGTGAAGTATTTGGGAAACATTTACATTTGATGGAAATCAAGCAAAACAACAATTCACTGTATCCATTATCTTTTCTCATAAGCTGCACTAGGTTATCAACTTCAGCTTAAACAGACCGAGAATTCACACACTCCCCTTCAACGTCCTTCTAAAAGATACACGATAAATCATACTAGCCTCAAAAATTTTCCTGTCTACATGTCCATTTTCATTCACGAAAGATAAAGAAACTTAAATGTTCATTATAAAAAGAAAGATTAATATCCCACACTGAACTCTCAGAAAATAAATTAGAGCTCTGCTTAATAACAAGGTCATCAAGATTAACCTAAATTTAATGTCAAAATTAATCATAAAATCCCCCAAATTAACCAAAATTGAATGAAGATTTAATAAAGATCATTTAGTCAAGAATTTACACATCATCTATTGTGGGGGCTTGACCCTGGCTCAACACCATGTGCCCACCAAAGCTGCTCTATCAATCCCCTCCTCAGGGGAGAGAAAAATATTTTGAAGGACCTTTGGGTCACTCACCAATTACCATTGTGGGCAAACCACACTCAATTTATCAGCAATCAAATTTGAGCAGTGTAATGAAAAATAATATCAAATCTTAAAAAACCTTTTGTCACATAGAAAACTTTTCCCCTTAAATCTGTTCTCCCAGAGGCACTACCACTGTCTCTGACAGGCTCAGCCAGGGTCTTTCTTGGAGCCTGGCATTGGCTCTATCAGACACAGAGGAAACTTCTGGTGGTTCTTCACAGAAGCCACCCTTGTCTTCACAGAACCCCTCAGCCACCAAACTTTGCCATACAAACCCAAAATACCTATAAAAAGCTATTTTGAATTATTTCTTTACATTTAAAGATAAATTACATATTTTTTAAAATTATAATAATAATTCCTTAGCAGCAACACTTGGTACTGACATTGCCCTATGATTTTGATTTATCCTACCTCCTTTATAACAACCCAGGAAAGAAGACCTAAATATACCTTTTCTTCACCAGGTTAAAATATAAATAAGCTTCAGACTTGAAGAAGCATGTGTCAATAACTGCCACTGATAAATGGATGTCTATTTACTGTGGACTTCCAGCTCATCAGCTGAGGATAAAAAGAAAAACTGATTCAGAATTTTAATAACTGATCTTTATCTAACAATTCTGAAGTTCTCACTGCACTTCCTAGAGATTATGTGACTTCTACAATTTAGAATAGAAACATTTGGTTGCACAACAACATTAAATTAAATTTACAATACTTATTACACTTATTATGAATAGCATTATAGGGATGATGCAGTGGAGATCTACTGACTTGTAGGTAAAAGATACTATTCCCTAATAGCATGCAAAAAGTCTGTATGCTCGTTTTAATGTTTAGATTTTAGAAGTGTTCTCCATTGCTTCATTCTATACCCTATTAACATGGCAAAGGATTTTTTTCAGCCTCAGAATGGCAAAGCATCCAGCTTTACCATTTAGTTCTGGGATCTGTTTTTGCATCTGATCCCTTCTGGTGTTACGCAAAACAAAAAACACACTAGTAATATCTTAAAAGTTCCTCCTCCTCCATTTTAAGGAGCTGGTTGTTAGCCCATCCACTAGGACCAGGCAGATCAATGAAACAGGAGGAAAACAACAAGCAAGAGCACGAGAGAAGAGTTGTACTAGAGGCACACAGGCACGTTCTGTCAGCACAACTTCTCCTGTGCACAGGGCTCAATTACCAATGGTTTCTTTTGGAACTTCCATGTATGAAGGTGTCACAGTAGGGATTAAATACACTTTTCTCATTCACTTCAAATGACTACTTGGAAAAATCTGCTCCTTTTATTCAAGAGCATGCTTTTATTTTTCTCCACCACCTGCTGTAAAAGCATAATGAATAGTTCTAAATCTATCAAAGTAGATAGCTCCATGGCAAGAACCCAATACAAAATTATGTTGATCTGTGATGTCAGGTAGAAGTCCTGTGAATTTTTTTTTCCTTCTCACATTGAGTAGTGAATTCAAAGGCTGAAGATAAAGGTGCTATAGCAGGTGTCTTTTCTGTCATATACATCCAGGTAGAAGTTCTGCTTTTAAAAATCACACACTTACCACAATCATTTACCTGTTTATATTACAATACACCTTGCAGCACAGGATGTTTTCATCTTCTAATGGCACTACATAATTTCTGTTATGAGCATTTTAAAACACCTTGACTGCAGAGCATTCAGACACCTGTTAAGACTATACTAAGAATTGATGTTAATGCAGTTTGAGAATAAATCTTAATGACTTATGTTAAAATGCTTATGTTAAGTACTACCAACTGAAATGTAACACTGAAACAACCTTAATTAACCTATGGCATCTAAAAAGGCAGAAGATCAGCAGTACTATTTAGTGTTAAAAAAATAAGCATGAAAGAGCTGCACTTAAGGAGAATTACAGATTCTCCACTACAGGGAGAAGTCATACTAAATACTAAGAATATTCATCATCTTCCTTAGAGTGGTATCTTATCTCATAGTACTAAAATTCATTACATAAAACAACTGATTTCAGATAATAGCAATAAAAATCAACTAAACTCAACTACCTGCAAATACTTTTTTTAGATTTTTCTAGGCTTATTCTTAATATCAGGAAGTTTTAATCATCCTCTTAACTTAGGAACTTCAACATGGAACTTCAAGTCTCAAGAAACACCAACAGCAAAAAAGGAAATATGTCAAATTATTCCTAAATTAACATTATTATATTTTAGGTGTAGGGCTTTTGTTGGTGTTGTTATAATAGTCAAATAATCCAAACATCTCTACAAATATAATTTTTTCTAAGAAGGAAGCAGACAAACCTCTCCTATATCAGTATTTGTTTTAAATCATTGTGAAATTAAAACCAATCCCACCCTCCAAAAGTAATTAAATTGTGCCATAACCAAGGTAGGGGACAAATGATAAACAGCTCACCATCTAATCTGATCTATGCAAATTCCTCTTCATTGTTCTCTTCCACATTCCTTATTAATAAATAACTAATTTAATAATAGCTAATTTTTAGAATGGAAAGATAGGAACTGGAAAATTATTAGGTGCAAGTTATGGAGAATGCATGAAGCCTCAGGTAGACATTCTTTCCTGTACTCTATAGGGTAAGATGGCAGCATTTATCCTAGCATCAAATATTGGAAGAATATGAAGATTCCCAATTAGATGCGGTCTACCAGACCATGCCATTTATTCAATTTCTTCTATTAAATTAGCATCTCTCACTCTCTATACTCAGGCTGGAAAAGGCTTGTACATCTCAGATTTCAAAAAACTTCATATTCACTGCCATGAAGAATCTTTTCCATGGTTTACCAGCAGTGAACAGAATGGAAAAACAAAAGAGACAAAGGGGAGAAAAGAACAGTCTCTATTATACTGTCTGACTTTCAGTTTCCAAACTAAGCAAAACATAATCTAAACAAAAGTGTCTTTAAATTTCTCTTGTTCTCCAGGGAAAAGGAGTTCTTCTGTTCTTTACTGGAGAGGTGACAACAGGTAGCTGTGAAAAGTCACAATTGCTTAATGTCTTTTTCATCCTTCCTTGACATGGGCAAGGCAGCAGAGGGCAAACAACCCTACATATGCAGATCCCTTTTATATAACTGAAGTTATCAGTTCACAATTTCCATTTCAGTTCACAAGATATTTCTGAAACCATGAAAAGAATTAACAGTTTCATGAAAGGATGTATAGATTTTCATTGATATATAAGTTAAAACGTCCACAGAACAACAAAGCTATTTCATGTGTCAGCTTATAGGCTGCAAGCTTCAGTATTCCTGTGATATGCTGAGCAAAATTCTGACCAATTGCACTGAAGACAAGAAATTATACCATTATAACATAAAAAATAGGGGTTTGGAGGGGTGGAATCATGCTCTTGAAATTAGTAAATATTTTCATAACATTACCAATAGTAAAATGCCTGCAAAAAAGTTCTGTGTCTTCAAGAACACAGTTGGGGGTTCCAAAAATAAATTATTCACTTTGATGTTTTTAATGGATATGTAGTCTTACAATGCTGCTTCTGAAACAACACCTTTACCAAGACACTGTTAGTGCTTATCTATAGAAAATCTAATGTAGATATCTCAGTCTCTGGTATTTCTCCTAAACATTCTCACAATATGCTGTTAAAACGCAATGGATAAGAACAAGATTAAACTCAGGAGGAGTTCTAAGTGAAGACACCCCTACAGACAGTACATTAAACCACAACATTTCCTACATTGAAGGTTACATTATTTTGCAACTTACTTTCCAAGGAAAAAAAAAAAGGTGAAACAAGGACTTGGAAATCCTTGTTTCAAGTCCACAGCTCAGCTTCTATCTCCACTAATCATGCCACCAACTCAACCACAAAAACAGGCCTAGCAGCTACACGTCACCAAATAAGCTGAGTTGGTAGGGACCCATCACAATCATTGAGCTCAACACCTGGCCCTGCACAGCACCATCCCCAAGAGCCACATCCTCTGCCTCAGAGCATTGTCCAAACACTTCCTAAACTCTGGCAGGCTTGCTGCTGTGACCACTTCCCTGGTGAGCTTGTTCTAGTACCCAACCACTCTCTGGGTGAAGATCCTGAAGATCCAACCTAAACCTCCCCGGACACAACTCCAGCCCATTCCCTTGGATCATGTTACTGGTCACCACAGAGAAGAGATCAGTGCCTGCTCCTCCTCTTCCCCTTACAAGGATATTAAACACCACAATGAAGTCTCCCCTCAGTCTCTCCTTCTCCACGCTGAACAGACCAGGTGACCTCAGCCAATCCCCACATGGCTTCCCCTCAAGGCCCATCCTCATCTTTGTTGCTCTCCTGTGGACACTCTCTAATAATTTAATCTCTTTTTTATATTGTGGCACTCAAAACTGCCCCCAGCACTCAAAGTGAGGCCATCCCAGCTTACAGCAGAGCAGGACCATCCCTTGCCCAGCTGCAATGCTGTGCCTGATGCCCCCCGGGACACGCTTGGCCCTCCTGGCTCCCACGGCACTGCTGACTCGTGTTCAACCTTCTGCCAACCAGGACCCCCAGGTCCCTTTTCATGGCACTGCTTTTTAGCATCTCATCCCACTCTATTAAAACTTTGACAGTTTAGTCATAAAATAGTGTGACAGGGGAAAATACAAGTTATTTAAAATTTATTCGAGAACCCATCTCTTTTATTATTAGTTATTAAAAGTTCTTCAACAGACAAAAGCAAAAGCTTCCAGCTAAACAATAGGAGCAAGTATTCAACAAAAAAGTCTCCTATTTGAGCACAATAAACACTAGTTACCACAGCATCAGTGCAGAAACAGACAAATGAGTAAATGAAAGAGTACATAAGTCATACGGACTGAAGTTTAAAAGGATCTCAAGGAACAGATAGGGTACAGAGCTCAAAATCAATGTGGACAACATGAAAGCTGAGGACTTCCTAAGGGGAGGTAAGCATAAGACTGTGTATAAAATATTAAATTGTCATGTAAAAAGGAAGATCAAATTAAATGCAAGGAAATGGAAGAGCTCTGACATTGAAAATGACAAAAGCTTTACAAAAGGTCATTTCTGAAGTCTCAGAAGGAGGTAAGTCCAAGAAGGTAGAGAGATGATGGAAGGGTTCAGTCATCGTATAAATCCAGAGTCTCAAGAGGATGATGAGACCCTCTCAGAAGAGATCTTCTGAGAAATAACATCAAGGTACATAAAGAATTAAGCTAGCAGTAAATCAATCACAAAACCTGAGCACATGAATAGGAGGGGCAATGAGCAATACTGAGTTTAAAAATATACCTTCACACACACAGGCACTGCCAAACTAAAAGCCAAATCTTTGTGTATCAGAAGTGAAGATCCTGCTCTAGTTTCTTATTTTGTAGTAAGAAAAGGGGTAGGTACTTTAATATGAGGCACATCTTTTCATGGAATCCAGCAAGATGAAAGGAAGGTTAGAAAGAACAGTGTAAATGTATTTTGAAAGCATTGAAGTTTTCTATACCCACAGGAAACAGCTAAGCTTCCAAATTTAGTGAAAGAACCAATGAGATACAGACCAACAAATAACAAATTTGAGATATAACAGGCCCTAATCTACAAAATCAGAGAATAGTTGAGTGTGGAAGGGACTACTGCAGGCCATTTGGTACAACCCTTCTGCTCAAGCAGAGCCATCTAGATAGAGACAGTTGTCTAAGACCATGTCCAGACAATACCCCCAAGGATGGAGATTCCACAATTTCCCTGACCAACCTGTGCCAGAGTGCAGTTACCCACACAGTTAAAAGAAAAAACAACCAAAAAAACCAAACAAAACAATTCTCAAACAAAACAAAACAACAATAACAATTTATTTTAAAACGTTTGTGTTTCCTTGTGCTCAGTGGCACTCTCCCTGTTTGTAAGACAGTGTCGACAACCTCACTGATGTCTAAGCAGACAGTATTTACTGATGTCCCCTCACAGATTTGGAAATGGCTTCAAGTATGAGCTGTTCCATCACCTTCCTAGAATCAAGGTTAAATGAAGCAGCCCATCCTTTCCTGTGCCCACCTTGCATAATTTCCTATTAAAATGGTGTCTTATTTAAAACTTTTCTCAGTGTCTTGGTTTGAAATTGCAACCTAAGACACTCAGCAATGCTTCATACTTTCCCTGGTGTCAAATTGAAGCTCTGCATTTCCTTACTGGCTTTAATACCTTTTATTCAATCATAAAGACATGTATAACATTGCCTTCTGCAACGTTATGGTAAAAGATGGACTAAAGCATCACAGAAAATCTAAGATTAGTACCAGAATTACATGTAAACTTTTCATAATAAACAAGCTGAGAACAGCAAACACAAAGAAATAGAGATTTGTCTTTTATCTTCTGTTCCACCTTTCCTCTTCAGACTTACAAATCTAAGTCTTCCTTTACAGGTGCTCTGCAGAATCAAATGGATGATTCATGTCAGACACTCCTCTTTGTATTAGTTGTTACTTCATTCTTCAGGAGAATAAGATTTACCAAAATACTTCCTAATTTTGGGGAAAATATTTTAGGTAGATTACATTGGGAGAGAGTAATCTGACAGCAAAGCTCTTCAACACACTCAGAGAAACATACACAATGCTAACAACTCACTTTCTTCCTTTATATCTTGTAGCCAAATCACTACTTGCAGTTGAACTGATTTAGAACATAAATTGGGCATGCAAGCAAATAATGTGTCTTTTCTCTCATCAGATTTGGTCCTCAGCAAGACCTCTGATTAACAGACAGCACAAGTCATCACACCATTTTGGACAAAACTTACTGATCTGCCATTAATCGTTGCTTTACTTGTGCAATTAAAAAAACACTCTTAACAGAGAAATTGCAATAGGAGCATACACTTCCATCAAGTAATCTCTATTTAAGGGTAGAAATATTTATAATCAGAATAGTAAAAATACTAAAATTTAACAAACAAATATAATGTTATTTTATGGCTTCCCATGGAATTGAGCTCAAGGGTCTTAAACTTGTGTTTTTATCTGCAAATCTGCACTTGAGTTCCAATAAAACTAACTATTACAAGAAAACTTAACTGTATTACAGTATTTTTCAAGCAGATACAAGTTGTGTTTAATCTCTCCACTTCTTAAATGGAGAAGCATTCTCACTGGGTTGGCTTTTTAAAACAGTGTAAGCCTGAAGGTTAGATCTACTTTAGACTGCGCAATGAAGTCGTAGCTTTTGAAGCCAATCATCTGTGCGTGTCCTGAAGGCACAGTGCCCAAAGCACAGCAAGGAGAACAGAGAAACACTATTCTGACAAATCTTACCACTTCAGCACACAAGTGAAACCATATCCCTTCATGCTACACATTGCACAGAAGCTAAGTGCAAGAAAAACTGTGGCTGAAAACTGTCCTGGTAGAAATTGATGGACACTGCCAGCACTAGCCAGAGCATAAATTTGCCACTCAGTCTTTAGATTTTAAGTTTGAATTTAATATTTTTAAAATATTTTATTATTTATTTAATATTTTCAGGAAAACATGAGCTTGATGCTAAATAATAGCTAAAAGATAATTCAAGTGTTAAAATAGAAAATTTAGAAAAGAATACTGAACATTTGTTCACAAAATTATAAACCACATCCAGAATTCTTGTGTGGTTCTAGTTTTCCACATCCTAAAGGTTATAATAGAAATAATAAAGGCTTAGAGAACATTTGAAAAGAAAGAAAAGAAATCTCATACTTCTCTATCAGACTAACTTCTCTTTTTTCAAATTAGACAGGGCATTTACATATTCAACTAGAACGTCTACAAGTATTACATGCCCATATTTTCACACTATCTTTTCAGTTATCCTTTGGTAGTACATTCACAAAGGTGTTTATGACAAAGCATTTTTTGGTATGACATTACCTAAAACAATATGCAATTTTCTAGGGAAACGAAAGAAGGGCTGCAGCAGGATAAGCTGCTAAAAAGTATCATTTTAAAAATTCCTAATATATCTCATCTGAGAATGAAAACCTCATAGAAGGAGAAAACATTCGAAGAGCTTCACCTTTGGGGCTTGTTTTGGTTTTTTAAAGTCAGAAGAAAAACTGTGAACTGTTTCAGTGGACAATGTGTGTTCTAATGCTTGCATCACTTGTCACTATAAATAAACCTTTTAGAAACTAAAAATTAAAATAAAAACACTTGCCTCTCCACAAAAGCTGTATTCTTCTCTGTTTCTTAATTTTTCTCTGTTATAACTTAAAGCTCAAAATTGGCTCTGCACTACCAAGTTATCATTTAAAGGTTAAAATAGAGAACATAATGTAGAGCTATATATTCAGAAGAAAATACTTCATAGAGATTAAAACACAAGAAAAGTATAAAGTTTTTAATACAATATAGAAATCAATACTTAATAGCCAACACACAATCTGGATGCAGTGAATGAAGAAACAAGCATAATAAAAATGTTGCTGATTTTGAAATTAAACACTTCAGTACCAGAGAGATATAAACAACTTGTAATAAAACAGCCTCAAAGTGTGATCAAAATTTTCCTCCCTCATTTTTTGCCATATCACAATCCACCCCAAAACATGTATGAGACAATGGAAAAACAGCTATGTTTGGTTCATACCACCAATTTGTTAAGAAAAAAAAAGTGACAGGTACTGAAAATTGAGAATGGCTGATTCAAGTTCAAGTACAAACCCACATCACCCACAAGCATGATGAGCTTCTGTCTCCTCCTTGCATATACTTTGAAGGAACAAAGACAGACTCCAGGTCTTTTTGTTTGCATGTCATCTCTGGGTCTCCTCACATACAAATACATTTGCAAGCCCTTTTTCTGTGGGGTTGACTCCATCATACCCCTCATCTGAAGTGGTCTCCTTCTTTCTAAACTGAACCTCAGCTTGCCTTTCTGACACTCTCAGAGAAGAGCAGCACAAGTTACAACCACCATTTTACTCTTTCACTCCACACTTGATCTAAGGTCAGCACTTCTTTTCTCAAGTATCACAGATACTATCATTCAACATTGACATGTTCCTTCAAGCCTCTTCATGTGTCCTTCACTCCTGCTCTACCCAGGTTTTGAAGGATAACTAAAAAGCTTCTCTGACACGCACTCTCTTCCAGCTTTCATCTCCCCTTAACCCGTTCCCTTTGGCGTCTCTTCTCTGCCCTTGACAAATGAGTCTTCTCCCACATTTATCTATTCACAGTGCTGCTGAAAAGACTTTTTTTTAAGCCCATCACTTTGGCTGCATTCCACTTTCACTTCCTCTCTCTCCATTTTCAAAGAACAAACTTTATTTTTGTTACCTTTCACTGTTTATGCCCACTTAGAGAAAGCCAGCCAATTCAACTCAACAAATCTCATGGCAGCAACTGGCAGAAACCTATTCCTCTGTTGCTGCTGTTGGATTTGCTTTCCTCTGGTTTAGACAGTTAAAACAACACAGAAGGTTAGAGGGGAAGAGAGAATGAGGGGTTAAATAAGCACAAAAAAAAAAAAAAAAAGAAGATTACAAGACTCATTGCTAGAATAAGAAATAAGACAGATGTGTTTAGAGGGAGATGAGAAAGGACAGAGGCTTTGGAAAGCAAACCCTTTGGTTGTATATGCTTCCTCCTTGTAGTTGCCCATAGGTATCCAGTGTGGGGAAGGGGAAATCTCACCATATACTCATCTAAGTCGCCAACAACATCTGTTTAAGAGTCAGAATGGTCAACCTGGCAAAGGCACCCAAGTGTTGTGGGTGGCTAACAAAATGCAACCTTTTAGACTTTTTAAAAGATATTTTAGTTATAGCTGCCCTGATACCATCTCTGAAGTTGAGAATGAAGTGCAAGTACAGCTCTGAGCTGAGAGCCACACTGAGAGGCCAACAGCATTGTTCTGCACTCTTACACTGCTTGCATCTCACACCATCTACAAAGCCAGGAAAATTGAAAATTACTGACTTTGCCAGCACATCCTTTACTATCCAAGGAAAGAGGGAGACATTTGTCAGCACTTTCTCTGTAGTGACTGGTGACCCAACATTACTCTTTTGCTTTGATCTTTATACAGACCAGTTATATGGAAAACACTTCTCATCTTCCAGTCCAAATTGGTACCAGCTAGAGTTAACTTGGTAGACACCAACACATCATTACAGCTGCAAACTCCTAGAGACAGCCTTCATTTTTGTGATCCAGGAAGGAAAATATGCTTCAGGGGTTAGGGGAAAGTTGAGGCATATCAACACCATTTTGATCCCATTAGCACAACATCTTTCTTGTCCACAGCCCTGTCACTGAAGAGAACTATCACCTTCTGGTGGCAGAAACAATCACCTTCAAATCAGGATAAATCACAGAATGGGGTGGATTGGAAGGGATCACAGTGGATCATCTGGTCCATCCCCCCTGCTCAAGCAGGGTCAGCCTAGAGCATGTTACTCAGAGTGCTGTCCAGACAGTTCTTGCATATCTCCAGTGAAGGAAAATCCACAGCCTTTCTGGGCAACCTGTTCCAGTGCATGGTGACCTATTCAGTAAAGAAGTTCATCCTCGTTTTAGGTGGAACTTCCTGTGAATCAGTTTCTGACACTGGTTGTATTGCTCAGCTGAGAGAAATACTACTGAGAAGAGCCTAGCTCCATTCTCTAAACACTTTCCTTTGAAATAAGAAACAAAACAAAAAAGAATGTAAAAATTCATTCTCAGGGACGCCGAGATCAGTTACATCAAGATGAGTTATATTTTGTAGAACAAAATCACCCCTCAGATTTGCTGCAAGATTCTCTAATAATCCATCTCATAGACTAGTCAACGTGGCATAGCTAATTTTTAGCACTGGCTGTGTTCTGAGGTCCTAAATTTGACACACCCTTTTGCAGACATATCAGAATATGCTGATGATTGATGCCATTTAGGAGGTACACTGAGACAGTCCACTAACAAATCTATCCAGAATAGTCCCTAAATTCCTACTCTGCAACACCAGCAATTGTTTTCAGTCTCTGCAAGAAGAGCTCAACAGAACAGATCATAAGAGTGGGTATGAGCACACATGCTCCACATTTTCAAAGCTCTAATTGGTGTTACCCTTCAATCCACACAGTAGTTATCTATGCTGGTGTCTTCTGTCTAGATAACTATTGTTAATACTTTTTAAATCCCGAGGGAAGCAGGAATTGCAAACTGGCAGTTACAGCGTGCTCTTACTGCAATTGGCATATTTTCCGTCTCTAGTAATGCTTTTGTGAGTCAGTAGCAGAGCATTTCCAAAAAAGAGTTCTAACAAAACAATCCACATCTGTTCTCTTTCAGCAACGCTCTCAGTAGGTCTCTGACTTACTATGGCCACCTGATAAAATTGGATGCAGCACCCTCCCTCTAAGCCCAAAAATCACAATAATAGCCTACACAGCAGCAATATTGGATCTACCCAGGGATCCCTCATACTCTCTGGACATCTGCTGTTCAGTGCTGCTACTCTACAGACTGAATATCCTGCATCAGTCTGGGCCCACCTACCTTGCACGTAGCTCTCGTGCAACTCCACACTACTCTGAGTGTCATTTCAGACTACAGATGGCATCCCTACCCCAGCTGCCACTGCTGAGTCACACTGCTCTGACATTTGCTCACTTTGAATACACATTTGCTAAAACAGTCACAAAGATTGAAAGCTCATCTGACTTATTGTACCCAGATTTGTTTTGGTATCAAACATCACGGTTTTTTTCTTACTTACTGCCAGGTTTGTCACGTCACAGTTGGTCAGCGGCAATTCACTAGAAAAGGGCAAGAAATGACACAGAAATGAGGTTTTACTCAGCCTCACTACTTCAGGATGCTTCCAAAGCACCTGCATGCTGGCCAGAGAGGCCCTTGGTGCACACAGGCAGCCTGGGGCCCAGCTGCATTACAGCTGAGTGGAGCACAGCTGCATGCAGATATGGCGAGCAACAAACTCACAGAGCACAGGCTTCAACCCAGAGCAGTCACAGCCTAATGCAAGAAATTTCATTTCCAAAAACTGCTGTGGTTCTGTTTTTAAACACACATCAACAGCAGCAGTAATGAAATTTGAAAGCTGATTGCCAGAAATATTTTGCTACCAGCCTTCTAATCCATCCACTTCAACCCACTCAATACTACTACATTCAATCCATAAATTAGAGAATTAGAAAATATTAAAAAGCTAAAGTGCTAGAAATAAATTAATTTGTTAGATAACAGGCAACCCAACATGAAGGAGACTGACTGTCAGAAAAAAATTTCATTGCTTCAGCATTCAGTTACAAAAAGGCATACAGGTCCAAATCCATTATAATTGTTTGTGCAGGCAAGATAAGTGTTCTCAAATATTATTCAAGATATATGACTACCCACTACTTGATAGTTTTGCAATTAATGCTTATAAAAATAACAGAAGAGAGAATCTTCACTAACTCTGAATCAATTGGCAAATAAAACTCACAAAAAGACAGGATCCCACTTAATCCTCAAATCTCCTTTGCTAGAGTAGGAATAGCACTGTCAGGATACACTGGCAGGGTTTTAAGAAAAGGAACTTTCACCATACCAATGAAGCAAGGCCATTTCCTCAGCTCACCCCATCATCCTTAAATCTGTACATTATAGAGAGGAAATATAGCAGAATACATGAACTTTATGCCACCAAATCCAACCATACTTGTTTAGAAATAGTGAAAGACTATTAGAGGCAGTTCAGATGGCAGAAGACAAAAAGAACTAAAGACCTTTTCCCTTAGGCCAGAAAGTTTTTATATGAATTCTACTCTGAAGAGGGTTGTCTTTTTTTGCCAGCAGGAACAAGTGGACATCTTCATTCTTTGATACAGTAATTTAATTCTTTGCTGCTTTTAGGTCTTGCAAACCAGAAATTCACAACTCTAATTTCAGAAAGTAAGCAGAGGAGGATCTAATTTGAATTAGTTTTAAATTATACAGCCATAAATAAATTAGGTTTACTCAATCAACATTTTCAGGTCACCTTTAAACCTCCTGCTACCAATTCATATGCTAGACTGATAGCTTCAGATTCATCTTTCTTTCCTCTGAAGAGGAAAATCATGATAATTAAATGCTCTTACATTTCTACAAGATGCAAACACTGGTGCTTTAATCTGCAAGCAACTAGCTGACAGAAAGTAGTCAGTCTTGAATATACTGGATGTACAAATATACTAGTTGGCCTATGGGTGGGGGCACCGAACGTTGCTGCTGATGTAAAGAATTCAAGAAAAAGAAGGTGTCAGTTCAAGAAGAGAAAGAAGATGAGGAGCAGCACTGGAGTGACACAGTTCTGCCCTAGGACATAACCCTGCCAAAGAGTCCTCTCGTCAGCTGTGCCTGAAATATGTATAATCAATGTGAAGTAAGCCTTAGTTGTTACTCAGTATTAAATATAGTAGGAATACATAAGTGCAGATTGATGCTAAAATTACAAGAACTTTTTAACACAGATATTTGAGTTGAGATGTTATGCATACAGGGGCTATTTACACACATGGCAGTGCTTCAAATGCAGCAGCCTTCTTCAACTCAGGCTGTCAAAAATAGAAGGGAATGGGTAGGAGGAGAGGTGCTCCTCTTTATCAGCAGCATCTTAATTTAAATGGATAAGGTGAAAAAAAAAAAAGTATTAAAATGTGCAAGAGAAGGATAACAGTGAATAAGCATTAGATGTTATACTTGATTTTTTCCAAGAAGAAAAGACTTGATATCAAATTCTTTTTATATAAGTCATCAATACAAATCAAACAGAATGAATACTTGGAAAAAATCAATAAAATATTCCTAGTTAAAATCACTGTTGTTAATTGTTTCATGACGAATTATCACAATAAATGTCAAACTCCCAATTAAATGAACAAGTCTTAAGTCAGTCAGTGCCTAAAGACACCAATTACAAAAGTAACAAGTAGCATTAGTCAACTTTAGGCCTACTCATTTATAAAAGGAAGACTTCAGATAGTGTTCTGTGGGGAAAAAAATGCTTTATATAGCCTCCTAATATAAGCAAAGATCAAATAGTGGTAAAATTTCTGCATTTCTGTTTTTAATCAAATGCGTAATATTGGAATTAACAAAAATATACTTACAACTAACATTCTTAATAAAATGGAATTTACCCAGGGGCACTGCTAATAAGACCCTTTTTCCTGGTGTTTCACTCCCCTTGCACTGACAGAGGGCTGATGATCAGAGGCAGCTACTGCTTTGGTTCAACAGACCATTTCTCAGTATAGCTTCATTGTAAAAGGCTTGGAGATTTTCCCCTACCCTATTTGAAATACTCGGTTCTAATTATTTCTATCCATTTTACTTTTGTGAGAACCAAGTCCTGCAAAAACTAGAACAGTTTCAGCTTTTATTAAGAACTACCTGTGCTACACTTGTATTTCTTTAACAATATAACAGTGTTTAAAAACTCCAAATTTATTCTTACATATTCACTTATTTTCAAATTATCTCTTGAGAGATTAATAGGTAGCATGTGCTTTAAAGGAATCTCTAAAGATGGGGTGGATTAAAAATTCCTAAACAATCAGTTTTATTTCAGTTAATCTCAAAGCCCACTATACATCCTGAGGTTTGATAACAAACTACTGCAACAGCTCCTTGCTGGGCCATTGCTGCTCCTAATAAGCTTTTCTGGAGTGTCAGAACATGAAACTTCCAGAGATGATGGTCCCTACCATGCTTTTGGCTATGTATCAGTCACTCATTATAGCTTCACAACTTGCTAACTGAGAAAAGAGCAGCAGAGAGCTTTAAATTAATAGAAAACAGGACCAATGTTTTCTTTGTTGAAACTTTCATCAAATTACACAAAATTTATTTTGATATTATAGATGCTTTATTATTGTGTCCCAAGTACAAAATTTTCCTGTCAGAAAGTGAGAGAGAACATGAAGCTTCCACTACATACAGGAGCTTTGATAGAACCACCCACCTGACCACCCACTCTCCTGGTTAGTAAGTGAAAGCAACTGAATGGTCACTAAATGACTCCAACTCAATTTACTCTACATTTAGCACTTCCTTCTTGCTTACTAAGCAGAGAGAAGAAAGCAAAAATTTGGAATGGAAGGGAATTATGCTACAGAGAGTAAGAATTACTTTCTAGAGTTCCACAATTTTTCCTCCATAATGCATGAGTTGACAGGGGACCAAATTGCTTTGATAACATACAAAACCTTCTCACTGATTTCTCTTCAGTCTGACTTTTCTTCCAAATGTAGCACTTGTGATTGTCTTCCATCTTATCTGTCTGCATACTAAGAATTGCAATTTTATTTCTATAATTCATCCTAGCAGCAACTAAAACACAAAAAATACAAAATAGAGTACCAGTGGTGTGTTCTGTCCTAAAAGCAAAATGTGGGCACACAGAACAGCAGTTTGTCATCCTAGAGGACATTCCCAACAGTGTTAGCTTTTGATTAAAAGGTCAGTATAGATTCAGCCTAGAAGTGAAAATACATTGACTTAGTGCTAAAACATAGCAATGTGCAAGAAACCATTCTCATGTATGACAAAAAATGAGATCTTATCTACATCATGTTTTTAAGATTTCTTGTGAACTATAAAAGTGTTTGCCCATGTTTATCCCTCCTCTCCAAGAGATATTTCTGTGCTTTATCCTGTGATGTAAACCAAGTTCTGTCTTTCAGCAACATCATGCTAGTATTTTACAACCAGAAAAGTAAAGTATAATAGCTTTAGAGGTTTAGTAGAGTGGGGATTTTTTGGTTGTTTGCAGGAAAGGAGGGGATGCTCTAAAAAATTGAGAGAAAAAATAACATTCTAAATGTAAAGGCAGCAAGAATAAAAGTGTCCAGTAACTGTAGCTATAGCTTAAAACATTTTGTCTCTGACAGTGAATGATTAGGGAATGAGACAATCTGAAAAGCTTAGTCATTTTGATTTCCAAGGTTAGGAACTTGGCTAATGGAGTAAAGAACACCAAGCCTAATTATGTCCTTTATTAATGAAAATGCATATGCAACTAAAGATTTGTCACCACCACCTGAAAACCATCTACTCTCATGTGCAAATCCCACTAATTACCAAAATCCTGAGTCTTTTTTATTGAAGAGACAAAGCTGAGTCCAGGAAGAACAGTGAAATCTCTCTTAATGAGCAAAACATAAAAGGTTCCCTTTTCTAATAAGAAAAACTGTGTTCCCATTATCAGGTAAGTGTTGCAGCTGCATCTTCCTAAGTAACACACACAAAATTAATCCATGCTTTTCCATAAGCAGGTGAGCTCCTCACTAACTACCAACTAAAGTGATGGAAAGTGTCCCTGCCACTCCAGCCATGTGCCCACAGCCCTAAGGCTTCCCTGCATGTGCTCCTCCAAAGTCGTCCATCTGGTGCAACAACAGAACATCAGGTTCTGGAAAGCAGTGATTTTCAAGCTCACTAAATACAGTCAACACATCCACACTGGGCAGACAGGGAGTTGCTCTGCCCTGGTCCTACAGCAGAAGCAAGTTTGCCCTGCCAGCACTCTGAGCCACTCTGTTAACATAGTGGCCAGCCTGAGCTAAAAAGCCCAGACTGGAAAAAAATCATATTAGCCTGGCCTGAGCTTTGCATTGGGCCAGCACAGGCCCTGGATAGGAGCTGACGTGATGTTCCTCAGGCTTGGAGCATGCTCAGCCACATCTGATGCAAAACACTCTACGGGCATACCCAGGATTAGTCATCTGTGTGGAAGAAAACGCAGCAGAGAGCTGTCATCACTTCTGGAAAATGGCCGTAACAGCTTATAGTGGGAATTAAAGCAGGAAAAAAAGTTCAGTTAGGATTCAATATCCTAAACACTCCTATGAAAATTAGACAACTTTCAGTGCATAAGATAAAAACCATAAAGCCAGTAAACAACAATACTTTTATACCACAGCCCAGCAGAAAATGTTTCCATCTCTGGTGACTTTTTGGGATTTGTTTTCCATAGAGAAGTGGAGAAGAAGCCTCAAACAAAGAGTAGTGGTGCTTCCTGGCCATGAGGACTTAATGGTAAGTTTTCCCCCATACAAGCAGGGGGAAAAAACCTTAAAACATTTTGCTCAAACTCATAAAGCATTCTGATGTAGTTTGCCACTTTGGAAAAAAAATGAGTCTCACTGGAGCAAAAAGCCTACCTAACACAGAGAAATGGCCAAATTTACATTAGCAATAATAACAGTGAATGAACCCTGACCTCCTAATAGAGAGTACTGTGCTGTCAGCTAAATACCAGATTTATGAACAAATCTTTGGTCAGAGCAGTTCTGCAGGTCTGACCTAAATTTATAAGCAAATCAAGAAAACTCAAACTCAATTTAGCTGATAAAATCCTCGAATAGGTACATTCTACATTGGTTTCTCTAATTAGCAGGCTCACATTTTTGCTCACACCTACAAATCCTCTTGACCTTTTAGAAGACAAGCTTGACAACATATTGAAGCAAGAAGAAATAAAGGCAAAGTGATTTTGAATCTAGAATAGTATAGGAGCAGTCCTAAGTGGAATAAGAGATTCCCAATGTGTTTGAAGAGCAATGGGCAGCATATTAACACTGCAGTCTGGGGTCATTTTATGGACCTATTTCAAGAGAAAACAGGCCAGACAAACCAGCATTGTTTGAAGAAGAGACCATGATCTACACAAGTGTTCCAACCAGTTTTAAAACTGGTCAGAATATTTCCAGTGCATAGAGCCCCAAAGGCAACATGATCCATTTTCAGAGGAAATTAAACAGTGATATTCAAACTGCTGCTTCTATTGTCACCAGCTAGATATTCCCAAATCCAGCCCTGCTGGATATTCCCAAATCCCTGGTTGATTCATATCATGAATATAAAGAAACAAAAGATTCTACTGACCAACAATGACAAAATTAATGAACCTGGAAAAGTTTAGTAGTTATCATAAAGAAGATTAAGCATAGAGAAATAAAGCAGTACCTGAACACCTGAAAAATATTTTTCATTTTTAAAAAGTAAATATTACTTCTATGTGTGAAAATAAGAGTTTATCTGTGGGGATGTGGGACAGGGGGGAAATAAGGCAGGATATGATTGACAGCTCTTCACTCTGAAATATTCAATTAACAAATTAATAATGCCCTGCTGACAACAGAAAATTCTGAAGCCTTTTTGGACTTCTCCATGGTTTCAAAAAACTGCCTTTCCATACTTTTTCTGATGTTACTTAAATGACAAGTCTAGAACTGCAGCACCTAAGAAACAGTTATTAGAGCGGAGTCTGCACAGTTCACAGTCTGTTGTTCAACTTACTGTCACTACACATCTCACAGCAGATTGCTTCAAAGCAAAGACTACTTTTACAGTAGCTAATCAAATTTCAGAAAGCTAGAGTATGTTTACGGCCATGACATCACTTGAAGGATACAGGGGGGAAAAAAAGCAGAAAATTAAAGCACACTTCAAATATTTAATTAGGTCATTAGGCCATAATCAAGATCCACTACATCTTTGTCTTCATACTTATGTGACTAAATCTTTCTAAATAAAATTACATTGCATTCCACTAGGTTGAAACCCTTCCTTACTACTTCCATTTCTGCATAAACCAGACATTTCATATAAATGAAGGAATCAGATGAGAAAGATTCAGATTAAGCCATGAAAAAGGTTATGAAAGGTAGCCCTCAGAGGTTAAATTAAAAATAATCAACTGATTATTGAAACAATAATCTGAAACAATAATCACTTTAGCATGACAAGTCTCTACATTTTAACTGTGCACTTAACATCTACTATATGGTGGTATATGAAACTACTTCCAAAAGCAGCTGAAGGTGTTCAGAGTTAAATGATCATATAACAGCATTGCCAGTATCACAAACAACATTTGAGCAGAAACAAAATTATAGCACAATTACACCAGCCATGCGAAGAGCCCCACACAAAAAAAGTCCAACCTGGAATCACAAGAGGTTTGTATTACAATGCTATCAAACTCTGCTTCATGCTAACATCATTCTCTGTATTCACACAAAATCCAGCTTGAATAAACCTGCTTGCTTTATATATACAGAAATGCTTTTCAAATCTATATCCATGTTTCATATCATTTAAGTAGAAAACAACATTCACATAAAGTCCTAAAATTTGACTTACTAGGTATTTTCTCCTACAGATTTTTCTAAGTACAAAGTGGATTGTACAACAGTTTCAACTCCTCAATGCAGGTCTGCTAGGTTCATATACACAAACGCTGGATTTTGAAACCACAAGAAGCCAGGGAACCAATAAGTGATTGCTTGCTACAACACTGACATGTTCCTTTCACACTTATTTGGGATGTGCAGCTACATGCATCATCTCTTTAGTCTGTAACATAACATGCTTTTTTTAACTAGCCTAAGTCACTGAAAGTGGTTATCACATTTATTTAGGGATACAGAGATGTAACTTCTCAGTAATATTAAGAGATAGCAAGTACTCTCTCCAGTGCTATTGGTAGATATTGCCATTCTAAAAATAAAACCTAAGAACACACACAAAAAAAGTGACACAGCTACCTTAATGTCTTCGTCAAAAAAAAAATCAGAAATTCATGAGTTGTTGATAGATGCATCTAGTCTATCTATGGCTGGGCCACAGTAAAACATTTATTCTCATTTTAGAGAATAAACTCAATGATTCATTCAGAGGATGCAAACATTGGAAAAACCTCATTTCTATGAAGCCTGCTTGTGAAACATCAGAACACTTACTTCTGAATTCAAAGACTCATCTGAAAAGTGAAATATAGATATATAACTTTAGTAAGAAAAAGCTGCTATACTATGAAGGTCATTTTCTCTTCTTAGCAGGGGATAGCAGTGGTTCAAGGAGACAGGTTGCCTGAAGGGATAAAAATGCATTCCCTAGCCTCCATTAACATTTTTGCAAAACCTGCACTCTTATCAGCAGCTCTTGATACAGGCTGACTCCAAGGCCTCAAAATAATTGACTGGAAGCTATGTTGAAAGAGCCATGTTGTGTCAGCTCTGTGATAACTGACCAAAGGGGGAAGGAGGGTTACACACACAACACAGACTGGGTTACAACCTGTGACTCATTAAGAAGCTATTCAGCACTTCCAGAACAATCCACATGAGAGGGGAAGAAAATGGATGTCTTTTGAAAGCTGGGATTATACTGCCTTACTGCACTATTGTCACTCGAGCCTTGTTCGATAGCCAGCAATCTTCTTTCAAGTCTATTTGACCTGGAATTGTCAAAGATTTTTTTGGTAACTCTTAGCAACAATTCATAACGTTCTTAGCAATGACAAAAAAAAAAAAAAAAAAAAAAAAAAAGGAAAAAAAAAAAGAAAAGAAAGAAAGAAAGTGCTCAGCAACCTAACGTGCAACCCTCTACACAAAACCCCTTCAGTTGCCCATGTGGCCACTGGCTCAGCAGTTAGGATCCAGGTAAAAACCAGGCTTTACCAGCTCCCTGTATTTTCAAGAGAAAGTTTATTACATTCACAGCCTTCTATCACTGAATTATTTCAACTTAAAACAGATTTTTTTTTTCTTTGATCCACCTCAGTACTCTGGGGTTTTCCAGGCAGACACCTGACCTAGAGGATAAATGAGCCAAATAGGCTCACAGCAGGCAGAGTGCAAGCAACCACCTCCCACTGCCCATACCTTAGGATGCACCTGGAAAAAGAAAACAGCTTTGGTTTGCAGAGATTTACAAGCCACAGTACTAATCCTCCTACTGAATTTCAATTTCTTCAATGAGATTCCATATTCTTCGTTCCAATTCCTAGAAGAGGGGTTTAGCCTGGTCTCTGGAATATATCCTAAGTATTTAGGAGGAAAACTGCACATAGAAAACCAGCCCTGATCATGTATTACTGCTGCTGTTCATAGCATGCATCTTTTGACTGGTTTCAATAAAATAGCTTCAATAACTATTCTGCAGCTTGAACCTTGATATAAATCCAATGCATTACTTCTGAATTGCATATCTCAAGTCTAAAGGATTTTATATTAATCAGCATAAGAACAATAAAGGCCAGAGCCTTAAATATACATAAACCTATATATAAGTGCCTTTATATGTATCTAATTGACAGATGGGTATCAGCCATTCACGCTGGTGCACATATTCACGTATTTCCAACTCACACTTTACCATTATTAATAGAGCTTTAAGAGCTATGGGGCAGAACCAAACAAGGTTCTACTTATTCAATAAAATCACCAACTCCAATTAACATCAAAAAGAACAGTTAATGGTAACAAGTTGAGAATAGCATTGAGTTCAATGACAAAATGTTTACAACTTGTCTCTCTAAACATTATTGAGGTGTGACTAAAATTCAGAAGACAAACTCTCAGGGTATCTGAGGCAATTCAGTGAAAAAGAAGAGAGTTCAAGATCCAACAGACACATTCAGTCATTGATTGACTAGTGCATTTGCGATGCACTCATTTTAGCAATTAGGGTGGGAAGTCCATTAATACACTACCCATTAAATAACGATCTGTAGGACTAATGGCTAATTGGAATTTTAAAAAAAGGAAAAAAGATCTTTTGTGCATGGCATTGAAATTCAAGTGAGCACCAACAAGAAAAATACTGAACATGTTACATGGTCAAGGTATATTTTATCACATAGAGTTTAGAATATAATAATTTTGGATTACTTTTCTCTTTTAAACACATACCTACTGAAAAAGCACAATTCAAACTCAAGAGCTGCACTAACACCCAATAAAGTTATTTTTGAAAGCCCAAAATTGTCTTTAAATCTTTAGGGCAAGTTTTATAAAACACAGCAAGATCACAAGATTCCTTTATGGGTATTTAAATAGTCAGCCCGCATGCCAAACTCTTTACCAAAAAAGTGCTCGCCAGTACCCCGTACAGATGTTCAGTATTCATTAAGCATTGATATGTCTTTATGCAATCTGCATTATAGATGAAAGTTGGCACGAACAAGCAGAGTGAAGACAAAGCCAATAAACATTAGCACTGCTTCCCGCGCTATGGGTGATTATACATCAATACCACGGTAGCAGTGTGATTCAGGAGGTAGAGGATAATGAGGATTTGCAGCGCTGCACAGCTGCATACAGCACCACTTTCTCAAACCACTGCCCCTCAGGCCCCTGCCTGTGATTTTGTCCTTCCTCTTTTGGGCCCAAGGAATGCCACAGTCTGGGGGTAAGGGATGCGGGCTGTCCACCTCTCTGGAAAAAGCCCTGAAGCCAAGTACAGGCAGTATACATATGGTCCCAGTGGTGAAGTTTGCTGTGTGCAGGGCATGAAGGCTACATTAGAAAGGAAAATAGAGGAAAAACCCAGAAGATTCCTTACTGGGCTTCCAACCACAGCCTCAAGGCTATCTGTGTCACATGTTCAGCCAAACTTCTATTGCCTCCTCACCCAGCAAGGATGGCGGCAACCCAGCAGCGCACACAGTTTTAGCATTGTGGAATTCTCTAACCCAAAATACACCACTGTGGCCACACAACAACACCTCATAATACACTCAAAGGAGGCTGATAACAGCAACAGCACCTGGAAACCAATCAACCATATCATTTGTTTCTGTGGTTGAATAATCAACATTCAGCATTTACATTTAGCTCTGAAGAGCAATGCAGAAAAATGAAGGTGCATTTAAGCCAGCCTATTGTCTCTAAGAATATTTATGTCAATTAAAAGTTCATTGGAAGATTACCTCACATCCCCTTAAAAGCATGAAGACCTTCTCAAAAATTCCTGTTCTGTACTGGTTCTCACAGGTTAGATTGTCCCTTTGCAACACACTAGCAAAGAGAGCCCTGTCAAAGGACTTCATCCAGTAGAAATTATTTAAAAATAAATTACAAGAACAATTAAGGGAGAGCTTACTATTGTAGGCAAAAAGGCTTAATAACAGTGGCTGCCTTGCTTACTGAAGAAGGCTCCATGATTCTGAATTAAAGAAGTTTTAACTAGGGAAGAAAATCTAGTCTTCAATTGATAAAAGCAAAGAGGAACTAAAAGCACACCTGGAAAAACATCATCCTTAACTCACTGGTAAAAGACACAAGACATGACAGACTACCTTTTCCAGTTAGACAACTGAGTTCACCTGACTGATAGACAAAGAGCCCTATCTTCAAGACTCAGGATGAAATTAGGATAGATATGATTAACTCCAAATCAGACTTGGACAGCTATGTATCTGCTTTCCATATTGCAGTGAGCAGGTCATGGAAGAGCAAACAAAGCAAGCTATTTAAAATCTGTTGTATTTAGATCAGGCATAATAGGGAGTAACAAATTTCTAAAGGGCCTATACAAAGCTTTACTAAGCTGAAATTTGAATTAAAGGCTCATATTATCATGCACATTTCTTCATCTTTCATTTGTACAGGATTAACATTCATTAAACACCTACACATATTCAAACCCGAGAAGAAAGTCTTTCAAGTCAAAAGGGTCAAGTCATAAACTCTAAATGAACACTCCCATGGCAAGGGCTATGTCCCTCACAATCCAAACAAACAGAAGACTGCTTGGAGTGTTTTTCTTTGCATATATACATATATATTCTTATATATATATATATATATATATATATATATATATATATAATAACCCAGTGTAACTATATAACACAATTTATTTCACTTAGAATTGACTGACAAAAAGAAAAAAGCATTAGAAGTTGCTATTCAAGCATAAAATAGTATAGGAATAGACTAGCAAAGATGATAATCATAGTTAAGACGATAATCTGAGAAAGTAGTATGGGACAGAAAAAACTATACAAGTCTGAAGGCAATGGGAGAAAATAGAAGGAAAGAGTACAAAGTACTAAAAATATTTGTTCCTTGTTATAAGGAACAGAGTAAATCCATTACTGCCAATATGGACAAAAGGAGGGAAAAGGCAGGGGGTAGGTGACCAAACTCGGACATTTCCAGTCCGTATAAAATCAGGACTGTTCTTTAGTCCAAGTCTGCTTTAGCTAAGTCCAAAGAAGGCATCCTTATTTTTATGCAGGGAGGAAAAGCAGTACTCAGAGCATTCATACCAACAGGGTACACCAGAACCTTTGCATTTTGCCACTCAAAATTATTTTAAAAGCTCACCATAACTTCATGTCTATTAGAAAATACTGCATGCATACAGAGAGGCAGCAAAGAAAATTTTCACTCTTCCAGCAAACTTAAATATTAAGCTAGCAGGCATAAGAATATTTTTCATTATTTTTAATATATCTGAACATATATTTTTTTAATCCAAAAAACAGCTAGAAGGAACAGGAGCTGCCAAAGCAATAGAAAGGTGTTTTTGAGAGAATATTAAGCACAAGAAAAGAATTTTTTCCTATACTAAGAAACTGAAATAGCATATTTCCTCATTTAGCAAATCATCTGTGTTCTGAAAGTGCTGTCCCATTTGTTCTCACAGAGTAAGAGGTTACATTTAAGGGATGATGTAGACCTGAACCAAGGATAAACAGTACTTGGGACCTAAGACTCTTGGCTCTTAAGAAAATAGTTTCTCTGCATGAAAAACCACTCCTTCCTCTATAGCAAGTTTCTACTACCTCAGCATGATCTAGGGCCGCATTTTGCTTTACGTTTCCTTCCCAATGACTGTGGAGCTCCACTGAGAGCGAGTGCCAATACACACTGGACACCTGAAATCTTTAATACCATTTTACGGGAGACACCTTAGTCTAAGGTTGCAAGCACTGGAGCTGTGCAAAAAAAAACTTATGCAGAAATGCTTGTATCAGCTGCAGAGCCCTCCATAGTCTCACCAGGTGACCAGACCAGACTGGAACTGAGAATGAGAATCCACAATTTCTAACTACCCAAAAAAAACAAGACAGAAGATTTCAACAGCCTCCTCTGCTGCTGTAATACCAATTCTCAACCTGGGCTTCCCAAATGCTTTTTAAATGCCTCTGTGCCAGGGAAGGCAGCTGTGAGTGCACAACATCCCCCTGGTCTATCTTCAGCCACTCCCTCCACCATCCATGTGCAGCCTGTAAAGGGACTGCCACGCCGCACTAACTGGTAGAGAAAGCAAATCATGTGCAGGCCTAGATTTTATCAATGATGATTAATCCTAGAGACACACAAATTCCAAGTTACGGAAAGTGCATATACTTTACAGAGCTGCAAGCAACAAGAGAAGCTGTAACCATGCAATGTTGCACTATGCCAGTCACGTGCAATCTGACAAGAGCAAGCATTGAGAAGGCTTTAATATAGACAATAAGTAACAGAAGGCTGGTATGTCTGCATTAGAAAATAAATTGGCAGCCCATCTATTTAAATGTGGTTAAGTTTCAATTTAAACTGAATTACATGGTTTGAAATTAACCACATTTCATGATCCTCAAGTTATGCCGTCACTTATTCCCATCACCTGCAATACCTGACTCAACTTATAAATGACCAAGGGCAAACCTAGAGAAGTCCAGTAAGATCTTTCACAGAAGCCTTGTTTTACTTAACACACAGGAGTGTATTCCACATTCAGATTGTAGAATCTGAGTCACACAAATCTGGTGGAAGATTTTCCACATCACTTCAAAGGACTGGGTTTGTCCATTCCACCTTCCACAGTCACATTGATTTTTACTTCAAGTTTACTTACTGTGTAAAGGGAAGATGTGTGACGTAAATGCTTCCTAAACGGAAGTCTATAAGAGCTATCTTAGGCCACACAGAATGGATCAAATGACATGAAAAGCATCAAGAGGGCTGGCAGAGGAGAGCCAGTGTTTCACAACCTTCATCTTCACTGAACACTAGTCTCTCAGCTTGTTCACCCTATTAGAATTATGTTCTATGCAAAAAAATGCTACATTATATTCTAAATGATGGGGATGACCACACGTCCACTTTTAGTGAATGATCATGCTAACCTGAACTTTGTGAGAGCACAGAGTCTCAAGCATAGATTCACTCTGCTTCCATAATCCATATTGCAAACCATAACCTCACCTGGATGGGTCCTTCTCCACAGTTTCTATATTGCTAGTCCATGAACCTCATATCTGCTGGTCCTTTCTTTACATTTCGTTTTCAAAAACACATGTGAAAGAGAAAGTGTGAAACAAAACCTGGATGGAGGGCATGGGATTGGCATGAAGACATTTGACTTCATAATTTCATAAAATTATATTTCCAGTGTGGCAAAATACACTCTTTTGGCCTATCATCAAGGACCGAGTTGAGCAGAGAGTAATTCAGAATCTATACAAAGGCATCTGAATTGCATTAAAGATCAAGGAACAATTAGAAGCTTTGTCACAAGAGAACAGACTCTGTTCTGGCAGTGCCTGAAGAGAGTTCTGTTAGGGTAGGGGTTAGCCTGGTGCCAGAATGGATACCACTTAGAGCAGGAATATCTGGGGGCACACAGTTAAACATGGAAGAAGACGTTGCCTAGCAAACAATTTCCCTCAGCCATAAATGTCTTCTCCATTACCATAGGAGGGATGAAGGATGTGGGATCTCAAACAAGAGAAAAGTCTTTGAGAAATAGTGTGCTGCTATTGAAGAGAAGAATTCTACAAAAGAGTTTCCAAGACAGAGTTCTCATAAACTTCTCTGACCCAATCATCCTCCTCTCATCTGCCCTCTTCCCAGTTACCTCCCAGCTGTGCTATTCAAAATTGAGGGTGGGCAGGAAATATAATTAAAATTATATGTGCTCCTGATAGCAGCACATGTAAATGTTTCTTTATCAGTTTGGAGAGAGCCATGTAATTTTAAACTCAGCACTTCTCAGAAATATTTTTACTTAATTCACATTACTAGGGGAAAAGAAAGATAACATGTTCCACTGCATACCCAACAACACTTGCCACCTCCTTACAAGGTTCCCAGGCATTAAGAGCACAAGACGCTATGCAGTAAGACACTATAATTTTTAGCACAAAATATAAGAGCAATAACACTCTATGATTTTTAGGGGACTCTGGAATGGAATTTCCCAAATCCTACCATTTAGCAATATTTATTATGAAATGTATAATTAATTTCTTGCCTTAATTTAAGGATTGGAATTCATATACTCTACTTGACTAGCAACACGTCACAGATATCCTCTGAGATACACACCCATACACAAACAAGCTTTCAGTAACCAGAGGCAAAAGGCCTGGCTGGACCCAAAGCTGATTAACCCAACACTGTCCTACCCCATCTCCACACACAGTTTTCCTCAGTGCCTCCAAACAATACCCCTTGTCTAGAGCAGTTCAAAAGCAAGCAATCCAATTCCTGCCATTGAACCCTGCAGGAGAGACAGGGGAAAGTCTGACCCACTGCCACCCATCACAGGAAAGGTGAAGCTCTCACTGCAAACCCTCAGTTCCTGTCATCCTTGGCCTCTCCTGTTTCCTTCCACTTCTCTAAAAATAAGCAAACATACTGACTCACAAATATATCAGGAAACAGTGGTAACCAGGTGGTCAAGACCTGGTTTCTCCCCTGGGTGAGACAAAATCAGCAAACTAGCGTAAATGATAAGAAAAATTGTTGGTGGGGTACAGAGCAAACGAGCATACAGCAGCAAGCCTGCAATCCCTTTTTCCATCATCAACTCAAATTTAAAGCAAGGCTGAAGTGGCTGAATGTTCCACAACTCACTGAAATTTGAGTCACTTAATGAAGTCCATCATTGCAGAGAACTACTGAAAATGCAAATATTGCTTCCTCCTTATGTTACCGTATATGTTGGCTTAAGAGGTGGAGAAATCAATGTGAACCAATTCCAACTAGAAAGATTTTGTGACTTACTTCCCCTCTGGTTCTAAACAGCCCTGTGAAATTCTGCCAGGAAATACATATAGATGAAAACATTTGGCTTGTGTGCTATTAATTCAATTTAAATTGTTGTGAGATGTTGTCAAAGAGCAGTTTTTTAAGAAGAAAAATCCTGAATAGGAACAGTTAGAACAGTTTTGTTTCCATGTTCCTCACAGAGAGGGAGAGGGGAAGGAAGAACCACCGGCAGGGCAGTCTCACTTCTAATTTTAACAAACATTAATGTAAGTCAAGAAGACTGCACTGACATGTTTAGACAATTTTAGACCCTTCAAAACAGAAGGTTTTCTTTAAGAGAATTTTGAATGAAACGGCTACATAAAGATAATTAAAAATGTACTTGTTTGTTGAGCTGAATTAAATACCAGCTTGCACTGCTGTATTCCTTTCCACCTCCCTCACTCTGTTAATAAGTGAAACCAACAGATGGAAAAGAACTTTTAAAAATAGTTTTTGTACGTACTCTGGAAAAGGGCAAAAGCATTTGGTTTTGCAAGATAGGAGATGATATAAAAAGAATATGAAAAATGCAAAAAAGCCTTCAAAATGTGAACATGTGCAATGTTGTTCTTTTAAGCCACTCTTACAGAAATCTGCCTCTGGCCAAAAATAGCAAGAACATCACTGTAAACTACAGTCATTCAAATCATGATTACTATACTCTACCCACCCATCAAGCTGCTCCAACACAAAATATTTGGAAAATGGAATGCATAATTTCAAAGACAAATCTTAAATAAATTTAATCTGCAGAGATACTTCCACAGGTTTAAAGAGGCCTTGGTTCACACATTAAATATTTGTTTAAGAAAGCCTATTAATACCAAGTGAGCACATGCAAGGTTAAAGTACTTCATTGTTTGTTCAGCCTGAAGCTAACACACATAAATTAAATTACAAACTTCCCTTTGTCAAGTCCTGAGAATATTTTAAGATTTCCAAAAATAGATATACCCACTTTTAAGACACTATGAAATCGCTGTTAAAGCTCCTAAGGAAATACTGACATCCTGCCAGTGACTAAGGATGACTGGAAACTCAGCATGCAAAGGGAGCAGGGGCAGTGAGGGGAACAAGAGCAGGAGATGGGGGGAAATGCTTACTTACTTTTCTGTGTTAGAAAACTAGGCAAGACTTTCCCCTGAGATCTTGCAAGACCAGATTGGTTTCTTACAGTTTCTCTTGGCAAATCCAATGCTATATACCTGACACTCTATGACTTCTCCCTCCCAGCCCAAACTTCTTTGTAATCCCTTTCACATTCACTGTAAAGCTGTGATCTCTGTAAACCTCATCGCTTTTCTTTTCCCTGCTGATTCATCCTTCTTTGTTCTCTATTCCAGACACCCTTGCCTATGAATTGTCCTCTTTCTATTTTTGTCTCAAAAATTTTTGTTGCCCCAGTTGTCCACAAATCTGGCTGGGATCTGCACAAAATCTAATAATCCCACTCCATTTCCTCAGGGCACAAAAAAAGTACATGCATTACCTCATCACACACTATCCTGGCCACCCATCCATTGTTTTTCATTAATGAAATTAAATTTATGAACACTTTAAAACCTAATTAAAATGCAGGATTGGGATATGCATGTGTCCTGTGACACAACCATTCACTCCAGCCCACTCCCTCAGCAGCGTTTCTCAACATGTCACCCACAATGCGATGGGGGTAGAAAGAAGAGTTCAACAGACTCATAAAGAACGAAATCACTCCCAGCTACTTTCAGCACATGCAGAGATAAAAAACCACATCATCATCATCATCATCATGATTGTAATTAAGATGTTTTTAAACTCTAAGAATTAATTTCTTTACCCTACAGCTGACCGATTACACGTGTTTAAAACAGGCCAGGTGTTGCACTGAAAGGCTATGTCACATTTGTGTACCATAGAAAGCGTCAATGTCAAGGACAAAAGAAGGGCATCAACACACCTGGTCTGGCCTTCTGGTTTTGACTTTCCCCTGATGTCTTAAAATTATTACAGAGGAGGGGGTTTGGATGAAAAAAATGCCTGATGTAGAAAACATTAATTTGTTCTAAAACAGGATAAAACAAACCTCCTAAACACATTTTGTGTTTTAAAACCAGGGCAAATCAGATGGCTCTGCCTATTTGGACCTTGTAGATTTTTTCAGACACCTACCTAAGATCACAAGCAGCTGGTTTCTTCCACATTTTTGCAACAACTCTTTTACCTTTTCCCATTCTCTTGCACTGTTGCAGGTCCCCAGACAAGAGAACAGCACATAGCATTGACAGCTCCCCAAAATGAGAGCTACTGCATGGTTTTAGATAAAAGGAGTGGTTCCAGATTAACACAACACCATCCCTGTTATCCTTTTGAAATACAATAACCCCAGAAGTTTACAAGCACAGTATGTTGAGTGAATCAGAGCTGACTACTCAAAATTCTTAAAATATTTTGTCAGGGGATAACAGAAGGAAGAGTCTACAGCCTATTTGAGACATAATAACAGCAAAGCTTCCCTGATTTTTCTTTTGAGATACATCTTTAAGAGTAAATGAGAACATAAGGTATCTACCCCTAAAAAAGCCAGCATTCACTTTAAGTCTGAACCACATTTTGAAGACATGAGCGATTTATCACAAGTCTCTTAAAAACACCTTAAATATTCTCTGCAGTCATTCCCAGACTATTGAGGAATTTCTGCCAAAGCAGGTAATTCTGGTGAATTTCTAGAATGAAGATTGAAACCTCCTAAATATTTTCTCTCTGTAAATTGAAATCTCCTAAATATTTTCACCTCTCCATATGTTGATGTAAGGATGCTGTATAACACTAGCAAAAGCATGTCCAAACCTGCCAGCTGCAGTAGATGACCTCCAACTTTCTGGGGCTGCCCTGGCCTCCAAACACATCTCAGCTAACCTGAGCAAAGCTGCACAGGGACACAGCAATTTCTGTGAACTACATCAAATATCACACTTAATTTAAATCACTTCCTCCACAAGCAAATACATTTATCTAGAAAGTTGCTGTCATGACAGCAATTTTGTCCTCACATTAAGAGGAGTGGGGAGGAAAACTCAGCAAGTAGAGAAGCTAAGAAAGATAAATGTATCAAAAGTAATTAAACAGAAATGTTTGTTCCAAACTAGCTTGTACACATATTTAAGACCAAGCAACAGCTACTAAAAAGGAAATGCATTGTCTTCAGCAATGGGCTAACACACAGCTTCAGTGAATGTTTCCAGTAGTTATCTCACACACACACACTCACACTCCCCAAAATAATCCCTGTATTTAAAGATAAAAAAGACATTAGATAAAAGCAACTCTGGAATTGCCCTTCAGTATCTCTAAACTCTTGTTACATTGTATTATTTACAAAGTGATGCATTTGTCTTTTGAAAAAGACAGCCAGGGCGTTTGTTCCCCACAAGCTGACAGTTGGTTTCACATTTGTGCCAGGGCAAAGAGCATGGCATGACAAAATGCAGAACAGATCAACTTCAGGACAGCACTTCAACCTTGAAAATTTGCCTAAATTTTTTTCAGTCAGTCAAGGCAGACATCTGGGTCTTTTACTGAACTAAATAAAAAAAATTCCACAGTTATATAATGTTTAAATCAAGAGATTCAATTAAGCTCAGATGAGTTTGCAAGGTGTGTTAATCAATAGACAAGGATTGATTCTGATCTCTTCAGCCTTTGCATTTTGCCTCTCACTGAGCTCATTAACTCAACACATAAAACAACTTCCATAACCTTGTTCAACAAGCAGTGGTGGAGAAAACACCATAATTCAAAAGCAGAAAAGCTGTGCAGTTGCAGAGAACCTACTCTGGTCCACAAAGCATTTGTGTCTGCAACAAGATAAGCCATACACTGTCAAGCAGGAAAAGCTGAGTGTCCTCCTGTACATCTGAATATTGGAGAATTCAAGCTCAAAAATACCTTTTTTCCCAATCTAAAAGGGATCCAAAACTGACAGTCTTATCAAATAAAAGTATGGTTTTATTCATGAAAATCTTCACTTGAAAAATTACACACATTAGGGCAGTAGAAAAGAAAATTCAATAGCTGTAAAAGGGACACAATTTTTAATAAATTAATACATATCTAGTAAAAAGATAGGCATTCTGAATTTTTTTCTGCCATTTAAGAACAGACTGTTTGCAATACTGATGAAGTTCGGGGGACAGGTAACCTCCCTGAGATTTTCCATAACTTGTTAGGATAGTACCTGACAGGGAACAACTCTGCCATTCATCCTTCTCAATGACAGAAGAAAATGCAATAAATATATCTTCTAATTTCCAATATACTTACAAATAAAAGTAAACATAATCACTATTTCTCAAGTTTTTATCCTCACAAAAGAAAGGCAAAAGAAATTTACATCCTCCCATACATGACTTGTATTTACACCAAATTATTTTTATATGTACACTACATAGAGCACAATTATGTATATTTTAAAAATAGATATGCACCCACATATGTATTTATGCACACACATGGACTCCTGTTAAACCAAAAGAGGAGTTGACAGGAATGATATTTAACCTAAATCCAACCATCTCTCTCTTTGATTAAAACTAGGTACCTAAATGTCAGCTACGGTGTTAAAACCTTTTTGAAAGGCAGGAATTAAGTGAACTTTCAAAAATATACATAACATATCATTACCTTATATATAATTCCTTGAAAATGTGCTTTTCTTCCCTCCTGAAATACCATTCTTATCCTTTTTCCTCCTCCTTAATTTGTCTAATCCCTAGTCCTTTCTGAAGGAATAATGGAGTCAAAGTATAGAAGAGTGGTAAATTCAAAAATCTTCTCCCATTACCTTTGAGTGCTCTAACCTGCCACACCTGCCCAGGAACAAGGTGTTCAGGGAGCACAGCCAAGCCAATGGAAGTAGGCAGCTGGCATCATGGTGCCAAGAGGTTGCATCCACTCAGGTGTGCTCATTCCTGATTCCCCATGGCTGCAAGAGGAAATGAGGTTATGGTGGTGGGAAGTTCTGTAACAATGGCAGTTGCCTAAAAGAAGTTATGACCTGCATTCACACAATGGACAACCAACTGATGTCCATAAAGTAGGGATTTCATGAAAATCATTTATCAACATGTTTCCTCAACCATTTTTAATGGAAAGTCTAATAAATCTTTTTAGAAAAAGCAACCAACACACCCACTCCCCCCAAAAAACCAATCAAACAAAACAAAAACAACCAACCAAAAGCCACGCTGTATAAACTAGTGCCCTAAAGGTTTCATTAACAGCTAAACAATGTTTAGGATAAGCCTTTTGCATTCCTTTATCATTTTTATCCTCCTCCTCCTGCTCTCTTTCCCTTTGGATGTAGGTACATTCTTTGAAGGAAGAGTGTAAGTCACCTTGTAGATTATCATTACCTTCTGGTGTCCTTCAGACTACAAGTTGGGGCAAGGGTGGTGGTGCAGGGGGAGAGTAGTGGGGGTCAGGAGCCTGTGGATATTCCTGAAACAGTATTTTAATACAGATCACCACCAAACCACCTCATCTCCCAAGACAGAGGATGCAAAAACAAGATTTGCGAAATAAGGATCAAATTTCGATTTGAGGGATATTTGGAATCATTTTGATGAAAAGGAAAAAAACAAATCACAGCACATTGGGAGACTTTATATACTGTCTCCTTCAAGTAAACAGATAAATTAGGTGCTCTGAACACAGGCAGAAGCTACAACTGCACAACAGAAAGCAGCTTCTATCAGCAAAGGCAAATAAAACCAATGTACCAAACCTAACTGCTTCCTGGGGGAAAAAAAAAATCAGAAAAAATAAATCTTCAATGCAAATGCTTTTGCCACATTTTCTACTCACCGATGCCAGGTCCTTTATCAAATATATCTAAGAAGCCATTTTTAACCAAAGTATCAAGAAATTAGAATGACTAAGTCGTTGATCAATGAGATCCTACTCATTTAGGGTCAAAACATGAAGACCTGGGATTAAAAAGCAATTATGTCTGTTATCTTTTCATAAGCAAGCAAAAGTAATTTAAAGGACTTACAAAGTAATGAACAAGAACTGAATCTTGATCCAGTTGTGGATGTATTTTCTCCCAATATAACCATTTTTCCTCTCTTCCTGATGCCATTCCTTCATTTTTCCACCCTTCTCATTTAGATGCTTTCAAACTGTGCAAGCCATATTGAATCTTGTTTATTTCTTCTAACTTTTATCTACAATTGTTCCTGCCTTTTAAAAATATCCCAACTAAAAATAAACCAAAAACACAGATGAAAAGCAAACAAGTTCAAAATCCAGAACATGTGGAGGTCAGTCAAGAACAGACCTCCTACAGACCCTCGTCATCCTCCAAAAGCCTCCCAAGTGCTCATCAAGGAAGGAAGATTTTTTTTTCCCCCCATCGCTCCAAAGAGATCCAATCACCATTAACCAAGAGGAGAGAATGTCTGGTTTTGATTCCTTCACTCTTCCAGATCAGCTTGTTAAAATTGTTGAAAAATAATTCAACAAAATATTTTTTCCCTTATAAGCCACTCAACAAACAAAAATATAAGGAAAAAAATAACTGCAATTGAGAAGGAACTATAAGACCCATACACTTCATACATCTGTATTAAAACATTCTAAGCCCTGCCAATTTAAGAGACTCCTCTTCTACCACCTACAACTACTTCCTTTTATCTTATCAGAAAAATAGCTCTTCACCGCTGTAGGCTAATTACACCATCTGTTTAGCCCCAGTACAGTAACACTGAGACATGGCACATTAATTCCTTAACTTTCCCACATGGAACTGCCTTGTGTTACCCTCATACTCAAAAAGACATGGGCTGGGCAGAATGAAGGGGGGGAGGGAGGTGGAAATCAGCCTCACAGTTATTTGTATTCCCTCTTCCTCCACCACGGTTCTGCTGTCAGCCTTCACAGGGATTTAAGCAATCTGACAATTTCTCTCTACCTCACCTCAGTACAATAGTGCCACTTGTCAGGATCAGCAATGAAAAACATCAATCACAGGCGCACACACAAAGGAGGAGGCAGAATCTATGCATCTACTCCTAGTGGTATCAAGCATGCTGCCTCTCTTCACAGTGGTCAGAGATCACCAAATCTCAAGTTACAGCCATCTTGGGAAACCAGGAGATACACAGCCTTGCACTAAAAAGAAGATATTTCAGATATTTTTCCAATATCTGAAAAATAGAACAACATCCTCTCTACCTCTAAAGCAATCACATCCTGTCCCATCCAACAGGACTGGAGACAGCACACTGACTGGCAGCTATGCCCCACACCACCCAGTATGGACCACTCGTGCTGACGTGCTGGGAAACAACATCACAAGATCCCCAAATCTTTCTCTTTTTCTTCCTTTCCCCAGCCCTTTAAATAAGGCAGCCTATTTATGAAAAAATGCCATTTGGAATTCTTTACATATGTTAGTTACCAACTAAAAATAAAACAGGGACTTTGGGGGGCAAATCCTGTTTACACAACTGATTTGGACAAGAGCGAATGCGTAGCGAGGGGAGGCAGAAGGCACGAGGGCAGTCACCTCTGCATGGCAGCAATTACTAGCAGCTACATACATCAGCCTCTTCAGCCAGAAAAGCTTCAGCAGCAAGGGAACACCACTCTGCATCCTTGCCACTTGTAAGAACTCTCTTGTATATCTCTTAAAGTTAGAAAACTTGTTCCTAGCTTTGATTGCATCTGGGATTCTTCATATTTCCTTTCCCTCTTAGAAGCATTCCTGTTTTTCTAATCAGGTGATACAAAGCCCCTGTAAACTGACATGTTCCAGTTTAGAAACTGTTTTCAATAGGAAAAAATACTGCTACTGATAACCACTAAGATTACACCAAAGGTGAAAGGAAAAATCCTTTGACACTTAACATAATTTTGCATTGCTCAACCAGAGACATTTATTAAAAGTTATTTATAGATTCATGTTTCTGCTCTGTGTCACAGGCTTGGGCTTTATCCCCCCCTTTTTTTTCTTTTTCTGACAAGGCACAATGGAAGATGTAAAAGAAAGAGAAATAAGGGAATGCTTCATCTTACAGATTGCTCAATAAGATACTTATATCCATCTATGGAACAGCAAGGGCACAGGTCACAGGGAAAAAATTGTGACACAGAGAAGGAGAAATAAGAGAAGGTGAGTTGATTACAGTCAATATCTCTGACCTTGGCTCACAAACAAAATGAACACCAGGAGATGTGGATGGGATAGGGAGCAAAATAAAATTACCACATCCTTTCTTTTGTAAAATGCTATGCGTAAACATATCTTTGTTTCTAAGTTTGAAATGATAAGCAAAGTATACAGCTATTCTGCATATTGCACACAGAAATTAGAAAATTTTCATCACCGTATTTCTCCTGAGCTTTTTAGTGACAAAGCTACTCAGAAAAGGAGCAAGAATTTTTTTTTAAAAAAATAAAAAAAAGAAAAATGAAAAAACTAAAAATAAAAAGAAAAAGAAGTTACTTAAATTAGGTAATTGTGAGTAGGGAAATGGAAAGCGCTTGGTCAAAACCACACAGTAAGGCACAATTGAATTGTAGGTTTCATCCTACAATTCAGTAGTGCCTTACACCAATCCTGCCTATACAGAACAAGACTTAGTGCAGCCACAGCTCAGGGAAACCATCTGAGGAGTGGGCTGGCTCAGATTCAGGGACTCCTATGCAATAAGGTCAGGGATACACTGTGCAAGACACACTTCATGAAGCACTGTACTTGTTTCTATTCTCTGAGGCACTTTCCTATCATGGAGATAAAAATTTAGAGTCAAGTATTCAGTGCTATGACAGCCATATCTGTGCTTCCAGCTAATGGAAAAGTACCAAACATCAACACCCGCCATAGAGCAGAGGATCTTGCACGATGGCTGTCACTTAACATGTTCCCTTCCTGCTCACGGTCAACAGCAAGGCCAGGGTAAGTCACTAGGTAACTTTATTAACCAGGTAATCCATTAACTTAAATCATAGGGCAGAAAGTACAATCTGCAGAAAAGCAATTTATCAATTCCTTTCCAAAGTCACTTTGATACCCTAAGCGTGAAAATTTTGCCAGACAAACCCCAACTGAAAGAAAATAAATTTTGCAAAAGCAAGTGTGTTCCATAGCATAGGAGAAATTCTACTAACCAACCTATCACTTTCCCTTAGCTTCATTTAAAACACACATCTTTGTGATTAAAATGTGAATGTAAACAAAGCAGCTGTATTTTACTAATAAAGTAAGAGCTGTGTTTGCTTATAAGGCAGGGCCCTGCAACAATGCACCTTTCCCGTACGTACCGCTTATCTGCTTACACAAACAGTCCACACACAACTCCTGTACTTCAATTTATACCTGGTATAAATCAGGTATCCCAATACTGGTAATGCAGAATGGAGGGGGAAAATTCTACATTGTCATTCCAATATAAGTGAACAAAACTGGGTTTGTCATTGCATAAACTGTAGCTCATTAAACCACAAACAAAAATAGCTTTAGTTTTATATGAAGAAAGGGATTTATGACTTGATGAGAAACAAATTGCCAAAAAACCCCACTGCAAACTTGCAACCTAATTAAACACCTTCTGTTACACATAGCATGAAAATTACCACCCCTGCTTTTTATGACTATAAAACCACTCTTCCTTCTAACTGTTATTTACCTCCTGTTGTCCAAGTGCAGTATAATGCCAGCATGCACCCTCCAGAATTTCCCTAAATTCCTACAGACAGAATAGATCTGTGCACTGCCAGTCTCGAACTGGCTTGCAAACAAACATATCTATATCACCAAAGAAAGGGGGATTTTTTCTGAGTGGCATACAACTTTGACATTAAAAAAGCATTGTCAATAACTTTATTGCCTTGTTGTGTCAAGTGCAATGCATACAATCAAAGGTTAAAGATGTAGACCATTTCCCTCACCCCAGAAGCTCACTGGAGGAGTCATACTTCTGAAAGATGTCTCCCTTGAAACATCTGGCAGTCGCACAGTCAGATTAAGTAAGTATACATGGAATGCTGAGCGCCTCTTTAGTATTTCATTACCTCCCTGGCACATAGTGCCATTGTATCACATACAGCACTTAATCTTGCACTTCTGAAGTATCAAAGCATCTACTAACATTTGAAGTTATTTAAAGCAGAACTGTAAACTCTGAAAGTAGATAAAATATTTCAGCTGAATATGAACACTGTAAAGAACCAGAAAAGAGAAAACTAGGGAAGTATACCAGCAGTCAAAACATTATAAAGCTTGATGCTTTTCAAGATCCTGCACATAAACTAAACTTCTGACCATTTCAGTGGCAAATTTTCACTATCTGCCTGCTAGCACATCCCCAAATCATTTAGAAATATTCCTTTCACAAAGGGTACCATAATTAACTGTAGGATTCAAGGCAAAACACAAGGGAACACTCTCAACATTTCACAAGTCCCTAAGAGAATTCAAACACCTATTATACAAATGCCTATCCCATTACATTTTCATATCTGGAAAGCAACAGTAATCTTAGCTACTGGTCAGAAGTTTCACTAAAGTGTCAACTAAGACAAAGCAGGAGGCACTAATTTCATATAAGCAACATAAAATTGACTTGAGACCAGTAAAGAAAGGGAGGATGGCATTGTTAACAAACAGCAACAAAAAATCGTTCTATTTGCTATTGTTTTCTGAGGCTAGTTTAAGTTTCTATGTAGAAAAAGTTTTCTAAACTTTTCCTACTGGCAGCAGTACCATAACTCCTAAGTATTAAAAGATCTTCTGAAGAAAATAAAACTGACTTTTCTTGCAACAGTCAAACATAAATACCCTAGTGAAACAGATTTGGTAATATGATGGCAGTGAAACTAATCTATTGACACATCCTGGCTCAGAAAGGCCCCCTGAAAAATTTGTCTTCAACTGTTCTGAAAGTTTAAACTGTCAATTGGACGCATAACTAAACAAGAAAAAAACCCATGTCAGCTAAGCACAGTGTAGACTCTTCCAAGAAACAGTCAAAACCATCTTTCAATAGCCTGATGGAAAAATAACATGAGAATCATGACAAAAATATTTGAATTTATACTGAAAGCACATCCTCAAATGAAATACTGTCCAGATACAAGGCAGTTTTAAATTATCTTCTGAGAGGCTTAAATTTACATCACAGATATAGCTACACCAAGACACTCTAACATCAAAATTTCATACATTTTACAGGTTGCTCATGAGTCTGATTTTTATTTTTTAAGTCATACATTTCTGCTACCACCACCAGGCTTATTTCTCCACAGCATTTTCTTACATATGTGGAAGCAGATCTCCTAGAGTTAGCTTATTCTAACACACTGCCCAGTTACAGAGCAGATTACAGGAACAACATGTGTTCATGATCACTTAGTTATTTTCTCAGTGTTCTACGAGCCAGTCTTGTAATCTAAAAAACACCTCATGCCTGCATATTTTCAGTACAAGAACACAGCCATAAGTCTTTCTATAGAGACACCTATAGCTATCACAAACTCAAACTATTTTTTCTCCCCTATATTCAATGCATCCCAGAGAACTTTAAAGATATTTTACCCAGGTTATTCTGCCTTACAGCCCTCCAAACCATTTCCTTCTTAGGAAAAGGTAATATAATTTTTTATTTGCTTATGTAAGAGTCTAAAGTGTCCTGTTTTTAATCCTGCTGTTTGAAATAACCTTCATTTCACAGCAGCAGTAATTTGGACTACAAATACTACCCCTACTCAGAATCAGGAGCAAGGACAGTCTCTCATTTCTTGCTGCAGTTACTCAGTAGCTCCACTTCAACCTAGTGCAACATTAGAAGGAAAGAAATAGCTCCCAGTTCTTCTCTTCCTGCTTCCTTGACGAACCCTTAAACCCTGTTTCAGCATAACTTAGGCACTAGGTTCTTTCCACAAGCACCACAGGACGCACAAGGGTATCCAGCTGCTAGTCATTGGCATGCTCGAGGTTCATGCCCTGCCTCAGCTTGTGACAACTTGCTCCAACACCTACACCTTTATCTACACGGGCAAGTTGGGCACAAACTGCTGCTAAGAAGGAAGAGGATACAACCCCTAATTTTACTATTCATTTCATCTGAGGAAAGCATAAGAGAATGCAGGGGCATGGCAGATGCTGCCTTCTCCCACTGCGCCACCTCTCAGCCTTTAGGACCACCAAAAAATGGCTAAAAAGCCTTACATGTTTTTCATCCAAGCCTAATTAGCAAGAAAAACTTTGTTGATCTGCACTTCCCTGCTTGGGTACTGAAAGCAAAGTCAGTCAGGACAACACAAACCCTACAAAACAGAAATCAGCATGAACATTTAAAAAGAAATCATCATGAACACAGCCTAACCTGCTCATATCCTGTGTAGAGTTACACATCAAATGTATCCCACACTAGCCTTATTTTCTTAAGAAGTAAACATTCAGAATTTCTTTCCATTTTCCAAAATGACATCAACAAAAAAGAACGCTGTATCTAGTATTGCCACCACAGTTTATTAGATTAACACCTGTAATAACTGATGTATTAATTCAACAGTGACAGCCAGAATAATTAAAAAAATTTTAAAAATCCTGTGATTTGAACAGCCTAAATTAATCAAAAAAGTCTTAAACTGACATTTTATTACAATAAGATCTTCTATATATAAAATCATCTCAATTTTAAAAAATGCCATTAGAAGTTGTTTTTAAATATTTAGAACTGTACTTTGATCTCAGTGATTTGGTTCATTGGTGGTATCCCATGATAGCAGTGCAGCTCCTAAACATAACACATTACCTCTTAATAGCTCCATTAAACATGTTTCAAGATACAAAACAATTTTGCAAGGCCTGAGGGAATAAAAAAAGAAAGGGAAATTGTGCTATGTGTGAGGCAATTGTGCTATCTGTGAGTCAACACTAGCTACTTTTCACTCTCTAAATATGTTCACAGATAACTGTTCCACAACTGCTTTGGACTTTTTGACACCACATGATCTTTAATTGCTTCCTCCTTCTGGGCTCAAAAAGGAGAAAACTCCAGGAAAACCATCAGGTTTTAATAGTTCATGGTAGGTGGCATATGAAAAATCTAATATGTATTTGAGTACTGATTTATTTTTATTAAGAAAGTTTATAATAAAGTTGGCCATCTTATTATCTGCTAGTATCCAAATGGTTTTGTTTATGCAAGCAGCATTTTTATAATTTAGTACCCCAGTCAGGAGGGTGACAGCCAGATTCATTCATTTATCCCTTAAAATCTCAGCCTATGTGGGAACTCCCCAAGACAAAAGCCCCATGCATGACCATGTTAATACCACTTCTGGGAAAGTGTTATTTACAAAACCAAGATAATGATTCATCCTCTCTGTGTGCATTTGATCTTCCATTCTTCTGCAATTGAACATAAATTTGGATTAACCATTCTGGGATGTTGCATTATCTCACCTCCCCCATCATGTGTCATTGTTTTGACTACTGAACCAGGACCACATAAGCACCTGTGATGTCAAATTAAAAAGTCCAATATCCTATCACCTGAATCACAGAAATAAAGCCTTCATGATAGTTTACTGCAAGTAAATGTCACAGAAATTCAGAATAGCTTTGTCTAGTTGTTTAAATAAGTCTCAGGCTTCAACAAAATAACTTTCTACACCCCGTTCCTACATTCATATTTACTGAAAAATTACTTTCTGAAGCCAAAACAAGACTACAAGTACCTTTTTATTTATCTACATTCATTAGGACTATAGCATGTCCTAAACGTCTTGCAATAGTTCTTACAAAGAAACTGTAAAGTACAAGGAAGAATAAGTAGCCTCATTATCAATTAGCCAATTTCACTTAGCAATCCCACAAGAGCACATAATTGGCTGTCAAGTTCAGCATCACACACCAATTCTCCTTTGAGACTATGTAGCAAAAGTGAAATATCTGCAGTCTGCAAAAACAGCAGGTTTGCCTTACAAAGACTATTTTCTGGAGTACTTTTCTTATTCCTCAATCAATTCCCCAACTTCCTTGAAGCCACAAAACTGAGAAACAATCAGATAAATTTAGACAATATATTGTGTGCCTCCAGACAATGAATAAAGGCATTAAAATCCCTGTATCTACAACTTCTGATTTCCAGTTCTCAATACTTACCAGAGCACCAAATGGCCAATGGAAATAACACAGGTTAAACTTAACAATGACTACAGATCTAAATAATTACACAGCCCACTTTATCAGAAAAAATGCCAATATCTTATTTTTTATTGTCTGACTGAGACCACAGCTTAAATAGCTTTTAATCTGAGATGTGATGAAAATATATCCATATTTACAACTATGCTGTACACTCCTACAATCTGGCATTTAAACCACTGATAATGGCATCTCTCCCCCTAGGAGGTCTGCAACCAATCTGTCAAGCATATCCTATTTCAGCAAATCTTTCTAACCAAGCAAATACAAAACTTTCAATTAGGTGGTCTGCCAGCATGTCTTTGAATGCATTAGATGCCAAATTTGAATAAAAGGAAAACAACACTGACAAGCATTCAAGCCTGTCAAGATCTATGCTAAAGCTGCATTAGTTCTGGTGAAGCCAGTGAGCATAAGCAGGTACTGTCCCTGTGTGAGGACAGGGCCACTCATCCTGCCACTGGCATCAGAGAAACAACACAAACCAGTGGAACAGAAGTCAAAACCCTCCCCTTCTGGCAGCAATACATACAGTATATACATACAAGTTTTTACTACACAACAAGAACTGAAAACATCCTTCAGGGTCCTCCTGCACCAGTACCACCATGTCCCCAGTAAATTTTCTACTCCCATAAAACTTCCTGTGTTGGGGTTGTTGTCATTATGAAGAGGAAAGATGTACTTACAAACAATATAAATCTATCCTTTTGTAGCCCTACAAGTTCTTTCATGCTCTTCTTTAAGGAAAAAAACCCAAGTCCTGTCCAGGCAAGTACAGAACAGTAAAATAATCCAAAATATAATCAAATCACTGGGAGTAGATGTGTCCAGGAAGAGATAGGAAGGTGGTCTGACTTCAGCATACCTGTCTCCCCATACACCAGCACTGCAGACTGGCCATCCTGCTTTCATCACTGGCCTTTGCCTAACTGCTAGTAAATCACTTAAATTCTACTTCCTAACCTATGCTACAAGAACAACAAAATTGTGAGTGTTCCCTATGCCAGATTTTCTTTTCTAAAAACAAAACAGGTTAACTATTTTTTTGATCTATATTTCATAGGCTTAGTGAAAGAGCAGACAGGTAAAACTAAAGGATTTGAGAGTTGGAAGGTGGAACTAACAGCTGGAGATTGTATTCACCCAACTGCGATAAGCAGCAGCCAGACTACTCTCCCTGGCTCTTTTTTAATCCATCATGAGAATAGGTAGACTTCAGCCTAGATGAGGATTCCACCAGAAGCATATATTATAATTCCTTTCAGCAAATATTACATCTGTGTGGAAGGATGCCACACTTCCTAATGCAAGGAACTTTTAACCTTTCCCCAAAAGACCACCTTTAGTCACAGCTATTTTACAAATGGAAACAGACAACTTCCTGGCTCAGATAAGCCAAGTATCAAAAGGTTTAACTGCATGGGTGACAGAATGTGTGAAGTTCCCTAACTCCTGCTAAACAATGGGTTCAACAGCAGCAGCGCTGTATTAAAGATTCCATGAATTTTAAAAATGCATTTTTAAAGCATCCATATCAAGGACAAGCCCATTAATGGTGCGCTGAGAGATTATTCTTCAACCTCCAAAGCTTTTAGCCTGAGCAAATAAAAGGAATGTGATTCACTAAACAACAAGGAAATAAATGACTGAAAAATACAACAAAATTCATTATTTGATAGGACAATCAACAACATTTCTCAGTTTATGTTTTCTCCATTTAATAACAGACTCAAGAATCATGGACATGGTGAATTTAAGCACATTTCTGACCTATATCTTCTGTAGTTAGAGGGAGAGAATTGTATCTACACACTCGGGCAATTGCCACAGTTGTTTCAGTTTATTGAAACACATTCTGCTAATTTTAAACGGTTCAGTCATACTATGTTGGAGGAAGAAACCTGATGGTAAGCTCATTTAAAATGTTCTAAACACTATTTCTAGCAATAGGGGAAAGTTAATCATAGCTAGAAGCATATTGCATAAAACAAATATATCATTATACCAGTGTTATGAATAACTGGTGGGAAATGCTTTACTCTCTGTTAGCATCTCCACTCAGTGGGATCAGCTGTATGCAGTGCAAGAGAAGCAAGGGGAAAGAGACATAGTTTGGCAAGGAAAAAAGAAATCAGTGAGCTAACTGCTATGTTAGCCCTTAGCTATTAATAGAATAGCCATTAGGAATACCTTAATAGTTAGCTACTCTTCAGCTATTCCTTGATTAACATAATTAAATAAAATTCAGAAAGAACAATTAAGAACCTCAACCCAGTTTGAAGACGACTTGAATATAAAACTTGATTTTAAAACTGAAAGTGAATTTTTTTTCCACATGTCCTCCTCCTTCACTTTTTTCTACATGAAGAATGCCCACTGCTTCATCACAACTAGAATGCTCTCTGCAAATCTGCACACAATTATTAATTTTACATATTATCTAAATGAATAGAGACCAACCTAGGGGAGAGGCTGAGTGAGGGGCAAAGGTAAACATAAGGAAAAAAAGGGAATTTTACTAAATGAAGGTACCAAGGGAATGTCATTTTCTTATCTTAACACCTACATATCTGAAGATGCTGAAGATGAAGTCTACAGTGATAAACAGTGGTAATTGTTGAGGTGTTTCAATTCATATAGATTTTCGGGGGTTTTTTTATGGCTCTAAAGATGAAAAAAAAATCTGTTCAGAGATACAACTTAAATCAACAATCTGAAGCTCAGCTTTAATCTATAGACAAAAAAGGCTGCAGTCTGTTCCAATGTACTTACAAAAATATTTGACTGATGCATTCAGGGTAGAAAAGGACATGACAAGTTATAAAAACTAGTATTCAAATACAGAATTAAGTATTTTCCAGGACAAAAATTTTCCCAGGTTAAATGAACTTTTTAGAGAGCACCCAAAAACTGAACACCTAAGATCCTAACATTAGCACACCATAATATTATAAGGTGGTATTTGGTCAATCATCAAATTTTCTATTCATTCCCATTTCACTTGTATTTTAAAAAATGGTTAAAAGCTGAAACTGGAAGGTCTCCTCTCAGTTGCAAAAGTAACTGGTATGTCTGAACTGTCTAACAAAAGTCTTTCAATACCAGGATGCATACAACTTATTGCACACCTCCATATTATTAACATATACCTAAAACTGACCAAAAAAATAATCTCCTGTGTATCACAATGAAATGTTTCCTACTCTATAGCATGTTTTACTGTACTGTACTTTGTGGTACACAACATTTTTATTTTCTGAGGGGGACAAAAAACCCCACTAATTCCTGTTTTCCATTAGTCTGTAGACAGGAAAGTGTCTCCTATGCATTTCAGTGTCAGCTAGACATGATTCTTGGTCCAAGTTCAAAAATATTGTCAGCTCCCTGTTTTGAATTTAAGTTGATCATTTGCCCTTTTCAAAGGGTAGTAACATTAACACAAATCTCTTGATATTTTCATGGTCTGAGGCATAGCAGATCACAGAAAATATATAGAGTTTTCAGTTATTTCATTATATTGCTTCCAATATCAAGTGACAAAAACAAATATTGCTGACAATCCTTAAAGATTGTCTTTGGAAAATGTCTAGTGTCTCTGGGATTAAGTTTTAAAATCCTTTTCTTCATTTCCTAGTACAATCAAATAGTTTATATAATAGGTCAAAATACAAATAACAGAAGGTCAAATTTATGTTGCTTGGCTACTAAGCATCATTTTTTTATATCTTCACAGTGACCAGCAGAAGAATTTCAAGAATTCCTTCTTATGCTGATGCATGCTATCAGCCAACATTGAAATAGGCCTGGTATTTCAACCTGTTTACATGTTCTGCTACATGCAACAAGCATGTTGAAGAAATTCTTCTGAGAAATTCTTATCTGAAAGTGGCTACAATTTCTTTCTTAATTCCCTTGATTCCTTCTCCTTTGAAGAAAACCAACTAGACTGCACATTCCACCAATGCAGACACTGTCCTAACCACAGAACAACACAACACGACCAGCCACAGAATAGAGTAATTCTGCATTATACAGACTGCATTATAAGCTTCAGTGTACACTCTTTTTAATATATTCGGCAAGTAAAATAGTAGGTAACCCAAAAACGAAAGCCAGCTTTAGGCAGTCAAGGCTTTCACCTGAGTGGCAATAATTTTGTAGCTAAGTTGAAAATATTTTCTCAAAAACAACAAACTACTTTTTTGCACTGAAAGGGTAGTTGAAGTGACAGACACATGCACACGCTGCCACCAAATGTACACAGGGTAGCTCTTCTAGGACTGCACTGCACCAACCTGCTCTGGGCCTTCTCAGAGGTGCCAAGTGACCACTACCCTGAACAGACACCATCACCAATTGCTGCTTCTCGTTGTTGCTGCACAGCTGAACTCCAACAAGATCTGCAGCCAAATTTCATTTAAATATGTAACTGAAGGATGACTCCATTGGGACCACAGGCACCACAGAAAAAGAGTCCTCTACAGATAAAGTAAACTTAATTTTCTAGAAGACTGGACACAGGTCTCCAAGTGCTCCACAACTGGTTTCGGGTATAACTTTGGCCCATTTAACTTATGTCTCATTAAAATTAGTGCAACCTGTTTTCAGTAGACTTGAAGATAGCACTGGTGATTAAAAGTAGACTAGCAGTACAGCAAATGCTGCTGTGAAAACTCCCTGCAGGGGTTAAAAGCCTTTCAGTGTTCCCCTCTCGAAGTCAGCCACTTTACTGTTAAGGCTTTGGAACACACAGATGTGTGAGGCTGCTAACTACATACATACTGTCCCCAGGTTTATGGGAAAAATCTTTCTCATATTCAATTGTAAGACTGAGACTCATACGAGAGAGTGATAATAAGAAGAGGCTCCAGCAACTCAGTTTAGAAGAATCAAAAATGTGGGACATATGCAAAAAAAATAAAACCATTGATTACACAAAGATAACCTGAGTTGTTGCTTCACTCCTCTCCCACTCTTATCAAAGCACTTCTAAGGGTATTCCAAATGAGAATAAATGAAAAACTGGTAAATATTTTGCTCATTGCACTTTACGGAACATGTCTCCAGTACAATGCTTCCCAGCTCTCTGTCAGTCCACAGCCAATAGACATCAAAGTCTCAGAAGTACATGTGAATACAGTGAAAATTACTAAAGTAGGCCATCTTTGGTTTAATACTTTCCCTTCACTCTCTGACTCCAGAAGGACAATTAATGTGTTAAAGAGTCACCTTCCCCTCTTAAAGGATAGTGCAGCACTGCCCTTCACTGCACAGTTCAACCCCTCCATTTGTCTTTGAAAGCACTCTGTATAAGCAGCTGCTCTTCATGGTAACTACCTCCTTTGATTAGCTGCTATGAAAGCCTCTATCAATAGCATATCTTTTTATCTCATATCTTCTGACATACTTTGAAAATCCTATTACAGTGGACTCTACCCTCAAGGTCTGAGTTTAAGCTGCACCCTCCTTGTTAACTATATTATAATTGCTGTCAGCCTGAACCTGTTTTTCTCCAGAGCACCACTAGACAATGCTGACGAGGTATTTGTGGACTGAAACATCCAGGCAGGCTCACTCCAACACTGCAACGCTTTAGAGGTATTATTGCACAGACCTGATTAGCTGGGAACACTGCACCAGCCTGTGTAGTGTCTCCCTGCAGGCACATCAGAGGTCACAAGCACAGTCCTTCAAAGTCCAGGCTTGCCCTTATTAGCATGCAGCTCTGCGTCTCAACACCACACATTTGTTCTGTTTATACCCTACGACCTCTTGCATGCACTGGGTGAAATCCTCTCCTGATATAACCCTTGAAAATGACAGCAAGCACCGGCATCAAGAGAAAAAAAAAGCTTTTCAGAAGTTGTCCATTTCAATGACAAGAGCCAGTATCGAAACCAACTAATGCCTACAGTACATTTATACACACGCACACACTTCCACACCTTGAGTTTTTGGAAATGTTCCAGTCTTATCTCAAAAGTAAACTCTTCCTTTTTGTTAGCAGCCACTGATAAAAGCCCTCAGTTCAAAATTTGGTACTGCTAAAACTTCTCTGTGGGGCAGCATTGCCACCATGGGCTCTGCTTCTACCCTGGAAGTTTCATGTGGCCTCGGAGCACGCAGGAGACTCTCAGACCCACAGAATTCTTTCCAGCAGCTTAAATGCACAACTCCCATCTTTAGCAACTTCACTAAATCCCTTAAAGGATTTACAACTAGAGCCACATTTCGTATTCAGATTTTTTTCACTTTTATTAAAACTAATTTTCATTTCCCCACTTGAAATTTGGCATACCTGTAAAGAAAGCTTGTCTTCTTCTTTATAAACATGTTGCAAATATCCCTTATCTATTGCCAAATTAAATTCCAATTTAAATTAACTAACGTCTCTTACAATATTCTTCAAAGCCTTGCCACTAGGCATTTGTTCCTCACAGTTACATACTCAGCTAGTCCCGAGATACATGAAAAAAACTAAAAGGTTTCCTTCTCCTGTTGTCTCCTAGCTTATTGCTATTTTTGGTAGCTGCAAAAGGACAGAAACTACTTCAAAGTAGTTGATGGTCCTTGTGAAATTATCAGCAAGATTCATATTTAGAAACTGCTAGAAACTTGGAAGTTTGGAAACTAGAGTAAAAAAAAATAAAATTAGCAGTTAGATGATATTTCTGCTTTCTGAAACAAGTTTAACACTGGGAAGATAAGCCCCTAAAAATCTTAGGAGATTTTTTTTTTATCCTAAATAGGAATTGCAGCTCAAAATATCTATGCAATATTCCCACTGCCTCCCTGAGCTTCCTTTTCTCCTTCTGACAAAGTGGATTCTACATGAGCAAGTTGCCTGAAAAGACATACTAGAGATAAACAGCAAGTTCACAAAGAGGCCTGTCAGTCTTGCTGTACAACACAAACTATAAGAACTATTAATTAACATGATATTGGGACGATAACTCACTCTTCCCTGCTGTGTAGAAAACAAACAGCAGAAATAACAATCAAGAAAATAAACTATATCACTTAACTTTTACGACACTTAGCACACTCAGACTTCTATTCCTTCCTACCTCAGGTTTCCCCTTAACAGAGGTGGCAGGTAATAATATAAACGTAGTAGCAATTCTGTTCTAAAATCCAAAGTGGTTGTAGGTTTACTAAGTGGAATATAAAATTAATTATCCAACTGCAACATCAGAACAGTTGTACAAAATTGGACATAAATCTCTGTGCTCAGAATTGTTAATCCTGAAACATACTTTCAAAAATATTAAACACTGAAAAAGAACCTAAATCCCTTCCTCTCATAAGGAAGTTTCTCACTGTATTTTGCATGTCAGAAAATGCACAAATACAACTGCAGCAGAGCATTCCACAGCTGTGGGTACAAAGGACACACAGTGAGTGTTAAGCATTAAACCAACACAAACAGCAAATTGATTTTCCAGGAGAGCCTTTTAGAGCATTTCAAAACTTCAAAATGGAGGGAAGGGAGCAGAAAAGGGAAACTACAAAAACTGAACTGCTTTGTTCTAATATGGAAGCAATTCAACATTAGATACAGATGGCAGAAAACAGAAGACATCACAATTATTAAATAACAAGTTATGCTAATTATAACTTGGAATATGAAACTATTTCAGTCCTAGAAGTCAAACAGAAAATGGCTCAGCATATACAACTAACTTCTATTCACGTCAGCACTGAAGATACTGTTTGTTTACACTGTTTCATGAATAGATTGTAAAATACAGAATTTGGTAAGTAAAATGCCCTAAAAATGAGTGTAGTTGGCCCCATAGAGTAAAGATAATTGAAAAGTATCTGGGCAGCCAAAGGGGATCCCCTTGCAGTTCATGCACCAAAGGCTGAAGAGGCCCTCCCCCACATTTTGGAGGTGTAGCGGGACACACCTAAGTCACAGGCCCCTGTAAAGGCCATGGGCATCCTGTCTGCAGAGAGCAGCAGCCCTACACCACCAGGGTCTCATTCCCTGTGCCCATCTCTAGGCAGAATTCAGACACAGAGCGTGGTGCTCTCTGTTACCAGGCACACGTCTGATGCACCAGCCAAGGGATCTCTACCTGCACCAGCGTGCAGAACGGCCTTTCCCAAACAGGCTGTGAGCTTGGGAAAGACAGGGGGTGAGAACTAGTACTCATATGGCACAAGTTACTTGCACAGGCTTCTAAATTGGTCAAATAGAATTTACATTTTCGTGACAGCGTGAAGACAGAGGTGGGAGGAGAGGAGGTACTTCACTGCTATGATTGCTCATTCAATCTCCCAACTGCTTCAGCTTTCCAATAAAACTAATGGGTTTTCCTTAACTTTTAACATTTCTCCAGTTTCACACCTCCAACTCATGAATTTCTACAAACCTGTGGGAAAAGAGGATGGCTGGTTAAACAAAATTCAAGCCATTACAATTTTGCAAGATGAGGAACCGATGAGAACAGATCGGCAATTTAGGACAGGAAAAGTTCACAAAACCCTAAATAAGTCAGTCACTGTTTGTCTGTGCTGTACTCTGGGTCTGGGGGGATATGTTTATTAACATGGAGATGCACATATTGCTGTGCTGCCTCTCTTCTCCCGAGTTTGTGCTAGTAAAATCTCAAACTTAAATAAAAAAGATATTAAAAAAAAGAAAAAATAATAAAAAAAAGCTAACCAAACAAACAGCCTGTCGTTACAGGCAGCGTGTTCAGCACGGGCTCCGGGAGCAGCCGGCCGAGCGCAGATCCGTGTGCCCTGTGCTGGCCCCGGGCCGCGCTCCGCGCTCCGGCCGCAGCTCCGCGGCCGCGGGTTCGAGCCGCGGATCCGGCGAGTTCTCTGCCGCCACCTCCTGGCCCCTCCCGGCCCGCAGAGCCCGGAACGGCTCCGGAAGATGCTGGGAAAGCCGGGAGAAGGGCGGTTGTCAGAGGTGGTCTCGAGGGAAACTCGCTGGCAGGGAAAACCAGAACAAAACCAAACAAATAAACAAAAATATCCAAACAAACTACAAAAAAACAAGCTGGAAAAATATAGAACATGAGAGCTTTTTATTTGTTTGTTTTGTTTTAAAGCTTCTTTTCCTTCCATCAACCAAAAGAGGAAAGAAAGGGTGGATCAAGGCAGAAGGAAAACCTAAAAAACTGAAAAACTGAGGAGACATGAAAACAAAGAGTATGACAAACTCAAGCCAACAGCAGCTTCCAACAGCAGCTTCCCCTAGACCGCATTAGTTTTTAGTGAAATGGGAAAAAACTAAGCAGCGTTGTCTGTGTCAAAAAATAAGCCATCAGGTACCTACAAAATGCCACAGCAAGCCTGAGAGCCTGCAAGCTGAGGAGAGGTCGCCTGGATATTTATGCATCCTCCATCTCTCCTTCTCTCTGCCTTCCTGAAGGCATCCCCTCGAGAACAGGGTCTCCATGGGTTGCAGCACCAGAAGGAAATGCCATGCACTGCCAACACCTACAGCTTTCAGTCAGCTTCCTGGCTCCATGAGCTCTTCCAGCAGAAAGTTCAAACCCCTCTGCAGCAGGCAAGGCCTCCCCCATCCATCATTCAGATAGGACCCAGCTAGTTAGGAAAAGACAGTTTGGGAACACCAAAAATCTCTTTATGCCCACAATTAAATTGCTCGACAAGAAAAAGACACTTTTGTGCAAAGTAGGGAGAAGCAAAGCACTCATCTCGAGTCTTTTCTTAAAGCTCCTTCTCTGATGATTTTTTTCATTTTACTTCCTGGTTACTGGTTACTGACAAAAGGGATTTGCTTCTGCAAATAAGTTTAACCCAGCTTTAAAGAAAATTGCTGTGCATATGAGGCTTGAAATTCCAAGACAAATTAAAGTTCAGTCAAAAAATTAATATAGGAAAATGCATGTGTTTGTATCAGAAAAATTATGTTCTTGGGTTTTGTGCATTTCTTGTGGTTGTATCTAATTGTATCTAAGACGACCACCCAAAGCTCTATCTCAACAAAAAAAGATAGTACTCACATGTGCAATGCCTGCAAAAATAATACTACTTTAACATCTGGAAAAACATATTGATTTTGTGGTTAAATGTCAGGTTAATTCTGCATTCATATATAGTGCACATATAATTATACGATTTTATTTTTTCCTTAAAAAAAAATTAACCACAATTCTCATAACAAAACAAAAAAGGAAACAGAACCCTAAAGAAAAAAAACATACAAAGCAAGCCACCCACACACAACTTCTGTAATTTACAAATGTGGCTTACAAGCATCTGAAATTGATGCTTTCCGCTATCTCAGACATAGGCTACTTACAGAAAGAGATCTTGTAACAACATCCCATGTAAAATAAAATGTGTCCAACTTTGTGACTTTGTTTGTTAGAACAATTTACATGCACTTGCGTGACACCATGCTATGAGCAACTCAACTCTACATTCCTGTCCAAACAAATCTAATCTCTTCCTTACAACCAGCGCTCCAGAGCCTTCAAGTTGATTTTACCCAAGAGTATTTCTGGGCTATCTTTGGAATGCTTGTGGGGTGGGGGGAGGGGTGAGGGACCAGGAGGGAGTCAAAGAAACCCTGGCAAGTAATAAGCAAATACAGATGGAAATTAAACCTTACTTTGTGTGCTGACCAAAAAAAATTATGCCATTCCCTATAAATCACTGCTTGGCTAACACTGACCTCTGTTAAAATGTTTACAATGTTAATGCTGTCCTGTAAATTCAATCTCTATGAAAAATGGCACTTTTGCCTCCTCTACTAATTTATGTTATTCCATTCATATGTGCTTGCACATTGGATAACAAATTATGCACTCATAGCCCGCTCTACGTTCAGCTATCCTGTTTCCCATAAAAATAGGCAGGTTTTCTACTAAGCTTTGATTAAAAATACCTTTAAAATCTGAGACTAAAATAAGGAATTTCATCTCGACTCAGATGCAGATTATATCTTTTTTCCTGCTCATTCTTGTACCTCTTTGATTTAAGCTACTGCTCCAGAGCTTCTCTTATGCTACAGTTCATAAGCTTTTTAGAGAAGGGAAATCAGACACTTTTTTTTTTTTGTAGGAAATGCCATTCACACTTACAACTCTCCAAAAACAACAAAAACATGCACACAAACTCTCTCACAAATAGCTTTGTTAGAAATATTTGATAGTTTAAACAAGTTCCAGGTTTAAATCTGCGACAAAATTTAGTAGTTACATAGTTAAGGGTCTCTCTTTACTTTGACCACCGCTCACAGTAGAAGTCCTCAGACTTTGTACTAGTGCTCAGAAGTTATGAAACTTGGTAACTTCCAAACTTTACTCTGCTACCTGCAAGAACAAAAGCCAAATGGAAGAGTGAAAGGACACAGAAAAGTCAAGAGGAACATATAAAAGCAAGTTCTCAAAGGGTTTCTTCCACAGATAAAGTGTAGCAGTCAGTGAAGAGGAAGATTACTTCTTCACTGCTCCCAGTTAGAGGTTTTCCCACTGCAGACCCAAAAGAAAGAATAATTGTCTGCAGTGAAGCACAGGACTAGCCCATTAATCAGAATTAGGTATTTTAAAGTGACTAATTTTCAAAAAAGATGAACTGCCATTCCCCTAAATTTCAAAGTTTGTAACCACAGCTTGTAAGCACTGACAATTTCATGTTTGCTCTTACCTCCAAGAGACACTTTGCGTTTGTAACATGAGAGATTTCAAAATGCATTTCTCTGCATTATTCTCAACACTGTTTCTCTTCTTCTGTCATACATTCTCCTACTCATTTGCAGATATTGTCTGAGAGAAATTATTAAATCCCACAAACCTTCTTTAAAAAACAGGGAAGTTGTTGCATCAAATTTCATAGCTTTTATAAAACATACAGCTATTATATTGATGGCAATGGGAACAGTATAAGTAATTTAAATAAATTCTACTGGTCTCATCCTCTTTCTATGACTTGAACAAAGGGATCAACATAGAATTAAAGGCAACAAAAATTAATTAATTAAACAGGAAGGGTGAGAAAATGCCCAGAAGCATTAAAATAATGCCTTACTTAGCACTAGCAGACAATATTGTAAAACTTGTCTCTTAAAAGCTCTAGAACCAGTTTTAACCTTCCAAACAGATTCCAGATGATGACAGTCTAAAACTGTAACTCTAGAAGGAATTTTATGGCAAAGTTATTAGTTAAGAATGCCATATTCAAAAAGCCTGCTACCATATCCACCCATACACTACCCTCACCTTCTTCACAGACCCTTTACATCCACTGCTGAAGACCAGAGATCCCATTTTTTAGGAGTCTGACTGGTATAACAGTCAATGCTCCATTTAACACTGAGCTAACTAACTCTGAGTTAGTCTCCAGTGCATATTATAAGGACTAAACAACAACAACAAAAAAGTTGTCTTTGAACAATTATGGGCAAAACAATCTTTATCATTACACATTTAACATTAGTGGATTTTGATATTTAACAACAAAATGAACTTCGGTAGTTAACAACAAAATTTATGTTGTTAAATTTTCATTCATGAATATTGTCAATACCAATTAGGCTGTCACAAACTCAACACCTCTCAGATATATCACAGTGCTCTCTGACCCTCCCATAAAGGGAGCCAAAATCCAGACTGTAATGACAAGTACAGCAACCTCTCCAAGCTAGGCTTGTCTCTTCCCAGAGAACCCCTTTATCTCCCAAACTGGACATGAATGACAACCATGAGAATAAGTCAACAGCACTGATTCTAATTTGCCTACAAACAATAATACAAATCTTTCTATTGTTTCTCCTAGATATATCCAATCCTTCTCAAACAAAACCAGGAAAAGCCATGAGTTTCAACTCTGTGTGTTCAAATACAGTTTTTGTTCATAGTGTGATCACCATGACATTTCAATATAGGAATTCTGTTCTACATGCTGTTGAACTACAAAATCTGACTCAAAATTTAGTCACAGGAGAACACAATGCTAAAAATTCAGGTGATTAAGCCAGGAAAAGATATTTTTAAAAAGTAGTGTTTTCTAAGAGCAGCCTGTCGAAATCAGATGCTTGTGTATTTATGTCCTCAAGGTCAGTACCAAATATGACGCAAGTTTCCTGTCTGATTTTCTATAAAATAATTGTTTAAGATCACAGCAGCCCTGGCAAGATTATTTTTTTATTTAATAAATACATAAATAGAATCACTAACAACAAAAAACTTTCAGCTGTATTAAATGCAAATGTGGTAACATGTTAATGCTAGTACCAGTGCTGGTAGCACAGAATGGCTGTATAGAGCTGGCCCTCACCACGTATTTCACTTGTTAATCAGACTATCAATATTAATTATTATTACTTGTCCGCTTCTGACACCGTCAAAAGCCCAGAATGCCACAGATAGAAATCCTAGAGAGAGTCACAATTTTTGAACTGTTCAGTTAATAAACTCTGGGGTTTTAGTTCCATAACACTATCCTTCCTCAACTGCTCCAAGAAAAGTAAATATTTGTGCAAAGCATTGCAGTTACAACCTGGTTTGCACCAAATGGCACATGGAAGTCATAAAATAAAAGTGTGATTAGAAGCAGCAGACTTCACCTCCATGAAACATTGTCAAGACCAAGAAATCAAAAAACAGAGCCCTGAAACCACAATCTGAAGAATAAATCTGCAATGTTTATCATTTACATCTTTAATGCCACATAATAATGCTACACGTGCAATTCCAGAGGAAGGATATAATTAGGATGATTCATCTAGAAGAGGTAGCACTTTCAGTCTTTTATGGGAAAAGACTTATTAAGCTACAATGCCAAACAACAGATTTGCTTTTACAAAAATACTATCTGTTTTCCAATTTATGAATCACTACAGAAACCTTCAGACAGGACTAATGTCATCCAAAAGGATCTCAAAGTTAACTTGAATTAAAAAAAAAAAATTAAATCGTTTCACTTCAACTCTTTCATTAGCCTGTCCTTTTCAAGTCTTTCAGCACAAAATTAGTAACATCATTAACAGTCTGCTTCCCTATTTGCCTAACCCTAAAGAAGTACTACTTAGGAAAAAAATATCCAATAGGAAAAATGTTTCCAGCATGCTAGCACGCTAATTCTAGCATGCTCATGCTTATAAAAGGTTTCCACATGCCATCCAAGGAAAGTTACAAACAGACTGACACAAAATAATTGGTAAAAGGGGAAGCATACATTCTGAGTACACTTCAGTAAGGAGTGTAGATTTGATTACCAATTCTGACCTTTTACCACTTGAAATCGCAGAAGAAAAATAACATCACAACTACAAGCATGCACAACCCTTTAAAGTAACACTGTAACCTTTTAGAACAGTTGAAAACAGATATTAACAAAGTGTCAAAGAGACCACAGGAGACATATCACAGGAGGCAGGAGGAGGTTTACATAGAGGAGGCTTACGGAGAATACTGGCATTTGAGTTGGTTAAACCAGCATATGGCTGAATATGACAGAGCACAATTTATTGGTTGTCTTCTAGGACTTCTGGCAACAAGCATTGCACAGTGTTTCAGAATGAAATAAATTGCATCCTTCCCCCAGAAGTGGATAGAGAATTCTGGAGAATTTCCAGCCTTTTAGCTGCAGCTGTAACTGCAGGGTGCCCAGGAAAACAGAGTGGGCACTTGATCCTTTCTAACCAACAGCAAGCAGCCAACCCAAGTCAAAGCAAAACACAAAGCCTTAACTCTGAAGCCCTACAAAGCTACCCAGACGTGTCTGATGGGGAAAAAATTGAAAGGGTTGCCAGTAAATTGGATAACAGATGAAGGGAAAACCTAGGGGCATGATTTAATATTTATCACCTTACCTAGTGGCACACCAACTACGGCCTCCACCCTTTGTGCCTGTACTCCTGCTCACCTGAGCCACAGAGCCAGGGATCCGGAGCTGTCTCGGGTCGGGAATCAGCCCTGCACTGCCAGGATCAGGGCAAAATCAGCCCGGCACTGCCAGGATCAGGGCAAAATCAGCCCTGCACTGCCAGCATCGCCGCTGGCCCCGCTGCCTCCCTGCGGCAACAGCACCGCTCCTGGCCCCACTTCCACGTAAGGGGCACCTCAAGGAATGGGTTCCTGCTGGATTATCAGGCTGGACCGGCGCACCAGGAACTGGCAGGTTCATGCCAAGGAAAGGGGAAGAGAGAGACACCAAGAGAAGTGCCAATTCAGGTCATCTGCCAAGGAACCTACTGCTAACCCTATCTCAAGGAAAACCAGAAAAAGAAAGACTGCTTGTCATGTTAAACCAGATGCATTCACACTTTTGAGTTATTTAGACAACACTATCTACTCAGTCTTGAGGAGAAGTTTAAAAACCCCTTACTTCCACATCCCAATTGTAGAAATGAGGTAGGATTGAAGACACAATTACCATAACCATGTGCATTCCAGAGCACTAAACCTGTAGGTAAAGTTCAGCCCAAAGTCTCATGACAGCCTAAAGCTACCATGAGTAATACCACCTTCCACAGCTCACAAGTCAAGCTTCAGCCAGTCTCTTCCCACTTTCTTTCCAGTGTCTTCACAGGGAAGTTGGTTACCTCCCTCAGAGGGGGCTAAGCAGAAAGGTCACACAAATACTAAAGAAGACAGGCTAAAGCACAAATCCCTGGTGCAGTCTGGTATTCCAACAAATCCCAAAAATACACTGTAAAATCAGCTCCAAATTATACATTAGGCCAGACAAATCTATAGCCCCAGGATTGAATCAAATTTGCAGATGATAATCCTAGAAAAACGCAGAAACATTGCACCTGAATAAATCAATTTCAACTTGCCAGCTTGAAAAGTAATCATTTCAGTTGACTCATGGTTTCTCTCCTGGTTTCCCTTCTATTTGCATTACTGAAAGCAACTTGAATGAGTGCTCAATAATTAGAAGACAAAACAGAGTAGGGGTAATAGTAATAAACTAATATGCAGAGAAGTAAAAATTACATTGGGATGCTCACATGCACCTTATTGACAACTTTTAAAATGTTCCTTGTCTCATGTAAAAAGTGGCGAGTGAATAATTCTTAATTCACAAATTTGCTACAGGCAGTTATAATTTCAGAGAAGGCAGATACAACAATTTTGCAGCATTGCTTCAGCAATGCTTGAAAGATTTCTTGTTTAATTAAGATGTTCCTAGAAACACAGAAGGGGAAATAAAATACCAATCTTCCTGAATATAAGCAGATTTTTTTTTATTATTTTTTCTTCTAAAAATGCCAAATGCTCTATCAGATTGCCTTTCTCTCTACATTAGAAGCTAGCCTGAAAACAAAAACATTCAGACTTCTCATTTCTTTCCCTCCTTGTTCAAGCTAAGAAGTATGTAATATCCATAACACACATGGCTCCACAGTGAACCATGACTTCAGAATACTCACTTGACAATGAAGAAAGCCCCAAGGTCTGTATTTGTAGGAATAAAGCAGATCATACTAATCTGGCTTTAGGAATTTCAAGACTGGTGTCATATTGCAAGTGGCTACCCACTTGAACATAATTTCTCCTCAGGTTTTTCTTTCTACTTGAACTGCCAGCAGTGTTAACTCATTCAGGCAGCACACATTACCACTACAGAACCTAGGAAAGCTCAGGATCCTACAAAGAACAACCTTCAATATATGAAACTAAACAGAATTTAAATTTAATTAGTTTTGACGTCATTCTAAACAAACCCGTCTTCAGCTAGCAATTTGGAAGCCTACCCACTATATTTGAAATTATTTTACAAATGCATTTTTGAAAGCTAAGAAGTTTTTCTTTTATTCAAAATAGCAAGCCAAAAATGGGATAGATTTTTCTTGTGAATGAGAAGTTTTGACTGGAAACCACAAAGTTTATGCTAATTGGTTTGGGTGTTCCTGAAGTAGTCACTGAATGGGGTTGCTTAACTTTCCTAAGCACAGTCAGTTTAAAAAGAATAATCAAGAAAAACCCTTTAGAGTTGAATCATTTTCTCAGAAATTCCAGGAAACTAAAACTAAAAGGATGTTCAATAAGATGTAACACTGCCAGTATTTAAGAATGGGATTCAAATGTCTAGGCCAATAAGTAGTGCTTTAACATTTTCTTCCTACTTCTTTTAAATCTCAGAGAGGGGGAAAAAATATAGAATAATAATAGGAAAAATGAAAGCAGCTACTCTACTAGACACAATCTCTTTGTTTTGGCATTTCCTATTTTAAAAAGCATCTGAATCATCATTGTTCCTGAATTTTTGAATGGCAAGGAGTGATTATCAATAATGTATTGTACAAACAAAAAAGAAAAAAATAAACCATATCTGAGTCAACAGTACTATCATTTCAATGGGAAATGTTATGAGCAACCAATGGGAGAGAGGGTTTTCCCTCCACCTAAAGCAACTTAAGCTCCTGATCTTTCTCAAAGCAGAACTTTAAAGCAAACATTTTGTGATTATCTCTATATTTGCCCTCAGCATATATTTTCATGACAACAGGCTGCTAACCTTCTACAGTTTTCCAGAGTGTGCATCAAACTCTTAATCAGAATGAAAATACAGCATGCAAAAGAGGAACAGAAAGTGACAAAGCAGGACAGCACACAATAATACACACATGAGATATACAAGTGGAAGCAAAATCCTACAATCACAGCTGCCTCAAAGGTTAATGTTATGTAGGCCTGAACTGAAAGCACTTTAAATGAAGGACTGTTCCTTCAAATGCAGTAGAAGCAATATTAACTAATTGACACTGGATGATCTATACATGCAGCACATATCCCAGAACAGAAGGCACCTTGTCCACAGAAAATTGCTGAAGAATTCTGTGCTAGCTAAGTGAAAGAAAACTTAATCCACTCTTTTAATTTTCTACTTAGGCACTAAGAAACAAAATAGCCAATCAAAATTACTTACTTGGATATTAATATTTTACACTGAACATGCAGAAAATTACTACAAAATTTTGAACTGATCTTCTATGAAACAAAAACATCTATATTTCTGGAATGAAAGATTGTTTCCATTTCAAATTCTAAATTCACAAAATTCATCACTCAATTTATCATATGTTAAAAAAATTATACAAACAGGTAACTGCTTTTTCCAAATACCAAATAGTCTGAATACATTAGCTCAAAAAGTTTGGACAATATGAATTAAGCTTGTTTCACAAATACCAATATACATCACATCAAACACATGATGCATAAAGCTGTTATTCTGTGGGTTGTTTGAGTTTGAGGGTTTGGGAGGGAGGGCATGTTTTCCTTGGTAAGCAGAAGCTTGTATCTTGGTTTTAACCATGAGAAGGTTTCCTGTAACAACCTCAGAGCACACAGCTTCAGGCAGACTTAAACTAATCCCTTCCAGAATCTGCCGACACAGCGTGCTCGCTGCCCGAGCTCCCGCTGGATTGCTGAAAGCAGCTGAAGGAGTTAAATCCCCCCTTTGCTCAGCAGAAGCACAGCTCCCTTGGCAGGAGTAAGGCCATCCACTGTGGTCACAAAGGACTAAACACACTTCCCTCTCCATGATCTGCATCTTGGTTTCAAGCTCTGACCCGGATTATTGGAGCAGACAGTCATGGATAACAATTCCTTAAATTGCCCCAAAACAGATCGCTGGATGCCTTGGGGACTTTGGCTATCTTAAGTATTTCAGAGGCTAAAGCCAAGGTTTCTCAAAGAAAGCACTACACAAACGATAAATCAGTCTTGCTGATCGACCTTAATGCCATAACTTTACTAAAGTGACTGCTGTTTGTTAGGGACACCCCTTCACACACACCTCCTTTTTGATAACTTTAAAAATAGCCTGGTACTAAAAGCTATGCAGTCTACACAGCTCAACTTGAACAAGCACAATATATCATCTGAGTACATGCTTATTCTCAAGTAAATTCATTGCAGAACCTGAAAAATGTACCTCCCTGATATACTGAGGAGAAAGGTTTAACAGGGCTTTCAGAGACTTCCCAAAAGAGAAGGATAAAACTGGGGCTCAACATTAAAACACAGATTTGATGTTTATGCTCAGCAGAGTAAGGAAGGGCTGAATCATGCACCCACTGTATTTTAATCTTGACAAAAAAGTGCTTGTGTATCATAGGATGACCCATTGAAACAAAGAAAATTAGTCTAAATTATATCTAAATTCATTTTATTTCACTTTGAAAAACTTTGAAAAACCTCTCTTCCCAGAATTAGTCTACTTTAATCCAATTTACCTTAATCCATTCCTAAGGTGAATTATACTAAACTGAATTTTAATACGACATTTTAATACTGAATGAAAGCAACCCACACAGAATTTTAACATGATTTAACTAAACTGTCTTAAATTAATTTTTAATTTGAATCTATTTGATTTGACCTTATTGTCACATATGGACACATCACCTTCACACATGCTTCAAGAAATGATCTGACAGCAGAGAGAAATTTATCTAGAAACATTTCTGTGACAGGCAGAAAACTTCACATAAGGTGTCCTCTGTGTTGGAAAGGGAGTGTTTGATTTCACCACCTCCTTTAAGAAGCCAAGGGTTAAACAGATCTAAGGGGTTTTACCTCAGCAAGCATTGAATACAACTGTAAGATGCTTCTTTTGTGGAACAATGGAAATCACACGGAAGAACTTCCAGACATCCTCTTACTAGGAGAGATGTACTTTCCAAAAATTAGTAGCAAGAAGTCAAACTCCAAACCTTTTCTGTCTTCATGCTTGAATTGCAGCGTGAATTAAGTTTGTAAATGAGTTTGCATGCAGAAGCATAAATCTTGCCCAACCACAGAGTTACAGGTGATGAGGGGAAAGTAAAAAAAAGCAAAGAAGTGCTTCTGCAAACCCATTCCTGGGTTATTTGTGAATGTATCATTTCACAAAAGAAAAAAAAAATCCAGTCTGACTGCTCAGAGAAGGAGCAAAGGTTATGAAAAAGTCTCTCCGGAGCAGAGACCAACCAGCCATTCTGCCAGGCTGGAGCACTTTCAACCTGCATCGACCTGTTCCCACACCCCATGAAATTGCAGGCTACACTTCTCCTGGAATCAAAGAAGTGTTGCTTGTAAGACACCTCTGGAGGCCATCTAGGCCAAATACCCCCTTCAAAGTAGAATTATCACCAAGACTATAACATCAGCCACAGCTTTGTCTAGCAGAGGACTGAAAGCCTCAGTGGACGGGGGTTGCCCTGGGCAGTCTCTTCTGCTCCACCACCCTCCTACACACGAGCAAAGTTTTATAGTGTTCAAGCTGAGCCTCCCAAGTTGCAATTTGTGTCTACTGCCCCTTGCTGTATTATTTACTGCTATCAAAGAGATCATCTCTGTCATCTTCATAAACACCCTTCAAGTTCTTGCAACCTCCTGTTAAGATTATCCCCTTACTCTTCTTCATCTTGAGACTAAACAAGCCCAGTTCCCTTCAGGTGCCCCTTGGAGATCACTCCATTGAGGTTACACCATCCAGGCCCAAACCTCAGTAACTTCCCAAGAGACTTCAGCTTCTCCACATCCTTCATGACCCGGGAGAAGGCAAGAGGCACAATTCCCAACAAAATACTCCAGACATACCTCACCAGCAGTGAGTAGTGGGGCACAGCAGCTTGCCACAATCTGCTGGCTACAGTCCTCTCAGTGCAGTTCAGTATGCCATTCACTTTGCTCAGAAAAACAAAACATTCACTAAAAGCCCCACAGAAGCAAACAAACAAACAAAATCAAATAAACAAAACAAAAAAACCAAAACATGTATACCCAGCCAGCTATCAACCACAAATCCCTTTCTTGCAGGGCATCACCCAGCCACTACCCAGCCTGTACCACAGGTATTCCTGCTGCTAAGATTGGCCCATGCACTGATGTTCCTGGTCCAGATGGCCTTCACAAGTCCATTCAAAATTAAATCATCAATCCAGAACTATTCTGGCTTGCAGAAATATCCCGCGTGATCTGATTACCACAGCAGAAGAAAGAGACACCACGACTCACCTTGTAAATTGTGCCATTTCAACAACAGACAGCCCCCAACAGAAGCAGGAGCATTGGGTCATCCTTCATTAAAAAACTGGCATTGAGAATGAAATAAATGGTAGTGTAGATATTGCTACTATAACATGAATTACAATTACACTTTTCTTTTGAGTGCCTGGTAAAACACACCCCTTTGATAGCTGCCATCCACATGATTTCTAGCCAAAGCAAACCTATACACCTGCAAGATGTGATGCTAAAAACTGGGGATGCAGGCGAAGATTCAAAACTTTTTCTTCATCATCAGATATACCCAATGTGCAACCAAATATATCTCATCTGGATTTGTATTTTGAGATGATTCGTTTTATCTACTTCCACTTCCCTGACTTCTGTGAAAAGTCACTAGGAGAACTCAAAAAAAAAAAAACCAAAAAAGGGGGCAAGTGTTAAATACTCTATTTAACTGAACCGTTAAACCAAAAATATTCCACTGTTTTCTAACAGATAAACTATGAAAAGATTGCATTTCTTTCCTTCTAAAGGGCAATCTCATTTCAAACTCCATGCTTTTGGGAGCTGTTGCACTAACAAAAGTAGGGGAAAAAACTGTGCTGTATGTCAATAATGACATCAATCCCCCATTGCTTAATCAGAAATCTGATCTGCTTATTAGTTACCATGTAAGGAAAAAGATTAAATATAAGAAGAGTGAACTTGCCACAATATGCTTTGCAACATTAATAAAACATTCAATAATACTTTTGTTGCTAAAACTGCTAAAGTAAAATGTTCAAATGACCTTGGAAGAAATCTATTCGACAGCAGAGCACAAGTCTCTGACATAAAGTCAAAGCTACTTCTTATCCAAGTCCTATAAGATGATCTGCTTGATATGGAGAATGAATGTTTATCTTCTTTGCAAATCACATTTTCCTTAGTCTGTGTGGTATTAATCTCCATGGGGGTGGACACCTCCAGGAAGGTGCAATGGTTCATCTCCTGGTTCTGGTCAATTCCTGTTTTAATCTCATTTCTAGGTCTCACTCTTCACACATAGTGAGATATTAAACTCTATAGGGGCAGACATCTCAGCTGGCCTTAGCACACAGCTTCCCCCCTTCTGGCCAATTCTTATTTAAATTCAAATTTCCTATGATTTATATTCCATTTTCAATTGTAATATATTCTGCTTCATTTTTATCAACAAGTCTTCTCTTTCTCCCCCCCCCCCCCCCACGTCTTTTCCGAGATTTTCACAGGAAAAACTACCCTTTGGTCCTTTTTACTGACCACTTCCCTCAAAATCATTGTGATGTTACTGCCAGGTGGAGATGCTATTGGTGCCATTACCATCAATGCTACGTGCAAACACACTGACAATGCTTGCCTTATTAAGGACTAGTTCTCTCAGTGTGGTATAATTTTGTGTAGCCTTGCTTCATATAAAATTTCACTTACCTCATAACCTCTTACCTAGGTGACAAACTAGGATATAGGCTAGCACATAAGAAATTAAAGCATAATGTCTTATTGTACACTCTCCAATTGACAGTCAAGTCTGTATCCTAAATGAGGGGTGTAGGACAACAGAAATCACAGGAATATCATGAGGCAAAAGTACTTCAGGTCTCTCAAATAATAGTATCATAATGGGCAACAAAATCTCAGAGAGGAAAACAGAACCAGAGGTCTTTAGCCTGCCTGAGACCAATCTTTGCTCTTCCCAGCAAATATAAAGCATTGTTTGAATACAGTATTTAATTTCACTATCTAAACATGCTTTCAGTTTTCCCTGACAGGTTAGCTTCTCAGTCTTGAAAACACTCATCACTAAATCAACACATCATCATCATCTTCATCTCTTATTTGTTCATCACTTGAGAAACCTACTAGCCAAACATTTAATACCACAACAGAGAGGCATGTTTATGAAAAGGGCAAGAAACACAATTTCAAAAATATTGCTACTTTTCCAGAACATATTCTTCAATTTTTTTGTCCCATTGATTTTTATACACTGCCTAGCAGAGGGCCTGCCTAGTCTTTCTTTTTTTTTCCTTTCTTTTTCTCTTTTTTTTTAATGAGCTGTACCTGTATTTGGAATTTGATTCAAAAGAAAAGGAAGAGAAATGCCTTGATTGCCTCATTTACCATTAATTTGCTTCTCAGCACATCTGCTGTACATGTGAACTTCACCACCACAGTCAGAGACAAGCACACCAGAAGCTCCACATCTCAAATGCTCCAACAATTCTCTGGGAAGCTTGATTCAAAGTCAGTAGACTATGTACCATGAGATCCTTTGGAACCCAAGACACCAGAAAAAAGGACCCTACAGGAGAACACCACGAAATCTGAGGTAACCCTGCCTGGCTACACCACGTGCAATGGTTCCAAGTGTCTCACTGTCTCTCAGGCTTCAATTCAGCAACCAGCATCTATTGCACTAAATTGCTTGTCAATGCAGATACAGCCATGGTCAGTCTAAGACACAGCAAAACAGAATCGCCCTGACAGGTACTAGTGTCACAGATAAAACTGGCAAGATCCTTCTAACTTCTTGCTGAAGCAGCTCATAAGATTCCAAGAGCAAAATACAGTGCAGCTAAGTGTGCAGACAACTTTACTCAAACATAACCTTACTTTGCCTTTGGAAATTATCTTTTCACTGTTTCCATTCACAGACATTCAAGCTAAAAGCTTGAATTAAAAAAGGATGACTTCCTAGGTATGCAAGTCTTTCATTCCAAAGTTTTTGGAAAGCAAGCTGAAATACACTTCAGAACACTTTTCCAAGCTTTGACGTCATTAAATTTTACCATGCATTTGCATTTTCATACATGGCGGTTATTGTTGTCTGTCTGTTAGGCTGCAGTCTTCTGCAGTCCATTAACCAGTTTTCAAATGCTAATTACAGTCCTCCATTAAGAATATCTTCTTTGCCCATGCATTTTATCTCCTGCTATTATAACATTTCATCATGCCAGAATCTGTAAATTGTGTCTGAGAACAAGCTAGTCTGTGTCTTAGGTAAACTGATCAATCATATATGAAAGAAACCAAAAATACTCCAGAGGCCTAGATGTATTTATATATTTTACCATGCATAAACACATTCATCAAACAGCCAGTGGGTCTATTTATGAGCTATACATCAATTACTGAACATTTACATAGAAGATACAATCATTGGTAGTTTATCTTTTATACTGCTAAAGGCAAATCCTCTTAATTACAACTTATTTAGCCAGAAGTTTTTAATATGTGCAACTCTAATGTTCTTAATGTTGTTACATTTTCTCCACTTTTTCCCCTAACAGATTACAGAAATCCTGAGGTTCAATCCCACTCTTTTTCCAAGTTGTGTTCTGAACCACAAAAGTATAAGGAAACAGCAACTTCTCTGGGCCTAAACACAGCAAAAGTAATCTTTTATAGAAGGACCCATTTTGCTTAAGCACCGAGACCACATACTGCCTGCTCGTTCTTAATTCTTATCCAAAGAAATGCAAATATATTCAGATGCCTAATTACTGTCGTTGAGATATAGTAAACAAGCAGATAAGAGAGAATGTAAAAGAAGGACAGGAAGAATACTATGATAAACAATACACAATCATCTTGGATGCAGAATGTCTCAAAAAAGGATTAGGAAATAAAAAGAAACCAGTTTTACCTGGATTCCTTGACAGGACCTTTTTAATATAGTAAACAAGAAGACAAAAGATACCCTGATCTGGGAGTTTAAAAAAACCCCACACCAATAACGCAAAAGCTAAGCAGACACTTGGAAGAAACTGGAGAATTATCAAGAAAGTCGCCAAAACCCCCTGCCTACCCGTAACTCAGTCTTAACTAAGAAGGTATTCATCCCACAGGCAGGTAGGCTGGTTTGTTTTTCTGACCTCTTTCACCTGGCAAAACACTCAACCTACAGTATGAGTGGAGCTGTTTAGAATTTTATGTATTACTGCCCACAAACCTCTTAGTGTAACAAGATAATAACAAAATAGGAGTTATTCCTAAAGTACTAAAAGCTGAAGAGCAGCAACAAGGATGGGCTTATCGTCCTTTCATTCTAAGTTCACATTTTTTGTCTTATAGAGAAAAAAAGGCATCCTCTTCATTCATGGCAAAGTACTGAAGAAACTCATCAACTTCAAGATTTCTGCAATGGATTCACAAATCCCTTTTGCCCCTTAATTTTACACTTTCTTCTTCAAATCTATTTTGTTTACACAGCTGAAATGCTGCCACTGTCACAGGACTCAATCCTCAACCATAAAACAGTAAATGATGTGGAAGAACATGTAAGAGGACTTGGGATCTTTATGGTTTAAGGACTTATTACAAAATTGTGATCCCAGTACTTAATGTTGTCCTCCAACAAATATGCGAGCAGTTGCTTTTCCTTTAAGTACAAAGGAGTAGTTCACTTATGCCTCCCTTTTATTTCACAAATGAAAGTAAGATTATGTTATTTTCCCATTTTCAAAGTATTATTCCAGGCAAGAAATTCTCCAAAACTACTTTCCACTACAGCTTTGTTGCAAGCACTACACAAGCAGTGCCCAGGAAACAACACTTGGTAAGAACTTAACAAACTGTCTGTTAGGTAATCAACATCAGTACTGTTGTGCACTTCAAAAGTGAATAAAATTGCTATTTTATTAGGGAAATAAATAAACATTTACCAACTTCATTCAATTGTGTGTCCTCTGGGGACTGACTAATATACAAACTCAGTAAATTTGAGCATTTTCTTTGGCTTTTGCTTCCACTTGCTAATGCTGAGGGTTTTTTAGGTTCAGGTTCACAATGCAAATGCTTCACATCCAAGTGCAGTGGGAGTTTTTTGTTGTTTTTTAATCACATATGCACTTCCACTAAAAGACAATTTTCTAATTCTGTCAACTTCTTCATCACAGAATAAGACTGGCCCATTAATTATTTAAGGCTGCTTTTTACTTAATAGCTGTTTAAAGAGATGGATGGTCAAAATTATTTCCCAGAAACTCAAATTATCTAGTGCTTGTTTTCATTCCCATTTCCATGCTTAAGCAAACAGAGAGAGATGTTTATGCTTAGCATCTGGATACTATCACTATGCAAGCAAAGCAATCCAACAGATTATTCCAGTACTCCTAGGGTCTGCAAATGTCATTATTAATCACAAATGCTACTCTTTCAGGTTCACAGCCTCGTCACATAGCCCATAAAGCTCAGACCAAGGATTTTAAAATACATGCTTTCTGTCAATCTGAAAGTAAAGTACTGACTCCCCTCTTCTGAATGTTCATAAAGAACATCTGTGCAGTCTATCTCAACGAGAGCATAATCTTGCCCTTCCAAAATGCTGGTGATTTAGCTCAGCTCCTTGATCAACATTTGACAGAAACACCAATAAATCACCAAAAGGATTGAGTATTTGGAGTACAAACCCAAAAAATACAGGTAAGTGAGCCAGAGGGAACAACCACCACCCCCAAAAAAGCTGTTTAGCATATCCATTTCAATGCCTTTAAAACAACCTACAAACTGAGTCTGGTAGTTAACTGCTGCTGTGCAGACAACAGGATACACAGACTGGCCAGGAACTCTCTCATCCCTGGAAAGAACTGCAGACCTGGAAGCACTTCATACCTTCAACATGAGTCAGAAGGAGTTGTTAACCTACCCTACAGAACTTAACCAAGTCAGCATTCAGGTATTTCAAATGAAAGGAGAAAGAAGGGGGAAAAAGGGGGGGAGGGGGGAGGAAAAAATACTGTGAATAACACAACACCTAGGAATGCAACACTTTCCCACTTATGTAAGAAGACTCAAAGCATTAAACCATTAAACTGACTTTATCAAAGGAAAAAGTCAACCGAAGTGGCTAATAACAGCATATAGAGTAAGTAACTACTAACAGAAGTAGTTGAAAAATATTAAAAAGTTAAAACAAAAACCAATTTGATTAACAACTTCTCACTTCCAGGTTTCAGCCACCTCAGTCAGGAAAAAACCCCACCTTTAAATCTCTACATGCTGTGACATTACACCCATCTATTTAGCCTGTGTCTACCAGGGAAATTATAATCCCTTTCATTACCAAGCTTCTTTTCAACTGATTCAGAAATCCAAATCATTACACGCTAAGGGTTTTGCTCTCACCTGGAAAATGTGTTTCCACCCTCACATATCTACTTACGTTCTTATAAGTAAGTAGAGCAAGGACATGAAGGATTTTGTTTGTGGCGGGGGTTGTGAATAGTTTGTCATGCTGTCTGAAAAGAAAGGTAGCAAGAAAGGAAAGCCAACCCTGCAGAGATTTACAAATGCAAAAAACTTAATATAAATAGACCTTTTGCACTAAACAAGACCACACACACAAAGTATTCATATGTTGAAGAGCTGGCAAGCCTGTGGAATGAGTTTGCAATTTCTAGTATATTCACAAATTGAGTCAGGACTGATTGCTGGTAAAAACTAACTGCAAAAAGAATATTTGTTTGGCTTTTCTGAATTGACTAAGGAAAAGACCATTTTACTGCATTTCTGCCATGCGAGATTGGAAAGCCTTTTTTAACTGGAAATTTACTAGCCTGAAAAGTTTGGTGAATGCACCAAACAATGTTGTCACATCAACAGACAGATACAGCTAACCAAAGGAGCACACAAAAACTTCATGAAAAGTGATATCTACACTCAACTATTTATTTATACTGTTTATACTTTAACCATTCTGAGTAAGGAATCTCATCTACCTTCCTTCACTTATGGCATGAAACTCTAACATTAAACTCTTCCAACAGAACCTGAGGAGAGCCAAGGAGATTTAAAAAGGGTGTTGCAAATGCTGGTTTAGGGTCACCTAAAGATTCACCCTCCTGGGGCCGGGCTGGGGGAGGTGGGAGGGGGATGCACCACCACAGGGACAAGGAGTGCAACAACAGTGGGGAAAACGACAATCCACTTCTTTCTCCAGGTATGGGACTGACCTTTGGGTAATTTTGAGACTGCACTGGGGTTTTCTGTTTATTTAACATTCTTTATAAATCAGCGCCATTATCTTCTCTGGAAAACTTGTGACAAATAGCACTGAAGTTAACACAACAGTGCTTTGGTATGTACTGTCTACCTAAAATGCATATGATACTCAGACCTGAGGACACTAATTGGAGAGATACCTGAAAAAAGTATATTGTTCAACTGTAAAAATACACTTCTTTTAAGGAATCAGAAGCTGAACAAAATATAAGCCTGCCTTTGGTATTTTTATATGAAATCATTCCTTTAAATTATTTTGACTAGAGTGATAGCAGTCAGCACTGACAACTTAGTCAAGAACTCAGTCACATTTCTTCAGCACTCTCATGGCTGATAAGTGCTTTCCCATTTACAAAGAACAGGCAAATAGGGTGACACTGGGAGAACCAAGACCACTGATACCATTTTGATCTTACTCCAGCCTAATAGCACAGAGATATGATACAGATATAATGGAGTGTCAAAACATAAAATCAGAGCATTTTTCTAATAAATAGCAACGGGTCAACTCTCTGCCAGGTCTTGTAATTTTAATTTTTCACTGCAGTGAAAAAGACAAAAGCAGTCTAAAATTTCAGTGCTTCAATAGCCTTTTCTTTTTTACTTAAAACCATGTCATTTTAAACCAGCAAATATCATAAACCACACTATAGGACTCACAAAGGAACGCAACTTCTATCTGGAAATAGTAATACAAAAAATAATTCAAGAAGTCAGTTATCCAGTTAGCAAAAAATTAACTCTGAGCAGTTTTTTAACTCATGTGAACTACAGCCACAATTATTCTTCATAGTATTTTTCTCTTCTGGTTAATATTCATCAGTCATTTTCACTGTTACAGAGCAAGTGTTTACACACAAAAGAAAGTACACAACTCCACCTCAAAATAAATTGAGTAACCAGGGTGTAATAATTAGAATGAACATACCATAACTTAATTGCAACAGAACTTGGGTTTAAAGTGTTCAACAGTGTCTCATAAGTCAGTAGAATTAATTTCATGACATGGTAGTTGAGAAATGGCCTCTTTTGCTACTCAATTAATAAACATAATCACATGTTTTTAGTAAGTGCCAACAGAAGTAAATGACTTTCTGACAAACTGAAAGGTCCAATCTTTCATACACTAGCTAACAAAAATAACCTCATATTACCTTAGTACTAGGCAAAGAATAGAATTTTTTCACAGCACCAATCCTCGAGAAATTAAATCCCTCAAATCTTTTACTTAAAATGCAAACACAACTTTCAATGATATGGCTTCCTAGTTAGAGCAGACTAAGTGACTCAAAACTACAAAGTTGGTAAGCACTACAGGTGACTGCAGGTGGATAGTTTGCATAGTTTTAAACTACTGGTTTAAAGCCACCTGCAGTCAAGGCTTACCCGGAAGCAGCACAAGGTAATGACCTTTCTGACCTACAAAATTATGTGTAGAAGGATTTTACACTCAGCCAGATGATATGAAATTGTCACCCTTACTGCTGCCCAGCTGGCTCACTCTGGCCTTTAAAAACCACGGCCATTTTTCTCCTTCAACCAACATTCATGTCTCATGAGCAATCCTATTAAAAACCCCCAGAGGATGGTCAAGAACAGATCATGCATGGAAAGATGTGAAATCACAGAAACTAGCTTTAAACCAGTTCCTGCTGTGCCCCAAGTTGGGTGTCACAACATCCTCTAATTCTAGCTGTGTATCTAGGTGTCACCTCCACCAAGTCCTCTATTGCTTGACATCACAATTGCTCTCTACTAAAGTGCTGTGAATAGGCCACTCCTTGTTTACACAATTATATAATAAACGCTTTAGCTATGTATTATAAGAAAATAACACTTTTAAGCCAAGTTTACTCAAAGCTGCATGTCAGTAACACTTGCATAACGCTGTCATCAGTTGGTGTGCAGTCAGCCAGAGCACAGCCTCAAAAACCTTCCCCCAGCCCAGCCCCTTCAGCTCCAGAGTGAGCACAGGCCTCTCTTCCCACCTCAATCCATGTCCTCCTGCCTGTTCTTTGTCCTTCCTTGGGTGGATGAAGTGCTGGGATGGTGAGCAGAGCAGAGATCTGGTGTGACTCAAGCCAGGTTCACCTCACATGAGCTGCACTGTGATGGCAGCTGTCAAACCCAGCCTTCCCACCATCAGCCCCCATCCTCCCTTATGTCAGGTTTAGGTGGCTGCACACCTGCCAGTGAACTAATAGGAAACTAATTCCAAGCCCCATCTTCCCTTCAAGGGGATTCACAGAAAGCTAAACCAGCTCATCCAGAGGCCACTTGGCGGCCAGACCTAGCACAGCCAAAGACCCAAGAGCCACTCAAGTGATAGAAATGCCCCCCTCTGTGGCAGCAGCAATCTAAATCAGCTTAATATCATAGGCAGATTGCAAATGAAGCTCCAAATCAGAGCACACACTTCTGGGAGCAGCACTACAAAGGCATCTTTCCATGACAATGATAAGCTGTGACAGACGAAATTCCATCAGCACCTGAAAACACAAGGTATGCCCTAATTGACTCAGCAAAGAGAACTGAGGTTGTTTTTTTGGAAGCTTCTTATTACACATTAAACATGATCTGTGTTACAAAAAGATGAGTAGAGATTTCACCAAAATAGTTGCTGACACAGTCATGTACCTGAGAGGTGAGATGACCTGGAGGATTAAATGACTGGACAGAGATCATAAAGGCTCAAGAGCAAGAAGCAACACTACAGCAGTGCTGCAGATCTCTTTGCATGTTAATCCAGAAACAGCCAATCTTTACGTGCAAGAGGATAAACTCCTTGAAACTCACTTGTTCTGACAAGACCATATAAAGAAAGAGAAAGAGGGAAACCACAGTGGTAAGCATTAAACTCTCCCAAACATTCAACATGAGGTCACAGGTTCTTCAAGAACCTGGCTCAAAACCTCTCCTTCCTCCAAAAGGGCTGGTTAAAGACTCTTTCCTTCCCAAGAGTCCTGCTGTCCACTGGCACAGCAGCCACTCCACAGACTATCATTTAATGCAATATCTCAGCTCTTCAGTAATGAAATAGTTCCATAAAAGTGTCAGCTCACAACCAGGAGTGAGACAAATGGTCAAAAAAGCCAAGCAAATGACAGGAGCGATCACATTACAGATAGGGAACAGAAATCATTATTAAGCACTATATAAATCCATCAGGCAGCTGTCACATGGATGCTCTGAGCAATGTAGAACTGGAACAGAAAGAGAAGGCTGATAAAGGATAAAAAGAAGATATGGAATGATAGCTTCACAGAAGGTGGCTACAACTGGACTTTTCTGACTAGAAAAGGAATAGTTGAAATAGAGTGGAAAAAACTTGTGTGAAGTGAAGAAAGTAAAATGGGAGGAATTATTATTCACATTATTTTCATACAAGAGCTAGAATATATGAAATACAACAAGCTATTTCAAAAAACAAAGGACAGCACAACTTATAGATTCCTTACCAAAAAGCAAGATAAATGCTAAAAGCAATACAGGCTGAAAACATCATTAGGCGCAATCATGGTTGCATAGTCCACTTACAGTATAAAATACCATCACTCTGTCACTGTGGCAGTGACAGACAGTACTCAGAGGAAGTCACTCACCTTGCCAAAAATGCCTCTCCCAAGTGCCCACCATCAGAGACTGGATACTGGACAGGTGGACCTCTCACCTCATCATGTGCAGATTTCGTACCTCACCCCCACCCTTGGGATTTTTAAATTTTTATTTATTATTCTAAGTAGACCCTAAATAAGAGCAAGACACCTTCCTTGTTTTAAGGTGCATTGTGTATCTCACTACCACACTAATCAAACAGGACTGTGATTCTCAGACAAAGGGAACTAATTGGGACTTCCGGGGTCATTGTGTTCTGGGCGCTTTCAATTTCACATGAATCAGTTCAGGTCCAATTAGAAAATTTATATCTACTGTACAATATGGCACCTGAAAATACACATAGGCAAGTGATCTGTGAACCCACAGTGCCATGGAAGGAGATTTCCATATAAAAGAGAAGAAAACATTTGAGAAGGAAGTGATGAAAGCAGGAAAATAATTTCACTTCTAATTTCACTCATTTTCCATGTAATTTGTCAATATATTTTAACAGCTTGATGGGAAATAAGAAAGCTACTGCTAAGTTTCTTATACATGCACACCTACCTGCATCAGTGTCTCTTGTATATCTTGCACATATGCAAATTTCATTACATTCAAGGTAAAATATGACTGAAGGGTCTTTTGCTGTTCTGGCAGCAAAGAGCTAATTTGAGTTTAATTACTTTAAAGTATTTTAAAATGTTTTCAAAGAGCTCTCAGTTTCTTCTACGACATGATTACAAAAAATAGATATGCTGGTTAAAATTTCTCAGTAAGTATATTTAATAGAAAAATATATAAAACAAATAATATCTTCTACTTTATCATATCAAATTTCTGAATCAGATTCACTCTCAAAAATGGACTATGACTATTTTATCAGGGGAAGGGGAAAATATTAATTTAGAAAGATTTACTCTTGCATGTTAATTTGTGACACTAACTACTTTGCATGCAAAATTCTAACTATTCTAATAAATTATTTGAACTCATAATTCTAATAAATGATTTGAACTCATAAAACATCCATTGTTTTCTATGCTTAATTGTCCCTATGGTCTGAAACACCACAGTAAAATAACTTCAGGTAAGCAGATGCATCTAGAGCTTTTATCCTCATATCTTTTATTTAGTAATTAAAAACCTCACACACTTGCACAGACACCATCAGAGGCAGTGCAATGCATATTTCTATCAGCAGTTGACAAGCCAGCAGCATTCTTCAAAAATTTTTTTTAAAATATTCCTTTTTTTCCCTTAAAAATTGAAAATATGCAAATTGCTAAAAATAAAATTTAAAAAATTTTAAGTTTAAAGTGATTGAGTTGTGAAAACAAGCTGAACTTGTTCTTTATCGAACTGTAGGAGTTGCAGATGAAAGGAGGTGCTATATAAGGAATAGCTAGACTTCAACAGAGAACGCGCTGCCAAAACATTTTGGCCTAGATTCTGACAGGCACGCACCCAAGTTGAAGGGTCATGGAAAGCAGCGGTGTAAAGAAACAATCTACAGAGACCAGAAAACATTACACTGCGGATTAGGGCTGCGCTGGGGAAGGGGGCAGGGGAGGAGGGCAGAGAGAAGCGGCTTGCTTGCTCGGGGCTTTTTTCATTTGAAATCTGCGGAGAAAAACAAAAGATACAATGTCTCGATTATGTGCGAAGGGGGCGGAGAAGATATACAAGCACAATTTCTAAGACAGCAACAAATGATAACATGTATCTTGTTGTTTTTCCTAAGTTTCTGCAGCTCCTTCTCATTTGCTTTCACGGAATATGTTAGAAGGAAGAACAGACGGCAAACTATCACACACAGTTCCCGAAGAAGGCCAACTTTGAAAAAATTCATGCTCTGTAATTTGATTAGACCCTTAATAAACATGTCAAAGTTTTTATGAAGAATTCTGGATCTTGCTATCATTCATGCTCAGAAGTAGCACAGAGCACCATAAAAAGAAAATAAAAATCTAATTACAATGAGATAGAGATTTGTGAAAGATCCAGAATGACTTAATACCTTCATTAATGACAAAGGAAAATTAACAGTTTTCAATTCTTGCAATTCAGAGGAGAAGAATATTAATAAAAAGGGAGCTGAGAATTAGCTATGTTTAGTTTCACTTGGAAAAGCACAGGCTTTTCAACCTGTGCTGAGCATCCTCACCTCACATATTCCAGCGAGGATGGTGGAAGGCAATCAAAGAAAGATGATTGCAAAACAGTACTCATGTTAAACAATGGAGATGCCTAGGTATAAAACAGATGCTCCAGTGTGCACCAAACAGAGAAACTTCTCATTGTAGGCTACAGAAAGGCTCTCACTGGGACAAGTGAGCTCAAACTTTTGTGTGTGCATCCACTAACACCAAAATAAAGAAGTTTCATCAACAGAATCACAAACACACACTCACACTCCTGGGACTGGCTTAGAGTAAGCAATGAAACAAAGTTTGTGGCAGTTATTAAATTCAGTAGGGCATAGCTCTACTTGTGGATATCGAATGTATTTAATAAGAGTGCAAGAACCATACCTTAAGCCAAGCACAATGACAGAACCAGCTACTAGCAACTGTATTCCACTAAACCCTCCAAAAGCTTTGAGTGTCTGCGATTAACAAACCTCTGACTGGTGCAACACATCAGTATTCTTAATCCTTGGCAATAGAAACTAAAGTCTCTAGCTGCTGACATGCTATACACACACACACACACACACAAAAAAAAAATCTTGTGTTTCCTAGATACAATTGTTCGACTCCTTGACAAGCTTCACCTACTCTGGTCAGAAGGATATTGAACATTCTTTTCCACTTACCTAACACATACCCCACAGTACCAACCTGACTGCTTGTACTTGCAATTCAAAATGGGCTGCATGCCACGTTTCCAGCATGAAATACCACAGACCATATAAGTTATCAGAACTTCCTACTCTCCTTACACCAGTGAACAAGCTTATGAAAAATCTTTACGTAAGTGTTACCTTTGGTGTTAACATTAGTCTGATGCGTTTGGAGTAAAGCAAAAATCACTGGTCTAACTTAAACTATGGTTTTGAATGAAAAGACATTACACATGGGAATATTTTATTTTAGCTGTTCCTACAACATACCAGCTGTGTAGATGGTACATTTCCCCTCCCCTGGTAAAGGGCTCGTAGATGCTTACGTAATTTTACAATTCTGATACAGAGGCATTAAATTATACACACCAAAGTCAGACACAAGGATGGATGTAATCTGGTCAGACCAGCCCTCCTTTAGCATATTTCTTAATCGATGACATTTCAAACGTCTCAATTAAAAACTAATTTATAGGAGGACCAGGAGGAAAAGAAGAAAAGTCTCCGACTACACATCAGTCCTTTAAAGTCTCAAGGGTGTAGATACTTTTATTAATAGCAGGTTTCAAATCAGTATCTTATGATAAAGATCTCAAATGCCTGCCCAACCGATGTACCCCATGCAATTGCAAGTACTATTCAAACGGGGGGGGAGGGAGAGAAAAAAGAAAAACGAGAGCCCTAAGTGTATTCAGACAGTCAGTTAGTACTTGGTGTAATACTTCACGCCGCAAACAATAAGAGCACGTTGACAATAAAGCCTCACTCAAGCAAACGAAGGGTGCATCATAAACTACGGCGGAGCAGGTGGGGTGACGGTCCAGCACACGAGTCCCCAGTGCCCCTCGCATCACCCCGGCACAGCACGGGAGATGCTGCCCCCTCCTCCAGGAGCGGCGGCTCCAGCCCCAGGCTCTCTGCCCCGAGGCTCCGCCGGGACCAACAACTCAGCGCCGCGCCGGCCGCAGCTCCCACCGCCCGGCCCCGCGGGCTTTCATTCCGCAAAACCCCGGGTGCTGGGCGGCCAGGGAGGAAGGGGCGAGAAATTCGCGGCTTTCACACAAAACAGACGCCGACCCTGTCGGAGCTTTCCCTCCCGTTTCTCACCCGCCACTCTTTATTTATTTAATGTTGGGAGGGGGATCCCGGTGCCCACGGCAGCTCGTGTCTCCCCGCCCCACGCCGCGGGGAGCGGCCGGGCTGCGCTCTCCGCGCCACGCAGGGAAACGCCGGGAAAAGTTTGAGCGGGGGAAGGGGCGACAACAGCTCCAAGCCCGCCGGCCCCTGGGAGGCTGGCCGGGGGAGAGAAGGAGGAGGAGGTGAGGAAGGGGTGTTTGTAAGGTGCCCGAAGCCCACGCTCTGCCCGCCCCTGCGAGCCCCGCGCCGGCAGCCTGCGCACACGCGTGGGTCGCCCGCCGCGCCCCGCAGAGCGGAGGGGCTGGGGGTGCGGGGCAGCCCCCCTGCAGCCCCCCTGCAGCACCACCGCCGCTCCTCGGGCGGGAGCCGGGTCCCGGAGCGTGCGGGACCTTCCCGGCACTCTGCCCTTCCTTCCCCTCCCTTTCCCGGCAGGCAGCCCGGGCACGGCGCGACCCCGCCGCGCCGCCCGCCCGTACCTGGGCGCCGAGCAAGAACTCACCTGCCGAGAGCTGGGCCCGGGCCACCCCGAGCAGGGCGGGCGAGCGGCCGGCCAGCAGGGCGAGCGCCGCCAGCAGCGGCAGCGAGGCGGCGGCGCCGGCCCCCCTGCCCATGCCGACTTGCGGAGAAGTTTCTGAAAGAGGCCGGTGCTGCCCCGGCCCGCGGCGGCGGCGGGCGGAGCGCACCTCGACCGCCGCTCTCGCCGCGCCCCTCGCCAGGAGAGCCCCGCGCCGAGGGGCGCCCGCTGGCCCCGGGGCCGCCCGCTGGGGCAGCCGTCTGCGGCGCGACGAGCGCGGCGGTGGCACCGATTCCCCTCGTACTCCGGAGTTACTTTGCTGCCGGGCGAGTGGGGCGGGAGGGAGGAGCCGAGCGCGCACGTCCAACCCCCGCTCCCCGGCACTTGGCACGGGAATGTGGGACTCCGGCCCGCAGCCCGGCGCGGGCGCAGCGGCGCCCGGCAGCGCCTCCTGCTGCAGGCGCGGCGGCAGCACCGGCTCCGAGCGGCGCTGCCCGGATCGCCTCCGCTCCGCTCGGATCGGCTTCACCCGGCGCGGCTTCCCCTGGCACGCTTCTGCTCGGCTCGGCTCGGCTCTTCTCCGCCCGCTCCGGCACGGCACAGCCTGGCTCAGTGCGGCTCCGCTCGGCTCGGCTCGGCACGGGAGCAGCTACAGGCGGTTGTGCGGGCCCCCCGCTCTCAAGCTCCCGCCGGAGGGAAACCTGCTGCTTCTGGAGGAGAAGGAGGAGAGGGGCGGAAGGGAGAGGGCGCCGGCTGAGCCGGCGGGGCGGGAGGTCGGGGCAGGGAGCGCGGCCGGGGGCGGCGGGTCTCGGGCTCTGCTTTCGGGGGACGGTCCCCACGCCGCCTCGGGTGGCATCTGCCGGCTCATCCCGCTCTTGGAAACACCGTATGGATCGAGTGGCGAGCGCGGTATTATGAGCGCGCATCAAACAGCCTGGCTGTATCCTCGAGTCAGGGTTCGTGTTTTTGCTTCCTTTGGCAACACTTGCCTGGCTCCTAACGCCAGTAAAGGCTTATTGTTCTCAGTTGGAATGGTAATAAACAGTATTGCCATTATCCTATCATTTCCACGCGCGATCACTATCTGACCTTTCAGACAGGTCTGTGTGCAGCTGTGTGACTCTGACACCCGTGGGCTGTGACAAAGGATACTCTCTCCTCATCCAGACCCCAGGTATGCCCTAGAATAAAGGCCTTGTTCTCTGTTTCTAAAAGCACTGCAGGTCCTTATGCTTCCAGAGCTTAGAACTCCAAAAAGCATTTGGAATAACAGAAAAAGTTACCAGTGCTGGAATGTATCTTTAAATAAACCTAATCTCCTCGAATTATTTTAACTTATTTTTTTATTAGATTTTCTTTTTCGCATGGCAACTTGTAATTAGAGATGTTGTATAATGATTACAACTGAAACTGAAACCGCTGGAAACATGCAGGTTTTATTGCAAATTCGAAATTCAATCCAGGTTCATCAAGGGTTTGCTGTGATTCAAAATCCCTTCCAGCCATTGTCTGGCAATTGATAGGTTTACCTTTAAGCCCCACGGGCCCTTCGGTTTTCACAGCAGAAAAAAAAGTGAATCACAACGAGTTATACAAAATACCGTCATTCACACACACCCAACCCTAAAAAAACTCTACACCTAGAAAACCCTGTCCTTCCTTTGGGCGGAGTGGCTGAAAACCCACTTGCATGCTTACCCTGAACTGTAAAATGATGTGCTTCAGTGAACACTGACTCTTTGTTTGAACTTCAAGAAGAATGGGAGCTGTGTGAGATGATCTCATGACACCCAGTATTTCAGGAAGGATCGGCCATGTACCAGATGGGAAATTTTTCTGAGCAAGGTGAAAGAAAGAAAGTGTGCCAGCCCAGCTTCTGATGCCTGAGGATACATGACCATTTCTGTTACTTATGAAAAAGATGTATCAAGTCATACTGGTGTGAGGGAGAACGTGGGTATCTGATGCCTGCCTTCATGCTGGGAGCTATACAACAAACACTGTAAAAGTGGCTTCAAGCCAGATAACTCGTGAGTTTTTTGGGAGGGCAGAGGAGAGGAAGACTAATGTCTCCTTCCCCTTTACCTCCATGACATGCTTGCAGCTATCTCCAGTGGTCAGCACTGCAGATTGCCACATCTGGAGTGAGGGAGAGGTTGTTAGGCGATGGTGAATGTGCAGCTCCAGGCTGTTGCTTATTTCTTTGCTCTGAGGTGATGGATCCCACTGAGGATGCACAATCATCTGGGCTATATCCAAACAGCTTACGTATCTTTCAGTAGGAGTCTCTTGAGATCTCATCCTTTCCCATTATTCCACTACTATTAAAAAGCAACGAAAAGTACTCTCATAGCTACTCTTTCCTTGACTAGATAGTTCAGGCTTGAGAGGTAGGGGTGAGGTGTGCAAGTGGCTCCACTTTTCCCTTGGCTGCACATGCATCTGTTGAACTCTTATGTGTAGTCCACTGTATGTGTCCTTCTACCGTACTTGGCATGCTGACAAATACTTACACTCCAGGTTTGAGTTATTTTTTTATGCTATATGACATGAATGGATTTATTTTTTACTCCAGTTTTTATATTTTTAGAGCTCTAAATGTTTTACAGTTTTCACATTTTCAATAAAGAGCAAGCACATTTATATTACCTGTTGCATGTCTTTTAAAAACTGTCTGAGCTAACAAACTGTATTTTAAATGCAAGTCTAATATAATAGCAGAATGATGGAGACATCCCATAGCAAAATCCTTCCCTCCAGCCTGAGGGCTATTTGGAACTTAGGGAAGGTATGGTCTTTATCTTATTAATTGCAACATCTAAATAAAGTGCCAAATAAATCTCTGTCAGTTTCAAGAAACTGGTTCTGAAACTCTACTAGATGCCTCTACCCACTTTGCACTCCCAGTTAAAACTTTCCCTTTATAGTTTTGGGTGTTGCTAAGCCTGTCATAACATCTTTTTTTAACACAGGCTATCACTTAATTATATCTATAGTGACTGACAGATGTCTAGCACAATATATAATTTCACAGCAAAATATCTTAAATTAGCCGTATTTCAGTGCTATATGATAGAATCCACATTTTCCTATGGTATTTGAACAGTATGTAAAATCTAGATATGTTATAGGAAATTACATATTCCTTACCAGGAAAAATATTTCCCTCTTCCTTTTTTTCTTTTTCAGGAACCTTTAACCATTATCCTAGAGCACAAGGAGATTTGGGGAGATTTAAATGAAATTTTTCAAAAAAAGATAGTCAAGTATTCTCATTATCCTACTGCTCCCATCCAACTTTCCACCTCTCTGCACATTTGCTTCCTTTGAGAAAATCTGCTCATTTATTTTGTGAGCCTTAGCAAGATCCCAGGCCTTGAAGTTCTGGCTCTTCGAGGTTGGAGATCCTAAAGAATATTGAGAATTGTATTGATTGAGGTTTTCTTGGTGTTATACAACAATGCCCATGGCAGGTGTTTCATCGTATTTTGACTTCTGAAAAGAATACCTCTATAAAATACACTTCAAATTTCAATTAAATGTGTTATTTTGAATCCTAGTACTCAAGGAGCCTTTTTGAGAACATGCTAATTCGACGGAGAATCAGCAGCCAACACTGTTGTCTTAAGAAGAGGACTGAAGAGGAAGAGACAATGCTGAGAGCCTACTGACTCCTTTCAACAGCCTCCCCACATGCAGCTGCTTTTTGGAAGCAAATGTGGGGCAGTCAGAGGATCTAAAAAGTATGTGGATTCACCGCTGTATATCGTGTGTACAGGTGGACCTGAATAACACCTTCCAATTAGGAGCATCCCACATTCACCCAGCTACTTGTGGTACATGGACCACATTCACACATGGTACCAGGATGTGCAACAGGTGAACTGCCCAGTGGCAGGGGTATCTCTGCAACTCTTGCTCAAATTCCTGTCATCAAAGAGAGTGACAAGCTTTTGTGACTACAGAGATTACTGTGTGGCATTTTGTTCGGTCAAAGAGTAGGCTCAGTGAAGTCTTTTCCAACCTTAATGATTCTATTATTCTATTCTATCATTCTATAATTTCCCATCCTGAGTGTCCCATTCTCACTTGACCACCATACTTGGCAATGTTCACCTTTCAGGGTAGAAGTTTCCATCATCTATCCAGAGATGGGATATTGCTTGGGTCTGCTTGTCATTTCTGCAGTTTTGATAAAATAGCCTGTGATTTTTTTAAAAAGAGTACATTCCCTGTTATTGACCAAATAGTGTCTTATTTTTTCTTTGAGCAGACAAAAGAGTTGACAACTGAAATATAGCATGGGAATAGCCTTCAAGAAGGAACGAAGCATGGCCTTGTTCCGAAACAAATTTTACTGAATTCTATCCCTTCAAAATTACATTGTACTGTGCATTCCTCATGCCAGAGTCCAGTCCAGAAAGAAACTGGTCTCTGAGTTTTTCTAAATATAAAAGAAAAAATTCTGTAAAAATGTCTTTTTTAATAGAGTCTTGTTCTGTAAAACACTGTTTGGCTAAAGCAAGGGACACCAAGAGCTGGTGTTTGGAAGACAGATTATAGTTGAAACTCAGAATATCTGAGTGATTCATCAACCAGTGATTATTAAGGCATTGAATTTCACAGAACAGCTTGCTTTTAAACAAGTTCTTTCTATGCTTTTTCTGTATGTATGTGTTTAAGCAAATGCACCTTTCCACATTGCCTATAAACCTTTTACCAGTTGACTTCTACCCCCATGCTATTCATCACAGCTTCATGCTCATATTCCTTACTAGAAACATAGGAGGAAACATTGTTTTTTGCCATTGGAGAAGACACCAGAAAGACTTTAGAAGTTTCTGAAGTGCATTGCCCTGCTATACTGGTAGCCCAATTTTTTTAGATTATTGTATGTGTGCCTGCTGCTTGCAGTGGTTTGAAAGCAGGAAGAGCTTTAAAGTCCACAATACTAAAGTTGAGCTTGAACTCAGCTGAAGTCATTCACTCAGGTCTTGGAACAGCTCCAAAAAGATACTCAATGTGCCCTGCACACAGATTTGTGAGAAACTCTGAAGAAAAACAGACAGATGACCTTAGAACATTTGTTGCCACTGAAGTGCGGTGGACAAAGGTATCCAACAGTAGAGAATGGTTGAGTTGGATGAGGTCTTGCAGGTGTTAATCTGATGTAGTGAAAACAAGAAGCTGATAGAAAAATGAATATAAATGAAAATGTATAGATAGGTTTTCTAGAGCTTATCATTTTAGCAGCAGCTTTTGGGCCTAAATAGTTGTCTGTGATCAGGAGGACAAATCACACAATCGCTTCTGTTTCCTTATTAGGTAAACCTGCATATACTTGCAGCTTAATTGAGTAAACATGCACATTTAAAATTCAGTGCATAAAATATTTGTAAAAAGTTAGCAGATGAAAGAAGCTTAAAATCAGCATGATGCAAAATAAAGTTGCAGTTTTCCACCTTTAACCCAGGCTTAGCATGCAGTGATTGCCACAAGAAACGTGGAGATATTTTGTGCATAAAAAAGAAATGCAGAACCAGGTAATTTTTTCTTGAGAACCTTTAAGGAGCATGCAGTTTGTGAATTGTCAAGTGATAAGCCTTGAAACACTTAAAAATAATTTTGGGGGTGCTGGTGGATGAGAGGCTGTCCATAGCCCAGAAACATGCACTCGCAGCCTAGAAAGCCAGTAGTGTCCTGGGCTGCATGCAAAGCAGTGCAGCCAGCAGGGCAAGGAAGGGGACTCTGCCCCTCTGCTCCTCCCTGGAGAGACCCCACCTCCAGTGCTGCATCCAGCTCTGGGGTCCCAGCACAGGAAGGATATGGACCTGTTAGAGTCACTCCAGAGAAGTGACACCAAAATGTTTAGAGGGTTGGAGAACCTCTCTTACGAGTACAGACTAAGAAAATTGGGCTTGTTCAGCCTGGATAAGAGAAGGCTTTGAAGTGACCTAATTGTGGCCTTCCTTTACTAGAGGACAGTATCCATGAAAGATGAAGACTACTTACAAGAGTATGTAGAGACATGACAGAGGAAATGGCTTCAAATTATAAGAAAAGAGGTTTAAATTAGATACAAGGAAGAAATTCCTTACTGTGATAGTGGTGAGGCACTGGAACAGGTTGCCCAGAGAAACTCATCCCTGAAGTGTTCAAGGCCAGGTTATTTTCCCCCAAAGTTTAAGAGATTTGAGGGCTGTAGAGGAGACATCCCAAAGAAAGAGACATCTGAAATGCATTTGTAAATGTCAAACCATGGATCTCTTGACTGACAAAAAAAAATTCAACAACTTCATTTGAATGGTGTGATTTATTTAAGGAGAGTAATGGCATACAAGTAATCCGTAGCCTCAAGGCCTCTCACAGTGCTGCTATGACCACTTATGCTACATTCAGTGATCAGTTTATTAAGGGGGCTTGGAGGCAAATTAATTATTTAAAAGTACAATAAATTGAGAATTCAGTCTTCCCTTCCTTAATAAATATAACATTCTTGAGATTACCATTAGATCCTCAACAGCACATTGTTGATCTTTTGTCTGAAAGAAGACATATATCAGAAAATTTTGAAGTGAATTAAGTAAAACTTATCAATCACAAATGACTTTTAAGTAATGCAGGATTCTGTAGTGTTGAGGAGATCTGATGGGATAGATGGTGACTTTGTTTGGCTTATCCAGGCATAAATGTTCTATACAGGTTATTGTAAAACCTGTTACCAAAATTAAATAAAGGCTTGGCTTGGAGGAGAGCAATTAGTCTCCCTGTAATAACTGTTGGTTTTATAGTGGTCTGTTCCAAATTTCTGTGAGATCCAAATTTTTTTTTCTACCTCTTCTTGTTAATTGGAAATTGATATATATGGGGGTGTTGAGAAGTCTGCTGAAATATAAAATGGTCTAAAGAAAGCAACCTTGAGCATAAACAAACATGAGTAAGTGACAATATAAAAAACATTAGCCAATGCTCTGGCACATTTATCCATTATAAAGGCATTAATTCAGGTTCTTCCTGTTAACCAAGAGGTGGCTATGATTTGAATAAGAGGCTGAAGAAGCACAGTATGTGATTCAACCTTACCCTCACAAATTTTAATGATAGCCTGGAATAAAAATTGGAATCTGCAATCAATCAGTCCACACTCAAGGGAACAGGAATATTATTAAAGATATTTTAAGTCCATGACTATACTGATATTTATTTTTGTAATCTCACTGGCTTCCAACTGAAAGCAAAATTAGATCCCATCTATGTGAACTTCATATCTGTGGCTATACTGCTGATCAGTGACAGTCCACCAGAAAAGGAAAGTTTGCACTTGGCAGAGGTTTTCTGATATTACCCAGAGAGAAAAGGAGATCTGGGCAGGAAAAGATGCTAAACAAAATATAGCCCTCTCTTCTTCAGCCTGTGATGTAAATTTTTCAGCTGAGGTAAGGATGTATGACCTCTCAAAGAAGGAGGAATAGATATTGAATTATTTCTCCATCTCATATAAACCTGAGGAATTGTTAATGCTCTGAAAATACTTTTGCAGAAACAATTGCTAAAAAATCATGGTTGCCATCTTGTCTACAATTTTAGGAAAATTTCATCCCCAGGGGAAATTAATCAAGACACATTAATACATACTCAGCAGACTCACAAGTCATAACTGATGTCTGGTAGAGTGATTGCTCATGTCACTCCACAAAAGCTTTCTCTATTAGAACAGTCTTTCATAAGTCTGCTACTAAACTTCTTTCAAAAGTGGAAAGTCTCATCAGGTAAATCTTACAGACTCATAAAGACTTTGTCTCTGGGGTCTGACAGCTATATTCTGTTTTTTCTTAGAATATTACTATTGTACTTAGCATATTACTATCTCAGTTTTTGTGTACTTAAACTCCAAGATTTCAGTGTGGCTTTCAGATATCTACAATAAAGACCTAAGTTTCTGCTTTTCTGTTCCTTCATTTTAGAGCTGAAGTTTTCAATTATCAGTTTTTAAAATAAGCTACTGAAATGGAAAAGGCTACCTACTCCAGGAATAGAACTGTATTTATCTTATCCAAAGTAGGCTACCTTCTGCCCAAAGAGTTTATCGGCAGTTGAATTACCATACTCTCTTTGCTGGATGGAAAGTGACTCACTCTGAATTACTGTATTTCAGGATGTTGAAGCTGTGTGTAAAGTTGTTCTATTCTTCTCTTTTTTTTCTTTTATTTTTTTTTTTCAGTTCTAAATTTAAAACTTACATTTCTTCTATCCAGTTTTAGTTGTGTAATACCTGGAGGATTTCTTCCTTCTCTAGAATAAATTCATAGGAACAAATCAGAAAAGTTGGAGAGAAAAGCATTTTGGAAGACAATGCTACCTGAAACAGGATACTGTAATACATTTAAATATAATTTTATCTGGGTCTGGAGAGTGTAGATCAGAATTAGTGGGGTTTACCTGGAAGTTTGTTAGAGAATTTTTTGTATCTCAAAAAAAAGGTTCATTCAGGCATTTATGTGAGAGAATTGTTTTACGTGGCATAATTGCAAATTTTAGTTTTAAAACTGTATCTCTACTGGATTCTGAAACTCTCTTCCTTTCAATAAGGATCAAAGCAAAATTACTTTACAGGTTAGGTAGAAAAATCTGGAAGATGTTAAAATGAACTTGGATTTTTTTTTTCTGTCCATGCTGGGATGATTATTTATTATTATGGCTTTTCACTTACTCAGCTGAGTTGTATTACTGTCTGTTTTATCTCGACAGTGACAGACTAGAGGAAAATAGAACAGTTCAAGAGTACCTATGGCAAATGCAATGTCAACCTGCATCATCTGACAAAAATACTGTGCATTACCATCATTTTATGTGCTGTAAATAAGCCCCCATCCTTCGTTTTGCCTAACTTCTTGCAGATGCCACTTGCCTCAAACAAACTACAGTCCTCTGGTTCTCAGCAATAGGATCATGGCCTACAAGAAGGTAATTTCTCCAGGTTCAACAACCGGATCAAGGCATTTTACTCTCGCACTCTGCATTATCCCATCCTATTCTTGAGAGGCCATCTCTTTTAGGCAGGGACTTTTAGGATACAAACAGAAATCTTACATGTTTATAGTACTGATGGCAGTAGTAGCACTGATACAAGGTGGTGTTTCTGTATGAAGGATTGGCCATTTTTCACCCTCAGCTTGGGTTTGGGTTGTTTATAATCTTTCTAACTCAAAACTGGTCCAAGAGACCTGAGGCAATGTGTAGGATCTCAGCCTGATTTCCTCCTCATTCGAGCCTATTCCTCCCCACTCTTGGCTGCTCCTTCTCCAAAGAAGAACAGGGCTGTCTTTTAGTCTCAGACACCTCAAAGGAAGTATTATGAATGCATCTGAGCCCCCAAAAATGTTTCATAGAAATTTCTAGTGGACCTGATTTTCAGGTTTTCTCAGTCAGGAATATTTCAGCCTCCAGGAAATGCCATAATACCTCTTGGGTCCTGTTCACAATAATTTGGCATGTTTGTCTCATTTGGTGTCCCAGTGAGAGGAGGTAGCTTGTTGTTTACTCCAGTGCCCACCTGAGTGCCAGCATTTAATGACTGCTCACCATGTGGCATCACTATAACAATAGCACTAGTTATAACACCACTAAGACAAAAATATCATTATAGCATTTTCCCAGAGGAAATAATAATAAACATTGATAAAATGAAAAAAGAAAACTATAAATATAAATTATGTTAGTCTTGGAGAAAATAACTAGCTTATTCAGTAGGAAGAAAAACACAATTATCAGAAACACTTCAGTTCCTAGGAAGGAAGGGTTAAGATTCCCATGAACTCCATCTAACTACAGGTTTTATTTGGACAAAATATAAATTCAGAGAGAACCTGTCCTTGCACAGCTGAAATGCCCTTTCTGCTGTTTCCTTTCCCACCGGAGTAATTAGCTATGGTAGCAGTTCAAAAGTGGTTCCTGGCATTTATGATTAGAATTGTTAATTCCAGAGTGCTAAATATTTAATTTATTAAAGAGTAGAGTCTGCTTAAAATCTCACATCTGCCTACATTTTTGCATTTGAGGTTACAAGTAACATCTGCGCATATAAAGATTAGAGAATATCTGTTCCCTCTATTTTTCAATGCACTCAGATTATGCATTTTGTAGAGCTTCAGGGCTGGTTATCTGGTTGCTATATAATCAATGAAAGCTCTATCCAGCAACCTCTGTCCAGAGGTTCTCCACATGGTACTGTGAGCAGTCCCACTGAAATCAGGGCCTCATTCATCATGCCTGATGATAATAGTTTGCTAGATTGGGCCAGATCTCATAACTCTCTGCCCTGCCTCCCTGCCTTCCCCTGCATCATGTCTGAGGGCATTTTCAAACTATGTGGAAAAGAAAAATGCTTATTAAATAATTCAAAATGGTGAAAATGTTGAGATTTCAAAATTTAGCTTTTAAGGCCACTAGAATGGACCATTTGTCCTCGTTTAAATGACCACACTTGTGTTCAGCTAAATTAAAGGCCTGAAGAAGCTTTCAGTCTTTATTTTTTGTAGAGTCTTAGTCTTTAACCAACACTTTGCCTCATAATAGGTTTCAATGACTAATCGACTTAATTTTGAAAATGTTTCAACCTTTAAGTTCCAAAAATTGCTCTTGCTAATATCTCTCTAAATTAGTCTTTGCTTTTGCCTACACTAATTGCTGTTTTATCTGTATATTACAGATCTCAGAGAGGGTTGTCAGTAATAAAATTATTAAGAATATATTGTTAGCAAGCACTTAAGTTAAAATCATTTTACTGTAATTTTTTAATCATCATCTGTCAGCGATTTGAGTCATGCCTGATTTACAATGAAATCTGCATTTCTAACACCAGGAGAAGATAGGTTATTCTATTGGCTTACACTTCCAATGAGTACTCCAACAAGTCTTTGGGATCACAAAGTGGAAGCCTACCTGTCCAGGCATAAATTATAAGCAGTTTCATTAATTTATTTCAGGTTAGCACATGGAGGTTTTTTTTTAACCACTGTTGCTATAAGGCAGGTAGAGTTCCTAGCAGCATGCAGGGATTTCAGAGAGGTTTGTGATCTACTCATCCTGCTGTGTTCAAAGTTTCAAGGATTGTCTTGAAGCAAATGTTTGATGGACAGCATAGAGTGCTCCTCCATCAAGCACTGTGAGTCATCGCATTGTGCATTGTACAAGTTTATTCAGCTTCCACAGACCAGCATATCCCACACAGAGACCTAAGTGGGTTTTTTTCCTCTCTCTAAGGACAATCTTTTTGGTTCTACTTTATATTCTTTACCCACAGCTTGTGAAGTGGAATTGAGTTCCAAATGTGGAGATGGTGACTTGACTTTGCCTTTTTTTTCCCTTCACACAGAGAAATAAGCCTTGATTAATGATGAGTTTCTGTTCACAGTGTTCTTTCTTTAAAAGGCAAAACCTGTTCTCTCTGCGTGTGTAAGACGACAGATTGACAGCCCTGGGAGACTGAAAGCCCTCTGTTTATCCCCAGTACAGATACAGCACAACTAACAAAAATGCAACTTTCCATGAGCTATCTTAGCAATGTATTTCTGCATGTCCAGGGAAGCACAGGATGCTAGGGGCTTAGTTGTTCAGGTTATGCAATCCTTTGTCTTTGCCAAAGCTACCCACCACAGCAATGGCATTTCCTGTGATCTGGATGTCTGAGAGCATCAGCTTTCTGGTCTGAATTTCAACTGTATTTCATAAACAAATGCCTCAATGTCTTTTACCCAAACACCTAAGCCTTTCAGCTACTCTCAGTGTCCCCTCTTTGAAAGGAAAAGAAAAAGGTTATTTTCTGCATTTGTTTGTATGGGAAAAGCAATCTTGGCTGATGACACATGGGACTGATCACATTCATTTCCGTGCTTTGGAAATGGATGGGGCTGTACCATGAGTTTTTTTATTACTCTTCTTGTGTGGCTATAAAATTCAGTGAGTTCAGGAGTAATGGGCAGAGCACCCTGAACATGTGAGTGTGTTATTTGCACACTGACCGTTGCAAAAGGTTTTCAGAGGTGTAGATTAGGAGGTTTACAGATCATAAAATGTTTTAGTACTAGTTTGGGAAGTGGTACACCAGAAATGTAAATTATTTGTTTCTTAGTACATTCCTATTTCAAGGAAGCCAAAATTAAATAATCATTCTGGGGTGGGGGCAGTAAAAGGAGAACATTGTCTGGGCATGCAGCTGCCCTTGGACAGCAGGAATTGGTGAGGGAAAGGATGATATCAAGGCTGGACTAATCTTGGGATCAAAGATAATGAGAAGTCAGGAAAAAACATGCATAGGAATGGTTACCAGAGAAACTCCTCAAGATCTTTCTTTGTGCCCTATGCCTGGTGCTTAGTACTCAGGAAGTGACTATAAAATTATGTGACTGTTGTGAATTTTGGTCAGGGATCTGCTCAGGCAGCCCAATTGAATTATACCTTTACTTTTTTACCCCTGAAGATAAGGTTCTGTAGCAGTTTGGTGCAAGGAATTCAGCAGTTGCAGAAATTACAGACATTTGGTCTTGGACATGAGGTGACATACTTCCTTGTAATACTACAGAGGTAATATATGATTAATATTGCAATTAATAGCTTGTGTTTCTCCCCTGTGCACCCAGATACTGAGCTGTCTGAAACCTAATTCCAGAGATCTTCCTGCAGCTGCAGTGTTCTTGGTACAACTCCCCTGTGCTTTTATAACACTGTAAATAATATTTCAATGCTGCACTATTCCCAAAGTCCCAAAATCTTATTTAATCTTCTTTTCCTTTCTGTTTTCTCATTTTCTACAAACAGCATTTGCTGCAAGGATGTGAATATTGTCACCATGTCAATGAAGGTCTACATAATGCTGAGTTCTCTGATTTCTGTATTTCCTCACTGAATTCTAGAGCATGACAGAAATCCTCTGTTCTACGAGACAAGAAGGGAACTTGTACTATGAAAGATTGAAAGAGACTAGAAGCTGTTGAAAGACCCTTATAAAATCTTTTCATCCAGCTTCAGAATCTGTACCAGCCCAAGTTTTCACATCTATGCCTGATGGAGAATTTTGACACTGACTTCATGTCCTGTAGGATTTTGAGAACATTAATCAACTTTCTGGGAGCACATTTATTTACTCACAGAAAGTGCAAATTCAGGATAGTTTGGGCTTTTTTTTGGTAAATTTTCTGAGGGTTTAAGTCATAAGATAAAGGTTTTTTTAATATCTCCCTGAGAAATATGCAAGATATAAATTGTGAATTTTCTCTCCTACCAAAAGGTTTTTTTCCCCCTCCTTGCATGGTCAGTACAAATATCTTCATGCTTCATCTATGAACTTCATATCCTATCAGGAAAATCTCTTTTCCCAGTAACTGAGAAAAGTATATACTCTGTTTGCAATTTCATGTGCTATCATGTGATAACAAGACTGTTATTTGGAAAAACTCTGTTGATTTTCATTCTTATAATTACAGTGCTTACTTAGTTGTCTGTTTAAATGTTCTTTGGTCCCCAAGGCCATTTTTAAACAAAGTCAAACTCACTAACAAGTATTTTAATGTTTTATTTGAAGTACTTTTTACATAAGAAGTTTTTTGCTATTTGTAAACTTTTCTATCAGTTCAGTTAAAATTTCAAGCATAAATTTAGTTCAACTAGCATCATCTGAAGTGTATGTGCTTCATTTTTACATTCATTTTGTCAGCTATACATCCCCCATACCATATGGTATGATACTCTCAGAGAGAAGCTAAATGTTTTCTGCACAGTAATTGTTTTCATTTCTATTAAAAGAGAAAGGCACAAATAATAAGCACAGTGAAGGCATGCAATCTTTGGCATGTCACTAAATCCTTGATGTCTATTAAAACCCCACCTAAACTTGCAATTCCCTTGACAGAGCACGTAGGAAGGTCTTTCTCCATCTGCTGTTTTTGCTGATGAGATGCCAAATGTCTTTACAGATACTCTCATAGAAAAGGAAGGAAATGCAATTACAGGAATCGTGCTCTTAAAAGAACCATTCGAGGAGATAAAAAAAAGGTGAAGTGATTTTATATACATGAAATCACCTCAGAGATTGGTTACAAATTTTGTTCATTCACAATATGACAGAGTGATAATAATTTTTATGTATTGGTGTTTATAAAAGATGGTGCTTGTATTGTCCATCATTCTCTGCTAATTCAGATTTCCTCTTTAATTTTCACTGTTTAGTACAGAATAAGAAAGTAGCTTTTATCAGGTTTAAACAAATCTAGTAGAAGTAACTGAATCTGAATATTTTAATGAGAGGATCAGTGCTTTAAATGCTGTGAAAATGTTAAATCTTAAAATCATCCTGAATATTTGCCTCAGCCTGATTTGTAACGGCTTTATACTGTGGCATTGTATTTTAGATGTAGGCAAGCAGATGTGTCTTCAAAACAGCAGCAAATTGTTGCAGAAGGCACAACTTGCTTTGCTTGTTTGTAAGGCACTAATACAAAATTAGAGCATTTTCTTAGAGACTGAAATGATAATTACACCTTTTTTGGTAACATGTCTAAACTGAAATGTCCACAACCAATCAGCTGACAGATTTTGACACTTTAATTGACTTCATTTTTTTAAGGGAAGGAAACATGATAAACAGGCTTCAAGCAATTTTAGATGGAAATTTCTTTCATATTCACAACAACTTGTTGAATTGAACTATAATCTTAAAAACATCAAGTTGCTGAAAAAGTGTCTATGAAAATAAAACTGTCTTTGTGAACCATAGGTGATACATTCTCTGTGTTCTCAAATATAGGTGTAAATTGAAAAAGAGTAAAACTAGCAAGAGCAAACAGGAAAAGAATTAAAGCACTATGTCTTTGTTGTTTCATTTCCTTTACTATAGAGTGCAATCAATACTTTACAACAGGGTTAATGTGGTCTCTTCAAACATGCTATTATTCTTTCAAAAGAGCACAATAACTTTATTAGTTATGCTGTCTGCAGTCTTTCCAATGTGACAGGATTGTGTGGGTGTTCAGATTGTAAGTAATTTTCTTGGTGCCCTCTATTGGAGTATTTTTCGTGAGTGCTAACAATAGCAGCTAGCACCACACAGCTGCTAGAAATTGGAGTGGTGGAAGACTTAATTCTAATTAATATAATTAACACAAACAAAAAAGTGTCCCACACTGGGAGACTTACTGTTTCTCCTTAGTAGTTATAATATTCAGATTTCACATCTGCCAGTTCTTTACTATTCAAGTAAGGTTGTAGTAGTTGATTTCTTTTTTTTTTCTGCTTCAGTGGCATTCAGGTACACTGAAAGGTTTTTTTTAAAATACAGCCTAGAGACTGATCTTGAAACTCCGTGTTTGTGCTCCTTCTTGTACCTTATTTTTGGAAAGCATCTGTTTTGTAAATAAATGTGAGTAAGCATCAGCCCCATTAGGTGTAGTAGTACCTCCTGCTTCTTGTTTCAGATGAATTATGAGAGGCAAGGAAAGAGATTTTTTTCCTTTGCAAGAGAATTAAGATGAGCAAGTTTAGAAGTAGTCCTTGTGACCACCTCAACTGGATACCTCAGTCAGATGGTCAATGGCCAGCCTTTGGGGAGGAAAAATATCAAAATTACAGTTTGATGAAATTTGAATATCCTAGAGACTCACTTCAGAATTGTCTTAGTCCCTGCTGTGGTCTGAGAGATTATCATCCTACACCATTTTGTTAATATCCCAATCCTGGGCAAAAGCCCTTTTATTTTTTTTAAGCTTGATAAAGTCTTGATATTCAAAGTGCCTGCTCATCACTGTTTCTGCTTGTAATCCAGGGTGCCAGTATCCTGGCAGAAGAGTTCTTCATTTGCCTTTGAACATACATACATATCACCTTAGTAAAAGGGTGGAAATGTAATGAATTTGTTGACAATGAGAAATACCTTAGCTGCAGGTAGCTGCATGCATGTAGCCGTGTGTTACTCAGCACTTCTTTGCTATCCAAAGGACTGTGCCACTGAGCATTAGTGTTACCTGTGGTTGGTCCCAGTGGACAAAATATGGCAGGAATCATAATCAGTGAGGGGATTAGTTAACACAGAAAGGATAAGTGTGTTAGCTGGTGCTTATGAAAATGAAAGAACTGAGGAAAATGTTATCTTTTGCAATTAAGTTGGTGTTGGGCAATCTGTACTGATTCACCTGCCAAAGTCACAAGTGGTCCTATCTCCGCAAAGTGATAATTTTTCTATCCCTTTTCTTGTCAAGATTGAGTCAATCATCATATGACAGACCACCCGTGTGTAAAATGATATATGTCTGGCGGGAGCTGATACAGGACCTGCAGATGGGCTTACTGGCTTTGAAAGGCAAGTCATTTTCTATTAATACTTCCTGTAGAGGATAAGGCCCTGATACCTTTCAGATGAGCTGTAATTAGGCCAGTATTCCAGGTCTCAGATATTGCAGCTGATAACTGTGTAAGTTATAGTGTTTTTCTAAATTGCCCTTTCATCTTTCAGTCTGGTTTTATGTCTGGCTACAACACTGAATGAATCACTCCTGTTAATTAATAGTCAACATATTAGCTGCTTGAGTTGTTTGTAATTTCTTCTCTCTGCATTAGCCTCACCTCAGACATCCATTATTAACTGTGAACTGTTTTATAGAAGCACCCACTTATAGTTTGGTATTGTGCAAATATGTATAAAAACTAAACCCACAAAGCATAAAAATTAAAGAAAGATTAAATTAATGATCTCATTACTCCACTTTGAATCTCTGTACCAGCAGGTAATTCTCAACACTGGAGTTCTGTTTCTGTAACTTACCTCCTCCTTAGAAGTTTCTCTTCTTTGTATTTGACTCAAACAACATGTATTTCCTCTAGTACAGTTAAATGAAACAAGTATAACATTTGTACTAGCCCTTTTTACATAAAAGGATCTAACTTTGGCACTTACATAATTACTAGATTTGATAGGTCACAAAAGTACGTTGCTCAGTTATAATATTCTGAAATATTTATTTGAGGTCCAGAAGTTCATCTGTACTTCTTTCCAGGTATTTCTTACACAATCATTTTCCCTTAAGTAATTAACAAGAGTCAGATGATGTGAACTAAAGAAGTAATTCTTGGCATGGATCTCATGAAAAATTAGATATTACCCTGGAATTACAGGGAAATGTAATTACAGAAAGAAAGAATTAAACATAGAGAAGAGTTAAAAGTGCACAAGAATCAGTGAATTAATATGTTCTCATACGAACATTTTCTTATAAGGAACTGTAAGGAACTTGGGAGTAAGAAACTGAGATATTTGCAAGAGTCTCCCAGAGGATGTAAATAGATGGGAAACCATAAAAAAGGAGAATCAAAAGAAAAGAAAAAAGTTTACTAGGTTTTCCACAGTGTTGGAAGAAAATGCAATGGCAGCCAAGAGCAGAAGTTGGAAAGGGTGCAGGAAGCTGAGCAGAAAGGATGCAGATCAACAGCCTCTTGCTTTTTTCTACACTGGAGCTGGATGTCCAGTAGGGACTGTGGGCCTCAGAGCAAAGAGAGCAATGAGATACCTCCCAAGGGGCAAAGGCTGGAGAAGTTCACCAGCTATAAACAGAAAGGTAAATGACTAAAAACACATCTTATGATAGAGTCCTTTAGGAACGGGGCAGGACATGTGGGTAGTGTGGATGCCCTATAGCTGAGATCAATACTGTAGAGATGGAGGAGTATTGGATGGAGAATTTCCCTTCCAAAGTTCTATGTAAAGTTTGTTAAAATGGTATTTTGTTTATGGTTGATCAAGAGAATCACAAGCCAAGTTCTGACTGATTAGTCCTGTCAGATACCTGGCTCTGTATGTCAAGTGTTTGCACTGCCTTAACCCACAACCTAGCTCCACAGGCTTTTGTGATAAAGCTATCCCAGTTGGGGATATCTTTGGTCCTGATGGGAAAAAAGCTTTAGGTGAGAAGGGTTAAAATGCATATAATTACACTGAATTTACACTTACACTTAGTCTGATAGGAGTTGTATAGTTAAAAAAACTCAACAGACAAGGAGAAAATATTCTCATGGGGTTTTTTGGGTTTCATTTTCCTTAGGTGACTGCTAGCATGGACTTCTGTCATAGCTAACTGGAGCAGAAAGATATCACTGCTTCTCACTGTCTCCTACCAAACAGGAACAGAACGTGACTGAGTGTCCTCTACTTCACTCAGTACATGCAGGTAAGTCTTATCTGACAGTCACCTGAAGCAGACCAAGTTTGCAGGGAAGCAGGTGAGAAGTGAACTTGTGATCCATGCCACTAGACTTGTAGGACACCAGAAGTGTCTTTAAATACTTCATCCATTTGAAAGAGAGTGTATCCCTGTGTCCTACACAGCAGTTACTCTGGAATACTTCCTAGCTTGCTCGTCTTCCAGCCGTGCCAGCTATAAACAACTTTAGACAGTAGCAGCAAAGATAGAAAAATAAAATTATACCTAGTATGCCATATGTTGATTTGCATTTAGGATGCAAACATGGCTTTCAATAACATCTGTGTGAAACAGCCCTGCTATCCAGCTGCCATCACAGTTTTCTCTTTGGAAAAGGGAAAATGTTTCTACATCTGAGTTCATTTGAGGTACACACTCCAGGGGAGCCAGTCTAGCATTATGTTTCCTGAAAACTTATGCCAATCATCAGTAAAACTTCAGATACATCAGTAAAGCCTGTTAAATAGAATGTCACTACTTGAAATATTTGTTCTGTGAAAAAAAAAACCCTAATTTTTTATACCTTAGGTATAGAAGCAATAGATATGCCCCCTCGACATAGACATACACCTTTCAATGAATATTTACAGTCACATAAACCTGGCCAGTGAATTCAGTGGTTTCACAGATGGGAGAAAATTCTTAACTAAGTAAATTAACTGACAAAGACTGTGGAAATACATGATTTCTCCAAAACTGAGTTTATGCTGAGAATTTCTTTATTACAGGAATTTCTGTAGAAGAAGATGAGAAGCTGGGCTGGCCACAGCATTTCAGGGTTTTTTTTTCTGTTGACATATGTTGTTTCACAAGTGTGTAATTTTTACCCACTGTTTTGAGAGAGGTTTACTCATCATCATTAGCACAAACACACATCACGAAGAGCTCTAAAGTCAGTTCTCTTTTCTGATGGCTTATAGCAAAGCATTTCACGCATCTGAATTTCACACATTCACAAATTCAGAGGCCTCTAAATAATCTGGACATTAAACATGTAGGAGATGTCCCTTGTTTCATGTTAGAGATGTAGCAAATGGAGTCAAACCTAGTTTCAGAGTCAAAATGTACTTCACTAAGTCCAAACATCATACCAGTCACATGGAAATGTTCAGAAAGTGCTTCTGCCCTGTAGGACTAGGATAATATTTTTAAGATACAGTCATTACACTAAACTCATTTCATAAAACATGAGTACTAGGAAAATTAAGGGTATGTATGGATTACCTCTTTTAAAAACACATGACGAATCACAGTAGTAGACATAGTGCCTCACTGTCCTCTTCCAGAAACAAACATATCCTGTTTTTCTGCTTGCTGCCTATGATCCTTGTTGCAACCATTTACACCATGCGTATTTTTATGTCTTCCTCTGCATGTTGGTTTTTAGGATCACTCAAAACAAAACAAGCAAACAAACAAAAATCAACCTCAAACCCAAGGAGTTGTTTGTTTTTGAGCTAAACTCACCTCATGCCACAATTACTCTTCAGATTTCCATTTATTTTAAATGGAGCTATGCAAGGGATAATATTTATTTAGTAACTGCAGGTTGAACAAAACCGTATTAGTGTGGTTTATGGGATGCAGTAGTAGCACTACAGCATCTCAGAGCCTTGTCATGAGTTAGAGCCATGTGGTATTTCAGGCAGCATCCTCAGTGCATGAGAAAACAACACCTCCTTTAAAGATGAGATGCTCTAAGATGAAGGACACCAAACATGTATGAACATGTTCTCTAAGGAAATTGTGTTTCGGTGACTGAACATCAGATGCATGGATGATTTTGAGGATACCTTTATATAAAATGTATCATGCCTGGCATATGGAAGAAATATTGAAACTGCTTATGGACTTTGGGTTCTGGTTTCCACAATCTCTGGAGAGAAAAATATCTCAGAATCCTTCTCTGTGCCCACAAGTTCTCGATTACATTTAAGTCCTTTTGAAGATAAGTATATATAAAATACTTCTTTTGAAGATAAGTATATATAAAATACTTCTTCCTTTTCCAGTATGAAGGGAGATCTTTGCTGATGCTGCTATTCCTTATTTTGCACTTCCAGACATTGGAGGTCTTGATTTGCATGGAATTTGTAGTTCCTTTTTAAATATATTTTTCCATTTAGAAATATCTTCAAACTGCCAAGGGGCTGCAAATTGCAGGGAAAAGCGGGTTGGCCTATCAGTGTATTGCTGCTCCTGCTGGCATTTGTGATGATATGCCAATGACAGGTTGGGCAAGGTCTGCAGTGCCCCTGCCCCCTCTTTGTGGCACTGCTGAGGCTGCAAGGGAACTCCCCAGCATGGCTGTGTGTGGCACAGGAACGTGCTGTCCCTGCCCCTCTGCAGACTCAGCACACCCCCAAATGTTCACGCGCAGATGGTCCCGAGCTCAGCTGGTGAAAGTCAGTGCTGCCCATGCGGCAGATTGTATGTGCTCGCTGTAAATAGATGCTGCAAGTTATAGATCTGTGTCAGTGTAAAATCACATTCCTGCAATATTGGGACTGGGAACGTCAATCTGTAAAACCCAGGCAAGTAAAATGGAAGCTGCAGTCACTTCACAGAAACACAGAATGGTTTTAGCTGAAATAGACCTTAGGGATCATCTAATTCCAATCCCCTTGACATGTGCAGGGACATCTCCTGCTACACCAGGTTACTCAAAGTTCCATCCAACCTGGCCTTGAACACTTCCAGGGATGGGGCATCCACAACTTCCCTGGGCAACCTGTTCCATTGCCTCACCAGCCTCACAGGAAAGAATTTTTTCCTAATACCTAATCTAAACCTACTCTTTTTCAGTTTGAAGCTATTATGCCTTGTTCTATCACTACATGCCACTGTAAATTCCTCTTCACTCTCATGTAGCTACTGGAAGGCTGCTGTAAGGTTTCACCAAAGTCCTTTCTTCTCCAGGCTGTGCAACCCCAAGTCTTTCAGTCTGCCTTCAGAGGAGACATGCTTCATCTTCAGATCGTCTTTATGGCCCTCCTCTAGACCTGCTCCAACAGGTCCATGTCCTAGCGTTGTGAGCCCCAGAGCTGGATGCAGTAGTCCATGTGAGGTCCAAGGAGAGCAGAGTGGAGTGGGAAAATCACCTCCTTTCACACTTGTTTTGATGCAGTCCAGGATATGATTGGCTTTCTGAGCTGCAAACTCTCATTGCCAGCTCGTGTTGAGCTTCTCATTAAGTATCATCCAAAGTTCTCCTCAGAACTGCTTTCTATCCATTCTGGGCCCAGCCTGTACTTGGGATTGCCCTGGCACACATTCAGGACCTTACACTTGGCCTTATTCAGTTGCTCCCCTCGACATACAAAACACAGTACTTTATTACATGTTTATTTTTAGTGCATATACAATGCAATGTGAGGGACTTAATGTTGCCATGGGAACCATAACTTTGAATTCCTGAATTTTTTATACAATGTTTTATTAAAAAAAAAAAGACTACAGAAAGATCATGGACAAAAAATATTGGACAAAACTCAAGCCAGTGGTACTGAAGTATGATAAGCCTGAGGGGGAGACTAACAAACCTAAGTCACTGCCAGTCTTAAACTGTAAACATGATTAAAATAGACTAAACATGATGACGTTGAATACAACTAAATGGATCTGGCAACAGGATCCTGAACTGCTGCATATATATTTTTCTAATTTTATAAATCTGGCCCAAATTTTATTGAACTAGCATTTGAAAATGATCATTTTCCTGCCAGTCTGTTGCAAAACAAAAACACATAGCTATCAAAAGTAACAGAAAAAAATTGATCTATACTCCTGTGTGGAGACTCAGACATAGCTGTTGAACATGGTAAAAAGTTAATTTTTTTTGTGTGTTAATTCTTTTTTCTCTCTCATATTTATCCTGAAGCCATTCTATGCTACCTGCCTTCATTGCACAGTCTACACTGTAGTCTGTAAAGAAAGCGTTATGACCACTGTACCATTTCATAACTCCAGAAAGGTAAAGATACTGCAGTAGATAAGTTAATAGAGATTTTAAACTTGTTGCTCGATAAGGAATAAATTCTTCTTTCAGCTGCACATTCAGACTGCCTGGAGAGATAAGATTTCTTGGGTATCCCAGGGGCTCCACAGAAGTTCCTGAGACTTATAACTCATCTCAAATCTTTCCAAAGGAAGGGGCTTATACTGATGGAGAAAGTTCATTACTGTGCCTCTGTCATAGACATCTTTTCATTAGAATCCTTTTGTTAGGATTTTTCCTGCTGAAGCTAAGTTTCAGCAACAAACTGTAAACAATGGTTATCTGCTGCTGTGGAATGCAACAGGTGGAACCGTGATCGGTCTCCTGTGGATGTTTGGATTTACTGACCATTCACGGCAGAGCTGGGTCTCGCTCTCTGCCAAGAGACAGATCTTTGTTATTCATTCTTAGCTGAGCTAGCCTTCTGAGAACTTTCTCTCTATTCTTTATAGTATAGTTATAATGTAGTATATATATCATAAAATAATAAATCAAGCCTTCTGAACATGGAATCAACATTCTTGCCTCTCCACCTCAAAACCCTTGTGACCACCGTCACATGCCTCTAATTTCCATCCACCCATAATCCCTGCCCGAAATAACTCCATGTGAATTTTATGCCCTATTCAGTTAACAGCAACATGAAGAAAGTCTGAGCAGAATCTCAGAAGCACATCCTATTTATGGTTTTATTAACCATATTAATTTATTAATTTTTCTGCAGTGACGTCCAAGGAATCAAAGATTACTAATTGTCATGAGTGCTCTCCAAGAGTGTGAAATCCTGGATAACAGAATTGCTGTAAGAGGTTCTTCTCAGACTGGTGCACTTAAAGCTGGTCTGCTACTCTCTTGGTCATGCCACCAGTTTCCTTTATCCTTGCAGACATCAAAATAATTTGAAGAAATCACATGGCCACTTTTAAAATCTAAATGCAAGCACCCAATCACTTGGGTTAGTTGATTAAAAAAATCTTGGTTAAAATCCTTGTGAATGAGGCATTATTAGAGGGCTCAGAGTGTTTTAAAGGGTACAACTGTTTTTTCTGCACGCTGTGATTCTCTTCCCTTGCATTCATCACCAGAGGTCTATCCTCTGCTACACTGTGGAGCCTAAGAGAAAACAGAACAAAACGCTTCTTTGTGCTCTCTCTCTCCATAGCCCCGTCTCTGCCCTCTGTTGAAGGCTCGTGTTTGTACACAAAAGTATACACATCATTCATAGTGGCAAAAGAAAATCTGGATGAGCTGGGTCCCTTGTGGATGTGGAGCCAGAGGGCATGATCAAGTATGCAGCTGTTGACTGATGGCTCCTTCGTGTACAATATGAAACTGAAGTCATTCTTTCTACTAGATAGTTTAGCTTATTGTTAGAAGAAAATTGCTTGGGTTCTATTTGGGTAATGTGCCTGCTGGAGGGGTTTTGCATAAAAGTTTTTGCATCTGAGAGCACTGAGATGCATAATATTAGTGTGATCATGATGTTGTCTTATTAGTAAGACAACTTGTCCTTTTTTGTCAGTGAATTGCAAAGATCTGTCAAGGCCCAGTTTAATCTACTCCCTGTAATAGGATTTGTCTGTAGCTTGAGGAAACAGAAGCTTGTAAAGCATAGGGTTATTAAGAAGAGGATGTAAGCTATTTGAGGCTCTTTAATAAAATATAATATCAGTATATTCAATGAATATGGAAAGAGGGATCTAAATATTTCTCGTTACAATCTTCAAGTATCTTGAGAGAGGAGGATGATACCAATTAAAACAAGGGGGGGAAGCAGTATCTCTCTGAATTCTAGCCTTCCTCAAAGTTAAATATTGATGTAAGCGAGAGTTCAATTCAAGAATGTCATTGCTCCTGCAGCAACCATTAAAGTAAATCCCTGCCCCGTTCCAAGGCAAGGTTAATGTATTTAGGGAACCTTGTGAATAGCAGCCTTAGCTGCTTTCATGTACACCCATGCGTGGCCCTTCTGCAAACAAGGCAGCTTTAAACAAGGAAAGGTATTGCTGCCAGGAGAACAAAGTATTCTGCCCTGTGAATTGCTTCACTTCCTATGTAACAAGCTTTGAGACAGTTGAAAGTATTTGCAGTCCCAAACCTCACTCGCCTCCCTCAGTGCCTTGACAGGAAACACAAAAGTCAAAAGCTTAAACTGCCTCTTTTTAAAGGGAATTTTGTTATCCAGAGCAAACAATCAACACAAAGTGATTGAATTTTTTTGTGGATAGAGCCATTAGGAACAGGGTCCTGTTTCGCATGAGCATTAAGGTATACTGTGATGGAAAGAGACCACTTAATGTGGTGGAAAGAGACTGCTTTAACATAAGGTTTTGATCCTCCTTCACAAACAGAATTTTACCCATCACATGCACACATATCCCTTTTACTGGAGAGTCCTGGAACTGGGATTACTTGAACTGAGAGTGGCATCTTTAAGTCAATAATATTTTTGCAGCGCCTCTAGTATGTCAAATTCACTGTTTACCTTGCTGATTAATATAACCTTGTCTGTGTTATATCTAGGCAGGTTAAATACCTAAATTGTCAGTCACTGCCAAAATGTCACTAAATCCATTGAAGTGAAATCACAAATAAATAACTTGGGACACTTCTATTCTCTGGAAATATTCCACAAGTATTCCTTGACTGTGCTCCTCCTAAAGTACTGTAGTGCAAAATATGTTTTGAAATTAAATGTTCTGGTTCCCATAACTGGTTGTTTCTGAGTAGAGGATCTAGATTCAGATCTCTCAGTGCCTGACTCACAGGTTGCTCCAAAAACCTGATACAAGTAGTCCTCAGTCTGTGCAAACAAAAGGGGGAGGTGAAAGGGGCAAATTTCAGTTTGTTTGTTGGGACCGAGGCTGATCTAGGGGTGGGGTTTGGAACCTGCAGAGCTTTGCAGGTATGCATGAAAATAAGTATGACATGACTTTTTGGTTTTAATCAAAAGAGAATTGTTTCGGGTTTGTCATTATGAAATGAAAATTCTCTTTGGACAATGATAAAAGAATGAGATGAAGCAAAAGGGGATTTTTCCCTAAGGAATTATCCTTAATTTAATGACTAAGAATTTGTTAATAATTAACCTGAGTTAATCTGGAAAACCAGGAAGTTGAACTCCCTCTGTAAAGTTATTTGCTAAAGGAAATAAGCCTGGATATTATCCCAGACATACAGAAGGGAGAAAGAGTATAGGTCATTTTCTCAATAATTACATTTGAGACAAAATCATACAGTGAAAGCAACAGAGAGAAATTTAGTGCAGTCATGACTCAAATAAACTCCACTGAGGCTTTCCCCAGGTCGGGAGGAGTGTAGTGCACCTTCAAGGAGTCCAGGATCCCCAAAGAATTGATGAACTGGCTTGTGGAGAGACAGCAGATGGTTATTCTTGTGGCTTCACCCATCCTCTGTCAGGACGCTTATTCACATTGGGAACTGCTGCAGGGTGAGACTGTTTTGGAGGCTTAAATTGGACCTTACCAAATAGCAGCATGTCTCTGTATTCCTGTGCAAAGGGTCTCAGGTTACTCCTCTGAATCCTTCCTTCCAAAGCAAATATTACCTTGTCTTTATTGGAGAGTGTGGAACATAAAGTGTCTTTTTTATTGCTACTCTGTTTTGGGTCCCAAAGGTTTTGCTTGTGATGAGCAACATGACATCCAAAACATTTCCTAACTTCCTGGAGAAATTTGAAGCCTGTAATTTTCAGTGACTTTTAACACAGCAGAGAATTGAGAGATTGAGAGCCCTGCTCACAGAGGGACTTGAGGAGCACAGATCATGGGGGCATCCAGCAAAGTACAGATCAGTCCTTTACCTGAGCTGAAGCAGGAATCTGAAGGTGGTTTCAGTTTCCCAAATAAATGCATTAACCACAGGCTATAGGGTAACCCAAGGAGCCTCCCAGGACTACAGTGTCCATGGACACTTTATTAGGCAAAATGCTCTCTGATTCACCATATTTCCATATCTGTGCACAAGAGAAAATCTTCAGAGAAGTGAGCAGGAGACACCCAAACCCCTATAACCTAGTTAGAAATATGTTTATTGATAAATTCAGAGACCAACAGCCAAGCATGAATGAAAGGTCTCTCTGCCTATTAAGCATGTTGACTTACTGGGCTGTAAGGGAAGGAGTTAGTGGTGGGAAATAGCTTCTTCTCCTGCTGCCAGGGGTGTGGTATTGCCAAGTGCAGTCATAGCTGGCAGCTCTCCATGCAGATCAAGATTGTTCCCGGGCCTTCCAGGTAAGCACTCTGACAGTGCTAATAATGTAATTAGAGGGATCACTGTCTCTTCTTTGCCTTTTACTTGCATTAGACACAGTTCCAGAAAAGAAACATCATTTGTAAAAGCCATAATTAGGGACAGGGAACGCCTAAGTTTCAGGTTCTGCTTAGTGTTGTGGAAAACAAAAGAATTTTGCCAAAGATTTTAAGGGGAAAGTTTGAGAGAATGTTAGTGATCTTAATGCCTAAACTGGTGTCCTTGAGCATCCTTAGTTGAACAAAAGTGGCAGTCTTAATCAATAGATTACAAGAGAGATGAAGGTTTAAAACCTAGCCATAAAAACAGATTAAAAAGCAGTGTTTTTTCCAAAAATGCAAAATATCCTTAATTAACTAATTTCCCACTTAAAATCTGAAGTACATCTCATCTCATAAGCACTCAAACTGTTGAAAAAACATAAGAAATGTGTTCCAGTAGTGTGAAGAAAAACAAGGGCTGACAGGAGAAGGCATGAGCAAGGTGGCAATGAAGTTCTGTCAGTGAAGCTTATTTCAGTTGCAAATTATTTTAGTAAAACACACAAGACAGAACCTTCTTCCAATACAATGGTGGAAAGTCACTCTAAACCTACTCTGTCTTACTAGAGCTAGAGACTGCTGAAAGATTTTTTTGGACAAATCTTATGCTTACCAAACCTTCATGTAACCTCAACAGCAGCATTGCAGCATGGTTAAGAGCACAATCCTGTGTGTTTCAAACCAAGTTAACAAGCAAAGGGCCTGTGAAATCAAGAGTCTTAAATTCAGAAGGTTAAAGTTTCTATTGGCTTTGCCTTTCTAAATATTTCAGGACCAAATAAGGGTCTGAGGTCTATGCAGCTGCAGGGGAAGCAATGCTTCACGTGTATTTTTTTAAGCTTATGTGAAACAGTAGATAAAATAGCCAGTCTTCATGCACACATACACACCTGATAGGCACTCTGTTAGTGAGATATCACAGGCCATACATCAGGTGCAGTGGTAACAATTCTAATAACATTGAACACAACCGAGTGAAATTAACCTGTGGGGAAAAAATCCTACATTGCAATCTATTATTCTGTTGACTAATCTATCAAAGAAAGGACCACTCTTGCCATTTGAAACTGCACTGGCCATTTTTTTCCTATATAGAATCAATATATATATAAATAGCAAGTTTACAGTTAGAAAATGGGTTTTAGATAAGAGAGCTGAAGCTTGAGAGTTGGGCTGTTGATACAGCAAGTGCCCAAGATTCCTTTAACCCACAGATACACTAAAAACTGCAGAGATCTGCAGAAAACAGTAAGAGGTAAGAAAATCTCTGTAACAGATAAATTTCTCTGTAATGTTGGATCCCTTTAGCAACAGAGCTGCATTTTGTGAGTGGTGTTTGTGGCTGCATAAGGAGCTATTTCCTGCAGGATTTCTTCTTGAAAGCCTGAACTTTCCCTGTGGGAAAGTTTTTGTACAGGCAGTAAATATTTTGCAGGCCATTGCACATTAGTTTGCCTGATTCTTCCCTCTTCTTAACTGAGGTAAAATGAGATAAAAAGGTTGCTGTGGTATTTTGAGTTGTAGCAGTTATAGACCTTTTCTCTCTCTACAGTGAATGTCAGGTACCTCTATTTGGATCTTCCTCAGACGGATGCAGTTAGGAGATAGATTATGTCCAAAGCAGGAAAACTGTGTATTGTCTTGTAGATTGCACAGGCCAACTGTTTGCTGTCGAAATTCTAAAAAAAAAAAAATCTCTCAGAGTTTAAACTCAGTGTAACAACCGGCCCCGTTTTTGAAAAACCGTTCACAATAGTGGGGGAGAAAAGCAAGGTTTGCTTTCTCTTGGGTTAAAGTCTGTAGTGCATCTCATACACACCATGGTAAAGAAACACATGAGAGATCTTATCAGTGATATGTGGTGCCAGGGACAGGTTGCAAAAAACATATAGCGCAGATCACAGAGAGCCAGTATTGAAGATTTAGTGCTAGGTCTCCATCATAGTTTAGAAGAATTTACAAAAAGAAAACAAAAGCATTTGTCTCCAAATCCAGGTGCACAGATGGTCCATTCTGACTGCAGGTTTACAGGCAGCCTGCTATACAACCATCCTCACCTTCATCCTGAAGAATTCAAAGAATGGTGGGAAAATTACTCAATAGGATGTAATGGTCCATTAGCTTTCAGTAAAAGGGTGTGCACAATTGTCACTGTCAGGTGAAGCCTAATGTCTGAATCTTGAAATGAGCATGTGGGGAAAGGGAAAATGAGCATGTGGGGAAAGGGAAAATGAGCATGGGAATAAAGTTCTGCAGAGAAGACCCGATTTTTTAATAAATTAGAACAGAATGCTTTCAACCAACTAGCAAAGAGATCTTTTGACATGGCCATTAAACAAATATTGAATGACTCTATGTTCTATACATTAAACAGATATACATTCCCAGTAGTGAAAGAAGCACATTAATGTATGAATATCAGTCTCTTTAATTTTAATAGACCAGACATAGAACCTCTTACACCTGCTATCAAAAATAGGCTGTAGCTGAGGAAAGGTGAGAGTTGAGCTAAGGATCCCATGACATTTCTGGTAGAGATCAATAACTGTGCATAAAATCCTAAGCATTTGTTTCTTCTGCAGATATTCACAGACCTAGTGCAGAAAATTCGTGTTAATTTTCATTAATTTAGGCTCTTGATTAACAAGAATTATTTGTAATTCTGTAAATTTCTTTGCTTCTCATTGTTCAAAATAACAAGAAAAAACATGTACTCTTTTGACAGATTTCATCCTAAGCAGTCAGGGGACTTCACAAGTATTAATTAGTCCAACACCCCATTTCTTTATCAGGAGACTTTAAACTTATTCAAGTCATAGGTGGTGGTGTACCATCAGAGTGATTTGCATTGGTGATCTCAGCCAGTGCAACTGGGATTAGTCATTCTGTTCCAAACAGGTCATGGCACAAAGTTTGTTCTAATATATTTGCTCAACAAATTCATAATATTAATTATTTTAAGACCTCCTAAGGGCAAGAAGTTTCCTTGTAAATTTTTAGTTTGGTTTTGTTTGTTTGTTTGTTTGTTTTTTTAATGAAATTACATTCAAGAAAATGAGGGTACAAATTGTTTTTCATTATATAAGTTACCTTGAATTTGAACATGTAAGGAAAAAGTTTTATGAATTTCTGAAGAGTTATGGTCAAATTAATCCCATCAGAATTTTTCCCAGATTGGTCTCAAAGCAGTGAGGTTAACAGACTAATTCAATAGTCACTGCTTTAGACAATATCCTTTTATACTGGCTTCAACAAGAGCAGGACAAGATCTATTGCAGTATATCCTCTAGTGAGCAAACCAGTTGTTATTGTGTACTTAAGCCATGTTTCTTAAGAGTTCCTCTAAAGAGAGGTTGCCTTGAGAGGATGCTCAAGGTTCAGTGTGTGCTCAGTTACTATGGTGCACTTCCCTATTTTAAAGAATTTAAAACATTTTGTCAGTAATCCAGAAATCTGAAATACTTGGGTAAGTAATTAACTGTATTTGAAAAAAAGGCTCACTCATGTAACCAACACAGGTCAATAAAAAGTTTTAAAAAATATTGGTTTAGAAATGAAGGAGTACCAAGTATAGTAAAATTTTGTGTGATGGACAAATAATAATCTTGAATCTAGACTGTGAAACAAGCCTTTCAGATTCCTGTTACATGGAGCTGTCTGGATCATGGATGGAAATAACTATGGAAAGTGAATAAGACCCAAATGCCAAAGAGTTCAAAATCTTGTTTCAGAAAAATTCCTGTGCAGACTGCACCCTAGTGTTTAAGGTCTGTGAAGTAGTGTGCCTTTCTGTGTTTGCATTACAGATGGAAACAGTAGTGTGGAGTCCTGCACGTCTGCTCTGGAGCATCTGTGACCTGCGCCACGCAGAGTGAGCCAGGCTCCAGGTCAGAGGCTGCCTTAAGGTAGCTCTGGCAGGCTGGGAGTCTCCCTCAAAAGGCAGAATCTCCCACTGATTCAGAAGGCAGGAAACCGCCCTGGATCCCCTCCTGCAGCTGCATGTCTTTGCCTCTCAGCTGCACAGGAATGTGCTCCAGCCCCAGAGGAACCAAGTGTTTCTTTGCAAAGTGCCCCACTTCCATCAGCAGTGCAGGGGACACACAGCCACCATACCTGCAGCCTCCAGCCTCTCTAACCTGGTCAGAACATTTCCCTGAGTGTGAGAGATGGAGGTCTGGAAACTCTGACTGAGGAGGTGTTCAATCAAATGTATCCATCCCCCATAGGTAAGTGCTTCATCTGTGGAAGGGTTAAGACTGTAAGTCCTGATTAGATCCTGAACATTAGCGAGGTGAATGTTTCATGCATTCAGGGGGTTTTGGTGTTTCACTAATTCCACATTCAATGTATGACAGTTCTTAATAACCATTTGGGGTGTATAATGATCCTGTAGGCTATGGGGAGTATGTGTGTGCTTTCCAGGTACTTGTGCGTTATATGCAGAGGCCTAAAAAAATTTTTATATCTAAGTGCCCAAACATACCTTAACAAGGCAAGTGAAATTCAACTTCATATCCCAAAAATTGAAGAGGAAAAAAATCAACAAAATAAGCCGTTAGAAGAAATGAAAGAAAAAGTACAAAATCACTGATTGGAGAGATGGGGAGTATAAAGATAATTCTTTGCTGAAGAAACTGAGGCTATTTTATAAAAGTGCTCAGATGTGTCTTGGAAACTTCATTTCACATAGAGAGAGCAATCTTGTCTCTCAGCTGGTATAAACTGTCAGGGACACATTGAAGCCAATTTCCTTCAGCTTCTGATCTGCTCCGGAGATATCATCTACTGCTATCTATACTGGTATCATCTAGTATTATCTATACTGGCATCAGGATGAAATGTACATGTCTGCATACAGCTTTGTGTCTGGAAAAGAACTGTGCTAACTTAGAAAAGTCCAGAATAAAATGGATACTGATGGCTGAAAAATATCTATATACACAGTAATGCACTGGCTACTATATAGTTTCTGGTTTTATTTGTTTAGTAAGCAATGTCTTCAAACTGGATGTTAATTATATCAGCTTCATTCATAGACTGTTCCTACACGATACAAGAGCATATTCTCTCTTACTGAAGGCAGATGTTGTTGTAATGTACCTAATGAACTGCTACTGTTTCATGCACAGAGGATATAAAACACAATGCAGTCAGGGAAATGGCAGTCAAGTGTGATCATTGCAATGGTTTTTGGCAACAAAAATTGCTATACATTTCCTCCTTTAGCAATCCAAAAATTTGCAACCAGTCAGTTAGAATGTGAAGGCTAAAGTGTCTGAGGCTAATTTTGAAACATTTTGCCAACTTTCTTACAGAGCTTCACAGAACTCAAAGAGGTTTTGTATAGTTTTTTTCTCTTGTGGAAAGCATGCACATGAGTGCGTGTGTGTGCGTGTGCGTGTGTGTGTGTGTGTAATGTGTGCATGCATGCCTGTTCTCCTAAGGCAGTTTTACAAGACTTCCACCTGTGGATGTAAGTTCAGTGATACCAGCCTACAGGAACGCAGGTCTGGGGGTGTGGAGTCCAATGATACCAAGCACATTGCTGCCTGAGATGAGAGATTCCAGTAATTTTCTCTGCTGTTATGGGAAATGCCATATGTAATTCCAGTTTTGGCAGGTTTCTCTGTAATTGGTATCTGGCTATTGGACACACCTCTTGCTGGCACAAGACACTCCCTCAGGCAGTGATTTGATGTCGGCAGCAGTGATGCTGCTGCCTCAGCTCCTGTGCCAGCTCTCAGGTCTGCATGTCTCTGCATGGGAACCACATGGGGGACTGACCTGGATCAAAAAAAAAAAAAAAATCCCATCCCAGCATCAAAGGCCAATTTTTTTCATTTGGAATCTGTGCTGGATCTATGAATGGCTGAAGAAGTGCTTGTACCAGCATGGTCCTGGGAGACTCAAGGGGTTGGGACCAAGCGCCTGGAGAGCAAGAGGAGGCAGCTTCTTGATGTGATTCAGCTGATGTAAACTTACCCACTGCCCAGCTCCAGCATAACTGGGTGTACTTGCACCACTGCTACTCTGATTCATGCTGCATCTGATTAATCAGATTTAAATGACTGCATAATGCACAAGTCAAAGGAGAATTTAACCTTTTCTTATGGCAAAACCTGTGAAATATACCATTGCCACTGGAATGCTGGAGCTGCCCTCACAATGCCTCCAAGCCCAGTCAAGGTGTGGATGTGCTTAATGCAAGGATAGCACTGACACTGATTTGCAATCAATTTGCCTAATGCATACACAACACCATAGTTTTAACACTTCTGTCACTGTTCAGTGTGTGTAGTGTGTTCTTGCACACATTTTAAATGGCTGTGTCACCCCAGCATTAGTAGGCAGGCATTTTGATATAATATTTGAGAGACTTGCAAGCAGACAAACCCTAAAATTTGAAATTAATTCCCCTTGAATAGATTTGGCCTGAGCTGTACCAGTTGACCATAGCTGGGCTTTAGCTCCACAGGTACTCACACTCATTCTGACACTAGTTCCTGCACCTGTGATACAAGAGCAAGATGTGTTTAGGCACTCCTTCAGAGTGATCTGACTCTTTAACAGGAAGGTTATAATCGGGAAACAACTTTCACTAAAGAAGTTAATCATATTCTGACATCAGAATATGATTATCTGTGCTATTCCTTTGTATCTCATTTCAGGAAGTTCCACAGTAGTGCCGTGGAAGAGTATTATTTTACATAGCATAGAGATTTAATTTCAAGATGTATGCTGACAGCCTATGTTACTCTTTCTGTCATCACAAAACATAGTAATTAAGTGAAAAATCTCAAATACTCTTTTAACTTGATCTTTAGAGCTGCTGAAAATACTTTTACAGTCAGAAACCCACTTCCTTTGCTTTTGTGGAGATAGTAGAGAGCTACCTGTCTTACAGCTTTGTCCTAAATGACTCTCAATGGCTCCGAAGTGGATATTCAATCTGTTCATTAACACAGGCTTAAACCATGAAGCCCATGCACATTTCTTATTCCAGCAGAGTTATCTCTGAAGCTAAAGTATCTTTTTTTCTGAATAGCACTGATTAAATACGTCAGGAATAAGATCTGTAGTTGTTTATTGCCCAACATACGCTCAATACTGTTAAATGTGTTACTGGTTCTCTCCCAGACTCTACTGCAGTTAGTCTGCAGACTAACTCAAATAGTTCCACATTTTGTGGTGCACAACTCTTTCAGATTTTCTCTAAGTTCATAGCAATAACCATAACTTCAAACCTTTGTTAATGAGTGACCTTTTCTTTCTAATTTCTTTTTTTTTCCTGGTCCTAAAGTGATGCAAAAATTCCTTTTTTGTAATTGCAAAATTAAACTATTGCTAAGGCAAGGAAATACAAGCTGAAATGTACAACCTACTGAATCACCGAAAGGAAACCTCCTGTGGAAATGCAGCTCAGAAATTATAAGCCTATTGGTTTATCTCATGTTAAGTTCACTTTTCAAAGGATATCCAACACGGTGATAAGTAATATGCTAGAGAAAAAGATCCCTAAATCAGTGAAACAACCTTGCTACCACCTTTTAGGTTGTAGGGAAGATGTCCATCACAGCTCTAAGGCAGCTCTGGAGCAGATCTCCTTGGCTCCTGAGACAAAGATTGTGGTACCTAGATTGTATGGGATCTGCTATCATGTCTGAACCTTCTTCCTCCAGTAATGATCCCCAGCTCAGCTCAGTGTTTCACTGCCCCAGATTCTGCTTTCAGGTGGCTGAGGTGAGAGGCCAGAAGGGCAGATGCAGTGAAGATCTGAGTCCTCGGCCTCAGGATGCAGAGAAGACAAAGGCAGATCCACTTTGAACCTGGCTTCTGAGATGGATCTGCTTTGAGCAGGAGATTGGACAAGATGATCCCCACATGCCCCCTCCAACCTAGGTTGTTCATGTCCTTGTGTTTTTATTTTAAAAATTCCCTAAAAAACCAACCCAATACTCATTCCTCCTCACCTTCAAAAAACCCCAACCTACTTTGTAGTGTGATTAATTTGAAAAGCATTTAGCATCTCTTTCTGTTTATTGAATACTCTCAACATTTAAAAGAAATTTCAGAGCTTTTCTACCATTCAGTCCTTCAGCCTTGAATTGATGGCAAATATTTCTCTTTTGGATTTTCCTCTGAAATTTTTTTTATTGTATTGTATTGGAAATCAGCTCCTGATGTCAGAATAAAGTATTGTGAAACCATGACAAGTATGCATATTCTTCAGCAAGATCACATTGCTCCTAAGTCACCTTTGTAATTTTAAAGCCTTTTTTTTTTCTGTTATGCCATTAGCCAAATATATGTAACGGAGAAAAAACACATGGAAATTCTGCAATTCAAGAATTAATTGTTTCAATGAACAAACACTAACATTAAAGGGGTGATCCTCCTGTAACAGAGATATAGCAAGTACCCAGTAGAACATATATTGTGGCAACATGTGTGTGACAAATAATCAAAGAAATTAAATTGTTTGCAAAGTAATAGTAAATTTAATGAGATAAATCCAGTTCAGAAACAAAAATAATTGTTTTAATTTGTTCTTTGAATTGTAGTTTAATAATAGAGACAAAAATGGCTGAGCAAAGGAAGCAGCCTATCAGTCAAACTGTGATACCTTTACTTTCAAAAAGCATTTTGTTTCACAAATAGTTCTATTAATTTGGTATAACAGATAGGAGAGTATCACAGTCGTGCAGCCTTGAGATTGTAAGAGAGGACCTGAGGCAAGGTTTGCTTTAGTATCACAATTTTTTCAATTGGTAAGTCAGAAAGAAACACTGCCTGCTCTCAACAGAAACACTGAGGAGAGCAGGATGTTATGTTTTATTGTGGATCCTGCCTTTTAGTCAGCTCAGTACTATTAAAAACTTGCAGTGTTTTCTGCAGGCTTTGTGTGAACAGAAAATAGCCACAGACAGCTATTCTTTTGCTTGCTGAAAATTAGTATCAAGCACTTCTACAATATAGTCTAGACAGGAAATTGCCTAGTCCTTCAGCAGAAAATTGATTAGGTAATTCATTACATCAGTCATCTCAGACACTCCATCTGTTGAAATTTTTTTTCTGTGTCTCTGATAAAGACAAGATCTAGAGGGCTTCTTAGTACGTGAGTCATCTTAGGCTGGGCATTTCATACATGTTCTCTTAGGACAGCAATTCTTCTCTGTGGCTGAGCCCATTGAAGGAAAACACTAAACTTGCCTGATGCTTATCTGTAGGGTGCTAAGGATACAGGACAGAATAAGCCTCCTAAAGAGAATTTTTAGAATTTTCAGCTCTCAATCAATGGCTCTTGTTTGTGTCTGAAATGTTTGCAGTCACCCAAGAGAATGCTCTCAGAAGAAACTGAGTCTCCCTGAGGTATTTTCACTTCATAGCTATCTATTGATTTTCATTTAAGTGTGTAGATCACAGCATATACTTTGTGTGCAGCAGTTCAGAAAAATTCTTGCTTACATGACACGTTCTGTTTCTGATGCATTAATTGTTGCATGTTTATCACAATTATCTGACTTTAAGCATTTGCAATTGGCATGTGACATAGCTGAACCTAAAAATGTGCTCTGTAGATACCGGCCAACAGAAAATAAAAAAGTCAAAGAGTAAAGAAGTGCCACAATTTATACCAAATTAAGAGCAGGAAATTTTCAGACCACAGGAAAGAATGAGCAGAAAAATAAACTAAATTACTGTGAATATATGACATGTCAAAAAAGGAAAACAACGAATAAAACTGTCTTTAAAAAGTAGTAAAGAAACACAATAAAAGAAATAGTAATGTGTTTGGGGGGGAGCTTAAATACTTTTTAAAAAGAAATATATACGAAGGGAAGTTCTCTGTTTTTCCCACCTGCATGTGTCATTTTACAGTCTTGATTTGGACAGAAAATGAGTAAAAGAAGTGCTGAAAGAAGTAAGAAAATATCCTCAAAAAACTCAAGACTATCCAAGCAAGCAAAAGGGAAGAAAACCAGAAAGCTGACAAATTAAACATGGTGACACAAATCACAGGTCAGCAATTAATGTTTTAGGGATTATTTGCTGAATGCGTAGGACTAAAAGCAAAGTCTTCCTCAAAGCCCTGCAGCATGGGGATCCTCACTTGGAGTCATTCAGGTCAATTGACATATCAGTGAGAGGAGAAGTTTTACAGCACAAAATCCAAAGGGATTCTTGCACGTTTCCTCGGGGTGGAAGATCCAAGAAATTCACACTCCAAAAGTCACGTTTACTAGGAGGGGTCGGAAGACCTCTTTTAAACTGAACTGTCTGAGGAGGAGGTTGTAAAACAAATTGTGGTGGTTTAACCCCAGCTGGTGAGTCAGCACTATGCTTTCCCCGGGGACCAAACTGCCGGGAGCATATGGTATTTACCCAGGAGATTTAAAGGAAATTGAGGATGAAATATAGCTGAACCACTATCTTCCTGAAAACTACCTCTATATGAAAGATACAAAAGATGGTGACTGCGACAATAACTTTTTGCAATCATTTCAGTTAGGAATTCTGAGCCTGCAGAGCAGTTATTCTCAAAGGAGTACTAAGTTGCTGAGGACACTAAAATGTGAGGAGCAATAGAATCCCTCAAAGATGAAAAGACCTTGACGGGATTCAGGAAGCATTTGGACAATGCCCTCAGAAACATGGTGTGACTCCTGGAGTGTCCTGTGCAGGGCCAGGAGTTGGATTCAATGATCCTGAGAGGTCCCTTTCAACTCAGCATATGTTATGATTCTATCATTCTAAGGTTTTGATTTCTGAGAAGTAACACACAATGTCGAGAAAATAATCCTAACTTATATGCAGGGTTGTAAACTCTGTACTTCCTGCTGCAGCTCAACAAAAAAAAGGTCTTGGACACATAACACACAATTCTGTGAAAATGTCTGTTTTATGTTCAGTAAAAGTCAAAGTAGCAAGTATAAAATAAAACAATTTTTAGGTATTACACCTGTTCTTCATCATATGATCCCTTTTGTGGGACACATGCCAAAAGTATCTGGTTTTTTTCTTTTCATTTGTTTTGATAAACATATTACCTCCATTTCCAAGTTGCTTGCTTTGATATGTCCTTAGGCCACCACAGCAGGAGCAATGCTACCAATAAAAGAGCAGGAAATGATTACTGCACAAATACAGAACAAAACAGCATGTCAGGTTATGTACAATTTCAAAATACCATATTAGGTTTCTGGTCTTCCCTCCTGTGTCTCATGCCCAGAAGTGGCAGGGCAGAGCTAGAAAAAGGTTCAAGGAGGGACAATAGCAGTGGTTGGAGACTAAATAGCTTCCATAAGAGGAGCAACAAAATTGTTCAGGAATGTTCAGCCCAGGAGAGACAGCTTAATTTTGTACAGTCATCATGGCCTGGACAAGACAGTCAATAATATTTTTTTTCTGCTACAAAGGCGAGCGAGAGTTCCAGTGATATTTTTAAGATGTAGGTTGAAAATTAATAAAATTAGTTATACTGTGGAACTCTTCCCCACAGGGTATTTTGATATTAAAATTGTACAACTGTTCAGAAAGCTAATTAACAGAAGAAAAATTCACCAGATAATACTCAAATAACGATAATCTCTCTCCTTCAGGAATTTGCTGAACCACTAACCACTGGAGATTGAAAAAGTATTGTGGAAAAGTGTTAGCATATTCTGGCTTTGTTTTTACACCATTACCAACATATCTGTATCTGGTCACTGACAAAGAGGTGTTACACTTCTGGATGGACTTTTGATCTCACACTATGAGCTGTAGTTACAGTCCCTCATTTGCATAGGAATGTCTCTTATAAAATTATAAGGGCTATTAAGGTTAATATCTGAAGTCTCTTGTGCCTGTTTATGTGTGCAGACTGTCAGTCAGAATCTATTTTCTGTTTGTTTTAGGATTAAATGTAGCTAGGTTTTAGGTACGAAGGGAGTGGCATGGCTACTGCTAATATTTGGTCTCCCAAGAATGCAAACCACTTCATCCGATCTTGAGGAAATGAAAAAAAAATTAAGTGTTGGTCTGTAATTAATTACTTATTTGTCATAATTGCACACAACAGTATGCCTCTGAGGAAGTTGTGTGTGAAATTCTGTGTAATCAGGACAGAGCAAAAATAAAATATTCCAAAATATCCTAAAGGAATCATTTGAGTGAGGGGGTAAAATGAAAAGAAGTGAAAAATTTTAAAGTTTTTTTAATTTTTAAAATATTTTTAAAATTTAAAATTTTAATTTTTTTCTGTAGTTGCTTTGTGTTTTAATACCCAACAAAATTAGGTTTCCTTTAATGATTAGTAACTGTAAATATTACACAGCTATGAATTCCAACAGAAAATTGATTTATCTGTGCAACTCTCTTGCCAAATTAGACTTTTTAATTGGAAAGAGGGTCTCATAGCTTCGGTGTGGCCACTTTCCACAGTTTCTGATGAAGCTGGTAGGAATAAAATGCTTTTTTACAGTTTGCACTTTGCTGATGAGTGCTTGAGTTTCATGAAAACCCTTGCTTTTTAAGGTTAGAATGAATATAAGCTGTTATCTTCTGCTGGTTGCTGAAGACCTTAGAGGAATTACCTAAATGCTTTCTTGGTTCCTGGAATCAACATTCAAACAAACAAAAAGCCTGCCATGAATGGAAACTTTACTAGCAGCTCCGAATTCCTATGAATCAAATAGCAGAAGTCTGATCTCACTATTTTTGTTCAGAGACAATAAAGTTCTAAGAAACCCCAGTTATATTGACCAATAGGTAGGGGCCTATACATGAAATGTTAAATCATTATATTTTAGGCAGAATGAATAGAATATTTGGGCAGGAAGCAGAAAGACAAGGTTTCTTTCTGCAGTCTTGGGCCAATCTCAGGCTAATCTCTCACTCACCTGTTCCTCTCTTTTTGTTTGTCTGCCAGAAGATGTATCTTACCAGAAAAGTGCCTCCTTCTCTGCACTTTGAAATTTCCTGATAACTATCAGGATGCAGTGGCTCTAAATTAATATAATAATCAATAGTGGTTGATTGGACCTCACTGGTTCAGAGACATTTTACTTATCTGTGGGATCCTAGCCAGTTCTATGGCTTTGTTAGCCATTGTAACATCAAAATTGGAAAGTTTTGAATCTTTCATTGCAGTTTAAGCATAATTGATGGCAGTAAACATTGATGTTTACTGAGAAAATTTTCCTCTCTATTTGTTGGATTTTCAATTTGCTTACAAAGATGAAGAATTCTATGGAATTCTATTTGCTCTGGCAACAACATAATTGAGAACATCCTACCACTGACCAAAGGGTATGAACCCTCACTTGCCAATCTAACAGTCATCCTCTGTTGGTATGATTGGATTATTTCATTGGATTATTTCCCAGATGGGCATTAATGTGTTTGTAGGGCACATTCAGTTAAAGGGTCAATGTTTATTAAAGCTGCAGATATTGCATTTGCTTCGAGCATGTAATTAAAACACCAGATTGCTCTCTGTTTTGCCTTTCATGTAGTAGCCTGCATCATAAAACAGCCCTGGATGATTTTGTCAACTATTTTTGTCAAAAACTTTAAAGGAGAATATATTATAGGCTTCCTATATGAAATGAAGTAGAATAGTATTTTTTCATAAAGCTAAGGTTTTCAAAGATTATGATTTATACTGTAGTCAGGGAAATTCCATATTTTATCAAAGACCTCTGTCTTTGTTTATGGATTTGTTGAACCTATCTCCCTCCAGAGCTCTCTGCTTCAACTATTTAATTTGGGGGAGAAATCTTCAGAGAAATAAATATAACTTTGGTCTATTATTTCTAAATAGGTGATGCTGTACATATCCATTTTTTGCATAAAAGCAAGATTCTGACCATATTGTCATTGAATCATACCTTTAAATGTGATCAATATTAGTAATTCTCATTTACAACTGCCTCTCCCTGCAATATCAATGTTATCGGTCTTCAGAAAAGTATAAAATTATTTTTTCTTAACCTATTTTGTCTTATCCAATTTTATTCTGTGCTTTATCTATTCTAGGATTATTTCAGTTCAATGGTAAATGAAATTGTGGTTCATATATATGATATATTGTGTATCAGAAATTAATTACTGATGTAAAGAAATCTTTTATCAGTACTTTTAATAACATTAAGCTGTAAAATACAGTGGTCCCAGGCATTAAAATGCTATTTTCAGTGCTCCAATACACTATTCTATCACATAAACCCATTTATCCATCCTTTAGAAGAAAGTCTCAGAACCACAGGTTAAGTCCAGAAGAAATTGCAGACCTGAAAACTGAAGTCAGAAAGACCTCTTGTTTTCAAAGTAACCTTTTGACCATATGTCATTAAGAAGCTGTATCTCTTCTAAGACCTCTTCCAATTATACTGGCTTAGTGCTATTCCAGGAGCTTACCATATCCAATCACCCTAAAAGAATCCTAATCAGGCCTTAGGCTAAAATGCTGCATAGAAGGAAAAGCTGAGCAGCCAGTAAGGTGCTGCATTTGCTTCAGCTGCAAGTCTTGTCAAATAAACACATTTCCAGCTTCTGGAGTTAAAATGGAAGAGTCATTTAAAATCAAGGTCATCTTTTTGTTCCCAGGCACTGTAAACAGGTTAGTCTTACATTGTAGCCTTGAGGCACAATTGAGGTGTTGGATCTGAAGTTAAGCCTGGATGGAGAACAGCAGGGATAATGCTTTGCATTAGACATTTATTTAAGAAGTGTCCTTCAGAGCTGCTCATATTGTCCGTCCTAGGAGTATAAGGCTTCTTTAGGACTTCTGATCCAGCACTTCACACGTTGAGATCTTGGGCTTAACGACTCTCAAAACTCCAGCAATTTGTATCCTCTTGCCCTGTTTGGTGCTGCTCCAGGGCTCTGAAAACAGCTGTGCTGTACTCCAGACCCAATTGATACAATGCACTCTGGCCTGGAGCACTCTGTATGGCTGCATTATGGCAAGTTTAAAAATAAGACTTCCATGATGTTGATTTATCAAATTTTTGCTTGGTTGGGTAACAGATTTTCAGAGCACAATGCTTAACTAATTTGAATTGGTATTTTAGGGCCTGATGGTCTCACAAGTTTCATGCATGGAGTCACTGTGACATGTAAACTATCAAGCTCAGTTTTGGTTTACTCACAGTAAGTAAGGCATGTATATTTTATTTAGTAGTACCTTGTTTTGCATTACTTCCATTTCTATGGTATTGTGGTTGGGCCCATAACAGCAGGCTGTGTGGCTGATAAAAAATTAGAAGGACTATGGGAGGATCCCTTTTTTTTTTTTTTTAAATTCAAATGACTATCCATGTTAGCCAGCCCAAGAGTTTAGACACCTGTTTGTGGATTACCATGTAAAAGCAGCACATTGAACCAGCACCACTAATCTAGGAGAGAAGGCTGCCTGCTTATGTTTCCCTTGCCTTGGCTGCTATACCAGGCCAAGAGCAGCCCATGGAGGTTTAGGAAAGTGGTTTGTTTCCTAAAAGGTGTTGACAACACACAGAGGTGAGTTGCTTGTGATGCACAAGTTAGAGAGGCACACAAGTGGAGAATGAGGATCTGTTCAAGAAGAACAGGAGCAGACAGCACACTGGGCGTTAACTGAGATGGGAAAGCCTTTTTCTGGGTAGCAAGGGGTAACAATGGCACGATAAGTCTTTGACTGTGAGTCCTAACAGACTGAGGGAGAGACTGAAAAAAGGAGAAAAGTGCTTAAAAATCATCTGTTTCTGATCTGTTTTCTCTATGTGCCTTTGGAAGTCATTTGGAAGTCAGTCGATCCACTTTGATTTGGATTGTTTTACATTGGCCCACGTTTAAAATGTGACCCATTTCAGATTCCTCTCAGACCATTTGTAATAAAACTTTCTCCTGAAGTGTGATTAGCAAGTCTGTACCAATGAGATTAGTGTTGTCTAATAAAACTGATAACTTAATGCCTACCCTATGTTCCCATCTGACATCTCAGCTGGCAAGGCATTCCTCTCTCTAGCCATCAGCCCTAGGATTAATTAACAGCTGATTAAATCTCAGGAAAGCCCTTGTATCCTATGGATCAGGTGGCAGCCACGCTCCCTGCAAGAAGGTGTGGGAGCAGATATTTTCTGCTGATGGAGGGTTAGGCCTTTGCAAGTGTGCAAGTCGTCAGCAGCAGTAGCACCAGGGACGCAAGCCACAGATGGCAACAGGGGGATGCAGCTGTCTGCAGAAGGCTTAATATCCCTGAAGCAGCTGCACTGGGAATTTGCTAGATGTAGCATGGCTTATGTATGCTGCGTGCTCTCCTTTAATCCTTCTGCCTTCACCCATCTTTGTTCATTACATTATTATTGCAAATTATTATCATTGCTAAAGTGCTAACAACATGATCACCTGTTGACTTAGCTCTGCATCCCTTGTTCTCTGGTCTCCTGGCCTAAGGTATGCTACACTCAGCATTCATTGCTAATTATTACTTTTCTTGTATTTTTTGTTTTGTTTTTGCTTTGTTTTCCACCCTAAGTAATAACATTTTTATGGCTGCCAAAAGCCTTTATAGGAATAGTGAATAGCATTGTAGATGGTAGCCTATGACACAAGAACATTAATTATTGAACATAGTTCCTTTTGTATCTATCACCAAAGCCAAAAGCTCAGGGTAAAGGATAACCTTGATGAAATCCCTAAATTTTAGTTATGATTTAAAATACATTCAATTTTGCATTCAGTGAAGATTAACTTTATATCTTTCAGTTTAATTTGTTACTTTTAATTTAATTTAATAAATCCTTGGTTTCTTACAATTCTTTGTGCCATCATTAGCACCTCATCTTAGCATAGAAAGCATATAGTAAAACTCCTTTTAATGTAGGAGCAAAGGTTTTGCTTTGAAGCATCCATGCAGAATTTGGATCAGTAGTCATGCTGCATCCAAAGGCAGCCTGATCTCCTGCTGACCCATTACATACTCTCTGGAGGGAACTGGAACTTGCTCCCACACATTGCTGATTTTGGGCAACTGTCTAAATAGGTCCCATTGTGAGTGTGAAGGAGCTCACAAGGATACTTTATTTTATATGCTGGTGCAGTTTGCCATTTTCCATGTTGAGTCACCTGAGGAGCAACAGGGGTGCGGTACAATGACATCTCAGTGCCAGCTTTCCCAACTCCAACCTCGCTGGAATTTGCTACCAGACACATAAATCAATCTAAGCCATTTCCAGAAAGGGATTTCTGTGGGGATATTAGCTGTGTTTCTGGCCCGAGTGCAAAAGACCCTCTGTGGTGGTCATTGTGAAACATTTTTTACCCTTTTAAGACTTTTTCTTGCACTGGTTTTGGGGCTGCAAGGCAATAGGTGCCTAGAAGTGGTGCATACCTCTGAATCATTGCTGTAGAAGAGGTCAAGAAGAGGAATAGATAAAGACACACAGAGAAAAATAATTGGTTTATAATACTATTTATTTAACATGTTTTCAAATTCCTTTGGGTAACAGAAAACATTAAACATAGAGGTAATTCCACACAAATAAGAATGATTTTATCTTAAATGTTTTGAATTCATAAGGGGTTTGGGGAAGTGAAAGAAAGGAAAACTGTTCACACACAATATATTGACTTATATTAACTGGAATAGTTTGAATCCCTGCTTGCGCAAAACTGTAGAAAATGTTTATAGACTGTATTAAATCATACATTAAATGAATTCTCCCACTTTGCCTTCCCCTTCTCTCCCTCCAAGTTTTTAATGTCTGTTATGTTTCTTTTCCTTTTTACTTTTTCTCAAACTTTTGCCAGTTTTCAGTTTTCTTCCTCCAGTCCCTCACCACATTTTCTTGTCATCTCCCCTTTTGCTTTTTGTGTTGCATTTACTCTGCCTTTAATTCCTCTCCCATGTGCTACATCCCTCTATATATAATTATTTAGCTATATAATTTTATATTTCCATCTTAAAAAAAATCTGAGAAAGGCAGCTTTCAGTTAAATACTTATGCTGCATAATGGGCTGTTTGCTGTGCTATATACCTTCATGTTATACTGGCACAAACCAACAAAGGAGACAAAAGGAAGGATGAGCAAGAGAGAGGAAAAAAAAAGCAATGTTGACTGTCAGGATCCCCATGAAGGCATGGTATAATAACATGTGTTAACTCAGAGATTCCTTGGGATTCCCTCTTGGGTTCATCTCTGCTCTGAGAATTCACTTCAAAACTGTAAAATGAAGATCTTAGAACTCCCTTCTAAGAGGCAGTGTGAAGAGAAAGGTATTAGACATCTGAGGGGTGACCACACAAAGGTAATGATGCTGAGGAGGAATGAAGAACTGCTAACTTCAGTGTGCCAACAGCTCAACAAATACTTTTGCTGAGAATAAAAACATTTAGGGGGATTTTGGACTGTGTATTTTTACACTCATTGTCAGCAATCAGTGTTTAGCGCTGCATTGCTAAACAGCACAACAAATTTTCCAACATTTCCATATGAACCTTTGGGACAACTAAATCTCAGAATACTATAAAATATTTTTGAGATCTATTTCTTTTTCTACTTCATTTTAGAAGATGAATATTTTCTAAGACCAATATATCATCCAGATAATTATTATTAATGAAAATGGATAAATGAAAAGTGGATAAATGATTTCTAGAAATCAGCTATCAGTTTTTAAAATATGGTAGTTCTGAAAAGAAGTACTGAAAATTGTAACTTGACTTAATGAAGCATTTGCAGGACATCTTATTTGTTCAATTTTTATACAATCCCTTTTTCAGAGTAACCAGTTACTGTGACATGCATTTTGTACATGAAATACAAAATTCACAAAAAAAAAAGGGAGCAATCAAGGATGAAGAGTTAATGAAATAGTGTTAGCCTCAAGAATTTTTTCAGCAGCTCTTCTGACATCTCTGTAACATTTTAGTACCATAGGCAGGGAAAAATATTTATCTCACTGCTGAAAAAAGAGAAGAGATGGAATAATGTGGAAAAGAAACTATAGTAAGGAAGTAAAGTGATCACCAAACTTTGGTGTAAAAGCAAATTAAGTATTGTTAATGGACTACAGGGGTTAGAACATTGTTCCACTTAAGTAAATTATTTTTCTCCCACTGAGTCAGTAGAGCGAGGTTTTCAGTCTAATTTCAGATTTCAGCTTTAAAAATCCTTCATAAATAAATATTTTAAGTTGCTAAGATAACTTAGCCGAGCCTGTATTTTAACTTTAGGGTAATCTGATTGATTTAAATCTGCATTACTACTGTCAGAAGTAGGAACTGAGTGATTGATGTTCCCTACAAAATGGAAAAGCATTTTGGGCAATGCCTGTGTTATTGTTGCTGAAAGGAAGCAGGTTCCTTTACCCATACTTCTACTGGCAAAAGAAATGCAGTGAGAGTGTTTGAAAATGCTTTATTTCAGCACACAATTTTTTTCTGTAGCATTTTCCTCATGTTTACAACTGTCAGTTTTTTGCTTTTAGAATTAATTTTGATAAAGCATTATCATATTATAATTAATAATCCAATAGTGGCCAAAATAATACATTAATATTTAGTCAGTCTTTACTTTCCTAGCTTCAGTGATTCTAATGATAGGTAGCATAAATTCAGTGACAAAAATTCTAAGTAGTCATTACTTAGATGAATGCAGATCCTCTTGGTTCATAATTTATGGTAACATCACCTTTCCAGATTCTCTAAACATATTCTATATATCATATTTTAATGTCTAATATAGAAAGTTGCAAAGGTTTTACATATCCTATTAATAGAATTTTGCCACTGGAAAATGCTCAGAAACAGGGTTATATGTAAAAATATGCAATTCTGTGTTTTAGGAAATGAAATCCAGTGAGTTAGTCTTACACCATGAATATTTGTCTTTATCATGTGCTGAGCATGGCATTCAGGCTTAGTCTGTAGGGTGTATGGATGAACCTCTGCCTTTCCAGGCTGGGAGGTTCGCCTAATCTTGAGCCCAGAAGACAGGTTCTCATCAAGATGTCTCAAAGCTCATATATCTTCTGTGTCCCACCACAATGGCACACTTCAAAATTCCTGAGTGCTGACCACAAAAATGCTTTTCCTCTGAATCTAGTGCCTTTTGTAAGTGACTTGTCGAGGCCTTGCACTTGGATGACTTTCACTTTTGTGCATTTACAGTTGTACTGATTTGTTAATCATAGCCTTTGCTGTTTCCCTGATATTAACAGAAATTACATAAATTATTAAATGAGGACAATGATAGGATATATTTTATAAAGCGGGATCTTACATAGGAGGGAGAATGATTAAGTGGGGAGTGACCATCCTTGCCTTGAAAGGACTGGGCACTGACTTCTTGAAAAGGCTAAGAAAACAAAGTAAAACTAAAGCCAATTTTGAATCACAGTGATGAGCTAGGAAATTCCTAAAACTGCCACCAAATAAATTGCTTATCTTGGTTTTCAAGCTTTCCACATCAGCAAATGCACTGAAGCAATCCCAAGATTTTCTGAAGAGTTAGAGACAAAACACATTAAATAAATGTAGGAGATGGGAAAAGAGATTTTTTTGAGAGTTCCTAAGCAAAGTAACAGAAAGAATTTTTACAAAACTCTTTGGACAGTATAAACAGAACAAATACTCCTCCTACATGTTTGTTTACCTATGAAACTTCTCCACACAAAAGGTAATGAAATCCTTTGATTAATATCATCCAAATAATAATATTTTTCTGACTATATCGTTGCAGTAATAATAAGCTTTCAACTCTTTCAAAGGGCAATGTATTTTTGGCATTTTACATAAAGATAAAAAGTCTCCTATTTGTTCCAGTACAAATTTTAATATAATTCAGATTATTGTGGATTTGAGTGCAGAATTTGACCCATTGCACCAAGAAGTGATAAAGTTCTGAGTTCTAGTTATTTCCAGTTTTCTTGAAAATGTTGTAATAATGCAATTAATCTGTATTAATAAACTTTTCATCACTATTACCTATGACATGCGTACACTAGCAGACATGGAAGGACCAGGGTGGCTACAAAGCTTTCCAGAACTCCTCTCTAGTTTTTTGTCATTCAGCAAATCAGCCTTGAGAGGCAACTGTTGCTCATGCAGGAGAGAAGCATTAATGCTGAGAAACTACACGGCAAAAATAGCTCAGTTAAGCAGACACTGCTGGGCTCTTTGTCACCCAGTCTTACTGTGACGTTCAAAGACTTTTCCATGTGACACAGTACAAGGCTGTGTGAAATTGTTGATAAAAAAATGCACACTTTCTCCTTTGAAATAATTACTTTAATTATGTATTATAACAGAGATTTAGTACGATAAGATAATATGTATTCATTAGAGCACTCTGATTAGATTGCTTCTTGTCATAATGTTTTAACATTAATGTGAAATACATTGCAGTGGTGATATTGTTATTAAGCCAATATCTTTTAAAGCTAAAGATCTACCAAATTGTACAGGAAGTTAACTGAGTGTCTGTTTATTGAACTTGATTTACTCCATTGAGCTTTTAACAGATCAAAGAAATTCCCTGCCTAAGAGGGAAAGTCAACTGCATAACTTTTTCATGCCACAAGCAAGACTTCTAGTAACCCAATCAATGGAGTAGTTGCATTGCAGAGACATGAATCTTAGGAGTCAGACTTGCAGAAAAGCTGCAGTCATTGGCTATAGCTTATTTCAGAAAAAAAAAATCTCTTTTCCATGACTTTGAACTTTTAGAATGCCCCTTTTACTCTGACTGTATTCCCATTTGAAGTCATGATAAAAGCAGGCTTTCAAAGCTGTTCTAAGCTGAGCTATCTTTTTGCCTATTCATTTAAAAAACAAGGAGTAGAATTTGTCTTACATAAAAACCAAAATTCACTGATTTGTTCTGTTCACATGTGGAATTGCAGTCTGCCAATGAGGTGAAATAATATTTAATCCATTTTCAATAATAGATCTAACAATGGAATTCTGTCATTCTGTGATAGGTCTCACTCACATCCTGTAAGCTAGTTTTGATAGCTTTGAGACTGAACAGTATCTAGCCCTACGAAGAATTCTGGTTAAATTTGTGAAAATACTTGCTGTAGTAATTTCAGGATGTGTATGCCAGGTATGACTAAAATTACATAAGATTACTTACAATTATTTTCACGTTAAACCATCTTCACCACCTTTCTTTTTGATGTTTTAAAGAGGTCTAATTTAGTATTTTTTGGCTATGAATGTTATTTTCCAGTTTGCTTAGGGATATATAATTTTCCAGTTAAAGGCTTGAATCTGCAAACATTTAAGCATATGCTTAATTCTACCTAGTGACAAAATCTCATATATATTGACTAACAAGGTAAGAACATTTATAAGATTTACTCCTTATTTGTCTTTCAGGAAATCTTTACACTCCTCCAAATACTTCAAGTAGCCCTTTTATTGAGCAAACTATGCCTGCAAGACTACAAAGTAAGCCCAAAATAAAAACAGAGATATCTGCACATTTCTCTAAGAAGGATAGTTTTTTCCATTTAAGTTTTAAATGGAAGAGAGAAGGAAGCAGAAAAGTCATAGCAGCCCCTGTTACACTGCCTGACAAACCCATCAACAGGGCAAAATGTGGTGTGAACATGGCCATCAACAGAGTTAACAAGAGAAATGAGCCTCTTACAGTCAGAGCAAGTAGTGGAAACCTGTAATTGGAATGGTTGTCTTTAGAAACACAAGAATACACAATTTCTGTGGCTGCAAAAAAGGGCAAAGGGTAAGAAAGAAGAGCTTTGGTTAAGAGACATAAATTCACTAAGGTTTCAAGAAATGATGGTAGGTTGTCAGTAATAACTTCCTTTGTCTTTTCACCCCAGGTCAAGAAAGCAGTAAGTGCAAAGGTTGTTTTTAAGATACAGGCAAAAAAATGGGTCCAATTTAGCATACACCTAAATTCCCCGGGGTTTTTCATATTTCCTTCAAGTGTGGGAAGAAATATTTGCGAAGTGTAACTGAAAATGATCACCCCTACAGAGACCAAGAAGTCCTCAAATTCAAGGGACAGTCTGAATTTTGCCCAGGACCATTGATGCATTTGTGTGAGACAGTAAGTTATCACTACAAAGATGATAACAAAATGAACCAAAGAGCAAAGCTGGCTGAGTTTGGAAACAATTTTGAGAGTTCTGATAAATATACAAGGCAACAGAGTAACAAATGCAATTACAGACCAAGTTTTCTCAGTCACAGGTACATAGGGGAAACTGTGCGACAGCAAGTTCCCACTAGCAACCAGATACAAAATACACGTCATGATCAGTTCCACCACCTGGGTCACATTGACAACTACGCCACCTAGACTGGGAGACAGCTTTTTGCAGCAGGCATTTGCAATATCTTCGTATGTGTCTCTCACTCTTATCAGTCGCCCATCTTCATTTTCTTCATACAAGCAAGCAATTAGAATCTTGCCTGTGTAACAGCATAATGCTGCAGCCAAGACAATAAGAAGTAGACCACTGTATCCACTGTGGAGGAGAGCATATGGCAATCCTAGGACAAATATTCCCTGAAGAGGAAGAAGAGAGAGAAAAGATGGCACAAAATCCCTTGGGCAAACGTTTATGAGTAGTTGCACCCCCAAACCCGTCCTCCCCTGAATACTGCTTTCACCCACCTGCATGGCGCAAGTACTGCTCCATTCTGCTAAGTAACAACCATGAGAAATGTGTTTATTTATGATAAATGAAATTACCAGCAAAAGTAACTACTTCTATCAACACACATGCAATGATAAGCTGGGAAAATGAGAATGTGACTGAATGACAGAGTCAGCTTTCTAGTTAATATTTAATGCTGATGTGATTAGAAGCACAGTTTAGAAGGTTCGTAGTTAGTTATTCAGTCAACATGCATATTAATGAAACAGGTTCAGTATCAGTAAAATTAAGCATCTGTAGCATCATCTGTACAAGTTTCACTCCAATTAAAAATAGCAGTGTAGATAGATTCAGTAATGACAATTCCCTTCAGTCTAAAAATTTTTAACAGACCTCTGGAGGGAAGATGGCATTAGAGTGCATCAGGCTATGCTTGTGCTTCCTCCGCAGCTTCTGGCTGCCTCACACGGCCTTTGCTCTTGCTAAGTCCTCTGATAAAGTGATTTTTCTAACTGCTGAGATTCTAGACTGCACAAACTTATTTAGGTGTTTAAAATACATGCAAAACGTTTTTTTACTAAGCAATTTTTGAAAATAATATACTTTTGCTTGTTTTATCAGTTAAAATAAAGAAGGAATTTTACTTTCACAGAACATTATGGACACTTTGTCTTTTTCCTTTCTTTGTATTAAGGGACAAATTACACTTCTACGTGGTTTCATTTCCATCAGCATAAAATCAAAAAAACCCTTGAAGAGTAGTTCTTAATAAAAACATCCAATTTAAGAAAGATGCTTTTGTTACATTTCTCTTTTGGTGTTACAAACCTGAAATTAGGAATTGCACATTAGTCAGACTGGTCAGGCATTTTTATTCATGACCACTGAAGAAAAGTAAGGAGGGAACAAAACACAGTTATGTAGAAATCCAAGTATTTCTGCAGAATTTTTTACTTCAAATTTCTTAACGCACCCATGACAAAATCTGAGTAAGTTTATTCATGTCTTTTATTCTGGCCTTACAAAAGGGGTTGATTTGGATCACACACTTAGATTTATTTCTAACCAAACCTGAGCAATCCAATCTGCTCTGGAAAACCTATGAATCCCCAACAGAAACCTCTTCCCACAGAAGGGGTGACCCATTTTTCTCTCCCTTCCTGAGTGGGTAGTGCTGTTGACCCTTAGGAGCCAAAGCAGAAGAGGTGAGCCTAATGGTATAAATCTTAATCTTAGGCTTCACCATCTGCAATCATGATCACAAGGGCATGTGGGGAACCAGAGTTTCAGACATGCTTCTGCCTTTCGTGTTTTCCATCAACTCCCTCAGGTTTTATGCCTATCAGACAATTTCTGTGAAGACAGTCTAGGAATCCATCTCTGATGGAGCTCACCAAGAAGGCAGGTGCCTGTCCAGCTTTGTAGGACTCATACCTTGCATCCCACTTCTAAGTGATTCAAGTACTCCCAAGCCTGGTCCATAAGGAGGGCTCTGAAGATGCCTGTCTTTTTTAAAGCACTAAATAATCATTAGCATATAAAAAGTATTCTTCTCCTTTTCTAGCCACAAAATTGCCGTTCTTTTTTGGACAGATTGTGGGGTGAGCATCAATCATGAAAGAAAGAAGTCTTTAAATTAGAGCAGTGTTTTTTCTCTAAGCCAATGAGAAAAACAGAGTACCGATTATATGAAAGAGCAGCATTGCCTAATTCACCAGGCTTCACTCTAGAAGCAGGTATATTCATCTTTCAATGGAATTAGAGTGGAAGAATTAAATACATGCACTAATATATTTCAGTTAGAAAGGTCTATGCCTTTATGTGTTGAAACAGAAGTACCTCAGTTATTATTATTGAAATATTAATAAAGTCATTTACCAGATACATTTTTGGTTGTTTTCCATTACTTCATTTACAGCATTGATTTTTTATAAGTCACAGATGCCGTTTCATTTAGGAGCTGGCACGTTCAACTACACAGCTTGTGGTACTTAGTCACCCAAATCTCTCCACTCAATGTCTCCATTCTAATACAGGTCTCATCACCCAATTACCTTGCAGTGTAATTAGCATTTGTTTTGTACAGGAACTTCACATAACTGTTCAAAAGTTATGTGTCTATTTTCTCAAAAAGATTAAATATCTGGCTGCATCCAGGCTGCAGGTAGCACATATGTAAGAGTAGCTTTTGATATGATGCCATTTTTAATCACAGCTTTCACTGACTGGAAAGTTAGATAGCTGCCTAAAGAAATTATTTTGGTTTCTGTCCTATGAAAACAATCCTTGGAGAACATTAGCATAACAGATTGAGTTTAAAAGCGTCATAAATAAACCAAGTCTATGAAAAAAATCAAGAAGATGAAGCCAGAGAGTCGTCTTCCATATTGACATAAGAACAATGACGTTTTCTCATTCAGCGCAGTTTCTACCAAGCTTATCCCATTTGTTCCATACTCAGAGTGTTATTATTTTGCTGTCTAATCTGCAACTGGCATTTCAAACAGTATCTGTTGACCCTGAGGGTCACTGTATAATTAAGCTGCAGGTAAGTGTCAGCACAGGCCTTACCCACAATGGCTTCTCCCCTGCTGAATTCCGTCTGTTAAGGACAACCAGCCCCAGCCTCAACCAAAGCAGAGACTTTGAGAGATGTTATCACAGCCAGTTACAGCCCTCCCCACAGGTGCCTGCTTTTCCATGCTTAATTGTTAATTTAATCAGAGCATAACATAATTCTGACCTCTAACATCTCCTTGCTGTTGTTTATACTAATAATTTAATTCAGTACCTAACACACACCACAGGCTGATAGAGGTGGGGGGTTTTGGGTTGATTTTTGTCTTCACTTTGTGATTTCAGACCTTATTGAACAAACCCATTTTTGTCTATTTTTTTTTCCTAAAATTATGAAACATATGTAATTATGTCTATCCCAAAGTTTAGAGTTTAGAAATTCTAAATTGAACGTTTCTACAGAAACGCTCAATTTTTCTTTCAGCTGATGTCTTTAACATCTTTTTTCCCAGAGTTTGTAAACCTCAGCTCTCAATTACTAATGAAAACAAATATTGTGGATATTAGTGGTTTTGCAGCTTTTTGGATATAGAGAATGGTTGGTGAAGAGAAATGACAGAACACTGACTATGCCAATACACTAACTATGTCTGTAGTAAAAGGACAGTGCTTCTTCTACCTTTCCAGGAACATTTTTTTCTATTTAAAATAAAAAATAGTAATAAAAAAATTCTACAAAATAACGAAAAATGTTGTTAATGGTCACAAGAAAATGGTCACAAGAACTCAAAGAAAAAATATTAGTTTTCTAGACTTCAAAACTCATTTTGTATCTGCTGTCTTGTTCTTACCTTTCAAAGCAATACTTTTTGTTAAGACAATTGCCTGAACATTATCAAGTTTAAATAGTTTAGCTAAAAAAAATATCTTAATAAATTATTTTACTGTCAATGTAATATAACAGGTACAGGCATCAGTCTGTATCCTTTGGTTTGCAGCTGTTCAGCAAATTTAGAGCATTGCTAAAAGTGACTTTTACATGGAAAATTCCTCCTCCATAAAGAAATCCTTTCATGGATGTTGATGAAGGTGCCTTTTGTGCCCCTTTCACAAGAAATGAGAGCACAGAGAATGCAGATAGAGCATGGCAATATTTCACTGATTCCTTGCTAGTGGAAAAGGGACTCTGGTAATTCTTGCAGCACTTGTCATCACTGTACATGTTGTTCAGCCTGACCCCAGCACTTGCATTTATTGAATTTTCTGATCCTGCATTCTCATATCCAAATTATAGCACAGACAGCCTTAGCTGTGAGGCATCAGTTAAAAATGAGCAGCAAAAGTAACTGTTCTCTAAATTGTCTCATAACTCTTAGTTTCAGCATTCTGTCTGAGTTTCTAGTCTGAGTGGTTTTATTTCCAATGGTTTTAGAGGAAAGTCAAAAGTGTTAGCTCTAAATATGCTCTTTTAAGGTGATCTGTTTATGGAATAGAATATTACAGGAGAAAAGCACTCACACATATGGGGACAGAGGAGATGGAATTTTTGAAACAATCCTCTGCAGTGGAGCATCTTGAGTGGTTGTGTTATTTACCATCACTCCGTTCACCCTGGGTGGGAAAGAAGCCCAAACTTGCCCAAGAGGCTGCATCTTCCCTTGTGTCCTAAGACAAGTTTGCAAGACTTGGGTATTTTCACCCTAGACTGAGGATGGAAGTGCACTGTTCTTTGTCAATCACTGTGTCTGGGTGGAGGTGCTTGTCAAACACCCAGAAAAGATTTAGCTGTCGGCAGCCGGGCCAATGCGGGAGAAAGGACTGAGGGCTCAGCTGGTGACCAGCCTTTGAAGAAACAGCAAGGAGAAGAGAAGAAAGGACATGAAAGAAAAGAGCAGAATCAGCTAGCAGCTCACTGCCTTGTCAGAATACCCCCAAGCAGAAGCATCCAGGCATGACAGGTGTCACCAGGAATCACCAACCCACTTACAACTGGTTTTGCAAAAAAACAAGGAAAACAGGAATTCCAAATTACAACTGCACATGAAAACACTTTGCTGATGGTTTGACTACAAAGTTTGAACTACAAATGTGTGTTTCCCACACCAGCAAGGCTGGCTGCTCATTTAAAAACACCTGACATCTGTACCAGTTCTGAATGCAATAAATGGTCTCTCTGCTATTATTATAGCAATATGATATGATGTGGTATGATATGATATTATGTTGTACTTCTTTACCTCAGGGCAAGCACCTCTCCAAGGAATAAAATATGTTTAAAAAAAATGAAAAGTGAGCATGGACAGGCACCCAGAGAAAAATATCAAAATTCCTTAATATTCCTTTTTTAATGCTTTTAGATCCAAGTAAAATATTCTGTTTCATAGGTTGTTTTAACCTGAAATAGGAAAATTTGAAAAAACAAAGCAAATTGAAAGATAATTAAAAAGTAAAAAGATCAAATCACCATCAGAGTTGAGGCATGCCAAAAGACAATGAAATTAAATGGGGTGAAAAGCAATGCTAAAAAAAAAGGATAGAGAAAATTATTTCACTTTAAGACTTAATCATATGGAAAAAAAAATTAAGAAATGAAGAAGAATTTAACTGAAAATTTTTCTGTTAGGACAATTCTCTTATATGCAGAATACATGCTGATATGCCAGACGGCCAAATTAGCTCTGATTGTCTTTCTCACCATCTGTAGTTACTCCACTGGAATGGTTCATTTGAGTCTGAATATTTTCCCCAACTAGGCATTTGATTCCTTGCAGGAACATGGGTTAGACATATAAACTATACCAGAAAGTGTCCTACCTGAATCTTCCTGGAAGAGCAGGAAAATAAAGTCAAGATCCCTGCTTCTCAGTACAATTCCACAAAATATTTAATTATGTTATTTAACATTTGTTGCTATTTGAAATAAATAATTTTCCCAAACAGATGCAAGCCTTGGTGGCTGTCATAATTATACAGAGAAGGAACTTTATTAGTAATAAATAAAAAAATATTACAAATCAGTAATAAATTTAAAAATATTGCAAATCCCTTACTGTCGTGCCATGAAAAGACAGCTAATTGCTTGTTAACCTCCGTGGTCTTCTTCCTTTCTCAGTCATCACTGTGATCACCAGTGTATTTTGTATTTTTGTATTTTCTTCCAAACCCCTGTTGACTACATTGAACAATACTGGACCAGGTAACTCCAGGTTACCTCCTAAACACTACTAGAAACTCATTCCTTTGCCAATGCATACATATTGACAGCTACTTTTTGGGAACCTGTCACTTAGGCAGTTGTTAATCCATTTAAGATGTACTCTGGGGTTGCACTAATTTTTAAATCAGCACGTTGCGTATTAATGTGTCAAAATTCCTTTTAAAAGTGTAAATATATTATTTATCTTTCACTGCCTAAATTACAATGTCATAAAAGAATTATTTGAAGTGTGTTTAATAAGGACCGTAAGAACTCTTTCTCCAGAAACATAATGATTGACACTAATTATATTTCTAGCTTTGTATTCTCCATCAATTAAAACATGTAGTAACAATTACATTCTTTTTCTCAGCATTGTTGCCAGGTTTCACTAGTCAGAATTTCTATGGTTTTAAAAATATTGGGATGATATCCACAATCTTTTGAAAATTCTACGTGTAGTAGCAAGCATTGAATAAGAAAATTACCTGGTCAGATGTGTCTTTTGTTATGTCTCCCAAGTGAAAACTTGCTGGGCATTCTGCCTTCAAAATTCTATTGAGCTACTTTTTAACATCCATTTAAAATGTGGTAATTGTCCAAGTCTAAGCTTGGAAAAATTAGGCACATCAATTTAAAATTCACACCCACCTTAAGATAGGTAATTAGCAGAGATGAGATGAATTTCCTTTTAGAAATATCTATGCTGAGAATGAAGTGGGCATACACTGTAGGAACTCTGAAACTTAACTTTTCCATGTCTTATGCAAAATAGCATAAAGCCTATCCTGAAAAATTACAAAACACCACACTCTTCTCTGTGTTTGAGCATGTCCTCCTGGTTCTCTCCAGGAACTGCTTATGAACAGCTGCACCTACTTTTCAGAATTAGGAAGATCCTTAGAACCTCCTTCTACTAATGTAGGAAATCAGTGTCAGAAAATTCAGTGAGAAATCTCAGAGAAGATGAAGGGGATCTTACAGTAGAAAATCTCTACATTAATTTTCCCCATTCTTACATCCACATATTCTGGTGTCTGTGTCTCGCTGACTTGGCCAGGATCATTTGTGTGCACCAAGGGGGACAAAGGATGCCATCAGTCCGGTGCTCATTGTGTCTCTGCTGTTCATCTTGGATAGTGATGACATACTGATTTTTGATTTACCTTCTATACTTTTCTAGAACGAATGCAGTTTTAGATATTTTGCCTCATTTTGTCCTATCCCTCATAAATATAAGTCATATTTCCTGACTTTTAACAGAAGTGTTGTTTATCTTATATGCATGTTTTATAAATACTATGTTCTACTCGGTTCCCTCAACACTTATCTATAGGTGAGTTTTTCTACCTCTCCTTTTAAATGGAGTCACTTTTATGCTGCTCCCTAGCAGTTAACACATACCTTCCCTTTTCACTTTGTTCTGCTGTAATGGCTGCCACTTTCAGACAAGCATACATAGTCACATAGATAGACACACACTTCCATTTATACCTAATTTTTTGCCATGATTAGTATCTCTGTTTCAAATTTTTAGACTAAACCTAGGCTCTTTTTTTCCTAATTCCTAAAAATTGCTTTCTTACTCTCCTAATTACTGGGAGATGCATTATTTCCTCTCATTGTTACTGTTCATAACATATAATTATTACTCTCACCTTTTATTTCTTACTTTTGTGATACATATATTTTAAAAAAATTAATTGATATATCCACTTCACTCCTGACATAGGAGAGATATTAACACATTGGTATACTATTTCTTAATTATGAGATGTGGCTTCTGGACATCTCATAAATTCTTGTTAAACAATTTCAAAGTTTCTTTCCCAATGAGCTGTCTGTATTTATTCTTCCTAATCAATTATCTCTTATAATTTTCTCCGGGTTTGAAAAATTCACTTTTGAAGTACCAAGTAGATATATTACTGCCCTCTGTTTTCCGATAATTAATATAATTAGATCCTCCAATTTGTTCCTCTTTATCCAATTTAATGAGGCCCAAAAGAGAATTACCTTATGCTATGTTCAATACCTTTTGTGTTAGATAATTATCATCTATAATTCTTAGAAACTTCAATGATGTACTGCATACAATGTCTACAATAGGTCTTTAAAACTGAAGTCACCAAGAACAGTTACAATTTTTCTTTCCAGACAATAGCTCTAATAAAGATAATCATCTCTCTAACATAGAGTGCCGCCCTCATTTCTTTTGCCTGTTCTTTTTAGGTAAACATGCTTTATGTAATTATTTTTAAATTCTGGCTGCATAGATCATCATGTATTTACAATATCAGTTATATCCTATTTCTTTTCTGCAGTAAGAATTTCCATTTCCCTGACTGGCTACCCAAACTCCTGGCACTGCTCTACACATGTCAGGAAAAGAATTCATCTACTTTCCCTCTTGGTTCAGAGTTTGTTCACAGCTCAGCTGAGTTTGAATTCAAAAATACTATGAGCTGTTCTGTGGAAAACTTCAAATATTGTCTATGGCCTGTCTGACCTTAGCAGCAGATCCATCTCCTCTAATGTCAGTTAAAAATCTTCCTTTAACTTCAGGGATGGTTGAATTAGACCTCAGAAATCTTGTTTTTCCTGATTTTTCTTATTCTTTCCCTCTGCCAGTGCCAGGCTGTTTCAGCTGCAGAGAGGACAGCGACTAAGGTGTTTATTCTGTGATTAATGCCTTCAATTGCCTTATATTCTGACAGAAACTTTAGAAGTGCTTACCTGTCAATCCTTCATGTACCATAAGTAGATGTTAAGGCAGATATAGGCTGCTCATGAGATGCTGTGATAAGGTAAGCAGGTAAAGAATCTGCATGGTCTGCACAGCAAAATGCATGTGTCCATTTGGCAGAAGCCATTGATTTTTTTTCTCATTTTAGTGGACATATTAGTCTTAAGAATCTCTTAAAGATATGTGGACAGAGGAAAGAAAATGTCTGAGAAAATAAGGGGGAAAAAATTGCTGCTATTAAATGTGACAGCTTCTCCCATAGGCTTTGCTTGGTTTAAATATTTGTCTCGAAACTGAAGCGTGCTTGATGCTTAATTCCTCATGGTTTGATGGAAAATGTTAGTTTGCATAAATCCAGAGCTCTCAGCAAGAATGAACTGAATCACACAAAGAAAATTCTTTCCCAAGCAAATTACCTTTTAAGAAAACATTCTTTTGCTTGGTCCCAAAGGAGAAAGAAGGCTTTCATAAAAAGAATGAGGGTTCTTATTATGTGTTATGTATCAAAGAGGAAAAAGAGATGAAAAAAGTAAGGCAGTTAAAACTAAAACAAACATTATTCTGAAAGTCAGTTGTGGTGAGCAACACAGGCTCCCTGGCTGCTTACTTATTTCTCTCATTATAGACCAGGATTTCACCTGAAGGCAGGCAAGTGGTCCAAACATCCAGCACAGCAATGTGCAAGTGAGTTCCACAAATGTATGGTCAAAAGAGCTTGAGGGGAAGCAGAGGGGGGCTTTGGGAGACTACAAGCAAAGCAAAGCAGTGGGGAGTCAAATAACTATATTTGAGCGTTCACTGACATAACAAAAGGAAGAATTAAAGTGCATAGAAAGTTCAAACTCAGGCTGTGAGAAAGCATTTGGCTCATTAGGAGTTTTCTTGAATGCTGCCTGGATGGGACAAACCTCAGTTCAGCAATGCTGAAGAGGAAATGGAAGAAAACAACTCCAAACTACAAAGAATTTTACATTGGGAAAAAACACTATTCACCTCTGAGAGTTGAAAAGGAAGCCAGGTTACATCTACTAGAAGCTGAGCTATATTTTCTGAACACTGGCATAGGATTTGTTGTGAATAAAAACTCTCTGAATCCTCCCCTGGTTGATATTATCCTGTTCTTTCCTCTGCACAGACCCAACCACCAAATTTAGATGGATTCTTACTCAAGCTATAACGACTTTTAGAGTTCAGTATATAAAGGGGAAATTTGGAAATTAGAGCACAGCCTGGGAAGAATATAGTTAGTGAAAGACAGAAATAGTAGTTTATGGTCTCCAGGAATCAGTAAAATGATATAGAGTATCATACTGTATTCCTCTGGATTACTTGAAATTAAAATCTTGGTTTACAATTAGGCTGTGTATATACAACAAATTTCTACTGCTTTTCCTCTCTTCAGCTCACTTAAACTTCAGTGGCACCCCTGAAGTCTTCTACCTTCAGGATAAAAGAAGAAGCAACTGATTTTACTGCCTGATAATTGATCATGCACAGATACAGATAAAGTTGAGGTTGCAAATAAATACACATAAAGGAGGTGTCTCTGTCCTACAGTAACATAAATCCTAGTGTTTAACAAAGTAGAATAATTCCCCTAATTTCAAGTATATTAGACAAACATTCCCAAACAGGCATAATGAACAACAAAGAATAAAAATAAAGGTCAGAAATGAAGTATGAGTGGGTTTTGTGGCATGCTGTGAGTAATCATCATAAAAGCAAAGATAGGTAAAGTCTCATTTAAATAAAAAGAAAAAAAATAATATGGTTCTGAATAATATGGATTCTGAAACCAGGCATATGACATATAAAATACACATTGAAAACACCTTTTTAAGGTCTCTAGATGTAGAATACTTAAAGTATCACTACGTGCAGAGGTATTTCTCAGTCTGTTGCACAGATTGTGATAGAGGTCCTTGACCTCTACTGACCCATGAAAAAAGGACTGGAGTTACAAAATAACTAATATTCCTTTTCTGTGTCTGTTTTGTTTTATTTTCCTCTTTTCTTCCTCTTTTTTTTCCATTTATTTTCTTAGTCTGGAGTTGCCCAGGAAAAACAAAAGTTGAGGGGACAAACTGGGGACCTTGATTATTTTTGACACTTGATGAGGACCTCAGGTTTATTCTTAACTTTCACATACAAAAGCTGCCTGTATGGGATAAAATAAAAACACTCCTTTGATTATTAAAACAAAGATAGCTAAGCATTTGCTGTAAAAGTTTGTATATAAAAAAAGACTTTTGGTTTTTTTCCTTAACCTGAATTATTCTGACAGAACAGAGAAAACTTCTCAGCTCTATTGGATCTCTCCTTTGTTCATGCTTTGGTGCTGAGATCTGTAGTGATTTCATATTTGAGAAATTAATTTCAAGGCTGCATTTAGTTGCCTCCTAAATGACACTAATTTCTTACATGCAAATTTTTAGCAAAATCAGACTTTTTTCACAAGTGTACTTAATGAATTTCAGGTGAAAACTCAGTGGCTCTAATTGAAGTTTCTAAAGCAACTACTTTCTTTATGATCTTTGGGTACCCAAGGAAATTATTACTTCTTAGCATCTATGAATTGGGCTAATCTCACCCAGCTTCTGTCTTAAACTGATGTCCAATGAATGAGTGCACACAGCAGCAGAAGACACACAAATCTGCCTTGCTTTGATGCACACTTACTAGGAACAGGATTCCTAACTTTTCCTTCCTAAACACAGCAAAAAGTTAAGCTAATCACAGAATCACAGAATATCTGAGTTGGAAGGGATCTGGCAACTCCAGAAAGGATGGATGGAAATGAGGATCTCCAGGTAACTACTTGTTCCCACAGTGTAGGGTACTTGTTTTAGGTTTGGGAATCTCCATCAGAGGTGTGACAGATGTCACTCTGTCATCTCTAGAGCCAGGTGAATTCCTTTGTAAAGCCCATGAGATGGTGGCATGTCCTGGAAAAGCAAAGGAAGAGTAAGAAGCTGGATAATTTGGTAACATGACTGCACTAGGGGAAGCAGGAAGAGGGCAAAGTAGGGCTGCCAGGTAAAGCACAGATCATTAGAACAGAAGGCTGTAAACCTTATGAGGTAGAGACAATGGGTAAGAGAATATGATGGGCAAGAGGCTGTGAGGAAAAATGATTGGATATGAAAAAAACCCTAATTCTAAACATAAGACAGGAATAAGGAGAGTGTTAGAGGGAAAATATGCATTATGCAGCTTTCTGATTAGGAAAAGAAACCTTCAGGGGCAGAATGGCAGCTCCTCACTATTTAGGAGATAGTAAAGAGAGCATCCACAGAGCAGAGGGAACCCTACAGTTTTGTAAAGGTATTTTATTTTTTAGTCCAAGATGACAACAACAAAAAATATAAAAGGAAGAGCTCTGCAGTTGGTTTTCCAGCCAAAGTGAAAGAAATCAGCAGGAAAGTAAAGGCAACAGGGGCAGGAGTGGAGAACTCATTTTAAACTCCAGATTCCAATTAAATCTTAGAAGGAAATTTTCAAGTCCCTCAAGAGAAGGTGGCTGAGGAGATGTCATTTGGAGTTGCAGAAATCATGCAGACAATGAGACAAGAGCAGGGGTTCAAAATGTAGTGAGATAGAATAAACTTAAGTGCAACTTCTAGAGTGACAGTAAAATGAGAGCAATAACACACTTTGTAACAGAAAAACAGCCAAAACTTCTTTTAAACAAAGTAAACAAATTCCTCATAAAAATAAGATATATTGAGTCTATATTGCATACAGTTCTTATTCTCAATCCATATTTTTTCAAGCTTCAGTAGAACTACTCACAATTTCTGGATTATCCAAATTTAGTCTCCAATAATTAAAGTAGAATGATTTTAAAACTGAAAAATGTTCTCTGCTTATCGGGGAGGAACTAGCCTGAATCAAAGCATGTTTCTGGAGGTGAAAACAGCAATAAAACCCATCATGAATAGAAATATCTAGGTAGAGTAAAGAAAAAGGCCAGAAATGGCCATTGCTACTCATAACGTAAAACAATAAAAATGTTTATTGTAGAGACTACAAAATATTATCTACTGGTGCTGTTATTTGTGTCAATTCAAGAAATGGACTGAAACTGAAATGGATAGCAGCCTGTGTGTACGAACTGAAGTGAATGTTTCCTGACTTTGACTCATATGTTTACATTTTTGAGAAGTAAATATTAAATTTCATTTTTTTGTTAGCTACTTAGTAACACAGCATTGTACATATGGCAAAACTAGCGCCACTGGCCAAGAATACAGAGAAACATTGCCTTCCAAGAAACATGGTCTATGTGGGGAGAAGAGGAAGAAGACATACAAATAAAAGACAATTTTTTTATTAAGCTTTGGGGGTAAAATGTTTTATACAGCTTACTGTGCTAAAACTAGGTTAAAATATATCATATTCAATACTGTGTTTAGGGTTTTTTATTTTCTCAAGTAGCTCCATTTTCTCATTCAGACAGACCTTGTACCATTTCAATGAATCTACTGCTGTCAGGAATTATATACACTGAAGTAAACTGTAGATTAACCTTCTATGGATTGTGTAGAAGAAGCTTTGCCATGTGGAAAGTCTGCTAGAGAAACATCACTATTTCTGATTCTACCAGCACATTACAATAATTCAGATGTCCTTTACTTTCAGCATTAAATTCTCATATGCACTTACAAGTGCTGAGCTTGTCAACTTTTATTTCTTGTTCAACCCTAGGGCTTGCTCTTTTTACTTAATAAAAAAATAAGTTCCCTTCTGCAAATTTGCTAATGGAAGTGAAGGAAGTTTAGAAAAAACAGGAAAGGAATATCATATGACAAAATATTTTACTTTCTGCTGCCTGTCACTCTGTTCTCGCTGTCTTGGGAGGAATGTTATCCTGGGAGGAGTTATATGAGTCAATATGGTTTATTAAAACAAATTTGCTGAGGTTGCATACATCATAAGTTTAAGAATAGGGGCAGAAATAACATTTTTAAGAAGAATGTTTTCCAATAGTGATAGCTGGTCAATGGCATATGCTAGAGAGAGGAACAAGTATACAAATTATCTCAGCCACAGAAAGCTGGTGAATAATTATAATAGGTAATTTAGGCTTTGTTTTGAAAGTTAACTGTCAAATGTAACATCACAACAATGAACAATGAACAAATATAACAGATACAGAAATTCAAAGTTGCCTAATAACAGTGTATTTAAATACCATGTGACCTGCCATTAATTTAAAAAAGAGAAGGAAAAAATACACCGTCTGTTTTAATTCAACTTGTTAAAAATGCTCGCAGGGACTGATGACACCAAAGAGTATGGTAGATTAATTTGATTTTAGTACAGTGGCAAAGTACAACAGCCATTCCCTTCACCTGAGGGAGCCAGAGATCCTTGTTCTGCAACAAGTTGTGGCACATTGGGCTCTTCCATGGAATAAAGGGATCCTTGCTTTCAGGCAGCTGACAGTTACTTGATCCTTTCTTTTTGGTAACATTTATTATTTCAAAGAATATAATTTTCATAATGCCACTATCCATTTGTCTTCAATATCATATTTCTGTCATTTTCTTTCTTGGCCATCTGGATTTTTAAGATGGAATGCCCATTTTTATGGCTGAATATTCTAAAGGTACTCTTATCACATTCTTTTGCTGATTTATCTTATGCTCAGCCCTTACAATGAGCCTCAATAGCTAGGAGAATCAATTCCTTATGGAGAAAAGAGAGGAAACTGAATCAAATGTCAAGCTGATTTATCACAGGTTACATTTAAACAATCATTATGTTGTAAAGAGTTTCTGTAAAATAGGAAACATTTTGAGACTCACTTTTAAAATTGCTTTCATTATTGGAGCACCTGGAAGTCCTTGAATGTAATCCCATTGTGTGAAGCAATGTGCAAACAAAGCACAAAAAGATGGTGCCTTCTCCAAAATATTTAAAATACAGGGGTAAGATAACAAGAAACAAATTATCCTAAGGTGATTTCATGATGCTTGTATCCCCAATATCTGTTCTGTTTTTGCTGGATATTCAGTTATGCACCTTTAAGACTGGTTCTGAGAGCAAAGGGGGGACAAGAAGTGTGCTGTCTGTTTGCAGAAGCTGCACTTGCTCCTCTCCATCCTTCTCCTGGACTGTGCTGTCTGCAGCATGGACACTGGGAGAGAGCTCTCCTTTGCTTCTTAGTTTGTTTTTTTTTAGCTAGCTGAAGCAGAGAAGTTCCCCTGACTGTGGCTTATCTTTTTCTTGGAGCTGTTCAGACCTGCTTTGGACCAAAAAATCCCAGAGAAACACTGGGAGCTCCCACCTGTGGCCCACCAGGGCCCAGGACATGGCATTGTCCAACACAGGAGGGGTGGATAAGAGATTGAACAAGCTGAGCTACAGCACACAGCAAGGACTTTGTGAATTTGCCATCCCTTCAGAACAGTGAGAGATTTTGTTGTTTAATATTATTAATTTTTAATGCTTGTGAATGTAGGGGGATAGAATATAAGTAAATAAAGGTAGTATAGAAAGTAATTTTGCCCCTAAAGAGTTGCAGCTGGGCTAATTACTAAAGATTAGGAGCAGGCCTGACTTTAACAGGCCACAGCTGTAGCCAATAAGAAGAGTGTTATAAAAGAGTGGATTGGGCCCTTGCTGTGGGAAGGAGGAGTTGTCAGGCTCTTAAGGAGTTGGCTATGAGAAACATCAAGGAGGTACAAAACTAGCAATATGGAGACAACAATATGGAGCCTCTGCAGTATAATGGCAACATGTGAATACTTTGCTTGTTAAATAAGCAGGGGTTTTTTTTCCACTTTTCTCCAAGGAAGTATTTTCCCAAAGCAGCTGGGGGAGGGATCACTTGAATCTGCTTTCTAGAGGGACCCCTTAGGAAGTTTCCTCACAAATCTGCCCTAAACCTGGACACCAATACAGGCAGAGAGGGGAGTAAGGAAATCTGAAGTCAATACCAGATACTGGTAGATAGATACTTGAGTCAAGAGAGCAAATTGAGGTTTCAGTGTAGCTTGTAACTGTGCAATTTTCATCAAAAGGGCATTTCATGAGTATTGGAGGAATATCTTCATGTAAGTTTGGAGGAGTGCTTGTTTAAGTATTTACCAAATTGAAAATAGTAACTGTAACTGGAAGAAGAGAGATCAAGGTCAATAGCTGCAGGAAGAATAATGATTATTATAGAAAAGATGAGCAGCTTACATTTGATTTGATGGTTGAAGAGTTTCTTGCAAGAGCTATTGGTCTCATGAGTTATGGACCTGCATCAGCTTTCCAGGTGAGCATGCATGGAGTGAACTTGAAAAGGTTAGGGAAGAATGTGTTACTGTGGTCCAGATGGGAAATTTTAAGTGCTCAGACCAGTTTTAGCCTCATGGATTGGTAAACCAGACTATGTACTAGTGTGTTTTACAGTAAAAATAAGCAGGACATGGATCTAGTCTGAGTGTGAGGATGTGGAAAGAGGCCTGAAAGATGATCCAGATGATAGGCCTGCATGGTAGCAAGGACAAGGACAGTGTTGCCCCTCTCCAGGGTGCTTTGAAGGTTCCCTATTGATGAAATGAAAACAAAAAAAGAGGCATGGGAGCAGGAGGCACAATGTCCAAGTTTCTGAGGTACTTACACATACCATTTATTTCACATGTGTTATGGGACAAATGGAAATGAACACACCCTTTTTCAAATATATGTAAATGAGCATGTAAATCATACTCTATCGCTTGACAGACTGTCTATTAAGCTCTAGCAATATCACTGATAATAGCTGGCCTTTGAATAAAGGCAGGATTTAAAGCTCTTAGATGGAGAAATATTAAGCTGAATGAGATAAAATAGTTCAAGTACTGGCAGACTCCTCTAGTGCGTTCACCCAAGGGATTCTGCCAGTGTTGGAGGCTGTACTGCACCTTGCAGGTACTGGAGAGAGGCGTTGGACCCAAGGATGGTCCTTATGGCTCCCTTTCATCTCAGGATCTTCTGTTATTCTAAGACTATGTCCTCACTAGGGACATCTGTTGGCAAGCTGAATTTGGCAGCATGCTAAAACAACTTGCAAATTCCAATTAATGTAAGAGTTCATGCTATTACTTGTTGGAAAGTACCACTATAAGGACAAGAGTTGAGCTGGTCTCTCCCAGTTTACTTGCAACACTACTGTGTGCTTACTTACTAGTTCTTTTGTCTGTTTATATGCACACAATTTCTATTAACAGCTGCTTCATGTAGGAGGACTCACATCCATAAAATAGCTGTTCTAAAAGATTAGTAGTGGAAAATTTTCCAGATGAAACAATTTTTAAATTTATGTGACAACTGAACAGTCAACGAGAAGTCTTCACTTACAAGAAATAGTCACTTGCAAACTCTCCAGCACTTTCTTTACCGGACTGTGACAAACTGAACATCAACCCCAGGATAAGTATGCTATGCATTGAAGTGACCTAATTGCTCTTAGGAGTAAACTGAAGATAACAGGCTGGCTTTGAAATTTAGATGCTGAAATATAGAGATTTCAAAACTACAAAGCAAGAAGAGTTTCTGCTAAAGTTGTTGGAAATGATAGATAATTGACATTGCTAAAATCAAGTGCCAAATACATATTTTCTTGAAATGTAAGGTTATAATTTGAGGTTCTGAACAGAATTATGCATATTTCTTTAAGCTCAGCAGTGTTTCTGGCTACTGTTATCAAAATAATGAAACATTACACATGTATGTCTGTAAAACTAGGGTAAAAATCTGTTAAAGATATAAGGTGTTGGTTATAAATAAATATTTTAAAATATATGTATCTTAGACTCAGTGGAATCAAGATATTCAGATTTAAGACCAAGGTTGCATATTAAATTCCACTGGTTGTTTGAGTATTATACTTTAGAATGTTTCCCTCTCATCTCATATGAGATAAAAATCGCATGTGCTAATTAGTTTAAAATAGATCAATATAATAAACTATATTATAAAGAATATCAGTCATAGCCAAAATACTGAGACTATTGGAATCATTTATGAAGGAGATGCAGAGACACCTCCTGTAACTCTTGTGACTCATCTGTTAAGAAATGCAATTTTGAACACATGGTGAGGATAAGCGTGATCTAAGTAATGCTTTAATTTCTAAAGGTATTAAAATATGTCATTTCAACACCTAGAAGGCTTAAAGAATTGCAATACTTTGTATTGTTGCTTGTGTGACCCATGCATTTTTTCTCTGGACTTCAAGAGCAAGTATGGTGCTTTCTGAACCAGTAGCCCATATGTTGGGACTATCTGTATGTCAAAGGAATAATTTTGTGGACTAATTATGTTATATCACAATTTCTACTTGATGGAAAATTTGATATGGAGTGGCTTAGGAAAACTGATCTGACACTCCTAAAGTTTCCAAAATAGCTACAGTACACTATGCTGATGTAAATCCATTCAACAGTCCCTCCCTCACACCTGATCATTGCCCAAATAATGTGATGAGATAAAAGTCAAAACCTACAAACCAGCAACTTACATCCCATGACAATTATCCAAATATTTATTCCTGGAACAATTTTTGACAAGCCACCTCTCTATGTTTAGGAGTTATGTCTTCGTAGCATTTTTTAGTTTTTGTAGCTGACCAAGGAAAAAGCAGACTGATGAAGTGCACTGTCTAATGTGATTTATGGGAATGGCAGTTAGGTAACTCAAAACCAGTCTGCTGCACTGTGCTTGCATGTCAAATAAAGAGATTTCTCTGAATTAGATGTTATTTCTTTGTTGCAGGATAAGACATTTTTGATAAAGAGCTTTTGTGATACGAAATAGGGTTGGGAATAGAGAAGATATATATCCTGAATGCAGCCTTCTCTGTACTATATGAGTATGTGCACAAAGAAGCCTACCACAGGGTCTGAGCTGAAATAAAACATTATACAAAGTAGTGATGTATGTCTGGAATGTTTTTTCCCCTCAAGAGAAAATCAGAAGGGAAAACCAGAGCACAAACATTAGTTACAGAGTCTTCTCCCCTAAAATGTATATTTTATCAATTACATTGCATAATGGTGACATTCCAACACAGAAAAAGCAGATCTAAACATAGATGGCTCTCACCAGGATTTTTGGGGGTCTGCAGTTCTGGCTATAAGGGTTTGTGGTTGCAAGCCTTGGAAAACTAAATTTTCCAGTACTGCCAGTGCATTTCAGCTAAAATCACACTCACTATTTGGAATTTTTATGTGCACCACAGTAGTCCTAGTATCCTGGAATTTCACTTTATGCCATCATTTCTTGACGTTTCATTTGGAAACTCAATTTACTTTTTGGCCCTAGTTTAGATATCAGCATTGGGCATCTCCCTTCAATTCTCAGTACCACATCTTGATAGGAAATGCAGAAGTTAGTTTCTCTCAGATGTCTATAATTTAGTTCAGAGTACGACTTTAGCTTCAATGCATGTAATTTCAGCTTCAATACATAATGTATAATTCAAGGAAGTTACTGCTTTGTGCTCACGAAAAGATTGACCCTTGTTCTCACGTCTGGAAAATAAATCCTTAAGATCAAGTGCCGCAGTTAAAATCCAAGTGGCTATTTATCCAAACATGACTAAATAATTTAAGGTTCAGGATGAGATTTATATAATTATTCATCTAATGACCTGCTTTCTAAGCACATGAGTGTTATATTTAGAAAATGCTTAAATTTTGTGTCAATAAAGCTTAATGTGAGGGGTGTTTGGACACCCCTCAGATGTTTGCCTTTATATCTTCAGAGTCATGTCTATTAATTCTGTTCTTCAGCATCAATGTGTTTTCCAGTTAAGTGTTTAGGAGCTGTAGTTACCCTAGTTAAAAGGAACTAAATTGAAACCCAGTACAGAAATATGGTTATAAAGGCATGCAGTGAAAGATATATGGATATTCAGGTTTTAAAATTGTGGTTATTGAAGTCTTGAGTCTTTTCTAAACTAATGTGTAATATACAGAGTATAAATATAACGAGAGTAGTTATGATTACTGCTGCAATAATTGGTAATTTATTATTGATGCATTGAAAAATAATGATTAATAATGCTAATTTAAGTATTGTTATTCCTAGAAGCACTTACAGTAGTCAAGCAGTCTAGCGTGTTTCTCTGATCATGGAATAAGAAAATTTTGCCTACTGTAGATATTTCTAATCTTTGTACAACCTAGCTTTTTGCAAAAGGAAGAATATGAATGTTGGCAACGTTAGGTATCAGATGCATCAAATCAAAGAAAATGTTCAGCACAATTTCACAGTGTTTTAGTTGGAAAAGACTCTAAGGTCAGCAAGTCTAGCCTTTGACCGATCACCACCTTTTCACCAAGACTGTGACACTAAGTGCCATGTCCAGTTTTTTCTTAGACACCTTCAGGGATGGTGACTCCATTGCCTCCCTGGGCAGTCTTCTAATGCTTATCAATTCTGTCAGTGAAGAAATAATTCCTGATGTTCAACCTGAACATCCCCTGGCACAGCTTAAGGCTTTGCACTCTCATTATGTCACTGCTTGCCTGGGTAGCCCCATGCAGCTACAACTGACTTTCCGGTGGGTGTAGAAACTCACAAGGTCCCCTCTGAGCCTCCTTTTCTCCAGGTTAAACACCTCCAGCTCCCTCATCAGGACTTGTGCTCCAGACACTTCCCCAGCTCTGTTGCCCTTCCCTGGACATGTTCCAGCACCTAATGTCTGTCTTGTAGCGAGGGCCCCAAAACTGAACGCAGGATTGGAGGTGTGGGTCCCCCGTGCCGAGTACAGAGGGACAATCGCTGGCCTGGTCCTGCTTATACAGCCCAGGATGCCATTGGCCTTCTTGGCCAGCTGGGCTCAGCTGGCTCATGTTCAGCTGCTGTTGATCAGCCCCCTTGGTCCTTTTCTGCATTCCAGCAAGATTTGATACATTATGTTTTACCAAACACTCAGAGGAAAATGGTGTAATTATATTAGCCTGTATTTTAAAGGCTGTTCAGATATCATAGTTCAGAAAGTCAAGTGAAGCTTTCTGGTCAAGTGGTTGACTTTTTTCAGTGTTAGGTCCTCCCAAGACCTAAGTGGAGATTGACTCACAATGGTATAAACTACAGCTATAAATTACACAGTATAAATTATAGGTGAGATTAACATTATTTAACTGCTTTCCATTATTTCACTTTTCCTTCTCTCTAATTTTTTTGTCCATTTTCTTGTGCCCCTTCACAACACAACATAATGAATGCCTTTTCCTTTTAGCTTGCAAAAATCTTACTACATGTGACTGGCAAATAAATAGTCTTTGTCCTTTGGTTCTGCTGTGAAATACTGTACCATTAGAATTTAACTACCTTCTTCTTTGTGACTATTACTTTGCTTATCTATCCAGCACCACTGTAGAAGTCATTACAAATAATTTTGGCCTTTTACTGCTACATACAAACGAATGCAACTTGCATCGCTCAGTGAGATGATCCTGTACATTTTCCCATTTGAATTAACTCAGCTTTATGGTCTCTGTCCTCACCCAGATTAACCAAACACAGGTTTTGATTTGCCTGTGCAGTGCTGGAATACGAAACATGTTTCCCTGGAAACTTAAATGTCTGAAGCAATCATTTACACATACAGTATCAGCACCAAAAGTGCATATTTTTCCAGTTCAAGTTAAGAACAAAATAAAAATATCTTCTGTGTTTGTTTGAAAAGATATATTTAAAACACTGTGAGGAATACCTTATATTTCATTTCAGAGATCAAATATTTAATTGTTCCCATAATAAATCTGGATTGCAAAATATTTTCTTTTTTAGACTAATTGTATTCACTGGAATAACTGTTCAGAACATTTCAAAATTCTGCTGAAATGTTTATCTCTAATTGTCATGCAAATCACTTCTGCCCTTTCCTCTGGGTAGGGCAAAACAACTGTCATTTTATCAAAGATTGTCTTCACCTGTCAAGAACGTTTGGATTGTTTTAATCATTCTGTTCACAACTCTGACTTTCTTTTCAAAGCTATTCATAGAAATTTCTTTAAACTGTTGTTTTCTACTGACAGAGGCCCATTCAATATTCCCCTCTCTCTCTCCTCTCCTCTCCTCTCCTCTCCTCTCCTCTCCTCTCCTCTCCTCTCCTCTCCTCTCCTCTCCTCTCCTCTCCTCTCCTCTCCTCTCCTCTCCTCTCCTCTCCTCTCCTCTCCTCTCCTCTCCTCTCCTCTCCTCTCCTCTCCTCTCCTCTCCTCTCCTCTCCTCTCCTCTCCTCTCCTCTCCTCTCCTCTCCTCTCCTCTCCTCTCCTCTCCTCTCCTCTCCTCTCCTCTCCTCTCCTCTCCTCTCCTCTCCTCTCCTCTCCTCTCCTCTCCTCTCCTCTCCTCTCCTCTCCTCTCCTCTCCTCTCCTCTCCTCTCCTCTCCTCTCCTCTCCTCTCCTCTCCTCTCCTCTCCTCTCCTCTCCTCTCCTCTCCTCTCCTCTCCTGCCTTTCCCCTTCCCTTTCTCTTTCTCTGCTTTGTTTCAAAACCAAATTACTTGCTCCCAATCCCAGGTATTGGGAAATAGGAATGATACAAATATGTGTGCATAGATTCACATACACGATTGCACATGCACACAGTTTAATAATGCGTCATTAGGGCACATTGGTTATATTATTAATGAAACTGCAGTTTCCAGGCTTTGCAACCTTCAGCCTACCTCAGGAGGAAACCTCAATACAGCTGTAGTCAACTGCTTTTTAATGCTAATTTCTAAAATATTTTACCAAATTAGAGTCATAGTAGGAAACACTCAGCATACAGAGAGTTTTGTGTAGGACCATAGTTACTGATCTGTTTGGATAATTTAGCTTGAATTTGTCATGATTTTAAAAAGGCAACTGCATATTTGATTGTGTTTTAAAATATATTATTCGTCTATTTTTTAACTGAAACCTACATTATTAATAATTAGCAATAATTCTGTAAACAACAAAATTTAGGATTTTCGGCACTTTCATGTATTTACAGAGGCATTATTATTTTTTGTTTTTCAGAAAGGGGAACGATGGTTAGAGAATATGATTTGCCAAAAGGTCACACAGAAAATATTGACAAAACTGACTTCCAGAATGAAATCTTGGCTTTGGTGAAATCAAATGCAAAACTCAGAGACAATGGGCTCTCATCCCAGACTCCTGTCCTGACTAGATGCTGCTGAGAGAGTTTGAAGATAAAATGAGTTACTAGAATGCAGTTGGGGTATTTTAGTACTTTCACACTTTTATTTGCAGCTGAACACTTTCAAAGTATGATATGCTGCAGTGCCCTGTCATTGCACTGGCTCTCATGTGGTGGTGCTCATGTTTGAAAATACACCAGGATTAGAAATATGTCCTTTTTCTCCTCCTTTGCAGAGCTGAGGGATGAACTGGATACGTAAACAAATGTTCATTGGCATAGTCAGACTTGTGTGACACTGGAAGGATTATTTTTCCATAATTGAAGTGGCATAAAAAAGTGTTCAAGCAACAGTTATTGGGACTTAGATGTGTCAGTGGATGCTGCTTTCTTACTATGTCAGACAGAAAGTTAGTGGTAATGATAGAATTATGTAAGGAAATGAATCATGAAAAGTGAGAAAAAGATTCTGAAACATTTAATGCTAAATTTAAGGATTTGGAAAGATAGTCAAATTCCACACAGAATGCTGGGACCAAATGCTTTACGTCTATTCAAACTATTTTCTTTAACACTGACAAGTATTATTACACTTCTTGTGCTTCGTGCTTCAATTTATTTCTAGTTTAACTTACATGTCAGTAAATTTATGTCTGACGTCAGTCTGGCTCTTACCATTCTCTTTTTATTAGATATTTACCTCACATTTCTATCAAACATCTCTGTCACTGAATTCAAATATGCTTATTAAAGATAATGTTGGCACTGCCAAAACAGGTGCAATCACCACCCTTTCAATTTTACCTAATTTAAACCCTTTTTAAACTTCAGATAACATATGTATAATTTTTCCCTTTGGAACTCTGTTTTATCAGAGTGCTAATCTTATGCAGAACGATTCAAATATGTGAGTAATAAATTCACAGAAACCTTGTAGAATACGCAAAATGATGGTACAGCAAAGTAAAATACAGCAGGCTAAGAGGTGACCAGGTTTTTCAAATGATGAGTGGAATAAGTGTTGAAATAAAAGGTTACCTGAATGGCATTTGTTACATTCCATCCTGCTTCCCAGCTGGTGATCAGTTTGACCTGGGCATGTGGCAAGGGAGCTGGGGACTTGTATTCTGGATCCTGGTGGCAAATATCAAGCTCAGATTTCAGGGGTGCATCTGGTCCCTCTCTGTTCTCGCTGTGAGCTCTGTTCAGTTCATCGCTTTTAGCAAAATTCACGTGCTCTTCATCAGTGTCTAGGCAGCTGTCCCACCTCACCAGTCCTAAAAAGAGAGATGGTGTTTCTCTAAAGCATTTGAAAAGAGATGAAAAAGTCTGCTTCAGGTGAGCCATCCTCAATACCAAGTATAAAAGTAAAATCTTTCATTACTTGTCTTTATTTCTTTCAGCAGTTGTATGTTGTCAATCCTCTTGGTAGGTTAGCCTTGATAGTATAGCTGTGATTAATGGAGTTGGTTGTCTTTAGTTCATTTATTTGTGGCTGTTTCAAATAGCAGCTAAAGAAATATCTCCAGGGTCTTCAACATATTGCCCAGAGTAGCATGCAGCAAGATTTAGTAGTCTGCAAGCTTCAATTTACAATTCAAATTGTTTTTCCTTTTACCTATGGCATCTATGTAGATCAGTCATTCATGAAGCATCTACAGGTGGCTGCAAGAATCTTTCTCTGGAAATTATGCATGTTTCTAATACAAATAAATAGTTCTGCCAAAAGGAAAAAAAATGCTTCATTAAAAACTAGAGCTGATGGACTGACTGCTAAGAATATGCATGTAAACAAGTTTGCTTTTCCAGATGTGAGACTTTTCTGCTGCGTTTTAGTGTCTACAGAGGTCAGTAGAACTTTAAAAATGTTCTTAATGGAGCTTAAGTATCATGAAAAAGAAACGTAGCTTGTTTGTAACTCTATTTAGTTGTTACCAGCAACATTTAGGGGAAAGACCTAGAGGTATGATGATACACTTACTTTATGGATATGACTGATATATTATGATTACTCACACTGCAAAATCCTAAAACTAATATTTACAAAAGCTTTCCTTCTTGGCATGGCCCATGGAATTTCTGACGATAGGTAAATAGAGAGAGAACTGGGTTACGCAGTTGTAGGCTTATTTATACCCACTTTCTTTAGTTATTTGCTATAACTGCTCTATGTTCTCCTTCTCTCTTTCTTTCTAGAGACTACTGGGTTTTAACAACTAAGCTTTTCTACATTAACAGCTAAATAACTGGTACAACACTGCTGATCATGCTGAAAAAAGTGTTCACTTATAAAAGGCTGGCATGGGGACTTTGGAGCATGTAGGGTCAGTCCTTGCTTGCCCTTGTCAGCCAGCGACAGTCCTTGTATGCCCTAGCATGTCCTTCCCGCTAGAAAAAATTTCAGGAATTCTCAAAACAATTTTAGAAGTTTATATTTCTGAATAAGAATTCTAAACCAATGACTTTTCTGCCATACTGTATGTATTTATGACCTACAGTCTCATTAGAAGCTCTCAGAACTTGACCATTTCCAAAATGAATCATGAAGGCCTTGTTGTCCCTTTTTCTTAAGTGCTCAGGATTAAATAAACATGGAGACAACCTTCACTGATCTGTCTTTTACAAATTAAGTAAACCTATCAACAGTATCTATAAAGTGAAAAAAATAATGTTAGCAATCAATCACATGGGTAACTTTCCTAATACAGAGAGAATGGTCTGAGATGCACAAATGGAATCCTGGGAAGTGGTAAACACTATTACATATTTTCAGTCTGATCGGAAGCATTACTTCTGTTTACATTTTTGGAAAGGACTAAAAATGTAAATAGATATTTACATTTCTGGAAAGGACCATTTTGTTGTCATTGGCTGTATCTAGTGCAGAAGGCACAACATCATGAAACAGATAATTAACATTTAAAAAGATATTTTTATCAATTAAATGCAGATAACCATTTTAACATCCTGAGGAATTGAATTCTATCAAATATAAATGTTGATTGATACAAATGAAGTATTACATAAGAAATTACATCGTTGATTAGGTATTAGTAGGATCTTTATTTTCTATTCAAAATAATTATTGAGTCAGCTCTTTGGTGGGGGGTATTTATTTTTCTTTGTTTTAGTTTTATTCTTTACTTTTTAAAATTTTTTGTTTGTTTTTCCTTGTAGATTAGTTAGAATTTCATGCAGCTAACTAAATCAAGAGAAGTGTAAGCAAGTTTAGAAACAGAGAGATATCTCTAGGTAGAGAACCATTTATTTTGACTGCACAGGCTTAGAGATGAATTATCCAGTTTTATCCAAGGCCCTCTTACAGCACTGGAAGGAATCCCATTTTCAGATCTTTTATCTGCCAGATGCATCCCATCCAGATGTCAGAAAAATTAAATAATAGTTAAAATTGTTTTCTCACAGTTACAGAGAACTTCAAAAGTAATGTAAAATCTCTTTTTAAAAAATAGCTTTTAGTTGGTTTAAGTTCACTGCTTCCCTACTGACCAAAACAAAGGCAAGTAAGTCTAAAAAGTTTCCAAAACAATGTGAATTTAATAAAATATTTATATTGGCTATCCCAAACTTGGTATACTTTTTGGATTACTTGTTTCAAAGAAATATTATTATTCATTTCTTACATACAGCATAGCACAGGACAATCCCACTCATCATTGTACAATATTTATTATTATCTATGTCTAATGCCATTTAGAGATCCTAGCAGCCACCTTTGGATTAAGTGTCTTAAAATCAACTAGTAGGAGACAGCTTTTTATGAAAGGTTTTCAGTTTAACAAGTGAAGACAGACATGGCAATCTGGGAGTCTATTCTTCTTCATCTGCTGGGCATGGCTTTTCTTCCTATATTTCATTCCCTGCAGCTTTGGTTTTTCCAGCCAGTAGGGCAAATTGTGCTCTTAGTTACATCACTGTACATTTACTGATTCTTTCAGAGACATAAATAATGAACAAAGGAAGATATATCAAAACCAGTTTTATTATTGCATTAAAAGCTACTGCCTGGATGAGTACAGTAAATTTCATATTTATTGTGCTACTTCCAAGCCATCAGAAATAAGCAGTAAAGGCAACAAATGAGAACTGGAATCAGTTAAAGGGTTCTTTACTTTTCCCATGCAGTAATTCTGCCAGACATTCTTTCTACAGATGTTCTTTACCCACACAAGTCAGTATTTTAAGTTTAATTAAATGTTCTCTCTCATCTTAGGAAAAACTTCCTGATTTATGGTAGCCCTGTAAGCGTGGTTATCATTGTCCTTGGCACCTATTCACCTATTTCAATTTCAGTACCTAACCTAAGATTCAGATTTTCTTGGAAAGCAGCAGACTGTCACTGTGCATCATAAGATTGACAGGGCTGAATTTCAGGAGCAGGAGGAGCACATGAATATGCTTGGAAAAGACATCCTTCTTGGTCAGCAGAACTTTGTAGTGCAGTTGCTTATGCCCAAGGAAATAAGGTCTTCAGACCTTCCATTTGTGCAGGCCATGGTCTTATTCAAAATTTGTTTGACTGTAGAACCCTTAGTTATACCCATCAAGAAGGGTATTTCAGAGCCATAATAAAATGCAGGCCAACATAATAGTTTATAAGCCTCGTATACTTTAATCCTACATAGCAGTGCATTTATTTAATGTTGAATCTTTATAAGCTCACTTTTGCTGTGGGACGTGGGTTTGGTTCAAGCATTGGGGTAGTAAGAATATTGTTGCTACTTAGCACACTCTTTCACAAGGGAGAAAAGTTCTGTCCACAAAAAAGGAATAGTCACCACTGTTAGTCCTGAGGGTAGCTTGGGCAAACATAGGCCTTCCAGGTATGTGAGATATTTTATCTAGAATAATAAATAAATGCTCAGAGGATACATACGGCTATTACTTCCCATAATGGAACCAGTTTGCAACTCAGGGGCTTTTTCAATCTTTCCATGTCAATGTGCACTAGGCCTTTGTATAAACTTGGATCTGAGAGCATGAAAATCTTAGGCAAAGCTAGACCTGTGGTGTCTTCCCATGGAACTCCAAAGCTGTATGATGGAGCAACCAGGAATGGAGGTGCACTGCTGAGTGCCTGTGTTACACAGTTTGGGTGCATCCTGACTATCCCAGAAGTTCAATAGGGCCCTTTTTGGTAAAGAAACTCTTTAGATGTATTAGTCCAGGTTTTGGTGATGCCTGAATGACTTTAAACTAGAATAGAGATCACAGTGCAAAATTAAAAAGTACCTAAAACAAAAGATTGTTCAGTTTGACAGATATATCCAGAAAAAATTATGGACTCCATCCACCCTTTAAGTGGTGAAGGTTAATGATGGCTTAGATGGGGAATTTGTTTTGGTAGTGAAATAAAGATTTCATTTTTTGGTACTGTGGATCCCTAACATAAATATTTGCAACAGGTTTTTTTTAACACCTTTAACTGATGCTTCTTTGAATGCTCAGGTTTCTTAGCAAAATTAATCTACAGGTGTTTCTGCCACATATACAAATTTGAAAAGCAGATGCAGAAAATGCACAGCACATGATGAAAGATAACATTAGGAATCAACTGCATGTGTTTGAAAAGGTTTCTTTGCATTCACTTATGTTAATTTTTATGCTTTTGTAAGGATTTTTTGTGGAGTACTCTCTGCATATTACTCTGGCAACTCTTTAAACAGTTATTCAAAATTATGTTCAAGCATGTGAATAGAAAAAAGTATATGAGTGTAAATGCATGTGGCACTTTAGAGGAACATGAAAGATGACTTCCCTGTCCTATGAAGATAAACTGTAATCCAGAGAAAAAAGGATTATTGTGATGCCAACTCATAAAAAAGGGAAAGAATGGAGCGGTTACACTGAACAGATGAGTAGTTAGAAGTTTCTTGAAAGAATTTGATCGCAAACCAGAATTTGTAGAGGACCTTTCTTATTAAAGAAAGAGAAGACACTATTAAAAACCTAAAGGACATGGAAAGAATTAAGCCCATAGAGAAAAAAGAAAACAGTAGGAATGAAGATTGTTAAAAACATAGGTCTGCATGGTGTAAGAGAAGTTAAGAAGATGCATAGAGACAGAAAAGAAACTGGAAAGATCAAGTGCTCAAGGACAGGATGTCATAGTATAAAGATTTTTGTTACTTTACATAGAATGCTTTCTAAGACATGCCACAAAATCTTCATATGTAACCAGATTTGTGGATTCTTCTCTGAGTTTCTCTAAGTTCCTACATGCTAATATTCTTTCTATTTCTTGCATTAGAGAGAAAGAGAATCAGTTCTGGCAATTTTCACAGTTAAGGATATTCTGCTGGAAGAAGAAATGCAATTTGTGAGGATCAGAGAAAATGCCAAGTAAAAAGACAGAAAGATACTTCATCATGAGTGGCTATTTAAACCTATCCCAGGGATGACCCTCTAGGAATATCTGTGCTACAAATCAAGCTCTCAAGAGATGCACATGCTAGAAGTTAGCATTGACCTTTATTGAGGCCATCTGTACATATGTACCATGATGTAGTCCTTAAATGTCTAGAGGTTTATATTTTCCCATTGGCTAGTTCACTGAACAGAAATCACCATTATCTAGGAAAGGATTAGCATTTATGGGACTAAGATGGCTGATGATATCCAGAAAAGACAAAACAGTCTTATAGCTCATGGAGAAATGTATTTTCTCTCTGCCTGAAACATTTAAGTTACATTTTGGTGAGTTGCATCATGGTGTTTACATAAATTAATATGGATGGGATTCCTCTGTGCAGCAGAGAAATTTTATGAACTACCCATTTAAGCCCCTTTCATATAATCAGTAGAATAAAACAGATGCTGCTAAAGAGTTGTTTGTCTCAGCTTAAAGTTGGCACCTCAAGCAGGTTGGATGCCATAGGTCAGTGGCATGAAATTGGCTGTTTTATCCCTCTCTATAAAAGGGAAATCTTTAATTACTGGCTTGGAGTTCTATACCTGTCTGCACTGTACTCATGTGAAGGCAGGTGAAGTGAACCCCATACTATGCATTTCCTGAATGATTATTTAAATTTGTAACTGCTGCTACAATGCAGCCCATCTTACTGCTCTCACCAGCTACTGATTAAATTTGGCATTAGAATTTATCAATAATTTTGGCATTTTTTGCCAATAATCTGTGCCAATAATTTGTTCAGACTTGTAAATAAAAGTAAATTAAAATAATTTACATTTAAAAGGTCACATTTAGCAACCCTATTGCTAAATGTTATAGTAGAAAAAATTCAGTCATTTTCCAAAGCAATAAGCACAATATTTGAAACCTAATATATTTGGAAGTAATTTGCTCTCATTGATTTAGGAAGTTGAATGCTTACATTACTTAAATTGTCACCTTATCATCTTATGAAGAGAAGGAATTTCATGGTTCTTGAGTGCAAGAATGTGGACTAAAATGTGATTCTGAATAACTGTCTGCTATGTGGAGACTATCCCTTGAGCACAGGATAAGATAGGGTGAAAATATGTGATTATGTAGTAAATTACTATTTTAATGATGCATAAAGGAGCTAAATTAAGGTTACAACAGCAAATCATAAATAAAGTTTACAGCTCTTCAGCACTGCCTTTTCAGGTTCACTTTTACAACAGAGACACCCTTCACAGAACTGGGAGAGGATCTCAAGTTGTGGGAAATATCTGTGTCACACAGCACTGGTACATATACAGTGATTCAATGGCATAATTCTTTTATTGGACTGATGAACTAATATGAATTTAAACTTAAGTGACAATAGTAGAAGGTATGTTAATTCAGTTTTTTTCTTGTTCTGCTGAATTTAAATGATACTTTTACAAAAATAAATATGTATTTACAGTCTAATTTTAGATGGTATGGTAAAAGAACTATCAGTCACAGCATATTGCCCTTTAATCCAACAAGCCATATATTAATAACACACAACTAGTAAATAATCTGTTGTGTCTGAAAAAATTCCATGATGTAGGTAGGTGGGCAGTGGATGGTGGATACTAACATTCTCCTCCCCTTCCTTGTGAAATGAGCTGTGAAGATCAAGAGTTTGCTACCTGGAAATGTAACATTCAGATGAAGCAATCTGCCACTTAAGGGAGAAGGACAGGAAAGCAATAAAGCCCATCTACAAATAACAGGTGAAGTTGATGGCTACAATTCAAGTTGAGAAAGTTGTTGAGAAATAAAATTGCCATGACAATGAAGAGCAGCAATTCTTTACATAGCACATAAAGTTATTGTTTCCACTTCTTCAGAAATAACTGAGATGTAAAATATGAAAACCATGCTAGATATTTTTGTACATATGTTCCACAGCATAATAGATTTAAAAAATCTGTTGCCTTCAGGAAAGCAAATGTGTTTCACCAGAGATGAAAAATTTTGTGTTTATTTGTAGTCTCCCAGGTCCAACTGTATTGCCTCATCAGCAAGTTCTGCTCCCCCAGTGCTCATCTATAGCATCTGCATTCATTCTTTACAGGAAGAGTTTCTTCACCTATTTTATGTCTTCATTATAGGTATTATCTTCAAGGAATCAATAGAGGAAGACACAGGTGTAACTTATATGCATGGCATTATTGTCATCTACCCGTGCATTTCATTTAGTGTTATCCATAAAATCATAATTTTTAGGAGCAGTTGAAATTACAGAGATGATTACTTAGTGTTGTGATGCTTACAGTCATTTGAAAACTAAATATTTTACTCTCATTCTTGATGAGATAAATTTTAGACTTTGAAGGATGATTTCTCACAGTCTCTTACATTTATTTTTTTAAGACAAAGTTCAAATAAATGGATAAATAGTGAAATAGCATAGGTTCACAATACAGACATCCATCAACAAAAAAAAAAAAGGAAGCACTGCAAAACACATTGTTGTCCTTTGCTGTGACGGTTAAAGAGATGCTCTAAGGTGTTAACTTGTTTGTATTATGCAACTGAAATTCTAATTATGCAACTGAAATTCTAATCTTACCCAGATCAGAATAAGCAGTATGGAGTAATTAAATCAAGATTATAGAAACTTTTACAGGTGGTTAAATGAGGATAAGCAGAGAAAACAAAAGAAGCAGAAAATAGAAGAGTAGAACCTTTGCTGTTCCTCACTATAAAACTGCTGTGCTCTTCTCCCTAGATTAGAAATGCATCGAGCTTCAAGTTTATCTCTGGCAGTTTATCTCTACTGTTTTTCCCCTTTAGCAATGATCCTTCCTCAAGAACTCAATTAAAAAACAAGGCTTTTTATTTCTTTTTGTTTCATCCTTTTGTCTTAATGATTTTTTTAAACCACTTTTGCTTTGGGAAGTGACAGTGTCCAATTCCAAAATGCATTTCTGATTAAAAATAGATACCAAATGTGGCATCATTCAAGTCTCTGTGCTTGAAGAGTAACCATATGAAATCTTCATGATATTTTCACATTTTGTGCAGCTGTTGGTAAGGAAACATGAGAGAGGAAATAGTTTGTTCATGAGAGAATCATATAGTAATTAAAACTAAAATTATCTACATAAAACTAAATTTTAGAATAACTTTAAAGTTGCCAGGCAAGAGGAATGTCAGTCAATTCCATGCCTACCAGTGTGATGCCAGCACCAGTAAGAGATGTCCAGCATCTGGAGAGGGATCAGGTCAGCATGAGAGCACCTGAAAAGCATCACAAAGGAATTTCAGCTACTCCAGCTGGTAAGTCAGCCTCGTGAGCTATGCAAAGGCATATAGTATGGGGCATAAACAAGAGGAGTTAGAGTTGTGCACACATCTGCAGGGCAATGATCTTACTGGCATTGTGGAGGCACCAAAAGGAGGGGCTGGTGACAAATGTGAAGCCTTGGCCACAGAGACCAACAAAGGGTGGAATCTGAGGTCCTTGGAGCAGTGAGGATGGCACACAGCAAGCTCACTACCCTGGATTTCAGACTTGGTAGAGTATCATGGGATAAAATCCTAGAGGGAGAAGGGGCCCAATAGAGCAGCTTAATCTTCAAAGATCACCTCCTCCAAGCTTGGAAACAATCCATCCCGAGAAAGCCAGGAAAAAATACCAGGAGGCCCGCAGGGAGGACCCGGAAGGTTCTGGACAAAATCAAATGCAAAAAGGAAGCCTACAGCAGGTATAAGCAAGGTGATCTGGACAGAGAGATTGTCCAAACTGCCAGGGATCTGGCTAAGAAAGTTAAAACTCTAGTAGAAATAAACCTAGTCAGGGAGATTCAGGGCAGCTTCTGTAGAAAAGAAAAGCTTCTGTAATGTTGGTGATAAAAGAAAGACTAGAGGAAATGCCAGCTTCTTCTTCTCTTGTGCAGTGGATGATTTGAGCCTTTGTCTCTGCAGAATCATTGTGAAGATCCTGTTAATCTTTTTCACGTTTACTGATACCATTCATTTTTCTTGCCTTCTCCTGTTGGGAAGGCAGGTTCTGAGCCACAGCACATCCCCTGCAGGCAAAGACACCACCTTGCCCTGCTCTGGCCCAGGGAGAGGCACCAGGTGCTGCCTGAAGCCTCAGAGACCTGGATGGCCACAGCTGCCCTTCAGAGCTCTGAGCCAGGGCCTCTGCCGTACCACAGCTGCCCGAGCTGATCACAGGATCTGTGCTCTGTGGCACATGCCCAGGCTTGTCTTCCAGATCCATGCTGCTTTAAGCAGCTTTGTGACACCCTTCCCGAACTCTCCTGCACAAAACAATGTGCCATTAGTTACTACTTGATGCACCGCAGGTGTGGTAGGTGGCTTGATCGCTGTAGCCCTGTGGGAGTTTGACACTCCATAACCAGGAGTCAGTTGCAAGCGCCTTTTGAGCAGGAAAGACTAGAGATACTTTTATAAACTGAGTTTGCTAGATGCCAAAGCCTCCAGTACTCACACTTTTCCAGCAGCAGGCGGCATCTCAAAATTCTTAGACAAATTCCTGGAAGTTCTCCAACCAACCCAGGCAAGAAAAGAAGCCCAGAAATAGATGTGCAAAGTGTTATGGCTGTTAGCTGCCTCTGCTGCACCCTGGGCAAAAGGAGGTAAAGTTTAAACAAATTAGCATTACTTAATATAGCTCTATAATGTCTATTTCTGGAGTAAGACTGAGTCTTCTGCTTTATACTTTACTGGTGTGTATACTATAAGACATCAAAAAAAGTAAATAACTTTACCTGAAAGGAGTTTTATTTAAAGTTAATTAGCACAAAGGAGTTTTGTATCTTCTGCATGAGCAGAATGCCTGAACACTCTGCTTTTCTTAACACTGTTATGAAAGTTGTGCAGAAGGAAGTGTTGAGAAACTTCTCTCCCACATTAAACAACTAAGATGCTTTCTCTTAAGCAGACCATTATTAATTGTTTTCAGAACTTTTTCAGAAGATTGGTTCATGCATAAAAATGCATTTAGTCAAGGATTTCAGGTTTCAGCAACTCTGCTTAGAAAAGCTTTATAATTTTTCTTCTTGAAGAAAGATCTTTAATTACATTGGAGCAATAGAGTGGGATTTATGCATACATTCTAATTATGTACTAGTAAAACTGAAAAGCTCTTCGTTAAAAGCATGTGGAGAAAAATCAGACACATGCCAGCACTTCATTACTGAGAAATAGCAGGAATTGTGTGGTGGCTTATTATCAGTATTACATAAATAGAAGGGCACTCTACATATTGCATATGTCGACACAGTCTTTTAGATTAAAAAATAGGCCAATTTTGAGAAAACAGTAGAAGGTGCAAATTAACTCAATTAAACCAAACCAATCTATTCTACATTAGCACCTTACTACCTGTTTAGTAGAGCAAGCATAATAATAAACATGTTATTTCTAAGTTAAATCTGTATAGATATCTCCATGTACAGACATACATGAAAAATATAAGAAGAAAGATCAAGATTCACTCAACCTCAACATAATTAGATCTAAGTAATCACCAAATAATATTATTAGATAATATAATTTTTCATAATAACTGCATGCTTACAGCATGATCACAATATATGGCATGTTTTCTGTTTAAACAAGAGCCTTTATGGTGAAGGGTTTTCTCATGTTGTAAACAAGAACAGCTGGTGCACAGGCTGTGTTACAACACACTGGAATAGCAATACAATAGATTTATTGTTACTTCTAAAATTGTGTATAAAGAAGTCATTCATATTTTAAACACAGAATTACTGAGCACTTCTTGCCAAATCGCAGACCCTCATGAACAATTCCCTTTGAGTCCCAAGCACATGACTTTTCACTTCTGAGGGTCAGTCCATGAGATGATGAAATAATTAGGACTCATTAAGGGGTTGGGTATGTAGAAAATCCAGCTGCTGACTCCAATTTCATAGAAGGGAGCTGAGTAAACGATGAATCTGAGCAGGGTAGAAGAGAGAGGATAACAGTAGAAGTTAGAAATGAGAATGGAAAAAAAAATGTGTCTCTGAGTCTCTGCTGAAGCTCACATTTGGCCAACTCCTGCAGCTCTTTCTTTGTTATTGAGATCCTTTATATTATACACCTAGCCATAAAAAAAGATATTGCTGTATATTCTAAGTGAACCAGCTCATTAAATGTAAAGAGAGTTGACAAAGTGGTTTGATTATGGGGAAGATGTTTTTGTGGCTGTGTGTGTAAAACACCTAGCTCATTATTTTTAAGTAAAAAAAGCAGCCTAAATTATGCATAACACGCATATCATTGCATGATTAAACAACATAAATAATTTTATAATATTTTAAATATCTCATTTTTACCTCTATCTATACGTACTTTTAATGAAAAGTATTAATGAATTTTTTAAGGGTAACTTTAAAGTAGAATGAGAGACTGATTAAGATGAATGAGAGACTTCCACTATCACCAGTTCTAGTATTGTCCTATTGTCCTAATGGACAAATTTCTCACGTAATTTGTTTCTTACACTGATCAGATTTGATTTTAAGCTTCTAAGGTTTCTAGTCTAAATTACTCCTAAGAGAAGAACCACTGAATTATAGAATGGTTGAGGTTGGAATGGACCTACGGAATTCATCTGGCTCCAACCCCTCTGCTCAGGCAGAATCACTTAGGGCTGCTTGGCCAGGATCATGTCCAGATGGCTTCTGAATAAAAGGATGGAGACTACGCATCTACCTGGGCAACCTGTGCTAATGCTTGGTCATTCACAGAGTAAAAAAGTGTTTTCTGATGTATTCACAGAACCTTTTGTGTTTCAGTTTGTGCCCATTTCTTCTGGTCCTGCCATTGGGCACCACTGAAGAGGGCCAGGATCCACTGATTTTGCACCCTGCCTTCATATATTAATAGGAGCCCACCTCATCCTTCTCTTCTCTGGGTTAGGCAGTCCCAGCTCTCCAGGTTTGGCCTCACAAGTAAAGGAGAGGGATCACCTCCCTTGACCTGAGGTCAACACCTTGTCTAACACAGCTGAAGACATCCTTAGTCCAGGCAGACAGTACCCACTGCTCTCCCCTCATCTACTTGGCCAGAAATTTCACTGTAAAAATGTATCAATTTGATCAAACATGAATTTCACTTAGTGAAGTCACGCTGGCCATTCCATATGATTTTCTTGGAAACAGTTTCCAGGATTGGCTACTCCAGTGCCTTTCCAGGGATCAAGGTGAGACTGATTGGCCTGTAGTTCCTTGGATCTTCCTTGCCCTTCTTCAAGATAGGAGTAATATTTCCTTTCCTGCAGTCTTCAGGTACTTTTTGCAGTTGCTATGATTGATTGAAGTTTATCCAGAGATAAACTTTGATCAATGACATCAGCCAGCTCCCTGGGCATCATAGGTGCATCCCATGGGCACCCACTGACTTATGCACATCCAGACCATCAAGAACTCCAACTATTATTACTGCAGTTAGAGCAGCAGTGAATTTGTCTGTTGTGCTCCTCCCACATACAATGTGTTTGCTGATAGAGATAGGCAAAGTTAAACAATAAGAAATGCATACTAAAAAAAGTAGAAGAAAGAAGAGAAATGAGAAAAATTAAGGACCAATGAAGACCTGTCATTCTGTGATACCTTTAAAAGTTATCTTCATCATTTTTCCCAACCGGAAGTTGTTAGCTGCAGCTGAGAGAAAAAGGGCTGAAAACCAATATTGGGTTTCACACAATGTTAGCCAGAGGAATGGCAAAAAATACCTATTGATATGGCTGTTTTGCCTGGAAGACACCTCAGTTTCTCAAATTTGTAATAATAATTACTGGCATATACAAAAAATCTGCAGTAAAAAGTTGTTGAAGTAAATTGCTGTTGATTTAAGGTAACACATCCACAGAATAGTGTAACTATCCCTATTATCGGTATCATATTTTTTCACAATAAACTAACAAAAGGACATGCATGAGTCTTGAATGCTGAAAACACAACCCAACTTTCACTTCCTAGGCAGAGACCAGGAAAATATTTACTTTTACTAAAAATGGTTGTGTTGGTATAGCTTGTACAATGTCTATTTGCTTTAGAGTCTATGTTGGCCTTCAGGGAGGAACTGTAAACCAAAAGTTTTTCCTCTCTCTGTCAATCTCTGTGTGTTCTGCTCTTGCCATTCACCTCTTTGCAAGTCTTGTGCACCTACAGCACTCATTGTAAACAGACCTGGCTAAAGGTCTTCAGAGTGATCTAGGGGTTAGCAATAAGATGTGTCCAGAGATATTTCTAACTTCACAGAATATTGTGTATATTGCATCTTGACACAAAGGTAAAGTTCATTGTGTCATGATACAGAAGTAAAGTTCAGTTGCTCATTTCCTTAAATCTAGTGTAAGTACACTTACACATTTTTAAATCCTTTCCTTACAAAGAAAATGGCTAGGAACTTTTACTTTTAAAGAAGGATCATTATTCCCTTTACAGTACTCTATCTAAAGAAAACTGGATCATACTAAACAAATCCTAGAATGATTCAGTTCATTCAACACATGAAAACAATATGAAAGTTACTTAATAAGTAATATTCTTATATATAACTGGTTTGTGATTGCTCATTTTTTTCCCCCTGAGATTTTATTATTTCACAAAATGAGCTGATTTTCTTTTTCCTGAAAAAATTTTATGAGCTGACTCTGATGCCTAAAGAGGTTACTGTGGAACAGAGGCTAAAGGAATAAAGTAGGAATTTATTAAAAGGCCTTCAAAGGATACACCTTGGGCAGTAAAAGAGCCCAGCTGCAGCTCGACCCAAGATGGATGACCAGTCACGAGTTTTCACGCTTTTATAAGTTTTGGTCCACTTACATATTGGGGCTAATTGTCCACTTACAGCTTCAGGTAATGAAGTCCCATCCTCCCAGTTTGCTCTCTTCAATTCATTGTTGTTTACACTTTTTGGGCCTGAAGCTGTAACGGTGGCCTTGGTTCTCAGGTGGAAAAGGATTGCTTTGTCTAACTAAACTGTGAAGAGAACTTGCTAGCACTTTACATGAAGTTCAGACTCACACACTAAGGCAGTACAGAATCTGAAAAACATGAAAGCTAAAATGTAAGGCTCTACACAGGCTAATGTAGAGCTGTATTCTGATCCCAGAGTAGAAAAAACTCATTACTGATTTTTGCTCAAAATATCAGCCCACAAGCATGGTGTGGGCTAGCAGACACCTATTGTTGATCTGCACAGAAATCTGAACACCCTGTTTGGAAGCAGCCCACCCCCACACAGCCAGCCCCCTGTTTCTGTCCTTTTTTCAGTCCTCAGTGGAGCTGTCTTCTGTCTTGGAAACCTATATTTCTTCAACTCGTTTCTTTCTTTGTCAAATAGGAGACCTTCTTGGCATGTTGTGTAAGAGTGTCTGACCATCCCAGAAAGCAGTCAAAAGGAAGTGTAGAGGAGCAAGGGACTGAATTCCTCAGGCCTTCAGTCACCAGAAGTAACTCTCTGTCAAATCGACAGCCAGAAGTCCAGTTTCCAGCATTGTTGCTCTGCTAATTGAGCTTTCAGGCAGGTAAAGGTTCCTAGTCCATCGATGGGCCCCTGAGAGACAGCGAGCCACCACTGCTGCATCTTGAGTTGCTGTATCTTTTTGCACGTGACTAGACTGGTATGGAAAGTGGCTTCCTCTCAGGAAGCAAGTTTACTAGAAAGATTCTGTTCTGTGCTTATGTAGAGAGGTACTACAAAACAAAACATATGAAGGGGGAAAGGAACACAAACCTTTTCTTGATACACTGATGCCTCAAAGCTCATGTCTCTGTCTGTCCTTTCTCCTTGCACTCCCTGCAACAAGAGAGGACTTCCACAGCTTTCTGCACATTCTAGTAGTTTTTAGTCTAGAAGTAGAGATCGCAGAGAAGATGATAAAAGAATAAAAGGTGGAGTAGTGTGTCCTGACTCTAGGCTCCAGGTTCAGGACGGTATCAGGGGTGCAAGGGAAGATTGGGAAATGTGTGGGAAGTAGCCTGCAGACAGATTTTTGTACTTGTTGCATGTGTGGGCAGCCACCCACCATGCCTTATGTTATGCATGAACAAAATGACGTTTTTCATTCAGCTCTCACAGGACCCGGGCTTCTTTAAAAGGACTGGGCAACAGCAGGATGCTACATACAGATGGGAGAGGGGCTTCAGGCTTGGTGCTGTGAAACTTATTTTACAAGTGAGAGTAAAGCAGAAAGTTACCATTTGGGATACAAGAAATGTTCTTTCCCTTCTCTAGCCAGCCAAGCCAATTTTCTGCCTGTAATATGGAGGAGAAATAAAGAAGTGATAAAGAACAGGAGGAAGGATAGGAGTGCCTGAGTCACTGAATCACCGAACCATAAAACATGCCAAGTTAAAAGGGGCCCATCAGGATCATCCAGCCCAACTCCTGGTCCCACACAGGACAGCCCAGAAGTCACACCCTGCACCTGAGATCATTGTCCAAACACTTCTTGAACTCTGTCAGGCTTAGTGCTGTGACCACTTCCCTGGGGACCCTTTTCCAGTGCCCAAACACCCTCTGGGCAAAGAACCTTTTCCTGATATCCAACCTAAACCTCTCCTGACACAAGCTCAGGCCATTCCCTCTAGACCTGTCACTGGGCACCACAGAGAAGAGATCAGTGTCTGTCCCTCCTCTTCCCCACAGCAGAAAGTTTTAACTACAATAAAGTCTCCTCTAAGTCTCCTCTACTCCAAGCTGAATAGACCAAGGAAAAATATATAAAGAATATATAAAGAGGACTCTTTACATCAGGAAAAACCAGAATAAATCAGGACAAGTGGAATCAGTATAGTTGCAGATACTACAATAGATATTTTTCTCATGGAACCAGATCCACAAGGCTCTTAACACAGCATAAGGTGGGCAAAGGTCTAGGAAATGTTAATTCCTACTGCAATTATGTGAGTGAGATTCCTCATTTGCTTTATGTAGGCTGCAAAGGGCACACATCATCAAACCAGTATCGCACGCAGCCCTGGTGGCCCATGCTGTAAACATTCAGCAATGGCAAATATGTATCAATGCTGGCAATGGAGGTAGGAACTCTCATGCAATCAGTATCAATACAGTAAGCTAGTCTGTTTGGCATTTCAAAAATATTGGGCATCGTAAACATGGTTGATGTGTCTAATGCTGATAAGATGTGACTGAGAGAAACTAAAGTATTGTGAGCAGCTGTTTCTTCTTTCAGTTCCTTATATAAGTCAGGGATTTTTTTCCACGGATGTTGGAAGGAATGTGTATCTGCTTAAAGCTGAGAACAGCTGGGTATTTTTCCCTCAGGAACCTGATAATGTTGTCTTAGGTTTCATTAGACCAGAAATATCCACACCTAGAGTGAAGTCCTGGAAGGAGGACTTAGATATATTGAAAGTGATAGCTTACTGTGGATCACTTCAAAATCTGGAGGATGAAACTTTACTATCAGTAAACATTAATGCTTGAGTTCCTCTCAGCCACGACTGTGAAGTCACATGAGGTATGATATTCAGAGATGCCCCAGAAATTCAAAGTATGGATGTGATTTAAGCTGTGATGTCCCAAAAATATTCTTGTTAGGGCAGCCATTGGAACAGATCCAGGAGAACACTGTAAATGAAGGCATGGATCTGTGTGTTGCCTTGTTCAAATGGCACAATCTAGTTATGAAGTACACCAGCACTCAGTCAAGAACTTTTGGGAAGTACCAACAGCAGACTGTGCCACAGTGGAAGGTGAGGTAGGAGCTCAGTGTGACAGAAACTAAGGTGAAATGCATCAAAAAGATGAGGGAATTTGTGTTGCTTGGAAACACAGCTGAGACTGTGCAGAATAATACTTGGTAGTAGAGATGAAGCAGTTTTTGCTTGGACCAGTACGGCAACACATTTCCTACATAAACCTCTATAGTTCAAATTATATATTTAAAACATTCAAGTTTAATTCCATGCTTAATATGCTAACTAGAATTAAGAAAAGAGCATTTAAAAGTTTGGAATTGCTAGGCTGGAACAAGAATGATCACTTATTAAGCATATTAATTTTTCTTCATGAGTGATGAATCTTGAAAACCACAGTGATTTGTCAAAATAATTAAATTCCATTTGCTTTTCAGATATAAATGCGTACACAGCTTGCCAAAGTAATCCTTGCTTGCTACTCAGAAGACTAAACTTCCACAAATGTACTTTCGAAACCACTTTTTTTCTTTTTCATTTATGAGGTAAGAGAAAAAAAATCATTATTTTATTCATTCTGATTGCAATCTTCAATGTTGTTCATGCTAATCCTGCCAAAAGAATTTGTTTTTCAGAATCAGGTTCACATGTAGTACAGGGATAAAAAAGACCCATTTTCTCAACGGTTGACAGTGCTAATTTCATTTTGATTTGCTTTCATCTGTTTTAGCAACAACTCAGGCAACTAACCCAAATATATTTTGATTGAAAAAAAGGCTCAGCTTGTACTGAAAATTATAAACACCCAGCATTCACCAAAAAATCTCAAAGTTATAAGAATCCTATGTGGCTTTAACATATTATTTTATTAAATTTTTCTTTATTCTTTCAAATCAAGCACTTAGATCAAGTTTACCTCTGCAATCAATATGCCTGTAAATTGTAATTTTGTTTTAAAGGGAAGCTGATAGTCACAGGAAATCATTTGCCTCCAGGAAGTGGAACTTCATAGACAAAAAAAAATATTGATACTTTGAGTAGAATATGATACTTTGAGTAATGTTGAGGCTGCCTGAGGAGCTCTTACTGAGAGTTAAAGCTAGGATAAGCTGCACTAGATGAGTACAGTACTGGATATTGATATAATTTGGCAAACACATACAATATATTTTGGAATAAACTACTATAGTAGCAAACACATTTGTTTAAAAATGCTTCAAGAATCTCAGCTGTTAAACTGGTTTGCCAAAATTCAGGTCTTTTATTTCTTTCTCTTTTTCCTACCCCTTGCTTATCTCAATCGTGCTGATCTTACCCTTTTTTGTTTATAAGGTCCACCAGGTCTCTCATTAAAGCTGTACTTTTTATTGCATTGCCTTCAATCATCATGGTGGAAAATACCCTCCATGCCAATTAATGTAAAGGGGTTTGTATGTATATTGTTCATGGTCCAGGTCCTTTGGGACAAGGAGCTACATCCATTCCAGCAGGACACAGTGGCAAGAGAAAGAGCACTGCAATTCAAGGACTGAGTCATTGTCCCCTGCACCTCAACAACATGGGCCTTCCACCCATGGAAGGGGATTACAACTTGCTCTGAATCCCTGACTTGGTGGTACAAGCTTTCCTGGGACATCCCTGGAGAGCCATAGCAGGCTGAGCCTACCCAGGTCCCTTTCCTGCTGCAAGCAGCACTGGAATCCCTATAAACTCCTGTCAGTGTTTGGGAGCAGCATGAGGGGGTCTCCTCTGCAAGCAGAGGAAAACCCAAAGCTGAGACGACACCAAGGCAAGGAAACAGCTGCCCTGATGAAAAGAGCCAAATATCTGAATGAGAAAAGCAGATTAGGTCTGGTGACTGGAACAATGGTAGGACATGGCCCAGTGATTGCTAGTCCAGTCTACAGTGCTCAGACAGGTCAGGGAGCAGGTCACAAAGTCAGGTGTGCACACTGGAGGCAGAATGAGGGGAGGCATGAACAACCATACTTGCAGCATGACTCAGGCACAGAACCAGGATGACAGCCTGAGCTGATGTCCTGGACTGGAGAATAAGGGGAAGGCTCTCCAAAGCAGCTTCTCATACACGTCCTCAAAGCCCATAATGTCCCATAGCTGGTTCTGAGTCCAGGCAGACAGACACCTAGGATGGGGGAGAATTCACGCTGGTAATTCCCAGCCGTCCTGGAAATTACTGATTTAGTTCGCTTTGGAGTATGAACCCATTTTATCTTAACCTGAAGATTAGGAAACTGAACTGACGTGGCAGAGTTCTCTATGTATGCATATTTTGGATTTATGCATATCCTACAGGACATCCTAAACATTACTACAGTATCCTCTGCCATAGCAGTAAGGGAGCAGTAATCTCGTATAGATTTGAGGTAGAATTTAATTTATGTTTTAACATATTCAATTGTGGTTTTTTTTGTTTATATATCTTTAATACTCTGAGCTGGGAGATTCCTAAAATATTTTTCATAAACAATAGATTAACCTTGATAAGTCCCTAGTGTGATTTTCTTAAACTTATAGTAGAATAAAATCAAAATATGGAGCTAGGAGACTACTGCTTATACTAATTTATCAGCTTTCTAAGTCTGAAATGACAAGTAATTTTCAAACAACTTCAAGTTTGTTTTCAAATTTCGTGTAGGTAGATTTGAAACAATGGTATTACAAAAAATTTAATTGTGTGGGGAGTGTTTATGAGATATATATATCATTAGTTTACATAGATTAATGGATGCCTTTCATTAAAAAGTAGTCTTTAATATCCAGCAAGTGAGTATGTGTATATATATATATATGTATATCAGCAGAAAATTAAAACCATATATACCAAGTTTTAGAAGCATATAATGTGTACATATAAATATATGTACACATTCAATATTGTTATTTTAATGTTATATTTAATGTTATTAAAGCATAATGCATGGTTTTAATATTCATTTCATATATATTTTAAGACTTCATTGAGTTCAATATTCCAAACACAGCAAACAGTTTACGCCAAATACCTCATTATCCATTTGTAAAACCAAGTATCTTATAACTGCAGTAATTGGATAAGAAGATGTAAAATACAAGTTTGAAAACTAGCTATAAGGGGAATGGCTTGCAATACATTACCTAAAATATGCCAAGGATAAGTATTTTTTTCTACCTCTTTCAATTTATGAGAATCTACTTATTTTCTTATAAGATCATTGACAATTTATGAAGGAGTGACTCATATTCTTGGAGCAACAGCAAACATGCCATACACATGTCACAGGCAGAAATGTTGGCTGGATGAGATGTTCAGAGGTCCTTTAGTCCATTTTGCTACTGGATACCATTTGGTTGCCAAGGCATCAATTATGACATTTTGAGCCTGGCAGTCCAGCTAATTCTCAGCCCATCTAACAGTTGGTTCATCCAGCTCATGTGTCTTCAGGTTCCCAGAGAGTTCCCTGCAGGAGATGATGTCAAAAGTCTTACCAAAGGAAGGTATATTACATCCAACAAAAAAAAAACAGAAAAGAAGGGTAAGAAGTACCTCAGTTGCCCAGTTGCATACCAGTCATATTTTATTGTGTTTCTCTCATAGATGTCAAACTATTACTTCCTTTTTGTAAACAATAAAGTCAGTGCCTAAAAGTGAAACAAATGTGTGCACAAATGAACTCTCCACAAACCAACTGTACATGGCAGAGAAATCAAGTAACGCTGTCTCAACATAACCTGATAACTTCATAACCTGAAAAGACAACAAAAAAACCATTTCTCATATAAAATGTGCAAAACTCTATTGTCTAGGGTAAGTGAAAATCAATTTGTTTTATTATTTCTGTAATGAATAAGCAGATTTCAGAGCAAGTTCTAAAAGCCTACAACATCGGACCGAGGAGAAGAGCCTTCTGTTCTTCGGACCACCAAGTTACCAGCCTCATATAAAATGAATCAAGTAATGTATCTTGTTTATTGCAGCCAAGATGTCAAGCTAAAGCTTAATGAGAGGTATCTGAAAAATATTCTGTTTCTTGTCTACAAATATACAACAAGATCAACTGTTTCATTAGCAGTTACTTTCCATGTGCCTCTTTCTTCCTATGTTTTATTGGTTCTGTGCAGAAGTGGTATTATTTTGGATGCCTAGAACAGTATTTGCATTGTGTACATAGTTCTGCAGGCTAACTGATGGGCAGGTATACCCTGAATGAAAGCTTATAGAGCTCATGACACAGATGAGTTTTATTTGACTAAAATAATCATTCAGACAACAGTAATACAGCGAGCCTAGCAAGAAAGATTGTGCAGCTGGATATTTATTTAAATGAAAGATGATTGTCTAATATGGCCATTTAATTTTTTTTTTCAAAAATATGATTTCATAGAATAAACAACTTCCTGATGGCACCAAGCCACAATTTCTCTCTGAGGATGTACATGCACATTAGAAACATCCCTTAATTTTATACTTTAAACTTGATAAATGGAATGTATTCTATCAGTACAGAAGTTGACCCTTAGACAGATGTTTTTGTAGATGTACTCAAGGGCATTTGCTAAATAGCACATGATATACTCTTCTCTCAAAGAAGATATTGCATTCAAAATTCTTCCTTTTATATATTTTCAGTTTCTAGATTTTCCCTTTTTTTTTTCTTTTAGAAAACCTAAACTCAAGTGAGTCATAAAAATCTACTCTGCAACTACTTCGAAGAACCCAATTTTAAAGATGCAGATGAAATCTGGAGGCTTCTTTATTGATTGGAAAATTATGCTAGAGATTAAAGGAAGAAGTTAACTTTTGATCATGTATACAAACATGTAATTTGACAAAAGCATGACCTTCACTGCTCCTTTACAAAATTCTCCAGGTTTTCCTGATGAACAAAGTGTACCAATTGACTTTTTATCAAAATAAGGAAGAATACACTAACCATCTGTCACTTTGCAGAGCAGCTGCATGGAAGAAATCTTTAATGAAGATCTCTTGCTTGGCCCTTTCTGTTTTGGAGTAAATAAGCTAAGAAAAGCTCAACAGTAGTTCAAGAGATCCAATATTTCCTTCCTTTCTGAGTTTCTGCCTTCCTTCTTCCTGCCTTCCTTTTCCTTTCTTTCTTTTCTAATAATTTCCATTCTAGTCAGTCACAAGCTTCTCTATTCTAAGACACAACCATCATCAGGGGGATTGTGCTGACTTTTGCATAGTCCTTTATGGTTATCTCCTAAGGGTCATGATGATTTCTGGTCTTGTAAAATGTAGAAACATTGATAACACATTTTTCTTTCATAAATTAAGGCATCAGTCTCCAACAGGAATGACAAACTTTTTTTAGCAAAGTATCAGGAAATGAAGAAAACATAATAAAACTTAAGCAGAGAAGCCAAAAACTTGGATTTTACCAGATAAAGTAATATGGTCTTCAAATCTACAGGAGATCAACAGGAACAGCAAAACAATTTCAAAAACAAGCTGAAGAGTTTACCAAAATTTTTTTGGAAGATAGAATCTTTCCACTAAGAAAGAAGGAAATCTAATGCCTGTATGTTTGAGGATATAAAATAGTAATCATGTAGTGAACTGATCCTTGTTCTCAGATTACTGTACCAACCTGCTTTTGCTAGTCTCTGGGTGTGATGTCATTGCAAAGAGGAATATCACCTAAGCAACCCTATAATGCTAAAAAGCTTATAGCTGAACTGTGTAGAAGAAAACAGATGGGGCAGTATCTGGAAATTTTATTTGTCAGATATCGCCCATCTGTTTCTCTCCCTATCTGCATGTTTTGCAGTAATATCCATTTTTAGGAAGGCAATAGAATTGGTTCAATCTCCTGCTTTATTATTATTTTTTAATTTTTATTTTTTATGATTCATTAATGGCTGGCAGGGAAACATAAAACTCACACTGTGGGTTTTAGTGTGATTCAGCCAAATCATTTTCATTTGCATTCCATGAGAGGCAAGTTATACTTCAGGGCAAAATTAGTAGATGTTAACTTTTCTTATTAATTTAATCTAACAATTTTGACAGTTTCTCACATACAACGGACCTCCTAAATAAATGAATGGTACAAAGTATTTTAAAATGCATTCTAAAACTGAAACAATTATGTGTCATTTCAGAGCAAGTTCTAGTTTATTTTTAATGAGTAGCTACTAAAATCAGTAAGTCTTTTTTGGCAGCCATCTGATTCTCTGAAAATAGAGCCACAAAAGGCTTTGAATCAGGTGTATTATTTATGGAGAGTACATAGAGACTTTGGTGGTAAAAATTAATTTTGGACTGAGAAATTCTATTTGTTTTCTGCTTCATATTTTTAGCTAAACATAAGCTAACATAATGTCAGTGACATTGCTCTTCTATTTTCACAGGATCAAAATTAAAACAAATGCCACTTAAAATAGCAGCATAGGCATAAAAGAACTTATTAGAAGTCAAGACCAGAACAAGTAGCACTTCCAAATGGCCCACAGAATTCAATATCAGGCAAGACCATGACTCCTTTCTGTTCCTTATGTGTAAGTACCAATACAGAGATATTAACAGATGAGCATTCAGCTTTTATAAGAGTTAATGATAAATAATGACAGTAAGTGGGTTGGGTATACTAATCAATCTGACTAATTACTGGGGTGGTGAGCAAGGCAAAATGGAGAAGTTGAAACAAAATGAGCTCTATGCTAAAATGAGCTCCATCCTGATGCCATGTGTAGCTCATCAAACTGTAACAACTCTGCTCTTGACTCTAGCTTCCTCACACTGCAGGGACTGCTGTTGCTGTCATGCTCTCTTCACAGTCTTTCTTGCCAAATTATAGTTACCCTCTCTTTATTACTTAGGTCCAGCCCTATCCTATCCTCCCCGTTCTTTTGATTATTTTTCCTTTCTTTCCTCCTTAATTTTACAGGATTGCTTTCTGACCTGCAGATATCTGCATCAGCTTTTAAACTGACAATAATTGGTGACCCTGGCAACAGAGGGCTTCACAAGAACAGTTTTCTATCACTGTTAGATTCGCTCTATTCTTCATGTGTCCTTTGTCTACTTTGATCTTTAATTCTGGTCTCTACTTTGATATTGATTCCTAGTCACATATCTCATTTCTTTATCCCTTGTCTGTCTTTTAACTTGTCTTTTGCCAGCCCCTTCCCTAACAGCTGCTTTGGGCGATCACAAACCTGGCACAAGGACATCCTGGTTCCTCCTGACTTGGGTCCAAATCACAGACCGTGTCTCACCTTGCCTCTAAAATGGGTGAATTCTTTGATTCTTGTGGTTCACATCCTTCAACTCATTCTAAGTGCTGTATTTGTGTCTTCCCTTTGTCCTTTAAAGCTTGTTTTTAATGTTTATTTTCTTTATCCTTTGATTGCAGTCCACTTAAGAACACAGGACAGGGTTGTGCAGGTTATCAAATCCATTCCTCCTGCTTTTTGCAGGCAAGTTTGTCATGGAATTACTTTCATAAATCTGCCAAGGTCTGCTTTTAAATTGATTATTTTTTCCCGTCTGCTCTCCTAACAGGAGCTGTTTCCACACCTTATGATTAGAAACTATCTTCCATTTTCCAGCCTATAATGATCCGTATCTTGCTTACGCTCTTTTCCTTTTACGACAATTGCGTCCATTAACATCCCTGTTACACTTAGAAATGTCTCACATCTTATTTTCCTAGGTTAAACAAATCAAAACTTTCTAATCTGTCTCAGATAAGCTCTCCCTTCCCCAGAGGCCTCTGCTCTGTTTAAGTCTGAATAAATTCTTCTTGAACATGCATGATGTTAATTCCCTGTGATATCCTAGGTGGGATGCAACAGTATTAATTTTCATATCTTCACTGGAAATATTTTCCCTCATGCTAGGCTTTATGTATCCTAGGCTTTACTTGCTTATTTCATAGCTGCATCATTCTGGTGACTCAAAAATGCCTTGTGACTCACTGATTTCCACTCAGGAGTTTGGGGTTATATTCTTTATTCATCATTCTCATATGAAACTGCTACTGATAACCCTTATTGGCATGACCTAGGATCTTACAGCATTTAGGATCTTCTGATTTCTTATGCTTGAATCATTGAGAATAAAAATTGTATAAACTCACAATGTATATCTTTATACATAAATGCAAAAAATCTATGTATATCTTTATACATAAATGCAAAAAATTTACAAAATACGCATTGGTCCCCCCAGTCTTATTTTATCAGCAGAATTAATTTAAAAGTCCCTCTCTTTAATGCAAAGTCATGAAAATATTAAGCCATATTGGTTCCCAGATGAGTCCTTATCTGATTTTACTCACATCCTCCTCTCAGCCCACCAGTTCCATCCTTAATGCCCCTTTAGCCACTGCTTTAGCTGAAAAACAACTTATCTAGGTTGTCATGGCCCTGGGTGCAGCTACAGGCTCTGCTACAGGCTCTGCAGCCTTGTCTCCTCACTCCTATGGGTCTGTCTGCCTGTGCTCAAGGCCACTTCTGACCTGGCATAGCCATGTAACCTTGTGTCAGGCAGTGGTGACAAATTTGATGTAGGAGGAAGCGCTCGGAGAAACTTTGTTGGTTTCTCCCTGCGTTGAAGGAGTGGATGCTGCATTTAAGTTCTAGCCTTGCCCCAGTCCCAGCGTGTTTTACATTGCAGGTACACCTGTGCATCACTTTGCACCTCACTGATCCTAACCCTGATTTGCAGACTTGATCTCAGATCTGTCTCCTGCCTATGAACTTGTGTGGAGACCTGTAATTTTGTTTGATCCTTGTTATTACCCCCAGATCTGCTCCTTCCGCATTCAGAAACTGCAGGAGGACACTGCCCTGCTTACCTCAGAGGTGTCACTTCATCTTCTAGCGTGCTTCTCTTTCTGGAGCAGCCGGCTCTTGCTGCTTCTTGGCATTTTATGGTATGAAATTATTTCCTGTAGTTCAAATGTGAAAAATCATTGAATGAGTCAGCAGGTCTTCCTGGCGTCTCTTGCCTCTTGGTGTCCCCAAAGTATTAAAAGTTTGTATCTCTGGTGCACAGTTAGTCAGTATTGGCTCTGACAGGTGATGAGGTACCTGGGTATGCCAGCAGGGCTGCTAAACTGAAACTAGGCAGAATTCTCACAACAAATCCTCACATTAAAGACTACACAGGCCCAACAGCAGGATAAACTGATTCAAATAAAAGCTCAGGTAAATAATCTGTTTATTTAATATTGGTGTAATACTGACATTTGGGGAAGTAGGGACCCTCCCTACAATGAATCTCTTGATATCAAATTCATGGAGATCACAAGTCATGGAAATATTTTAATCAGATCTGATGAGCCCTTCACACAAAGCAGCAGAGGTTCCTGCCTTCAGGTCTCACTTCCAGTTCCTACAATCTGCTTCTGGAGTATTACCTGAAACTCAACTGCAGCACTGGCAGCTTTTGGAGCCCTGGAAGGAATTTCTCCAGCTGGGGCAGTATGCAACTCATGTTAGTATGGCTCTTATGCAGCAGCTGCCACTACGCTTGATCAAATTCAACCAATAAATGTGTCAAACCTATGTTAATGTAATCAGATCCCTAAGTAAGAAACTGGCACTAAATTCTCCAAGGTACTGACATATACTTGGGTTGGAGTTTATCAGTTGTACATAATTCACTAGATTATTCTTCTTGCACATATACACAATTCCTTGTAGTCAAAATTTTTGCATGAAGGGAATTGCAAAGGGAGAAGCAGCCAGAAGAAAGTAGTGACTCTTACTGCTTGCAGGGAAACACTGAGTAAATAAATATTGATAGTGACAAAACTGTGGATAGAGTTGTAAAGACCATCTCCCTCTCTGTCCTCACAGTTCCCTGATTATCTGTACTTCCACAACAAAGCAAATAGCTGACAAGATGAAAATCACCAAGGTAAACCTTGAACCTGGGTTTCTCAGTAAGAAGTACAGAAGACCACACATACACCATTTTTTGGCAAGAGGATGCGAGTATTTTCCATTGACTCACAAGTGACCAATGGCTGAGCCATACAAGAGCATTCTTGCTGCTGTCCTGTGTCCTGTGCTGGAGGAGCAGTTTCCCAAAGGCCATGGGAGAAATGAGTGTCCAGTAACAGGACTCCCAGCAGCACAGCTCAGGCTGTTCGGGAGAAACCTCAGAAGAGAGGCTTTGTGACAGGCTAAGTGCATCAGAAGAGAAAGAATGAGTCTGCTTGGAGCAGGATGACAGGGAGAGAAACAAATTGGCTGTATGGCTGGATGCATCAGTCTATTATGTGGAAAATTCTGTGTTCCTTGAATGTTGGGTTTGGAATGACAGGCAAATTTACCAATGGAAAATGCTGTGACTTGAGAGCTGGAACAGACACTGCACCAAATGCATGCTTATCCTCACTGTTGGCTACAGCAATGAGCACATAGATACCAAAGTATTTATGTTGGGAAATACATAGAATTGCTTAATCTTGAGGTCAATTAGAAGGGAAGCTCAATTTGAAGTGCAGTGGTACAAGACTTGTGAAGATGACTATTCAAATCACAACTGGGCTGCCAGCACAATCTTGGTTTTATGCTACAGGTATACTGTGAATTGAGCCCAGCTCACTCTTTCTAACAGCCCATGACATCCTTTCTCTGTGTGCTTGCACGCAGGTTGGGAGCCTCTCCGTTCCATAGCGAAACCTAGTTTTTATGGACTTTTTTAAAGCAATTTTTTCCCAGGAGAACTCTGCGATAGTTTTTAATCCACACTTTATTTTAGTGCAAGGTTAATTTTTCCTTTATGCAGTAATATAGATTTTTTCCCTGTCACACCTGGCTGGCACTGACACACCGCTCCCGGACACGGCAGGAAAAATGTGCTTGACTCCGTCGCAAACCTCGTTCCCCAAGTCCCTTCTCAGCAAGCTATTTTTTTCCCCCCCGTCACAGCGCAGGTATTTTTTTCCCTTGTCGGATAACCTGACAAAGACTAATTTAAACGGCGAGCACATTTCCAGGCGGGAACGCTTCCCGGCTCCGGGGAGCGCCCGTCGGGCAGGCACGTGCCGCCCTCCTCGCCTCGTGCCCGCCTGGATCCTGGATCTTGGATCCTGGAGCCGCGCTGCTCCCCCGGCCCGGCGCCGCTCCCGACACGCGGGGCTCGGGGGCTGCTCCCGGGCCGCGCTCCGAGCCCTCACTGCCCCCGGGCCCGTTCTCTGTCCCCGGGCCCGCTCGCTGCCCCCGGGCCCCGGTCGCTGCCCTCCGGCCCCGGTCGCTGCCCTCCGGCCCCGCTCGCTGCCCCTCGGCCCCGCTCGCTGTCCCCCGGCCCCGCTCTCTGTCCCCTGGTCCCGCTCGCTGCTCCGCGGGCCGGCGGCGGGGCGGGGAGGGAGTGTGTGCGGGGGGGCAGGGGTGTGTCCTCCTCTCCCGCTGCCTGCCCGGGGCACCGGGGTCTCCTCTGCTCTCCCGGCGGCTGCGGCTCACTCGGCTGCCCGTCCCGCGGCGGGACGTGTGGGCTGCGCGGCAGCCATGGCTAGGGAAAGTTTGCCGCTGCTCCTGCTGCTGGCGGCGCTCGGCAGCCGAGGCCAGTCGCCGTCGCCGCCGCCGCCGCCGCCGCAAAGAGGTACAGGGGAGCGGGAAGCCCGCGCCTCGCCCGCCCGGCCGGGACCGCGGCGTACGCGGACAGGGAGGCGACCTGGCCGCCAGCTCGGGAGTCCTTGTGGGCACGGGAGGGACGAGGGGACAGGGACCGAGCGTGACAAGTGAGCCCCAGCCCGGCGGGCGGCAGCACCGCTGGTCCCGCGGTGGCCGGGCCGAGGAGGGGCTGCTGCGGGGCTGCTCTGCGGGGCCGGCACATCCCGCCTCCCGCCGCAATCCCCGCTCCCTCACACAGCCGGCTCGGAGCAGCGCAGATGCGCAGCGCGGTGGCTGGGAGCGCAGGGGGAAATCATGGAGGTGAGGGACCGCTGGAGGACGTGACCTGGTCCCCCCAGGCGACAACGAGGTTACGGGCTGATCTGCTGGCATCCCTCCTCCCGCCGGGTTGTCCCCGTCTCTGCTGGCATCTCTGTGCCAGGGGAAGCTTGATAGGCTGTGGTGAAACGCGTGTGGGCTGTCTGAACTGCTTTTAGTTCAGGTGGCAATTTGATGCACTTAGCCCGTCACAAAGCTTTTCTGTTCAAAACTAACCACGACGGGAATGGGAACGGAATCAATTTTATTCTGCATGGGTAGTAAATGTCTTAGACATACCACTATCATGCATTATGCAGTGTTTAGGTGTGTTGACACTATAAGGGTGGGTTTTTTGTTTGCTTTTTCAGTTAGTGTTCTGTGGAAAGATCAAAAGAGGTGTTGTACAGGTATGGGAGAAATAAACTTTAGTCAGTTTCTCAGCTCTCATAGGAAATCCTTAAAACCATTCTTCAGCCCACAATATTCCTTCTGGCGCTTACGTTTCTGCTCTTAACATTTTTAGCCTTGCTGAAATGAATTCACTTAGAAGATACTGTGGGTGTGTCAAAATAAAATAAATAAAAGCCCCTGGATTAACGGCTATCTTTCCTTTGACCCTGATGTCACATAATAGGGTGAACATTATGGATTAGAATTTTTACAGTTTAGGGTTTACTTTGGAAAATGTGATGCACTGACATTTCATAAAAAATGTCTCAAGCAGCTGACTTCTTAATATGAATTTTACTGTGTGAGAATAAATGGCAGTTGATCAAATGTCTGTGTGGATAAAAACTCATCCAGAATTAGACTGTGTTTAGATGATGGCTTATTGGTAAACATTGAAGATTGGGATTTTAAAAGTAGAGCATTTAAAATACAGTACAAAATGCATTTTCTTCTTGCTTATTTCTTCCTTTATTTTTTTTTCCTTATTAATTCTTTTTGGCTAATACTGATGTGGCATTTCTTTTAGTATTCTCTCTCTCACAGACACACGCATACACAAAGAGACACTTTTAGAGAATGTCCTTTTGTTTATGCAGTATCAGGGTTTCCTTTAACTTCAACAGTGAAGGGATATGTTAATAATTTCCCTTTTAAATTGGAAGTGGGTGTGTTTGGTGTTCATCTGCTGCATCACTTATAAGCGAGTTCTGATAATTCCATGAAGAATCCTAGGACTTTTAATTAAATGTTAATGTGGTGATGGGACCTTCTAATCTTAACAGTTGAATTCAAGTCCTGGCCTGCCAAATTTTTATGCCATTTACTGTCTTCTAAATTTCTTTTTAAGATCTGTTGCAGCTGCTAGGAGGTGCTAGCACTATGTAGATGTCACTGTGTTGCCCACTACAGACAAATAGCAATGAACTCCTCTGTAATGCAAAAAGTTAGGAAAGTCTGACTTCACTGAAGTCCAGAGGGATTTTTAACATGTACAAGAATGTTACTGCACCTGTGCTTTGTATCTTTAGACTTACAACTTTTGTTTTTTGACTTAAATGTTATTTGCTAATAACCATAGTGTTGGATGCTTACTAATTGTTAGCACCAGTTGGATGTCTGTGGACCAAATTATGTAACAGAACTGCAACGCTTTGAAAAACAGTACTTGAGACATCACAATGAATTCCCATGTTGTTTTATAGAACAGAACAGTTCAAGAACATTTTGCACCTCAAAGATGGGAACAGTCTGTATTTCTTTTTTGTTTCTGTACTTGTGGTTAATTTTTTTTTTCTTTTTAAATTGTTAGAAGACTTACTGTGGTCAGAAACCTGGAATTAATTTCAAGCTGGTTTTTGTTGTTGTTGGGGCTTTTTTTTTTAGCTATGCACATTATCTGTTCTTTTGTTTTTTGAACACTAAATAGTCATGCAGAATTTCTGTCATGGTTTAACCCCAGCCAATGACCAAATACCACACAGCCTCTTACTCACTCCTTCAACTTCTTCCAGTCCCAGCAGGACTGGGGAGAAAATCAGATCAGTAAAAGCTGGAAAACTCATGTATTGACATAAAGGCAGTTTAGTAGGTAAAATAGAAACTCTGCAGGCAAACAAAACAAACCAAGGATTTAATTCCCTGCTTCCCATGGGCAGGCAGGTGTTCAGCCATCCCCAAGAGAGCAGGGTCTCGTCACACATAACAGTTACTTGGGAAGACAAACACCATCATTCCAAATATCTCATGCTTCTTCCTCTCACTTTATATACTGAGCATGATGCCATATGGTATGGAAAATCGTTTTGGTCATTTGGGGTCATCTGTGCCAGCTGTGTCTCCTCCCAGTTTCCTCTGCACCTCTGGCCTCCTCACGAGTGTGGCAGTACAAAAAGCAGAAAAAGCCTTGGCTCTGTGTAGGGCCTGCTAAGCAATAACAAAAACAATTCTGTATTATCATCACTGAGTTCAACACAAATCTAAAACACAGACCCATGTGAGCCACTGTGAAGAAAATAAACTCTACCCAAGCTGAAACCAGTGCAATTTCTCAGAAAATGGAAGAATCAGAACCAGAAAGGCATGTGCATTCTTCAACAGTGGTTCTTAAAGATGTGCATAACTTGCAGTTAAGGTAAACTGACCAAAGTGCTGTGCAATGTTCCTTTGGATCTTGAACCTTAGTTCATCCTATTCAGTGTGGAATGGGAGAGAACCAAAATAGTAGTAATTTAATAGGTAATGTAAAATTTCTTTTGGTCTTGAATTCATGCATTTTGTAAAAGGATCTCAATATCTGTTATGAGAGGGAGCGGAAGCTATGTGTCTGTGAAAGGTGTGAATAGAAGGGACAGGGCTAAGGAACATACACTGCACAGTAACTTGATCTGTAATGTCAGCTGCTGACATCAGTGGAGATAATTCATGGAGTACAGGTGCTTTTAGCATGTGTGGAAGGAAGTGTAAGTTGACTCCAAGTGGTGATGTATATAGGATGCTTATAAAGTCAGAGTGAGATTTCTCCCTCGAAAGAGAAATGAGGGGTGAACATCAGCAGGATGTGACTAGTGCCCGTCTGTTAGGCAGTGGATGGTGTCAGGCAGGTCAATATTTTTAAATCTCTCTGTAGGTGTACATTTAAAACCAAGTTTCTGGAGAGTTTAGTTCAAAACTGTGTTCTCTGTGTTATGTCATTGTAACTAGGACTTAAAAGATTCCTTCCCTCTGTGTATATTGGACGCTATGCTCTGAAAAGTCAAGAGACAAGGCTAATAGGACATAAATTTAGTGTTTCAGATCCTAAGAATGAAGAAAGTGTGTAGACTTAGGTTCTCTCTTTCCTGAGACAAAAAAAAAACCCCAGATGCTTTGCTTATGTAATCTGTAAAAGCAAAGTCAAGTTTCCTCTTTCTTTATAGGGATTTCTTTACAGTAAGGTCAATTTCAAAACTCACCAACGCCACCCAGCTCTAATCTTGTAATGGAGAGCATTTCCATCATGGCTGATGGCCTTTAAACATCCAAAGCATTGTGCTGGCTGTATTTGGAGAACTGAGCTTGTAAGAGATTTAGTTGATAAATTTGCATTCTGAGAAAAGGTTTAAATGATTGTTTATCAGCTTGTTCTCACCTAAATAAATTTTGAAACTCTTACCCAATATCAGCAAATATAAAAACAATGCAAGTCTTTAAGATATGATCACTGAAAATCAATGGCTGTTTAAGAGAAAGAGTCCCCAAAGTACTTTATCTTCTGCAAGAAGAAGAGTAGAATTTAGCCATTATCTAACCCATGCAGCCCTTGTAAGTCAACATATGTAGAACTCTGGCTACAAAAATATGAAGGAGAGTGCATCCGTTGTGGAGGGCTGGCATAATAGAATGCATAAAATTCTGTGTAAGTTTTTTGTTTTAAAGGACTTACTTAGTCTAGCTTCAGGATTTTATAACAGGTAACAAGCCTTTTTCACTGAAGGTGTACTGCAGCATAGTACATTCTGTATGTTCCCTTTTCACAGTCTGTATGCTGTTTAATGTTTTGGCAGATTTTTTTTTTTGTGATCTGGAAATTATGATTTCTTTTCCTTTTTATTTTTTATTTATTTAAATGTATGTGTACAAGATCACAATCAGTTCTAGCAACTCTTTTAGCAGTATTCACTGCTGTCTGATCAGTTATTCAGACATTAACTAGCTCCAAAATGCTGCTCTCAAATATATGTTGTAATTGCTTTTACCTTTTTACTTCAAAGCTGTTGTCCATATCACTTTCTTATAGTTTAATAACTGGCTGAGAAAGTGAAAGCAGAGGGAATTAATATGTGTTTAAGGTTTAGAATGTGAGAAGTAGTAAAGGGCCAGCCTAAGGTGTTAGAAATAGAATTGCCCAGACTGACTGGAGACATGAGTTTTTTGTGTACATGCTTTAACTAGAAATAACCACGAATGAGGTAGGTCTTGTTCAAGAATGTGTGAATTTCTCCAAGCAACAAATAAGAACATAAGATGGTAAGACACACTTTATATTTAACCTTCTTAGTATTAATTTTTCCTCCCAAGTTTTTTACATAAGTCATTCTTATTAGGCTTGAAATGCTAAAGTCAGAACAGTGGTTCTTTAACCTGTTCCAAAAATCCGCTTTAAAATAATACAGCAAACAATCATTTTTAATTAATTCAGGCTGGAGGAAGGAATCCACCCACACATGTTCTGATTTCTTATCCAGCTACTTGGACTGACAGTTTTTTGAGATTATAGTACTTTGGAATAAGAGGCAGCATGAATTCCTTTTGCAGGGTGGATTTTCCTTTTCCTTTTCCTTTTCCTTTTCCTTTTCCTTTTCCTTTTCCTTTTCCTTTTCCTTTTCCTTTTCCTTTTCCTTTTCCTTTTCCTTTTCCTTTTCCTTTTCCTTTTCCTTTTCCTTTTCCTTTCTCTTTCCCTTTTCCTTCTTCCTTCCCCTTTCCCTTTTCTTTTTCTTTTTTTTTTCTGTTTTTCTTTTTTTCCTTTTCCTTTCCTTTATTTTCTTCCTCCCACCCCCAAAGTTCAGACTCCTCATATTTACAGGTCAGGAATGGTGGTGATGCCTCGTGGACACAAATACATGCAAATGTGAACAAGAGTGCATACCTAATATCTCCTTTATTTACCAAATTTTTTTCATAGATAATAATTCCTTAATTACTGGATATTTTTGTCCTAACCAGGAGTTCTGTCTAGAATGTGTGAGCTCATATGTCACACACTAGCAGCAACCCAGGCCACACTAGCAATCATACAGACCAAATCTTGCTTGCAAATGTAAAATACAGACCAAAATGTTATGTTTGTTAAACTTTATATTGATTCCATCCATGTGTTTGAAATAGGAAAGGGAATTCCTTGTGTTTGCCAATAAAGCTCTTTCATGAGCTGGCTCTTGCTGATGACTACATGTTATTTATTCCCTTTTACCAGCTACTGTAGTTGATAGCCAATTCCTAGTTTCTGTTTTTCTGCAGTTTTCATGTTTTCTTCAATCCAAAACATGTAGATAAGAGAGGTTCTGAAGAAAATTGTATTTTGCACCACTTCTGTACTGTGGGTAAGGTTGAGATTAGACTTTTTTATGGTTTATTTTTATTAGAAAAATTATAAGATTTCCAGAAAAAGTAACTTGGGTTTGTGTGATTTTTGTACCAACAAATAACAAAGATCACTCAGGGTTCTTGCAACACTCAAAACAAGTAATTGTTACTCCTCACTTTTTTTTTCAGCAGTTCAGTCTCCATTAGTTGCACCTTAGCATCACTAGGATTTTCATAGGACTCTTGCACCCTGCCAGATTCCTCTAGCAGACATTGTCTTTGAGTCAGACCTTGTAATAACATTAGACTGTAAAGCAGCTGTAGCAGCATTATGCCAGGGAACTCTTGTGAAAGCTCAGGAAGAATAATGAACATTCCTGCAGAGTGGATTATCCAAATACCATTACAATGCCTTGTTCTGTCCCAACTGACGTGTATGTACTGCTGTCATGATTCATGGACTTAAGATGTAATAAAAAGGAAATTATCTAAAAGTGAACAAAATATTATATAAAATTTATTTTTATAGCTATAGCAATTGCTTTTAGTGGCAAATTACTATATCTTCTCATTGTTCACCTACCCCAGTAAGTGGGCGTGTTCTTCAAGGTCAATTAGAAAGAATTAGAAGAATGCCTCTAAACATACTGTAATGTATTTCCCACTGCTACAGGAAAATGAGGCAATGCTGGGGATTGGCAATCAGGAGTTTGGAGGTGCAAGAAAAAGAAATCAGAACCCCTGTTTCTCTGCACACTTCCGGTGATAGTAAGAGTTTATTTAGGATTTAATTTGGTTTTCTACGTACACACCTGCTTCTTAGATGAACCCTGAGAGTTTTTGATGCCACTTTCACTCAGGCTATCTTTAGCTTTTGATGGGAGATGCTGAATGTGGCAGTTTATTACTGTCTTTATACTAACTGGTCAACAGCCTGTAATCCTGTTCCACAGAAGCGTCTGGGTAATCGCTACTGTAAAGGACTGTATTATGTATTAACTTTCCTGGCATTTATCCTGCACAGGGAATGCAGAACTACTGCTATACATTTTCTGCTGAATAACTTTTAGACTGGGAGAAGGAACAAATAGCATAATTTTTACATATCACTGTGTTTTTAAATATGTATGATAAAATACTGTGTGGCAGTGATAACTACTTTGTGCATTTTCTGAGCACTTCTGCAATGGTGATAATGTGAGTAGTTTGGATTCCTCTGAAAGCCACAAAGCTCTACAGAACAAGAAGAAATCCATGCCTTTCAAAGAGGACAAAGTGACATGGCAAAAAAAGCCAGGACTTTTGAATCTGGTACGTGGAACCACCAGGAATGGAACAAGTATGTTTGTGCAAATCCCAGAGCTGGTGATTGGGATGTCGTGCACTTGCACATCTAATTTGACTGTGTGAATTATGCATAAATTTTTGTCATGTCATCAAAAAGATTGCAGACCACCACAAGTACATTTTTTAGGTTTAACTTTAAGCCATCATTAACACTGCTGAATTAGTTAATTTTACCAGAAAAAAAGCTATTCTTGATACTATTTCATCCCTGTGTATCACTGTTTTAGTGGCAACACCCCAGTTGTGAATATAGGGATTCCCGCATGTAGTTCATGGCATAAACCAGAGTGTATTTCTCATTGATTTTTGATTTTGGTACAATTGGAGATTATTTTATATTAGTAATTCCTTCTTAAAGATGATTGAGTCCTCACGCAAAAAGGTTTTCTTTAACATGGGAAAAACACCCACACATTTAATTGAAAAATATACTTGTGATATGCACACTGAATTATTCTCTTAAGTACAATGTCTTTCTACAGCTGGATGCAGCCTTCTAAATTAGTTCCATTGTATTAAGGTTGTGTGTTGTGTGGAATTAGGGTCTGTAAGTGTCACTTTTGGTATGCTTATGTAGTAAATATGAGAAATATTTTCTAAATTCAGAGTAAGTGGGAAGCCTTTACATGCATGCCCTATAATCATTGATTATGCATGCAGCTTCAGCTTCTTCGCCCCACTGGAGCTTTGACATAGAGAGTAAGATGGTAACTTGCCAGAAAAATTAATAGTTAAATGCTTAAATAGTATCTACTTCATAGCTTGCTAACTGGAGGAGAAAAAGTACTGAATCTGCCTGCCATATTGGTAGGAGTTATTTAAAAGTGACTTTGAAGCTCATAGTTTAATTAGTGAAAGAACTTCAGTGGCATATGAAAGTGATGGGGAAAGAAACAATAACCATAATCATCATCATGTGCATCAAGAGGTTGAGTCAGTTCTTGGTGAAATGAGACACTGTCTCACAAGAATAAAGTGAAACTCAAGCTGTTAGACTGAGTCATTTGTCTGTTCATTGAGGATAAGCATTTTCCTTTGGTCAGGGTTAGTACACTCATGCTTTCAAATTTGGCTGTATTTCTTAGAGAATAATATCTAAAGGAATCAATGTATGCACCTCATTCTAATGTCTGCGTTCTTCATGACACTCACACGTCTGAAGGCTCTCTGTACAGTACTTTGCTTCCACTTGCAGTATATATTTGTACCAAAAGATCTATTTAAAACTTCTCTTATTTTTGTGTGGCTCCTTGTTCTGCCGGTATGCTTTTGGCCTGCACCTCATTGAAGCCCCATAATGTCACTCAAAATAATAATATTGCATTTGTGCCACTAGTAAGAGACAGATCAGTACTTGGTTTAGTATTTTACTTTGGACAGAGTGCAAAACTGTGTTTATAGTTTTTGCAAAGTGTTTCTGTTTTTCATTATCTATAAAATCTGGGCTTTATTTTAGTAATTTGTGACTTTCATTTGAACGCATAGCTTACAGATACATGTGAGATTACAGAAACATATATAGCTTGTTGGTGCTCGTTTTAGAAAACATTGAGGAACACAATGTACTTTTTGAGGGTAAAAATTTGTGAGGCAAGACTATTTATGCCTGTCTGTAAGAAGAAAAATAAAAAATAATTAGATATTCAATGAGATTACTGCTAAGAAATGAAGCTTTTTGCTTCAGGAATTAACCTTTACTGACATGAAACCTTGTCTTTATATTTCAGGCTCATTGGGACTAAGGTAAAAGTGCCATACAGGCAGAGGTTGTAGGATGCTGGATAACATGTATAAAATAGTTGATGAGAAAAATTGTGTTGATGAGCAAACTAATGAAAGGTACCCAGTAATTTCTGATTGTGTTTAGCATTATAGAAAACATAGATAATATCCTTGGGGTTTTGATTAAACAGCAGATACAAGAGGATAGAAAAGCTGATTTATGAAGTTATCAGCTCCGGGTATAGAATTTGTTGGTAGCATGAAAATGGTTGTGAGATCAGCTTTGAGACAAATTAAAGCTGAGGAGTGCTTTCAGCTCAACAGCTCTAGGAGAAATAGGTATTTGAATTCAAGGCTGAGGGAAGGTTGTAAAGAATTTGGTGTGAAAATACTGATAAAGTAATGGCATTATACAACTGATTGTTGAACAGGTTATATTAACAGCCTCATTAGAGGAGAAATAGAGGCAGCAAATATGATGTTCATATTTAAAAAGGCCTCCCATGGTAAACTTGTAACTGTAGAGTAAGAACTGAATACATTTGTAGACATATTAAAGTATTGAATTAGTAAAGACATGGATAAATGTGTTTTGTTGGCAAGATCCAGAGTGTTTTTTAATATTATATGGAGAAAAAAACTGTCAAGGAATGTGATTAGACATATTAATACGGGCTATAATAGTAAACCTGGGTTTTCAAAAGAACAGTTGAGAATATGTCTGAGTATCATAAACTATGATTTCATAGAGAAAAAGGAAAAAACTCAGTTTATGGAAAAATTCATAAAGATTTTGACAAGCTGTATGTCTGGGTTGGAATTAGTCTTATATTGAATTGATAGATGTGAACATTAGTTACATTGGAAGCTATTCAGTAATTTTTTGTCATTCTTATAGTGGTCTTCTTCACTTAACCTGAGAAAATGCATCATTCAGCTAAACAGGATTCAGTTAGTTTCTTACAACTCAGTTATTAAAGATCCAGTAAGTAGCAAGTGTCCTGCCTTATCTAAGCTACTATGACTGATCAGGAATTCCAGTACTACACACAATCATTTATAGACCATCAATTTTCATGTTTATCTCACCATCTCTGTGGAAAATTGGGTAATTTGTAGGCAATCTTCTTAAAAAATGATGAAATGTGTTGTTGCTTGAATGTAGACTGTGCTTTATTCATCCACCTCACTTATGTCTGTTTGTGAAACAAACCTGTTTCCCATTTCTCATGCAAGAAATTCTCAGTCTCACTTTTCCTTAAATTTATTTGTAAATATTTTCATGGAAATACTTATTCCTGGAAACATTAAGAAGCACAGCACAGAAAGTGTCACTGAACAGGCAGCTTGAATAAGTTAGGAAAAGTAAGATCTAAATAGATTTATAGTTTATATAAATATAGGTTTGTATGAGTTGCTGCAAAGTGAAAATAACTCCTGTTTAACACGCATAATGTGGCTTTCAACTACTGCCTCTCTTCCTCTGCTGCAACAATCACAGAATGACTTGGATTGGAAGGGACTTTTAAGATCATCTTGTTCCAATGCCTCTGCCAGAGGCAGGGACACTGGACCAGGTTTCTCAGTGCCCCATCCAGACTGGATTTGAACACAGACAGGGATGTGCTGCCTCCACAACTTCTCTGGGCAGCCTGTGCAGTGTCTCACTATCCTCACAGTAACGAAGTTTATCTAAATCAAATTTCTCCCCTTTGTGTGAACCCATTACTCCTTGTCCTGTCACTACACTCCCTGATGTAGAGTCCATCCCTGGCTTCCCTGTAGGTCCCTTTCAGATCCTGGAAGGTTTCTATGAGATCTTCACGAAAGCTTCTCTGTTCTAGGCTGACTGAGCAGTGTGTTCCTAAGATAACCTGACAGACCCACAGGTTAAAATGTGCCTATAGGAGCCTTCATACTACTCAGGTGCAGTGTGACTTCACACAAGGTCCATAAAAGGTGAGCACTCTCTTAAGTTACTCATGTCCAGTAGAGTACTCTTGCCCTTTTAATTTCTGGGAATTAAAAGGAAATTTAGGTGAAAGGTATGAAAACAAATACTTCCAATTATCTGAAAATCCATTGATGAATGAATCCATTAATTGGCCTAAGTATCTTTGTAATACATCATTTAGTTTCAAAGTGAGTCAACGTTATTAAGACAATCTAGAATGAGATTAAATTAGTTTCTTCAATCAGTTTAATAAACTCAAGTAATTATTAAATTTTGTATTAAAAAGCCACTATATTCTGCATAGCAGACCTGTAAATCACTTCTGAAATTAGTTTAAAAATGTAGGATCTGTCTACAGCGTGACAGTTCCTCTACAATTATTTTCTGGAAGTGAAACTGAATTTATGTATTCCCTGTTAAACCAAATCCACAGAGAGTCCAATGAAACAATTTTCTCTCAATCACTACTTGGTTTTCCTTTATTGCTGTTGGTTGAAATAATATAAGTAAAATTGTGTGATTTCAGAGGAAAGTTAGGTTTGTTTGAAATTACAGTGAAATTCTTACTGGCTTTCTCTTGGCAAGAATTCAACTCCAAGTCACTATGGAAGAAGTATACTACACAGAACATAACATTTTGTTCTGTCTTGCTGTTCTGCTGAACGTATTTGTGTGCAAGCCATTTATTTCTACAATGTCTGGAAGAACAAGAGGGGCCAGAGGGTCCCAGGGGTGTCAGAATGTATTGTTAAACTGAAGCATTAGCTGTAGTTGAAAACTAGGGAGTGAGTGGCTACACAGAGCTATTAAGAAGCATTTAGTGTTGTTTCCTGTTTAAATGAGGCTGTGTTTTTCTCTTTGTATCAGATCCTTTGACTCTACAGCAATACCTTAACAGTAAACCAAAACTTTAAGATAGACTAATCCTGGAAATGGTATGTTCTTTAAAATTACTTATACAGATCCATAGTAGTCTCTTTTGTTAGGAATTAAACTTATCTGTGTCGAATTTGAGATGTTTTCACTGTATCAGCTGGGCTGAAGAAACAGCTGTTCTAAGTCTGTGAGGATCAAAATATTGACATGTCATCATATGGTACTTCTGGAATCCCACTGTTCTGTTTCATAAACATTAATCACTCCTACATATGCACTTATGAGTGTCTCTATGTTTTATGAAAAACCTGACGAGGAGTAATGCCAAACAGTAATATAATTCTTTATGTACAAATAATTCTTGTAATTTTTACCAGTGCTTAGAAACTTCAGCAAAGGATTCAGCCTTTATTGGATAAAGTGTCTTAAGAAGTAAGCTCAAGGTTTTAAAGGCTTATTCTAAAAGAATTCTGATTAATTTTTATTAGCAGAGCTAATTGTATCTGACACCTTATTAGATTTTAAGGTGGATTTAATGTGTAAGAGTGTATTTAGTGTTATTGGACCTAAAGAGATTTTAAGGTATGATATTTCTCATCCTTAGTTTCCACTAGGAAATATAATTAGCATGAAAGTAAATTAATATATTTGCTTTACATTTATTTATTTGTTTTTAAATTGGCAAGCACACACAAGCTGTTTACTTCCTGAGTATCTTTGTAGCTTTCTTCTTAAAAAAACTCTGACATTTTAACCTATTTTATCTCTAGTTAATGGATGTTCTCTCTTATTAAAATCTTAACTGAATTTTTGTCCCTTGTGTGCTCTACTATACATCAGAGAACTTAAGCTTCACCACAATGCATGTTGCTCTAGCTAAGATGCAACATATATAATGGTTAGAATTACTGCCTATTGCCGAGATGCATTAAAATTCCAACCAAATTAATTATCTAAGGCTTTCAGAATTTGGCAGCAATTTTGAGTAAATCTGTGTTTTTGATACTAGACTGTGGTTGTAGGACTGAGATAAAGAGCATGCGGTTTAAAGCTGACAGATGGCCCTTAGATGTGACCTAGCTGTGGCAATAGAGACTGTAAGGAGAAACAAGTAAGGAGATTGTAGCTATTCTGAGGCTCTTTGCTCTTTGAAATAGTATTCTTAAGAACATCCTTGACTTGAGAAAGATCATAATTCCCACCCTTGGAAGAAGCCCTTTTGTGTTCCAATATTATTGTTATACTTCATCCCCTTTCTCTATTGAATGTTTCTGCATAACTTCCATTCAATTGATATTTTTGTACCTGTCTAAAATGGATGTGACCTTGGAAGGTGAGCTAAGCTGTTCTTTCCACATTCATAAATGAGGTGTGTAAACTGCTATTTAGATAAGTACAGTGTGCTTTTATACAGTGGATGTATAATGGGATACTGAATTAATTTTAGTATTCTAGTGATATTATTAAATCTAGCAGGTTCATGTCCTCTACCCACAAACTTATCCTTGGATCTGGCATCTTACTTGGTTCAAGACCTGAAAGGAAAAGATGAGGTGCACACACCTTGAATAATTTGTTTGTGCATTAATCTTCAGCCTCATTAAAAAGGCTCAAGAGGATTGTTTTAACAGGCCTGGAAACAGAAGTAGTTCCTCTCTTGGAAATATGTTTTTACAAAGAAAGACGCTCTCTTGTCAGGATATTGTTGCATTCAGTTATTTGAAATGTGTGATGAGGGATTGTTGTTTTCCTTAAAATCTGTAATTAATCTGCTTGAGAGAATCTGGGGTCAGGTTTCCTTCCCAGATAGGAGTATTCAAGTACACTGTTCCCAGAAACTCTTCTGGGTGATGCTTTTTAAGCAATGTATGCCATGATGCACAGATATACATATGTATTTCACACATATTCTGTTACTCCAGTCCTGGTGAATATGGATTATCAGCCCCATGTGTATCAGCTGACTAGAAAAATAGCAACATGGCGAATATGTGGTTTTAAAATGTGGTATTTGTGTTTAGGTGATCCTCAGTGGTATGGAAAGAACAGTGAAGCAGGCTCTAGAAAAAGTTGTGTAAATAGAGATACTGAACTTTATTTAAGAGTGGTACACTTTCAGTGTTCTTGTTCTACATGCTCACTATGGGATTTTTGAAAGTTATCCAGTTATTGTTTTAGAGGAATGCTTAGTGTTTGCAGAGTCAGGCCCCAGAAGGACAAGTAATGCACGAAGGATGCAGAAGTTTAGTGGCCTTCTAAATCAGGTCACAGCCCGTTTTTTTGCCTTTGATAACAAACTCTTTTAAACTGGATATTTGAACAACATAAATAGGAAGTTTTAAATTTAAATAAAGGTTAAAAAATGCCCTAGATTTGCATCTGGCTTTTCTTACCAGTCTTAGAACGCTGCCCAGAGCAACAGCATACTGCATGGGAAATCTGATAATGTTGTGAATCTTTCAACCTTATGCATTCTAATCTGAGTGTGGTTTCCTGTAGTATTGCTGATATGCCAGATAAAACAAGCTTGGATCCAAAATCAACCTCTGTTATAAATGGATGCTCTCTGTTACCCCTATTTGTCCTGCAATCTGTGATTAACCGTTCCCTATCACAAAAGGGAAGACATTATATTCATTTTTGTGTGTAGACTTGTTTTTAAATGGTAAGCAATTGCTGTTTATGTGACTGTTAAGTTCAAGTGCAGTTATGTCTTATTTTATGCTACATTTATGTGCAGAAATACTTTTATTCAAAGCAGCATCTTCAGGGTAACCAACTGCTTTCATGTTTCTTCAGTGGTGTAAAACTTTTCACTGGTGATGTAATTATCATGATTTGGCTTCCTCAAAGTAAGCTTTTAAAATTTTTAAAATTATATACAATAGATTACTTATGAAGAATTACCTCCAACAGCAAAATTTAGTATGAACAAATAAAATTAATCATTTTGCTCCTTCTAAGGGCTAAGTAGAATTTATAAATAAAAATACTAAGAGTTGGTCTCTTTCGTTCCTTTTTTCCTGTCTGGGCAGACTTCCATTAGATGTTTAGACGTGAATTCCAAAATCTACATTTCCTAATTACACTGAGAGAGTTTTGGTGGTTTTGTGCTTTAAAATATGTAGTATTACGGAGTAGTCCCTCCCATTTCACTTAAGGACTTTTACATTTGTAGAGAGACAAGTAAGTTTTGCTGCTTTCTTATGCTAGAAGTTTCTTAACATTGTATTTCTCTAACTCAGTATGGCATTTTGAGAACATAACCAAGAAAAGAAAGCTACCTCAGAAACCTGAGCCACTGAGACATGAAGTGCTGGGGGAAGTTAACATCAGCATGTAGCTTAATTAGGGACATGTTCTATCAGTCATTGACAGAGTTGTTTTATTTCATACAGAACATCAGAGAACAAGTTTGCAGTACTCTCATTTTTCTTCTAAAGGAGGCTTGCTCAGATATAAATAGAGATATTAACTGTCCCCAATTTAGGGGCTTTAATTCCTTGCCCTGTGCCTTGGTACTGTTACAAAAAAGGGAGGTCATGAAGAAAGAGCTAATGTAATTAAATAGTGGATTATATAATTAACAATTGAGACCAATAGTGTTTAGATAGAAAGGCAAAGAAAGAATAGTAATGAGAAAAAATATTGGTGATGTTACAATATACTTTTCATGTTGAAAGACTAGACTAGACTAGTCTCCTTAACTTGGAGATGCTTCCTTTTGATTTCTGGATCAAATTAATTTTCAAGAATTCAGGAGAACAGGTTGAGCAAGAAGTGTGAAAATGCCTAGTCCTTCCCTCTCCTTCTCACGTAGTTTGGAATTTGGCCAGTGTCCTAGGAGTTGAAAATCACATATTTAAATCCTTTTGGACAATTATGGATCAGTCCTCTGTACTGAAGCTATTTGGTTTATTTCAAAAATTATATTTCTGATGCTTTATTAGATGTGGAAGAGTGTGAAAATTCATGAATCATGTACTACTTGGTGGAGGTGACAGTAACTGAAGTCTTAGAAAATGAGCAATACTTGTAGTATTGCTGGGAGTGAAGTTGAAATAGCCAGAACAAGAACAAGTCAGAAGCTGAGACCTACTCTGAAAAACTCAAAACTTGCCTTTTCTCTTTTGTGCTGTCATTTTTGAGTAATATATGTTGACCATAGTTTGTTTATAGCTTGCTCCAAGTGCTGCAGGCAAGCAAAGTTTATACAACGTACAAAGACACAGAACTAAAGTTTTCAGTGGTAAATCTGGCAGTAGAAACCAACTACCAATGTCTTCCGTAGCCATTTTATTGCACAGCTATGTTCACTGAGAGTTAAAAAGACATGGTTTTAATTTGCTGTATAACTCAGCTTTTCTGTGAAGAAATTGCATCTGTAAAATAGTACTTACAGCTGTAGTTATGGATTAGTGATAGTAGTTAAAGATTGCTATTATGAAAGGAAAAGGAAGCATATTTCAAGCTTTCATTTTGGAATACAAGTAAGCCTAGTTCCAGAAATATGTATGATTGTGACTTTTGTAAACCCATGAGAAGGTAAGAGCAGGAAACCCTTGTTCCTCTCATAGTGGAACAGTGTCAAAATGATATTTTTCATCCTATAATAATTTACTTTGACCTATCTAGATAGTGCAGAGAACTCTGCATGCCTGTCAGGAAATTGAAGTCTGTAAAATATTCCATGTATCAGGATTACAATGTCAGGGAAGAAAGCATAAGAACATGGCAGATTTGATGTAGTGAGAACCACATGCCTAGGAACTCACAACAGCAGAAAGATTTTTCAGTGTTATTGTGCAAAGTTTGCTGATTAGTTTTTTTCCAACTAATTGATTTCTATCTTTCTGAAAAATAAATAGCCCAAGAAATCAGAATCATATCTGGAACTTGACTTCTGAATTTATAAGGCAAAGATAGTACCTAATGCCAGGCAATGATGTCTTAAAATTGAGATTCTCTGTGTTATGAGACCAGCCTTAAGGCATCTGAATTTGCAAAAACAGGGCTATAAATCAATCTCCTAGAACACACATCACCAGTGCACGACTTTTCATGGCTATTCCCATACTTTCCTCCCCTCTCCCAGTGGAATCTTCCCTTCGTAGTTTTTTGGGGAGCAGGGTTGGTATGTAAGATCTAAAATAGGTTCTCTGTAAAGACTGTGTTTTAACAAGTTGCCACTTGTCATAAAGCTTTCTGAAGAAAAGTGGTAAAGTTTCTTCAGTTTCTTCAGTTCTTTTCATTTTTTTCAAAGGGCACGGGGATACGATCAGGATTTTTGAAAACATGAGTTTATGTTGTAAAATGGAAATTTTTACACAACAATTTGCATAGCATGACAAACCCCAAATATTGTGAAAGGAGCAGCTGTGTGTGATCTCCATTACCTTCAGAGAATAGGTGTGGTTCATGCTTACTACCTCACTAGATTTGTGTACTTCTATTTGAAAGGAACTTGGCAATCCCTTCACTGAAACTTCAATAAATCAAATGTAATGTAGCGGTTTTCCTCTGAGATTGTTTTGTACTTTTTAATCCAAAGCTGAGCAACAGAAGATTCTTTCCTTCAATAGCATCAGACATGACAAACAACTGTTGTTAGGAAATCTGCCTGTCCTTTTGAGTATATGAATTGCAATTACACATAACTGAGAGGTAAATGTTGATGTTACATACACTGCAGAGGTTTCTTTCAGTGCAGGTGGCAAGTGGGCTAGCACAATTTAAATGCATTCTCAGCATGCCTCAATATTTGGCTTGCAGAGGTTTGAGGAAGACGTTGAATATTGGGAGAGGCAGTATTTGTGGTGCCTTTCCTTAAAGTTGCTGCATATGGAACATATATAAAGTTACCTGAGCAGCAGAGAACTTTGAACATTTTTAATGAATGTATTAAAGCCAGATATGTGCCAGGTACTTGGTTTTTAAAGCCTTTTATTAGAATTTAATTGTTTTTAATTAGGTGAAAGAGCCCCAGCTCTATTTTTAAAGAATATCTAGGTCCTAGTGGCATGATGAGCCATTATGGACACTTGATTTACTGTTTGTACTCCTGAGAGCTTGAATGCTGTTTTAACATTTTGGAAGCCTGCAGCATTTTTGAATCTGACTTTCTAATGTGGTCTCTTTTAACGAATGAGGGAAGCCTTAGCTTACATACAAATGTAGTTAGGCATAGAATTTTGAAACAGATATGGTTTTCTTCAGCAAAGGATGAAAATTCAGGCTTAGATGCAGCCATGGTGGTCTTGGAGTCCTTCAGGCACTGGTCCACTTTGGTATTTCAGCATTTGGCATGAAGGAAATAACAGGTGAAGACAGTCTGTCTGCTATGCTTGCATTGGAATTCAAACTCAAGAGGATTTTACCCTTAATCCTTTGACTTTGTTATACTTTCTAAAAGCTATTAGCTTTTGGCCTGGGAACTTATTTTCTAACACCAAAGTACGAAAACCTAATGCTGCTTACATCTTCTTTATACTTCTGTAATTTTCTCTCTCCTTTTTTTCCCTTGATGTTCTTTTCTCCATCTCTACTATCTGAAATTGACTTGAAAATTATTTGTTATAGAAATACTACATTATATATTCAAAAATGAGGTTCCAGAAACCATAAATCTTACTGTTTAAGCCCAGAATTTTCACTAGGTTAGATATTTCATTCCTTAAAAACAAGAGTGTGAAATAGGGAGACAGTAGGAGCAACTAGGATGTTACACTGACTTGCCTGCAGATTAGGCAAGTGATTAGTTAGTGAATTAGGCAAGATTTGTCAAGATGAAGTTACAAGGCAAATCTTTGTAACGGTGGATCTGGTTTCAAGCTTTCTATTCTGCTGAACTCTGTCAGATATAGAGGGATGAGATAATTTAATAGACAAACTAGTTTACATAGGGAAAAATAAGTGAACTTCATGGATGCCCAAGTCTTTGTTTAGATATGGAAAGAAGGTACCTTAATAATACCTTTATCTCATCTAAAGACTCAGGGAAACAAGTTTTAAGTTTCTGCAGCCTGTAAGGAGAAATTTTTTGAAACCCCAGTAAATTCACATTAAATGACATTTGTGATCTGCTAATAGCCACCTTCCCTTGGTATAGAACTTGCTGATATAGCCACTTTCCTTTGATGCAGAACTCGATTCAGGAAAACAGGAGAAATTACTTGCAGCTTGGGGTTGTGAGGCATATAGAGGAGGCAAGATCTTTAAAGAGATGAATGGCTGTAGTTTGGTGGAGAAGTAAAAATTTCAGGAACGTGAACTTAGAAATCTTCTTAAAGGCTTGTGAATAATGACACAGGTGTATTATGGACAGAAGTTACCTTTATTGGATACTGTAGATCTGTCTCGACATTTAAGTATCAGGTATATGTGATTATTTTTCCTCTGGGTGCTATTGCTATATGTGCTATCTGGGATGTCCCATATATTTTGTCTATATCTAAGGTGCTCTAACAAGCTTTTTAAAAAATATAGGACACTCAATTCCATATTAAAAAAATCAGGATAACTGTTTTTCTGTGGTCTCTGAAAATACATATATATTCATAAAGTAAAAAATATTCAGGCTTTAAAACTCACATAATAATTTATATTAGAATAGCTAGACTTCGTCATGGAGAATATTGAGCTACGTGTGATGTTACATAAACTGGCTTTTTGGAAGCATGGAATGACTGCAATTACAGTCAATGAAGTATTGAACATTATAGCTGAACTCCACTGAAGTTAAACTGCATTTGACAAAATCAACAATTCGATAGAGTGCAGATAACTCCTTCCTTCCTTCCTGTATTTGAGTGGTGGTAAGTGCAGGCGTGTTGTGAAAGTACAGATAAAGTGTATTTCTCTGCATGGGATCTCAGTGGTACTCCTGTATGAAAGATAACTTGGCTGATACATGACAGCTCTGGCTTAAACTATGTGTATTCATTTGCAACAGTTTGCATGCACAAGCAGTATTCATGGCACTGGATTTACTGTCTATACATTGTCTTAAAAGTTGTAGTGTTTTATAAAATAGTGTTAATTTTAAATAAGCGTGTATATGTATATTTATGTAATTATGTAGTAATCTATACAGAGACTCAATATCTGCTCAAGTATTTTATGTTTATTAAGCACTGTATTCAAGGAATAGTGGAGATATTTTATATATTAGGCAAACTAAATTAAAACAGAATATATGGTAGTTAAAGCCTAATCTATTTCTTGAGCAGTTCCTGTAAGTGTCAAGTACTCAGGGAATTACTGTAGTTTACATTAAGTAATAGTAACATTATTTTGAAAGACTGAAAATTGCTTGCCAGTATTACATAGATTGTGAAGGTGTAGGGGAAGAAAACTCCTGAGCAGTTAAAAGACTGAAATCCAAGACCTGTGATTTTGTGCTTGTCTTGTTATGAAGTGCTTTGAGGCTGTGTTATTCAGTCAATACCTAGCAGCCAGGTAAGTAACCCAAAGCAGGCATGCTTAAAATATCATACATTTTCCAGTTCTATTTATGGTGCAGTTTGAAATGCTGATTGCTTTGAGCAGCAACTGGGGGCATTCTGAGCAGTGTCAAAGTGCCATTTTGCTGCTTTCAGGATCAAAATTGATCATTTGACTACCTAAATCCCATTTAAATACACAATAGTTTATTTAAATTAAATTGGAGGGACTTATGTATCAGCATATGGTCTTCCTTAGTATGCTAGAACATTTTTATCTATGCAGAAAAATGAAATCTGACCTGCTAAATACTGTGTGCTTGTTGGAATGGAAATAGAGTCAGCAGAAGGGGTCTGCCATTCAGTTGTGAGAGAAACAGACACAAATGCTGTGTGGCTTGTCTCACTGTTAACTCTTCACAGAATAAATGAGCAAGTAGGAACAATTGTGTTTCAAATTTTAGAAACTCCTAGAAAAGGGGGAACTTGAATTTATTTTAGTGCCTGACACAGAAGATGATGGTAGTCATATACAGAGATGAAAAGCTGTTGTTCTCTGAGAAGTAGGGCCAGGATGAATGGAAGGACTGAAGCAACCTTTGCATGGCCCAGATCACAAACATATAAATTCCCTTTCTGCCATTTTCCAATGTTTTTAGCGCAGAAGTAAATTACAGTTTACTTGGAAGATGTTTTGAACAACACTTAATTTTTGCAAACAGATATGTCCTTAGTTTTTCCCTTCAGTTTTTAAAATATTGTAGTCTTGATTTTGAATAGCTTTAGTCAAAAGGTTGTAATTTTGAAATTTGTGATTTTAACCTATTTTTTCTTAAATCCTATTGCCTTGCAGCACATGATTCACTTCTTGGAACAATATCATTGTTCTCTAATACTGTTATTTTTCTGTGATATATTGTACTTTATGTGTGAAGTACAGAAATTCTTGAAGCTGCAGTGTTTCTGTTCACTGCCAGATTGTGCCTTTGGATGGTTATAATCAGGAGGTACATACAGTTACTCTGAAATACAATTCAGCTGAAGAACTATATACATACATACTTTGAGGTTATGGTTATATAAACTCATACATATATGAGTTTATCAGGGCTAGTAGTCCATGTTATCTACCTGCCATCTAATCTATAATTCCATGCCATTTATATTAAAATATGCTCTATGTAGTTTTTAATTTCAGGAGTTGTGAATAATATAATTTTTCCATATGTTTCTACAAGACTTTCATTGTGTCACTTTCTTTTAATGATTTTTTTAAAACACAGTAGTACATTTGCTGTTGGAAGAAAAATGTTTCTAACAGCCTCTCAGGGTTATATAAGGTCTTTCTATTCTGCAGTTGTAGAGTTTGTCACATCTTGTAGATGATGTAACTTACTTAAATGTGCAAGTGGAATGATTGAAACTTTGCAGCAAACAAGCCAAGTGTCTGTATTTCACTTTGCTCACCTCCTGACTTCACCTTGACTCAAAATGTCACTCCCATACTTATGCTGGAGGACTAATGTATAATTCATTTTAACTCCCATTTTTCTTTCTGCCTTCACCAACCCCACGGAACTGCTGTGCATTATGAAATGTATGTGCAAGAATCGTGCCATGTCTGTGTAGGTTACAAGCTGTGGTTTTGCTTTTCCAGTATAACCTAAAGGCACAAATGAAGCACTGAAGGCATCAAATTATATTGTGATATCTGTAAGAGCAAATTTCAATCAAATGCCACCTGAATAAAATATTTCATTTACTGTTTGGAATCATTTCAAGTGATTTTTGCTTGAGATTTGTGTATCACAATCACTGGCCTTGCTGTGAAAAAGCCTTCTATTTTGAAGTGTTCTGAAATGTTAGTTGTTTGGCTTCATGCAATTACTGAGGGATCTGCTGGTGTTTAGAAATGCTACACAGAGCAAATCATTATTGTATGGGGGATGACATATTTAGGGAAAGAGATGGAAAACTACAAAAGAATAGAAACCAAAATAATTCTCATTTTTCATGGTGAAGAGCAGCACATATTACATCGCTGAGCAAATGACAAGCATAGTTTTAATTCAAACTTCAAACTAGCCTGCTATGTTCAATATCCTAATATAAAAACCTCCAGTCTTCAAGTAACTAGAACACACTAAGTATTCACCAAACACCTTAAGCACTTTAATACTATCAAAAATAAGACTAGTTTTTTTTTTTTTTTTTAAGTGGGTTTAAACATAATGATTGATAGTGACTTCTCTTAGAGAGGGATGAAGGAGGGTGATCATTCTGCATCCTCTTGTGCAATCCAAATGATCTTTCCCACCACTACCTTGAAGGCTGACTACTTTGCAGTACAGGAAAGATACAAGGGAAAAATGTGAGAGTGGAAGAGAGAATCCTGAATGAATAGGAAAGGCTACAGTGCTGAAAAATGAAATTCAGTATCTTTTTAGCACATGTAGGTGCTGACTTGCAGTCCAAATCTAAAGATTCTTGGCATAGTGCTTGATTTGTTGTGTCTGTATTGTTCTTCAAATGAAGTTGCCATATGCAGCCATTCTTCCAAATGTCAGGTGTTAGAGGAGGTGTCTGACAGTGTCTATTTTTTGTGAAATTGGTCTCTCATTTCTCATATGAGGCCTGAGCTTTTATTTCTATTCAGTCAGAGATGTTTCAGCTCGAAAGAGGATGTTATGTGCATCAGTGTATGGACAGTATGGTGGGTTTAACCTTTCCTGTTAAAGCCAGATCATCAGTCAGGTAAAAAGTACAAGTTTTTTTGGGAAAACTGGATGATGTCTCTAGTAGTAAGGCACTTCATTTGGTAAACAGACTGTATCTCACATCTATTCCTTGGTCCCCATACTTTTAAATACAGTTGCATATTTTGTATATTTTATTCACTGATTCTGTAGTGAAAAATATAGGGATGCTCACTAAAATGAGAACAGGACCTTAAAATTTCCTTTAGGCTGCCTTGCCTTCCACTTCTACATCCCACAGCATTCCATGTGCCTTTACAGAGAGTAGACAGTAGAATTCACATAGATCATCCTTTTAGGCTGGATAAGCAGAACATGATGAAAGATAGTTTTGATTTTCCTTTTCCTGGATTTACAAGACTTCAGACTTGCATTGTGGAAGAGAAAAGGTGGTCACCATGACTGTGCCAACGTTTTTGAGTTCAAATTGCTGTTGTCGTGCTGGTCCTGTGCATGTGGAAAGCTCACAGATGAACTGGCAAATGAGACCTCTCCTTTGGTCACAGAGAATAATGTCTACAGGTGAACCCTGAACAGACAGAGGTATTCAGTGTCTGCTATATTACGTATCGTATGTTTGTATAGTGCAAAAGAAAGAAAAACAGAAATAAATCTTAGATAATAAATTAACTAATTTTTGTGAAATAAATCAAGAGTAGTAATGATTACAAGAATATTGACAAATGGTTGGCAAAGCTGCTGAAGCATGCAAAGCTTGAGTATTGCGGGTAGGTTGGAAAGATTTGTGTACTACCCTATGTCTAAGTCTTTACTAAACCTTATTATAATTGCCAATGTTGTTGGTCTGCTACTGAAAAGCAGGAATCAATTGCTAAGCAGCAGAAGAAAAATGCCTAAATGAAGAACATCTTACTATCAGATTCCATGCAGTCATTTGGATGACAGAAAAGAAATATTATTTAAGAATCAATGTAATGAAGAAAGAAAGTAGAACATTATTGATTGAATTCTGTTGGAGTATATTTAGGAAGATTGTATTGACAAAAAGTCTCACATTTGTCCAGATTTAATGGTAATAATTTATATTTCTTTCCAATTCTGTTAACATACTTTTTTTTTCCTCGTGATATTTTAGTGTGATCCATCGTAATGTAAACATGAAGAGTTCTAATGTGCTTTCAAAGCTCCTGGTCATCCTACTATGAAGATATGCATGGTTCCTATAAAGAATTTTTTCTTTTCTTATCCTTGGATCTTTGCCAGTGCATATAATCCTTGTCTCTCATTCAGTGGATTTTATTTATACTGAAAAAAGCCAAGTCTGTGTTTTAAGGCACTTCATATCTGAATAGCAATACCTCCTTTTGCCTCATAAATTACTAGAAGGGAGGCATGATTTAAGATTGCAAATCAAGTGTCTTTTTGTTGCACAACTCCACAGGCAAGATCTCAAAAAATAATTATTTTCAGTCTATAGTCTTCTCATATGATTTGTCTTAGAAATGAAGGTTTTCTCCAGCACATTTCGTAATAAATGTGTCTTGGAAATTTAAATTAAATGTGCCACCTTTAGGTGTGAACTGTAAATTAAGAGAGGGTGTGAAGCCTAAAAAAGACCATGAAAAGTGGACAGTACTGATTGAGCAATCTAGACAAAATGTCTGAAGTAAGTTCTGTCAGAAAAAATATTATAAGGAAGGCAGACAAGAAGAAGGAAAGAGGTTAATAAAAGGAAAAAATGAATTGAACATGAAAAACAGAGGAATACACTGTTTCTGCTTTGAATGAAATGTGATAAATTAATTCTACATTTAATAAGTAAGTTCTATAGAATTCTTTAGGAGTCTAAACCAATAGCAAACACCTAAAAGCTAATAGGGAAACTCTTTGTAATTGTAAATGTAAAGTGAGTAAAATAGACAGATGAGCGCATTATTTGGACAAAAAAAGCAACAAAATTCCCTAGAAAGAAGAATTGATCTATAAAACGGTACAGTAAAAGTCAATACTCAGGTACAGGAATCAGTTTCTGGCAATTGCGAGTTGTCTACCCAGTTTTCAGGTAATGTCAGCCATTCTACCTTCAAGGAAGCTATCTGCCATATTTTATTGAATTTAAATTTGAATAATATGAATAATATGAGCCAAACTCAGCTGATTCAGGACAATTTAGTTATGTGGAGTATTGCATCAGATTGTATCAATGGAGTAGATGCAATAAGAGAAGCTTGTGAAGCTTCAGCAGCATGTACTTCAAAGTGCCTTTATACCTGCCTTGAGAGTATTCTATGTTCTGAGTTTTTGTCATCTGTTTTCCCTACTCTCCATCCATCCAACATTTTATCTGAAGTTCAAAAAATGTATAAGTATAGCCTGTAAAGAAAATAAAATTTGAATTTGCAGATGAAAAATATAATGTGGAGTTGTGGGTGGCATTCTGTTAGCCTAGTTTGATATAACTGCCTTAACACCTTCTTGTTGCTCTGCCCTGTTGGTGTGAAATCGTAAGTCTGTATTAGGAACCTGTCACAGCACTGGGCTTAAGAATATTCCTTTGATAATGAAAAATTGCAGTGCTCTGACAGTTCCACAGCTGAAATATAAAACAAAAAAATTAAGCATTTCAGCAAGGGCTGTTTGAGTTTGGAAGAAGTTTGATAGGACTTCTAGAGGAAAAGGAAGTCCTATCAAGTTGAAACCTTGTTTGTGACTTGGAACTAGAAGGCAGAGGAAGGAAGCCATGTGATAGTCTATGGGGCAGTCTTATCAAGGGAAGTTTTTATATTTCTTTTGTCTTTGGACTTGGTGACCTGAAGGTCACATTCTATTCTTAACCTGGGTGCTATTTTTGATTACTATTGTGTGCTTCATGCAAATGAACAGTGCTCTAAAATTAAATAGGAAGAAATATCATAAGTGAGAAATGAGATAGTCCTGGTGCCGTGTATCAATATTTGAATTCTCCCTTATGGTATAGAAACTGTACATGGCAGCCTTCTTAAAGAGGCCTTTTGCATTTGAATGGCTTTCTTGTAATTACCTCTGACTGGGCTAATGAATGAGGCATATAAGGTATGCATAGTAGTGATCTGCAGCAGAGCTGCATTTCTCCTGCAGCTACATTAAAAATAACTCTTGTTCAGTATGAGTCCATGCCACTATCAATATTCAAAGCTAAATTGATTTATGTTGGTTTTGGCAGAGTAAAGAACACCCCCTTTTTAAATTCAGGTAATAGTTTTTCTTCTAATGAGCTGTTCAGATCTTTATTCCACATGAAAACACAAAATCACATATACCAACAAGCAGCAATAAAAAGTAATTATTTTCCAAAGAGGACATTATTTTTTGTCATGTGTGAACTTTTAAAAAGGTATTAAAAAGTCATTAGCAGTTTTAGATATCACTGGTGAACTTGTTTATGAAAAGCTAGAATTGATATGGGTATCTGGGTGTTTCTGACTGGTCTTGTTTTCTCCAACATCCTGACTTTTTTAAGGGATAATCTTGTATTATATTAATTTTTTTAATTGTTTGAGGCATAGTTTCATTATATATTTTAAATACCTTTTCCTAGCTGGAAGCTGTTGTAATGCTGGGACAACTGAGTTTGGAGAGGCAGAGCAGAAGACAAGGTAATTTGCAGCCACAGTGAGGGTGATAACAATGAGTATAATTCCTGAAGGATGGATAATGTGTAAATTAATAAGTGTGCAGACACACACTGGCATACACGTGCTGCTCAGCTCATGGTTCTAGGTTCTTCTCCAATCACTGTTTAGGCATAAAAAACTGCCTCTACTTTTCACACAGGAGAGGTCAAAAGCCTCATAAATGAGAATGTTTGCATTCACTTGCCAGTCATTTGAGGCAGTGCTGTACCAAAGATTGAAGTTCTTGTGATATTTATTACATTTATTCCTGCATTAGCTATACCTGGGAGGGAAGGAATTTTTTTCCGTTAAAAAAATGGATAAAATGGATGCAGAGAGTTTTCTTTGTGATGTTGCTAACATGAAGTACAATGTTAATATTGCCCTTAATTAATTCTCATTTACCCACAAAAGTTTTTAGTTTTGATTAGGTGCTTTAAGGTTGAGAAAGCTGCTTGGAAGTTACCAGTTGAAGTTCTACTTCTGTTTACTCTGTTTAAAAATACAGTGAAAATATATCTTCAAGGCTGAATAAGCACACATGGATTGATTGCTAATGAAATTGGTTTATTTATAAATTGGAAATCTCTTTTCTAAATTTGGCCTGGCTACTAGCTCTGGGCCGTAGGGCTTTAAACCACTCAAATGGTGGTTTGAAGTGAAAAATAGTGTGGCTGGTAATTTACAGAATCAAATGTTTCTGGGTGCCTTCAGGATGCTGTGAAAGGACACATGATTAAATTAGATCTCCAAGCGTCCCAATTAGCCTGTGGAGTACTGTTTGCATCAAAGGATGAGACACAGAGCAGCTACTGTAAGGGAATCCTGAAGCAAGGTAAGCTTTTAGTTGCTTCATTTTCAGATTCTTCTGTGGAATAAACCATACTGTTGGATACAATCAGTTCATCCTTTTGTATCACATCCCACAGCAGCTCCTTCTACACTTTGTGGACAAAGAAGGGATTCTGGACTCTGATGGGGTCCGTCATACCCATCTCCTTTTTGGTTTCATACCTATGTAGGATGAGGCTGTGGGAGGGGGAATTTCCAGTCTCCCTTTACTCTTGATAGAGGAAGGCTCACATGGAAGGACAGATCTTCAGAAAGGCATCTTCATGCTTTTCTTATCTTTGGAAAATGCTTTTACAATCTGCAGTCTCTTTTAATCAGTTTGTTCATCTTGATGGCCGCCCTTGCTTTAGCTTTCTCAACTTTTCTAGGAGCAGTTGAGCCTTAGACAAAAAAAGATACCATGATGCTTTGCTCCTCAGCTTCCACTTCTGGCAGAGATGCAGATGTGTCAAAATTTTAGCTGACTAATTTTACTAATAAAAAACTAAAATGAAACTGATACAGATGACTGGTTTTGAGCCTGAATTGCAATAATGATCCGACCATCGGTGGACTTCCACTTCTTGAGGGTCTGGAATTCAGTTCTCTTCTTTATTGTTGTTTCATTAAATTTCAGGCTAGTATTTCAACCTGTTTTTCATATGAGTGTCAGTTTTTTTCCCAAAAGATTTACTCTAAGTATCACTGTCATATACCCATTAACATTTTGTTACAGTTTTAATTTTTAAAAACGCTCCTATTAAACACATTAATCTAAGTTTCTTATTGCATCTGTTTCAGCTACACTCTTTTCTGAGTATCCATCAAACGAAATTATTTTTGTCTTGTAACTCTTACAAAAAAGTGCTTTTGTAATGCAGAGTTCTTCTATTTATTCCACTTTAAAAGCTTAATGGACACTCACATTGTTTGTACTTTTTTCAGTTATAGCTGGGTAGAAGTGCAAAACCATAACAAAATAACGTAACTCTCTTAAAACTTTAAGAATTCAAAAGTTTGTAAGCTTTGTAATCCATGCCAATTTTGGTTGTTTTCCTTCTTTAAGGTACTATATTTATAATATTACATTGAGTGGGCTCTTTTCTTAAACTACGTTATTCCTTCAGGCTTAATTCCTAATTTTGTATTACATTTGCTAATTTGAAGAGATCATTAATGCATATAGCAGTATTGGTAGCACTCATCTCAATTTAAGAACTTGTCCCCCTGTCCACCATAGTAATGTATTCTAATTACTCTAGAACAAAGAATTGTGTTAAGGAAGTATCTTTGAAGCAATCTTATATTGACAATAATAACCATAGAAGACATGAAAAGCATAATTTGGGAAGAAACCTTTGTGCTTTGGAGTGAGACTTTTGCCTAATTGTCACTGTGAAAAATGACTGTCATTTTTGCTGCTAGAAAATAAAGGCATCAACGAACATTAAAATAATATCAGCACTTACTCTAATATACAGCTAAGTGATGTGAAGACATGAAAATTAGTATGTGATTGTGCATGCTTCCGTTGCACTTTGGAGTTCTTGTGTACTGCATAAGTTGGAAAAAAATTCCTAAATTATGTGCTAATTCTTTCTATGCAGAAGAAGGCAACTTTGGGACTTTGTGGATACATAACCTTCTGTGTAAATCCAGCAGGAGTCAGCAGGGCTGAACTTGAGGGGAATATGTTTTTTTCAATGCATCTCAACAAAAAAGCAAAAGAACAAAATCTTAAAAACAAACATCATATATGGAAGAAATACTAAATGAGTAGGCAGCTCTCTCAGACACTCTATTTTTTACCAATTTCAGTTTTAGGATAGGAATCTACTTACTCTGAATTGCCATTATGATGGCTGATATCCAGAGATCCCAATTTACTGGTAAACTTGCAATTGGCAGAGTTAGGTAATCACCACAAAATGTTTGGGAATGCCTTCTGTGCCTAGTTGACTCCAAGAATAAGCTCCATTCAGAAAGAACTGCATGCTTCGTGATTAATATACACAAGTTGTATCACTTCAGAGCCTGGAATTAGGTTTATTTTTTTTTTTATTTTTCTTTTTCTATTAAAAGGTATAGCAAAGTTTTCATCTGATATATGAAGTAATAGGGAAGATGAGCATACTGGATAAGTAATGTGAGGGAAAACATCTGATAATGAGACTTCAGAATATTTGTCTCTGCCTTATTGTTGTCACTTCTCAGATTTCCCTTTCTAAAAAACAGTTTTGTCTCCTTCTTACATTTTCCTGTTATATGTTTATTTTCCCCTGGATTCAGAATCCAGTGAAAACAAAATCCCAAGTTGATATTTTCATGTAGAAGGCACCTGTGGTTTTCCTTCATTTTAGTGATTCCAGAATTTTAGAATCAATTTCAAAAAAGCTTCACCTTGCCTGATTTGTCTAGTCCTACTTTACAAAGATACACAGACAGTCACTATTTCTAATAGAAAAAGATGCATTTTTCACTACCAGTGTGTCACAACTGTGAAGTAAATAATTCTAATGCATTCAGATTTTATCTTTGTGAAATTATATGGGAAGAAAATGCTAAAGAATCCACCATTGCAATGTATATGACTGGGCATTTTTTCAAAGAAAACCTCATTAGATACTTGAAAAGGTATAGTTCACTAGATGGAAAACCTAATCTCCAAGTTTTTAAAAAATCTAGTTAAGAGAAATGAAAATGGCAATATAAACAAAAGAATAGATAATAAATAAAAAAAGGAAGATAACTGGTAGTACATAAAATTTATTAGTAGATATCTTAAAGCTAAATAAATCTGTGGAGAAACTATCAATCTTGGTATTTTGGATAAGGAAAAAAAATTTTTTTTGAGACAGTAAAGCATCCACACAACCATTGCATAGGAAATAATAACACGATTTTTAGAACACTGCAATATTACACAAACTTGAAGGTCTTTAAAAGGGAAAAAACAACATTTGGAAAGTAGAAGTAAGATGCTTCAGATAGTGGTAGGCAGATTAGCATTACACTCATCCAAAGAAAAATCCTGGAGAAGAGTGATAACCAGAGACAATCAAAAAGCATGATACTTTTAGGATTAGTTAGGAAGAAATCAGCCAACAAGAAATCCAGTTCTGGAAAACAGATTCATGAAACAACTGTAATAAAATGTTTATTAGGTGATACATTTTAAAAACGTTGACATATTTAGTGCTCTAAATTATTTAGCTTTCTTTGATCAATCAAACCTCATTAAAACTAGTACTCTGCAAAGACCAGTGTATCACAATTTTAATGATAACTGATAACACAGAAAGATGGTAAACAGAAAATCAGGTAATGAGGTTATATCCAGGTCCAAAAGTTCTTTTCTTGTTCTGGGGCTGTTTATCATCAGTATAACATATCTGCACAAAAACCTGAGTTTGTTTCCCATAAACATTACAGAAATCATAAATACTGGTTAAGCAATCATTAAAATAATCAAAATCAGACAGAGCTTTACAGCACAGCACGGGTTGCATGGTATCATAATCTTGCTTGAATAGGGTAAAAATTCATGACAAAATGGTATAAACCATACATACATATGTACTATGCAGACTCCCTTCAGCGAATTGAATTCATGCAGCAAAGAATTTAGGTGCTGTGTATGGCCATGTGTCCATAATGCACATTGGTGGCTACAGGAGCAGTAATGCTACAGGAGCAGTAATGCTTCTGCAGTCCTTCATGGTTAAAAAACAGAGGAAGAGTAGGCAGCTGTTACTGCACTGGCATTAGCATGGGGTTTTTTTTAAAAATGTTGCCTTATTCTAATTATGACATCTTCAAAAGATTTTTTACTTAAATTGTGGGAATTGATTTTTCAGTGACTTTTTTCCACATTAAAAGTTCATCCTTCTATCTGGCTAAAATAAAAGCTTTACCTGATTTTTGTTTTAAAGTTTTTAAATTTCTTTGCAGAATTTAATATTTACAGCATTTTGAAATAAAGCAACTAATCAAATATCAAAATGACATTGCTGAGAATTATTTCAGCAGACATAAGATCCTTTTGAAATATTTTAGGGCAAGGCAAGAGACTAGTCATGACTGTAGATTTTTCTTGGAAACATTCCCCTAGCTCAGCTAGGTAATGTAATACAGGAATCTCTTTGTGAAAATCCATAGGATGGACACTGCATGTAACTGCACTAGATGAAATTGGGTTTTCTGTGCTTTAAATTTTAGAGCTTTGTATGAGTCAATCATCTAATTTTGGCATTGTCTAGACCAATTAATGGAAATTGCATTTCTTCTGAAGACAAAACCAAGAAATAATTCTGAAAGGTGCTTTTCCCCCCCCTGTTACTTAAATATTGAATTTTTTAGTCTATCTTTATTGGATTTTTTAATCTTCATAAGTGTTTTTTACTCTGTGTGTAAATATATATATATGCACTTTATTTACTTATGAAGGTAATATCACTGTCCTTTCAGACTTTTTGGGAAAACTTTTTAAAGAATACCTTGTACCTGTAACATGGGAACAGAATTTGCGAGGAATGTTCAATTCTGCAGAATTTTTCCAATATTCTTAAGAAAAAAGTGCATTGAATAAGTTAAGTCAGAAAAATTTCAACCAGACTGTTTTTGTTCATGAAATTTGGATATGTGTTTAGGATTTGTTTTTCTAAGTCAGGCATACACAAGTTTGAAAGTGCTATCTTTAGAAAAACGTTAGAGATTTTGAAAATGTACTTTTTTCTTGTTGTTGTTTTCAAGCAAGCTGTCAAAATAATTTAAAATTAGTTGCATTCACTTCTCATGAAATTTGCACAACACAAAATTCCAGTGAGAGAGATGATAACGAGAGGAAAGTTCTGCTTCTCAAACCTGATTTCTTTTTATGATAAGGTAAGCCACCTAGGTGATCAAGGGTGGCCAGTTGATATAATCTCTCTGGATTTTGGTACAGCTTTTCATACTGTCTCTCACAGGAACCTTTTTGGACAAAATATCCAGCACACAGCTGTATAAACACATGATGCAATGGGTGAGCAGCTGGCTCATGGGCTGGGCACAGAGGGTTGTAGTGAGTATGGTGACATCAGACTGGCAGTGTGTCACTAGTGGGGTTCCACAGGGCTCCATCCTTGACCCTGTGCTCTTCAACATCTTCATAAATGACTAGGGCACAGGACTGGGAAGGATTCTAAGCAAGTTTGCTGATGATAACGAATTGTGAGGGCTGTTGACTCCCTTGAGGGCAGAGAGACCCTGCAGAGAGATTTATTTGCAGACAAATTAGAGAGGGCTGAGCAAGCAAATGAAGTTCAACAAAGGAAAGTGCTGAATTCCACACCTGGGATGGGACAGCCCTGCATGAATGTGCAGACTGGGAAATTAGAAGCTGGAAAGCAGAGCTATGGAAAGGGACCTGGGGGTTCTGGTCAATGGCAAGTTGAATATGAGTCAGCAGTGCCCTGGGAGCCAGGAGGGCCAGTGGTCTCCTGGGGGGCATCAGGCACAGCATTGCAGCTGAGCAAGGGAGGGGATTGATTGTCCTGCTCTGCTCTGCACTGGGGCAGCCTCACCTCCAGTGCTGGGGGCAGTTTTGGGTGCCACAATGTAAGAAAGAGATTAAACTATTAGAGAGTGTCCACAGGAGGGGAACAAAGATGGTGAAGGGCCTTGAGGGGAAGCTGCATGAGGAGCTGCTCAGGTCACTTGGTCTGTTCAGCCTGGAGGAGACTGAAGGGAGACCTCATTCCAGTTAGAACTTCCTTGTGGGTGGAAGAGGAAGAGCAGACACTGATCTCTCCTCTCTGGTGCCCAGTGACAGGACCTCAGGGAATGGCCTGGAGTTGTGTCAGGGGAGGTTTAGGTTGAGTATTAACAAAAAAGGTTCTTCACCCAGAGGATGTTTGAGCCCTGGGACAGGCTCCCTAGGGAAGTGGTCACAGCATCAAGCTTGCCAGAGTATAGGACGTGTTTGGTCAATGCTCTGAGGCACATAATGTGACTCTTGGGGATGTCCTGTGCAGGGCCAGGAGTTTGATTCAATGATCCTGATTGGTCCCTTCCAACTCAGCATACTCAGTGATTCTGTGATGATTGGTAAATGATAAGGGCCAAAGGAAGCTGAATTAATCTAGGGTGTCTGTCGTAGAGATTGGTTATGAGAGCGTCTTTATGGAATTTGATCTGTTGCTTGTCCTCCTGTGCCAGAAATTCTTGTAAGCAGGAGCCTAAGCTGAATTGAATCAAACTTAGAGCTTTTATACAAATACTAGTTATTTGTATTGCAGCTGAAAGATGGTGAATCTGTCATTCATCTGTTGTTTAGCAATTTACTATGAATTATTTATTATTCTGATATCTCTGTTCTTTTTCTGTTATGCAGGAAAATTGCTGGTGAAATGCAAGTGTATTTATGCAAATAGAAACTTGAGTTAGATGAACTCAGTGGGATATATATTCTATAACAATAGCATGTTGTGTGGGTTTTTTTATTTTCCCTAAGTCAGAATTGAGTGGATTTTTTCCCCTGAATTCCATTGTTTATGTTCAGTAAGGCAGACAGATGGTTACAGGAAGGATATCTGTTGTCATCTATGAAACACATGGTACAGTAAACTAGACATAGGGAGATATCTGTAATCTTTGTATGTTCTTAAATATTTTTTCTAATTCTAGAGAAAAAGCTGTATTTTTAATCTGGCTTCTTAATTTATCCCAATTCATTGTTTGAACCAGTTATACAGACCTTTCAAGTGAAGCATGTGCTGCTTACGTTAAAAAATTGCAAAGCTACCTATGCCTTTGAGGTGGGACTACTCATTTGGTGTGAGGATGAGTGTCTCTACCTTCTCTTTCAAATAAATCCTGGAACACTGCCCATTCTTTTAGTTAAGATGCAGGGGGATGGCTTGGGCCATAAGAAGATGGCTTAAAGCTGTGTCGGGGATGTTCTGATTGGGTTTTAGGAAAGTTCTTCATGGAGAGGTTGATCAGGCACTGGAACAATCTCCCTAGGAAATGGCCATTGTCTGAAGCCTGAGTGTTCAAGAAGTGTTTGGGAGATGCTCTTAGATATGTGGTTTAACTTCTAGGTTGCCCTTTGTGTAATGAGGAGTAGGACCTGATGACTCATGTGGGTTTCTTCCAATTTAGGATATTCTGTGATTCTGTGGTTTGGTTATAGATCAAAGTACTTTTAACCTTTTAACTTGGACTCTTCTTAACCTATTTTCCTTTCAGTTGTTTCCTGTAATTTTTACAGGTATCACACTGAAACTATACACAACCTCTCTCCCTTCTTTATTCTAATTTTTGTGCTTAATTGATGAAGTAGTGTATTGTTTAACTAGTTTTTGGTTGATAGCATAATTTGACTGTTGGTTGTTTCTTATTTAAAAGGTGGAAGAGAAGTGTCATTCACATAATTAATTTTTAAAGTTACTCCCCTGTCTGGCTCATACTTCTTCAGTTGTTTTTTGTTCCCCTTTGTTAGCCAGACTGTTACCGTATTTCATATGAGGCAAATAAAGGAAAAATAATTATGTATGTATTTGCTAATTTTACAATGCTACAGAAGTCATCTCATCCCCAGTGACTGATGAAATGCAAACAAAGCACAAATACCATAAAGAAACAAAATTATGAATTTATATGTGCATGAAATGCCATGGTGAAATGCAATATGAAATTTGGATAACATTTCAGAAGTGTGGAGCACCATGTTCAGAAAATCTACTGATTCTGTCAAACTAGGCCTGGAATGAAAAGATAAGGATCTTCCGAAGAAGATAAGAGAAGAGTGAGGAGGAAGGGCCTCTGGTTTGAGCCTGATCATACAGTACAAATGATGTAGGGGAGATAAATTGCACAAAATGACACCCTTGAAACCCTTACAAAAATGAAGTTTTCCCATTCATGTCACTGTGGCTCCTGCTAGAGCAAAGCCAAAATTGTACCACTTAAAATTGTGCTGTTAAGTGGGAGATCTGCTAATTATACTTTAGGAGTCTGGAGAAATCCTATATTGAACAAGGAAAAAATTTTGGCTTAATATCTGAACTCTTAAAAAGGAATCTTATGTTTGAATTGTTACATTAAAATATCTTCTTTCAAATGCCTTGTACAGACAGTCTAGACAGTGAGCTATCGAGAATATGTAAGTACCTCTAGCTTCTCTATGCAAAGTCTCAAAATGTTACACATTTTGGATTTTGCAGAATCCATACAAACTATGAAATTACTTTCTTTAGATAGCTAAATTCTGCAAGAGAAGTTAAATTACTTGGTCAGTTTTGAAGATTACAATTCGTCAGTTGTTCAAGGCCATGCAATGAATCACTGAAGATTAAAGGCTAAAACTGCTTAATCTTGAGTGTTTCTTGCTCACTCTGTCAACTGGATAGGATTTTCAAGGAGACACTGATAGAAATATTTTAATCTGCTCGTAGAACATATCAAATAAATTTTGATAATGACAGCAAAGTAATATCTCTTCAGAGCATCAGTAAAGCAGCAACTTATGTGTCACTTCCACAGTTCAGTAGGGTCATAATGCTTGCCTGTTTAATCCAGTTATGCTTTCATTGTTGCTGAGAAGTCTGCAAAGTTTTAGCAGCCATTGTCTTAAAGGCAAGAATGAAAATAATAGTTAAATTATTAAATTTTGATTTATGAAGCATTCATTGGAATGCTATCAATATGAGGCTTTGGAAAGTTCATTATCAGAATATTGAATATATCAAGGTACAGAGCTGACAGACCACAATCCACTGGGGTGGTTTAAGTTCAGCATCCTATTGGCTTAATTTAGGTAAACCTGAGATATTTTTAGCTTTTAGGTGGATGTCAGAAATAGGAAGGAATAAAGAAGTAACATGTTCTTCAAGGTTTTTTTTGGGGGGGGAGGCATGTAAAGATTTCAGATCACAAATAGTAAACTTTAAGGTGATTCAGTTCACAGCTGTTTTTAATATATTTCTTTTGTTCAGGTTTTTGATAAATGACAATTAAAAGATGAATTATTGTATGCAGATTATTATTTCCCTCTAATGTAAGTAAATGCCCCTTGAAAATTTCTTCTCTTCTAAGGGAATGCCAAATCCAAGTTTTCACTGGAGTCACTAAATTACATGTATGTGTTTTTATAGTAAATAAGCAAAAGGAAGTATAAATATGAGTCTTCAGAGTACTTGCATCAGACAAACTGGTAAAGGCTTGCCAGTTAGTTCCTGTTAAGTATTTTAGAAGTATTCAAGTTGAACTTTCATGTACAGTGCAACACATCAGTTGTATAATCTCTCTGTAGTCCCTGTAGCTATTTTTCCACTATGGCTTTATCCCATCAAAACCAGCTCTTTTCCCCAGCATATAGAATGTGCAACACCGGAAATAAGTATTTAAAAGCTAGAAACTAGAGTTTAGATCTTCAGAAAAGGGTTATGAGTTAACCGCATTCATCTGTTTGCAATACAGTCTTCTGTTTCTTGGTTTCATCCTGGGTTTTTTTTATTACTGAGTATTACAAAAGTATAAGATTTTTCCAGTCTTTTTTTAATCCTCAGATGTGGTCTTTTGTCTTACTGTTTTCCATTTATACCCTGTCTTTAACACAAAAAAGTGGTTATTTTCCTTCTTCATGATTTTGTGTTCTCTTGATAATGACCTCTATAATAGTATTTAGTATTAAAGCATTTTATAATCAAAGGAAGTGAGAATCCCCTACCAAGTTAGGCTGCAAAAGGTATTCCCTCCAGCCAGTAAATGGAGTTACAAAGACGTTTTAAGCAAAAATTTTTCATTAACGTTCCATGCCCATGTGACATTTGGGCCACCAAGTACAATATTTTCTCCAAATATGGGAAACCACAACTGGAACCTTCGGAAATTTTTGCTGCCAAACTTTAGCTGCTCTCTTTTATGCTTATTAAGGTATACACAGATAAAGAGGGAATATACATGAGCAAGGTGATAGCTGGTTAATTTTTCAGTACATCATAAAGGCATGTCCTTTATGAGTGTGTGTTAAGACAGAGTTATACTTTGGGAAAGTAATCATTACAACAGACAAAACCATTTATCTTTGCCAAACTTGTCTTGGGTATCCACAGAAGTGTTCTGACATGCAGAAATTTCTACTAAAATTTTAATCCAAAGCATAAAAATCTCAATTTGTTTCAGATTTGTTTTAATTACTTTAACATTTTCTGATGTTTTTTCTTAGATACAATAAGAAGTTTGTGAAATAGTATTACTTAGCTTCTTAATGGTGTGCATTTACTTTTTTTTTTTAGGCATTTTTTTTGTTATAGATTTTTTCAAGTCATTATCCTAATGGAATGAAAAAAGTAAAAAAACTACTGCAAAATTCCATTCTTTTTGTTGGCCCTTTGTAGGCATCTGGAGTGCTTTCTGTCTGAGCAGAACATCTTGAATTTTTCTACTCAATGTTACCTGGACTTCTAATAATTTTGCTTGTCTTCTGAAAACCAGATCTTTTTTTAAAAGTGTAGTGTTAGAATGAAACTATTCCCTAGATCTCATCTTGGAAAATATTTTACTGTTTTTAGTGCAGTTGCTAACTTTTCGCTATTAATAAAACTTCTGATACAAATTATTGAGACATCAGAGCTGGACATTTTATACCTCTGATTAGGTTCCATGGAATGAGGATCACCCTTTCTGTAACTACATTACATGGGGTCTCATGATCTGAGGTCCATTGCAGCTCCTATCTAATTTCTGTAGAACTGCTGCTCATTAATTGTGCCCATTCCAGTGTGTGTGGAGCTGCTTATTCCTCTCATCTAAGTTTTGAATTTTCTGGATTTCGAGCTTGGCTTTTCAGACTTCTCTAGCTGCTGGAGAGCTTCTGAACCTGTTTTCCAGACAGTGCTATGGTAATAAGCATACTCTTAAATTAATTTTCTTCATTTAGCAAGAAATACATGCAAACAAACAGCTTCTAAATTTTATCGACCTTTCTTTTCCCTCAAGGCATTGTGGTGACCTTTAGTTGGAAGACAGTCAGTTACTGGTCCAAGGGGAGGAAGTGTGAAATCATTTAAGTCTGTCCATCATAAGAAAAGGGCAAGACTGTATGCTGACATGGAAGAATACTTCCCAAAAAGCTGTAGGGGTATTTGACTATTGAAATATTAGAGAGATTATTTATAATCTTGGGTGTGAGAAACTGAGAACCTTAGAGCTTGATGAAAGGCAAGAAGATTCTTTTCCTGAGAAAAGTGTAAGGGTTGTGAATATTAAGCATGACTAAGAAAAGAATTCTGTTCCAGCCTCCTAATATTTTGATACTCTGCATTAAGGTCAGCTGGGATTTGTCTAGTTAACATGGATATTGTTTGAAAAACTAAGCATTTCAAAAACTATTCCATGCTATTGATCATTTAAGATGTTCTTACCTATCAAGCACAAAAGCAAGTGCTGTTTCCAAATGAAATATTGTGATCCCTAATTTGTGATTCTGACACCAGATGATGTCAGCATACTTACTTGATTGGTGTTATTTTTATCTATTTGCAGAATTTGGAAGTCTGTTGTCCTAGTGACATTAAAAAAAAAACAAACCAACCCTAGTTGGGGCAAGAAACTTCTATTCCAATTAATATAGCTTTATTAGGGTTCAGATGAACCTCATGTTAGACAAATATGCCAAAGAATGAAATTCTATATAAAAGTAAGATTTAGCATTTTTTTGATTAGCCCTAAATATTAACAGTTATTTTATTGGACCAGAATAGTTGAGTTGGTTAGTTTTGATTTTTTAAAATAGTATTCTTAGTAGCTTGTTTGAGTTTATCCAGGTGGACAAACCAGTAAACATACATGTTTTTAAGCAGATGTGGAAGACCAGTGGTGGCAGTCCAATCCTGTTACCACATTACTTATTTTGTCTGTACTTTTGTTTGTACAAAGGATCCACAAAACTGATGCTTTTGTTCATAGGTGCAGTTTGAGACCTAGTGTGAAATGGTAAGGGTGCTACTCTGGAACCGCTTCTTCTTTTTTTTTTTTTTTTTTTTTTTTTTCTTTTTACGGCTAAGGCATATGATGTTGCCATGCGATTGGATGAACTACACTTTTTTTCCCCTTTTTATGCACATAGCAAATCAGATTTTATAGAATTACTTAGATGTCCTCTTAGCCTGCTTATACCTCATACACATGTCACTTTTTAACCCTAAAATCTTTGCTTTTCTTTTTGCTCTAAGCGCCATTGATCCTGATCTTGCAAACAGGCTACACCTACAGCAAAGATGCAGAAGTTGGGCATTCTTGCTTTCCTTCATAGGTACTCAGGAGTCACCTCAGTGTGCACTTTCAGGAGCTGTCTCATGCCAGAAATGGCACAGTGGTGACTGCTGTTTTATTTTACACAGACCACCTTACACAAAGGCTTTCCTGGGGTGAAAGCCTGCAGCTGGTCTTGTTTAGTATATAAAGAAATTACTAGCTAGGATTTGAGGAAAGAAAAAGCTATGATCATAGCTTGACATTAGTTGAATTCTTTTCAGATACTGATCCAACTACAGCAGTTAAGTGATTTAGGTCACTTTTCATCACTGTATCCAAGTGTACACTTTACTTTAGACATAGGCTTAATTTCATTGCCTTCAGTGGAACTGAAGCAAGCCTTAAGTGTTCTTTGGGTTTAAAGCCAATTCCTGTACACTGCTGATAAACTACAGAAGTGAAAAACTAGCTGTGGCTGTGCAGTAATCCTGATAGAATTAGGCTGATATCAGTCATGCTACATCAGGAATTAATTTGGTTTGCAGTCTCACAGCAAACCACAGTTTTTTCTTATTAATACTGTTAGTAGATGATAGTTAAATGTGTCTGATTGAAGACTGTGCTGAAATAACTCCAAGCTGTACCTGAGTCAGTGTCTACCATGTTCCTTCCTGTGTATAGGCTTCTTCCTCTTATTGAACCCCAGAAACAAAAATATCCGTAAGAGAGAAATTATCATTTTGGTTCCAAGTGAACTGATGAATGCTGACAGATGTTTATCCTGTGAGTACTTTTAGTGTCCATTGATACCTCCTTTTGTCTAGGAAGTTTGATTTAGGATCCTGTCATGCTGTGTTCTTTGAGTTAGTAATTTTTAATTACTCATTAAACAAGACATTAAAGGATAAAACTGACTCTTTGTAGTGGAATTTGTTCTCTCTAAGTCCCATAAAACAGTTGCATGAAATTTATTTTTTCCACTTGTCATATCTGCAATTGCTGTTTCTCAAGATCGAGTTCTACGCAGTGTCCAATTGCACACAGCTATGTTTCCATAAGCAATAAAACAGGCTTACACTCATCTATTCTGGTTTTAAACTAGTCTCAAATCTTAAATGTAGCTTAAAGCTGACAGTTCCCTATCTTTTAAAAATCAATTCCAGTATCAATTGTTTTATTATTATTTTTTTAGTATTTTGTGATTCTCATAATGCATCATCTTATTTGAAACAAGATCTTGTCAATACAGGAAACATTTCATGTAATTAAAGGTCCATCTTTAGACATAGATAAGCTATGCTATGTTTAAGCATTATTGTGTAGTCTGCATACACGCTATGTAGCTTTTAGTAGTTTATTTTGGTCTAGTTGATTTCCAGAAGTTTTCTAAATGTTCATTTAAGGTCACAGTAGTACTGAGCATGTGGATGAGATATAGACCCATTATGCCAGGACCAGAAGCAATAGCTATCAAATTTCTGCTGTAAGACTTCAGTCTCTTGGGAAATTTAGGTGCCTTCCAAAAGCTATCCCTAAGACTCAATCATAGATTCTACATGTTTCTCTTAGGTTCATGGCTGCATAAATAAATAAAAATGTGCTATTAATTATGTATTAATGTTTCCTGGTTTACACTTATGAAAAATGTAAGGCAGTACTGTTACTCAGATAAATTTTCCTTTTATTTGTGACAGGAAACTTACAAAAAAGAGTTTCAGAAATCCCTGATGGTGCTTCTCTCAGCCTTTGTAGCATTAACCTTTTGTCTTTCCCAGTTCTTACATTTTCTGTTTTCTTATACTTTGATTGATTCTGATGCTTCTAGTAGTTATTTATCATCTAAATCTATTGTCTCTATTTATTTGTTGGCAAATTCTTGGGACAGTAAGTTAGTGTTTTATTTACTTTTCAGCAGTGGATTTCAGCCAAAGCCTCTGAGGAACACAGGGATGTTTTCATTAGCTGTTACAGGCTTGGTATAGTTCTGTGTTGTTGAAACAACTAAACAGCTGTTTAGTATAGAGGAAAAAAACCAGCTTAGGTGTTGGCAACACTGTTTCCAGATTATGAGACAACTCAGTACAACTGCAGCACTACTGATAACTGAGGTAGTTTAAGCAGGGCTAGCTCTGGTAGTCCTCAGTGGCCTTGTGCATGCAGGCATACCATAAATTACCTTACACTTTGTTTTTATTTTACTTGATTCAAATTCAGGAAAAGAGATGCTGTTCCTTATTGCATAGGAAATCATAAGTTAAGGCCGTGAGCCTTACTGATATATGCAAAGTGTTTTGTGACTTTGAGCATGTAAATTATATGAAGGGCAAGCTATTCATCCTCGCAGTTTCTTTTGGCCTTGGAGTATTTATAGAGGCTCCCTGTGGAGCTGCACTGTCAAGCATCCCCCAGCTGGGGAACAGCTTATGAAAGGTTCTCTGAGGACTATGTATGCACACTGAAAACTCATTAATAGTCATCTGCAGCCCTAGGAGCAAGACTATTCCTGTGTCCTGTCTTCGTCTGGAAAAATCTTTGGGTTTATTTCTTTCATAGTGACATCTCCTACTTTGGAGCATTTTTTTAAAATGCTCAAGGTTGGCTTCAAAAGGGCCTAAATGTCATAGGCTTGTTATTTTAATGTCTGACAAAATTATTGTCTCAAAATAGGTGTTCAGAGTCAATTCTCTACTGGATACTCAGCTGTGTGCAATCCCTGCAATACAGAACATAAAAGCAGCTCAATATGTGAAGAACAGAGCCATAGATATGAAATGTGGAAGACTGAAATTTGAAATTCTGTAGCAGGGGCAAGATTTTATGCACAGAATAAATAATAGGTCAGAATAAAAAAGCAGAATTACTATGTCAAGTCATAATAGTCCCTGACTGGACCAAGTCCACACTGCTTCCCCCTGGGTCTTTGAATTATGGTGCTGCAACAGTGTGAGCACCATGTTTGACCTGTGGCCTTTGAATTGTTCTGTGGAGTTGCTGAGTTGTTCTGTAGAGCTGAGCTGCATAATTTCTTTGGTTCATCATTTTTCTTCAATATGCCACATATCACTTAGTGATCCAGTCATGGCAAGTATTTACTCCTCTGTTTCCATTTCATATCCATTGCAAAGATTTTTGAATCATAGCCAGAGATTCATAGCTTAAGATGTAAATCTGTGAAACCTTCTTTTGTCATTTTATGAATTATAGATTCAAATTCTCATTTTCCTGAGGACCTGATGAAGGTTTTTCTGTCCCCAAATTCATGGTTCAACTGTGTATGCATTTGAGATCTGACCAGGATTGTGTTTTGAGTGCGAATCTTGGTGGTGAATATGGTGGTGGTGCTAGGTAGACAGTTGGACTTTGATTTGGTGAGTTGTTTTTTATTCTTTAATATATACTGGTGGAGTGCCCTGTTGTTTATCTGCACTGATTATGCATTTAGAAAGATTTCAGGAGCTGCTGAAAATGTACAACACACAACTTCAGAGCGTTCAGGCTCTCAAAAAACTTCAGGAAAATTAGTGAGAACGATGTAAGTAATTCTAACATCTTGGTTTAGATGGTCTATCGAAGCAGCAAGGTGAGGAAACAAGTTAGAGATTCATCTAATATTGATGAATATTGACATTTTATTGACATATTGACATCTTATTATCTTGAATCTCCTGTCTCTAATACATAGAGACATAACATGACGCAGTAGACATGAAATGTCTACTACCATGAATGTCTGAGTTTTATAATGCTGTAAGATGAAGAAAGCCTGTTCATTTTCATGCCAGATTTACATTAAATTTGAAGCTGTGAAATCTTCTGACTTTGCCAGGTGAATTCATTAGTGTTCTTAAAATTTTCACCACCAGCATATGCTCATGGGCACCTTTCCATATAATTAGAAGTGGATGAAGTCGGTGTGGAGGCAAGTGAGGTTTTTTTGCTTCTTTCACAGCATGACAAGAAATCTGCATGGTGTTCTGAAGGATCATCCCTCTAAGGTGAAAGGAAGTAATAAATCTGCACATTACTAGGGGGTATGAGTACCAAAACAATTACTAAGAAGATGCCTCTGAAATCAGAGGTCCCAGGAGAGGTGAACTTTTTCAGAGGAGACATTAACTTTCTTCTTCTAAGAGAAAGTTTCATTAGAAGGCTGTTGTCCAGCCAGCTTGACAGAAAACATCTGGGCTCTGGTGGGTGGCAAAAGACATAAGTATTTTGTTTTACTCTATTAGTAGCCATGAATAGCCATGTGTTCTGTTCTGGTGCAGCCTGTTCTGTTGCAACCATGGGAGAAGTTGTGACACAAGAGAAAACTTTTTTATTTTACTTCCCTTTTTATTGTTAGTGTCTTTTAATGATGTCCAGGGTGTGCAAAATGTGAGAAACTGCCCTTATGCTGCAGTTCTGCTTCACTGCAGAATAATGAATGTCGTATCTCAGGATTCAGAGCCTGCCTGCAGCAAATCTGGTCAAAGTAAAGGTGCTCTAATAAAACTTCAACCCTGTGTTTAAAGCTAGTGCATGTGTTTAGGAGCAGTACTCTCTGTCACTGGAATAAGCAAATTATTCCTGCTCCACGTGGTTCAAAACGGGGAATGCTGATTTGAGTATTTACACTTTCTATCCTGCAGCTTATGTTGTGGTGTTTCTTCCCAGAGCCCAACTTTTCTCTGAGCTGTAGACTTTAGTAAAAAGTCTTGTTCTTCAACTTTTTAATTACTTTCTATGCTTCTGTGTTTTGATTCTGTGTGTGTTGATTCTTTTGACCTAGACAACTTTTCCATTTTCTGGTACAAACCTTAGAATATCAACAAGAAACAAAAATAACAAAAATGAAAAGCAACCTTTCAGATAATACTTCATCATTTTCTTGGACAAAGGGTAAGCCTTACAAGCAATTATGAACTCTAGTAGTTATTATCAGTCTACTTGAACATATAATTCAGAAAATAGTTATTTAAAGCAACTGTACTGCATATTTTCTCATGACTGTACTGCATATTTTCTCTTTTTTTTTTCTTTGTTTTAATTATAATAACTACGTACTGGCACACACCATTTTCCAGGAAAAGGTAACAAAGAACAGTAACAGAGCAGTTAATTTTACTACCCTGTATCATAATGAATTAATTTGGAAAAAATAAGGAAAATAACTTAATTTTAGTCGTAGCAAATGTTTGCCTAGAAATGCTGTTCCAGCTGATGTTGTCTTAATAACCCTCATGCTGTGCTGAATGCTTCTGCAATTTCTTTCTGAAGCCTGCAGACTAAGGAGCATTGTTACACCATTGGCATCTGTATTTTGGATAAGTTCCTGTCTTTGAATTTTTCTTGACTTTTCGTTTCCTGGCAGGACCTTTTCCCAAGGGACAGTGGGTTGTATTAGGTGAAGCATAGGAAGCGTATGTTTGTTGAGCTCTTCAATGTATCTGGTAAAGGCATTCCACATACAGGGGAAAAATAAGCTTTTTTGTACCATGTGCCAAAAATCAGGGTAGTAATCAGATTTCACGTAAGCAGTGTCACAGCCATCTGCAGTATCCCTCTCTGGTTATTGCACGTGTGCTTTGCTTTGACAGTCACTTCAGTCTTCCTGTTTTAAAAAACCCACATTTTCCTTGCATCCCCACTTATCTCTAAGCATGTTACACTGAGTTTTCATACACCTGCAAGACCACAACTTTCTGTTTTCAGGGCTGTAGGGGATGTTTCTAGGGCTCCAAGGATGCAAATGTGAAAGAGAAATTCACTCTTAAACTAATTGGGAGAATTATTTTTTTTTTTAATTGACATGAATGTAATATTAGTGGAAGATTTTAAACTGACAGCTCTGGTAATTAATTGCTGCCAACTAGGTCTGATCCAAAGGCTGTTACAGATTTAAAGGAGCTTTGGAATTAGATTTTATGACGCCCACTGCGATCATCCACTAGACTGATCTGATCTCAGAGCATTTTAATTACAATGATTATTTAAAAAAACACTTACGGGTGTTGGGTTTTTTTTTTTTTTTGGTTGGTTGCTTGGGTTTTTATTGTGTGTTTGCTTGGGGGGTTTTTGGTGCATTTTACTCATGTTTTCCATGTAGATTTGGCAATACTTTGAGAGCTAAAATTCTGTGGACGAGAATTGAAATTCTGTTGTTAGAAGGCAAAAAAAATGGAAAGTATTGAAGAATGGGAGAGATAATCAAGTTCCTTTGTCAACAGGAATAAATTCTCAAGGGATGGGTAATTGCTGTGACTGAATATCCACCAGGCTCCTCTCCAGACTGCATACTGTAGGCTTTTTGAACAGAGACTGGTTTTGCCCTCTGGCTCTAAAGAGAATGGAAACCTGAAAGTTGTGGATGGAATCACACATCTCTTCTTTGAATTCAAAATACATAGTGTATTTCAATTATCAGTTACTAATTAAGTAAGGAAATAAGCTGTGTGAACAAATCCTTGTATCAATAAAATAGGTTAGCCTGAGGTAAAAGCAAAAATGATTAGTATTTGTGCCTCTGAACCTGAAAAACTCTGCCTATATCTGTCCTTTGTTCAATTTCTGTGTCCACTTTGGCTTCCTGGTGACTATACGTAATCAAAGAAGAACATCCGAACATCCTGGTGTTTTTTTTTTTGTTTTTTTTTTACCCTGAGTATGTAATGTCATCCAATCTGAGCATGAAATCCTAAGTTAGGGTTCATGTGGTTTCTGAAAATAAAATAGTTTTGTTAGTTTTCTGTACTATTCACATTCTAATTCAGAGCATTTGGTACTGGGGCATGTTGTGAATTTTCAGGTTGATTAGGAGCACAATAAAGTATTGCAGGGGAGCAGGAAACTCCATGTTTCTAGAGGTTTCTCTCTAGAGGTGTCCCTCACTGTGAAATATTTTGCCTTTGGAAAAACTTCACCTTGTTCTTAATCTGAGTTCTTTTGATGCTCTTATTTTTAAGAACTCTCTCTCAATAAAATAATTGTCCACTATCAAGATATAATGAAAATTACTTTTTTTGCTGTTGAAAAATATAGAGAATTTTCTTGAAGCATGTTTGTTCAGTTAATATTGGATTAGTACAAGTCTGTTCTTATATACTAAAACTTGTCTTCCTATTCAACAGATCAGTGCTAGTGTAATGCAAAGAACTTCTGAATACTGAAAGTAATTTTGAATTCAGAAATAATGCTGTGTCCGAGTTCTGAATTCATAATTACTGGAGCTGAGAATCACATTTGGATACTCATTACAGAATAAGTTGTCAAACACACATTTGATTGACAACATAAGTCTGATTCTTTCAAGGTCATAATATTCCCCTCTAGAAAGAAAATTAAGAGCTAGGTCTCCAAATTAGGGATTCAAATGTTGAAATAAAGCAAAATTAACAAAATCTCTTTCAACTCTACTGGGAGACAACTGTGGTTTAAGGGGGATAGGACCATTTATTCTTCAGTTTCTTGATTCATGTTCATAGTACATGAAAATATACAAAATGGTATTTCAGGTGACTCTGAATTCATTTTGACTCCAAAGTTTCTACAATTCTTACAGAAAGGAAAGGGAAAGCCTCTTGCATGAATCAGCTGTAAAGGGGAAGGATACTAGATGCTCTTCTGTCTTTTAGACATCTACAAACATACACATGAATTTCTAATTTAATCTTCTCTGTAATCTGACATAATGTCTACATTTCCTTCTTGTCTATGGGATTTTCCTCTTGTTCTCTGGAACGGTGGGGCTTAGGTCTTACAATTTGCTTTTGAGCTTACCTGTTAGATCAGTGAAGAATCATTTTCAGCAGTGCTCTGTCCTTTCTTATTCGTTCAGCAGAAAGGGCTGCTTCATAAACTGAACATGGGTTTATTTCTTGTAACTTTTTATTTTATAATGTTTGTCCAAAGAGAACCTATTCTGACATGATAGCCTTCCTCCAGCCCTTGGGATGGAAGCGTGAAAGCAGCTCTGTGAGGAAAGACCTGAACAGGTTTTTATATTTCATGTCAATTAAAATGAAGCAGACTTGAGGTGGGGGCATGATGTTTTAACCTGGAGCTATTGGATTCCTTTTCCAAATTACACTGTAGTTTAATCACAAGAACCAGTCACTCGCTGCAGCTAGTCATGTTTTAGATGAGTTTTCTGTTACATGCCAGTTTTCTGCAGGGCTGGCTGGGGGTGCCCATGTAACTGTTACAGAGCATAAATTGCTTTCCTGAACTTTGGGCCTTGCTTTAGTAGAGTTTGAAGCACTACAGAATTTTAAACGTAAAAGTATTAATATTTCACTGTTGTTGAGAAACTGTCTCACTGCCTCATCTGTGTAGCATATTCTACAAATTAATTACTTGGTGGGTCTGAAATACCTGTTTTTATTAGGCATTCAAAGACAGAATATCGCATTTTATTCTTTTGAAGTATATCACAGAGCACTACCTGTAAGTATCTCACTGCTCATTCCTCCCTCACCAACCCCATTTATTCATAACCTATTTAATCCTTTTTGATTTATGTCTGTAACACATGTATGGCCATGAATACAAAATGTATCCCTATGAATGTAAATAGGTCAATTGCTTGTGCAGATTTGGTTAAAAAAATAATTTTACCTTTTTAGGTTCTTGTCTATAAAGTCAGATGTAAAATACTGTCACCAAAAGTGACAGTATTTCAATCAGGTGAAAGGCCTTGAAGGCTCCGTAGGTTCTCCAGTTTCATGGTCAGGACTAAGTCCTTTCTCATGAGAGTTATGTTTTAAAGACTTTGGGAGTGGTGAGCAGATAATGCCTTTTTTTTTTTTTTTAAATTTAAGTGCATTTACATGTAGTCAGTGTTCTTATTCAGGTGTGTTCTGGGCCTGTGTAACTGTTACTTCCCTTGTCATTTCGTATTTCCCTTTTGATTACTGAAACTAAAACAGTTTCCCTATAATTTCTTTGTATGCTATTAGTAAATGAATTTGTAGTTGTAGATATGTCACTTGCAAAGTAATCTTCTGGGTGTAACTCTATTATCAAGCAACACTAAAACCTAAAAATGATATGAAAAATAAAGTTAGAAATTCATACTCTAGGAGGTCAGCTGAGAAACATCATTATGTATTCTCACACATTCTGGAACATACATTGGATATATGCAGTGGGAGGATCCTGCTCAAGCACCTTCTTTCTGTGTTTGCTCTTCTCTGAGTTCAAGGACTCAAGTGCTGTGTCATTTGCATGTACAGTTTGCAGTTCTTGAACAATAAGGGCTCAGAAATATGTTTCTTTGGTCTGTCACAGATAACAAATTATCATGATTCTGGATAATGATAAATAGCATTTTGAGACTGTGTTTTTGAAGAAGCCTTCCTCTAAAGAGGCAGCTGAAGTTAGAGAATTCAAATTCATCTTTAGCTCAGAAATCTGTTCAATGTTAGACACCTGGTCAGTGATATTTGAATGTTTCTAGGTGTCTGACTTTAGGAGGTAATTTCTAAGACACACGTTAGACCACATCAGAGGTCTAAGAGTCATTTATATCTGAAATGAATGGAAACTGTATGTTTGGTAGATAGATATTCTATTTCGGGAATTTGTTTTTTTGCTTGTTAGTTGCTTTTTTATCATAGTGTTGTACTAATACAGAAGATGGGGTTCACATTGTGAATTGACCCCTGGGATGAGGCGTGTTAGTGTCTGTAAATGTGCTGTGTAAACCTGCTGTAACCACTGAGCTTCCAAGGAACCCCTGCTTGCCTCGGGAGACAGACTGATAAATTACCTTTCCAGCAGCTGGGTGACTAAGCTTCTGCTGTGATATTTCTACACAAGCCATTTTGTTGGGAGAAATGGTGCTGTTTCAAAGTGCTGTCTCCATTTACTGTGTTTTATTCTCAAAGCAGTCTTTCTAAACCTTAAGCTCTTCCCTAAATCTGTTCCAGTCCCATTAAGACCTAAATCAATGAGTGGACAACTCAATTAACAAGATTTTCTAGCACATACATCTAAGGTGCCTGTGCTAGCAGAGGGCTCTTAAATTCTTCTGCAAAACAGTGAAGTAGATTTCTGTGCCTCGTTCATACTTTTCAGATCAGCACCTTGCTTAGTCTTCATTATTCCACCCTTCTAGTTGAAAAATACTTTCCTTCTTGGAAATCCTACCATGCCTTCTTGTTGTCATGTTGAACTTTAATCCTGTTATTTATTTTCTGGATTTGATTACTTTGATTTCAATCTGTTAAAAAATCAGGTGAAATTCAAACCATGGTCTCGAGGAAGTGACTGTTGATAAATCTGTGCAATTTCTCTAGTTGGAGAATAATTAGCATCAGAATGTTTCTAAAGTTTTAAATGCCACTGGGAGAAGACTAGCAAACAATGCTGTATAAAAATTCAAGGTGAAGAAGATAACTACAGGAGGTGTGTCACACAGCAGACACAGACCAGGTAGGGAGAGTTTTAAGGGATCTTTGGATTGAAACACAGCCATAAATTTGTTGCTTATTTGAAGTAACAGATATTGGGTATTGTGTGAGAATATGAAGATTTCTGGAGCTCTGTGGTGCTGCTCTGTGGTATCTGTCTGTATCCTTAGCTCTCACAGGATGCCACTGTGAGGGCATTATTGTAAGATATATTTTTGGCCTGCTATACTTCCTGGTAGGTGTCACCTTTGCACCAGCATTCCTTGATTCCAGCAAGGTAAGCGTACTGCTTCTCTGAATATGTCTTTTAACCAGGAACAGTGCTGATGAATTAGGGCATTCAGCTACCAGCTGGGAGCGTAAAATGCAATCCTGGTCTAACTGCAGGACCTGTTTTTTTCCTGTGGTGCTGTGAGCTGTGGAATATATCTTCCCCATAGTCACTAGCTACATCAAAACCTGTTTGTTCAGAAAAAAGTGACTGAATGCCTAAGGCACACATGGCAATACAGCTCTTCTGGACTTTACAATGACCTGCCATGGACCCTTTTGGATGCCTTTCATTTTAACATCCTGTGGGAATATTTTGATAGAGATGATATTTTTGTGTGTTTTGGGATACACTGATGTGAAGAAGCTGGTGAGTCTGGGAATTGTCAGTGTGTCCTGCTGCTTCTTTTAAATTTGGAAGAGGAGCTCCCTTTTGGTACCAGTCTGAGGAAGAGGCCTGGTGGAAATGCTACAGAGTGGCAATAGACCTTTCAGGAATTACTTAATTGAATTGAGAAGGGTTCATCATTTCCTGCTGGTTAGCTGAACTCTGAGGCCATGTGAACAAGGGCACTTGTATTTAAAATAATCCAACATTTCCTAAAATACACAGATTTCTCTTCCTCTCAGCAGGGCAACACCAGGCCCCTGATTTACTCTCAGAATTATTTCAGGAGATATTATTTAACATAGCATGTATATTATGAAAGGCAAACAAATGGAAAAAAGTCCTGGCATCTCTGAAGTTAGTGGGAAATTGATCTCAAAGGAGTCAAAGTTCAGCACAGTTGCAATCCTAGGGTAAACAAGGTAAGTTCCTCAGTTTTTCTATAATAAAAAATAAAATAATAAATAATTAAGAAATAAAGAAATAAAATATATTAATTTTATAGATTTAATTACTAATAAATGATAAATAATTAATGGATTTATCTGAATTTAGTAATTCAAAAGTCACAACTGTTTTAAAAAATGCTGCCTATAATCCAGAATTATGTTTTCTGTTAGCATGAATAAGTACAAGTGTAATTGCTGCTGTTTGCTCCCTATTGCTTTTGAAACATTTTTACTCCTTTCTTTCTTCCATGCATTTATAGTGGCTCAGATTCCCATGGTGCTGCCAGATCGGTTTTGAAATTGAGTCACAACCATCTCATTATTGACTTCTTTTGGTATAACACAGAAGATTTTTATTTTTTAAAAATAAATTCTTGGGTGAATACTACTCACTTTAGATTTTTAAAAATGTTTTACAAACACATGCACGGAATTTAAGCCTCTCTCTAAAACTAAGAATCTTGGCCTCCTTAAGAAATAAAATTTTTAGCCACATCTGCCAAATGTTGCAAGCCTCTAAACAGAATCTTCATCATATATCAACTCTGTGGATTTGATGTAAATATCTTTCATTATAGAAGTATTGGCATTTTTCCTTCAGGAAAAATCTAGAGAAATCATGGCTAAAAGTGCTATATTGGTTTGGACATTTAGTTCAAATAGTAAGTGGCTTAACATGTAGTTAGGCTTATTCTGACTTCTTGTCTCTTGGTGCAAAAGAACTTCCTGGCTGTCTTGATGGCAGAAGACATATCTTGACTGAAAACAAAACAAAGCAAATAATTGCTCTACTCATTTCAACAGCCTAACAATTCATACTTCTTTAGAAATCTTTAAGTTTTATTTATGCTTTCTTCCTAATCCTAAAAGTTGTATGCTTACCGTGTGTTGAAAAAGTATCTTGCCCAGTAATCTAATAGTAGTTAAGATTGAATTTATGCATAATATATGTACCTTTTATTGTATTTCAAATTGAAATCAGTGACAGTGGCTATCAGAATCAGACAAGAATAATTACAAGTACTGATGCCCTTTTCTGGGGATAAACTCTGTTTCTTGACTGTCTAACAGAAGTTACCAAATGTGTTTGTAATGTGGGAGGTACTGTGTGAAATATCTAACACTAATATCAAGGTGATTAGGTTAGGGTGATGAAGCCCTGGCATTGACTGTTTCTCATGAAGACAAATTTAGTGTGATAAGAGGAGAGCTAAAGCACCTCTAATAATTTCTCCTTGGTTAAAAAAATGTTTGTTTCTTCTTTTATTGTTTTACACATGAGAAGTTAAGTTATGAGATTAGCAGCTCATTACTAACAAGGCAGATTTCTGAAAAAAAAAAAAAAAAAAAAAAAAAATATATATATATATATATATATATATATATATATATGTATATGAAAACCTTTTTTGTAATTCCTGAGGATGAGGTATTACCTTGGCATCAGAAATCAGAATTTTTTCTCATGGCATTTGCATTGTAGGATTCCTAAATAGCATGTAGTATGTTGAGAGTGGCAGCCCTTGACAGCTATCACAAACGAATGACTGAAAGGATAGATATTAGTCTTTCTAGGGCATATGTGTGTCTGCAGTGGAAGAAATTGGCATTTGGAGAAAGCAGTATGCTCTCTAGGCTCTTTCCTGAGCATCTGACAGGCACAAACTCACAGGTACCTTGTTACAGCTAACTGTGGAAATAATTGTGGAATCTGTGGGATCACCATTGATATCTATTGTTTACTTCTCATCTGCTGCAATGACAGCGCAAAGTAAAGGGCATGACACGATATTTTTGCTTTTCCTGTAAATTAAGAAGTAGGACAATTCCTAGAGTCTGGGGCCTGCTTCGAATATCTAAAACATAACAAATAGGAGTTTTACATGTCTGTTACAGAGCTCAGTGTAATGTGATCAGTTTACAATACAAATCTCTAAAGGTAGTTTTGCCTTTGAATATCACTTATCTACAAAGCTAATACTTCAGCACTATCCAATCAGTTCCTTCTTTTCCTACAAGAGCAGGTAAGATGTGGGATCTCAGCACCTCAGGATGGAGGTGCAGAGTGGCTGAGACCACCCTTGGGGGGCTCGGGAGTCCTGGAATGTTGCCAGAAGTGTCTGGTGGCAGGATTTTGATCCTACACAGGAAATGACACCTGTATGAGGACTGGGAGGAATTCACTGGGTGAATGGTGAAGGGATAAGTTAATTAGAGTGTAGAACACAGGATTTAGGATTTTGGTACAGGGGGGTCTAAAGAAGTAAGATGGAGGAATTGGGGCGTGTCCTGTCCTTCTTCTTCTTCTTCTTGGCCTCCATCTTCTGTGGTGATGGTGGCACTTTGGGATTGGTTATTACTAGAAGTGCACCGGTTAATAAGGGTAGAAGGTATTGGGGAGAAATTATAAATATTGTACACGTAACTTCGGGTATAAAGATAAGTGACCGCCCCGGGGGCTCGGAGTGTGCCCATGGCTGACTTGCTGTGCAGACCTCTATTGGGCTGAAAGAAAATCTTTTAGATAAACAATTAATAAACACCGAGACCGAGACAAGATCAGAAGTCTCTCCTCGTCCTTTGAAGCGCCGGGCTCTTCAAGGCCATCCCTGGGCCTTTCCAGGCCACCTAGACAGCACAGAAAACTTACAAGTGGCATCCCTGAGCTATCTCCGGACATAAATCAGCAAAGAGAAACATGAAAGCGACAGTAAGATTGGCAGAGAAATTGGCTATGATAATTAGTTGATGTTTTTTTGTCATCAAGAGGATAGGATGATGGAAGTTAAATATAATGTATTTCAGTATATGGGTTTTGTTCACCTCTTAGCAGACAGTGACGAAGTTGTCAGGCCTCATGGAAAATTCTGAAGCTGCTTAAAACACATTTTCTAGAAACTTTTGTCAGGAATCCAAACCTCTGTATAAAAGGTACATGTCAGGCAAGAATATACAAGATAGCTGAAGATTAAAATTAATATGAATATGATTGCATACTTTTCTTATTTCTTGGGTTGTGTGAGGAGCTTCTGTGTCACCTGAAATATTTTACTGTGTTACTGGCATATCATCTGCTATGGAGGGCTAATTACAGTCTGCTGCTGCAGTGACCACAAGTAAATGGAGATACTCAGGCACTGGTCAACTTACATGGTAGGTGTCACTTTGGTTACTTATGGTGAATGATTTTGAAGACAGAAGACAAGCTGGTCAATTTTCTTGAAAGCTTCTACAGAAGTGATCTCTTATACTTTCAGTTTACTACTCCTGTATTACTGTGCTAGATTTGAGCTGTCTTTTTAGACTGCATATCTAGTCTGGGCCACGTACTTTGATCAAGTACTACACTCCCCATAAAAATTAGATGATACTACACAGATCTGGTTGCCATTTCTGTCTTCAGGAGGCATGAGAAGGACAATCCAGGAAACTATAGGCTGTTGAGTCTTGTATGAATCCCTGGGAAGTTGAAGCTAAAACCATTTCCCAGGCTGAAAGCCATTTCCAAACATATAAAGGACAAGAAAGTAGTGGTCAGCATGGAATTGTGGAGGAGAAATTCTTAAACAATCTGATAGCCACCTACAAGAAGATATCTCCCTCAGTGAGTGAGGGGATAGCAGTTGATGTTGTTTGTCTTAATTTAAACAAGACTTTCTTCTTGTCTTCCCCAACATGTTCTTTTGTAAGCAGATGAAATGCAGGCTAAGTGGCACTGAGGTAGACTGAAAACAGACTGAACTGTTGGGCTCAAAGGACAGCTGTAGGCAGGTTGTTAGTGAAGGATCAGTATTGGAGCCAATGCTGTGAACTGTTTGCTTATGACCTGGATGATGGGATAGATATCACCCACAGCAAGTTACAAGATTGGACAGAGTGGATGATACAGATGCTTGTGCGGCCATTCAGAGGGACAGGCTGACTTTGACAAGCTGAGGAAATGGATGACAAAAACTTTATGAAGTTCAGGGAAGCCTAGAGGACAAGTTGCAAGTGTCCCTTGGTTCTGGCTGAGACAGGGGGCTTAATTTTTTTATGGTAAGGATAGGGGATATGGCGAGAACCCCGAGGTTATTCTATAACACCTCAAGTCATTGCTAAAGTAGGAGAAAGGGACTCTTCCAGGGAAAAGGGTTTCCTGCTGGTTGAGAAAACATGATATTGTTTATTAGTGGTATTTTTTTTTTTATGTTTTTGTTCCCCACGTGACTCATTTGCTTTCTTCTACCCTCTGTCATTAGTATTGTCACTGCCATCATTTGCTTTATTGTCTCCTTGCTGCTGCCAGTAAATTTTTCTTAAGCTCTAATTTTTGCCTTTTGTACCTCTAATTCTCTCCAGCCACCTGCCTGAGGGAGAGGGAAGGGGCAGCGAGTGGCTGTGTGAGAGCACTAAGTAGGTGAATACCATTCCTAAACTATGACAGCCTTTTTTCCTGCCCAGCGTGGGGCTCAAAGGGTTGAGATAACAACAGATCTGCCCAGAATATGTTGGAAACAAATTTGAATTAACCATTTGTTGAAGTAGGTGGGAAGCCACTGGTCACTATGTTGGTTGGTCTGTTCATGAGGGTGTGGCACATAACCCTGTGTATATTTCTGTATATGCACTGTGTGCCCATCACAATGTTCTTTTCAGAGCAGGGAGAGGGATCAGGAATTTTACTGTACTGTGGGATATCAGTTTATGATATGGTAACATCAAGGGCAGTGAGGATCATTTAAGATGTCTATTCAGTATTGCTGTCCTACCCTTACCTCAGGTGCTACATTTGGGACACTATTAATAACCATACCCAGTCTGAGGGGGAACAGGAGAGGATCACTTTCCTCAGGCTTTCACACCGTTTTCCTCTTTCAGGCCCATTACAACAACTTCTGAGGATTTTGAATTTCCCGTGGATGTTAAGGAAAGTATGTTCTTGTTACTAGGTCTGCCAGGTCTCCTCGGTGTGATCTACACCATGTTTAGAGTTGCAAAAGAGATTTTTAGGAGGGTCTTTCAGAGATTTTCCCCTAGAGGGGCCAGTCATGAGTGTTATGGAAAGTGGGCCTGCTACTGAACGATTATTCTGCTCCAGTAGCTTGAAGGTTTGCCCCTGAACATCTACAGGAACCTGATAGTGGCAAATTATTTGAAAGAAAATTGCAGTTTCAGAGAGGCACAAAGTTACGCAGTGGGCTGGGTCCTGGCTGCTGTTTGTCAGACACCTCTCACCACTGGAGAGCACCTTCATGAAGATGAAGAGGAGGGAAGCACATCAGCAGGCACTGTGGCCACTCAAACTGCAGCTGAACCAGGGTGTTGTCATCTTATTGCAAAAGTTCCATACCTTCTCAGTGATTTCTCATGGGTATCTCCTCACAGCTCTGACTCCTTGTCTCTCAGAGCACAAACTCCAGCTCCTTTCATAGCACAACCAACAAACTCCCACTCTCTCCTCACCCAGCTAACCCACTCTTTTGTAGCACTCGTCTTCTTATGGGATGCAGCCATGGCCTGTTAAGGGCAGGCCTGTTCCTAATCTTTGGTAATTAGCACAGCTGCGACTCCTCAGGTGTGAGATTACCTTCTGCACTGTTTTTATTTTCTTACATTCTATCCCTCCACACCAGGAGTACAGCATATGCTGGTAGCAGTTCCCTTACACAGAAGAAAAAATCTGAGAAAATCAGTTAATGTAGTGAGGGATGAAGAGGAAGTAGGGTTCTCAGAACAGGAGGAAGAGGCAGAGACAGAGATAATAATCTGGTCCCTATCCCCAGGAGACCTGTAAGGTAAGTGAAAATATTTCAGGACCAGTCAGAAGAGCCTCTGGTGACCTGCCTGCTCTGATGTTGTGGGCCAGGATGTAAAATCTCAGTTTTTTGGGTTTTTTTTCAAAGTGAATCTCACTTGTTTTCATGAAATTCTTAGGCTTCTTGAAGTAATTTGGTATTTAAAATAAATATTTAAGCAGCGTTGAATATAGACTGCTTGTGTATGTTGCAGTTTTACCCACTCTGGTTTCATTAGGATTAGCCATACACTTGTACATAAAGAGTATGAGACTTGTTAGTGCACTCACTGTTGAATCCCAGAAGGAAATTCTACTATAAGTATTGTGGTAGTATTTTACTCATCTAACTTAGGCAAGAATTAGACATCTCCATAGTATGATTCAGCCTGCTTGTATTACCTACTTAGGAGGTATCTCTTGAGGGGCATCATTGAATTCTGCCTATTGACAGAGCTTAACTGAAAAAGACATAATTGTGCAGATAACTCTACTTGTCTGTCTCCTGTGGAAACTTAGTTTTGAAAAGTTGATTTATTCAGGAAACAAAGAATGAAAATTTGAAAGTGATGTCCTCTTGGATCACTCTGCATCTAAAGAAAAGATATTTTAATTAGGTTTAGACACAGAGCACTTGAAAAATGGATATTAATCTATTAAAATTATGCTAGAATCGAGAAATTTAAAAATATATATTTTTTATATATATATATATATATAATTTGCCTTTTGACTGTTTGGGAAAGTCACTTTGATGTTACTTTTTCAGCTGCACAACTGTGTATGATGGAAATTTGTTGAGTTTGTGAGGGGTCTCCAGGATGAGGTGAGAGATGAGAATCTGGCTCCATGTTCTCAGAAAGCTGATTTATTATTTTATGATATTATATTAAAGAATGCTATACTAAAACTATACTAAAGAAAGAGAAGGATACAGACAGAAGGTTTAACAAGAACAATAGTAAAAACTCGTGACTCTCCTCAAAGACTAACACAGCTGATGGTGATTAGTCATTAATTAAAAACAATTCACATGTTACCAATCAAACATGCACCTGCTGGTAAATGATCTCCAGCCACATTCCAAAGTAGCCAAACAGAGAGAAGCAAATGAGATAATATTGGAATGTTGGTTTTTTTCCTGAGGCTTCTCATCTTCCTAGGAGAAGAAATCCTGGCAAAAGGATTTTTCAGAAAATATGACAGTGACAGTGTCACACAGAAATTGCAGAAATTGCACTAAATGACAAGTACTATTGGGCTTATGGGAATGTTGAAACAATTATAAGATAAATAAATATTTCATTATGTGGTTCTTAGTTCCAATGAGAGAAGGGAGATTATGTCAGTTGAGGAGTTGATTTCTAGTCTCCTTGAACTGTCTTTCATCAAAATAATACTAGAGCTTTAGGGAAAAAAAGGGGTGAAGATTGTGTGGGTTGTTGGTTTGTTTGGATTTGCATATTTATAGCGCTGTCTTGTCTGACTGGTTTCTGGGTCCCCACAGAGTGCATGCCTGACAAGCTGAACAATAAAGTCTGATTGCTAACAAGGTTGAAGACTTTTGAGAGACTGCCTAACTGGGAAGAGTGAAGATATAACAAGGCTGTGTAACACGCCTTAACAACTCTGACCACATAATGCATTGCATATTAGCATAACAAATCAGGTCATTCTATGAAAATATTCAGAACTTTCTATTAATCATAGTGTTTTCTTGTCAGGAATATAACAATTGCAGTTTTAATGTTTTTAATTTGTAAGATCAAAGCACCAGTAAAATAAATGAAGATTTGTTTACATCTTATTTTGGTTTCAGGAGAATACCTAACTTTCCAAAATCAATTTTTTTCTCTCTTCAGTTATGGAAATTATGTGTTTCAGCTGCTACAGTAGGGTTCTACTCTAAGCTTCCACACGAGATCAAAGATAGATTCCTTTATGACAGTACGTTTTATTAATAGTGCTAGAGTTCCAATTTTTGTTTACAACATTTCTTATTGAATTAGAATAATTACAACAATTTTAGAGCGAAGTTCATAGAAATTTACATCAGTCTTGCATTATTAGAGATTTAATATTTTGAAAAATCTCTTTGTTAGATACAGAATCAATATTTACATGGGCTTTGATTTCTCAGTGTCTTGTCAGTGCAGTTCAAGGAAAGCCTTGAAACACAAAAATAGTTAAATATAATTTTGATGGTAAATTATGAGTCATTTGGAGCTGCCTTTGGATTGCATGATCTAGGACTTAATGATGAAACTCAGTACACCATTTTCAAGAATGTTTTGTGTATTCTGTGTTCATCTCAATGCCTATCTGTTGCTTTCAGCAACAGAGGAAGACCTTTGCTGTAGTTTCCCTACAAATCTCATATAATGTGTAGTGGTAATAATTGTAATTATGGTAGGATGTGCTTTGTTAATTTTACTGTAAGGTTTCATTTCCCAACTAATTTTTTCCAGGGTATTAAAAATAATATTAAAAATGCTGCAGTTGTTCTGCCTGCCTGATTGTAGTGATGAAGGAGACGAAATTGATTCCAGTTCATGGCACGATGTTCCAATGTTACTCAGCAGCACCTGTTGGCTGACAGCTGTTCAGGATTATTCCAGGTTTATTAGTCATGAGCAAGATGACAATAACAGCAAATAAGTTTTCAAGTAGTGACTCAGGAATTTTTTCTAAGAGATGGAAGTCTTGTTATATCTGGATGATTTTTAATGTTAAATTAGAAATAGCATACAGCCGTGGACCAAGCTGTCTAGGTAAATACATGCAGTCTTCATGCACATACCAAAATCTCTTTTAGGCTGTATCACATGGGGGTGGGGAAAAAATCAGAGTTCATTAAGGCAAACAAACAAAAGAAATATATTTCTGACATAAAGGTTCTCAGCCTAGATGGAAGCAAAAAGCAATTGCTTTGTGTTATTCCTTACCATATTATGCTTTGAACACGGAACAATTTTATTTGGTCAATAATTTGTATATTAGAGTTAGTCTTCATGGTGTAATTTCAGAGATGTTTTCAAAAGCTTGGAGAATAACTAGGCACCATATCTCTCTTTTCTGTTTTGAATATAAGTGTGCTGCTAGAAGGTCACAGACGAAGTCAGAACTGTTATGGTTCTGATGGAGTCTTTGTATGTTTGCGGGAACTGAACGAGAAATGTTGTTGACTAAGAGCTGGTTCTGCTACATTTTTTAAAGAAGGAAATCAAGCCTCTTTGCCTGGAGGATACTCATTTTGAGCCAGATCTCGTTTTGGAGTGGCTAATAGTGATATGTTCATAAAATGTAGAAAAAGCCCCCCCATCTCATGATTTAATAAAATTGTACCAGGTTTTCCTTTTTTATTAACTGTTTTTTGGGCGTTTTCTCAGTTTTGGTTTTTTTTTTTTTTTTTGGTAGGAAGGTGATATTTTTTTGTACTGCTAGAAGTTGAGAAATGCCTATTTAGTTTTCTGCAAGACCACATCTGTTCTTGCTCATTTTACATCCTTCTTGAATAGCTTATTCTTCTGCCACTAAATTGTTCTCTTATTAGCCAAGTCTAGAAATCCTAAGGCATAAAATATCTCCTCCTTAAGAATAAATTTAACTAACTTCATTCATCATTTTAATGACAATCTACTCTCTAAATCTCTGTTAGTGTTATGGTTTGGGCCTGGCAAAGCCAGAGCCCCCATGAGTACACCTTCTCCCCAGTGTCTGCTGTGAGATGTGACCAGGAATAAGCAAAGCAGGCTCCAAACTTAAACATAAAGAAAATTTTATTAACTTATCTACACACAAACAATTACTAAACTACACACAAAAGAGGAAAGAAAGAGAAAAAAAAAACATGAGGAAAATGAAAACCTCACAAAAAAACACTCTCCCCCCTCCTCCCCCCTAAATTCCCAATACAATACATCCTCCAAAATCACCAGTTCTGGGTCCAACACCACCCTTCAGATTGCTCAGACTTTCAGTTCCTCAAGAGGAGAGTGAGTCCTTCCATGTGTCGTGGTGGCCTTTTCCGTCCTTGTTCCGGTGCTTGCACCACCGAACAGGGATCAGGACTGCTTCCAGGGTTGTCTTTTTAAGGATGCTTTGTCCAGTTCCAGAAAAGCACAGTATCTCACCTTCTCACCTTTGGGACATCTGTCCCCCCCATATTTTATATACCCCCTGGGGCCGAGGGGTACCCACACTGAATCTTCTTTGGCACTGGGACATTTCTCCCCCTGGACTCAGTCTCTGTATCACACGGAAACATGGCTCTGTCCATGGCTACACAAAAGAGTCCAGCATAAAATGCCACTCCATCTTCTCCCTTCTTTCAACATCTCTCACTCTCTCTCTCTCTGGTCCAGACCCCCATCACTGGTTCATTTCCTTCATCCTCCTCCACTCTTATCACACGTCTAGGAAGGGTTAATGTTCTGTAGGGTTTTCATTGTCCAAAAGTGGTTAAAAACTCCTCCAGGTTGCTGGACTCCTGGCTGCACCCCCCCCATCTCCTCAGCCGGGCTGCCTGCTGCCAGCACATGTTTACTGAGTTTCAAGATAAGGACACAGGCTGCACTCTCTCTCTCTCTGTCTGTCTCCGGGGGGGGGGGGGGGGGGGGGGGAAGGCTGCCCGATGTCTCTTGGGGCTCCTCCACCCTTCCATCCTCCAGGGCCTCCTCACTCCCATCTCTGTCCAGGCCCAGGCCTACCGCATGGCTGCCGCGGCTGGACGGGGAAGGGAGATCCGACCTCCGTCCCTCGAAGTCCCAAGAGAGCCTCCCAGCGCCGAAGCTCTGCTTTTAACCCCTGGGTGTTCTCGGAGGTGTGTCCTAAAACCCACTGGCTACCCCAGGTGCCAATATCAAAATCCAAGCACCCATTGGTTTGACCAGAACATCCCAGAATTCCCACTTCTTTCTGGTCAAACCACCACAGTTAGTTATTTAAAGGTCTTCACCCTTGTCACTTGCCCATTGGAATGTTTGAAAAGACCTCAAGTGGGAAAAATAATCTTTGAATTTTTTTATGTTTTAGTTGCCTTCCATTTCCACGCCCCTTTTGTATTTCTCCAAAGTAATTTCATCTTTTTACTCCCTTGACTTAGCCAGCTTTTATATAAGTCTTTATCTGGTAGTTAGCCTGTGTGTAAATGAAGAAAAGTTCTTTTGTGCCATGTCCAGTTCACCATTCAAGTCTCTTAAAATGTTTCGCACAACCACCTTTGAGCAAGAAAAAAGTCTCACTGGGAACCAAAATAATGTTCTGCAGCTTTTAGACCTTCAGTTTTAACCGAATTCCTATTGATGTGGTTGGCTATTGTGAAGATATATTCCACAGAATGGAAGGAAGCTCGAGATTTTTGGGTAGAGGGGTTAGAGACATACAACAGAGAGTTATATGGAACCAGTAACTTTGTATCAAATAGAATTGCATCTCAGTTTTAAGGGTGGTCTTCTCTTGCTCAATTTTTACAAAAAGCTCCATAAATTGAGGTCTGTGGTCGCAGCAAGGAACAGGGAAGAGTGCAACACTGCGCCACTTGGGTGGTAGTGCCAGCCACCCATCTGAGGTAAATGACATGCCACTCCTGACAGCAAGTGTGTTTGTAAACTGCAAGGCTTCTGGCATGGGTGAATTTCTGGAGTGTGCTTAAGCATAGATGGGAGTGTGCCAGGCAGTTGAATTGTTGTCCTGGTGGAATTTTGCCCAAGGAAAGCCAAATTTCATTCAGTAGTTTTTCAAGTTTTGGACTTTTACCCTCTGAAGATCTGGTGGTTGCATTTTGTGGCAGTAAGTGTCCACAGTGGGTCTGTGACTGTATGTGTTTGCGACTATATAAATAAAAAAATGGAGGTGGAAAACACCTGTGGCTCCATAGTTGTTCTGATGTGCCTGTAGCAGGGTGTAGTTACAGAAAGGAATGATCCTATTCCTTCCTATGGATTTCCCACAAGAGTTTATCCTCATTTCTTTCATGTGGATGTTACAGATTTTGTGGTTGTATTGTGAGTTAGGTCACTGTTCTTATCAGATACTAATTTTTTCTTCAGGTGCATATGCAATTCCAGCTTAATGTGCAGCCAAATGATTTCCACAGTTGACAAAAGTATGGTAAAAATGTGTGGATACAGGCAGAAGGGGAATCTACAATTTTCAATGGCAGGACATGCTCAAGATTGATTTAAGGCAGCTGTGAAACTCTGCTAACCTGAGTAGAAACCTGAAATGTGCAAGATAAAAGATTACTGAGAGACACAAACCTGCTACTTTCCTTTCCTTTTTCTCAGTTACGTGAAACATTACTGATGCTGACATAAAGCTGACCATTTTGTTCGTGATGGGTATAGGCTACATAATGAGGGAGAGTCTTGGAAAACATGGAATAAAACAGTAATCCCAAAATAAAGTCTTTTGAAGCAAGGAAATACATTATTTGAAACAACTTGTTTTGAAAAATCACTTCTACTTCAGACAGATAGTAAATACTCTAGCATCTCTTTCTAATAAGAAACAGAAAGAAAAGGTTTCCCTGTCATTTTGTGTCCTTTCTGATGAAGGTCATCTGCTTAGGAGATACACTGGTGATTTCGCAAACAAAAAAAAAAAAAAAAAAAAAAACCTTCCCAAAAGAGCAGGAGAATTGAAGTCCAAATGATCCAAATGTATGATCTGTATAAAAGAGGTATGAATTGATGGATCATCATGTATTTGTTTTATGTCATGTTTACTAAAAATAGGCCATTAAAACAGTTAAAGATAGACACTAAAAATAAGCTAAAAAATAGTAGGTGGATCTGGAAGGGTTTTTCTCTTGGTTTTGGATCATTGTTGGTTGTTGGTTGGTTTTTTTCAATACTTCCCCTTTATTTTTCTGTTTTCTCTATCATATGTTAACCATAGAAATATTGGTGGGAAAAGACCACTGGAATCTAACCTTCTGTGATGCAAAAACCATAGTATGATCTGCACATAATTAGTTTATTAGAATAGAATGTTGTTCGAGTAACACAGTTTTAACTGTGACTTTGTCTAGCCAAATGTTAAAAATCAGCCATGACAGATATTTCACAGCCTTTCAAAAACCTATTCCAGGGCTATGCTACTCATCAGGAGCAGTTTGTCCTGGTGTCCAGTTTGAACATCTCAAAATAAAAATAAAATCTGTGGCCTTTGCCCCTTCTTGTGTTCTTGTGGCTTAGCGTATTCATGACTCCTTGTGTACCTCAGACTCTTGTTTTCCTGGTGTCTTCTGCTAAAAAAATTTTTCTTTTTTTTAATCATGGGAACTTTAATGCAAGTGCTTTTCTTTGACATCTTTCAAGTCATAAGGAATTCACATTTACTTCACATAAGTACCACAGACTCTAACAAATTGTCATCCTAGGCTGGCTTTGAATCTGGAATGTTTACCAGATATGCTGGTCTATACTGTTATTAACAACACTGTTCTCAAATTAGCAGTGTTATTTATAATTATATATATTTGAATATAAATATATGTGCATTAAATACTCTCTTTTAATATGTATTGACTATATTTTATATAGCTAATTTCTGATACAAATTCTGTGTTGTTTCCTATAAACAGACATAGCATAGTATTCTAATTACACATTGATGAAGCTTGAAATTTTCGCATAGCTTGTCTGAAGTTCATTTTGAGAGGATTCTTGGTAACTTCTGAAATAAATTACTTCACAGTAGTTTTCAGTCATTTCTGTAACTCTTTATCTTAATATATTATCCACGCTTTGGCAGTGATTTGATTTTTATTTCCATTCTTGACACATCCACATACATAAAATAAAGTGGGAGCAGATAGTGTCTTTCAGGAGAAGGTTGTGGGATTTACCACTTTGCTGAAAAGAATTGACTTAATTAGGAAGAAAAAATTACTTCTATAGTCAGAAAAAATCCCAGTTATTCTTTACCTCTGTGACGTAAATGCTTATGTTAGCAAAATATACAGAACCACGTAATATGAGTGTCAATAAAGTAGTCAGCAGAGCACTGAGGAGTAGCTGAGGCCATTACAAGAAGATTCACTAATTATGCCCTCAGTGTGTGCCTTGCAGAAGCATGATAAACTTGCAGAAGTAAACTGTAGTATGAATGGTCCAATAGTAGTTGGACTAGGCAGTTCTGATCAAATTAAGAAATTAATATATTTTTCTCTTTGTTTGACTTCATCTGACTTCTGGTAGCTGGCATCAGAAGATTTTTGTCACCAAAGACAAAGAACTCAGACTCTGCCAAAGAATTCTACCAATTTTAAACAAGGCCCAGTTAAGACACAGCACCTGAATTCTGACCCATTCTTCCAACTTAAAATGTCTAACTTCATTAGATTGTACAAAAATGAAAAATCATCAAAATGCATTATTTTCTTCAGGCTTCTGTTTTGGCTGAATTTGGTTTCAGTTGCATTTTTCTTTAACTCATGGTTAAAGTGACTTACACAAAGTCATATTTTTCATATTTTTTCATGTTTTAAGATATCTACTCACAGAGTAGCTTCTCTGTCATGTAAGAGATGTTTAAAAATGGACAGCAGGACCTACATATTCTTAGTGGATTTATGTTAGATCTATTTATGTAGAATCAAATAAATATCTGATCCACCATATTACTACTTAACTGTGTTGAGTAAGCTTGGAGTTACCAGCATTGTACTCAGTTGCTCTGTCAGCTTCTGTCATCTGATACTTGGAGTTACTAAGTTTGTTAGATTGACCCTGTTAAGTAGCTGATGCTTTCCCCAGCACACACAGATCATTGTTATATCAAAATAGATTGTGGAGCTATATATGTAGATTTAAGTTGGTTCTCTGATGAGCAGTGAAAAGAGACCTTAGTCCCTGGTGCTTAACGGAAAAGAAGTATGAAATATTGCAGTACTATGTAAGAGCCTCGCATTGTTTTTCATTGCTGTCTTAATTTAATTTTATTAAATTAATGATTAATTATCATTAATTTTTCATTGGTGTCTTAATTTAACAGTTTTTACTGAAATTGTGTAGTCTATTTTTTTTCTGCACTCATCGCCATGATGTCTAAGTGTCTATTGAACTGTGTAACTGCTGGAGTGGGAATTTCCCCACAAAGGGAATTCAAGAGAATCCTAAAGTATCTAATAAATTATTCTGTAGGTCTTAAAGTTCCTTTACAAAGGGAGTCAGAATCAGTACTATCTTTTTTTGGTGTTAATGCTTGAGACACACAAAGAGGATTCCCTATTTTTAAAAGAAGAGGAAAGACATTGTCAGATTTTAATGTTTAAACATTATGTTTAAATAAATGGTTAATGAGAAGTATCTTGGGGTGGCCTACCCTAATTTACTTATGTGCGTATATATGTGTGTTTGTTCTTCCCTAAGTTGTGTGTTTCTAGAATGAAAGGTGCCCTTTGACGTCCCTTAATCTATGTCCAAAAAATGTACATTTTTGTCCTTTTTATTAGAAATAATAAAATATACATTTAGATATTGCAACCTCAGGATAAAAAAAGTACATATGTAAATATATATATTTTTTTTTTTTTACCTCTAGACTTTTTCTTTTGACATAATTTCCATATCTTTTATAAAACAGGGCAGATATTATCTCCATTTTACAGATGTGGAGAAAGGTTTAATGTGGGTCTCAGAATAAATCAGTGGTTGAGTTTGAAGCAGAACTTTGATATTTTGCCTTCCAGACATTACTGTGATTGATTCATATGTGTATACTTCATGGCAGAGGAATTTTTAAAAGCTATTTCCATTTCTTTTAACTTAAACCTCACAAAAGTGACAGAATCAGAGAGAAGAAAATCCCATCCTTTATGGAGTGCCACATGAAAGAAATTAATGGGTTTTGGTTTTGTCTTTGTTTACAAGCACAATGCTCTAATGGGAAAAAAAAAGTTATGCTCTTAAAAGCAGGCTTACAGTAAAAATGGAAATGAATAAAACAATAACGTAGAAATTGTGTGAGAAAACCATATATGAAGTTTTTGCTGTTACATTGCCAGTACCTTGTGTTATCTACATCAGGTGATTATGAGTTCTTCTAATTAAAACCAATGGATCTTTTTGACCTGAAAGAGCACCCCTCAGCTTCCCTAACTTCAGAACCCCTTTCTCTAGGTATTGGCAGATCAGAGGTTTATCTTGCAGATTTTTGGTTCATATGTATTATTTATATCTCTTCGTAATTACATATTCACATTTTCATAAATAATTCTGCTTACCAAAATTTTCCTTCTCATAAATGGTTGGGTTTTTTATATTTTTATGCCTGTGTTATTTTAGTGTCTTGTCCATGGGAAAGCCATCTGCTCATTCAAATATGTAATTTTTTAGAACCAAAAGACTTGAGAGTATAGTAGTTTGTAGCATTAAAAAAGAGAAAATGTGCAACTATAATGGGGGAAAGAATTCCCATATTGGTACATAGTCTGGTAAGAATTGAACAAAAGCTTAATGAAGTGGCACTTGAGACTAAATGCCAGAGTAATTTGTCTTAAAACAGACTGTTCCAGTTTTACTTCCCATCCAATTGCAGAGTGATTCTATCGCGAGAAGCTGCCCCCAGCCATTGGAATCCCTGTGGGAAAGATTTTCAAAATTTACTGCTAGGAACTTATATGGTTGTCAGCTTATTTAGTAACACTGCTTTGGAACACTGTTTTGGAAGTCACTTTATGTGTAGCCTCATCAGCTTAACAATCATCTAAAATCAGAGTATTAAAGATAAATTGTATTGCACCCAATCAGTGTCATGAATGTGCATATAAAGTGGGAATTCCAACGCCCTTCCTTGTGTATTTCAAGGAGAATGTTATAAATAAAATCTCATAGAGGTGCTTGAGGAGAGGGAGCCATACTTAAAAAAAATAGCCTTGGCTTTTTAATACCACATCTCCCTTAAATGAGAGATTAAGGTTCTAAGTCTAGCTTGTGTATAGAGATTATAATCCCATATGGTACAGTACAATTGCTTGCTGGACATCAACTGTGTGATAAAAAGTCATTAGAATCCAATTAAAATAGAGAAGAAGGATTAGAATGCATATTGGTTAAAAGAACAGAAAACTCTAAGGTGATAAAATAGTAACATATGACATGTTTTTGTCAAGGCTTGGAGCAAGATGAATCAAATATGAGCATCCCACAAGAATCATCAGAAAATGGAATTGTGCTACATGGCAGCAGGGGTACTTTTATTTGGTCTCAAGTGCATTGACAGTACAATTGAACCATTATTTAAGAAAGGATAAAGACCAGCAATATAATTTTACAGAGAGAAAACCACTACCACAGAAACCCATCTACCAAGCCATGTGCACTATGTCTCTCAGATATTGATTATATGAGAGGTTGGCATGAGTTGAGTAGAAATCTGTGAAGAATATTTGTGAATAGTTCTAATTTGAGTTGAGTAGTTGGCTAAAGATGACCCTAGGGGTTCTTTTGCAATATGAAGAATTAATTGAAATGTGTATTTCTGTTATCTTTCCAATAACTGGATAGCTTCTCTGTTTCTAATGAAAGAAAATTTCCTGTCACAGGATATTAAACTGATCTCCACTGGCTTACAAATTTAATGTTTTCAACAAATGGATAAAAACTTATCAATAAGGACAGATTTAGGCATGCTGTATGATTTAAATGGTAGAAAATATGGTACTTCTCCCTAGTGTTATTCAAAGCCTCCCTGGTTCCTGCTGGTGTGCTGCCTGAGAACTCCAGTAAATTTCAAGTGGCTTTGCCTTGGTCCTAGTCTAGGAACACCTGAATGCACTGCAAAGATGACAAGATTATGGTTAATATATTTGGAGTAGAAAAAGATATATTTTATGCTAGGTAATGCTGAGTGGAATTGCCTGCTGCCTTAAAAGAGTAGTTATATGGAAAGACACTAAGTAGATAAAAGGATCAGTACTTGAATTTTGCTGTTAGGGCATAGACTGCATAAAAAAGGCTACTTCACATCCAACCCAACTTCTAAGATTACCTATGTAATAAAAACATGGGAAACATGTAAAATGTAGATTAAAATAAGATTATACTTATTATTTCTCCTCTTTAGCTACCTTCTAATAGTCCTGTCTTTGTGATAAGGGTCCCATACTGAAAATATTTCAAACATGAATCTTTAAGAGGGAATTAATTTGTATATTCTTTTCAGAATCTTTTTTCAGCTCCTTTATGTGACACTCAAAAAATGTAGTCTAATTAATAATTATGTGTACTGTTAGATTTCATGAAGGTTCAAAGTCAGTACTTGTATTATTATTTTATCTTAGAAGAATGAAGAGACTTGGTACTGATTGCTAACTTTTTTAGGAATTTCAATCTGAGGATTTATGATACAAATGTAAAAAGTTCTCTTAGACTCAAAATTAGTGATGGGATTTTAAAGAGAGGGTACACTATTAGTGGATCACAAAAGCAGAGATGTGTTAGTAGATACAACTGCACTAGTTAGAGGAAAAAATACATAAGAATCAATATTCTTTCTTTATTAGAAAATGCAAACAAAACTTTATAATTAAAACTTTCAAATGAAGAAATGTGGCTTCAGGCATTTTGTTCTTTGCTGATTCTGCAGTGGCCATTGCACAGTTGGAAGCCCATTCTACAGAAAATTACTCTGAAGAAAATTCTCAGTCTCTCCCACTGTGCCTGTAGAAATGATACCACATCTATCTTGCAATTTTTTTTTTGACATTGAGGTGATGGCTTCTGTTGTCCTTCATCAAAAGAGGCTTTTTTTCCCCCTGGGGTGTAAGGAGAAGATTACAGTCTTTGTATTCTTAGTAACCAGAGTTATGTGTTCCCACCCAAATTTATTGTGTAAAAGTTTCCAATCATCTTTCCTCTCTTTGGGAGCAGCCTTTGACTTGTTTCTTACGAGTTTTCTGTTACACAACTTCTTGTCTCTCACTGCTAAATGTTCTTATTGATGTTCTGTTTTCAGCCCCAAATCCTTCTGTGCTCTACTGCTCCCACTTCACCTATTGCTTTTCTTACTCTGCGCCCTGATGTGAGAAATACAGTGCATCTCCGTGTGTCACTGCCCACACTCTTGGGTTGTGTAGTCTTCTCCTTGTCTTCCTGCTTTTCCTCTTCAGGTGTTGTGGGTTTCAAAAGCAGAAACCAGTGGTTTCTGGTGCCAAAACTGATGGACTCTTGATCACCCTTTCCTTTGCATTTAGGGCTTAGGTACGTCTGCTGAGTATTCTTTCATCCTTTTGCCTTATAAAAGTGTATCTCACTTCTTCCTTTCAGGAACTTCCTGATTTTAACCCTTGCTGTCTTGACAATGTCAGTGTTTATCCCTTTGTTCTCTTTGTCTGTAAAAGGAGTTTCTCCTGCTCTACCATCTGCTCCAGCTCATACATCAAAATCCCCCCAGTTTTGCGTAAAAGGAGTGCTGCATTTCTTTGCAGATAGGTAATCTGCAGTATTAGGTTTCCTGCATATTTCAGTTCTCAATACCTATTCTAAAATCTTCTCTTTTTCTGAATTTTCACTAATCAAGAAATAATTCTCTTCAATTTTATGTCTTAGTAACTAGACTCCATGGAAAATATAATCAAGTTTATCACTGTTACTTGGAAAGCATTAGTAGGAGCCCTTATCACCCAGCTGTGGTGGTTGTGAATTTATACAATTACAAGCAGTTAAAGCTGTCACTCTTCTAACCTGTCTAGCTTTGAGCTTTTGGGCCTCTCCTTCCCTTTCTCTTTTCCAGGCCAGCTGATTCAGAGAACACTTAAGTTTTAGAATTAGTTTTCAATATTACAACAAATGATCCCAGATATGTTTGTGAGTGTTATTGACTTGCTAAGTCTGCAAAGACCTTAACATTTCAAATGTATTTTTTGTATGGAATCCAATCAGCTCTGTCTTGTCAATACTATTGCTAGAAGTCTCAATGTGTAATGTGGAACTTTCAGGGGACACTTTTTCAGTGTGTTTCAGGGGACACTTCTTGCAGAATCAAAAAGTGTCGAAGGTCTGCATGAATGGAGCAGTCTCTTGCCTGAATGACTGAAAGCAACTTCTGTTAATTAGAAAAAGCTGCATAAAAATCTGCTGCTATGCATAAATGCAGAGAACACAAAAACTGTGAGGGGAGGGGGGTATTTTGCTAGCTTTCTGAACAGTGAGAACAGCCAAAGGAAAAAGGAAAACCCAAGAGATGTGCATTTGATTCATACTTCTGGAAAAGAAACCGTTTGTTTCCAGCTGAGAGTCCATTGCTAAAACCTTTAGTTATGCAAATAAATGTCATATTAGAGACAGTAGTAGCAATGAAACTTGTTAAAATCCTATTGGAAGACATTAAGAATTCCTTTACTTGATGTGTCATCCCATGCATTTTTAAAGCAATGTGCAGGGATTCATCTGCATGCAGTTCTGACTGATTTTAATGGAATGTAAGGATGTGACACCTGTAATGGCTCTGAGTCTACTTTTATAAGGAAGAAAAGGAGGGTTTTCACTAATACAGATAGGCACAGCTTTAACAGAGAAGTATTAAGAAATCTTGATATAATTCAATTTTCATGAATGGTAAAGTAAGTATGTGTAGGGATGTTCAAGATGGCTTATATTCTAAGCCAGATGTCTTTGGCAGTTACAAGCAGAAATTATATACCAGGTTGCACATTTTCTGTCTAATTCTAAACCATGGTATGTTGTTACTGGTTTTCTGACAGCCATCTGCTCAGACCTTATTTGATTTTTCCATTCAGTCACAGTTCAAGTAAGGGGACAAAATATGTGGAAGACAGGGAAATTATCCAATGGAGATAATATTATTAAATATTTTTTCTCACAAAATATATATTAAATATTGAAATCATACGCATATTCTGTTCTGTTTATGAAATAGGAGGAATTCAAAATTTACTACTGTGGCTACAGATATAGCTGCACTGTATATTGTATTTTCATATTTGTATATATTACATATATATAATTTGCATATAATATATGAATACAATACTATAGCTCTTACATGTATTTAGGAGTCCTTTTGTAGCAAAGTCCCTGGTGAACAAATTTAGGTGACACAGAATAACTATTTTGATGTACTAGAACAAAGGAATGCTGTAAAACTGACAAAGAGTGTTCACAATATGCTTTCATATTCTCATATGTAACTGGGCATTTCTTGATTCAATGCATAGTAGTAGTATAACTACACAAATATACAATTTAATTTTTCAATTTATTGTGCTGTTTTTGTTATTTGCAGTATTTCTCAGTTATTCAGCTAATTCATGCTTCAGAATATATGTGTGGAAATGAAACAGGCAACCTGTTCTATGAAAAGCTGGGCGTCTAAGACGTGAAGAATATATTTTGCATTCTGCCTTGATACTGAATCACTGAAGGCCTTGATCTTGCTAATTTTGCTTTGCATGCATTGAAATTGAACAGATCAAAGGTGTGTGGCCTTACAGTATAATCTGAGAAGGGCAAATTAGTTCTCATTTTAATAGGACATTGTGTAGCATGAATTTAAGTAACACATACACGTAAAATGGTAAATGTGAATGGTACGTGTAGCTAAAATTATGATTTAAGGACCACATGGATTTTTGGAGCATAGTTTGTGATTAGCCAACCTGATAGACTTTTGTGATGTGATAACAGACTTTGTAGATGAAAGGAGAAAGTGGATGTTATTTATCTTAGCTTTATTAAGGCTTTTTATGCTGTCTCAGTAACATCCTCAAAGAAAAGCTGATTAAATACAGGTCAGATAAGTGGACAGCAAGGTAGATTAAAAGCTGAGTGGGTAGCTCTGAATGGTTGTATCAGTGGCACAAGGTTCACCCAGGGGCAGGTCACTAAGGATCACTAGGTGGGCACTAGCAGTCAGTACTGGGGCCAATACTGTGCCACATCTTGACCTGGATGATGGGACAGAGTGCACCTTTGGGAGGTTAGCAGACAATACAGATTTGAACAGACTGGTTGATATGCCAAAAGGCTGAGCCAGAAGAGCATTGGCAGGCTGGAGAAACAGACTGGCCTTAGCAAAAGGAAGTGTGAAGTCCGGCATGTGGGGAGGGACAGCTCCATGGACCAGCACAATCTGGGGACAAATGGCTGGAAAACAACTTTGCAGAGGAGGACCTGGGTGTCCTGGTGGGTAAGCTGAGCATGAGCCAGCAATGTGGCAAAAACCCCAAACAAATGGGGTGCATTAGTTAGGGTGTCCACAGCAAATTGAGGGAGGTGATCATTCCCTGTCAGCTCAGCAGTAATGAGAGCACGCTGGAAGAGCTGTGTCCTGTTCTGGGCTTCTCAATACAAGAGAGACATGGACATGTTGGAACAAGTCCAGGAAATGGCTGGGAAGATGATGAAGGAATTGGAGTGTCTGTATATAAGTAGGGGCCGAGAGGACTGAGGTTGCTTAGTTTTGAGATGTGTCAAGGAGATTTTGTCTGCATGTGTATCAGTATGTGTCAGGAGGTGATAGAGAAGACGTATCTAGACTTTTTTCAGTGGTACCCAGTGGCAGGACAAAAGGTAATGGACACAAATCAGGAAATACTGGAAATTCCATTTACATGGAAGAGAACAATTTTTTTACTGTAACTGTAGCCAAACAATGGAATATATTGTCCTGAGGGGCTGTAGAGTCTGCATCCTTAGGGATACTAAAACTCTGTTCCACAGTCCTGGGCCACCTCCTCCCATGACCCTACTTGAGCAGGGTTTGGGCTAGATATGAGGTCTCTTTCAGCCTCAGTGATTCTCTAATCCTCTGAAGACAGTTCTTAAGAACTCTGCATAGAAGTTGCTAATTGGTGATTTCACATTTTTACCAGAATATGTTGAAAATTTATAATCCTTATCAGTATGTATTTGTAAAGCATTACAGCAGAATAGTGAGAAGTAAATCAGTTCAAAGAATGAAAATTGAACTTCATGTTTATTCAAGCTCATCAGTTGAAACACTTCAAACTATTTTAATCTGAATCCTCAGGGTAAATGTAAGTGCACAGAATCTCTTACATATGGTAAGATCAGTTTTTCCCTTTGCTCTTTGGTTTCATAAAGTTAGACTCAGTTTGGATCTTTTTTGTCAGCTAGATGATAGTGAATAGATGGATGACTTTTATTAGCCCCCATAACATGCCTTTTGTTACCTCTGGTGCAAGAACACAGCATACATCTCAGTCTTTCTGTTTAAGATGACAGTCTTGGAGACTCAAGGGTGCAGTAACTAATTCTGATTTTTCTGTGTGGTTTCAATGGACATTGATTTTGAAGTTATTGCAAAAATAGTCATATTCTTCATATTCTTTAGTGTCTGAGATAATGCATAGCAGAACCTTTTTTCATAAAGCAAGAAATCTGTCAAGACAAAAGTCATCAGTAAATTGCATCTGGAGGCTGTGGTTTTCCCAGGCTCTATCTTACCTTTGAGAAATACTGATTTAATTTTCTCAATTTTTCATGCTTTTTTTTTCTTTTCTCCTTCAGTGATGGGATAGACAAATCACACAGGTCTGTGTCTTGCTGTCTGTTTGCAAATGAGAGAAGTGCATGAGTATGTCTTAGTATGGAGACCCTGGTATTCAGTCATGGGGATGGAATAAAAATGGACATTTTTAGCCATGTCCTGCAGTTTGTGGAAGTTGTAAATTGGTGTGTGCTATCTGAGAGCAGAAGACATGTGATTGGGGAAAATTCCTGTTTACAGAAAACTGTTGTCTCTCAGAAGTTGTTTTACTTTTTCTTGTTAGGCCTGCTTGGCTGCCCAGAACCGTACTACAGCATTGCAAAGGTTTTAATGAAGATCATGTGGTCATTAAAAAAATAAAAGGAAATAACTATAAAGAGTGCGCTGCTGCTTGCTTCTTCATGCATAGTGTACCCTTTCTACAGATAAGATATTTGTACCACTGGGATTTTGCCCTTCAAAATTTTTGTCAAAATACAGATGAAATACATTTGAAAAACAGTGGGTGTCTGACTCAGGCTGGGCATGTAAATACCTTTGAAAATGAGATGTCCATTAAGTCTTTGTGCTTTGGATTTTTGATTCAGTGGGAGTTCTGCCACAAATGTCAAGGAGATGGGATTTCATCTTCACCTGTGTTTTTCCTGGTCTCATTTGCAAAACAACTTTTTGTGACGGGTCTGGGAAAAAAAGTATATTCATTACAAAGCAAGGAGGATGCTTATATATTTAATACAATAGAATATTATGGTAAGCCAGTAGCGATTTTTTCACTCAGTCTGCACCCTCTAAAACTGACAGAGTTTTGCTGTTAAAACAAGCAAAGTCCCTACAGATTTTCAATGCTGTGAGGTGTGGAGAGGCAAAGTAGTATTACTAGATAATCGATAAACCCTCTTTCACTATGTAAGTAATATAGTTTTGCTATCAGGCTTCTTCAGGTTAGTGTTTCATACTCTGGTTTTTGTGTAGAAGAAAAATATTCAGGAGGCTGAATGTAATGTTGCTTAGAAAGAATAGAGAAAATCACCTCTAAGTAAAAGCAAGCCATGTCTACCACCAAACATCAAAAACTACTTTTCCACTTCCTTTGGAAGGAAAAAGGCTGAGTGCTGAACAGTACTGTAATGCACAGTGATTTGGGGCAACTGACATAAATGGGTACTGAAACATTTGTTTTCCATTTTGTTTTCCTCTGGACAGATGATCCTGGTGTCAATTTTTGTTTTTTCCAGTCTGCATTCTCTGTTGTGTCTGGACAGTTATTTCTTCAAATTGGGTTTATTTTCCAGTTGTATAAAAGTATTCATCTACATTGTGGATAGAGTGCATTAAGTTACTCCCTGTCGTGCACAGCTGGAAGCAATTCAGTGCTGCAACATTTTGTTTTGTTTTGTCCCAGTTTTTTCTCCCCACTGTGTTCCCACAGCCTAGCATAGCTCTGCGCTGCAGCAGACAACTCTCTCTTTTTCCAGTGACACTTCTTAGAACATCGGAAATTGACATATTCTCTTTTGTCTTTTTAGTACAAATTCAGTGGCAAACAGCTCTGCTTGACTCCATGAACATTTCAAAGTGCTCTATAGACTAGGAAGATTGGCTTGAAAAGTTAGACATATTTAGGCAGGCTGTTTTATTTGCTTCTTTGAAGAGACTAGATATTTTGAGAAGATTGAAGGAAGTATGCAGTGCCAAATACTGGTCTGTTTAGAAGAGAGAAGAGGAATATGCAGGTCTGAACAGAGCTTTCTTTGAAGGAAAAAACCCCCTTTTTCTCTGTTCTAATGCTTTAATAAGACACAAAGAAATCCCAGAGCTGATAAACCAAAGTTTGTCTTCTATCTTGGAAGTATGTAAAAAAGCTATTAAAAATCAATACTGATTTTGCTTGTATGTGCAGGCACAGCAGTTATTTATATTAATTTTACCCTTGGTAAAATGAAATTCTTATTGCTGTGTAATCAAACCACAATATAGACATTAAATAATAGTGAATGCAAATTTCAATGTGCCTATAATCTTCTGTAAAAAAGAAGGATTACAGGCTCTATGAGTATCTTTGCAGTGGTCTTTCTTTCAATTTTCTTCTCTCTTCCAGTCTCCCCCACTCAGAGAGTTCCTTCCTTAATCTCTGCTGCTGTCTTCCATCTCCTATCAACCACCTATGGTGATTCCTTCTTTCTCATTTAAGATGTCTGCTCTTTCCTCTGTGCAGTAGCAGAAGTGTAACAGAGATTATAATCTTGGTCTTGTTCCTTGCTTGTGCTTCCATTAGAGTTCTGGAGTATAATTCTAGTGAGACTTAACCCCACCAGTTGCTCTGTAGGTGTGGGATGGTGATGTGATTGAAACAGCATTTACAGTTTCCCGTGAATTATATGAAGGGAAGGAAAGAAAAATGTGTCAGAACTGGTGAGCAGTAGGACACTAATATGCAAGGTAATTATTGTTTCCTGTACCCCTCCTTTGCTGTAGCTGCTTCTTGACACATTTTAAAAGTAAGTTACCCCAGTGACTATCCCCACTTCATAATGAACCTGTAATCACCATTCAGCAGCTGTAGATGCAGTTAATATCTTTGATTTCCCTCTAGAATCCCTCCATCCTCTCTCAGCTGGGGAAATCAACTCCGTGGGCTCTGAAGGTCAATCAAACAGTGCTGTTCCAGAAGGGAACATGACTGAATTCAGCAGCTGACAGGCTTTATGAAAATGTCTTGTACCTGCTACTTGTGTAGCTCATCTGCTTCTGCTGATCTCCACTATTGCAATAAAGCCTGTGGAAAATCTGTTAGTTTGGCAGGGGAGTAGGTAATAGGGCATGACAAAACAGGCAGGGCGCCAGGCATCTGATTGGTAGGTTTTATTCCACTGATACTCATGGAGCTTATAGGAGTTGAAAGTTGATGGGCACTCATGAAAAGTAGATAAAAGAAAGCACATGAAGCTGGGCTGTTATTTCCCTGTATGCAGTGAAAATAAGGAAAGCATAAGAAAATTAATTAGGTAATACTGCTTTGCAGAAAACTGCAAGGAAATTGCCAGGCTCAAAAGAATGTTCTGTGGAGGATCTACAGAACAAGATCTATTCCATAGAATAAGTAGCCATTGAGAAAACCTCTCTGGGTGCAAGGTAATAATGGGAAGTTGTATAGAGAACCATGGCTGTTGAAAGAATTGAGTATTGGCAAAAATATTACATTTTCATTAACAATGCCACACAAAATTAAGATTATAATTTCTCTTTCATTTTGGATGAATCTTGATGTTGGGATGCATATGCTACCAGCCTTAGTAAATAAAAAACTATAGATACCTATCAGCAGCAATATTGGGGAAAAATGTGAAGGAGTACAGGGATGTCTCCCTGGGTAAAACCCTGCATCAGCTAGTGATTTAGGGATGTTCTGAACTGGCAACTGGACACAAGCCATTTATGTTTAACAGCTCTGGATGAACCCTTGTTCTGTGTATTAATCTAATTAGGTTTTTATCCATTCTTGCCTTTGGAATAAAAATATTTTATTATATAACTTATTTATCTGTTCTAGAATTTAATTGCTATCATTGCTGAAAAGCAGTTTCATTTATAAACAGGAAAAATGTCCCAATTGGTGAAGAAAACTCCTGTCTGATAATTTGACTCAGCACCTTCAATTTGTGGTAGGATAACTAAACTTACAACGTTCGCTGCAGCGATTTACTTACTAAAGCCATTTATGATTTTGTATGCAGTTACACCATTTTATACGTCTCCCAATCTGTTTTCCAGTAGAAAACTCATAGCCTATTCATATCCAAATTTAGAAGTTGTTCCACAGCTGTGACACAGCTTGTCACACTTTTCTTCATTTTTTAGCTCTACCATATCCTTTTGGAGATGAGAGGTAAGGGATACCATGCAGTGTTGGAGTTCTCAGTACAGATGAATTTACGCAATAATGTAATGACATTTTGTTTCTATTCCTCAAGCTAGTGTTTTCACTGAAATATCAATAATAACTCTTTCAGGTCTGATAATTGCTAGTGAGAAGCAATCATATTTTCCCCCTGTGAATCAATTTCCATTCCTTGATTTCATATGCCATTTTATTGCCTAGACAAACCATTCTGTGGAATCTTTCTACCATTCTATGGTCTATGCTTATTTTAATTTTCATGAATAATTTTTATAATCAACGAGCAGCCATCTTAATTTTTATCCTCTTTTGTAAGTTTCTTATGTTGCTGTTGGAACAGAATAGGATTCAGCAAAGATTGGTATGGTTTTCCACTGCTATTCTCCATTTTTCAATTCTGACCTTAAGAGAGGTCATTCCTTCTTGTGTTATGATGGCTTGCTTCCTTTAATGGCCTTTGTGGAGTCTTGTGAAAGTCTGTCTACTAGTCTAAATGTGTTGAACTCACTAAATCACTGACATGCTTGCCAGTGTCTCCAGAAAATATTAGTATTAATAAAGGTTGGCTTTTGAGGCATCTGTAAAAAAAACACAGATTCCAAGCGGTCCTTATTTTTATCTTTAAGATAGGTATCTAGATGTGCTTTGATCCAGGGGCCATTATAAAAAAAGATAATGTAGTTAGTACCACACTTACTTAACTAAAACAGTGGCAGTGTAAAACTTGAGTACATAGGGGTTTGCAGGCAAGAAGATCCTGCTGATTTGCTGCTTTTCCTTTTTACAGTTTTTTTTTCTAGAACTGTTTCTGTTGAAAATGTATGCTAAACCCATTATCATTAATTCTCTAGTGACTTGCTTGGTTACTTGTGCATTGTACACCACTTTAAATAATTTGATGAATTTCTGTGTTATTTGCCTTTCATAGTTTAATCACCTGCCAACACTAAACAAACTTTCTATTGGGCTTCTCTGCACTAAAATCTTAATGGAATATGTTCCATGCTTAAAAAACAAAGTGTTGAGCAGAAAGATGACTCCCCATTTCACAGGGAAGAATCTGATACTTTCTCTTCACACAGGAGCAGTCCTTTGAAAAGCAGAAATTGAACCCAATTTTCTAAATCCACTACCTAATTGAAAGCCAATCTTTTCTCCCTGTCTCCTTCATGCAATTGCAAAAAAAAAGTCTTACTTTTTAACAGGTAGAAATTGTTGCTAATATGATTTATGCCAGTGACAAAAAGGATAGAAAAGACTGATATAGCTGGCAGTTGAAGGGAGAATTTTTTCTACTTACACTTGAGCTACACAAAATAGAGATGATGTGTTTGTGACTCAGAGGCATTTTAGCCAATCTTTTCACTGGAGCAAAGGCTTACAAAAGTCATTTAGCAATAAAGGAAGAAAAAGTCTTTGTAATAGTTTTAGCTGATCATATTTTTGGAAGTGTTTGATGGGAGGATGCCCATAGAATTCAAGGTGGGATTGATGGCAAAAGACTTTAAAATTTATTGGGAAATTGAACTGAAAATGTGCTAAACCAGTGCACCAATTTTAAAATATTTTTTTGTGTATGATTATTGTAATGAAAAACAAGGCAAAAAGAAATTAACTGTGCTATCTAGAGCTCTCTTGACATTTTTTTTCTGGTGAATTTATGATTGGAAGATGAATTTTTAACATGTGAAGCTCAGAAAATGTGACCAGATATATTAACATCATAAACAGACACATTTTTATTTCATATTCAAAAGACCTAGCTAAAATTTTCAAGAAAATGGTTTCATCTTCTGTATTGCTAGAATGTCATGCCTCTGTTGTGAAAATGTATATATCTAAACGTAACTGCTAGAAATCAATATGAATAATATTGCTTCTTCCATATCAGGCTTGCACATCAGATGTACTTTTAAAGCAAAGCCTTCTTTTGGGCTGTACAAAGAGATATTGTAGAATCGTAGAATATCTTGAGTTGGAAGAGACTCATAAGGCCTATTGAGCCCAGCCCCCTGGTCCTTGGAAATAAAGATTTTCAAAAAAAAGTTCAAATATGTAGTTGTTAATTACTACTTGTCAAAACCCCAGGGTTGAGGAATTAATCAATGGCAAAATGTGAAGTGCTGGCTGTAATGTGCATCTCTTGCTCTCTGCCTGTCACTCTGAGCCTGTGTGGAGCACTGTGAGGTGCTGGCATCCTCATGTGGGCTCTTCAGTGAAACACCCAGTACTTGTTTTGTTGCCTGTGTTTGTACTGATTATGGATAAGGCTGTTTTGGTAGCTTTACTGTGAGGTGCTCTGCAGGTTAAAGAGGTGACCTAAGGGTGAAGTTATGTTTGAATAAAGGGGTTTCTTAAGTACTCTTCATTTGTTTATGTATCTTACATTTAAAGTTTGTGTTAAAACTTAGGTAATTGGTGTGATTAGTGATAGACATAGACCAGGTAATATTTTTATAACTGTGTGAATCTGGAGGCTTTTTGGTTGCTCTCTTTCAGCTCTTTCTTGAAGGGTTTATTCTCCTGATGCCATGTACTGCAATTCTTTGCATGTAGGATCAATCTGTCCTTTGTATGAGGTTCACTTTTGAGGGCTTAAAATACTTAGCTCTGAACCAAATGCCAGACTCTTTGTTAACACTAAATGATTACTGGCTTCTGGACTATTAACTTTGTACAGCCTAAAAAGAGAATAATGAGGCTGTCAGTCAACATAGGAAGTTCCACAGCTATTAATTCATCTTCTGTGTTAATACTTATACAGATTTTTACCATGTGGCCCCATCACAGAAGGCAGAAAGCACCTTTGAATGCAGTGAATAAAAATACAAGAACAACTGTATAGATTTTAAAATGTGATGAAAATAAGCTTTAATCTATACAGAAGGAGCAAGCTATGTGATCAATAAAATCTCAAGTATTGATTGACTGCGCAAATTGGACGGTCTAGTAACTAATGGGCTCTCTTGCTCAAGCAGTATATTTACACATGGTTTTAAAGTGACCATGAGAGTCCCTGACTGACAATGTCAATGGACAGCTGTTCTATGTCCAGCCAAGCTTGATAATGAAATGGCACACAGGTTAATTGCAGAGACAAGCAGGAGACTGATGTTAAAGGAGTACTGAAAGGAGTCAGTTGAAGAGTGTTGTCCATTTGAGGAGGTCGAAAAGAAATGCCATTATAAAGGGAGTTTATAAAGAGAGTTCAATAATGACTAATTCAGTTTTTATTAAAACCTTATTTTAAGGTTATAATAGCGTAATAGGGTTGGAAGCTGGATGAATTGCAAAAGAATGACTTTTGGGCCACTTGAAATTGTCATAAAATGAATCTAAAAGTGATCCCAAGAGTCCATACATCAGCCTATTTTTTTTTTTGGATGGTTGGTTTCTTGGTTGGTTTGAGTAAAGCTTTTTTGATTTAACCTGTAGCCATGGCAAATTTGCTTTTGAAGGTACAGAACTGGTTGATTTCATGAGAGGGGTACTAATATATATGTTTAACACATACTATCAGTTTGTCTCTGTGGATCAATTTTATTACGGCTTAAAGGTTTCCATCAGTACTTAGTGAGAAGGAGTGTAACCCACCTTCATGAATGTTCTTCATATGGTTTATAATCTTTATAGCTTACTGCTACATATAACTTTGCTCAACAGAGCACTCAGACGTGCCTAAATGCTGCACTCAATGAGAATTATAACACATCACTCAGCATGTGCACCTGGAAAAATAACAACACCACTACCATGAAAGATATGATGTCGTATTTTCTTCTTGAGGAAAGGGAAGCATGACATATGCTATTCATGTTGCTGGATGAATTACCCAGCTGCTCTGATGACAAAGGCGTCTATGAAGTCCTAAGCAGAACAGTAATACAGTGTAATGCAAGTGCTGCAATCTGTGGTGAAAAAGCTTTTCCATGGAGATATCAGCAGGAAAGAAGAATGATAAAGAGTTTTCATAGGTACATTGTGTACAATGTTGCAGTGGCCAATTGTGTAGGAACACAAGGTTTGATTGTGAAACATAAAATTTTATGACGCTTTGTATGTTTCTGTATTTTCTCCTTTGGCATCCTGCTGTTTTTCATGATATAACCAGAAGGTAGCAATTTGAATTTTAGAAGAATGGGGAGAAACCCATCAATAGAATGGCTTTGTTCTGATGTTTAAATTCTGGATACACATTAAAGTTGGGTTTTTTTACTTCCATAGCTGTTGAAAATGAAGGATTTGCTTTAATGTAACAGGTGTTACATTCATTTGTGATTATTCTGCTAAATTCACCTAGGTTTTGCCTCTGTTGCTTTTGTTCATGATTTTATTTTCTTTTCTTTTCAGGACTGTTTCCTGCAGTGCTGAACCTGGCTAGTAATGCTCTCATCACAACCAATGCTACCTGTGGCGAAAAGGGGCGGGAAATGTACTGCAAACTTGTTGAACACGTCCCTGGACAGCCTGCAAGGAACCCTCAGTGCCGCATTTGTGATCAAAGGAGCCGAGTGCCACATCGTACGTGTGCCATTTTCATTTTGTTCCTTTAAAAATGACTTTTTGTCCAAAGGGTGTAAATACTCAGGAAACAAAACAGTAGTTCATCAGCCTGATTATGGTGAAATATGTATCTCTTTTTAAATCAGGTTAACCATCTCTTCCAAAGGTGTTTAAAAATCTGTACCTGAAATGGGTACTCCTCCCACGGAACTTTCTGATTCAGGTACTGAAAAGCAGAGCACCTAAATTCAGATTTAAAAAAATTAAGCATCTACAGCTGATGCTGTTTCTTTTGATAGACACTAACCATTAATAAAAAACAGGAAACTTTTACCTGCATACCTACTTGTGGAACTTGAACATTTTGGCCAATCTAAGCAATATGATTTTCAATAAGCAATATGAATTTCAATACTGTGAAATTCCAGTAAATTCAGTTTCACTGAGCCAGAAAAATAAGATAAAGTAATGGAGCACTGCTTGGTTTAATGCTTAGTTTTTAATATTAAAATTGATTTTTGCTAACACTAGTTTCTTAAAGATTACCTGGAATCAAAATTGGTTTTCAAGTAAGAATTTATCATCATCTACTTCAGATATGCCTATTTCTGGTTGTTGGGAACATTAGAACTAAGAAAATTTCCTAGTCAAGTCATAGAAGTTTAATTTCATGTAACCTTTCAGTGAAAGACGTGAACAACTTTAGCATTATTAGATTTTCATGGGTATATTGGCACTGTAGAGGTAGAGGATGTAGGGATACTTAAGGCAGCTTTTGATGGAATAGATAAAATACTGGAAGAAACACAGACACAGAAGCATTAAGACAATTATTTTTTCCAATTGTGTTTCAATAAGACTTAGCTCAGATACATTTATACCTCATGACATTTAAGCATGTGCTTAAAACCACAGGATAAAAAAAAAAAGATGACATTTAATCTGTCTGCTAGTTCTAGACAGGATGAGCTATCTGTGGCTGTAGCTTTCCAGACAGAAGCTTGTTTGGATTCTCCTTAAAAACTTCCTCCAATGGCCACACTTTTCAGTGTGGCTCACTCATTACATCACTCAAAAAAAAGTGTTTTTCTAATAGCTAATTTGCATCTCCTTGCAGATGTTGCCTATTTCCTAAGTTCTGTCAATACTAGGAATGGCTTATTATTCCCTTTTTCTTAAAGTATTTTAATTAATTGAGGTGTGATGCTATTGCTCAATCTAGTTTCTACACTAAGCTATCTTTTCTTTCATTCTCCTCATAGGTTTTGGCTTCTAGAACTATAACTACATGAATTGCAATTCTGTGAATTCTCTTTAGAGGCTTTAATATCTGTTAAAGTTCACCTGAGCTCTTACTAGTGCTACACAGTGATCCAGGTTTGCTTCAGAATAATCACAGACACCTGTTCACATGTTTTATTGTGGTATTTCCCATTGCTAATGGTGAAACACCACTGAGAGGACAGTTAGTTGTCCATTGCCAACTTCAGATGCTTTCTTTTCCTGCTCCATTACTCCTCATCTTATATTTGCAAAGCTATTTTTAATTGTCAGAGTGTAGATTACTTAATTTATCAGAAGACAGTTACAACCTATTTTTTTCCAGATTGTTTTCCAAGTTTCAATGTCTTCTTTAACTACAGAAAATGCCACCTTCTGAGGAAGGTCGTATGATTCTTTAGCAGTAGACATAGCCAATTACATTACAGCAGTGTGTTTCACTCAGAGCAGAATTTTGGTTTTGGAAGCATTCCGGCTGGCAGAGACACTGTGCAAAAGACTTTCCTATTTTACAGATGGGAATTTAGAGACATATGCACATTACCCAAGTTTTTTTCCTGTGTGAAGCGTGCTTATTTCAAAAATCAAACCTAAACCAGAGATATTGCTATGTCTTGTCTATTATGTCAGACAGTGTATACTAAAATATGTGTATACACGCAGACATATATGTGTGCATATAAAAAAGCCCCATCTGAATGCTTTATATCTGTTTCCTCTTGTTCCTACTCTCTTCTAAACTTGAGTCAGTCCAGCTTCATCATATCTGGTCTTTTGTTACAATCATATTTCATTTTAAGGTCTTCAAATATTCATTTGGCAAAGGGAAGAGCCTTGTTTAAACAGAGATGGCTTGTTAAGAGGAGAACCATGTAATATAACCAGACTTTAAATTATCCCCCTGGAATGTGTGAGTCTGGAGTGCCTCCCCTTAATTACTGTAGTAGGAAATGAACACAAATTCCCTGGTTAATCACATGTGATTCCAAATTAAAGTGCGCAGTTTGATGGGCGCACTCTCTAAGTTCTCCCTCTTGCCATCCATCAGGGAGATTGGTCCTTGAGCTGCATTTGCAATCCAGTCCTTTTTACAAATATTGTATTTTTCCCCTTATCTTTTAAATAAGCTAAACATGCCAGCAATTAATCGATTTTCAAATTAATTATGATTAAACTTTCATAATGGTGATTACAGTTAATTGTTGATTCATCTCCCAGTTCTCCTTCAGATGATTTACTTTTACATCAATTTCATCTGGAGACACTTAGATCAAAATTTCCAATTAGATAACTTCTGTCACAATCACTGAAAATCACTGAATTTGATTTAAAACTGATTTTTGCTGCCATTCATTTAAAGCCAAAATTTGAGAAAAGGATCAGAGCTGTGGGAGCTAATAGCATGTAAAGCATGGGGTCTGCTTTGCTTTTCTTTTCAATAGAAAGATAAAACTATCTATAGCTTTATCAGTTGTAGTACCAGAATTCTAACTTGCAAATATTGCTGCCCACTAATACCATTGAATAATATTTAAGTGAAATTTTTGGCATTTTCAATATTGAGCGTTTATTCCTTCACTCACTCCCACCAAGACCTTTAATTGTATCTTTAAATATGTTCAGCATTCTGGCTTCTCTTAATGAGCTAGGACTCCTGTCCTCCACAGGTCGTTGATACAGCAAAAAGCCCCAGAGATTCAATGACTATCAATCTGGCTGGTTGATTAAAGCAATAATTAAAATAATAGGTAAATTAATCAGTAATTCATATAGTAATTATTTGCAATTCTATGCCCAGCTGGTAATGAATCATGTTCCAGTTTTGTACCAAGGAAACCTGTGAGTTTAGAAAGTCATCCTTAATAAGAGGGGTAGAGGTTTCTCCTAATTCATGTTCTAGCAAGCAGAACTTGCATAGAAGAAACTTACTGTATATGAATTTCCTTTGGTTTATTTTCCTCATAATGTCCAGACTTGCTCTGGAAAATTAGGGACTTCAAAATATAGATTCTTGTACCTTTTAAAATTTTGACTTTGTTATTCTCCATTTTGTAAAGGAAAGAAACGAAAAAAAAAAAACCTGGGAACATTGAGTGTGATTTTTCTCAGTTTAATAATATTCGAGTACTAAGTTAGCAAACTTGGATAATGTAGAGGATCTTGAAATTCAGGAAACTCAATTCAGTAAATAAATTTGTATCCCTCTTAATTAGGATTCATGTGGGACACTGCAGCAGAGGAGATATAGACATGAAAAATAATGCATCCTGGACTTTGATATGGATTATAACCAAACAAACCTTTATATGCATGTATGTGAGTCAGAAAATTTTCCAGTTGAGGAATATATTCTGTGATGATTTCAGAATCATTTCCTCTGTAATGATTTGTGAATTATTTCCTGAATTATTTCCAGGTGTGCTTAGAAATATCTTGGAAATGCCAGTACCAGTATTACTTTAATCTCTGCATTTCTTGCACACCATATCTCAGGTTTCTGATTTGTTGTTTCTGTTGCAACATCCGATGACTTTTGCAGAACTTGAAACTTTGGAAGAGTGCAGGAAGTGTTTATTTGCTTTAAATGCCTGCATTTTCTGTAGCATCAGGAGAGCCTTCTGCAATTAGATGTTCTGAATGACCTTATAATCATAACCAAAATTAAACAACTAATATTAGATCAGTATTCCAGTAATAATAAGCATGACTGGTGACCCAAGAGTACAAGAAAAATTAATTTATTCTTTTTTCTTTTTGAAGTCCTGCCTTATTAGTTCTGTAATTGCCTTAAAATTTAGATTTCAGATAAAAAAAAAAAATCTTTTAATAGTTTTGAATTTTTTTTTTGTGTTTCTGCTGTTCTAACAGAACGACACCCGATAGCAAATGCAATTGATGGCAAGAACACTTGGTGGCAAAGCCCTAGTATCCAGAATGGAATTGAGTATCATTATGTGACCATTACATTGGACCTCCAACAGGTACACTTCTATTTGTTTGTTTCTGAGCTTGCTTGCTTGCATGATAGATCACCTGGATTATCTTAATTTTTGCACTGTGTTGCTTTCCTGTATGAAGACATGACCAGTTTCTCCTGCAATTTTCTGTTGTTCATGTGGATATGACTGACCCATTCATTGTAACACAATGTTCCAAATTAAAAAAAAACTACTTCATATATATTTTTAGTAAGTCGTGCAGTTTTAAGTACCTTTTATCTGTGAAGCTGAAGTACTTGTAGGGTAGGGATTTTTATACCTGGAAAAGCCTTTGAATCCTGGAAGTGTTATTAGCATTCTGGCTAATAACAGAATTATTAGCCCTCATTGCTAATGGCAGAAACAATTCTACATCTGCTTTTTTGGCCTTGTATATGCAGAAGTATTCAATATGCATTTCTCTTTCAAACAGGAAAGGTAAAACATTTACAAAAGTTTGAGATTAGAATCCTGTGCATTACAGAGGCTTGTGGGTTTTTTTAACATGTCTTTTAAGTTTTCAGAGTTATTTGCTGGCTTGCTTTTACAGCAAGGAATTGTGCCTCTTGTTGCTTATGAACTGTTAATATGCAAGTAGCTCTGGGGCATTAAAAGTAAATTCCCATCCTTGGTTTCATCAACCCAGAAATTTTAGTTGTATGGTTGTTTAGGTCAGATCTTCTAAACTAGGCTTTAACACTCCTATTTTTTCCCCTGCTATTTCATTATCTAGATTACTATCAGATATTAGCAAATTTATGAATTTTTGAATGTTTTATGTTTTCTTATATATTAAAAGCTAGCAATTAAAGGGTCAGTGAAGATACTGGAGAAAAAAGTTTGGGTAGTTCTAATGCATTTAAAAGGCTTCTCCATGTGCCAGCTGACAGCGGTCTGAGAATGCAGCACTGTGTGTGGCGTGGGTTTGGGGTTTTTTGTTACTATTTTTTAAAAATGAGACAAGGATCAAGTCTGACCCTTTTTCTTTCCCATGTCCTATTACTTACTATTCAAAGGAAACTTGGCAGTCCTTCTGCAGCTCTAAAGCTGATACCTTCTCTTAAGCCCATTCATCTGTTGTTGGCTGGAATAGAAGCAGTGTTGAGTTTTCTGTGGATGTCAGAGAGGTGGGATAAGGCCCTGTGTCACTAATGCTATCTGGCACACCCTTTATGAGCTGAGTAACCCATCTAGTTAGGAATGCCTGGGATTTTACTCACCACCATACAGGAACAGAGCAAGTATTGTTCCCCAAAATGTACTAAAAGATCTGCTGCGATTTGCATGGCTTTTGGACTGCTCAGTGAGGAATAAGTGTTGTTTGTGTCTTGAGAAGTATTATGAGTTTTTGTTTGCTAATCCAGGAATTTCATAGTCAGATCATTATAGACTATTAAAGTAACTGATGGAATATGAAATTTTTCTTTCAGCTTTGGTTTTGTGTAGGAGTCACTATGAATGGTGAAGGTCACCAGATATCTCTGGAATCTCACTTAAAAGAAATTCCATTCTTTACCTTTGGCTTTTAGGAGATTCAGTAATTGCTATGTTTGTGTTGATGAATTCTTGCTTTAAGTATAAAGATGCTCAACTTCCTTTTGTGCGACAAATAACAAATGAAAAATCCACAAGTAATGGACTGAAAATTGCAGGAATGCATTAGTTCTTATGTTATTACTGGTAATTATGATAGTGTATGGAATGCTTTTAGCAATCCCAATTTCATGAAAAAATCAGTAAAATAATTACAATTTCGTCATTTATATACTGCTTGGCCTTTTAGGGCAGTGACTTTTTTTTCCTTTTACTTTGTTGTGCAGGGAAGCCATATAAAAATAATGTATACTGTTTAGCTACAGCTAATAAACTAGAGGAAGTAACGTTTACTTAATGTTAGAACAAACCCAAATATTATCAGTCCAGTTGGGGAAAATGTTGTATTTTTCTTATTTTCTCTCAACAGCTGGATTTTGCCTTAATAGTTAAAAAGGGCTTTTATCTATAATGGAGGCTAAGTTTCTAATTCATTGAAATATGCTTGAAATTTTTACTCCATATATTATTAAAATATGAGTTGAAAACTGGAACTATCTGGTACTGAGCATCTTTGATAATTTGCTCTTAACCCTTCACTTTCCCCCACTTTTTAGCCATTGTAACAAGTCTTATCTATATCACAAGAAAATTATGGAATTCCACTCATGCCTGTAAATGTGAGATTATTTTTTACGGTGCTTTTCATCCAGCAAGTGCATAGGAGGTCAAAAATACAGATTTATTTGGGAGTTTCTCACATGAATTTAAATGGTGGTTAGAGTGACATGTTGAGCTGCCTTGGTAGATCCAAGTTTGGAAGAGGGGGTTCACAGATGGGCTGGGTGCCAAGAGCAGCTGTCTGCTGTTCTGCATCTCTTAGTCCTGCTGGTTGGGGAGGGTCTGTCTGCTCTGCCTTGAGAGTGTTGGGTGGTTCTAGTGCAACAGAGGTACTTCAGATCTCATGAGTGCAGTGTTTAGCAGAACTGAAAATAAGCCTTCTCTTCAAGGATTTCAGAGCAGGGGGCTGGCAAAACAGAAATGCTTAGGCGTCTAGGGAGAACATATTCCCTGTAGTCGTGGTATTTCTAAATCCTCAACTGATCTTAATTTCACAGTGATGTGGAAGATTAGTAGAGTATCTTTAAAGAAAATTGACAAATTCACAGGAGAACCAGTTGGCATTTTGAGGTGAAGTGGTCAGCCCATCTGTTGCTGATTTCTACACACATCAGGACATTTTTATTAACTAATTCTCAACTACTCTAAGGTAGCAAGGACATTGGCAATACCATTGATACTGCTCAGATACTTGTGCCAGGAGCATATTTATGTGAAATTAGACTTTTTTGCTATGCACTTCATATTTTTTAAATTATGCTGGAATATTTTATGTGAATTGTAGATGTATGGAACGCAGGTGCATCCAGAGTTAATATTCTGGCAGAAATTTCTGGATTTAATAACTATGTCTTAATTGCTTGGGACTGTGGAGGATCAGTTCAGTGTCCAGGTGATGCTTTCCAGGAATACATATTTGAAGAAAAAGAAAGTACACTCTACAGAGCCTTGTAAGCTGCAAGAGCAAGAATAACTGATTCAGCTATACAGCTGTTTCTCTCTAAAACACTTCTACTTCATCAGTTGCTAGTTCCCTAAGCTCTGACAGCATCCAGCTCTTTCACCTTATCTTTTCATCCTGTCCCCTACCCTTCTTCTGTAGGAAGGGAGGAAGGAGTCTAAAAAATCGTGTTTTGGCCATATGTAGAAATCACTGCAGTCACCATCCGTTCCAAAGGCAGTCTCAGAACACTTATTACAGGAATGGTGTCATACAGGAAAGAGACCCATGAAATAACTAAATCTGCATCCCTTCCTAATTAATTTTTTTTTTTTCTTAAAGAAGAAATAATCAGGCCTTTGAGTCTTGGCCATTTCAAAACTGTTGCATGATTTTTGGATTCTGGAACAATGTCCCTGTTATCTGTTTTGAAATTACTAATGGAACCCATTATTTGGGTTTTTATACAGTTGAACTCCACAATAATGTCCAGTTCAACTAATCCTTTAGGGATTGACTAAAGGTAATCGTAGTGAAAGTCGTAGTGAAATAAGAGGATGATATTTTACAACATTGATTATTTAATACAAAACTGTAGGTTTTCATTTTAACTTACAACCGTTGACTGGACAGTGGCTTTCTCAAAACGTGTTGAGAAAGAGAGCCATATTAAAATAGCTTTTATATATTAGCTGCATAGTCATATAGGAATATGCATATCACTGGACAACATTTGGTTTAATGTTATATTTTCTCTTCTCTGGAATATCAAATACATTTTCCATTGGGGAAAAAAAATTACAGCCAGCTTTCTGTTGAATACCTTCTGATATCAAATATCAGAACAGCTAAAGGAATGAAGAACAGGTTAACTATACTGTTTAGTCTTGGGATATAAGAAACAGTTTAGTAAAATGAAGTGCCATTTGGTATTTATGTGGTAAATTTCTATATATGTGCAATCATTTTGTTCAGGTGTTCAATTAATATTTTCCTTCTGTCTTTTGCCATCTAATAACTGCAGGCTTAAAATACTTTCAAAACTGCCTTTGTAAAGGTAAGGCTTGAAGCTTCTCTTCATTCCCAAATCAGAAAGTAGTTTAACAGAAATGAAGTTTAATCCAAACTTGGACTTTTCTCTAACAGAAGACAGTCAGTTTTGTTCATCATCAAGAATATTTGTCTAAAGAGAAAAAAAAGTGGAAAAACTGAAAGTCTGTTGAGACTATCACACTGCAATTCCCTGATTGCCGCTCTTCCCCTCCCTGCTGAGGGGGAGATGTTTCTGTACTTCTTGTTCTAGCACTAGCATTTGTGTTGCCATGCAGGAAACCAGATGTACCTTGGTACTGAAAACTATGTCCTGTTTTGTTTTTTTGGGGTGTGGTTTCTGCCAGATCAATTTTCTGATTTGGCTTCCTTGTGTGAGGTTTTATTGCCAGCTTGTGGGAAGGGGCAGCCAACACTCTGTGTTGGCTTCAACATTGTAAAACCTCAATCAAGGAGTACGGTGCTCATCTGTGAGCTACAGTCCAAGCCTGCAACATAGAGCTGTCATCCTCAATATTTGTTTTTACTACTTCTTGCTCATGAATCATTCCATTTTGACGCTATGTAGACATCTGAGACTTCAGAAAACAAATTCTCTCATAACCAAGCCAGTTTCCTGGCTCAGTTACACCTAAGCAGTAAATGACAGCCCAAAAGAGATGCAACTAAAACCATAAAAATGACTGTTGAATCAGTTAAAAAAAGAAAAAGGAATTAGATGTTGTGTTTTAATAAAGTCCGCAGCCAACCTTAGAGAGGTATGTTAGTTGCAATGCTCATTATTTTCTCATTTCTTTTTTCATTAGCTTCTTAGGCTTGAATCTTAACATTTAAGAGATTCTCTTAAGTTCTTTCGTTTTACAGTTTGCTGGTAATGAACTAAATAGATATCTATAGGGTGGAAAAAGGAGTAATTTACCTTTCTGATAGTCTTTTAAATTATTATTGTTACTTTTTAATTATTTTGCATTATTAATTAGTATGTAATTTTTAAATCTTTTAAAAGTAAGACTATTGGACTTGAAGTCAGCTTATAATGAAAGCGTTTGAAAAACTCAAAAAGAAAAACAAGAAAAAAATTGTATATAAATATACCAGTAAGGATTTATAGCAAACATACCTAGAAAAAATTGTTATCATGAAAACAAACAAAACATTAGCAAATATTTTGACATTACAGTAAACATTTTTAAGAACTACCTGTTTTATATGCTATTAGCAAATCTACTTTAGATTATGTATCTTTCCACCTTGATTTCCATTTGCAGGAAGGAGAGAATATGTGCACACTAATAAGTAACAGATTTTACCCAGGATTCCCTTCTTGTCTCAGAATAAAGTTTTCCCCACTGATGTCACTCAAACAAAAGCCTAAGGAAAATAAAATTATCTTTTTTCCCAGTTAAGGACTGAGACTGCACCTTTATGCCTACCATAATTCCTGAAGAGGCTGCTGCATGAAGCTTTCTAGGTGTTCTAACAAACAAATGTTAGTGAAGATGCTCAAGCTGACTTTCCCACAGCATTGAAAAAGAGAAAGTTTTTTGTGAGTCGTTCAATAGTACATGGAGGAAGTTGTCTAAAATGCATTATGGAATCACTGTATTGAAAGATGAATTGTAATACCCACCAAACAAAGTGCTGTAAGCTGGGTTGAAGAGGTATTATAATTTGTTATATGAATATCTACAGGATTATTTTGCCCCTTTTTTCATGCTCACCCCTAAATCAGACCATAAATATATTGCTTTTTGCTTAGGCAGAAAGATTTGTAAGTGACCAAGTCCTCTCAGATTCAGTTCATAATACACAGTACCAAAAATTTTGAAGTATTGAGAATTTATACATTTTCTTTTTGAGTTTATATGCCTTATATTTTCCCTGGATGTCTGTAACATATACATTCCACTTTGCTAATTTTGGCTTTAAGGAAGAGAGCTATTCTCCTTTGAATCTAGTGACACATACGTTCTGACATGAATATGAGGTTGTCTTCTGATTTTGTGCTGTCAGCTGTCTTGGTTCTGAAGAAAATTGTGGAGTCTGGGAGAAGGGCGATGAGATAAGTAAGGGGTTCAACAGATTCTCAGTCTTGAGCAGATTTTGTTATTGGTATTGAAGGAATATTTTATCTTTAAATAGTTTATGATGAATAAGAAGCTTACTTGAAAAAATAAGTTTTGCAGCTGATGATGGTTGTGAAATAGTGCTTCTGTTGTGATAGGCACATTAAAATGTACAGATTTGGTATGAGTAAGTGAGAGCTCATGAGAGGACACTGCATGGAAACATCAGTGAAGGAAATAAGAATGCTTCACTCTGAGTAATCTCAATGCTAATAGATCCAGGTTGAGCATCAGTTCTTGGATCTGGAAAATTTTTTTAAAGGATTTTTTTTTTGTGTTTTAAGTACCAAAATAGAGAAGCAACCATTTCTGTCCTCCCCTCTTGTCCAGGTTTTAAGAAGAGTTTGGATATTGGCATTTTCATCAATTTTCCTTTTCTCAAAATAGTCTTTCTCCATGGAAAAAAGTTATAAACTTTAGAAAATAAAGAGAAATTGCTTTCTGTTATTATTTGAAAGTATTGTGAAAAGAAATTATTAACTTCAGCCCTCTGTTCTGGTATACACGAGGCCAATGATGAGCAGCAGAAATAGTCCAGAGAAAGCAGCTATTCTTTTTGAGGCCTTCACAAACAGCTGGACAGTTGGTAATGGAGAAAACCAACTGAGAAAATTACAAAGAAAAAAGTTGACATTGAGAGAAAATTCATAGGTTCTGACTCCTTCCCTTTGGCTTAATGTGTCTCAGATATTCAACAGCTGGACAACTTGAGTACTTTACAGTTTGACAAGGTATAAAGTGCATTCTTTCAATAAACTTTGTGGTTTTTTTGATTTTTGAATTTTTTTTAATGGCATCTTGTACCATGAACAAAAGTTGAGAAGTCTTAGTACAATGTGTTTTTTGTCACAGAGAAGAAAGTGTTCTTAAAAGAACTTGTGCCTCTCCAGCAGTTACCTACATGGAAGGGAGAAAGCTAAGCTTATTCTAAGCTCAGGTATTTTTACAGGTTTTTTTTAATTTTTTTAAATTAATGTTCTGCTGTCCTTAACTGAATGGGACTGAGCATTGTACAAAAGTGAATTTTTGCCTAACTAGAAAAGATTAATTTGCAACTAGTTTGGAGGCACCCACCTTAGAGCTTTTCAAGATTGGCGATGATAAAATCTTTCTCAATTTTTCACATGAAGTGCTGTGGATATCTTAATTTTCATGACATTTGTAGCTGCAAATTTTTGTAGTTACAATTTTTCTGGACCGATGATGCCCTGCTAAAATTGCTTTCAACACTGGAAAAAAAAAATCAAATCTATATTGGAATCAGTTGTGTCCTTCTTTCAGCCCAAATTCCCCATCTGGTAGCAGAATTTCAGTTGGAAGCAGCTGAGAGGTACAGGAACAACATTAAAGGCGAACTGTGGCGTGGTGGGAGATGTTCAACACTCTAAGCTGATGGTAGTGGAATCCTGCTAAGTATGTGTTTTTTTCCACCCATGCCAACATTTTCAATTGTAGAAGTTCTAACTGTGAGCAGAATATTTGAAATCATGGCCACTGTCTCTAAGGACAGTAATAGAAAAAATATGTGCTAATTGGCCATTTGAGGAATCTGGAAAGCCATTCGATCTCTAAAGAAGGCTTTTTCTCCATCTGAGTTGGATGTAAGACTAAAATAAGAAGATTAGTTGTTCTTAAATAGCCAATTGTATAAAAATTCTTGCATCAAAGCTGTCTACTCTCTTTCATACATAGTAAACCCAAAAAATAATCCATAACAGTATCCATGAATTGAAATATTACTGACCTCAGAAATTGGCCTCTGAGAATGCAAGGAACTGTTTCTCAAAACTCACACAATCTGTGCTTCAATTCATGAGTAGTTGAATTCGGTCTGTTTCATGTCTTAAACCTTTAGGAGAGGCCAATCCAAAATGAGAAACAGTGAAAATGTGGTATTTAAGATGTGCTGCATATATAACAATTGTTTTTATATGTGAGTATCAAGATAGAAGTTAATGATTGAGGAACTTCTGCATGGAGCATCTGTTTATGTCTTTGATTTCTGATTCTTGGTCACCTGTGGTATTAGAATGGCCTGTGTCTGTTTTCACATTCAGACTGTAGCAAGGCACAGCTCATATTCCTGAGAGAGTGAAACACACACATGGCTGCACAGAGCAACATAAATAGACCACGATGCCCTGTCAGCAGCCACATGAACACAAACACAGTGTGGCCTGCTTCACCCTCTTCTTCCTCTCCAGCTGATCAGGATTAATGTCTGCTAGGGGCATATACAGCTTGAACTTAGCTCTTATTCACACATACCCACTGAAGAGAGAGAGCACACCTAAAGAAGTTATTTAGAAACAGGATTTAGTGAGAAAATAGGATAGACTTCAGTGATTGAGGTCAGGATTAACAACTAGCTGATCACTCAGCTAGTTGTAGTCAACTTGTTCCTTTTATCTTCTTTTCCCTCTATCTTATACTTGTTCCTTCTTGATCCATCTTGATCTACTTCTATTCCTTCCCCTAAATCGTTCCATTGTAAGTCTCACCCATTTATACAATCCCCTTAACAGATCCCATAATTAATTCTGCATAGACTTTCCTCTGCTTCTCTTAATGAGGGGCACCCCCCTGTAGCTAATAACCCCTTTAACCTCAGGGAGTTCTGAGGCAGCCTCAACTCCTCTGGATGGTTTTCACAGTGAGACAAGGGGTGCCTGCAGTGCTTTTTCTACCCCTATCAGCACTTTTAAATAACTGCTTAAATAATTCTGTGTCATGGTAAAGGTCCTATGGTGTGACAGTATTTATACCAGCCTGTAAGGAAACTAGTCCTTGCCTAAGTCCTGAGACTGAACTGCAACAATAATCAGCAACATAATATAACAATAATAATAAACAAGTAGATGCAGAGCTTACACCAGATTGTTGATGGGACCCTCCATTAGGGAAAATAAAATTTTCTGTTGAGAAAATGAAATGGAAATACTTCTGTAGAACTGTGTGGTACCATCTTTTTTCTCTGCTGATATTCTGATTTACATGAATGTTTTCTAACTGAAGGATTTATTTTTTAAATAGAAGCACAAGTGGGAGTTGGACACAATGAGATTTCCTGCTTCAGTAGTTAACCCTATGTAGATTAATGATTCACTTCAGCTCTAGCTGAATAATATTAGTGTAGCAAATTATCCTTTATAGTAGGATGCACTTTTCTGTGTCTTATGAGGCATTCACAAGAAGGTACAGTGCTATAACTTATGCAAGTGTTCCTACAATATGTGCTTCATAGTTCTCACTGCTGAGACAATTACCAGTGAAAATGAGACCCAAGACTCATTTTGTTTCTCATCTTGAGGATTATGTTGCCTATAATTTGGGAAAGGTTTAAAGGAGTATTTAGACTATTTCCCTCCCACTCCCATAATTATACTGCTATGGTCACATGAGCAGGAACAAGTAGAAAAAAGCACCAGCTGTGTTTTGGCAGCTGTGTTAATGATCTTTTACATGCTACCAGGAAGCTTGGTATTGCTCCATTTTCCAGTTTGTATAAGCAAGCTTGGGTCTCTAGGTTGCATTCTGTTGGACTTGTACAAATCCAGGTGTGCTCTAAGATGGTGCAGTTGCTCTGTCAATTGACATGTGTTGGTTTGTTGATGCTTTCTGAAAAAGTGAACCAAACTGCTCCATCAATTACCCTGGAGGAGTAAAAGCTTGGTGTTACAATGTACTAGGAAGGCTGGCTTTAGAACACTGAACCATTTCACTTTTTTTTTGATTGTGGAAACAAATGCAACAAAACTCAATGATCCATTAGACTTTATTAGTTTTCTCATGCCAGTAAGTACTTACTGGTTTTGTATTTGCTAAAAAACTCCACAATAAAAAAGTTATTCTTTTATCTGGAGAAAGACAGTTTTCCAGCTGATTGGAAAGTCAGCATTGCTTCCATTACATTGATTTGCTTTGAGAATAATCATACAGCTGCTATTAATTTGAGTCTGTTTTTTGTCACTGCCAGCTTGCTGAGAAAGCACAGTAAAACATGGCATGCACCATGATGGCTTTTTGCCTCACAGCACTGTGGTGAGCTGGTAGTGCCTGGTGTGGCTGATTGAGCTGGGGCAACCAGCTTCTCATGTCATGCTAAAGCTCTAGCTGTCCCCCAAAGGAAAGGTATTTTTAAGAAGCATGGATTAACATCCTGTACTTTCTTCAGCCTAGCCTTAGAAAGATCAGGAATAATATCAACAAGGAAAAATATCAATGTTTATGATGCATGATGCTTCTGGTGCATCTTCCTTTGTCTGCAGTGAGCATTAACAGCCTACCAATTTTTTAAAATATTGGTAGTTCCAACTCTGTTTCTCTGTCCTGGAAGTTAGTGGGTTTGCTGTGACAAAAGGTACTCTTAGAGGCTGGGACAGTAGTAGTCTGAATCAAGTTGAAAACTGTAGCTGAATAGTAGTTAAAATCACCAGCTCTCTATGTGTATTCTTTTATTTACATTAAGAAGTTTTTTCTTGTCAGATTTAGATTAAGAGAAATTACATCCATTCCACTGTGATGTGCAACATGCTGTTTACTCTCCACTGTGGTTTTTTGTGGGTTTTTTGCAGTTTCATTTACAGAGCATGCTAAAAATAATGAAAGCCAAAGGTGTATATTAAACTGCAGTCAAGCAATGCTCTATCTGAAGGCAAGAAACAAGACTTCAAACACATTCTCAGGAAAATATGCAGGAAATGTTATTGGAAGAGGGCTTCAATTTGAAAAAACACTGTAGAAAATTTCCCTCTCCCACACAGCCTAGTATTTCAAAGCAGGCAAACAGAAAAGAAGACTTCCTGTTGCTCACACCTCTTTGCCCCACAGAGCCAGTGCATCCAGGATGTTTGCAGAGCTAAATGTTTTTCTGGCTGTATTTAATAATGAATCTATCATGAAATTTTGAAATTTTTAGGACTTCCAAAAAGGAAACTATATATACACACACCTGTGGCTTTGAATTTATTGTGAGATATGTCCTAAACCACAGATCTTCCATGGTACAAACCCTAGCAATGTGTTTAACCTCAGTTGTTACCCATTCAACCTATAAGGAACAGACTTATTCTGAGAACTTTAAGTAAATTTCTTATGTAAAACTAAAAAAAAAAAGTATTTAAAAGTACTCTGGAATGAAACCTCTATTCTATATTTCTTACATTTCTAAGAGCTTAACTGGGAGGTGAGCAGTTTGGAGAGATTTATTAATGTTTTGCTTGTCTCTTTTTATTGTAAAGAGTATTAGTGACGCTGATCCAGGATAGTTAAAACTATAGTTGTTTGTGGCCACAAGTGAATATAATACATATATATATGTAAATGAGTTTGGGAGAGGAAAGGGGATTTATGAAAGGGGACAAGTGACTGTATGATTCCTGTTCGAACAATGGAATGAAACACAGTTTTTTTCATTCTCTGGAGTATTTAATGTTATTGAAGAAAAATATTGAGATAATCCTCCAAGTAGGTACAGTTACAGACATGTTCTTCAGATTGAAATAAATACAGCCTCACTCACTTCTTATTCCTCTGAAAAACTTTGGCTGCTAGTGATTTATTTTTCTGACTGAAGTAACTGTGAGTCTTACCACACTTTCAGCATCTGCACAGAAGGCAGGAATGATAGTTGGAGATAAAAATTTTCTTTGTCTTCATCATAAAGTGTTCGGGAATATTTTCTGTACTCCTTGCCACTTAACACATTTCCTATTTTACAGTAATACTGGTAGGTAATAAACATGAATTCAAATCTCCCTACTGTTTCTTTCATTGTTTACTGATCATCTAAGCATTCACAAGAGATTTTGTGTGGATTAAGTCTAAATCTTGCAGCTTCTTTACAATGACTATCCAATACAAAAAGCTTTAAGTATTAAATCATGCATAAATGCCATGATAGCTTCTGGCATCATCATGTTTAGACTTATAGCACTGCATCTTAAAAATATTAACTTGATATTTCTTCTGCTTTTCTAATACAAATAGCTGCTTCTTTTCCTTGGCTTCAGTTCTATCTCTGTAGCATATGGCTTTTAGTAGGTTAAAAACCAAACCAAACCAGACCTGTGTCACTAATGTTTGTCATTCTGCAATTGCAAATGTATTTGTGGTTTGCATTCCAGCAAGCGTGTACACAGAAGTAAACCTTGATAAATCAATTGAATAGGCAGGTAAAATGGACTGTAATGAGCATTGATTATCTGCTTGTATTCTGTTTCTGTAGTGAGATTTGATGTGTCTCTGTCCTGTAAAGCTTATTCATGGTCACAGTGCTGAGTTGGGTGAATGTTTTGTAGAATGATTGAAACAAGATTATTTTATAGAATGGTTTCAGCATGATGTGATTATCTTTCAATAGCTTAAAACTCTGTTTTTCTTTGACAGAGATAGAGTTGTAATAGTTTGGCAACTCTTAAACATTGTGGAAAGTGTATGTCTATAAACACACATAAATGGATAAAGAAACAATGCCACTCTTACAAATTGAAAATACTTGAAAACAAACTTTGCAAACATATGGCTGAAATGGCAGTTTAGCAATTACCTACTAAGCTATGTGAAACTTAGAGTGCTTTGTAATTCTATTTTCAAAGTCTCTATTGGCCTAATGAAACTAATTTTTTTGTTTTCAGAAATGTCAGTGGAGAATTTGTTTCTGTAGTTTTAAGAGTTTCTGTGTAATTCAAGGCCATATTGCATTTCTAGGGGAAAGAAAACCAGTCAATTAGCATGTTTACTGTACTTATTTTGGCAGCTATGAAGAAATTAGAATGAATTTTTCATTGTGCATTTAGTTGTATTTTAACAATTCTTGTATTTTTCAGGTTTTCCAGATCGCGTATGTTATTGTGAAAGCAGCCAACTCCCCTCGTCCTGGGAACTGGATACTGGAGCGCTCGCTGGATGGCGTGGACTATCAGCCCTGGCAGTACTACGCCATCACAGACAGCGAGTGCCTGACGCGCTACAACATCCATCCCCGGCCTGGAACCCCGTCCTACGTAAAGGATGATGAAGTCATATGCACTTCTTATTATTCCAAAATCCACCCTCTGGAAAATGGAGAGGTAAGATCAGATGGTGTTCCGTATGCAACGCGGCAGAAAAAAAACCCTTTGGTTGATTGGCTAATCTGCCTTCAGCAGAGTGTTTTGGTACAACCGAAAAATGTGATGAGAATCTATTTGCAAGTTTTAAAAGCTCATCTTACGTGGTCCTATATAAATGCACGCAAGGTTCCCTCTAACAAGAACATTCTACCGAGTAAACCAAGAAGTAAAAGAGTTTATCAGCTAGGCATTTAGTAGTTTCAGACAACTTTACGTGCTTGAAATATGTTCCCTTGTCACTTGTGAACAAAGGGGAGAATACTTGGAAAAATCACCAACTCAGTGAAATCATAAAACACTTTTCTTTTAGATGCATTTTCAGTCCCTGTGTACAAGCCAGGATGTCAAATGATAATGATTTTAACCAGAATTTAATTTAATGCTTTAAGAGCTGACCCTCTGCCCCTGTTTATGCCTATTTCTTCTTCTTTCAGAGATCTCTACTCTTTTACACTAAGTCCAGGCACATGAATCATGGAACAGTCATTTGGTCTAATTGAGGGTGTGGAAAAGATGTGGTGGACTTGAGAATGAGAATCTGTAGTTGAAAGAGCAAGGCAAATGTAACACCTGTAGCTGAAAATGCAGCCTTTTCAGGCACTTAAAATAATGAGAGAGAAAGCTGAATGTTACACATTCCAACTGCATTTTTTTTCACAATTTTTTTCCAAAATTTGGTCTGCAAATGAAATTTTAGCCTCAATATTTATCCCTCTGTTATTTTTTCTGTTCCACTTTTTAATTATTTATTTTAGTATAAATAAGTACGAAATTACTTTCTTCTGTTCCCCTAAACGCAAAGCAATGGTCACATGCAAAATTGTTAATATAGTTGTTTTTGAGTCCTGGATGTAGGTATATATTGTTTGTTTCTGTTCTCAGAAAATTTCCAATGCCAGTTGCAAAAATTTGATGTGTTCTATCCTTTCCCTTGATGTGTTCTATCCTACATCTGGTATGTGGTTTCTTTAAAGACAAAGATGACTTTGAAAGGAGGAATGTATCTCTTCTATTCCACTTGGCAAAGGGGAGTTTTTAGATGCTGGCATACTCATGAAAGGCATGGGATAAACCCTAAGTTAAGCTTCCCTCCTCTAGGTAGTTATTAATCTGAAATGTGGCTGTGATAGAGCGAGAACAGCTTGAAATACTTGGAAAGCCTAAGTATTAACCTTTATAATGATTTGAAGAGTGAAGTATCATTCCATGGAAGAGTGAACTGATTATCTTACAATTTTAACAATACTCTTTTCATAAGTAAAGCACTAGTTTCAGCTGTCTGAGTAGCTAAAGAGTACATTATGAAGCAGCATTTACAGATAATTAACCCAGGTTAATTCATTTTCATGTTTTGTCAAACACATAACATGAAAAATAACATTTTTACCAATATCATATTTACTTGCAATTGTGTTGCTGGTGGTATTTGGCTCCTGGTCTTTCAGTGGAACTACATCTGCATATAACTTATGTTCATTCCAGGAGAGTAATTTTGTTCTGTGAATCAGATAGTGCAGTCATCTTGTAAGAATGATAGGGTTATGAAATGTAAATAAAGTCCCTTTGCTTCAAACCCCATGAGTCGCTTAGACACACCCTTCTGGTGTACACCCAGAAAACCTGATGAAGTGCACAAGGAACATGCTTGGCAAGCCAGTGGCAATGTCAAGTGTACATCCAATACAATACTGTCTGAAGTTAAAAGTTATCTAATTTGTCGTCTTAGAAAAATCAGAAAGTATTCTCCTTATGTATGCTTTCAATGAACATTTTAGTCAATTACTTTATTCATTAGGATATTTCCAAAATGTTCATTCCAAGCCAAATATTTTTTGTTTTTTAATACTATTCCTATTTGTACCAGTAATATTGTCTTGGCCAGTCACAGAATTAGAACCAGTAACAGCTAGAACAACAGAGCCAACAAAACAACAACAAATAAACAAAAACCTTTTTTTGAATTATCTTCAGATCTGTGTAACTAGCACAAGTTTAAATCAAATGGGAACAAGCAATCTATAGACCAGGGATTATTTGCAAAAAGTAATTTTATTGAATGAGTTAATGGAAAATTGCATAATGACGACTTACAAATGAAAAAACATCAGAAAATCTCAAAGAAATTTCTCTAAAAGTGAAGACTTGAATGCAGAAAGATTCCTAGCATTCTGGTTTCCATAACAGCTAGAAGAACAGTGTGTCTCTATACCATACTGGCAAAGGTAGACTTTTAGCAAAGCTGTTTCACAGCATCATGGAATCTGTAAGAATGGAGAGGACCACAGTGGGTCATATGGTCTAAACTCTGTGTAAGCAGAGTCATCCTAGAGGACGTGGCGCAGGATTGTGTCCAGAGAGTTTTTGAATATCTCCAGTAAGGTAGATTCTGCAACCTCTCTGGGCAATTTGTTCCAGTGCACAGTCACTGCAAAATAAAGAAATTCTTCCTTGTGTTTGGGTAGAATCTCCTGTGCATCAGTTTCTGCTTGTTGGCTCTAGTCCTGATGCTCAGCACCACTGAGAAGAGCCTGGTTCATCCTCCGGCCAGCCCTCTTTCAGATAGTTTCATACATCAATGAGGACCTCTCTGTGTCATCTCTTCTTGAGGCTGAACAGGCCCAGCTCCTTCAGCTTATCCGTATAAGAGAAATGCTTCAGTTCCCAAATAAATATAAGAGTTAAAGCTTTCCAAAACAGTATTTCAAAACAAAAATTAATGTTCCTCTGTCTCCCTATGCCAGAAAAATAAGAGGAAGAGTAGTTCACTTAATGAGTTATTAATTATCTTTTACTGAACTGATGTTTCTTGCTTTAATAGTATTTTAAAATATTTTTTTTACACTGAGTAAGAAAGACCTGTTTATGTAAGGAATAATAGTGGGTGATGCAAGCCTGGTATTTTCAACTAAATAAGAATGCTTATTTTGTTTTCATCTTTACTTAAATACTGTATAAGAATGTAATTTCTTTGTTTCTTTATTTCCTCCGACAGTCATTAGTTTGAGAACTAAAAGTTAGTGGGTTGCCATAGTGATTTTTACTTCATTTCGCTTACACAAGAGCCTCTGATGTTTACATCCAGTTTGCACCATTTTATTGAAATATTTTTTCTTCTGCTAGACTGAAATTTGTTTCACGGCCTCTTTACCTTGGTGACTAGGTGAATGTAAGATTCTGAACATTAGCCTTCAGTGTTGTAATTTTCTTTTCTGTGAGACGCTGAAAGATTTCTCTTAGCAAATGCTTGCTTGAATTAGCACATGTAGGTTATTTGTATTTTGATACATTGGAATCTTCCCTCTTGCTTGCAGTTGTTTCAAAGCTGGACCATCTGAAAACTTCAGGTGCAACAGATGATCACTATAACACCTTAGGAAAATGTGTATCTTTTCATAGAACAAGGACACATAGTTTTGTAGGAAGTAAAATTGGAGGAAACAGCATTCTTTAAACATAAATGGATTTAGAGTGTTTTGTTTAGGCTAGGAGAAAATAAATATTTAAGTTTTAAAAAATTGTTCTTTTTTTTTTCAGTCCTTTGTGCAAGCAGATATTAAAAGTCACATGCAATGAAGACAGTGGAAGAAAAGCTTAATTAATCTGACAGGAAAGCACTTCATTTTACTAAGAAGGCAAAACCACTCTCCCCCCCTCCTGCCTCACTCTCCCACCAATATTCTGGGAAACATTCAGTTTCTCTAAAATAAGGCTTTCTGAAAGTTTAAAAATTGAGAGTAAGGTAGTGAGTTTAATTCCCACACTTGAAAATCTTAATTGAAATACCCAAATGTCTCCCTTGTCTGTCATCAAATAGAGTTATTCTGTCAAAGTTTGTTTAAAAAAATAAAATTATTTCTGGTGGTGTGGAAGGTATGTAAACTTTCAAGAAAAAGAAATCATTCCCTCTTTGTGGGCAGAATCTGTTGTCAGAAAATGCTGTTTCAAAGGATATTTCTGTGGTTGATTAGAGTTTGGGTTATACAGTGACAATGGAGAGATAAAATCCCAGGATTCAGTAAATATTTCCTTGTAGTGAGTAAGGCATCTGTGTGAGATGCCTTTCATATGTTATTTTCAGTAGCTGAGAATGCTCTATTGACATTTAAATATAGAAAAGTTGAAGGATATAGGAAGCCTTGTATTTGAAGGGAAGTAATCTGATTGTAGAAATGAGAATGACACCTAATAGCAGTATACCAAATGGACCAAATTTCCAAAACATTTATCTGGATTCCTCATATCTAACACAGCCCTTGGTGTTGCTTGATTCTTTTCAGCAAGAGGCATTTGTGAAACAAATGGTTCATAAAACAGTATTGGTAATGACTATTGTTTTACTATTAAGGAGGTAATATAGTTGCACATCTGCTCTGTTCCATTGCAAACTGCATGGTACTGCCATGTTCAGAGGTGAAAACTGGAGACTGAAAGACTTTTGCAGGAGCTGTCTGTGTAAACAATGGAGTTAAAGGTTCTCTCAGTTCTGGTGTCTATCAACAGGGAAATTCTTTCTGTCTCCTCTATGTCTAAGGCTGAGGCAGAGGACTGACAGGAAAGAGAGTTATGGTGGAATTAAGTAACCTATCTCCTTGATATTCTGCAATAAGTCCTTCTATCTCTGCTATTACAGTGGTGAGAATGATACTGCAGTGAAGGTGATGCTTCAGTTCTGTTCCTTTAAATGCTTAATCTCATAGCTTTCTTGTGATTGTAGCAATATAACTGTGATGTAAAAAAACCCAAAACTCTGTGGTAGTAAAGACAAGCCTTGTATAAGCATGTTCATTAGTGTCTATATTCTTCAGTCAAGTGGAAGTTCAAAGTGTGTACTTACCAAGTAAAAAAGAAAAATAAACAGAAACAAGTGCCTTGACAGTAATTTTTTTTATTTTGTTCACTTGTTGCCATAGCACTTGAATGCTAGTGTTGTGTCCATTTTTAAATGCATGCCTCAGGTCCCTTGGAACCTCCCCCAGTGTCCCAGTACTTTGCTGAGCTTGCCTCATGTCAGTGATACCATGAACATTGAACTCTATGTTCTCATGCTAGTTTTCTCCTCTTCATACAATAGTGCTTGTCCTGTTGGGTGCAGTCTCAGTGGTTCACAGAGAAGGAAGGGAAGGAAAAGAGACTTAGAAATGGACTTTAAACTGTGTACTTCTCATAGCTAAATTTAGACTGAGAATGTCAATGCTAAGAGGACAGAGGGTATGCATTTTTGAAGTACTCAAAATTGAAATGTATTCAGTTGCAAACTAAAAATTTTGAGTTTGCTTTTTTTTTCCTACTTAATAATGATACAGATGCTACACAGTTTCTAAAAGAAACTTTATAGTTCCTATTTTTAGATGGATCCTCTCAGCTCCTAACATGTATTAAGTATCTTGTCTTTATTGCAAAATAATTTTCTAAAGTCTGAACTATTATTTCCCCTTGAGTAACAGTGATAGGTTTCAAATGCATAAGATGTAGAAAAGGCATCAACACTAAAAAGTAATGCCAGTAATATCTTTGTCCATGCCCTCAACTGCAATCACCCTAGGCATTTCTCATGAGGATGCTAAATTTCCATATATTTGACTTGCATTTCTGTACACTTCAGTACAGTGCTTGTGGTTATGGCATATGTTGTCTTGTACCCGTATTGTGTTGCTAAATTTTCACAGGGAAAAAAAAGCACCATATAAAAAAAAATTAGGTAACAGCCTATTAATGGATGAAACTGTTCAGAAATTTAAGTGGATTCTACTTCCAGCATCACAGGTTAGACAAAGACATTAGGCAGAGACTAATGAATGCAGTCTGACTCAGAATCCAAAATAGCTTGGATTCTGAACAGCTTTTTTCAGCTTGACGTCTGAAGAGGGAGAATAACAATAATTTTAAGTAATTCAGATTTTTTTCCCAAACAATGAAAAGCAAATTTTTATTTTGATTGACATGAATTGTTCCATGTGATGCAAAATGAAAACATTTTATTTGGTCATTTACATTTTTTTTTCAATCCAAAGACAATGAAAAAATTCCACAAAACCGTGAATGGAGGACATGTGACAGACTTTTGCTTAGAATGCAAAAGAAAACTTCAGCAAATAGAGATCTTATCAGATGCAATCCTTGCATCCAAGATGTTCTGCTTCCCAGGTTTTTAGCATACTTTGAGCCAGGCTGTCTAGCTAGATGGCACAGCATCATTTTCTAAGAAATAATGAGTTCGGTTTTCTCTGGACTGAAATCCAAGTGTCCCATCAGTTTAGGATCTTTCTCATCCTGCTTTTCCATCTTAAAATGCACAGTTAGTTTTTTGTAGTGATTAGTAATAGGGACAGCCAAAGGATCTGTACATAAATGGTGCTTGTTATTAAAGATCTTTCCACTGAAGTCAGCAGTGACCTTCAGATCAGATCTGCCATGAAGGCTGTTAATCTCATTTTATTCAGTGTTGCATCACTTCAGAGGTTGAACAGTCCCTGCTTAACACTCTTAAGTTACTCATTAGGGATTACTCATACTCCCTATTGATTTTGGTTTACATTTTCTTTGCATTCCCTCCCACCCCCACCTTCTGGCTACAGCAGCTTCAGGAAGACTTCTGCTCAAGCCATTTTTTTGGATACTATATTTTTGGATACCATTTGTATATGATTGGTCTTGGTGAAATGATTTGATGATAACTTCTACTTGTCAGTCTTCTTTTTCAAGTGCTTTGAAAGGATGTAGCAACCTAGAAAGTTTCTTGTGTCTACCAAGGAGTGACAGAATACTGATTTTCTTGCAGAATTTTGGCACATAAACTTTCAGCTTCTCCAAGCTTTCCAGTTAGAATAACTTCAAAAGGAATGGTTTACAAAAAGAAATAAAACAGATTAGAGGTTTGGACAAAGATTTGGATCTACTTAATTTTGTTGCTTTTGGGGTTTTGTCTTTTTTTTAAAAATTGGTTATTTGGCTTAGTACAACTAAACTTGAGTATCTGATCTGAGAAAAAAAGACCTTTAACAATGACTGCCAAATAAATGGATACATCTTAAATATTCTGTTTACACAATGGTATATTGCCTCACTAATGTAAAATTAACATTTCCTGTTTTTCTGACAGACATTGAAAGACATGTGAAAGGGAAAGACAAACACTTGACATATGTGCTCAGTATCATAGGAAGGTATTGAAAACAGAATTTTAAATTATTTTGTTATGCACAGTGAGAATTGTCTTTGCAATAATTTATTCAAAACTTCTACAACTAATTTTGCAAGTTGATAATTTCATACTTACATTATAGCAATATTCACTGCTATTTTTTGCCTAAGAAAAAGGGAAATTAAGTAATATTTTCAACTTGAAAGTTCATACTGAACTTGAGTTTCTGATACTTAATACTACAGAAAAAAAGAGTGGATACAAAAATATGAAATGTACTTCTAAATTATGTTGCAAAGAGGAAAAAAATGTGCAAAGCTGAGTATAAGTAGTATTGCAGTCTCCCATTACTGTGAAAACAAGAGACACGATATTTACTGGTACATCTGTGTGGGCCAAGTTGGAATGAAAGTTTCTTTTGTGTAGACAGCCCACTTTTGTGTCTTGGCACATCTTCTCTCCCTGAGCAGAAACTGATTTTGTAATAGCTGCCATTTCTTGAAAGAAAAACTTACTAATCATATGAATCATAATACTTAAAAAGTAATGACGTTGCCATATGCAAAAAACATACTATAAAGTGCAGTCTTTCAGTTTGAAGCCAAATTGATACGAGTATTTACCTTTTTCCTTTAGCATCCATTGTTAATTGACTACAATGCTTACTGAAAAGAGAAGGGTTACGTGTCTTTATGTAGATCTGTGACAGATTTTCCAAATTTTAAAAGGAGTATTCATGCCTGTAAATGTAGTTTATAACTCAATATACTCTTTCAGCATTCCAAAGGGAACTGGTATGTCATGGTATTTACTTGAATGACCCAAATTTCTCTTGTTGGGATTGGTAGCAGAGTTTTGGACAGTAATAGTTTTCATTCTGAAAGCTAAAGAAGAGTAGTAGGTATTTGGTGAGGGGTTTTTGTTTTCTGGTTGATTAGAGGAACTGAAGATCCATTGCGGGTGGGGATTTTTTTTTCTTTGGCTCGGGTTTTATTGTTTGTTTTTGTTTGGTTGGGTTTTGTTTTGGTTTTTTTCATTGGTTGGTTGGTTTTTTATTTTTTTTTATTAGATGTTACCATGAAAAATTACTAGGCAAAAGAATAGCTTAATTGTCAAAAAATTATTTTTTATAAAGGACAAATTAGTTAAAATCCAGGTGGACTACGTGAAGGAGTAACTTTAATTGCTAAAATCTCATTGAAGAAGGGAGATAGGAATATATCAGCCTGAGGCCAAGTATAGATATGGGAAGGGAAGGGAAGGGAAGGGAAGGGAAGGGAAGGGAAGGGAAGGGAAGGGAAGGGAAGGGAAGGGAAGGGAAGGGAAGGGAAGGGAAGGGAAGGGAAGGGAAGGGAAGGGAAGGGAAGGGAAGGGAAGGGAAGGGAAGGGAAGGGAAGGGAAGGGAAGGGAAGGGAAGGGAAGGGAAGGGAAGGGAAGGGAAGAGAAACCAAGCAGCATAGTTTACCTGGAATTTTCAGTTTAAATGGTAAATGTTACATAAATTCAATAGAAGGAAAGTTAGTCAATTAAACGCTGTGGACCAATGGAAAAATGACTCAAAATTCAAACTACTCAAAAATCAAATTATTTGATTGAGGTCTGGAGTTAAGAACATTTAAATGAAGAAAGCAGAGAGATAGTCTGGATAAATAGACTAAGTAGACAGACTGTCTCAGCAAACAACTCTCTGTCAAAGAAAATTGGTATATCATACCTGAGGAAGAGTAGGAAAAGTAAGGGCTGCAGTACTACTTAATCAAGGTGGTGAGACTACATAAAGAGGCTCTGAAGTAAAAAGAAAGGAAAAAACCCACTATAGTTAAAAAGGAAATTATTCTTAGCTTCCCATAGGCTAGGTAACTGTCACAAAGACTGATTTTTCAAATCCCTTTGAATGTTCTTTCAAGAAGCAATGTAATGGTGCAACTAAGATTTTGGGATGCAACTCAAAATGTTGTGAGAAGAGGTGCAAGGCAGGATGGCTCAAAATACTGTTATTTAAAGACTGTTCTGTAAAATGGTAATTATATTCTCACTGTTTAATGTTAAGAAAATTTGGAAAGAGAATAACAAACTATAAAGCAATCTCTGAGGGTAGAAATATATTACTATATATCCTCTTTTTAAATATGTAGGAGTTTATGCATGCTATTTGCAAAAAAAGAATAAATTTTAGAGTATCCAAAAAGGTAGCAGCATAAAATACCTGAATGTTAATAGGCATTAGAAACTGTTAATAGGCATTAAAGACATCATTTAAAAGCAAGGAAAATAGGAATTTTGCAAATTAACATAAAATTGTGGTAAGGCAAAAGAAGAGTCAAGAACCAAACTACTGCCTTTTCCTATAAAAAAATGTCTGTGCAGGAGGCCTAAAAAAATCTAAAGAGAAGTATTTTCAAGCACATCAGAATAATAAAGCTGCTAGCCAAGTGAGATACAAGAGGCCGGCCAAGGACAGCAAATCCATAGCAGGTGGATTCTGTGGCTTGAGCTTCCTACGGAGGGACATAACAAAGTAGCCACAGTAGAGCTTTTCTTTGTTTTCAAAGTTGGAGGATCTTCTGAAGGAAGAGCAGATCCAAAAGAGCAGTTTAAAGGCCGTGGCAGATTTGTTCCCCAGCTTTTATTGCCAGTCACGTTGTGGGAGATATCCCTGTGGTCACTTGGGGTCGGCTGTCCCAGCTGTGTCCCCTGCTGACCCCTTAAGCACCTCCATACTCTCACCAAGGGAGGCAGGGTGAGAACTAGCTGGAATATCTCTGTTATCAATGCTGCTTTCATCACAGATCCAAAGCACAGCCTCACACAAGATACTGTGAAGAAAAGCAAAAACCAGCACAATAGTTGACTATACGAGTCATTTTAAATCATGTATCATAACTGAAATCTGAAAAATCCAGGCATTTGAGAGTTTGACAAAACCCTCAAAGTGTAGGGTTTTTTAATTAAAGTAAGCACTACTATTTTTGTAACTTTCCAACAATTAATCATGATGGAAGCAAAGAACAAAATGCACATTTCATGCACATAATTCTTTAATCTCCTGTGTTTTACAGATTTCTGATTACATTCTTGGCCTGGACTGTTCATTCTGTGCTACTCAGAAGTGGATTTTTTCCCTCCCTTGACTTTTCTTTTAGTAGCTGCTGTGAAATATCTCTGAAGTCTGAATAGGTCAGGTTCACAGTTGGAGAGATATCAAAGTTTGTTGTATTCTACAACTGAATGTCCTATTTAATCTTTCTTTTTAAATCATTATAAATGGTTTTAAAGGAAATGAATGCTTACCATTCACAGGCATCCCAGCTGGTATTCAAAAGCAGTCACCAGTTTATGTTCCAAATGACATGACACAGGTTTTGCTAGAACTTTGAGTCCAGCACTATACAGTAATTGTAATGAACTTTTCCATCACAAAAAAAACCCCAAAAAAGTTTTGTAAAATGGCTTTAGTCTAAAATTCTTCAGCGTTGTGGTTCAAAACAAGAACATTGCATCAATGTAAAGCATATTACCACAGTTTATTTAATGATAACATTCAGGAGCAGATGTACTTGTTTACTGTTTGAACAGCTTAAATCCTCACATTCTCCCTCTTTTACATCAGCAGTTGTTTTTGGCAGCAGGGTGCAACTGCTTACAGCTGTTAAAAGTTCCTGTGGATTTTCTTTCTACTGGTCACGATACTGTACTGGCAGCAATTTGTCTGTAATTCCATGGTGCACTCCACAGTGTATCTCATTCAGGAGGGAAAATATAGTGTGAAGTGCCATGAGTTTTTAGGATAATCATGCTGAATGATGAATAAGGGAAATCATAAAATGTTGATAAGAAAGTGGGGATGGGTGTTTTTTGGGTGAGGTTTTTTTTGACAATTGTTTGGTTTGGCATACTTAGAACCCTTTTAGTTAAATCTGAGGATGAGAATGCTTTTTATTATAATGCCCAAGAAAACATAACTTTCCTTTTTTGTTATTTATTTGAAATTACTTGTCTCATTTATGGTCATTGACCAAGAAGAGGTGTACTACTTTGAGGAGTAGTAAAGAAAAAATACACTTTTTTTGTAATGTCATGTCACTTCACTGCTTTCTTAAAAAAATAGCATAATTTGGCTTTTAATGTGTTTTTTGAGTAATTTTGGAAAATGTGTTTAACAGACCACTACATTTCATCCTTCAAGCAAAGAGGTGATCATGTTTAACTCAGTAATGCCTAGGTATTTTACCTCTGCTTGATTAGAACTCAGACTAACATAATTTTCATGCTTTGCAGCTTGAGTTGCCATTGGCATCAGCACAAAATACCTTTTTGCTGTCTTAAGAGATGAATTCTCACTTCTAAGTGCACTTAGACGAGCCAGAAGAGCACAGACCATCATGGTTGTGTACAGTATTGCAGGCCTTGCATCTTGTCTGAGTCCCCATGGACTGTGGTAGGCATAACTCTTGCTAAAACTGCAGCTCGATGCAATGTTTCTACTTAAGTACAACAGTTACAACAAGAAAATAAAAACTCGACATTATATAAATACACTTTCAAGGTAATCAAGTTTCTTATTATTCTGTTATTTATTATTAACTATTGCTCTGACAATGAGCAGTCTGTTTACAAGTATGCAAGATGATGTGTTTGACAAATTGTTTTTTGTCCAAAAATGACAAGCATGAGAATTTCAGGAGCCATAACAAAGCAGTGGCTTGAATAGGCAAGTGAAATTGGAAAGAGAAAAATGACAAAAGCAAGTTAAAACTGAAGCAATGAAGCCCTATTTAGTTTAAGCTGTAGGGTATAGATGTCAATGACACAATAGTATTTGCTAAACAGTTTGTTAAACTGACATTTGCCTGTATTCTTAGGGGGAATGAATTAGTTGAGATACAATCTGACATGCATAGCCCTTGACATTTTAATGCAAGTTTAAGCATTGCATTTCAAGCAGCTCTTGTAATCATTAGTGAGGCACAGAAGGGAGTTGTGCTTTCACTTACTAAACCACTAATTTATTAAGATAGTGAGATGTTTATTAGAAATATAGCAAAATTTGCCAAATATACCATTTCTTATACACTATTATTATAAATATGTATTTATGAAGAAAAATTGGATGCTGAGTTCTGGCATATGCTTCCATTCCAGTTGTGAAATCAACTCTAATGATAGATTAGGTCTTGCAGTAAGAAAACTCACAGAAATTTTGTCTTTAGGGATTAAATATGAGATACCAAGAGATTAATTAATCAGCAGTAATTTTCCATCTACTGCAAATGAGCTATTTGCAACAGATAATTAAAGGTGGTATTGCTTAGGAGAATTATGAGAGCTACTGAATCACCTGTTGAAAAATTTATTTTCAGCATTGTTCATCTTCATATTGATGTGCTTGCATAACTTGAGAATGTAAATCATGGGGTACTTTTCCCGTTAGATCATTTTAATGCTGACATTTCTGTCTTCTCCACTCCTGATTATCAAGTTGCAAGATCTCTTGTGCAGGACAAAAAGTTTTCTTTCCTGTATGCTGCTCTCGGAGATTAGACTTTAGTGAGACACTGACCTTTCTTGACAATAGTTTGGGGTCAGACCACTGCCTTACACAGAGTGCCAAGATTGAAGCCCACAGTCTTGATATAATGTACAAAATAATCTGCTGAGTACTTGAACAAAGGGAGTTCTTTACTACTACTAGCCAAAATTATTGTAGGATCGTGTTCCCAGTCCATCCTTGTAACAAATTACACTAAGTAGCTTTCTCTTTTTATGAAAGAATTAAGTCTTCCAGTTTATCATCAGTGAAAAGCATGCTGGTTAGTGGTGCCGTTTTCTTGAAAAGAAAGTGAGCAAAAATCTCCATGTCACACAGCCACACAGCTGGGGTTTTTTATATCCTACAAACAGCTTGAGATTGATTGCACTCAAATTGCTTGGCAAAGTAATGGGCTTCAAATACCAAAGCTTTAAGTAGAAAAATACACCACTTGGATTCATACATGGGTATTTTAAATTTGTGTGAGAGCCTGGTACATACTTAAAATTCTTTGTAAGTGTGTTAATTTTAAGTAACTCAGCAGTGGATGATACACATTAGTGCCAAATGGCAGCATTTTCACTGTTGCATTAACAGAGGCAGCTGATATGATGCAGGTTTGGATATCAGTTAATGCCAGAAACATACACAGAAGGAGGGGTGGAAAGAGTGGTTTTAGGTGCTCAGCCATGGTGCTGAGGCACAGTCTGGGCACAGTCCTCAGCACTGGCTGCCACAACTCCCCCAGTTCTGCAGAGCCCTCAGCTCAGGCTGAGTTCCAGAGCCAGGATGTAGATTTTAATCTCTGAGACTGCAAGAACTGTCTGGACCTTGCTGAGGTTGAGGGAGAAAGAGAGGGTCCTTGCCTGCAGAATGGGTGATATGTTTGGGTATTTGTGTCAAGTAAAGGACTGCAGAAGGATGTCTGTAGACATCCATTAGACCGCACAGTATCAGAGGTGACAAAAGTGAGTAACTAAGTTTTATCTGGAACTCTGCAGCCTGAAGCCACAACTGTACAAGAGAGAGGCAGGCAGAGTCTCTGCCTGTTGTTTCAGAAATGGAGATTCCCTTGATGGTGAAGGCTGCAAACTGGTGACTTCTGACACCAGGAGAGGGGCCCCTTCTTTGCCTGCTGATGGGCAGCTGCATGACAATTCAGTGCCTGGTAGCATGCAGGCTAACAGCAGTGGGCTGAGAGCTCTGTTCAATGAGATGTGAGCCAGCTGTACCTACATAACCCAGGAGTATTGGGTGGAAGCTGAGTGAGAGGAGGGGTGTACACTAAGTGGTACATAAGGTACCCTTGCAAGCAATGAAAGCCAAAAGTGTCCTGTGCTACATTAGTCAGAGTCACCAGCAGTTTGAGGGAGGTGATGAGAGCACACGTGAAGAGATGAGTCCTGTTCTGGGCTCCTCAGTAATAGATAGACATGGACATGCTGGAACAAGTCCAGGAAATGTTTGGGAAGACAAGGACTTGGAGTCCTTGTCTGTAAGTAGAGGCTGAGAGGACAGGGTTTGTTTAGACTTGAGAAGTCCCAGGGAGATTTTGTTAACCTGCACCCCATCAAATACTTTTTAAATGTTAATGCTTTCCTCGGTCCTGAAGACTTATTGCAAGTCAAGTCTAAATAAGTCACTGTTCATCAGTATATGGGAATTATCTACTGCCAGAAATAGCAAAAAGTTTCTTAGGCTGTCACTTCTTCCTTGCAGAAACCCAATGAAATGTGTTGTGAAATTCTAGTTGTAGGTCTCATCATCACCTGGCTGGAGCACATTGCCAGCCCTTTCAGGTGTCCTTGTTACAGAATAGGATTGGATGGATCCAAGTATATCCTAGTATCCAGACCCAGCGACTGAGAAAGGTTACCTTGGTAATTAATACCAGCCTTTAAAGGATGTTGGAAAACATGACACTATAGGCATGACAGAAACAAGGAGCTGTGTAGGAACAACTGAGTGGCTTATGGAGGAGAGGCACTATAGATTTAATAACATAAGAAAGTCAGCAGGAATAAAATGGTATATTGGATTGCTGTGAACTAAAATTCAGCACCTAAACTGGGACAGCATTGCTTTAATGTTGTATCAGCAATTGCCCAGAGGTGTGGAACTGAGCTGTTCCTCTTGAAGGAAGGCTAAGAATATAATATCAACCTTCTACAACCCTTCGGCAGACTCTCTAGGTGTCACAATAAAATGTAGTGCAAAAGAGTATTTCTTAAAAACCTGAATGTTCTCAGTGCAGCTGAAATGGTTTAGTTGAAAACAGAGGACTGATCCCGGTCCAAATAATTAATTGTCAAATAACTATGTAATTACACACACATGCATGCTACATTTTAGAATGGTCCCAGAAATCATACGTCATATTTAAAGCATAAAACAAGGAAAGATAATAGATATTAAAATTAACTGGTATTATTTGTATCTTTTCCTGCAAATGAGGCAAAGAAGTAAGAAAATAAGTTCCAGCAAATGAAATGATAAACTTCAGTAAAGATGTGAAAAAGATTCTGAGTGACTGAATTGAAGTAAACCTTTTTTCAGACACATCAGATTCAAGAAATCTGCCAGAGAATTGGTGGGCTGAGAGATGATCAAAGAGTGTTCAAGAAAGATAAGGTCATCGCTGAAAAACTAAATTAATGATTTGAATCAGTTTTTTTCTATAGAGACTGTCAGAAGGGTTTCTGCACTGGAAACATTATTTACAGGAGAGGAGTTGGAGAAACAGTTGCAAACTAGATTGTTAACTGAAGAGGTGCAGAAAAAATGGACAAATTGAATAGTGAGAAGGAACTCAAGGCTAAAATAGGTGAATTATAACAGTTGTTATTTAACTCCTCACTGTCAGATATTCTCAGTAACTGAGGAGCATGGACCGTTAAATGAAATACTATTTTTTTAGTAGCATTCTTTAGTCATCCGGGGAAACTACAGATCTGGAAGGCTGATACCTGTGCAAAGCTAATTAGTAGTAAAGAAATAAAATGAAGAATAGAGCTGGTAGAAAGATACGTTTCTTTGTTCCAATTTCAGAACTGGAAGTGTTAAGTAAGTTTAGTATGAGGCAGATCTAAAACTAGCAAAGGAAGGATCTCTTTCCCTACAACATGTAAATGAGATGAGAAAATCCTAATTAAGTCATGGTGTAGATATTAAAAAGTGACTTGGATTAAGGTGAGATGGAGTTCATGGAAATACTTTGAGGCTTACCAGATGTATAGAAATTACCTGTAGCTCAGCAAACCCCTGAGGAAGTATTATGTATGCTTGCTTTCATCTTACTATTAGCATGCTGGCTTGGATGCTGTATGAGGCAGACTGCCAAGCTGGATTGGTCTTTTGGTTCTGACATGGTCCAGAGATTCTAATGTACTTGAGATGTCCTTTGAATGTATTTGGTAGTGTCCCTGTTGTTCAGCATTCTTGCAGGCAATCTAAAAAATCAGAAAACTGTGTAATAACAGCATTTGTTGGTAATACGAAATTTAAGATAATTTGTTCTATTAGCAGCTTATGAGACTACATGAAAAATACTATATGAAAATGAGTGTTGCTAAAAGCAGAGTAATAAATGTAAGAAGAAAAAAAGAATTATGTATGAATGCTGATGGGCTAGTCTTAGAATAAATTCTCTTCAGAGCAGAGAACTTGTAACATCTTCCACAGTTCTCACATAAGAAAAAGTTGATTTATCATCATACTGAATTTTAAAATTAAAATATGTTGACTGTTCACAATTTTCTGAAATGAAAAATTAGAATACTTTCAATTAAATAATTATGAGTTCCAGGTTTAAAAGGAAAAAGAAAACTAACAAACAAAGAACAACCCTGCCAGTGACAGTTATGTTTGTTGGTTTTTTTTAAGAAGCAATTTCCACACATTGGGACAAGAGTATGTAGTGATGAAAAACATAATGGCTGAAAAAGAGAATAGAACTCTAATACAGAAAAGGGCACTTGGTAGATATTAAATACTATGACTCAGATTCACGCTGTAGCTCAGGAAGCCTTTACACTGATTAGTCAGAGGAAGTGATCATATTGTGTTAGAGGGATCAGTCTTGAAATGCTCTGTTTCTTGTAGTCTTTCATAGCTGTTTTCTTCTGGCCTCTGTTGGAGATTCCTGAAGATTCTGTTTGTTGGAATATAGTCATGGACAAATGCCTTGTTAAGGATAAGTATTCTTTAGTTGAAATTGAAGTATTTTTCATTTAGAACCCAGAACTAGGATTATTACTTCAATCTTGGAAATGGTAAATAAAAGTTGTCCATAAAACCTGAACAGAACTTGACATTGTTCCCCCATGGGGACTTAGATTATCCAAGTTGTAGCAGCCCAGTGTAAAGTATTAATATTTTTCTGGAAGACTGAGCTTTGGATCCGTGCTCTGCTGCAGAACCGTGGAGTGGCTCACAATGCAGCATGGGCACAGCTAGCTCAGGCTGTGGCTGATGTGTGCAAGGGGGGCTAATCTTCACTGGAGCTGTGTGTGGAGCACTGTGATGATCTTATATGGCTTATGATCTTATGTGGATGCTTAGTGAGGATTGTGTTCACTGGGACAGTTTTCAAGTCTAATTCAAAAATGCTTGGAGGGCAGGGGCCGCATTAGAGTCTTGACTGAAAATGTACTGTCCTGGGAACAGTGTCTTTCAAACAGGTACAAGATAGTGGAGGGAGATGAAAAGAGTAAGTGTGCTCTGGAAAATCTCAGTGATTCTCATTGGGAGGGTCATATTGAAAATATTGTAAATCTAAACCTATTTAAACTTCTTTAAATTGAGACTGTTACTGGGAGGAGTTTTCTGATTAATGGCAGATGTTCCTAAAGTATTCTTAATTTCTTCCTTATTCTCTCTTCAAGGAGTAGGAAGAACTTGGTTGGACAGTCTTCAAGTTGATTCTACACGTTTCTAGGAAGAAATGAATGATTTCATCACAGATGTTTATAGGAGGAGAAATAATTTAAAGTAATTAATTTTGCCAATGTAAAATTTTCACTTCAGATTCACTTTGACAAAATTATCTAGTTTTGAATTTTCTAGTCCCAGTGTAATTTTGCTGTACATACTTCAGTAGATGCCATATTTCATGCAGGACATAGCTGCATTTCAATAATTATGTGTACTTAATTGTTTGTTGTTTTAAAATTAAATTGTGAAACATTTAAAGACAAAGCTTAAAAATAATATAAATGGAAGTCATCATCTTACTAGATTAGCCTTGCCAAATAGATGAACTACTGGCAGATAATCCTTTCAAAAATAGGGTCTATTCTAAAATTATTATCTCTGGTGTTATTTTGTTAACTTACATTTTAGTTCTGTAAAAATATCATTTCAACGAGGTGATTTTTTTCCCCCCATCAGTGTCCGAAGACTAAATTTGTTGTTTTTAAAATAATCAAAAGGTATGACTGCTGATTGTCAACTGTGTTATTTAAGGTGAAGCTGTGTCTGGGATTAATACCTTAAAGTACTCTGTGGGTACTTTTTATACATGGGATTTCACCTGCATCTTTCTCTCCCCCTCCCAAAATCTTTATTTTTGTCTTTTTGAAGAGATAGTCAGATTGCCATGCTGCTTATTATTGCCATTGTTGCTATCATTGTTGCTAACATTGGTGCTATTGTTCTATCAGATTGAGCAAGGCACTACTTGAGATTGATTTCTGCTTTATCTCTGGAATATCACAGTTCAGTGTTTAGTATTCTATTGCTTTAAACCATAATCCATGTATGTTTGCTGGCAGTATAAAAGAAATCTCTTGGATCCTGTTTTAAAGGAAGGCAGTAATAGTGTGAAAAAATACTCTGAAGAAATATGTTTCCTTGCTCACAAGTAAATATTATGCAAAAAAGTCTTCAGGCATGTGTTTTTGCTAAAATTCTCCTTCATTTGGAAAGATCTGTCAATTTCCACTTGACTTGTTGCCACCTCTTCAGGCTTCCTTTGAAGTTTTCTCCCCACACATGTTCTCTCTCTCTTCACCAGGGATTTGAGCAGTTCTGTGGTCATGTGCTTTTGTCCTATTTGTAGTCAGACATTTCTCATTCAGGACTTCCTCCTTGCTTCCTCTGAGGTTTTTTATAACCTTTTGTTTGCACCATGTCTTTCTCACAGTGTTTTATTCTGTTTGCTTCCAGCCATGTCCTTTAGTTACTTGTAGTCAGGAGCAGAGCTGAGTCAGAGCTCAGTGACTGTGTTGTTGTGATCTGAGTAGGAGGAAGTGGCATCACCTGTTCCTGGCGGTAACATGGCAGAGCCCAGGAGGTGCTGATTGATACACAGGCAAGGTATAATTGGTGGCTGCTCCTGGCAGAGTGGTTCCCAGTGATTTGGTGTACCTGCAGATGCAGTGGAGCAGAATGCTGGGCGTGATGAGGTATACGGTCTCCCTCTTGGCAGTAAAAATCTCAGTATCACAGATTTGTTAGGGTTGGAAGGGACCTCTGAAGAGCATCTAGTCCAAATGCCCTGCCAAAGCAGTCAGCTAGAGCAGGTTACACAGGAATGTACCCAGGTGAGTTTTAAATGTCTCTGGAGAGGGAGATTCCAGGAGCAGCCTGTTCCAGTACTCTACCATTGCCAACGTAAGGAAGTTCTTCCTCAATACTGAGGTGAAACTTCTTGTGTTTAGAGACCTTGCTCCTTGTCCTAACACCACTGAAGAGTCTGGCACCATTCTCATCTGCCTTTGAGATAATTGAGTTGAGTATCACATAGGCAATGTGAGACAGTAGTTGTTCAGTAACTCTATCCAGCACTTCCAAAAACTCCAGGAAACAAGAGCTGCTGTTTTCCTGGGAGCAGTAGATTTACAATCTCTTTCCTCAGTGTGAGGCAGCCACTGCTGAGTGAGTCCCAGCTGGGGTTTGGAGTGCAGCTGTTTGCCTAAACCAGCAGTGATATGACCATGTTCAATGACAGAAAATGGCTGTGTGGCCTGACCTCTCACTCAGAACTCTGAGGTATGAGGCAACACATGTTCATTGCAAAGAATAAATAATTCTCTTATTCATTCCAATGTTCTGCACATTTGGCTTAGCATCTGAACATTCTTTCAGTGTACCAGCCTGTAATAAAAATGCCCCAATTAAAATTTAACACTTGAGAATACAGGAAAATTAATGGTTTCTTTCCTCTCTCCCTCTAGGTGCTCATTAACAGTATTTTGCTATACTTGACATGCTTCTTCATGTAGGCCTTTTCCAAGAACAGTTCTGTAGCAGCCCATCTGCTTTATTTAGTTGATTCAGAGCTAATGTGTGCCATGATCAGCTGGAAAGACAGGAGGGGAAGATGATGTCCTATTTTTTGTTGCCTTGCCCTTGATGCTTCAGCTGGGGTCAGAGAGTCTCTGTAAAGGAGCCACAGAGCTTACCTGTGGCTAGATTTCTAGACTTTAGGATGGGCAGGCAGAGACAGGGTGAGGTAATCTTTGCAGAAACCATAGGGTAGGCAGAAAATGGTGGTTCTCAGAAGTGATAGACTTTCCTCCGGGACCAGGTGAAAACAGGTGCAACCCAGGAAATTGCTTCACCTTGCTGAGAACAAGATTCAAAGGAGAAGATGTGAAAAGAGACAGTGGGAAAGGAGAGGTGCTTATGAATGCTGATTTTGTCTCATCTAGTTGTTGTAGTTTTCAGTATTTCAAAAGTTCAAAAGCCTTTTGATGATGATCACTCTAAGAGGTGCAAACTGACCCCTGTTGAATTCTGAATTCCATTGCAAGTATACATTCCCTTAACTCAAAATTTCTGAGCCCATTTGGTTGTATGATTAACTTATTTTAGACTGGGGGAGGACAAGTGAATTACCTGCAGCATGGACACTTGGTTTAGGGACTGGGTACACATATGAAGTTTGTGATGCAGTCTTTCTGTAGCTGATGACTTTCCTTTGTTCTAAATGTTTGTATTATAAAGACTCTTCATAGCTGAGGTCTGTGGACATATGGAATATTTTGAGGGGAATCTGCTTTCTGAGGAAAGAAGTTATTCTGCATGTATAAATGCATTAACACAATGCCTGTAATGATATTTGTTGGCTTAATTGTGACAAAATTGATATAATGTAATTCCTTACTGCTTTAATAATTTTTCAGATTCACACTTCTCTAATTAATGGACGACCTAGTGCTGATGATCCATCACGTGAGCTACTGGAGTTCACCTCTGCTCGCTTTATTCGCCTGAGATTCCAGAGGATACGGACACTAAATGCTGATTTAATGATGTTTGCACACAAAGATCCAGCTGAAATTGATCCCATTGTTACAAGGAGGGTAAGTTCTGACAAGGCAGAAAGACGCGTGTAGAAGTTACCTTACACTTGTAGGTGCTGTACCTGCCTTTGTTTGCCATAGGAAATGTTGGGAGTTGATGATTACCTGCTGTTGTCTTTCAGAATCCTGATGTTGGAGAATTCCCTGTGCACTCTATTTTGTTATCTTCTCTAGAGTAGAATTAGCAATTTTACATTTTCTGCTTAATGGTGTTATTAACATAAACACCCAGCTCCTCTGGCTGCAGACATTTGGATGTAGGTGTTTGGCAAGTGTTTGCTGTTAGTATCTCTTGTCTCTTCTGCTACTCAATCCTTTGCTACCTTTAATGTGCCTTGAACACTCCCTTTGAGTAGAATTTGTACTTGTACTATAAGTAGTAATAGGGCCTGAATGCAACACTTTTAGCATTTTTGAATGATTGAGGGTAGCAGTAAACATTTTGTGCTTTGCTTCAACTTAAAAGAATTGATACAGCATTTAAACTCATACCATACCCGTAGTCTGATCTTTTCCACTGTGCTTTGTGTGTGCACACCCCTGTCTCTTCTTTCTGCAGTCTTTACTTCCTTTCTAAGCCATATCTCCCTGTTGTCCTGCGGATCAAATGTTGTGTGTTATTCTTGGGTTTTTTTTGTTCTCCTCTGATTTCTCTACTAAACATTCTCAAAACCTCTGATTTTTCAGAGTTTTTTCTACTAAGCATTCTCAAAAACTGGTTTGGGGGATATATAATATTCCTCTTTTTTATCACTTCCTGTTGGTCGTCATATAATATGGTAACCTATCATATAATGTGGTAACCTAACTTTCCAAAACAAAAATAAGTCCTGTTATGTATGAGGGGTGTATCATTATTCTTTTGTTAATATCATTTGTCAGTGGTGGCTAAATGCTAAGAAAATTTGCATCTTCTGTTCCCATTTCTGGTTTTCATTTCCTTGTCTAAATAGGGAATGCTGGCTATTTCTGAAAGTTTGGAACAAGCCATTTTGTTTTGGATTTACAACCTAGAATCCCTTCCAGTTGAGTGCAGCTATTCCAACCTCATTAATCATGAATCCTGTATGTCTATGTTAAGTGGACATCTAATAATCTGATTCTAAGCCAGTAGAAACACAAAATTGAATTAGCACTTGAAAAATTACTCTGAACTCATGAAAACTGAGTGCAGGACAATACACTGGTTACTCAAACCAACAAAGAACTGTTACTTCTGTGTGGGATCTCTCCATGAAGCATCCTCAAAAGATCAAGTAGAAACTGAAACTTGCCACCCTTGTCAGGAAACAAAGGGTAGCCACAAATGATACATTTTCTTTGTGATGGAAGTTTAACTAGGAGTGATAAGGGTTCTCATTTTGTTTGATGTATTTATTTTTGATCTGATAAAGAGGTTGAACACTGTAATAGCAAAATTTGCAAATAGCACATGTATTGTTTCATTAGCCAGCTGTGAATATGTTGCAGGACCCTTGTGGAAACAGAAGACAATGAATGAAATTCACTTTTCACAGGTTTTGTAATATAAGATTATGAATATCTTTGTATCCTTCTTTCTGCTTAGGGCTCTTGATCCTCACCAAAGAAAAAAGAGAAATGGCCAAATGGTGGAAAAACAGGTCAAAAGTTCTTAAATCTCAGTAATAAAGACTGTTTCATGATCATTCAAAGGCCAGTAGTGAAAAACAGTTCTTCTTTCCACCGTTCAGTGAATGCCCAAATTAGACCCGGCTAAGGTGAACAAAGGTGTTTCATAGGATTTTTCCTAGATTTTCTCCTCTTCCCATCATCATGACTTTTCCTTTTCATATTTTCTGAAGAGAATAAATTCTACAGTGTTTGACTTTTCATTATCCAGTGTGCATATAGCCTCTTCCTATTCTCATGTTTTTGTATGCTGTGTATAAATTGACATGGCTTTTGTGACTTCAAACAAATGGAGCTGTGCCAATTTACACCCTTTCTTTCACTCAGCCTGAATCTGTTGATCAAGACACGGCTTGGATTACACTGTCTGCTATATTTGTAATAGATCAAAAAAGAAATAAAACAGGACCTGACAGTTTTGTCACAAGAAATGAATTCTGCAATTTGGCACCTGCATTTTAGAATCCACTTAGCAATTCAATTTCTGTTTTGTCTTACAGTATTACTATTCTATAAAAGACATCTCCGTTGGAGGCATGTGTATATGTTCAGGCCATGCTAAGGCTTGTCCACTGGATCCAGTGACCAATGTATGTATTAATTTTTTATTGTGTCTTATTTATAGGGTGGAATATGAGAAAAAAAAAAAACCCTGATATTGATATTCTTCAGCGTTCTGTGAATTTATGTCTGTTTTTCACCTAGAAGAACAGTCAGAAGCAGTGCCAGAATGAAACAGTGCTAGCAGCCAGAATAATAAACATTCCTACAGTGTCAGCAGAGACTTTTCTGAAATGAAAGAATAGGTTTCAGATAATTCATATTGGAAGTTTCCTAGGAAAACCAGAAATCTGGGTTACACTATGTAGCTGTAGAAATGAGCACTAACTGTCGGTCTTTATTTTCCTTCTTGATATTTAACAAGATTGTCAAATATTTAATTGACGCTTGCCAACAAATGATGACTCTAGAATGGTGCATTGGCTATGTAGGGAGTATCAATTGAATGATCAGTTAAGCCAATCAAGAAAATCATGGGCTGTTTACATTATCTTTCAACTTGTAACTCTCTGTTTTTGCACAAAACCAATATAATCAAAACATAACCAATATAATTAATATAGAAATAAAATGTTTTACTGATTGTCCAACTTTATGCACCCATTATCACTAATAGTGAATTTCCTGTTTACTATTACATGCCACAGTGTGGGATCTCTTCATGTGCTATTCGCTTAAGCAGGAGCTTTATAGGATTTAACTGAAAATCTTGTTTGTATGTGGCATTAAGCCAGTATGTAGGAAGTTTGAGAAATGACAAAAGCTAATAGAGAATACATTTAGGGTTCGAAGCAATTTCTATGGATCCTTGTAAAAATTGAGCAAACTCCTTGATTTAACCCTTCTGAGAATTTTCTGTAATGACATGTACAGCAAGTGTTGAGCTGTTGTTTTAGATGCCCTTAGTGATGAAGCTGCAGCATTGTCTCTGTGCCATCTGTTAGAATCAGGCCTGCCTCGGAAAATAAGTGCTGCTACTGAGATTAATGCATACTTCAGATAATTTGGCTACTAGATAAAATAAAGCCATTTTGACAAGTATGATGTCCTGTTTTGCAGGACGTCAAATGCGTATTTGTTGTCTGACCAGGATAAAAAATAGTGTAAGTGAAGCAGCTCAAGCCAGAAGAGATTTGGAGGTTTAACTGTCCAGTGATATTCTTTAGACTGAGCCATGCCAAAATAGGCTTACAAACATTATTACTGTACTTGTTAGCAGCAAGAATCTTTCCCTTAGCATTACAAGGAATAAACTTGCTGGAATTTACTGCCATGCTTTTCTGAAACAGTCCTTGAGTTAGCCTTGTTTTGCAAAATTTATGCTATGTCCTGTGAGGCTTGGAGTTTCTCAGGCTCGCTGGTTTGACCTTGTATGGCCTCACAAGGACCACAGAGAATCCCCTTCACTAAATACCTATCGGGAAGGCAATTTTACTTCTCATTTCTCCAAAGTGCATGGTTTTCTACCTCTTTCAAGCTGCCTCTGTGGCTCAGGGAGTTTGGGTGTTCCTCACAGTAATATTTTCATGCTGAGACTAAGATGGTCCTGTGGAGAACTGTAAAGTTACTAAAAGGCTGGACTTCAGCTCATATATTATTTCTTTAAACTCTCCTGCTATCCCTTCCATAGAATTAGTTACACAATTATAAGGTTACATGATAAGTTGACTTTTCCAGTCAAAAAATACTATCAAGTATAAAAAAAAAAGGCAATTTGTATTGGATCAGCTAACAGAATTTATTTTATTCTGCAGCAGCAGAATTACTGCATCAAAGAGAAGGGCAGGGAATGGTTTGTTCCTTCAGGGGTCAGATCAGTTTTCCTGTATCCAAGGTCTACCTGTACTTCAGCATATTTGTTTTATTGGGAAACTTTCCCATCATCCTTTCTTTATCCGGTTGGAATTAAATTTTCCTGTATTCTTAGAATATCCTTAGGTTATCTGACCAGCTGTCTTCCTTTGCTTTGTGGCTGTTTTCTTCAAATAGAGCTATAGAATTTAAACACACTTGATGAATGCAGGATGCATAAACGAATACAAATGAATAAACAAAGGAATTACAGAGTAGAGACATCCTTAATGTTTTCATAATTTGAACTGGAATGCATATTATGTACATGGACAGATTTTTCAAATCATCACATTGTGTAAATATTTGTTTTTCTTTTAAATTAGAAATCCGTCTGTCAGTGTGAGCACAACACATGCGGAGAGACATGTGATCAGTGCTGTCCTGGTTTCCATCAAAGGCCTTGGCATGCTGGCACTCTCCTGCATAAGCATGAATGTGAACGTAAGTTGAAAGCAGCACAGAGGAGAAAATTTCTTGCAACTGCCACTGAAAACTGAAATTGGGTCCAACGTGATTTTGCAGTTAATTTGGTTTCTAACCACGTTGGTTTATGAATAACATTTGATTTGATGTTATTCACTTAATTAGACGGACTCAAAACACTTTGCAGAAAGATTACAAGTCGAGTTGCGGTTTTATTGAACTCAGAATATTTTATTGTGACATGGTGATATGTGGGGAATGATATATTCAAAAAATTGTCTTGTGTTGTTTTTATAATCATGATGGTTTTGTTTTGATAAAATAACAGGGCTCTATCCTGGTAAGTAAAAAAAAAATCTTTTTACAGGTTTTTCATCACGTGAAAATTTACTGGTTTAATTTCTGTATAAATGGCATTTTTATGTGTTATAATGTTCATCTTTGGTGAAACAAAATATTTTTTATATGATCAAAATGCAAGTTGATGTCTGATTTTTTTTTTTTAACATAAAAGACAATGTATCCAGTTTTCCAACATGGAATGAAAACATACCTTGAGATATCAACTTACCACAGGGTGGAAATTTAATTTTCAGATTTATTATAGTTAGGGTAGTTATAATTGAACTTTAACATCTTACTTCTAAAGGTCACATACCACTTATATTTCTGAACATAGTAAAATCTAATGCTCCATTACACTAACTGTTTATTCATTTCTAGGATTTCAGCTATAATTTTGTCATCAGTGATTAAAAATAAATAAAAAGGAAGAGATATGCCCATATTTAGAGTAGCCATTGCTTATTTGCATCCTGTAAACTTTGGTCACAGTGGTCTTTGTTTTAGTTGGGACTCTCTGCACTGGGAATGCATTATGGAATGAAGGCAGGGTACATTTAATTTCATGTTTAATTTTTAAGAGACACACCCTTTTCAACCCCCAGTGAATTTTTGCCACTGTCCCTGGGATCTGGTTCAGATGTAAAGAGAACACCTCTCCACAATCTTGACAGGCTTTGAATTTCTCTTTATGATGAAATTAATGTTTAATACCACAGGGAAAGGGACAGTGAGCTACCTCGTTTTCACTGCAACAGATTATTAGATTATCTTTCTTGCATTTGGACCTGAAGTCTAGAGCTCAGATATAAATGTCCAAAGAAGATTTAAGATTAGGAATCCCTTTTTTCTGCCCCAGTTTTTATATGCATATGTGCAAGTGAAATATTTTTAGGATGTCTTTCAGATTTTATCTGAATCACTTTAATTTACTCATACCATTGTGCTGCTTTCCTTACAACTCCTCTTGTATTTTAATTTAGATGACCCCTTCGTGAACTGTATGTGTATGCAACCGCTAAAAGGTTTCTCAGTTATCAATCTAAACAAGAAAAAAAAATCTGAAAAACAAACTGAAACAAACCAGGAACATCATAATTAGGCTGTGTCTGTCAGCCTCTGTATTCCCCAAGACAAAATATTGAGGAGAAAAAATACAACTTTGCTTAATTCAATTGAATTTCAGGCTGTTCTCATAATGGGACCACGTTGCCTTTGACAGATGAAGTAGTAAATGAATGCTTGGATGTGCTTTGACGATATATATAAAGAACCAGTGATAAAATACTGAATGACTCTATTTTTTGTACCTTGGTAACAGTGGGGCATCCCCAGTGGGGAAGTATTTGCTAATGCTCTCCTTCCCTTTCAGCATGCAACTGCCATGGGAAGACTGAGGAGTGTTACTACGATCAGGAGGTGGCAGACAGAAACCAGAGCTTGAACATCCATGGGCAGTACCTCGGGGGTGGCGTGTGTGTGAACTGCTCCGGCTACACCAGCGGCATCAACTGCGAGACCTGCCTGGACGGGTACTTCAGGCCCAAAGGGGTGAGCGCCCGCTCCCACCGCCCTCCGCTGCCAGGCTCGCTGCTCAAACCACCCCCTCATCAGCTTTCCTTACTAAACACTGCTTGGGCTGCCATTTTGTGAAGGTTAACGTCCAAATCTGCCTACAGCGCAGCGGTTGCTTTTCGCAGCTGGGAATGCATAAAGTTAACGCTCGGAGAAATAGGAAAGTGAATTGTGTTGATATGAGGGAATGCACTGGAGGTCAGGGCCTCCAGCTAGTATTTCAATTTAATTTAAAAGAGGATGTGGTCCTGTAAACAGAACTTCTGCCTCAGTAATGAATTTCAACTTTTCTTATCAAAGTTCAAAGAAATATTGCTATATTTGGTATTGATGAAAGAGAGACTGTAATTTCTGTTTTTTAAATGCAATGTAGAATTAATAACCACTGAAATTCCACAGTGTTTCATGAATGTCTTTAAATTTCAGTGCAGTGGAAATTGCTTTTTGTATTTCATCGTATAAGACTGTATTTTCGTCTAAGTGGAAGCTGTCAAAAGATGAATCTTATATTAGGTTGTATTGTCAATATGAGCCATTCCTGTGCTTTAGACAGCTACACTATTAGTGTGTGCTTGAATTGCTTATATTCCATCTGTATATTTTCAGATGGGTAAATAATGGCCTTTAGTCTGATTGGTGTTCAATCCTCAAAGAGAGAACATCAGCAAATAGCAGTAATTACATTTTCCCTGATAGACTAGGTTTAGCCTTACAACTTGAGAAAAGGAGTACTGAGAAACAATTTCTTCAACAGCAGGGCACTTAACTTGATTTTTTCCTCTGTTTGAAGTTATCATCCAGCTAAAAGGGATTTGATATATATGTGTGTATTTGTATAGTATATCCATACTATGTGCATGTATCTAGTTAATGCAGGACTTCTAATTTATATTCCTAGTGTGATATTAGACCAAGGTTTAAGTTTGGTTGAGATAACCTCTCAAGAACAAAATTAAATTGTTCCATTGTTTAACGTTCACTTTTCTTCACTTACCTACCTTTTTTCTCTCTTACTGACTAGCTAGCATTAGTTAGTTTTTTGAATCATGTTGACCAGAACAACTGATCTTGTCAATATTACGTTGGGTATTAAATGCTTAAAATCTACTTTGTTACATTTAATTATTTTAATTATACAAGATTCTTTTATCTGTATACCTGGTATTTTTTTAGCTGAATACATATTTGCATCTAAGTTATTACATATTTCTAAATAAAAATCCCAAATGTAACTTTAAGTGAATCACATAACCTAGAATCACTTATGTTGGAAGGACCTCTAAGATTGAGTCCAACCCTTAACTTAACACTAAACAATGTCCTTGAGTGCCACATCTAAACATCTTTTAAATGCCTCCAGGGATGATGACTCTACCACTTTTTGGGGCAGTCCATTCAAATGTTAGACAAACCTTTTTGTGAAGAAATTTTTCATGATATCCAATCTCTGGGAAAATTTGAGGCATTTTCTTCTTGTCATAGTCTGCATGGACTATTTATCAGCTGTCTCATTTTTCTTCAGGTGTAAACCGTCTATACAGAAGTCATTCTCTCCTACTTTTTAAGATGTAAATAAAAGTTTCCAATTATTGAAGGGAAGGTTTTTTCTTCTTACATCTTTTTTTTTATAGGTATTGCCAGAAAACCCAGATCCATGTCAGCCATGTTCCTGCGATCCAAATGGGTCTTTAAATGATACCTGTGTCAAGGATGAGAAACATACAGAAGGAGGTAAGATCCCTCAAATATAGGGATGTTAAAGATGAAAACCAGCAATGGTGAAAGAAATGTTGAATCACATTTTTGGTATCTTTAACAAGAAAAAAGCCCAAAAGGTTTGGTTTTGGTTTGTTGTGGTTCTTTTTTTAATTTTACTCATGTAAACAGTAATCTAGCTGCAATGTTTTGATATTTTTTTTCCTTTTTTGTTTTTTTTTTTTCCTTTTTTGAAACTCATACTCCTGATTTGTTGAAGCTTCTTTCAGATTCATGGCTGGGAAACTTGTATATGTTTGGAAGAAAATTCCCAGTGGAAAATATTTAAGAATTTTGGCATTAAAGAGATTTCTTCTTTTATCACGGAGATTAAAACTCATGCAACAGTGATGTTTGTTATATCTTCTGCTATCTAAGCATATTTCCATTTGAAATTTAAAGATTATTCTCGAAAGGTATTTGCTTGCTTTCTGTGTTCTTCATGTAGGATTACAAGATGCTTACCATAGCCCTGTAAAAGCTGTCTTCACATAGACAGTGAACTGTTCATTGGGCTTTGGAAACAATGAATTGCCTTTTTTTTTGTTCTTTCATTGTAAAACACCTGAAAATACTGTAGGAAGACAGCAAAACTCAAGGTCAGTTCTTAAGAGATTTATAAATTGGGCTAATTACAATCTATTGATGAGATGTAGCCATACTTTAAAATAGAGATCAATAGAACATAAAAGCAACATGGCAGAGATGCAAAGACAGGGCCCATAATCTTCTGTAATAACCATGTACTGATTGCACCAGTTCAATAAAATTATACTGATTTACTGTCCCAGTGGTGTCTCTGGTGGGTTGGTCTTGGCCAGCTGAAGCTGCCCACCCGGCGACTCTCTCACTGCCCTGCTCAGTGGAACAAAAGAGGAAGCAGCTCACGGGCCGAAGTAACAACCAGGAAATCATTTTCCAATTATTATCCTGGGCAAAACAGACTTGATTTGGGAAAGTTAAGTTATTGCCAATTTAAATAGTTTCAGATAGTGAAAAAAAAATATTAAGAATACACTTTTTCCACCATCTTCTTTTCCCCCAGACTCAAGCTCATTTCTTCATTCCAGACTGCTTCTCTACCTCTTCCCCCACTACCACAAGTGATGCAAGATTATAGCAAGCAGGACTCATAGTACTGGTCATAACAGTTCCTTTTTGACCCTCCTTCCTCCTCACACTTCCCCAGCTCCAGTGTTGGTGCGTCCCATGGGCCTGCATCCTTCATGAAAAATAATTTTCTTTACCAGCAGTTCTCCATGGGATGTAGTTCCTTCAAGAAATATCCAACATTTCCTTCACAGAAATGCAGTGTGGATATCTGCTCCAGCCTGGTTTCCTCCAGGGGCTTCAAGGGTGTATCTGCTCTGGACCAGGAGCTTCTCCTTCCACTCCTTCCCCTTCTCCATTCTCTGACCTGGCTGCCTGAGGGGCTGTGCACCCTGTTGGGAGCTGGCTGTGTCTGGCACAGCCTTTTCCTCACAGAGGCTGCCCTTGCAGCCCCCTCCCTGCTGCCAGAACCTGGGCAGGGATACCAGTGCAGTGTATCACAGGAAGTGATATGAGAGACCGTACGAGCAGAAGGGAGGATGAATCCCAAAGCTGGTAAAAACACAGCAAGGCTCTCCAATGCCTGTACCAAACCTGTGGATGAGACTGAATCGGGTTACACATGACAGACAGTGCAACAAAGGAACCTCTCAGACTGTGATTTTGAGATGGGGAATGATTAATTCAAAAGAATGTGATGTCCCACTTGCATGTTATGCAGCTGCTTGGTCTCTGACTCCTGTCACTGCTGCAGTCTCTCTTTTCACACCTTCTTTTCTGGCCCCTGGTGTGGGTCATCTTCCTGGGGCCTGGCAGCTGATCAGCACTTAACAGGCTGACAGCTCCTCTCTCACAAGAAGGGGAAAGCAAAAGGATAGAGACATTTTTCTGTCTTGTTTGTCAGTAATGGTGTCCTTACGAGCTCTCAAAATATCTTATGCCTCTGAGCATTCAGCAGATCTAAACCATCTCATGGTTGCTTTCTAAATCTGCTTATACTTTCTGAATCTGACAAGGTGGTACTGTACTTTGACACCTTGCTATGTCTCCTTCTGCCTTTTTAGTGCTCTGATCTTCTTTCTGGCAAATTCTTCTCTTGCCTCATTTGTGAATATCTCTAGGAAGAGAATTAAGCTCCTGTTTGGATCATTAAAGGTGTTTTTCTAGAAAACCTATAAGCATGTCATACTAACATCTTGAAGATAATGTCTTGGATTATTTTTTTCTGCTTTTCCACTTTGTACTTTTATTACAGGTAGCCAGTCCTGCTCATCTGGCCCCAGGCATTCAAAGAAGCTGTTGAATGCTCTAGTTTCTCCAGTCCCAAGAACCAGAGTTCTTTTGTTCTCTTCACAAAATGAAAACTCTCATCTTTTTCTGTCTTGACTGTAACCAGCTTTTTCTCATCTACCTGAAATTTACCTCATGCTTCTGTGGTTGGTTGGAGGCCTGTTGCTTTTGAGCATGTTAGAGTATTCTTAATTTGTGTTGAATGTGTTGTTTGCAACACATAAATTAATTTTTTTCCTTTATTCCTTTATAAACTCATTGATGCCTTCTGCTTCCAAGTTATTTACTGTGGAGGTCATTCTGTCTGCTTAAACTATTTATTCTCATATGTGACAAGCACAATTGTTGTTTAGATAACTGCCATCATGTAAGAAATTCCCTCCCCACAGTAGTCCATGCATTTGTTCTTGGGACCAGTTGTCTGTGTCCTGCCCAGTTTTGGAAGTCTAATGAGAAGCAGATGCTTTGCTCTGTCTGAACAGTGGCCAGAGGATAATTTTGATATCTATCTTATTATTTTTCTATTTTAAGACTACAACAACAAAAATAAGCCAGCTCTACATATATCTGGGCATCAAAGCTATTCTGCCTACAATGGACTTGCTCTTTGCTCTTTGTTCTTACTGTTTATTCTCCTTTTTTTTTTACTTGTACTAAATAAGTTTCCAACACATTAGAAAAAGTGTTTACTTCTTGCTCATTATGTTTATAGTTCTTGAACCAGTCACATATTTGTAAATTTAATGTCTTATTCAACAAAAAGACACAATAATGTGTGTTGAGAGGAAAAGCCTTTCTAATATTTCTTTTAAGAAAAGATTTCTGTGGTAATAGAAGAGGTTACTTTAAAATCAAGAGCGAGTCTGGACATAATTTTTAGCATAAAACTATCCTGAAAGAAGATCTCTTCTTCCCTTTTTTCCCTCTGACATTTGTATTCAGTACACTGATAAAATTCTTTTTACTGCATACTGCTCACCCTGGGCAGCAATTTGGTTTGAAGCACTGGTGAGTGTTCATAAAGGAAAAGCTGGAAAACATGGTCTGTCTGAAGGAATCTATCTACTCACCAGTGAACCAGAATGAACACTCAGGGTGGGTTGAAATACGTCTTAAAGAGTCAATGGCTGGTTGTATGAGGATAAATTGTTTGCTTGGTGTAGGATGGGAATATGCTGCTTAAATGTGTGCTAAGTAAATGCTTTGAGCAAGTAAAAGACATTAAACTAAAATGGAAATAAGACAGTAAGGAACATCACTGGGGATATAGAGTCACTGTGAAGAGTTCTCAAGTAAAATAAAGCTGGAGGCTGTACATTCTCTGTTCTTGAATACAGTAGGTAAGCAGCAATTAAAATGGAAAATTGTAGCAAATACTATAATAACTGGTGCATTGATAAAATCCATCAAGAGGATTTAAATTACTGCATCCTGTAGTCATAATCAGCTTTTGCTAGATAAGAGAAGGGCATAGAGAACCTGCTTTATACTATAGCATTCATTGTTTCAGGAAAGGAAGAAGTATCATTGCATTTTATGTATAATTTCCATTTTGATCTTTGTCCTCATGTGTCTCAGTCAATAGTCTAAAATCAATTGCTTGTAAAGTGTGTTATTGGTTTTGAATCTTCAAGAATGCTTTTTAAATATTCTTTCACGGCAGTCCTATATCTTATTGTTAGTGAGAAATACAAAAAAGATAAATTTAGGCTCAATCGTAAAATAAACTGATGAAGATTCCTCTAGGTTTTGTAACTGAAAGGCAATAATTTTAAAACTGAGCTTTCCCATCTGCATTCAATTCATCCTAATAATAACTAAACTTAAGTATTGCTGATAGTGCAGTGTTCCATACGGAAGCAAAGGTCCGAGCATCTAGAAGTATTCTTTACTCCAGCAATTAAGGCTTTCTGCATGAATTGGTACTCTTGTTTCAGGCTCTAATGGCTAGATTTTAACAAATAGCCATTTCACAAATAGCCCTTAAGCACCTGCAAGAACTGACAAGTTTGGAACCTGGCAGGGTTTTATAAGTCAGTCTTCAGGGCATGCTATCTTTTTCTCCCCCGTTGCCTCTTTAAGTACAATATAATCCCAATGACAGATGTTTATTTTTGCTGAAAAAGTCCTCTGACATTTTAGGATAAGTAAGATCCAGACATCTTGATCTTTATTCAGGCTTTGTACTACTTTGCTCAGCAAGCAATCCCATTCACTTCCATGAAATTATTTTTTAAATTTATAGGCTGTTGAACAGGAGTTGAAAATGACAGAGGCCATTCCTAGGATTGCAGGTTTTTTGAGGGTCTGGTTCATGCTTTTGCATGCATTTATTTTTGTGCAGCTTTGAAAGACTGCTAGGCTAGGAAAAAACTAACTGGTAAAACTCATATTTCAAGATGACTCATCCTCTAGGGTGCATTTTCAAAGCCTTTGCATGCTGAAAGACAGGACAGAAACTGATAATATGCAGGGAGAAAACGGAATAACAGCTTCATCAAATAAAGCCCCATTCAAACAAGACCTATGAAGGCATAGACCAAAAGCAAAAGATGTCCTTCTTTTGAAATATCAGTTAATTACAATAAAAACTAGAGACAGACCTGAAACATCTGCCCTAAATTGTAACGTAGTTAGACTGTTGACATATTGTACATTAGATGTGCACTACAGCAGCCTCATCACAAGCAACCAGTGGGGCACTGAGAGGAATTCACACACTGTGTAACACAGGGAGAGCTGAGATCTCACTAGAGCCGTAAATGGAAGAAGGATGGAGCCAAATCAAGCAACCAGACCAACTGTATCAACAAGTGTGAGAGCTGGAATGATGTGTGACAGGTAGCAGCCTCCTGCCTTCCTCTCTCACGTGGACTGTGAGGTCTCTTGATAAGTGGTGTGCTGAGGTTACCCATGTGTGCTGTATAAGAATGGGGCAAGCTGGGATGGTGACAATAATATTTTCAATAACTGCATAGAAAGGAAGAGAAGGAGAAGGGATAGTTCTTGTTGGGGATCTTAAAAAAAATGGATGGAGTGGGTAATGGAGGAGAGACTATAGATATAAATGAGTATTTGGGAGCTCCATACTGAGACATATAGTCTAATTTGAACTTGCTGAGACTTGATTTGTGAGATATGAGTTCCTGAAGCTTTCAAATGAGGTGGGCTCACTTCTAAAGAGTAGGCTTACCTGTGTCTCTTACTGCTGAACCCTGGAGTATAGCTAGCTATTTTCATCTGGAAGGAACAAAAGTTTCTCTGTTCCAGATCGTCCAGTTAGGATGCATTGACCCAGATTACAAGAGCTTGTGTCCTGCTGTGCTGTGGGGCCTTGATGGTAGCTGTTTGAGAGGAGAATAACTCAGAAATCTGAGAATCAGTTGAGCCAAAGGCATCAAAACCCACGGAGCACATCACTTTGAGATAGTAAGTAACAGAAATTTCATGCACTGAAATTCTGTGTATAATTAGGACAGATCAAGAAGGTGACAGTCAGTATGATGTGCTACAGGAGATCAAAGAGGCTTCAAGGTTAGAGTAGACAGATTGAATTTCACCTCTGTATAGATTACCAGATAATATAATTAAAAACTCCTGTAGGTGGCTGCTTCTTCAGATAGCTAGTTAAAGAAGCCATAAAAAGGAAAGCACCTCTGGATTTATGCATGAGGGACTGTTTTAAAACTCTCCTCCTGAAGGACAGTCAAATTCAACATTCTTGTTGGAATAAGAAAGCCTCCCTGAAAAACAACTTCATCAAAACAAAGAAATCTATAAAAGGAAAATAAAAATGAACAATCCAAGACTGCTAATGACAAGCTTAGAGTTTATAGACTGTGTATTAGACATTCAGAGAAGATGCATTTCTCTCGTTTAGAATTATTCAAGCAATGCAATTAAGCTAACAAAAGAAAAATACATCTTTTTAAACAACAGAAAGAAACCCACTGAAAATCAGAAGTTATTCCTAACTGAGGATAATAGAAAAGAATATAAATTGTGATAGATTCCAGAAAGTCATGCTCTTAATAATAAATACATATATTTTAAGGAATGATTTTCTAAATAGTTAGATGTTGCTAAGAGGTTCTTTTTCAGATAGTTCAGAATCAGTGTGCTAGAGATTCATCTGCTAGAAATGCAGTAGGAGTTAAGTATGGTTCAGGTGTAATCAAGACATAAATGGACATCTCAAGAAAAAAAGGTGCACAGCCGAAAAACTATATTAATTCTTTTTAACAGTGAGTAGAATAGCTCAGGGAATTTCCCACCTGGGAGTCTTCATTCATGGGGACAAGTCAGAAGAGCTGCCTCAAACAGAAGTGTCAGGTTTCAAGTGAACTGATAAATGCAGAATCAAAATTTGTTAGGCATATAGCATATTTATCCATGGCTTCAGGATGAATTGAGTAGTTGAAAATTGAATTGCTTGAGGCATTAAATATAGCTTACAGTATTTTTCAAGACAGATAATAATGTTGAATAGACACTGTTTATCCAAAAGAAAGACAGGGTGTTCCAGGAAACTTGAATCAGAAGGTCTGGTTTCTGTTACATGGAAATCACTAGATCTACAATAAAGGATTTATACCATTTCTGAAATGTGGCAAAAATCAAGACTAGGGGTTTTATGTAAAGGACATCGTGCCTTATGAATCTGTTTGAAGGGTTAAATGAATATGTGAACAAAGGCACATTTGATTAATATTGTATTTTGATTTTCAAAAGGTTTTGACAAGATCTTTTACCAAAATCCACAAAGGAAAGTGTAATGGGATAAGGAGAAAAGATTCTTTCATGGCTTAGTACTTGGTTAAAAGAATAAATGGACCGTTTTCACTGTGATGATCGATATGAACTGTTGAAAATATTCATATTTAACCTGGAGAAGGGATGAGTAGGAAGGTGACAAAGTTAGCAAGTACAAAATCTTTCAGCATAGAAAAATGAAAGAACTGCAAAATGTTCAGAAGGATCTCAAGATAGTGTCTGGGTAGTAAAATAAATGATGAATTTTTTGTAGCAATTACTGAGAAAAGTAGTTCTACTTGTACAGTGATTGCAGTGATTTTTGAATTAAGCACTATCAGTTGTGAAACAGCTCTTGGAATTATGTTGGACTGTCTTTCATCTCTGTTCTGTCTCGGCAGTAGTCAAAAACATCAACGGGTCCCTAGGAAATACTGTGGTTTTTTTAAAAAAAACAACAGAAAAAAATCATCAGAAAAACCAATCAAACCAACTTACTGTATGCACACCCTCTTTACATAATGTATTAGAACTGGAAGCAGTGCAGAGAAGGACAACAGAGGTTTTCGGCCATACCAAGCAGTTTCTGTGTAGAAATACTGAGTAGGCCTAGGAGTTTATGGCATATGAATTAAAAATGTCAGGGAGGATATGATAGATGTACATTGAAATCACAGATGGCATGGATAAAGTGAATGGTTACTTTCTCTTTTCTATGATATAATAATTAGATGGCAATAAATAGAGATTTATCACACATAGTGTTTTCTTTCACACTATACAAGGCTAAATGTGAAATTCCCTGCTTTGGAGCCTTACAGACTCTGAACGTAAAGGCATGTTGAAAGGTCTTCAGATGAATTAATGGAAGAGAAAGTTTTCAGGGACTGTTAGATGCAAAGAAGTAGGGATATGTTTCTATTTTCAAGATTTCTAATATGCAGATTTCTGGAAACTCAGAATTCAAATCACTGAATACTTGCCCTATTCTTACATTGTTCATTTTGCCTCTCTCAGATGACTGAGTTATAGATGGTGGTGCGAACAACAGTAAACACCTCCTTATGTTAAACCTACTAAACGTGTTGCTTTGACCACTCTAGTACACTTATCTGACAGTAATAATGACAGATGAAATACATCTCGTGTTTTCTCCCTCTTCCATAGATTTATTGCCTGGTTTCTGTCACTGCAAGACTGGCTATGCAGGAGAAAGCTGCAGTCGATGTGCCTTGGGTTATACAGGATATCCTGAGTGCCTGCCCTGCAACTGCTCCCTTGAGGGCAGTGAAAATGATGACCCCTGCATAGGTCCCTGCATCTGCAAGGTATGGATGTCCAGTTCTTTTCAGCCACAGAAAGATACTAATGGTACTGAAGGATTGCATTAATGCCCTTTTATTATGCCAGAGTATTGCACTGTTCTACCTAGCTGTGTTAGTATCTATGTTAGCCACTTCTCACAGAACACTTGGTCCTGTTTCTACAAAATCCTACACGATCTTGTGTCATCTCAGAACTCACTTCAATCAACATATTTGCCTAGGAGCCTTGTATGCTGCCAGTCATACAAGTCCTTAGAAATCTGTAATGAAGGGACACTTACAAATGATTACATCCTGTGAATCATTTGTCTCAAACCCCATCCTCATCTACTCAAAAGCTATATGTTTACAGCATTGTAGATTCTAAAACTAACCTGTAAATGTCATTTAAAAAGAGAAAATGAAGCAAACTGATGGTCTATTAAAACAAGAAAGTTGTCTTTTAGGAGTCGTCATTAGGAATATATGACATTCGTTCCTGCCTTGGGATAGTTGTTTAGAAATCTCTAACATGTTTAGAAAAACAAAATCTATCCTTTCTGTAGGATGAATGTCTTAGTTTCTGGGAAGAAAATTTAAGAGGGTTTCTCTCTGTGTGCCATTGGGTATCTCCCTCAAACTATATCTTGATGTTATATTGAAATGAAAAACATTTTTAAGCAGATACATCCACTTATAAAATACCTAGCTATCAGAAAGGCTTTATAAATGGTTGTGCTTTCTAAGTCATAATCTAGTAAGTGACCATGAATATGCCCAAAGGACTACTTACTGTACTGTCGATCAATTTTTCTGTACTGTATTTGTAGGAATTCCCTTCCAAAATTTAGTTAACAGAATTACTCACAAATGAGAATTTAAAAATACTTACATGGCATTCTTAAATACAGCAATGTACAAAAAATGCTTCAATCTCATGCTGCACACACACACAAAGCTCTTGTTTCACAACTGAATAGCCTGAAATCTACTCAGAGAATTAGCTTTATCCTCACTTTATGTAACAGCCACATGCTCTCTGTCAGAAATAAAATCATCCACATCATATTTCTAATTACTTAGCCATCAAGTCTAGAAGATCATAAGAGGGTGATTTTGCTATGTTCTGGCTTGGAATGGAGCTTTGATGAAGATGTATTATGCTAAATACCAGATAAATACTGCTTAATGATTCTTATGATGTTATTAATATAAAGCCAAACTGACCTGTTAGTGCACGCAGACCAAAATGAACAAATAAAGAATAGAAATAAGTGTTCCTATCCCAGAGAGTTCTCATTATATGCACTTTTCTCTCAGTGTTTGTCTTTTGTCTTCTTTGTGCTCCTCCTTTTTAAGTGCTTGTGGGAGAAAAATGATACCTTTTGTACATAGCTGAGATACAGATACATACACATTTAATTTCACTAGCAATCTTCAAATTCAAATCGAAGCAGAATATGGTCAAAGGGACACTGAAATCATCAGATTAGTTATGCTCCATGTGAAGAATAAAGTGGGATGTCTGGTTAATAGCAGGTCTTAGGAAATGCTTCCCTTCTTTTAATCACATCTTTCAATTACCTATGATGAGCTTTAAAATTGCTAAAGATAGTTTTCTTGTAAAGGAAATCTCTGAAAAACAGTCCTAACTGGATAGGCTTTGGAACTTTTTGAAGGTATGTGTTCAAAGTTTCATCTTTGGATAGCTTAATATTGCACTGAAAAGTATTGAGAAATACATGGGGTTGCAGAAACATTGCTTTATTTGCTGAGGGATAGGTCAGATCTCCTTTCCAACTCTGAATTTTATTGTATCTACTATTCTCTGAATTTGCTGCCTACTCAATGGAGTTCTACAGGTTTTACTCACATATGATGCTTGTGACTGCAAAGTGGGCAACTTTGCATTTAAACACGTTTGGTTTCCAGCTCTCTTTTTATTTTCCTCTTCCTGCTCTGCACACATTAAGCGCATCAACACGGTATAAAACTTTTGGGACCAGTGTTTATAACTGTAGTTTCTTAAATAAAGGGTGAGAGCATCTGTGTCCAGATGTTGCCCACATTATTGTTCATGTGAAGCATGAGTAACCAGTTGATTTTGACATACCCATGGCAGTAATAGGCATTGATTAATCCCAAGATTTCTGGTGAAAATATGAAAAAGCCAGCCTTGAGATTAATGAGATGTTGAAGTTAAATGTAATTGACTTATAACCTTGAGTTTTATTAAAGATGTTTGTGATTTGTTTAATAGTCTGTATGATATTATTGAAGAGGAGTATGGAGCACAGCAGCAGAGACAGAGCAAAGATACTTTGTTACACATATTTTTACTGTATAATTTGTGGTGAAAACATTATTAAATTTTCACTGTATCTCCCTTTTTGCAGGTCATTGCCACTTCCTGCACACTGTCTCTATTTTCTCTTAATTCATGTGTCCTATCCTTTCTCCCCATACATCCACTTGCTTTGCCCTATTTTTGCCAGGTTTGCTACGTCTTAACCAGGAGACTATCGAATGGCTTTCAGTGAATTTACTTGGGAGCTGTGCATTTTGGGCTATCCTAGACTGCACAGTGTAGGCAGGGTTTTTAGAATGTGTTCATTCTCTGCTGCTGTAGAGCCAACAGTTCAGTCCCTGTGCATTCCACAGAGCGCTGTCTCCAGGGTTAAGGAGACTGTGCATAATACCGCTGAAAGAGGAAGAATTTTCTGAGCTCTGTTGGGGAAAATACTGAATTATTAAGCCAGCACCATATCAGAAGACTCCTGCCACACACTCTGGGTAGAAAACCTACCTTTAACTTTGCCTATAGGACAAATTGATTTGTGGTATAAGATAGTAGGATTTAATGCACAACATAAGCTTTCTATGAAAAATATAATTACAAAATGCTAAGTTTAGAATAGCTCATCTATGTTCAGTGCCTGTGTTCGTGCAGGAGAGGAGTTTCCAAACCTAGCTGCATGGCTGGCAAACACATGTAGTTAAGGAAGGAAGAACTGCAGCCTGTTTACCACTTCTATTTATCCTAAATTCATCTATTAATGACAGAGCTCTGAAAAACTGATGCTCAGAGTGATTAGTATGACTGACTACTGCCACATACCTATAGTTTCCATCGGCTGGGTGTGCATGGATTTTGTCAGCCCTACCTACATACTACAGTTGTTGAGGTCATAACATTGTGCCATACTTCCTTTCCCCTCTGAGGCTCTCAAGTGTAAAGGATAGAAATTAGATTGGTACCTGAGATTAAGTATGTCCATTCATAGAGATGGGAAATGACAACTCTTTTAATGTCCAAATTCCATGTCTTATTATTTGCATGCAGCCACATAGCACCTTTTACTGTGCAAAGGATTTGCTGCTAACATTCACAAATAAGAAAGTCTTTTCTATAAATGTCTTTAGAGTCCTCCTGAAGAATAAAAGGCCAGTGATCTCTGATTCTCATCTATGACAACTGAAGTAATACTCTAATGTGCCTTTCCAGGAGCATGTTGAAGGAGAAAACTGTGACCGTTGTAAACCAGGTTTCTTCAATCTTCAGCAATATAATCCTGAAGGCTGTGAGGAATGTTTCTGCTCTGGGAAAACAAATGTCTGCAGGCACTCTCCCTTTACCTACAGAAATGTAAGAAAAATCATATCATACCAGTACATGTCTTTGCTTTGTATTTTTTGTCTTGTCACTAACCATTGTTACTAGGTTTTTTCTTATTAGAAAAGCATGCATGTCTCTTATTTTTCATATATCTGGAAGAAAATGCTTGTAAGCTTTGTCACTCTTTGTGAGAAAGTTCTGAAATAGAGCAATTAGAACAGTGAAAAGCACAAAAGAAGCTATAACAATATAAGTTGAAGCCGTATGCATAAACACAGTCCTGGAATGTGCATACATAACCACTCCTGAATTAAATGCTCCGTATCCATAGGGCAACCTCTTTTCCAGGTAATTATTAGATTTCTAGACCTGAAGTAATTAAGAATTTGGAAACAGTAAATGTACAACATAGAGCATAAGTAAGAAAAAGGAATGCCTTGCAGGGGGCATTTTGAATGCATTTCTTTTGTATGCTGCATTCCTAGGAAAGGATGTGAGAGGGAGATGAACCTGCTGTTCTTATTTATACTGTAGAAAAATGTCTTTAGCCTACAAATATACTCTAAACTGTAAATTAGTTCTCAAAGCTCAGACACTGATGCCACTTGAAACGGATGTTTGCTGCATATTCATGCCTGTAGATTTAGTTTGGGAAATGTGTTCTAGGTCTACTAGATCTTGATTTTGGCCATATTGTTATGCTGGAAGTCTTCAAGTAACAGCATATATGTCTAATGTTTTCATTTACATGCCAGCAACTGGGAAATTTTCCATTCCATGCCTGAGCTCATTTATTTTGCTGCTTGTATCTGGGCTCCAGAAGCCATCTTTGTAGAGTGTGCTCTTCTCTGATGATTCATTTCTAGTTATGGGATTTCAGAAATTCAAGTTCAGGTGCTTTCCAGCACCAAAAAGATATAAAAATATATTTGGTTTTGTAAATTTTAAGGTTTTTAGAATGGAAAAATATTATAAATTATGCTGCCTACAGCAATCAGAAAATGTATATCCATTTGTCATTTCATTTCTGTACAATCTGTGACCAAAATTATTTACTGAAAACTTGCAAAATATTTGTAAATATTCTTGAACATAGGTTTGTATGATGGAATTTCCTTCTTGCTCTGGACCATGAAGCACAGAATGAAAATACATGCAGTTCTTTCAAACTGAGAAGTTATAATTCCTAGTCATATACCATAAGGAATGTTTTCTGGTTTTATTTTGTGGTTTCCTCGGTTCCTACACTGCTCTTAAACCTAATCAGTTTTTTAAAAAATGGAAGAATGCGAGGCTGTGACTATTGAAATGATCAATGTCCTGATTCTTACCGTAATGTGGGTTTTATTTATCTATTTTTTTCCCTATCATTTTAGATAGAAGACATGAATGGTTGGTATCTGACTGACTTACCAGGTCTCATCAGAGTTATCCCCACGCAAAAGAGATTTGATGGGCATCAGCAGCTCAGCATCAGCAATGTGGCTGCACAAAAAGTACTGCCACAGATTTACTACTGGACCGCACCAAGTTCTTATTTGGGCAACAAAGTAAGTGCAGGTGGTACTTGCCTAAACATTAATTTGACTTATTGAGAAAAAAGGTAAGGCTTTGAAGGGGAGTGGAACTGACGGAGGATAAAATTGGTTAGCTGTTTGACTGGCAGAATTTCGAGCAGAAAGGAATCACCTGTGTGGAGTATCCTTTTGAGGCAAAAAGGTAGACAAAATTAGCTAAGTATCTTTAACCTTGGGCACTCTTTGGTCTCCTGTTGTCAGGTGTTAAAAAAGTGCAGCTAGTTCACAGCATTGGTTTTTGAATGAACTGGCTGGTGTGTGCTTCAACTTGGCCTCTTCCCACCTGTACTCTGCTTTGAAAGCCAGTTCCCTCATCTGCTTTTCAGAGATGCCGGTTGTGTATCAGATGTTGTGGGGGTGTTTGGTGCTTTTCAGGAAACTCGTGTGTGGGGAGCTCTCTGCCCTGGAACTCAGAAAATGCTGCTGTGAGCTTTGTGACAATTCTGATGTGTGTATTTAAATCTGCGTGTATCTAAGTGTGCATGTGCACACATATTCACACCCCACAGGTTAATACCAAATCCAAAATACTTTCATGAAAATCTATTTGTTTTCCCCAGAGAGTAGAGTTGAAGACTGAATGAGTCTTAAATGTGAAGAAAGCTTAAAAGCTTTCCATTTCCTATAACCCTGATTATGTTAAAACTTATCAGAAATGCTAACAGTGATGTATTTGAGCACGTTTTCCTCTGTAGTCTCTTCAGGCTAGTCAACCTTTTATTTATTTATTTCTTTCTGTTGGCTGCAAATCAGCATGACAGAAGGTAAGTGAGCACATTGAAACTAAATAACATCATTCCGAAGAATTGGGCATCCTTTTCATGGCCTATAAATTGTTAAAGAGAGTCAGGCTCACTTAGCTGGGCAGGAGGGAGTTTCTTCTATAATATTGCATGTCTGGTGAACTTACCCTGAAATGTGAACTGATACTTTTCCTTACAGAATTCTCTTGCTTCTAGCCAGTGAGCGAAATAATGGTAGGAATATGCACACGTTATTTGAATGTGGAAGATATTTTTTCAGTGTAATTTGGAGGTCCTTTGTGGTTACTGTCAGATATCACTGTATGAATGAAGCAATTTGCCTTAATAACTGAACCATATAAATTTTTGATACTACAATAACAGTGAAAGCACTCAAATTACCACAGTACATCTTAACTGTCATGTTGCATCACGTAAACTATAGTTGTAATGACATGCCTAGGCCAGATGATTTATTCTATGGGAAGGGAAATGGACATAGAATATTGAGAGTCCTTATTTGTAAACTCAATAAAACATTTCTCTAAGTAGCTCAAACTGAATAAAACCAAATAGCTGAATCTAGATAAAAACATCCTTTCTTGAGAATAACTGCTAGCTGTAGAAGAATTGGTGTGTCAAAGCATACAAAATCTTTAAAAATTTTTGTCTTAAGAAACATAGAAAAAAATTTAGGAAATCTTTTATCAAGATGTACACTTCTCTTGTAATTTATAAATCTTATGTCACAGAAAGCTGCCTCTCCTCTATGTTGCTAAAATTATTGCTCTTAAATAATATTTCCCAAAATAAAATTGAATAAAGAGAGGTAGTAATGATCCTGCATTTCCTAGTTTTCAAATATAGCTCAAAAAACTTATATCAAATAATTCTTTTATTATGAAGTTGGCATGTCCTGCGTGTGCCTCCACAGTGTTGATTGACATATATGTGCTATCTGATTGTTTTACATCCATCTCCATCTGCCTCTTTGGAAGGAAAAAACCACTATAAATAGGGTGCTCCTGTGCAGCCTTCAGCTTTTTCTTTTTCATCTGAATCTGGGTGACACTAGGCTATGTGATGCTGGTCTTTGACTGTGTCTCGAAGGAGATGTTCTAAATAACAAGAGGCTGTAGATGGTACAGGATTCTTGTTTATGTCAGAGTGGGAGAAAAACATGAGCAAATTAATTTAACATTACCATGCCCTTTTAGACTTCTAAATATATATGCAGCTACCAGAACTTAAACTTCTTTGTATAAATTCAAGTAACTTTTTAAAAACCCATGTAATATGCATTTGAACTGAGAAATTGAACAATGTTTTTGATGCAGAATACGTTTGGGAGTAATTTGGAGGAATTTAATTTCTAGAAATAAAATACCTAGTGGATAATTTGAGAGAACAGATTTAAAATGGTTAGTATTAAGGTTTTAGTAGGTATCATAAAACAGTTTATATTCCTGCCTGCCTACCTTCCCATAGCCTACTGAGCTAAGGATTGCAGCAATCATGAGGACTTGTGCTGTGTTAGACCTTCTAGAATCTGAAAAATTGCATTATTTTAGAAACTCTAATTACATTTTAGGTATTTGAAAACCTCATTTTCTTTTATTTAGCAGCTTCTTAAATTGATTTGACAATGGATCTATAAGTTTCTTTTAAACATGTGTCCATGCTAATATATTTTATTAATTTGTCTGAAAGTGTTATGAGTTATCCTAGGATAACATTTGATCAGAGCACTGAAAAGAAAATATAAATTAAATTAAATTAAAAATTAGATACCCAACTCAGCAGAATAATGTGAAACACTGTTTCTTTAAACTCAGTGCAGAAGGGTTAGGTGTGTGCAGTATTTTGGAAGTCTAACATTATGTATACACTCTGCCTCTTTGATGCCTCATCAAAAAGCAATTTGATAATTTGTGTGATGAGTAGAAGCTCCTTATAATTAGACAAAAGAAAACATGATATTCAACATATCTAAACATATGACACCTGTTCCCACCCCTCCATGACACAAACATGAGAGGTGGCTGAGGCCACCTTGAAATTCCATGAGGAAACTTCCATCTTTGGGTACATGTTTTTTTTTTATTTTTTTCTGTATCTTCAAGTTTTATCTTCCTTTCTCTGCCAAGGGCGAGCTTTAATGTGAGGGTTGAGATTTACCTTGCCTTTTTCAGATGATTAGGGCATTGCCTTTGGTCAGCAGTTGCAGGTTAGTTCAGTCCTTAGGTGGAGTCCGTCTTAGAATTCAAATCTCTGGACATTGTTAGGTCTCAATGCACAGCATGTAACACATCCCCTCCCACTCTTCCATCTGGGTTTTGAGCAGACACTAATGTTGCCGTTACTCAAACTGCAAACAACATGATGGAAATCCTGAACCACTTTTTCTCCAAACAGCTATATGCATGCTGACAGACTTGGATTGAGGCATTTCTTGAACTCACCCCTGTTTTTCAGGAATCATTTAAGTTAGTTGTACAGCATGATCCCATTTACTGTAAGTAAGGTGTATATAAGCTGATCCTTCATGGAGTCAGAGCATGTTGAAGATTAAAGCAAAAATATTTGAATGTTTATCTTTGTTTGTCAACATGTTTGTCAACTCCATAGACCTAAAGCAGCCATATGATAGATATTGTTCTTTCTCTGATTTCTAGTTAAAACCAAGACAGCAGCTGAAAGTTTTGTGTAGAGTCTGTGCATAGAGAACAGGAAGGGGACTTTTTGACCCTGTCTCTTCATTTATTTTCTTCTTATTTTATAATTATCTATTTGCTAATAACCTATTTGCTGACTTCACTAAGTCATTATTTTGTTGAGTGTAGAAATGAAGACACTGTAATGAGCCTGTAGTCAATTCATGCAAATTTAAAAACTCTGTCAGCCTTTTTAAAATACTTCACTGGTGGAAAACTAGATTGGGATAGAATGAGCAGTTTGTTTTGTGACATATTATCTATTACAGACTGCCTAGAATACCTCATAGGATTAAAAATTGAATTATAAAATAATAACAAACTAGCTCCTTATAGCTTTTATGTTTATTTCCTTCCATTTGTTTTCATTTCTTAGGCAATTCTGATAAAAAAAAGCGGAATAATGGAAGTAAATTTTAGTCTATGGCTCCCAGGGGGGAAGGGATGGAGTTGAGACCCAAAACAGAAAGAAGCGTAAATAACACAATAATCAGCTGGAACTGAAATGCTGGGATCAATTGTCCTGAATTATGAATGCAACTAAGCCCAGAAAGCTTCATCTAGTATTGTCATGGTTTCAGATCTCAACATTTTCTTGTTCATAGGACATGATGCAGTTAAAAAGATTCACAACTCCCTTACTTTTAGTGCCTGCCTCAAAAAAGGAAAGCAATCTAACATAATACTTTTTGGTATAAATGGATGAAATACACGTTAAAATGTAGTTGGAAGCTACTATTTTTTCCATCAGTTGGTTTTTTTGAAATTATTTGGCCTAGTGAAAGTATTCTAGCTTAGAGAATTCCAACACTCAGGCTGATTTTTTTAAGCATGTGTCTGTATTTCTTTTATTGTCAGGGAAGCAAATAGTGCAACATAGGTGGGCTGGTGGGATCTCCCTTCGTGCACCTTTCTATGAAAACCCTTCTTTCAGGTTGTATGGACAGTTTAGGCCCCCAGTAGAAGATTTTGTTCCCTGATGAATATGGGTTGTCCAAATTTAAGCAGGTCACCCTTTAGTGACCTACTGGTAGTGTATGAAGTATGTGCTCACTGTGTAATGGTAAGGCCAGAGTTTCGTGATGAATTTGCCTTTTTTATACCCTCTGCACATGAAAGTGTCGGCACCAGATTTGAGTGTGTAGCAAAGCACATCGCCAAGCTTGCAACAGTAAATTTGGAACAGAGTAGGGAATAATGTGATCCTCAAGTGTAAGGCATAACACACCAAAACCAGTTCTGTAGGGACATTTAATGATTCTTAATATATTGTAAGTATGAGTAGGATGAAGTGGTTGGGTTATATGCATGTTACCCATATCTATAAAAGAAACAGTAATAGGCATCAGCAGTACGTATGCAAGAAATGTCCTTCAACACTCCTGAATATTCAGAGTTGCTGCAAATTTCAGATATTTTAAGTAGTCAATGGCCAACTCGTGGCAGAAAATTAAAGCAATTCAGTTAAATCTAAATTAAAAATAAATTTTGTAAATTCAGCTACTTCAGTATCTTTTGTCTTTCATATTGTAATGCATTCTTCTAAGAAAATGATGGTTTAATTTATTGATGTTTTTATAACAAGTAACATTAAACTGATCTAAATAATTCTGTTTTATTTTAAATCACAATCTAAACTGATCTGACTGAAACCAAGTCACCATGGTAATCAGACTCACTCAACAGTATGAAGTTGTCTTCAATTCATAAAAATGTGCCATTTATTTTATTAGCACTTATTTCAATATAGCTTCTAAAAATTGAGATAATAGGCAGAGTCAGATATGGAAAAGATGAGACAAACAGAGCAGACATCCAAGGAAAGAACAAAACATTTTAAGGATTGCAACCACACCTGATGCTTTCTTTAAGTTTACTTAATTTGTATTTCATTATTTGATTTAGAGTCTTTATTTTTATTGAAATATTCTTTCAGTTTGGCAGCATGAAATGGCCAGGGGTAGGTCTCTGCATTCTTTCACAGCTGTGGCTTGCCAGATTTGGCTTGATCCCTAGTAAAAAGTGCAACAGTATTAGTACTGTCCTACTTGGGGCTCAGCTACCCATGACTGTAAAGAACCACCAAGAGATAAGTAAATTTTGCACAGTTTGTTCCTCGTTAATGCTTTTAATGATGCTTGGGTAGCCTGTTAGGACGGTTCAAGTGCAGCCATTATTGTGATTACAAGGAAACTAAGGATACCCAGTAGACTGTTACAGCCTCTTTGAGCCTTGGAAATGGGTTGAAACAGGGCTCAGACTCTGCCTAGCTGAGAACACTGACTGCAATATTTCATGTATCCCATGTTATATTTAATTTCTTGGTGCTGAAATCATCTTACACTACCCTAGATAAAAGAGGAAATTTACTGTTGCTGAAATTATTTCATAAATCTCAAGTGTCCTTTGTGTTACCTGCTTGCCCAAGTCTGCCTTGAAGGCAAGGGTTTCAATCAATAGAGGCAGTTGAAAAATGGAGAAACAAGCAGAAAATAAAGCAGTTTCACAAAAGAAAGGAAGTGAATGCTAGAGAGAGAACACTGAGGGGTGATAGGAAATAATTAAAAGGAAGTAAATTGGGGGAATATGCTTTCCAGCTTGCAAAGTTTTAAGTTTTACTCTCATTTCTTTGATTCCAAATACTAAAATAATGAAGGATCTGAAGAAGCAGAAGAAAAACAAAAACAACTTTGATTCGGGAAGAATTTATATATCTGGAGGTTTGTACTGAGGGCTTATCACCATGCAAAGATACATGGTCATGATGATTCCCAAGCTAGAGATAGCTAAATTAAATAGTGGTTACTTAACCACTGCAAAGGAAAACAGAAATTTATGAAAGGGAGGATACATTGGGATTTTGCTCTTCTTATATTTCATTCCTCTTATATACATTCCTCTGCATGCTAAATACTTCATCAGTAAATAAGTGTTTGCTTTGAAAACTATATTTAGAGTTCTTTGCTCATCACAGGGTACCTGTAAGTAAAGTGTTTAATCAAGTTTTACTCACTTAGATTAATCAGAGAGAATTTATAATCCAAACATCTAGTTCATATTGGGTTACACAGGACGTGATGAAGGAATTGATGCCCATCACCAGAAGGGTACACTTGAGAACTACTGAAAAGTCATTCTCAAAATATTGAGAACCATAAAGAGTTAGTTTTATGTATAGTTTCCAAATTTCCCTTTATGAATAAATAAACTGCAATTTCTGTTTGATTTACCTGTCCCCCATAATTTGCTTCAAATTTAAATGATTTACAAAATCTTGAAATAGAATGTAATTGAAATTGTTGAGTTTATATAACACGTTAGTAACACTGATTGATGCCACTGAGCTTTAGTTTTGTAATTTTGTGGTGTTCCATTTTGCTTTCCATATCAAATAGACAGTATGCAGCAAGGCAGAAATACTGAGAATTTCTGATGGTGCATAAGGGAAACAACCTTTAGCACAAACCCATTTGTTGTATTTTCAATCTCTGCTATATTGTATTTGAAGTTTGATGTGCTCGGTAGCATCTGACAATCTCAAGATTGTCGTTACATGCAGCTTCTCTACAAGACAGATAAATTCTGTTGTTTCCATTTTACATGTAGGATAGAATAGAATAGCCTTGCTATTCTATGTCTGCCCCTAGAAACTAAGTTTTGGTGCCTGAACTGGACTGACACACTACCTTGTGTCATTATGAAGTTTTAAACCAAACAGGTGTAGCACCGGTGCCCAAATCCAAGTGCTAATCGCCCGTATGCTCATGCAATTAGGAAATCTGTGTGTGTGGATTTATGAGACTCATTTTATTGTATATGTGTTATGAGAATTTTTAATCAATTCACAGATTTGGGAGACCTAATCCAACTAACTTCGTAAACAGCATTTTACATCTATTGTCATTAACAAAAAGGTTGTGTGTTTGTAAAACAAAATATTGGCAGGAGTCACTGATTTTTCAAACACGAAGCAGCATTACTAACAAGGGTACAGAAGATGCAAAGGTGGTATAAATGGTTGAAAATCATACAAATTCAAGTAAGACATCATTAGTGAAAGAAAACCCAAACTGATATTCAAAGTGTAGACAAAGTAATGCTTTTTTAATATATTTTGTGTTAGTTTATGGGAAGCAGTACTCATAATGGCTGTGATAAGCAGCTAAGGAATTGAATAATGAAATGGTAACCAGAACTGACAAGTAGCACAGTAGTGATCAGAAGCTTGAATTATTTACTTAGTTTTAACTTGTGTTTTCATCGAGTCATCATTCTAAGCACATTAATACTGAGTATCATGCCTTGATCTAATACCTGAACAGAGTATGAAGCATCCTTTAAATCCTGTAGATCCTGTGTCTCATGTACACTATCCCATGTCTCATCTGCCCTCACTACTCTGAAAGGACTCATGCTGATTTGTGCAATCTCTAGAAAGCAAAATGAGATCCATTACTTAACATTCCTAGTAAGTTTGCATACTGTAAGATGATCTTTAATAGAAGAGAATAATGGAAGAAGCGATTTTATTTTCCAGAGAGAAACCCTAGCTTTATACAATATATTTCTTTAGAAAGTGAGAATTTTAAATACTCCATAAGTTTTTAGAAATGTGGATTACCATACCTGTAGAATGAATTTGTATTTGTCTTCTTGCACCCAAGATACAAAGGGGCTAAGACCTCAATATTTGGCATATGGAAGGGATAATCATGTGCTAGAACCCTAAGCTGAACTGCAATGAATTATTAAACAAGTGGTTTGTTGGATGATGGAATATTACCTGCAAAGCAGCGCTCCTCTCCTAGAGGCACATCCAGAGCTAACTGAATGGAGCCAATTAGGCTGACTGTCTCTTCAATGTGTTGTGACCTATCAATGGTAATAGCTTATTGTGATGATAAATGAACCCATCTCTCAAGCTGAAGCCTGAGTACACACTTCAGCAGTTTCCCTGAATCATAGGGCCATTACCTATCAACTTCAGATTGACAGGAGTGGCAGCAGAAAGAGCAGATGGCATGCATGAGTAGAGACAGATGATTGTTTTACCCAAATGAATGGATTTGGACTTATTTTTGGTGAGGTTGTTTTGTGTTTTTGTGGGATTTTTTCATGAGCCTGCCTTAACATTCCATATTTTGCTAGAATGTTTCTGACAATACATGCAGTACCACCCCTGTCTCCTGAGATGGCTGGATGAATTTGTGATTGGTATCTACATACCTTTTCAGTTTCACAGGCACTCTCTGTTGTGATACAGTTTAATCCTTTTTTTTTTTTTTTGACTGTAGAGAGTGATATATGTTTGGCCCTCTTAGCTCTATCCCTTTATTTTCCAGAGCTAACTTCCTCAGAAAAATGGGCAAGATAGAAGAATGGTAACATTATCAATATTTTTCATTATTTTCTTACAAGTTTTTGAAGCTGTAAGTATTAAATATCATTAAACACCTGACACTTCTGGATCAATTCCTTGGCTAGTTTAATTCATTTTAGAGACAGGAAAATTTTTCACAGTGAAGGCAATCATTTTAGCAACTTTCTGTGTCAGTTTTCTTCTAGGCTTTTTTTGTTAAGTTGAGGATTTCAAGTGTGCTTTATTAATTAAAAATAACAGTGCCAGAGATACATCCCTTCAGTTTAACAAATTAATTTGTAGAAGAGAAATGGCTCTATATATTCCTGAACCAGATCTCAGTTTTATGTAGGATGTGTCCTGGTGAGCTCTCCCTCACTGCAGCACATACTTGGCCATGCAGTTACTCAGGCAAAAGTTCACACAATTCTAAGTTTGCTTTGCTGTGAGCTAGGTAGCTTGTTTGCAGAAATATTAATGGATATAAATACAGGGAATAGTAATACGTAGTTTTCCATCAATATTGTATCTTCTGTGCTCCAGAAAAAACACAACACAGTATTTCATTTACTTTGAAGTTGAGGCTTAGATGATCAAAGTCTGTCATATTAGAGAAGAACTTTTTCTTCTTATATATTTTAAATTAAATGCAACAATGCAGAGCTGTACACATATCTAGTAATTGTAAATGTCTGCCAAGTTAAAAAAAAAAAACAGATGGAAAAGTTAAAAAAGTGAAATGAAAAAGGAAATAATAGATCAGTATTCTGTTCTTATTAGGTATGGAAAGATTTCCTAGCTTAATAAACCTAAGCAGTCTAAAGTAATAAAACCAGTGGACTGAAGCGGCATTTTTTAACTTAGAGTAGGTTTGTAACTACAGATGCCTTTAAAGATAATCAAATAAATAGATACATTGTTTGGTCAGCTGTGTCTTATTACTTTAATGTGTGAGCTAATTATGTTTAGTCTGCTGTGATGAAAAGTTCTTTTTCAGAAAGAACTTTCTACTGTTTTTTTGCCGAGTTTCAGCTTCAGTGCTATGAGGCCCAGTGAATTTTTCCTCTCTTTCATAGGTGATATATTAGCTCAGTTAGGTAGATGCACAAAATCCAGTTTTGTCACTGTTCTGTGTCTTTTGTTTTATATCAAATAGGTGATAAGTATACCTATACATTTGAATAAAAATCACTTTATACATACATCTCATGTGTTGAACAGAAATATGCATGTGTAACAAAGGATGAAAGAGAATAAAAACTGCAACATGAGATTAAAAATTACAGAGAATTAAATAGAGGAATGATCAGGGCAACTTTTTTCAAAAACCTGTCAACCTTTTATGTTAGAGCTAGCTGGCAATGGTTCCTTTCTTTGGCTTTTTTCAGTAAACATTCTCAAATTTTCTATTTGAAACATCACAGAGAGATACTTTGTTTCTGAATTTGGAAAGTGCGATCCTCTTTGGCTTTGTTGGAGTTGGCTGAGTAACTGCAGTGTTCCTTTGAGGAAATGTCACTGCAATTTTTTTCCTTTGTTTCTGAAAAGACACTTACAGTAGTGGAAAAACCCTAACATTTGGTAACAAATTGGATTTGTTTATCCTGGAGAAAAAGCTCAAGGGACCTTACTACAGTCTATAACAACCTTAAAGGAGGATATAAACAGGCGGCCATGGGTCTTTTCTCTCGGGTAACACGCAACAGGACAAGAGGAAAGAGCATCAAGTTGTGCCAGAAGAGGTGTAGTTTAGAGATTTGGAAATATTTCTTCACTGAAAGAGTGGTCTAGTACTGGAACAAACTGCCCCGGGAAGCAGTGGAATCACCATCCTTGGAAATGTTCAGAAATGTGTAGGTGGGGTGATTAGAGCCATGGTTTAGTGGTGGATCTGGCAGCATTAGAATGATGAATGATATTCGTCACAGAGTGCTTTTCGAACCTTAATGGTTTCACTATAACTCAGAATCTCATATTCCTACCATAAGTGTGATCAAATAGATGATTCTATCAGTAAATCACCAGACTCATTACCTGGCCTTCCCAGAGCTGCATGAAACAAAACATGATTTTGCTTGCAATATTCAAGGAAAATAAATGATAGGCAGAAAGATTTGGGGTAGGCAAAAGAGCTCTCCAAATATCAGAGTCTCTCCTGACTGCTCCTGCACTGTCTCAATTTTGGATCAAATAGAAGGGCATTCACCATTCAGGGGTTGCCTCATCAATCTGTGAAACCTGTTTGAAAATGTATGACACAACGCAGCTCTTAATTCAATTTACTTTATTAAAAATCAATTTTTTTTTCCTGAAAGTTACAGGCAAAATTGAAATGGCATAAGAAAAAAACTTCTCAACTTTCAATGCAAGTTTTCGTGGTGGAAAAGAAAATTATGAGGTTCTTTATTTAAAATAATGAAAGCAGCAGCTTTTCACCTAATTTATATGTGTTTATAAATATTATTACTGATTATAGTGTGCTTTCAGTCTGCCACTTACATACTTGGCTGTCTATGACAGCATTATTCTAGGCAAACTTGAATAAATTAGTTGAGATACTTTTCCTGTAAATTATTATTTAGATTCTTTGTCTACTTTGCTTCCCAGTACTGTGAAGGTTTTTTTTATATTCTTGTTTTTGAGAAGATAATTCTGGGCAATTATCTCTAGATGTATTGTACAGAGAAGTAACTACTCTGATCATATTTTATGTTCCAAAATGTAATGCACCTTTGACTTCCTCTTGAGATTTTTACATGACAGTTCTTTCAGGCTGTCTTTTGGTATTTCGTGTGGCTAAATGCTGCATTTAGAAAATGGTTGTTCTATAGACCTATGAAATGTTTCATGACAAGTAGCTAAAGTAAAACCTTATAGTAGATCCATAAAGAAGTGTTCCTTTGTTTTCTTCAAAAGATTCCTGGTGGTTTAAAACCAGAAAATCTGATCTAAATTCTTATGTAGGTTTCCTGTATGTATTTTGCATGTTTTATTTTTAATTTCCATTTAAAATTTGCTAATTTACATCCATTTATGCATTAAAGATATTTAGAATATGTAGTGATATTCCACGCTGCCACACAGCAGAAGACTGTATTTTTCAAATACAGAAATTTGGGCCAGTTTGAATCATTTGAGTTGAAGATGACAGATTATTTCCTTAGTAACATTTTGAAATTTTTCTTATGTTTGGAGAGAAAGCCTTAGTTTAAAGAGATTTTGATCTGACCTGTTGAAGTCCTTCTGACATTTCCACAACATAAGTTTAGTTTTGTATTCAAATATGAAAATCTTCAGAGAGCTGAAAACCCACTTTCTCATTCACTTTTTAGGAACCTGAGATTGTTCTGCAATGCTTAGAACAGCAGCAGAAATAACTGCAAAGTGGCTACAGTCAGCTGTGTCTTTGAAAATTATGTCCCAGGGCTTCCTGCCTGTTAACAGCATGCTGCTTTCTAACATGGGAAAGCCCAGTTTTCATAAATATTAGGGCACGTATGCTATGGCTGCAGCATTTCACAAAGCGCTGAAAACACTGGGTATTAGTGAAATTTCTTCACTTTGCTTGAAGAATGTGCGGAATTTAAACTTACAATTCAGGATTTATTTTGCTCTAGGCAGGTAGTGACTAGCACTTTAAAATAAGTGGATGTTAATTAATGCTTGAATGCAGCAGATATTACATTGGATAATGTGGACACAAATTCACCTTATTAATGGAAAGATCCATCATAATGAGTAGATTGCCGTCTTGCTGAATTATGATGGAATTCTTATGGAAGGATAAATGACGTCCATTTTAAAACCTAATGGGTATCATTATGGTCAGTGTTAAAACAATGAATACCAAATGAATGAGTAATAGGAGGGACACTAAAACTAAATTTTATTCATTAACTCAGTCGGTAAAAATGTGTAATCAGTACCGCAGATTTATGTACCTATCCCAGTTAACTATGCATGTGCTTTGGGCAGTCTGGAACCTTCAGGAAAATTTGACCAGAGTGGCAAAAGCATTCTTAACCACTTCAGTAGAAATACATATATATGGTTTATGTAAAATACTGAAAGTAGAAAAAGAAAAAAAGCCTGAATACTGCCCAAAAGGCCATAACTACTTTCTTTTCTTCTGCGTACAAAGAATCTGAAATAGAAATCCCAGCAGAATGGCAATAGCAATTAAGCAAACATTTTTTAATGGATGTGCTTTATTATCCTGACTCTGTGAACAGAAATGGGAATACTCAGTGACTTGAGCTACCCCTGATGAGTACATCTGCTTGGGACACCATTCAGCATCCCATCAGGAGCCAGCATAAAACCACCCCATCAGACAGGTAGCTCCTGCTACGAGTACATGGCATGTTCACTGATCTCAAACTTCCCAAAGTTCTTACAGTTGTCTGTAGAGCTGCTTCGGAATTGTAAGCTCTATGAGGGCTTTTCATAGCTTCTCTTTATTAATCAATAAGTTAACTTATTTATTTTTTCCTTGTTAGCTTTTGTGTCAACTCACCACAGGGAAATTCAAATTGCTGCAAGCTTTAGAGACTATTATGTTGTTAAAAAGTGGTCTAAAAATATCACATGAACCCACTGAGTTCTTTGTTTTTATGAGGGAAAAAAGGAAAAGGTGGAAATCAGAAGGGAATTCTAACTAGGAAGAGTGTAAATCCATACTTACATGTGATCTAACTCTCATGTGGCCAACTAGCAAGAAAAGGAAGAGTAGTTTTAAGCACGTGTAATTTTTGTGGGCAATATTTTGTACCTAAGGATTGCTAAGGAAAAAATTCTCCCATTGGATCTCAATCAGTATTGGGTATATTTAGACACAGTTGTTATTTTATTACAGATCTTTGATCTACATCTATATTAGGTATTCTGTGAATCAGTACAAAGTATTCTGCAGTGACTCTGAAGAACTTTCACCTGCAATACTGAAAGAAGTAGAAGCACAATCTGTAATAAACCATTAAACCTCAAACAGGATTCACCCTGCAGATCTGAAGAGTTTGTCCTGAGAGAGGGAAGATTACAGATTCAGGTTTTGAGCAAAGTCTGCCAAGTAGGTTTTTTTTTCCTCAGAGAAAACAGAGAGATAGATGTTAATACATTACCTTCGGAGTATGTAGCTATTACATTCATAAGACACCAAAACAAAGGTTTATGCTTCTGGTTCTTTACATAGAATCATAAACCATTAGTATATTTCTTAGGAAAAGACAAGTTTGAGGATATAACAATATCTAAAATGCACCAGAGCAAAGTCCAACCAGCCCAGCAGCCTCTTTATAATCACAATGGCCAGTAAGTGCCAAGGGAAGAGTGTAAGCTGGTAGGGATATAGTGATACTTCATCACATTCTCTCCTAACCTCAAGCCTGTAGCCTGGGTACCTCTGAACTCATGGAGATGTCTTTGGTTTTAATGGTCTTTATTCATCCTAAATGCACATTAAAATTTTTATCACATGATAAATAAATTAATTAATGTTTTGTTTGAGACACCAAGTCTGGTTCTGTGGCAGCCCACTCTGTGTCCTGCCCTCTACCACTTTTATTTGATTTTGAGAGGTCCCTAAAAAATGGTTTGTATAGGAAAATCTAGGAAAATCAAAATTTACGCTGGCAATTCAGATAAGTGGCCTGGGGGCAAAATTATCTGTACTTCATAAAAGAAGTGCAGGCACAAATGGTTGTTTGCTTCTTGTTCAGTCAGGCTGTGTTGTAAATTCCTGTCTATTGCATTTGACACTCATCAGAAACAAGGAAGATATTTTGTTATTATATCATAGGAAAATCCTTTTATATGTCTGTTTTTCAGGGATAAGTTATTTCTGTCTTCACATTATAATCTACTAATTGTTTAAAACAATTATGTTAGCAGTGATTAGAATCTGTATGTCCTTGGTATTAACACTTTAAGAATTTTTAAACATGTTTTTGATTCAGGTTAGTATGAAAATAAATGAATAACATATTGTTATCAATCTTCTAATTTATGTGATTGCATCACACACTCCATTTTTGTACTGGAGTATATCAAATGCAGTGAGCCCTGGAAAGTGATCTGAGCCAGTACTAAAATAGCTAAATAGGGGTGAAGAAAGGGAAGCAATAAATCAGATCAAGTAGAATCATAGGAGGATACAGAAGAAAGAATTACTGTGACTACTTTTCAAGGCATATTCTGGTTTCTCTTTAGTGGGCCCATGCAAGAAAAATAGTGCTACAAAACATGCCTTTCCCAGCTTACGGTGTCTCAGTTTTATTGCAGGAATGAAGTCAATACTTCATTCTATATGGTAGAAAGTCATATGCGATCATGCCCTCCTCCTTTTAGTCACCAGCTCCTCGGCTGTGGTAGAGCTGGTGACTAATACTGACCATACTCCTTTAAAGATGCACCAATTAATGATATTTTGCATGCTATCAACATAAGTTATGAAGCAGAGAAGACGTACTTAATTTTCTAATGTCTTGTTCTGAAGTTTAAACATCTTTCTCTAGGCCATAGGAGTAACAGTGTGTGTCCTGACAGTGATTTTTGTTCTAAACTGCATACTGGTTCAGTAGCAACTCTGCATTGGTGCTGTCTTGTGTATGCCTTGTAGACACCACAAGTTGCAGATGGCCAATTTTTGGTTGCTGAACACAGTTCCACTGAGTGGCTGTTGCTGTTTCTTGTAACACATGATCCAGCGTATAAATGTCTTAAAAATTAATGTAATTTTTAAATGTTGTTAGTCATATCTTGGTTCGCATGTCTGTTAAGTTGCTGATTAAGCCTTTTAGGTATTAAAACACCATGGACATGAAAACAAACCCCTTCACAGCAAAAATTACTGTTAGAGTACTTTGACTAAAAATAAAGTCTACAAAAATGCTCAAAGGGTATTGTGAAGTTCCAGAAAAAAAAAAAAAGTATGACTTTGTGAGGCAAGTAAGCAAATAATTGTGCAAAAATACATGACAGAGGTACCACAACAAGTAACTCACTTCAGAGTTCCTCCTCCTTCCCAAATGTGCACTGCATTAGCTTAGAGCTATAAAAACAATCTGACCTGAGAAATTCTCATTCTGTAGGGACTCAGGATTAAGTCCTGCTCCAGCAGTCAATTCACTTAATAACTTCTCATGTCTGAAGTTACATTATCCACTTTTCCGTCTTTTATGGGATCTAGCTAAGCTAGATCAATATCCTGAGGAAATGTGGCTTTCTATTTTGGGATGACATTTTCATACTTGGCAGGATATTATCTTCATCAACATGTGTACAATATGGTACTAATTTATGTCTGTTTCTTAGTTTGGTAAAAGTCTTGCACATTATTAGGACTTACAACTATTACTTTAGACAATTTTAAATGCTCCTAAAGTATACTATACTTCCTTATTTTACTGTAAAATGATACTCTATTGAGTCAAGAGCTATAACTATACTGAAATGAGGGTCTAAGCACTTAATAATTTTCATGATCTCCTCATTCCAGTAGGCTAAAACCAAGGTAATAAAATTGTGCTTGGGGCAAAATTCAACATACAAAATTCTTTATTCAGCCATATGATGGCACCTGGATTGAATGAATTGAATGACTAAAAATTAAAACAAAAGTTTGCACAGTAGTTTTTGAGCTACACTGTTAGTATTGTTCATATGGGTACTTTAGGGACATGTTTGTTTTATTAATCTAGGAATTGCTCTGTTCTCTAGTATTGAGGCCACTGGTATTGCCATATTATTGAAACAGCATGCTGTTGAATCAAGGAAACTATTAAAGAGTAGTCGAGTAGTGTGCAGTTTTGGGTGCTGCAATACAAGGAGGATATAAATCTACTAGAATGTGTCCAGAGGAGAGCAGTGAAGGTGGTGAAGGGCTTTGAGGGGAAGAGATATGAAGAGCAGCTGAGGTCACTCAGTGTGGTCAGTCTGCAGAAGAGGAGACTGAGCAAAGACCTCATTGCAGTCTACACACATCTGGGTGAGTGTGCAAAAACTTCAGACCACATTAATTGTTTAGCAGGATGAGAGTCATAGAGAAAACTGTTGTAAACAATATAAACAGTTGTGATTTTCTGGCTCACCACACACTTTATCAAATCAACTTCCTAAATGGGAGATGCAGAAATCTTGGCAAATCATTAGATCTGTTCTGGTGTTTTAAGTTCACAAGGCAATTTTGATGACTCCCTGTGTAACCGGGAGAGAGGCAAGTTCCCACAGAGGATGATACATGGCATAATCTTAGGCTCTACATGAATTTAGGGATACCCTCTGCTTCTCCACTGACAGTGGAGGAGCACTGGGAATATCATCCCTGAAGTGAAATAAGTTATATAACATTAGATGGGGCTAGGGTTCCTGCAGTTCCCAGTTTAACCTGAAAATATTCAGCTTAGAAAAATGCTTTAAAATGCTGACAAAAGCTTGATAAAAGGGACCAAATCCTGCCCCATTCATGAAAAGTACTTTAGGCTGTAATTTATGTTGGAAATCTCTTTAACAGTCTGCACTGGACAGTTTACTGTGCAGTTACACTTTTTTAAATTTTACAATATAAAGGAAACTTAAACACAGGAAATCTCATTGTCCCTCTGGTATTAAATTTATGAAAGAGGCCTGTACAGTCAAGTTGTGCAATAACTCCCAGATCTCCAAGCAGGGAGACAGTTCACAAAAATAATAGCTTGTCATTTTTCTCAATTACAAATGGAACTAAGATAGATACAATGTCCTGTGTGTAACATAACTGTAATGAAACTACAGTCAATATAATTTTTAAATAAGGGTTTACACATGACAGAAGGGTTTATAGGTAAGTAATTAAAATGCTTGATGTGGCAGGTTATAAAACATCAGCTTTCCAAACTATAATCTTTAAGTCAAAACACATAATTTATATACATTGTTAGTCTCAGCTCATGATTGCAAAGGTCACTGCTCCATGCAGTCATGGCTGCATATTGTTCCAGTGGACAATATAATTACTATTAAGAAATGCTCATGTATTTTAGCTTTCTGCATAAGATGCAGTAATTGGAAACCTCTCAGCAGCACATGAGCAGTCAGTTATTTGTAGGTCCTCAGCAGACCAAAGCAGTGTTTATTAAATAATTGCCTTAGCTCTACTGCTACCAGCAGGGTGTTGTAAATGTTCTGAGATAATTTTTAATCATCTAGGTCAGGTATTAATTACTGAATTCCCAGCCTCTCTAGTTCAGACTGCTTCCAGTCCTTGCACCCTGAATATTTAAAAAATGCAGTGCAATAATTCACTAGCTTTTGTACAATTTTGCACTAACTTGATGCTGATACATCGATCCAAAAAATCCAATGAAAGCATTTGTGTAATAGACAAAAGCAATATAGAGAGTCAGAATATCCAAATAAGGAGATAACTAAGTGAGTTGAGAAGTAGTTTTAATTGAATGGAAACGCATGAGAAGAACTCTGAGTAAAAACAAGGTCATCCTATGCCTAGATAGATTTCCAGGAAAGCAGTTACTTAACTTCTGTGGCATTTAATTTAAATTAAATGTGCTGAAAGCTGCATAAATATTTGTGCCACCCAGGAGAGTGTGATTTTGATAGCAGTTCATGTCCTGATGCATAGTCAATGTTTTCATACCCTCCTTTGAACTTTAGCATAAACTCTGTAGTGTCCTGGGGGCCTGCCCTTACCAAGCAGAAACTTCTGCCTTTTATAAAACAGCAAATGAAAAGGCACTGTGGAGACACCTGTGATTTAGAGGAAGTAGCCAACTAACAGTCAGTTGTGGGCCCACTTAAATTATCTAGCTCAAATATTTATTCTGCACCTTGATGTTCTCACAGTTGCTTCTTCGCTATGCAGATAGACTTTTAATCTGAAAAAGGGTAGTCGTAATTAGCACTGAAAATAATTCATGTGCATCGTTTTAAGTGTGAGAAGATATAACCATGAATGGAGAGCAGGGATTCTGGTAGTATGGAAATCATTCTCAAGTGTGTCTGGATGGATAATCCGTCTTTCATGAAAAGTCTCCCATTAAAAAGCCTGGGAGAAGAGTAGTGGGGAATTATTGGAATCAACTCATGATAATTTGGTTTTTTTTTTTTTTTTTTGGTCTAGCTAAAATGGAAAACCGAAGGATTTCATTACATATCAGAGGTTTCATTTGTCCTGGAGAAGATATTTTTGCTGGGCAGGTATTTCTTAAAATGAAGAGAATTAGCAGCACATCTGTGGACACCTAGTAAATTCTGTCTTGTCAGTTCAGACTCTGAAATACTTTTTGGATTAAACTGTCAGGCAAACTTCTACAGATTTTCTGAATAGTTCCAGAACAAACAAAAATGTATTTTAAAAGTGAAATTATTTCATTGTTAGAGATAAGAAGACTCCTCAGCTCAACTTAACTTCTATTCCAAGTAGTTTTGTGGTATCTATGTGCCAGTGTTTATGTGTTCATTTTTTCTTCCTTCTTTTGAGGAATAATGGAGGCCATAGGGAATATTTTTTAAAAGCCTCTTCTTTTCATCTAGTTATATGGGCATCTTTTTCCTCTTTTCTTCTGCATTCTCACAAACTAAAGTTAGAAGTTCGAAGTTCTTTACTATTGCAGAGGATGCTAAACTCTTCAAGGTCTGCATGGTAAAATAGAACCCTTTTTCTAGTCTTACATACTCACAGTTGGACTCCTTCTTTCCATATAAGGCTAAGTTAAATTAAATGTATAGGTATCAATTAAATTTTAAAAAATTCATCTAAAGTTTTGATTGGATTTAGAGATTGAAGAAGATTACCTCCAGAGGTTCTTCCCAAGCTGAACAATTTTATGATTCTGTATTAGTTACAAACCCACAAGCAGTCAAGTACTAGTAATTACTTCAAAATTAAAGAAATTAAATTTATTTGCAATTTACTTTATATCACAGAGATACAGTTGACTATTTGGAAGTCACTGAATTGTAAAGTATTGTGTTATGCTTTTGTTTTTTAATCTCAGACATTCCTGTTACTCGATGGTGAAATACAGTGCTGTGACCTTTCCCAGAGATTAAGGATCCTACTAGAAATCTTAAATGCCAGCAATGAATGCCTGTGTTCACAATAGTTAAATGAGAGTAGATAGACTCACAGGGTCTAAAATACAGTGAGAAACATGATGTGCTGTATCTGGCATATGGACTTACTGGAAGTCTAGTTTTTCTTTAAAGACTTGTGGCTGTGTGGCTGACACACTACAAGTTAGGAGTTCTTTAAGTTGCAGAACTGTTCTTTTACTGTTCATTTTAATCAATTCAATCAGTATCTAAATAAACTGAGCTTAATGTAACTTGTCAGAGGAAAAACAAGGTGTTAATATGGGTAAACTATTTTAAGAATTTGAATTACCTGCAAGTTAAAGTCTTTGAAAAGTTTTTTTGAGGTATTGTATTTTGACATTTTCTAATTATATTTTTTGTGGTACATCTGTGAAGTGCTAGGCAACCTTAGACACCATAGCATCAATTCAGATTATTGAAATCCAGCTTCCTGCATTGACTTCAGTGAGGTTTTAGATATCTTGCAGTTTAAATGGATTGTATTCCTTGCCTTCAGGTATTTATAAAAAGACTGGATGTTTTCCACAAACTGTAACTAAAAATATTACTGACACATTTTCTTCTGTTTTTACTAGGCACATCTTGATGTTTGCACACTTCACATAGTAATCTCAAATCAACTGCTCCAGCATGAAAATGAGGTGGTGTGATGGATTAACTGTGGTTAAGGGCCCAACTCCCAAGAAGATGCTCAATCTCTCCCTCTTCTCAGCAGGGCAGGGGGAGAAAATAGGATAAGGAAGCTCATGCATAGAAGTTAAGACAGGGAGATTGTTTACTAATCACTGTCATTGGCAAAATTGACTCATCTTGGAGAAAATTAATTTAATTTATTGCCTATTAATATGGTGAGAAAAAAAGAAAAAAATTAAAATACTTTTCCTTTCCTAGGCTCAACTTTAGTCCTTCACTTCTGACTCCTCTATCACTACCTGAGTGCCTGAGAGAAGGTCAGAGGGTGTGGTCAGTACATAACAGTTCCACTCTGCCTCTCCTCTTTCACACTTTCCCCCTGCTCTGGCATGTCCTTCAGGAAAAATTCTCTCCAGTTTGGACTCTCCATGGGCTGCAGTTCCTGTCAGGAAAACCTGTTTGGCATGGTTTTTTCATGGGCTGCAGGGATATTTGCTGTGTCATGATGCACCTCCTCCTTTTCTGACCTAGGTGTTCTCTCTGATGTTTCTCACTGGTTTTGTTCCCTCCTTCTCTGTTCATTCCATATTTTTTCCCCCTTTCTTACATCTGTTTCCACAAAAGCATCACCAGCTTGTTTGATGGGCTGTGGTGGTTCCACTGCAGAGCCAGCTGGACCGTGCTATGCCTTGCTCATGGGAGCCCCTGACCACTCTCCAAAGGGGTCATTCTTACAACCAAAATCTCACCACTTATACCCAATAACCTAAAATGCACTGTATTACAGAAAACTTTGAAGAATAAAACATAAAGTCAATAGTTAGGTGGAAAACCTTTTAGGTTTTGCACAATAATACTAAAGTAGCTGATATTACCTTTGATGCTATTTGTCATTAAGTATATTTAAAGGAAACTATAAACAGGAAATAATTTGAGATTTCAGATTCTCTGCAGAAGGATCTGAAAAGTGTGACTAACTGAGGCTTATTCAAGCTGCAGTCCATATAAACTAAAAGTTTTATGAGGATCACTTACTAGTGTCTTGAATGCTAAAGGAATCTGTGGATCTTAAATTTTTATTACAAACTAAATGCAAGATTTATAAGAACCTTTTACCATTTACAATTTCAGTAGTTCTTGAAAGATGTACTAACACCAACCCTGCTCTCATCTGAATCTTTCAAAATACAGCTTCTACATACTGCAAATGACAGGCCCTGATGTGTCTTTCTGATCGCTATTATTTGTACAGAAGGCTTGTGCACCTGAAATTTCACTTCACTATGAAAAAGCATTTGAAAACAACCCAATTCCTAGCTTAAGCTAAAATATTTTAGGATCACGTTGAGAATGCTCTGGAATTCCATGCACATTGCACAGGTTTGCGAAATTTTGCAGTCTCCCTAAATATGTCTAAAAATATGTATTTTTCCTACTAATGACTTGTTTAATGGTGTACAAGAAGGTGCACAGAGCTTTATGCACAGATTTTAATGCCAGGGCAGGAAAGTGACACAGACATTAGACAGGCTGATGTGTGAGTACACAGGTTGTGCGTTACATATGCCACATAGGGGCTGCATGCTTTTTTTGTTTCCCAAGCACAGCACACTTACATTTTAGAAATAAAACCTGATGGCCTGTATGGATTTGCTTAATATGTAGCAATATGTTCTCTGCTGAGAGAGACACTGACACTATTTTTCCTTTTACCTAACATAATAAGTTTTAATGTTTTGGTGTGGACCTTAGCTACCTGCCTTCTGCTTGATATTCAGAAATTGATTAATAAAAGATATTGACTATGAAATTCTTAGCAGACTTAAGTGGATACAGCAGTGAATTTGCTGTGAAAGGTAGTGAAAAGAGGCTTGTTTTAAGTGTTAAGTAATGGTAATTCTTGCTCAGTGACCTTGGACATTCATTCACTCCCCAGAGATTGTTAAGACTATCTTTAGCTCTTCAGAAGTGAGATGTCAACACCTTAGTTGGCACTTGGTGCAGCAAGAAAAGACAGAAACCCTGTTAGCAGAAATTTTCGGAAATCAATTAAGTTCATGAAGCTACAGCAGCTTCTATCAGCAGGAGATCAGTTCTGAAACAGCCAGGAGAAAGTGAGAGCAGCTGCTGTTAGTCTGAGAAAAGGTCTGTGCTGTCTCCAGCTGTGGCCAGTACCACATGGATATGGATTAGTGTAAGAATGCAAGCACACATCTATGCTGTCCTGCCCACCAACCCATTATACTGCAATTTGCACTCATTTCCTGTGCTAGAGAGCAACTCTGTTATGGTCGAGGCAAGAGAATGAAGTGTTGAATGGATTAGAAAGTAAACAGTTTTAAATAAAAGGTGATTTGCTTATATAATTAAACCGTAATTGGTAGTTAATGCAAGAGATTGTGAAACAATAACAAATGGGCTAAGACAGCTGGGGTGAGGGTAGGAAGAGACAGATGAAAAAACAGAATTCATACCCTAGTATGAATTAGGGGCATGATGGCAGTGGAGGACTGAAAGATAGTGTTGGATCTAATCACTGTCCGTTCCAAATTTCAAATAATTGTAGATCTAAGAAATTTTGCAACAGTGAAGAGGCTAATTTTTCATATGACCAAATGCAATAGGGTCTTAAACACACTGCTGAGTCGAAACAGTGACTTGCAACCTGTAGAGAGATGCTATGGCAAAAAACCCCACTCCCTGATTGTGTGTGATTAACTTGATACATGAGCATTATTTAAATATAGATTAGCATTTTTAAAGGAGTTTATGATGTGTTCTTGCTGTTCTGGAAACTTGAATAACTTTGTGTAGGTCAAAGTCTGCCTTTAAGACACATCTTAAACACTAAGTTAAGGTCAACATTTTTAATATTTTTTTTTCTCCTAATGCTGTTGTGAAGTTGTAGCTTTTTTATTCATATTTTATCTTAGAGCTATAAAGTTAATCGTTGCTTCATACTACACCATTTGCATTAAACCTAAGGCAGCATGAAACCCTGCTAAATATTAAAGAGTTTGAGATGGAAGCAGAAAATTTAAACTGTTAGTCAAAACTTGGTTTATTAGGACCTAGTAGTCTGGCTTATGTTGGAAATGGGGAGAAAATATACATTGCCAACAGAACCAGGGAAGGAGGGAACACATCCAATTAAAGGAAATTTATGTAGGTATATAAATCACATTAATCACACTCAGAAGACCTTGCGTTTGTCTATTGTATATGAACTACTTGCTGGGATTGATTCTTTCTGAGCTTTATAGCTTTTTGTTACACCAAGAATTCAAAAAACATTTCAGGGAAGTTAAAAGTTGGTATCCTGGATAAAATATAAAATTAGGTTGAGGTTTTCCAACCTCTGTTGAAATTCAGAATAACTTTTCAAAAGTTGTTGAAACTGAGTAATAATGAATAATAAAGAAAATCCTAGATTCTATTAGATTCAAGATTCATATGCTGCTAATAATGTTTAAAGATCCTAGAGCATGTGATGAAATTCTGAGATTTTACTGTTTAAGGTTGTAAAATTACAATTATTTTTCAAACAATTACTTGCAACACCAAAACTCAGCATGATTTTCTCATTCTCCTTCTGGGCTTTGATGGACATAGATAATGCCATTCTACATTCTCCAAGGATAAAAATGAGGAAACATTAATAAGTCAGTTGCTAGAAAATGAACTTATGTTGAGAGAAATAGATTAGAACCAGCTTAACCTGATTTTTAGTCGTTTTTGTGAATAATATTTCATTATTTGAGTATTATAGCTGTTTCACTTTATATATGTTTATTCCTGACATTAGCGTAAGGAGTACTTTCTTATTTAGAAAATTGACATATGAGAATTTTTACTGCAATCAAGTGGGATATTTCCTGAGAGATTCTGAAGCACCTGGAATGAGGGTTTGTGTATTTTCTTCATTTAGGCATTTTCAAATACAGTATGCTTGCTATATACATAAAAACACACACATTTGCTGGCACTCACATAAACTCAGAGTCATTCTTCTCTCAAGGTGAAACTATTGGTCTGTCAAATCTTGTTCAGTGTTCTATATCTAAACTTTTCCCTCTACAAAAGACACTGTTTATTTCATAAACTTTATAAAAAGGCTCTTTGGACCTCATAAAAGGATATTGATGTGTCCAGGGCTATTGCCAACTGGAGATAGCCCAAAAGAGAGTAAGACTTATCTCTTTTGAGAGTAAGAAAAGAAAAACATGGAGAACTGAGTTTATTTAATCACAAATTGGTATAAATAAAATTATAGGGACTGAAACAGATGTTTTGAGATATCTAAAAGGCAGCAGCTCTGTGAAGGATAGGTATGGTGCTGGGTTGATGGTTGGACTCAATCTTTTAGGTTGAGTCAAGAAGAAGACTGCAGTCCATCACTAAACTTTTGATTTTCAATTAGTGATCTGTTGAAACATCAGTGTCCCTTTCCTTTAACTTGGTTGCTCTTTGATGATCTCTATGTAGATTTTTTTTCCTTGTAACTATGCCAGTGGCCTTTTTCTGTATCCTAATAATTTTTCAGTCCTGAAAATAAAAGCTGAATTTTATTCAGGGAGCTGTCTGATAGAATGGGTCTATCCTTGCATCTTTCATACTCAGAAAGAGTGAAGTTTGAAATAGATCTTTTTAAGAAAGGGCACTGCCAGTCATCAAAGGTGAGTAGTATCCACTCCTATAATAGCAACCAGATATAACATAATCAGTGCCCATGTACTGTAAGGTAAGGAATTTGTTTTTTACAAGTCTCCATTGAATTGAAAAGTGTCAGTGTTTGTAGGGAAAGCAACAAAAAAAGAGGGCAAAAAAGAGGGGATCTCTTTTAGCTAGTAAGGTCAAGGATGTCTTCTGGAAAGGTACAAAAAATACAGTTAGATGAGTTAGGTGACTAACATGGACATGAAGAAGATAATTTTTCAGTAGAAATAGTTTTGGGATTTTTTCCACATTCTTTTATTACTATCTGTGGATACTTACTCGGTCTTCATCATGTGCATTCATTATGATCACATTGAATATCATTTTATAGCTTGACTTAATGTATTTTTTCCCCAAGCTTGTGAGTGTTGTATTACTTTTTAGGTGCCTCTTATTTTTCAGAACAGTAAAATGAAGTGTGTATAGGGCAATACTATCACATGGTTTTCATGCTCAATTTTCTGTGCATTGTATTTTATAGCCAAAGATAAAGGAATTTCTGACATTTCAAAAAGTGAATTTGTGAAGGGAATAGGAGGCTTTCTTTGAAATATGTGACTTTCACCTATATCCACATAGCACTTTCTGCAGAAAAAAAAGAATTGCAAAATATCTACATGATTAAGTGTCTGAAGTCGACAGGCCTGAGAACATCTAATCTCAGTAGAACTTTCCTTACCTGTGTGAATTCAAATTCATGTTATATTAATCACACTCTCTATGTTAACATACCTCATGGAACTGCAATGTTTTTTGATGATGAATCCTTCAAATGGGACTCTCTGTATGACAGTCATAGAGCTTATGCCAGTGTAAGATTGATGTTGATTCTTTCAGCACATGTAACCCTTGGGCAGTAGACTTGCCCTCTTTTTTTGACAGTTATTAATTCATTCAAAGCAAATTTCCTCCATCATTCTGCTTTTAAAGCAGAGGTAACTCATGAATATAAGGGTCCTTTTTTTTTTTTTCTTCCCATAAAAGGTACAGTATATAAATTAATAATTGGTAGAAAAGATACTGCTTTAAGTCTGGAAGGCACTGTACTTGTAGGAACAAATAAGAAGTGGAAACCTATATAGTCTGTGGTAGAATAATATATTTTTCTAATCAGAATTATATATGGAGAAAATTTTTAAAATATTTTTCATTTAAGGGGAAAAAATGATGAAGTCATGATAAAAATAGTACACAATTGCAGCAACTACAAAGTTCATACACCTGCATTATCCTCAGTATGGCTAAAGGATTTTTTTGTCATCCTCCCATTAAGGCAAGTTGAAAGAATAAATTCTCTTATGGAGGACTTAAAAAGCTATGCCCTTTCTGCTTTCTCAGTCTTGGGCATCAGTTCACGCCTTCTGTCTTTCCTTTGCTCTCCCATCTCATAAGCTTGATTGCTCATCCTTCCTTCAGTCTTCTAAGAAGAAATGTAGGGATTTTTTTCATAGAAAATCATATCTAAGATAAAGACTTTGAACTTAAAGAAAAGAAAATTACCTGAAAAGATTTTCAGAAAAGACCTTTTTTTAAAGATTATTTGCAACAAGCTTGGTTTTTTTCTTACTCTTTAAAAAGAGCAGCACAGTTTTGCAGTTTTCAGAGATGAGTTCATATCAAGTTTTATTTTCAGAGTGTGTATAAGATACATTGTGTGTGCGTGTGCCTGCGCACGAGAAGTCTTCCTATATATGAACACATTGCCTCAAGTAATAATCAGCTGTGGATTACCATGATGGTGATAACAAGGGCAGAATTGCTTTCATGGGTACAATAAGGAATGGCATGATAGATTTTTATCTATGCTGTTTTTTAAAAAGATCTGTCTTAAAGCATATTTGTTAATTAAGTGCTGTCTGTACTGTTCTGAAATATCTTTGTTCCCTGAGTAAAACAGTATTAAAATTCAGGGTTTGTGTGATACATACATACATTCAGTTACTGCTAACTAGCATTCATTTAAATTAACATCAAACACAAATTTCTTTGTCTAAAAGAAAACATAGGTATTTTTCAAAGCTATGTTAGTTTGTCAGGAGTAGGGTTAGCAGAGGAAAGGCTGCAAAACTAGCAAGGCAGGAAAGTGGCCAGGAATTTAATAATGAGAAAGCATTGGCTCCAGAGTCAAAGTAATTCAAAATATGGTTTTTACTGACTGAAAATAGACAAAAATCACAGGGTTCTGATTCACTGTTTTGTTTTTCCCTTTACCTGAAAAATGAAAGAAAAATGCAAGGAGTTGTTGGGATTTTTTCTATCATTAATGTTGGTGAATTGTAGTACACAGAGACAAGTTCATACACATCTATATCTTTTTTTAATACTCAAATGTTTATTCTTACTGCATTTGTTTTGATATGTGATCCTTAGAGGTCTCCATGATACGCAGCAAAATACCAAATAAGAATATATTATTGTTACATTTATTATATCAAAGGACAAGCCACCTCTGAAGAGCAGATATTTGGCTTTGCAAAGCCTTGCATTTTTCTTAGAAAATAAAGATTTTTTTAAAAATATTGATTTCTTTAGATTTTATTTCATTCAAAATCTCCCACTTGGAAACACCAGCAGTTATTAAAAGCAGTATATCCTTCCTGTCAGAATAATTTTGCCCAACAGATACTGCAGTTACAAAACTCCTTCAAGCTTGAAACATTATGATCTATTTCAGTTTCCTAAAGGATCCCAAAGTGCTTCTTATGTCATACTTTGCTTTGAATTACTGGTGCAGCCATCGCTGTGGTACAGTGTTGTCAATAGTAATGTTGCAAACCAGTTAAGTAGAAGGAGATAGGAAAATAACCTTTGGCTGGCTAGAAGTGAAAGGGGTTTTTTTCCATTTTCTTTTGTGACAAACTTGAGAAATAACATCCCTGGGCTGTTTTGCTTGCTGCTTTACAAACATGGAAACAAAAGAAAGCCTGAAATCAAGAATAGTCACAGTCTAACTCGGTGAACTGTACTAACAACAGTTGGTTGTACCACTCGATGGCACTTGGAGATATATTTTAGTGTTGAACAAGGTGGGTTGGGTTAACGGTTCGACTCAATTATATTCAAGTTCTTTTTCAACCTTAATGGTTCTATTAAAGACACAGAATTTAATTATTTCTTGCTTTTGCATACACTGTTTAAGCCTTTTCAGTAGAAAGTAAACACTTTAGGAGGCATCCATGGATTTTCATTTACAGATCATGATGCAGTGAGATGTCCTCAGCAATATCACAAGCAAAATACTGAATAGCCCTAAATGCCTTTGCAAAGCTGAGGAAGATATTTTTAAGAAGAACAGCTTTTAATTTGGACCTGAACAGTTGCTCTTGTTTTATAGTCCTGCATTTTTGTGTTTAATAGTCCTTGCATGCTGGGATTTTGTTGCCATAGAAATATCAGCTTTTAGTTTTGCAAAATTATGCAAATTTTTTTTCTTGTTCAAATATTCATGAAGGAGTACAGCCAGAGAAGGGAGGGGAAGGGTCGGTTCTTGTACATTAATGGAACTGGACTTTGACATAAATGTTCTAATTAGTCATTCATTCTAATATTACAGGAAGGCATTTATTGATATGACTACTGCAATTACAGTTCGCCCCTTTGGAACCACAGACCATGGAACTAGGAGACTAACATTTAATCAGTAAAATTAAGAATTACTTTCAATTATGAGATTGTTGACAGCTACAAGACCAGCAGTAAACAGTTTTTATTTAGAAACTTTTGATGAGGATATGTTACTTAGAAACATGTCTCAGAGTTGATGCTCAAATATTGAATTTGATTGCAATATCACTAGTAGTCTGAAACTTCTTCACAGTTGAATAAAAAGTGTTATTTTTACCCAGATTTACACCATTTAGCCACTCTGGCACTTGTAGCGATCAGAGCAGCCATTGCAGCAGCTGTTGATTTTGTATTAACTGGTTTGTTTGGTTTTGGTTTTTTTCTTTTCCTTCAGTTTAACTGTATTCAGTCAGGGAAAAATGTCTGCAGCTGTGATGACATACACAGTTAATTTCTTTTAATATCCTTCTATGATGCATGCTTGACATACTATGCTACAGGGTCACAGCTTCTGGTATATTTTTTTCTAGATTGGTTGACTTCCAAAGATTGAGGTTTACCTGCCACCACAGTAATACACATGGGCAACAATTGTATATTAATTAGGTTATCACATCACTACTGGAAGAATATACCCCTGCTTTGTGTTTTTGAATCCTTGGTCTAGTTACAGCAGCTTGGGGAACAGTGGTTGGGAAGGCACAGTCAAGATCATATGGAAAGCAAAAAAGAGAAAGCGAGTAACCATTTTAAGGTTTTGCTCTAGTTACTATGGTTAAGTAACTATAACAAAGGAATCACATATTTTAAATCTTGTAACAGTTTATCATTGGAAAAGTCAATTTTAGACTTCAGGAGTGGTTGACCAGAGAGTTATGTTTGTCTTCTCAAGTGAGAAGAAATGACAACTGGGAATTATGGTAGAGATTTGAGAATTTGTAGAGTAAATGTCAACATTCATAAATACATTTCAGGAGACAGCATATAATCTTACTGCGCAAATTTTTCAATCAGTCACTGATTACATTAATTTCTTCAGTGCCAAGTTCAGAAGGAGCAACTACTCAATGTAAGTAGGAGTGGCAGCAGAGGGCTCACAGGAGATGTTATTCAGATGTTATTCAGTCCTCATCTTCCTTAAGAACTGAGATTTATTCCATTTTTCATTTTAGAGTTCCATGGCATAATTGGATGTTTCAACTAATATATTAAACCAAATAAGCAGTTTTATTTTATTTAGACATCCAAATAATACAGTCTAGTTTGTTCAGGGAGGAGGAGAACTAGGGTTATGAAATGATAACTTTAATACAGTATCTCAGTAACAGTGAGACTGGGCTGAGTTTATGGATATAATTTTGAAGAAGATGAGAAGTTTCTTATTGATTTTTAAAAAATATTTTCCACTTAAATGCTTCTTAGCAGATATATCGAATCAAAGGAATTGTGCAGTATTTAATTGGTCTAAATTGTTTGTGACAAACTGTTTTAAATATGGAAGGCCTGGAAATACTCATCAGATTTTCATGTTTTGGGTGGCAGACATTATCAACTTCTATACCAAAATTATATTCTGGATCAAGAAGGAAAAGGTATCAGCACCAAAAATCAAAAAAGTTTAACTTGTCTGGTTATACTTGATCTAGTGATATTCTGGCCAAAGCAAGGGATACTTTCAAGGGATGATTAATGAGATACTCACTAGATTTTAATGTTTTCCTCTGTTGGTGTTCTTTCTTCCCTTATGTTTCCATAGTGTTTGAATCTGAGTACATGGTATATCTCTGATAGGTGCAGGGTGTTCTTTATATGGCCAAGTGATCAGATGCTGTGAAAGACTGCTTAGTTCAGACTAATAAGTGTTCTGGGAGGGTCCCTGTTTCTCAGGTATTGAGCATAAAATAGGGAAGAGACTTGGTCAAGGTACATAAGAAATACAATTTAACAGAAAATTTAATTTTTCATTGCTCCTTATGAATTGTGCTTACTCTTTCGACAAGCTTTATTTGTCTTCTAAGCAAAAAATATTCACTTAGGGGGACAAAAAGTAAACCCACATATTTGATGGTCCTTTCCATTGCTGGGAACATTTTAAATACTAAGATTTATTGTGAATTTGTTGTTCCATTGTCCAGTGGAACAACAAATTCACAATATTTGGGAATAAAACTCCTTTGAATAGGAATTTGAATAAAACTCCTTTTTGTTTTACTCAACTCTGCCTTGATGTAGGATCAGCAGAGGAAATTGTAAAAATTAAAGAGCCTGCATCATAACATTCTAGATGAGATTCAAGGAAAGAATGACTTTGAAATCTTGGCTGTTGGAGTGGTCTGTTTAAAGAAACTGAAGATGACAGTGAATAGTTTGAAATCCTAAGTTTTCCCTTTGAATGGTTCAATATTGTAGCAAATTCTCATGGAAAGCAATTGAACCAACCACTGATAAGTAGTCAGGTTACTTTATTTAAACTTACTCCCTCACTTGCTCTACTTCTCTGGAAGCAGTGTTCTGAAAAAGGGAAAATAAGTATAATGTAGCATCAAATTATACAGAAGAATTTTTAATGTACTTGAGCAGGGAAACTAGGATTGTGAACTAGCTGGCATAAAGCTGGGGGAACTCTAGATGGCAGAGAGTTTGGGGAAAGAGTCCATTCTTTCAGGGGAAAAGTTTAACTTCCCTATAATGAAAACTGACTTTTTTTTAAAGCTAGCCAGAACTATACTGTCATTCAAATAAAACATGATTATTCTGCTCCCTGCTTTATCTGAAATATTGCTCTAATGCCTCAGAAGAGCTTTTATATCCTATCTAAATTCAATCTGTCTAAGAGAGGAGAGTCTATTTAATCTCTAATTGGATCTGGAGTAGAACTAACACATGCAATCTTTACTGAGAGCTATTACTAAATGAAGAAATGTTTGACGTCTTCTTGGTGATGGTTCTGTCAGAATTCTTTTCTAGTCCCTGCCTTCCCTCACACTGCAACTAGCTCGAAGTCTGGATCAGCAAAATCCAATTAAATATCATAAATTTACAGCTGGTACTTTTTCATATAGAAGATAATAACCCAGATGAGAGCTGAATTACCAGTGAAATATTTCCTTCAACACAAGTAAATTAAGGGAGAAAAAGCAGCCCTTGGTCCATTCCCTTCTGCACTGAGTGGGCTGCTAGAACACATATGCACTTAGCCATTAGTTAAGGTGGTGCATTGTTCAGTGACTCGTCAAACCACATCACAACTGCTTAGGTGCTGATGAATTATGGACCAACTTTGTCACCACAAATAAACTGGGAAAAACCTTATTTAAAGGATTTCCTTCACATGGGTAGTGCTGATATTCTGGTGGCAGATATCTCTACATTTGCTGAAATCTGTGTCATAAAATAAATGTGTACCTAGAGAGTTTGTGAAGGTGAAAGAGTCCAAATCTACGACAAACTTTCATTGCAGCTCTATTTCCTGGAAATTCAAGAAGGCTAGCAAGGAATGTTAAGCTGTGTATGCTATCATTCTAGTACCTTCAAGCATAGTTTTTAGTGGTAGATAGTGCCTAGGAATAGGACAGAGCCACTGGAAGACTGGGTGAATATCTGTGTATAATTTCTCATAATCATGGCAGCAAGCAACTAATAGTCACAGGTGCATCAGGAAACAATTGGGATGTTTGTTTTGTGCATGTCTTCCAGAATATGAAAACATTATTATCTCTTAGAACTTTAAGTTGCTATTAGCAACTTGCTGTGAGACTCGTTTTTTTTTATTCAACTATATGTGTGTTAACATTCTCCACTGAAATGTTCTACCCATTCATGTTTATGGCCTTTGCACTTTTTCTCCCCATTTTTAAATTTTTCTGGTAGAGTTTGTTCATTTTGTATTGTTCTAATTGTATAATGCTTGTCTCTCTAATACAATATGTCAGTGACTGTATATCTGCCACAACCACTAACAGTGAAAAGATAGTTCAGCTTGTTGATATTTGTTGATGCTTAAGGATGGGGTTTACTTGTGGATTTGACAGTGTTGGATTAATAGTTGGACTTGAAGATCTTTCAGTTCCTCTCCGACATAAAAGAGTCTAATGATTCTATGATGCCTTTTATTTCACTGGTTTTGAAAATCTGGTGTTGTATGGGTATTGATCTAAACCTAGTTTAATGCAGTAATATAATTTTGGTTTTGAAAGTGTTGTGTTCTCTTGGATTAGGCCTGAAATCCAAGCCCTTATTAGTTAAATCCATTCCTGTACATAATTTACTACCAAATACCTTTGGTAGGGTTATCGACCAGCCACTTTCCTTGGACTCTATGGAGGACTTCTTCCAGCTGCCTACATGCAACCACATAATGCCATGTCAGATGCTCCAGTTGTGTGCTTTAGGTGCTTTAATCACAAACTGAGTCTCTTCTTAACTGACAGAAGAGCATTTTACTGATTAATGAGATAAGGGATTGTAATCAGCACCCTGTTTAATGGAGATAGCTCCTGATCTTCTGAAGTTACATTTGACAGGTGTTCAGAAGCAATGAGGCAGCCCACAGTGCAGTGGACAAAGTGCTAAACCTTTACAGGCAGAGTTACAAGAGGCATTGGAGAGGCAGAGTGTGAATCTTCATGTAGAACTCAACAACAAGATAGAATATACATCTGTATAAGAAGGAGATATTCCACAAGGACATTAGCAGGAGAGATCCTGACAGCTTGCCTTGGGAAAGCATTGGCAGAACATTCACTAAGTTCAAGGAGAGAAAGACTTGTAAAGTTTGATTTCCATATGAAGAGATGCTAGCTTTCCTCATCTCTAGCCTTGCCAATATTTGTAGAAATGTTGTTCGTTTTCAGTGCTGTAAGTATTTGTGGTCTACTATCACTTATCTTGGCTTAGAAGTAATTTTAGTGGGACAAACATATTACATCAAAACATGCTTTACACAGGATAATGCTGGGTTCTTCCTCCTACCCCCCAGCTCTTTTGCTTTTGAGCATGGGCATTTGTTCACAGGAAAGGAAATACCTTTTCTGCTTCAGTTTTGCTTGACCCTCTGTTAGGGTGTTGTAAAAAAAGTCTTGTCTGCTCTCTTAAGAGCTCTCTTAAGAGCATGTAACATAATAGTAGAGTACAGCTAGCAGTGAAAAATTGCAAAAAGCCCCAAAAACTTATCTGCCGAGAAACTTCTTGGGTTAGAACTAAGACAGCTGTATTTTCTCTCTCCTGTGCTTGTTATTTCTGTGGGGAGTCTGTGAATTTTCTTGAATGCGTAGATACTGCCTCCAAAACTTGAAATAAGTATTTGATGCATTAATCTAAAAACAGGTGGGAGAGACAACAGAAATTCTATGGAACTTCCTTGACATTTCTATACAGCTATTCTTGACTCAACAATACATGCCTTTGTCACCAGCCAGGCAAACTTTTATGCCCTGTTCCCTTTGGTGTTGATGGTCTCAGATGACAGTCCTTGAAGCAGAACTCTGGATCTTTGGGTGATACAGAGAAAAATTTGAAAGTAGAGGGATCTGATGGATGCCAAATTTATGTATTGCAGTTATATTTAAAATTCAGTGAAAAGTACTTTTTGCACAAGATGACATGCAGCACATGGATTGACCTCTGAATTCCTTTGCCTGTCAATGAACTCGTACTTCAAATACGCAGACAGAGGAAATGACCATTGCAAACAAAGACAAAAGGAAGTTATACTTTTTGGTTTATGTAAGTTTGGGGTTTTTTCTAATCTGTATACAAGGTAAATACATACTCTGAACTGTGAGGTATTCTCTACAACAAGTGACTTTTGGGGACCTTGTCTTCAGTGGGAGACCCTGTTCATGATAGGCAAATCTTGCAAGCTGCAGGACCAAAACTCACACTGCTGTGGCTAGCAGAGACCTCAAGAGACTTCTTAGTCATATTCCAACTCCTAGGCATCATATCCAGAGTATCTCTGACATGTTGAACTGCTGCTAATTGATTAACTACTTCAATAGCTTTTACAAGTAATTTGGTACTGTTTTGACCATCCTTAAAATCAGCTTTCTTATGGTCAAGCTGAATCTTCTTCATGCCTTCCCTGCAGTTGCCACAGGAAAATAAAAATGGCCACTGCATTTTTCCAGACTTCAATTTTTTTTAAATTATTTTCCTATTTCCTCTGACTGTTCTCTTTTTTGGACTAGGCCACCCACCCTTTTCCTCTTCTGCTTCCTGTTGGTTATATATTAGGAGTCTGTAATCATTCTAGCTGCCTTTCCTTTAGGGTTTTTTCTTTTAAATTTCCTTTTGTTTTTTTCCCCTGCTTTGTGACCTGTGAGTTCTCGTGTTGGGTTTTTATGTACTTAGGTAAAGGTTATGTAGCTGGGAAAAAGTAAAACCTGTATTTTTATGGGCTGCCTGAAAATGCCTAATCTTTGTTTTCCCATTATTTTCGCTTTCTTGAATCTTTGTCATTAGTCTGAACTTGAAATAGAAATTATAAAATTCTGCAAAAGTTACTCCTCTAAAATGGTTGTCTCCAGCTGAAAGCAGTTCTGGGTACTTCTTGCAGCATTTCAGACATCTAAATTTTCTATGTTCCTCTAGAAGTTTCAAACCAGTGCTTAGACTTGACCACGGGCAAAACAAAAATGCTGTAACAGCTGTATCCAAGGAAAAAAAAGTCTTTTCACATTGTTATGGTCAAGGCTTTTAAGTAGTTGCATTGATCCCAGCAGGTTTGTACACTATGTAGATAAACAAGTGATGCCACTGTTTGCTAGTGACTGAGCTAGGAGGAGCTGCAGACTCCATCAAGGTTGGAGAGAGAGGCCTTACAGAGAGACCTGGACAGGCTAGAGGGCTGGGCCATCACCAGAAAAAGCTAACAGAAGCAAGTGCTCTATTCTGTCCCTGGAATTGGGTACTCCTGCTTATACACACAAATTGTGAGGTAAGAGGCTGGAGAGCAGCACTGTGGAAAGAGATCGGGGTTTGGGCTGATGGCAAGTTGAGCATGATCCAGCAGTGCCCTGGCAGCCAGGAGGGCCAAGCATGTCCTGGGGGGCATCAGGCACAGCATTGCAGCTGGGCAAGGGAGGGGATTGTCCTGCTCTGCTCTGCACTGGGGCAGCCTCACCTCAAGCAGTGTGTGTACTTTCGGGCACCTCAAGGACATCAGACTATTAAAGCATGTCAAGAGGAGAGTGACCAAGTTAGTATGAGTGCCTTCCAGCTTGAGATACTCTATGATTCTATGATCCTACAATTCTATGGTCCAAGATACAGGTTATGAATTGAAGGGAGTTTTCTGGCTTTAACCTAACAATTAGCTCTACAGCCTCAGATAGAGGGTTTTATATACCTTTATCTCTAGTTCAATATCAGTTGATTTCCAGGCCTTAAATGCTGGAACCTTTTTTTCATCCCTTGAATTAGATTAATCTCAAAACAATGAAGATGTCGACTTTCACTGCTTTTTGTTGCTGTGTGCAAAAGTGTTCGGTATGATGAACAAATATCTTTGAGAATCACCAGATTTTTCTCTTTGTAAAAGATTCACAAATTTGCTCTGTGCTCAGCAGTAAGCATTGGAAGACCAGAAGAATCCGTGTGATTTTAATATTCTCAGAGAGGAGACTCGCATTACAATGAAGTATGAGGCAGACGCATTTAAAACCCAAAATGTAGTTCTTGCAGGATTTTATTTACTTATGCTGCTTCCAATCAATTAACAGAAAGCATTATTTCTGTGGTGAACTCTGTCATTCAAGTCTGCAAATTTGGATTTGCATCATACTACATTCCATCTGTAATGGAATAACTTGTGTCCATGCCATGATCCTGGGGGCTAAAAGAGCATGGAAAAAATATATTGCCATGACACAAGAGCCTGGTCATTGACTTCTCACACTGTAGATTGGGTCAAACTGAGTGAAAGGCCTCAAGCATTCTTTTAAAGTAAATGTATTTGACTCCATCAGGAAAAATTCTTACTTTAGGTTATAGTTCATTCTGAAAAAAAAAAAAATTGCAGCCCTTTTTTTTCTATTTTGGTAGTTTGCTCCATCAATGGAACTGAAGTTACTGAATTTTCTGTAGGTTGCTAGGGCTGCTGATACAGAGGCAGCCTAAATGAGAACCATATAACTGAACAAATACACTGAAAGTCTAATGCAAGTATCTAGTGGAAATTTGCACAGATTTCATATCTGTTTCTGAATTCTCTGTTAGTCAGTGGGTTTAAGGAATTTGCAGCCTTCAACAGCTGTAATCCTCAGGGATCTGCATGTGGTTTTGCAACACTAGAAATCTACTGATGCTCATGAAAACTGCCCCCAAGTGGTTAAGGCCCATTTTCTTTTATTTAATTAGATTTTTTTTTCTGTCTTTTAATTCTCCAGGTAGCAGCTGCTGGAGGACATCTGAAATTTACAGTCTCCTATGACATCACAGAAGAAGAAGAGGAAGAAACAGCTAAATTGATGGTTCAATCTGATGTCATCATAGAGGTAAAGTATTTGCAGCCAAAGAAATTAAAAAAAAAAATAAAAAGAAAGGGACAAAGAGAGAAAGAGAAAATGGCCTGATTTTTCAAATGTTCAGTGTAAAGTCTGATGGCTGAGGACACAAAACAGAAGGGTGCACATACTTTCTGTTATTTTCTAGTATGAGAAAAAGATATAGTTCAGAAAAGTAAAAGCTTCAATATCTCAAGGAGTCTCTGGTATTATTGCAGCTATTGTAACTTAGAAAACTATAGTGCTTCCTGTCCATCCACGAGGAAATAAAATAGTTGGTCACTTGAGGTTACACTTTGACATTCTTTCAGTAGATCTCTTCTTTTGCACCTCAGCATTATATGAAATTGCTTTTGCCTATGTAGAGCCTGCACCATGACAGTAGGTTTTATCTGAAAAACCCAAACTTTCTTTTCCACTGCTTTTCAGTTCTATCAGGCAAGCCCATTTCAGGTTTACAAAAAGTGAATATTATTCCTGATATTTGTTATTCTTGTAAAATATATTATTCAATAAATCATGTAGCCCAATGGGCATTTTTCCAAGACTTTTTTCATGTTTAAATCTCTCTCTTTCATGGCTCTCTCTAGGGAGGTGACTTGAAAATCAGCACTCCAAAAGGGATAATTCACCTGCAGCCTTCCGAAGAGCACACTGAAGAAATTGTGCTGAAACCGGAATCTTTCTCAGTGCATGGCACTGATGTTCCAGTCAGCAGGAGGGAGTTCATGACTATCCTTGCAAACGTGAAGAGGATCCTCATAAGAGCCACATACAGCAATGGGATGAATGCCATCTACAGGTGAATGTGAGGAACGGGTCCCTTTGCTACAGGCAGCTTCTCAAGAGAGTTGTTTTCTCTCTTCAGAAAACAAGGCTGATGTAATTTAAAACACTCTAATTTATTATCATGAAATCCATAGCATTCATTTACACTTTCAACTTTTGTTAGTATGTTTTTCATTTTGGGTAGACGGGAGGAGGAAGGCAACAGAAAGAAGCAGCCTTTTAAGAAAATGAAATTACATGGACTATGAAGGCATGAATGACAGTTCTATAAATATGTTTATTTTGTGAACACAGTAATTCCCATGTACATGGTAAATCATGGAGAGCAGTAATAACATGTTGAAGTAGGAAATGATATATTGCTTGTATATCGTTTTTCCCATTTAATGACCATACAGGGCCACATTAACAGTGAACCAGAGAATAATATCCTGAGTCTCCAAGCTGGAAAAGTGCCTCAAGGGGAATTTTCTATGTTTTTAATCAGTACCACACACAGAACTGGCTAATCCCAAAGCCTTTCCCTTGATTTATGTCAGGATGCTGCATGGACTGCTCAGATTCACTGATTTGATGTGAACTCTTCTGAGTCCTCTGATAAAATTAAAGACATATGAGATGATACAGTTCTATTTCAGTTGCTGCAGTGTGTTTGAAACTGCAAAGCTCATCTTGCATTTCAAATTTTTCTAAGTGCATGAACAAATACTCCAGATGGGATGAAGAAAACATCTCTCCTGATACTGTGTGATTAACATTAATAGTTAGGTGGCATAAGTAATAGTTTTAAAATGTGTAATGGAATTGATTGCATAGTATCTTTTTACTCACAAGGCAGGAAACCTGAAATGCTCTCTAATCTGCACATGAGTTGATTCAGTGGCATAAGCCAATTTGGAATGGAGGAGCTGATAGCACATCTAGTGATTATTTGCTGAGAGCACAGACAGAGTTTTTGCTGCTGTGAAATTTCTTCAGCAATCTAACCATCATTTGAATACTTAGGTAATTAAAATATATCCTAAATTGAAAGGCAGGTTGTGTCAACAGCATGCATTTTTCTGATTTGAGCTTCAGCAGTGTAAATTTTTTCCCTGCAAAAGAATTCATATCTCTTCGGTCTCTGTCTTTTCCTGTGGTTAATCAGTATGTATTACAGCTCTGTAAGTAAGTTTGTGAATCATAACTAGCTTGAGTTTGGGCCAAACTCCTTCCTAATTTGCTCATTCAGTCGTCAACCTTGCACTCTTTTGCATCTCCCTGCATCCAGTTTGAAAGCCTTTCGTGGTCCCTCGGCTTCCCACCCTGATTTTTGAGGAGAGCCAAAACACCAGGTCAGAGCTCACCTCTTATGCACTATGAGCAGACCATAGCTGTTAATTCACAATTTACAGCTGAGACTAGTGGGAGCTCAGGGAATGATGATTTTCTGCTCTCTTATCATTCAAATAAAAAACCCCAAACCATTACTCAGAATTTTCCAAACTAAAGGAGTGCAGGAGCAATTTTGGGGAGAAAAATAGGGGCTTTTATGCTATTTTTAAAGCAGATATGTAAGGTTGACTTCCTTTTGGCCAGAGGTCTTACTGAGTAGGAGGTGAAATGCATACTTTCAAAGGAGATATGTATGACTGACTTTCCTTGGGCCAAAGGGGTTACTAAATATTATGGGAAACACCAACTTCAGTTGTCAGAGATTTACACATATTTGAGTACTGACATTTGTACTAGTAGGACACGGGGGCTCTCCTACAAAAAGCACTTTGGCTGGGCAGTTGTGATGCAAGTGCAGTGCTGGAGGTGTGAGGGCTCCATCCTGCCTATGCTGTGGAACAGTGTGGGTGGGGTGGATGAGATCCCCTCCCCTCTGGGCAGCAGTGCAGGGCTCAGGTAAGCACACACACGTAGAACTGGCACAATCTATAGAATGTGCCTTGAAAGTAAGATATGGAAGAGCTGTCTGGCAAATTTAGAAGACTATATATCACTGCCTGCACCCCAGATCACTGCTTTAGACATTTGGTCATGTGTAGTGCCTCACCGTTTCACAGTCTTGTCCATATTTATCCTTTGGCAACAGTTTAGTGGTGTGTTAAAGATAATTTTCTGAAAGCACTTTTTTAAAATGACCTGTGAGAAGAGCTCTGCAACACACATATAATTTAAGCTTTGCATGCTGGTAGCCATCAGCTTCTAGGTGTAGTGACATTAGAGTTGTGAAGATTGGTCCCTTAAAGACAGTGAGTTAAAATGGGATTAGGGGAAGGAAGTGAAGTGATTTTGAAGAGTATATTTTTTTTGCTATAAATGGTCTTATATTGCTGGTACATTTCTAGCTCTGATGTCTCTTACCAGAGAAGAATAGAGCAGTGGTTGCTGCATTACTGTGTAATAAAGTAAACAATTTTATTGAGTGCTCTCAGGGTGCTCATTGTGGTTTAGCATGACAGAAGAGAGGATGTGGAATTTCAACCGCAATTAAACAAATTAAGTTTTTCATCTTTAGGTGTAGCAATGATAGTTCCACCTGTTAGGGTGGTATTTACAAAGTGAAGTCTCCTCAGAACAGTTCATGCTTCCAGGCACCAGCAACAGCATCTACTGCCATCCTGCCCAGCTTATGATCTGCTGTGTAGGGATATTGCTAATTTTCAGGATGTGCCTCATTACCCATTGTTTTATATTCTCTTTGACTTTCACTCATGCTGAAACATACTAGGTGCAAAGCTGTGCTCATCACTCTTAGGATCGTGCAAAATAAGTCTTTTCTCCATATTCTGTCCATATATTCTGTCCATTTAGTTCTTCAGGAAAAATATAGATCCAGTGAAGAAGATATTCTTTGTCATATCTAGGGCTGATTAAGGACTCCAAAGAATGGTCTCCAAAGGAAGACTTTTTTTTGAAAAGAAATACTGTAGAGCTAAGCCTTAATAGATAAGTAGATAGGAACTAAAAGGCTTTTATTGTCTTTAAACAGGTATGTGCAGTGGACAGATGGATATTCCTCTGAGAGGGTTAAGGGGGTCTGGCAGAGAGACAGAAATATTACAAGGTTACTAGATCTGTCATGAATGACAATTTCTGCCTCAAAGCACCAGCAGAATTTGCGACATACTAATTAGAGATTGCTATATTAAGCAACCTGTTCATTTAAGTACTGAAAGTTTTCAAAATTGATGTCACCACATGTGTAAGGATTCCAAAGGTGCTGTTATAATCTGAGTTTAAAAAGAGACCAGAATGAAGGCATAAAGTAACTTTCTTGCAGTCGTGTAGGAAAAAACTTCAAAATTCAATAGAGCTGTCTCCAGTTGACAAGAGCTTTAATTTAAAGATTCTATTTTTACCCTTGTTTAGCTTAACCTACTAGAAACATTAGTTAATGTGTTATGCTTTCAAGTATCCACTAAACAATATGAATGCAGTCATGCTGGGTTTGACTCAAGCAGGGTTTAGTGTACATTTTTTAGGTAGTTTTAAGCTTGCAGTGTTGTTATTGCTCCATAACATAATTAGGAAGCTTTCTTATGTGAGTGGACAATTAGATAATCAAGTCAATTAAAAATTGAGAATACAGAAATGCAGCAATCAATATGAAAGTGAACCCAGCTTCTGGGTTTAAAACCTAATCCTCCTCTAACTTGAAAAATCTTCCAAATGGTTGCAGTTGAGTACTTCTGTGGTAGATCAACGGGCCAAGAAAAGATAACTCTCTCTTTCTGTTTTGTTTGATCTAATACTGTTAGCTTGTGCTTCAAAGGAAGTTTAGTAGCATTGTTTATTCAGTTTCAATATTCAGAGTGGTCACTGATGGTAAGTGTTGCAAACATGCAGATAGGCACTGCAAATTGGAGTGCTAAAGAGAATGGATTGTTTGCGGCCACATAGAGAGGAGTCAGTACTATATACAAGGAGAAAGAGGGAAGAAGAAGAGGCCAGGGTTTTTTTCCATATGCAGAATTGGCTTCAAGACAAATGAGCAATGATTGGGTCACTACTTCATGTGCCTTATGTAGCCAGTGTGATTCAGATGCCTGGCACAGCAGACAGTAAACTGTGCTGATACTGCCTGAAATGTCCCCTTCCCTTTTAATCTTGTTTGTTTTTAGAAGTCAACAGTTGCCTGCTGACAGTAACAGTCAGCTTAAATATTTGGTCTTGATGTCTAACCTCAAATTGTTCATGCGTCTCCAGGATCCAGTTCCCCATTTCTGCCAGCATTATGTATTTTAATGAATGCAGAATGGCATCGAGGAATCAAAATTGCACCATCAAAATGGGAGAAAAGAAAATCACGGTAGCTTTCTTCACTGAGTAACTGTTAATGCTAAAAACTGTTAAACACATTAAAATCCCATTTAGAAAATAGCAGAATGTAATGAAAATTGGAACGATTCAGTGAATACAAATGTGGGATAATACTGGGTGGATTGTTTCTGTGTGTTAGTGCTTCTCTTTGTTCCATGATCAATGCTTAGAGGGAGCTAGCTGTAGTTCAAAGGAGAAATTTAATTTGAACTTTCATTAAAAAAATTTTTCTTCATTTACAGGTTTTCTTCTTTAAAATTTTTAATTTTTTTACTGGTAAAATAGTCACTATTTGATATCTGATATCCTAGAGATTGGTTATCTTATCATAAAGAAAATTTGAATGAATGATTGCAAAATAAATGTACAGCAACGGAGCAAAGGAGATATACTGAAAAGTCAGAGTGAATTTACTGAAGATCTGGATAGGAAGAAGCATCCTTCTCTTAAAACAGTATCAAGAACCTTTTAGAGAGGTTGTAGTATCACCAAATCAGATTTAAGTTTCTAACTGCATTGTGCACAATGATAGTCCCTCCCAGGTCCAGTCATTATGCAGTTAGAAATGATAGTTCCTCCCAGGTCCAGTCATATTCATTGTGGTGATAAAATTTCTGTTTTTCTGAAGCCTATATCTTAATTTAAGAAATGTTTCTCTTTTTCCTCCCATTACCTTTCATGTTTAACTTATTTGTAGTAGTCATAAAATCGAGTGGGAAAATATTCTGTCTTAAGCTTTCTTCCAACCGCTGTAGCAACAAAATATTTTTCTTGGATGTTTTCTTGTCCAAGGTCATCCAAATAATTTTCAGGATTTTTTTGCAGCCGAAAGATAAATTCCCTATTATGAAGCATGAAAAAACCTTTTTAATAAAATGTATGTCATGAATGAATGGTGTTTTCTGCTGAAGACAACTTCAAAACAAGCTCTTGAAGTACCTTTAGTTATCAAACATTCTGTTAAGATTACTGGGTGAAAATAGAAGTAATTTAGCCTCTGTAATACCTTAATATTCCTTCAAATTCTCATAAGAATTAAACTCCCAAATCTCAGTTTTTCTCCACAGAAAGATACTCTTGAGGTAAATTACATCTGTTTCTGATTATAGCTGTAAGACTATCAAAAGGCTTTTGTTGTTTCTCTTATCATACTTCCATGCTCTTACAACAAAAATCATGGTCAGTGTTCACCTAAACAACAGCTGTTTAGTACTTTTTTCTCTGGCATTGGGGAGACCAGGGTATTTGGCAGAAGATTTCTTTTTTGTTTCATGTACATACATTTTTCTTTCAAATGCATAATACTTAGATTGAGGTTATGCATATCCTCAATCCTTCTGGACAGGGCTGACATCTTTTCCAGAGGTCAAATCTCCAGAGTAAAAATACCCTATATATAAAACTTAGTAATGTAATATTTTAGAAAGCTGGACTAGTGGTTCATAAATTTTGAAGACCCTGCTTAGTGTCAGATTTGCTCTATATGCAGCTGCAATGCAAGTTGGCACATGTGGCTTGCAGGCCAGGAATAGCCTGGTACAGTGCTGTAAGACATTTTTAATCTATTTTTATCGGTGGGTATCTGACCATAATCTCCCTCACATGATGGACAAAAATAGTAACAAGCCTACAGACATATAGTTTAGGAAGAAATAGATTAATATGAAAACCTCCTTATTCTTAGGCAGGAAATCAGAAACAAGCCACTGCATGTCCCTATAAATGTTTGTTGCATTCAGCTGCACGTATCCATCTAATTTGCTGTTTTGCCCATTTAATTTCTGTTACATCCAGACTAAGAAGTGTTATTATGGAATCTGCTGACCACACTTCAAGGGGGAGAAGGGTAGCATCTGCAGTGGAGTTGTGTGAGTGTCCTCCAGGCTATGATGGTACCTCCTGTGAGGTGAGTATCATGATGCAGTCTAGTTCAGTGTTGCTAACACTGTGATAGGTGGAAGCAGACACTGGACCTGTGTTGGTAGAAAATAATAGGACAGCTGTCCCTTCTTGTTAGGAATTTGCCATGGCTTGACTAGTTACCTTTATCTCCAGATGATGGTTCATCATATCTGATAATATTTAAAATCTGAAGTTTTACACCTGTGATGATTTCTAACTTACGAAAAGACATTTTGGTTCATATAAAGGAAACAGAATATTTTTACTCTTTAGCCATTTGATAATACAAATGGATGAACATAATTAGAAGGAAAATGGCAGTTATCTGACCTGTGCACAGCAAAGACAGATCAATTTATTTGAGTTAATGGGGTTGAATTCTTCTTTTGTTTTCCCAGGGCTTTGCCATTTGCCTTGGAGTTGTTGAGACTTGCATGTGTTCTTCTGAGGATTGTGTCACATTGTTTTGCTCCTGTAACAGATAATAATGTAACAAATCATAATGCTCAGAAAAATGCCCACTTTGGTAACTAAGCCATTAGTTCACACAGAATGTGTTCATACAAGTGTACATATGATTAACTACCTCACGTGGGCATCGCTCGGGGTGAATAGAAGCCAAAAAACATTCTTCAAAAGCTTTGCCTTTAAGGAAACAGTTTCAAACACCAAGATGCTCTGCTTCACAAAACTACAAACAGTATGCCATTTACACAGGCACTCTAGGCATTTGCTTGTCAGCTCTCTTTTTCTTTAAAAATTTTCATGCTTATATGTGATATTTAAGGTTTAGAGTCTAGTCTCATGCCAACAGTGGTTGTTTGTTGCTGGGGCTAGATGAACTAACATAGAAAGAAGGCCTGAAGGAATTAATGGATATTCCTATCACTCCCAAAATGGTAAAGATGGAAAAATAAGTGGAGAAGAATATTTTTTACCTCAGCTGAGAAATAATTTTAAAGCCTGGCCATTGTCTGTCTGTTCAATTATTTTAAGAAGAATGCTAGATGCAGTATCACTGTGTTTCACACTATTTTCACGTGTCCATTTATTCTCCCAGTGCAGATTTAAGCCTGATTTCCAAGAGAGTTATTGGAAAAGCCCTGATTGCAGATATTTCAGTATGTACTTTTGTTGTAGAAGCTGAAGGACTCGGGTAGAATTCCTGTCTTGATGTTGCTGAAATTGCCTGTCCAACATTTATGTCCTTCAGTGCTAAACCTTTTCTTCAATCATAAACAGTCCCTGAAATTTGATACACACTTAAGATCATACTCCATAAGAGAAAGCACATAAATATAGCTGCAAATGTAAAGTTTCTATACATGCTAGTGGGCACGGGGAAAAAAAAAACAAAAAAAAAGTGAAGTTTAAGATTTCCAGGCAGACAATAGTTAAGAAAGTAAGGAAAGAGAAGTTGAAAATCCTTTTTTGTTTTTCCAGTTACCATTTTTGTTTCTTCTTCTGTGTACTTTCAGCCCTGTTCAGTTTACTTCTGCCAGTTTAAGCTAAGCAGAGCATCATATTTTATTGATTTTGTGCAGTTTTTCAGTTCCATTTTCTCTTCATTATTTGATTTAATGTATGTATTTGTCTCCTGCCTAATGATGATATGGTACCTGGCATAGATGCTGCTGCACTAAAAACAACTATTATTTTCTTATTTTCATGCTATGCATGTTTTGACATGATCAGTCTTCCAAAGGCAACCAACTCAATTTAAATTATGCTGTCTCTTTTAAGATTTTCCATTATATAAATTCAGAATTTATTTTTTACAAGACTCTGGCCAAATAAAATTCTGTACATTTTTCTATGTGTAGCAGGTAAAATTTTAAATTTCTAACACCATTTGGACCCCTTTGTGATAGTTACTTTGCTCTACTGATTAATTTTCTTGCCTTTGTCAGCATCTTCACATCTAATTGTTCTTCTCCCTCAGATTTGTTCCCTTTCTCTGTACTCTTTCACTTCTGATGCAGAAGGAGTTGTGCTTAACCTGCTTCACTATGATGGTCAAGAACTTTCCCAGCTGTTGACATTTATATAATATCTTTTCTTAAGACCTCAATCTGTAATCTTTTAGTACTGTTCTGAGCCCTGCTATTGAAATTTCATGTCTAAGCTCTTAAAATTAGTGAGTTTTGGAGCCTTGTCTTGAGCAATAGCATTTGTATCTGTGCACAACAGATTATTTTCAGTCACCAAAAGAGGGAAAATATTTGTAGATTTATGTAGAAACCACTTGCATCTCATGCCACAGAAAGTAAAATACAGGAATTCCTCTCAACCTGTTTTTAGGTTTTGGATTTTATAACTTTAGATTTTTATTTTTTTGTATTTACAATTTTTTTTAGGTTTTTTAGGAAGGTGTAACCAAGAATGTAAAGAATAAAAAATAAGGATAATATCTCCGGTTTTGGATTTTTTTAAAGAATAATTTCAATTAATCTTTAGATTACTTTCAATTTTTCAAGATTAATACAAAAATGGACATCTTTATTTTTGTAAAAAATAATCTGTTTGTTATCTTTTTGGAGAGTGTATATGAAGAGGAAAGGATTTTCTTTATTAAATGATACTCTGGTATTCCATCAGTGCTAAACTTTCTCTTTGTATTATCCAGGTGCTTTTGAAGGTCGTAAATCTGTCATGCACTTTTTTTTTATCTTATGCAAAATTACTGGATCACATGAGCAGTACTATGGTAGAAGGAAAGTTTGCTATAAAGCATTAAAAAAACAAACCTATAAAATAATTTGTGAAATATATAGTATGGAAGACTGCTGCTTGACATGTTATTATGAGAAAATGGAGTTTCATCAGCTGTATTTTCGCTGATGAATCACAGTTGCATGGTGTCACCTTTCCTACAAAATTACTGGACATACATTTAATATTGATTTGAATTTTACATTTAAAAAAAGAAAATAAAACTATCAGAGCAGTGTCGTAAAGGGAAATCCCTACCCTTTAAGGAGAACAATTTGTAAATAAAAGGGTAGCTTAGTTTTCAGCCTGTGCTTTATTTCAGTGTAGCATTTTGCTGGAGTCCTAACAAGATTAACTGGTAATTTAATTGCTCTTTGCGCCTGAACTTCCCAGAGAACATTTTTGTTGTTTTGAGGTTTTTTTCCTCCTTCTCTCTCCTTCAGTGTTTCTCCTTCTGGCTGTTTTCCAGTCTGTGCCTCTTGCTTTCATGCTGTCATATTTCAGTTCTTCATTTCTCTGCTTTATTTTACCATTTCAGAAGAATGATCAAGTTAAAGCTTCCTCTAATCTCACACCTGCTGCTAAGGCTAAGGTCAGTGCAAAGCCACAGCACCAGAAAGAAGAATTTTATAGAGAAAAGTTGGTATTTTTATTCATTTGGCAAGTATGTTTGTTGTGTGTGCAAGGATCAAATCCAACAAAATTTTTAAAATCCCGTTCCTTCCTCTGTTGAAACAAGAGTTTAACTTTTTATCTAACTTTCCTTGCAGTCGTGCTGGCCTCGACACAGGCGTGTGAATGGCACAATCTTTGGTGGAATCTGTGCACCATGCACGTGCTTTGGTCATGCAGATGTGTGTGATGACATCACAGGAGCATGTGTGGTAAGTGTCCCTTCAGGGAACAATGGACATGGCCAACATCAACCCAATACACCTGTGAAACTGATTTAGTGAACTCTAAAACCTAGAATAATCAAGAAGAAAAAAAACAGTGAGTAACAGAAGAGATCTTTATGTTGAGGTTAAGAATCCCTTCACGCCAAGATACGGTGTCTTGGACAGTTAAAAAAAGAAAATATTTTATTTATCACATAGGATCTATGTTTTGAAGTACAATAGTTTTAAGGTACAGCATGCAGAAAGCAGCAAATGTATGAATGCTTTTTCGTGCTAGATTTATCTTCCCCTGCCATTTGTCTCCTGCAGAATATTCAGTTTATAGTACGTAGCAGGTAACTTCGTACATTCTGTTCTAGTTTGATGAGAAGATATTGTTAATGCCTTCCTTCTTCTAAATTTATAGTAAACATTAGAGGAATGCTTAATGAATTGTACTCCAGAAAAATAATAAAACCATGATCTCAGTTAAATCAGATTTTTTTTCTTGTAGATTATGGAGATTTTACCTACTAATTCAGCAATTAAATCTGTGATATTATCCATAGTAAGCCTACCAGAGCACCACTGTTTCCCGCCTGTTCAGTAGCCTTTTGGAATGGGTGAATTATGCTGAATATACTTTTCTGATTGACTCAAGGGCATTTTTAGTTTTATATTGTCTGACATGGCATAAAGCTTGAAACAACATGTCTAATTTCATTAGTCTTGCAGAAGCACAATTTAAGCCAGTGCCAGTTTAGTGGGATATACTCTCATTTCCCTGCAGAATTTCAAGCAGACTCTGTAATGTGCATGTTTCTAAATGTTCCCTTTTATTTCCTTAAGAAAAACCTGCTGGGAAAATGCCAAAATGAAAATTCAAGCTTTATCCAATATAATTTGGCACTTAGAATTATTACTGTTCTTCCTGTTTTGCTCATAGAAGATGTTTAATTGCATTGCAGTGCAAAACAAGATATCCTTAATGTGTGGATCAGTGGGTTTTTCAAATTGCTTTTTCATGAATAGAAGCTTAAAATTATTCTCAATTTAATTATACTGTAAGCCTCAGAGAAGTACCTAGTATGAAAAACATGTTTGACATGACAGTCATGTTTTGAATCTTTCACTTAATACTCAGTGAAAATGTTTATCACTAGGGTAATGTGGATTTGTGCTTCCTGACAAATTTTTTTTTTGCCTTAATGATCGGATTCTCCAGCTACAATGTTTATAATATTTATGTGGGATAAAATCAGTTAACAGGAGAGAAAAGGAAGGAGGAATCTTGTTTAAGGCATGTTGACTGTTTTGCTTAGGGGTCCATAGCCGGATGAAAGTTCTGAGGTTGTTGGCTTCTGTGTCTTCACGTTTTAGCCCCTGCACAGCTTCCCTCTTTATTTTTGTCTGTGGCACCAGCCTGGATAATAGAGAAGGCCTCGTAGGCTGCATATTGCTTTTTGTGCTTTTTGGTTGGTGTGAGCTGTTGACTCAGGCAGCGGAGCTCCCCCTTCTGATGTTCCAAGGGTGCTGGTGTAAGAGAACACAGCACTGACAAGGAAGTGGAAAATAACCAGCTGAAGATGCACTTTCATCTACACACGTTATCAAACACTCCGCATTTTTTGTTCTGTAGCTCATACTAGATCTGGCTATAGAGAAGAGGTGCACAGGGAGCTTAAAATCAGTTCTGGATTTTCTTACAACTTTGAAAGCGCTGTAAGTCAGATCGGTTAGTATCCATGCAGGCTATTAAATGCTGCTATTCAATTTGGATCATAAGCCTTTTGAAGTGAAAGAGAGAGAAGTCTGAGCGCTGAAAAAGAGAAATGTTTCACATCAAAGGCATTCTTTCTATTGAGGTTTACACAGCCTTTTGGCCTCCTTATTATTATTCATGGTGTTTTCTCAGTAATACAACAGACAATTTAGGCATCTAATTTACTGATATGATACTTCTTTTAGCTCTTCCTTAGCTTTGAAATGTAGTTGAAAAGAAGCTGAAATGTGGTTTTGACTCATGATAAAAGCTCAAATCATCTGCTTCGACACAGGCCTGTATAAAAAGCTCATTTTAACATATATCTTGCAGTAACCTGCAAAGCCCTTTGATCCCTGAGCAGCCACAGAGAGCTGCACAATACCTCGTTCTCGTTACCATTGTGATATACATAACTGCTTTGGTACATAGGGCAATTTGGAACATTCAGAAATATTCTTTTGTACTATTACACACACACATTTACAGTAGCTTTAGTAGGTTGATTAAACCTAAACCTTGTGAAGAGCAAGCACATTTCAAGGTGTTTCATTCATTGCAGGATACTATGTTCCTGTTAGTAAGCCCAGAGAAAGTAAATCTTTCTCCCCAAAGATATGGTCAAATTGCCCTAAGTGGGCAGTCCCCAGTGGCATCCTTTCCATGTTGTATTCCTCTGTGTATAAACAACATATACCATGTTGAATGAGGCTGGTGTCAGTGCTGGTGGACGTGTGCTTTAGACAGCGTTTGTCACCAGAGCAACAAAATGTCTTTACCCATCTTCATATCCACCGTAAAAAAATATGTCCTAGCTAAATGCAGAACAGGCTCTCACTCAAGTGAAGATAGGTAAAGCCTGTGCAACATCCTGATTACATTTGTATTGTTACACCAGGAAAGAGAATTGTCTGTTCATCTTGACATTACAGTAGTTTGAAAATGCTAGAAGAGCTTATTCATGCTTCCAAAGGCAGAATACCATTGTCTGGTCTAGACAGCTCAGGAATATACTAAAATAGGCACCCAGACTTACTTTCTTTAGCTGGCTTTAGCAGCTTCCCTGGTTGTCTCTGTGACAGGTATCCTGAGGAAGGGCAGCAGCATGCCAAATGTGCTATCTTGGACTCTGTCATAATCCCTGTATATAGTTTTATTTCCATCACTAGCATTCTATTCTAAATGTTTCTTTCCATGTTCATATACACTCAGCCACATATGCTGGAGTGGTTTTCAGTGTGAATTTAGTGTCCCCTGATATTGGGCATAAAGCTCATTTGGTTTCTTCAAAAAAGGGAGAGCTGGCTCAGAAGGAAATGGTGGAAAACACTCTCCAGGACATCATCAAGGAAATTTGTAGGGAACAAGGTCTGAGTCATACATATATTTTGGACAAAAATAAATCCCACAGTTTTAATTACAGAGACGTTGTCTATCTGAAGTTTAAAGATGTTCAGAGGTAAAAGAGGTACAGAAAATTAATGCATTCAAAATAGTGCGAGATAAAATTTAAATCATTGTATTGAAATGATGTTGGAATTGAAAGCATAAGTACTTGGACATAAAATTGTTCCTGGCCACAAAGTCTATGGATCTGTGAAAAAAACCCATGGATTTTTACAAACCACTAGATCAATGTGTTGGAACAGTCTCTATTTCATTGGGAATAAAAAGAAAGCAGATATAATATACTGAGCAGGTTAGAGAAGTTGATCACGATCTATTTTGTACCCAGTCTCATCACATGAAAAAGCCTGTCCAGTTTTCCTATGAATGTGAAATTAATACATGAGAGGCTTAAGCATGCTTTAAAGAAATATTCTCAGTATAATTAGACATTGCTCGAACCAGATGATGTTCAAAACCATTGCTGTACATTTGGCAAGTTTCAAACTGAGATTCAGCCAACTGATATCAAGAAACACAAATCTTTCATGAGGGTTGATAATATTTTTAGAAGGACTTGTCTACTTCAGTACTTACAGTACTGATCTGTAAATGTGGCAGATTAGCAAGAAGTTTAATGCATCACTGAAGAGAACAGGCAGATCGGGTCACATCTACATACAACATAATCCTTCTTCTTTGTCCTGGAAGGTCCAAACTGGTTCAGGGAGAAAAGTATAGGATACACAAGATCATTACTTCTCAGATAAACTAGCATATACATTATTGTATGCTCAGATTTTGGTCTTGTATATGTGGAGATCTCTTTTTTGGTTTGTTTTTAGATTTAAAAATCAATTTTTTGCTTTTGAACATGCTGAGGACCATCAGTACAAGTCACTTTTTAAGCACTGCCTCCTGAGGGCACAGGAGCAGGCAATTCCAAAATGTCAGAGGTCAAACAGGCAGAAGGCCAGCTTGGCTGAGCAGGGGTCTTCTTTTGGAGATATGGCAAAAAAGGAAGGTGCACACGGTGGAAGCAAGGTCAGGTGGTGGGGGAGGAATACAGAAATGCTGCTTGCCTCTTTAGGGGAAAATATGGTGTGGTCAAAGCTCAACTGGAGTGGAAATATGGGGGGCAATACTAAGAGTATTCTAAATAAGTTAATAGCAAGTGGTAGTGCAGAAATGACATCGGCCCACTACAGGGTGAAGATGGTCCCCTCACAAACAGGGATATAGGCAAGGCAGAGATATTTAATTCTTTCTTTGCCTTTGTCTCCAGCACTGATGATGGGCTAAAGGGGTCCCAGTGCCTTGAGCTGAAGGACCATGGCTGTGAGCATTATAAATTCTCAGTGTACCATGAACTAGTGCGACATCTACTGGATCCATATAAGTCTATGGCATCTGATGGGATTCATCCAAGAATACTCCAAGACCTGGCTGATGTCATCCTGAGGCCTCTCTCAATCATTTTTGAACAGCCTTGGAAATATGGAAAGACCCTAGTTGAGACAAAGTTGGCTAACATTTGAATTTTCAAAAAGGTTGAGAAGAATGGCATGGACTGTAGGCCTGTCAATCTCATTTCAGTGTACAGTAAAATTACAGAGAAGATTTTTCTCGGAGGTATTGAGAAACACCTGGAGGATGGTGCAGTCATTGATCACAGTCAGAATGGCTTCATGAGGGGAGAATCTGGCTTATACAATTTAGTTTTCTTTTATGACAAGGTAACCCACTTAGGGGATCAGGGGCAGCCAGTTGAAATATTTCTGGACTTCAGTAAAGCTTTTCATACTGTCTCTCACAGGATCCTTCTGGAAAAAATGTCCAACACACAGCTGGATAAACACATCATGCAATGGGTGAGCAGCTGGCTCATGTGTTGGACACAGAGGGACATAAAAAAGACATTGAGCTGTTAGAGAGTGTCCAAAGGAGGATGGTGAAGGGCCTGGAGATGAAGCTATATGATAGGTGGCTGAAGTCACTTGATCTGTTCAGCCTGGAGGAGACTGAGGGGAGACCTCACTGCAGTCTGCAACTTCCTCATCAGGAGAAGAGGAGGGGCAGGCACTGGTCTCTTCTCTGTGGTGACCAGGACTTGAATGAATGGCTTGGAGTTATGTCAGGAAAGGTTTAGGTTGGATATTAGAAAAAGGTTCTTCACCCAGAGGTTGGCTGGGCACTGGAACAGGCTCCCCAGAGCAGTGGTCACAGCACCAGCCTGACAGAGTTCAAGAGGTTTTTGGACAATGCTCTCAGGCACAGGGTGTGACTCCTGGTGAGTTCTGCACAGGGACAGGAGTTAGAGTCAATGATCCTACCAGCTGTGAATATTCTATCATTCTGCAATTGTGAGGAATTTGAAATAGGGGTCTGAATTGAGTAGGATTAGACACAGTACATGGAAATGGCAGATGTTGAAGGGCCAGAAAATATTTCATCAAAGTGAAGGCGGTCATGTCTTTGTAACAAGAAATGTTTTCCTACAAAATGGAAGGTTTCAGGTGTTTTACTTTAAAAAAGCAGAACCTGCAAGTACCACTCAGCAAGAGATGTGAAGCTTTAAAGTAGTGTATTAGCTTCTCTCACTTTAATAACATCCTTGACATATAAACTGTTCATATTCTTCAAAAACGTTAAGATATGTCTGAGGATATTTAAAGCTAAACTTATCACAAAAGAAGAATCCATTATTTTTCAGAAAAAGTACAAATAATTTGACATGATGTCTTTAAAAAGTTGGATTGCAGAGGATTTTTCTTTTGAAACACTTAAATTATTTTTGTCACATGTTCTTTAAAAAGCATATTGTTCCTGGCTACTTTTTTTGGTATGGCTGGTAGATTCTTTTAGAATGTCAATGCTTGAAATACCAATCAAACCGATTAGATAACTTATGGAAGTTGATTTTAACCCGGCTGGCTGTACTAAAGCCGTAATTTTAATTTTAATTTGGTGTTACCTCACAATCTCTAAATCATGTTAAAATACAGTATTGTGATTGATGCTTTAATTTCAAATATATGCTGATCGTATGCGCTAGCAATAAGAAAGCACCCTTTAAAACAACAAACTATTTCTGAAGGCAAATGCTTTTGACGCCGATGTCTGCATGACTGAAAAGGATATTGTGCTTTTTCAACTGCCCAGGTGCAGAGCACAGTGCAAAAAAGCTTTGTACAAATCATTGCAATCCTGGAAAGCTGTGAGGAAGGAATCAGTGTTCCTTAGAATATTGTCTGTTTCCTTATTGAGGATAAATTATGTCTTCCAGACAGTAAGGCTGTTAAATAGCAATCAGTACCATATGCATGACTTACTAAAATGATAAAACAATCTTAAAGTGTTCCTAAAAAACAATTTTAAATTAAGTCTTAAATTTGAAAGTGCCCACACTTAAAGAAAAAAACCAAACAAACAAAAACAAAAACAAACAAAACACCCCTCACAAACAAACAAAAATCCAAATGAAAACAAACCTTCAGAGTCCTTAAGCTGCAGCTTTGATTAAACATTCTAGATTTGATCTGGCCCGTAGTCTAAAACACAGCAGAACACACCCTATTAACAAAAATCTCTCTCACGGCTTTCATTCTGGCTTTTTGAAGTTGACATATGCTCTTTTAATCCTTTTTTCAGTCCATACCAAGCACATCAATATGGCATTTAATATCCCAAACCATTCTGTCTGCTTTCTCTGTTTCTGCATTGTGAAATGGCTACACTTGGGTATCTTATGTGAAACAGCAGTGAAAGGAATATTGCAGTGTGCTAGTAATGTGGGGTGAAGAAAGGAAACAGATTAAGCCAGAAAAGTAATTTTTCTGAATCTATTATGGATTCTATGAAATTACGTAGAGTTTCTAAATCCTATATGATGATAGGGAAGAAGAATTGAAAGGGTAATTACTCTTTAAAACTTGGTTCTTACAAGTCATCATGAGAAGCTTTTTCTCACAGGACTGATTTCCATTCTACTAAAAGATTGCTTAATTTGAGATCAGCCAAAAGCTATAAACAAAAATGCAAATGTGGTACTGCCATTTTTATACTTCATGTTTCATATGCTCAGCTTAACTTCTCTCCTATTATTCAGTCACATAGATGAACACAAAGTATTGGATAGCACCCTATACATGGTATACTTGTCCTTCCTTCTACTCATGAAATAGAGGCTGGATTCTATTCTAGCAAATGAGAATTAAGTAATTCAGGCTTTGCTACAGTTTACAAATACTGCTAGCCATATACCTTGTAAAATGAACCAATGCACAGACATGTCAAAAGTAATAATTCATTTTTATAAATTATATCATCTGGGCTGTATTTTTGGAATCAACATCTGAAAACAGTTGTCACAAAATATGGCCTGTTGCAAGACTGCAATACTAAACCTGTCTTATGCTCCTTTAAAATTTGGTTTTCTTTAAGCAAGCTAAAATAATAACACAGCTGTTGTGTGGTATAAATTTAAAGGTTTTATGTCAAATATTCTTTTTGTTTTACATGGAAAAAAGTTATCTACAAGAACATATGAAGCACTGATTGTGGCAGAAAAAAATAAGGATAGATTTTGCAGACCTTTTTCCATATGCAAGTTATCTAATTGTCAGTTTGTACTTACATCTCTTTAGGACTGCAAGCACAACACAGGTGGTTCATTTTGTGATAGATGCCTACCTGGCTTCTATGGCGATGCAACTAAAGGGACAGCTGAAGATTGTCAGTTGTGTGCTTGCCCCCTAAATATACCTTCTAACAAGTAAGTTGTGCACTTATTGCATATTGCACTTTTCCCCTTATTAAATTGTATTATTTCTTAATTTATATTTTTACAGGTATGCTTGAGATATTTTTTTCCTTTCAATCAAATAATATATTCTGGAATATGAACTTTTATTTTTACAGTTGTACTGAGTGCCTAAGTCGGCAGATGAAGACAAAAACTAGATGAGACTAAGGCAGAAAGAACAACACAGAATTTGGATTATTGCTTTTCAAATTAATAACTAGCATTTGCTTTTCTGTTCTCCATAAGGGTAGTTGTTTCTATTTTAGAGCTGAATTGGCAGATTTGACATGAGTTTTTTCTGCTTTTACTTTTCCTTTTCCTTTTCTCTTAGTCTACATTATGTAATTTGTTTGGAATTTGAATTCATCCTTAGATGTTGTAAGTGAAAATATTTTGTCAGCAAATCTCAGAAAAAATACTGTAAATTTGTTTTATTGAATAAAAATACAAGTGAAAAGTTATTCAACATTCTGATCTAAGAACCAAAGTTTCCTTCATTACAAAAGCTTGTCTATGCTACTCCATCACTTAACTTAATAGATAAACAAAGTGGCTTGAACACTTTTTATTGGTTTTGTCACAGCCAGTACCTGGAAAATAATAGTACCAAAAGCATTTTACATGATGTACCTGAATAAAACTGTTCTGAATCTTGTCTGTGGCATTGCATCCTATTAAAATTGCACTGATCAGAGCAGGAATAGTCTAAGCACTTACGAGCGGAAATTCCAGGGGATTGTAGAATGGGAGCCTGCCTTCCTGTTAACACAGCTCCTGAGTTGGTTTTATTAGATACATATATATGGGTTTATTATATCTGCTGCTCAAGCACGGCTCCTCTGACATTCTCATTACTTGGTATTTCCTTGCCTCAGTAGCCAATTATCTTTCTCTTGTTTGAGAACACTGTGCTGACAAAGAAGGAAAAACACTGTCACATTTCTGTCTTGCACAGATGTGCAACAAACCAAGTCAAATAGATTGAATTTAGGTTATGATTGGCAAAATGCCTGGGGACCTCCATTACACAGTCATCATAGTTCTGGGTGCTTTACTTTCCTTTTGTGAAGTTAACAGTCCCCTTTCTAATATTTAGTTTTCATGAAAAATAAAATAGGTACAGAACAAACACACAGTATAAATGTTCTTTCAACTGTGAAACTGTGTGTCTTGAAGTCTACAAAGTTTAGCTTTGTAGAACTTTTTGAAAGGTTCAAACTCTCATGATATTACAGTCTAGACCAATTATTAAAATTGTTTTTGAGGAAAAAAGAGGTTTTAAAGATTTAATGTGTTATCTGAATGCTATTAAAATACTTCTTTGCTTTCTTACTTAATTGTCAATGAGTTTCATATGCTAGGGATAGTATTTTCAAACAATTCAGATGCCTTCATGTGAAAAACAAACTTTTACCAAGTTCATGTCAACTGTACAGATGTAGGATATGTCATGTTCTTTCTGAGTAACTGAACAAGTGACTAATTGTATGTTCCAATTATTATAAATAGCTGTGTACAGATTTTAATTCCTGAGGTATTTAATTCCTAACATGATATGACAGGACATCTGTAGGTTTCTAAGCTTAATACTAAATTCCCACTGCATAGAGAATATTGTCCACGTAATGAGCCTGTGAGATATATTTCTATTAAGAAATAAGTTTTATATTTTGTAGCAGAGTCTCATTTATTTACAGTGTTTGTCATGGTTCCCTTCACTGTTCTCACAGCACCTTTGCAATGCCACATAAAGTGGAGAACTGTTCTAACAGTTGTCGAAAGGATGTGGTGATTTTGTTGTTCTGTCATTGACTTCAGCGGATTTAGCTGCTGCTAATTCCCTTTCCTGTTTCCTAATGGCATGAGTTTCCATATGCAGTCACTGAAGCCAGTCATATGCCTTCTGAAGCACAGCAGTCATAAATGGCTTGCCATATGTCAGAAAAGAGCACTTTGCCAAAATTAAGAAACTAAAATCAAGTTTTCTAAGCTTGTTTTCTACGTCCTGGGTTGTATTTTCTTTTTTTTTTTGCATGTATCTGCATATATGTGCCTATGTGATGCAGATAAAATCAATACCCATGTCATAAATGGTTATGCAATGAAAACAACTCCTTCATCCAATGTCTTCTTGTAAGCATACCACTCTTAGAAACTGTTCTGACATTCTTGGTCCTCAAGCAGTTTCAAAAGAAATTGTTTTTTCCCCCATAATTTCTAAAAAATATAGATGTTTGGGATAATTACTGCTCTTCTCTTGATGTAGGCATAAATTAAATATATGTAGCAAAGACTTTGACAGGAATGCTTTATCACTGGAAATGGGAGATAGAAGATCTCTCACTCAGCCTGGGAAGGTCGGGAGTAAATTCATAGCACGTGAACTGAGAATTCGGGTTGGTCTCAGAATTTTAATTTTTTCTTGGAAAATTAGATAAAATCACAAACATATTGTCAGGGTGTGTTTTCTGTAACACACTAGGAAGCTTTTAGGTAGCCCTGTCTCCCAACACACACTTATCACATGCATACCCATAATGTATGTTCATACTTGTCCTGTGTCCTGACTCATACTGGTGTTGCTGCCATACGGGAAAACCATAAAGAGCAATGATGAATCAAGAGGGGGGAACTACCATTTTTTGAAGCTTGTTTTGACAAATCAATACTCACAGTTCATTAGTGTGTAGCACTAGTGAGTAATGAGATTCTCAATAATCAGGAAGATAAACTCTTCTCAGCTTGCTATCAAACATTTCCTTAACAGCACACAGATGGGAATTTCTCCATATATTAATGTTTATTGTTGAAATGTGGTCCAACTATTAAGTCACAGAAAGAATCAAGGTCTGAGCATAACCCTTAAAACATAGAAATTCTACTGTTCACCATTATTGCTTAGTACTAATGAGTACATTATTATTATTATTATTATTGTCGTCATCATCCTTACAATTATTATCTTTATTGTATTTAAAATTTATGCAGTTAAATTCAGAGCTCTTTGAGGAACTTTGGTACAGTCAATTTTGTACAATGGTATAATGAGCTGTGATAGCATCTCTACAAAGTTTTCCATGAAGCTCTTGGAAAGAGTGAGGTTGGGACTGACAAGCAGGAGCTTCAAGCAAGTCAGGTGCTGCTGATTATATTCAATGATAATGTGTCCTTTCATTGCTATTGAAGAATGAACAATTATTGTTTCTTCAACTGACTCTTCCTCCATTATTAAGTATTACTGAATCTATTATTAAGTAAATGACATTGCAAAATAACACAAACATAATCCTTATTGGAAAGAGAAAAATGACAGCATCTGTCTTTATTTATTCGTCCTGACCATCCCATGTTTTTCTTACTGGTCTCTTATATTTATGGGATAACACAGAATAAAGAATAACTGAGGACAGATAACAGGATGGATGACTCTTGAGAAGTGGGGTCCAGTCACCAGCAGCTAATCACATTAAATGATGCTAATTAAGCTTTTCTGTCCTCCTGGGCCTATTACTTTCCAGAAACTGTCATGGTATATCCTTCTTTAAATATATCCAAGGTCAGATTATGTCTATTTGTTATTATTGTAGCATGCACTGTTACCTTGAATATACCTTCCTTCTGCTGTCTTTGTTGGAGCAGTTCTATTGCTTCTCAAATTCTTTTTTCCTAGGTTATAAAAGGTAATTTAGTATCTTTTTTTCACATAGGTGCTTTGTTTTGCCCCTTTGAATAGTCATTCTTCTATGCACCTACACCCAGTCTTTTATTTCTTTTTTTTCCCTTTTTCTATTTTTCTATTTAGTTGACCAGAATTGATTGCCATTATTTAGACAAGGCTTTATAAAGATGCTCATATATCTCTGTCTCTAATAATCATTACAGAATTACAGAAGAACAGATTGCCTCTTCTTCTGTGTAGTGTCTTTCAGTGTGTCAGGAGGTTTCTTCAGAAAAGTGGGTTAAAGGAGAAGGGTTGTGGAAAGCAGGATGCTGACTGTGAAGGAACACAGTTCAGAGTTAAACACAGGCATTGAGATGCAGAGCTTGCAAATGGCTACAGTATCCTTATTTATTAAAATAAAAAAAAAAAAAAGAGGAAAAGAAAAACCAAACCAGCCAAAAATAATTGGAGCATAACAAAGAGGTAAAACTTTATAGTCTGCAAGCTATTCTTGAATTTCAACATGCCTGTGTGGCCTGTTGCTTGAGGTCATTGGCACTCTAACTCAAATACACTCTCTGGGAAGCTGTACCAGATATTTCCCATGTTGCCCCTCCCCTTTCTTGTTCACTGGGTTCCTTTCACAGCTGACTATACACAAAGTTAACTGAGCTTTTAATCGGTTGTCCTTCAGAAAGATTTATATAGGGGCCACGTTATGGCACAGATTGTTTTGCCAGCCCCTCGGGGGCACAAACAAGCAGCTGTACATTCCTGCCTTTTTAATGGTATCCAGACCACTCACTGGCAGGCTCAAGTCCCGTAATAACAGGCTATTGGGATGCTGCCATCCGCTGCTCTATATTCAGTGTCGCAGAAATAGCAGAGTCATTCCAAATTCAGTTTGCTGGAGTCGAACTTAAGCCCCATGTCCTAGAGCAGAATCACTTTTCCTGAGCACTGTTTTGCAAATTAACAATCTCTGAAGTGGGAAGAGAGTATGCTGCTAACCATGTTTTTTTTATGTTTCTTCCTTGTCCCTCTTCTTTCTCAATATCAACAACACAGCTTTAGCCCAACGTGTCATTTTGACCCACATCGTGGATTAATGTGTGATGAGTGCCCAGCTGGCTACGTGGGACCACGCTGTGAAAGGTAAGCAGGCACCATGCTTTTAGTCATATGAAACAAAAGCATTGATCACATGGAACTGTTCTACCTTTTATTACCTCCCCTTCTCATCCCTATTCCTGTTCTGAAACTCACTGAAAAAATTCCTGTGCATTTTCCTGATACTGGATCCATGAATTTGTGGTTTTCTTGTTTCATTATTTTATGGTAAAATGTAAGGTTTCCAAGAACCATTTGCTGATAACTAAGAATCTTTGTTAAAAAAGTTGCTTCTAGCTTTTCTGTCACTCTTCTGAGATTTTTATAACCCTTTTGTCTCTTTTGTTTTTTGAATGTTTAGAAGCTGGTGATTCAAATATGCAGTAAATTACTGATGCTTCACTTACAGAAGTTAATATGCAGTGAAAATACAGCTCTTCTAATAAGTTACTTGTAGATTTTAATTGTTTGTTAAAGGAATATTTTACATTTTTGTTGCTTCTAATTTTCTGTTGTGGTCTTTATTTAGCAAGTAGAACAAAATAGGCTTTAATGACAAAAAAAGATAATTCTTCTTGGTCAAATACATAGAGAAGTTCGATATGTATTTCCTACACTTATTGCTAGCTTTACAAAGGCATTATGCTGAAAGGATCATGTGGAGAATTTAAATGAAACAAAGAGCTGGTGTGAGTTCTAGTGCTAAGCTCCCAGGAACCCCCTTCCACAGGAGGTGAGACCTCATAGGCAAGGGATATCACCACAGTGTCTGCATGCCTTTGGTCCCTTGGGATTTCACATGGATGGAACAGATTTCAAGAGCAGTTAGTGTGCCAGGGACCTCTGCTAGCTCTTTGGAGGTCATGATGAATCAGTGTTGGCTTTGTCTGCATGATCCCAGTCCCCTGTGACCCTGCCAATGACACCTTTTTAGGAGGGGCTTGGGGAGCCAGGGAACTGTGTAACACCTAGCTAGACAGTTTAGGGGCATGGAAACATGGCCCTTGTGTTTCTTAGTAGGCTCTTGCCATTTGACATTTGCATGAGCTCCTTGAAGGATTTTTCAAGGCAAACCCTAAAAAAAGGTAAGGCTTCTGAATGAAGCCTTAAAATATTCAGGCTGGGATGAGAAAAAGTGGGAATAAAGCAAGAGTAAGAGACAACCAGAAAAGCAGAAACCTGACCATACGCTGTGAATCTCCCTATAGTCCCCTCTTTCCAATTTACAACTACTTCCTTTTAAATCCCCTGTTGTGCTATATCTGTCCTGAAGTGAGAGTGCAGGCTGTCACCTGTTTCCACCCATCATCACCGAGTCTGCTCCTGCTGCTGCTATTTCTGCCTGTCTTTTCCTGTCTGTCTGGGAAGTCATCACCTTCTTTCAGCTAGTGGGCTGTGAAGTTAATGACGGCAGGAATAAATCACATCAAGAGCACTTTGGTGGCAGTTTGTCAATGCAGGGTCATTGACAGCTTCCATTAGCAACAAGTGCTGTTTCTGAGTGGAGCACAGGCTGTAGATGCAGCAGGACCGAGTCTGAATAAATGGCTAAATTGGATTTTAGCCTGATCTCCTAAGGAAATGAGGCTACTGTGATCTTTTTGTGCATGTCTCCCTGGCTGCCTGCGAAGTCATCTGCACTTGTAGGTCAATTTCAGCTAAATTTGGCAGAAGGTAGGAGGGCTGAAAGATGATAATTGTTGCCAAAGGTTTTATGAAAGAAGTGGCTGACTAGAGGTTAATAAATCAGGATATGTCATAGCTAAGGGGGAGAATACTGTGTGAACTCACACCTGATTAAACAGATAGAGAGAGAACAAGAGAGATTGTTACATGTTCTGCCCATAAGAAAACTTTCACAGGGCAAGGAAAAAGTGCTGCTGTAGCCGGAGGGATTACTCCCTGCTGAGTAGCAACATCCTGCAGCAAATAATCAGCCCTTAGCCTTGTAACTGGGATATATAAATCCACTGGAAATTAGGCCATTAATTCCAAAGCTCACAGAACTATTTGCTTTTAATTGTAACAAGTTGTTTTAAAATGTCTGCAGCTGTCAATAATAATGATCAGGAGAAAGCATGTTGCATTTTGCTATTAGCAGTGGTTGTATAATTGCTGAGAGAGTTTGCATTAAATTCTCTTTCATTTTAGCAACTACAAAGTGACAAGTGATCGGAACCACGTGATTTGTTAGCTGAACAATCCTAAATTACCATGACATAATAAATATCATGAAGTGAGAGTGTGCAGCACTGTACTTATTTGGCCTAAAAATATATCCTCTGTCCCCTAGGGAGATACATATATCTGTCTGATTTGTAAAATGTGAAGAAAAAATTGCTACTTCTCTCACTGGAACTCTCAGGAAAATGGTGCCATAATTGCTCAATATTCTGAGGGGTCCAGATCATAACACCATCAAAATAATTGCAGATATAAACTGTGTTGGGAGTTATCATATATCTATAATTGTAGAGAGAGCTCAGCTTTCCCACGTAATGTTTTTCGCTAAAAAATTAGACACAAGTTTTCTTTCCTTTGCCTACTGGTCACTTTTCCAAAGGTGTATGAAATAGGCTGGACATTCTCTTAACTTCATAGAAAGGATGTATGATAATGATGAAAGGTTGTCTTTTTAGCCCAGCACATTTACAGGATGGTGATATCCGCTTTCCAAATACAGTCTCGATAGGGAAAGGAAGCAAAATAGGTGAGAGTCTGGCGTTTCCTGTAGGACTCTATGATTTATGTGCATGGATCCAGTGCCCTTTCCTTCCTGGAAGGAGGGTCAGTGTCCCTCATGTGTGAGCAGAAGGGTGGGCTGACCCGTGTCCTTCCTTGCCCCCACCTCCCCCATTCTTGGAGTCCAGCACAGAGTGCCACCAGCCACAGCCTCTCGTGAGAACTGTGGCTGCAGACTGCTGCTCACTGTAGCAAATATAATTCTCCCACTCGCGCCAGAGCAGCGAGCCTGTTGCAGTACTGCTGGGAAAAGGGTCAAACATTTCAGGAGGTTTGGTACAACAAATGTGTTGCACAGGATTGTTTGCAGCTTGCAAAGGTAGGCATTCTGACGTTAGAAAATGCAAGATTTATAGTTGGTCACACAACAATAACATCTGTGCTGTGCACCTGAGTTAAGATATCTCACTGCGTGCTCACAAGCCATTTCTCCACAGGGCTTTTGCTTGATTTTGTGCACAGGTTGAATGCACATAAATTTCAAAGGCTCTGTAAAAATAGTACTTCCAGACTTTAAAGTGTTTGGATTTGCAGGCTTAATTAACTCTGTCTCAAGGGGATTTTTTTGCCAGTAAATATAAAGAAATGTATAAAAAGGCCTGCATTTCTGTGCATGTACGTGTATATACAGACCATCATACAGACTCCTATGAGGAATATTAACTCCATACTGACCAGGCCCAGTACACATTCATACACATATTTTTCAGTTGTAGCCTTGTCTTTGGCACCACTTATGCTAAATAAAAGCAGTGTCACTCACATACACACCTGCATTTGAGAATAGAAAAGGAATATATTAACACAGTCCTTTTTTTGCTGCTTTTTTTACTCCTATTTTTGTTTATTTTTTTAATCTCAGAGGTGTTAGGTTGTAGTTAGAAGTCATTCTTTTTTACATGTATTTTTTTTAATTCATAATTTTCCATGCTGCATACTTATTGATTTTTTTAATCTAAACCTTCCCAAATATATAATACTTTGAACCTGAGAAAAGAAGCTGAAGTAGGAATGTCCTTAAGGGAAAAAGGATGGAACTAAGCAAAGTGGATTTTTTTTAATCTTCCCCTGCAACTTCAGGAGAAGTGGTAGAAAAAGAGGAAGAATTTACAGAGATACCTGTACACATTTTTCTTTTCATCTTTAACTGGTTTACCCCTACTTTCAGGATTGTCTTCAGTTGGATTCGAGATTATGTTATGTGCATAAGAAATATGGCTATGTGATGGTAGTGGGTTTTTCTAATTTTAATTATTGTAGTGTAAACTGATGAGAATACAAAGAGTTATTGAGGTCTCCTGCTGTTAATAGGAGGAAATTATTAGCAGCGTGTTTCACGTAAATCTTTGGGGCATTCTTTCTGTGAACTCCTGGGTTTCTGTGAATGCTGTCAAATACAGAACTAACCCCTAAATGAGAGTGAAAGAAGAAAACAAACACACATTAAGTGAAGTCAAATAGATTAGTAGGACCAAGAGATACAAATCTATGACAAACACACCAGTAGTATGTTAGGAAAGCGTGAGTTAACTTCAGATGTAATCTACTTTAGGTAAATTAAGGTAACTGCATAATTATCCAGATACTCTCTGATTTTGATAAAATGTGGCTATTTATTGTTACATATTAAGATACATTCTTAGACTTTGTAACTGAGATAATGTCACTGAAAAAAGCCGATTTATTTTGGCAAAGTGAAGATAAAAATTAGTCTTTTGTCATAGCTGAGATATCCTCCATCAAAGAAAAAATTATCTCTTCCTTTGCAGGAAATACAATAAATTGCTACCTTTATGACAGGTTCTGAAAATAAAATATCTGAATTATTCTAATGACAGGATTTTGATGTCTTGTTGCTATGAAGATGTAGTTTTTAGAGATGACTGTGCTACCAGAGTGGGCTAGATTGTGGAAATTTTACTCCTGAGTGCTTACATGCAGCCAAACCACTGGACTGTTTATACATGTTATTGGTTTGTGGGCTGTATCATGGATATCTTGAGAGAATGGAAAAAAATCCTATTTTTTGTAAAATTGCAAAAACTGCTCAATTAATTACCACTATTTTTTCCTCCCTGATCTCAGTTTTCCAGTTTTTATAATCTTTATGATCTTTGCTGATGATATTGAATAATATGTAGTGCATGTTTAGACAGCTTTGCTCATGATCCAATTAAAAGCATTCTGGAAGCAAGGAAAAGGATGAACTTGATGCACACAAGAGTGACAGCAGTGGAGCTCTGCATTCCTGCATTACAATGATACAAAAAATCTTTCTTCAACCATGCTCTCCAGCACTACTACAAAGTCGAGAGGATATCTATGTACCTTAAAACTGCATTCAAACTGACTTTAAAATAGTAGGAAAAACTATTTTGTGCAATGTGCTTTATGTACTTTCTGGTTTTATACTAATTGGAGTTCATCTGAGATGCACATGAATAAATTCATTAGCCAGAACTGTGAAATTTTTCTTTTCTTTTACTTTGCTATCTACAAGTTGCTCTTACTCTGAAGTATGAGCAAATATAACAGAAAAGGAAAGCAGAGCAGAATAGAAATAGAAAATAGGCTGTGAGATTAGTAGGAATTTGGTTTAAATACAGACTCATGTTAGGTCAGATTCACTAAACTGCTTTACATGATACTCACAGAAAAATTGCAGGTGGGCAAGGCGGAAAAGGATGTGATGTCTTCAAACAATTCTCTTAAAATATGAAAGCTATAGTACGCAACAGCATAGTTCCTGTGCTAATGAGCAATCTTTTTGTTAGATTGCCCATACACAGAGATTGGAAATCCATTAATTGAGCAAATCTCACCATGCAGTAGATCAGGGGAAGTCGAAGTCAGGGGATGGATCTTGTTAGGTAAACAAATATATGGCTGTATTACATTCTTAAAGTGTTTTTCTAAACTAAAGAAGTTTTTCAGGTGGGGGAAAAAAACATCATCGGGCTTGCTTGTGATTGAGTACAGAACATTGATACAGAATGTGCTAAAATACAAAGTATATCTAACATAGAGTCATAGAATTTTTTGGATTGGAAGGGACCTTTCAAGGTCATGTGGTCCAACCCCCCTTCCTCCAGAGTGCCACTAAGATTCCTTGCTATGCTTTGTGTCGCATTCAGTGCCAGTGACAAGATTTTTCTCCCACTGAAGTCTAATTGCTAGCAGAACTGGCAGGATTTCAGCTGGTACTGTGTCTACAGTGTTGTTAAAAAAGAGGAGAGAGAAAGAAAAAAGATGCTTAAGGCAGACCTGAGAGAAGATCAAATCATTTTTAGTGATTAGGGAGGCAATAGAATTAAATATTTCTAATGAGAGGATTATTTAAGTGTCCTAACTGATGATGTCTTTTACCATAGGTGTGCAGAAGGCTTTTTTGGACAACCTTTAATACCAGGAGGATCATGCCAACCATGCCAGTGTAATGACAACCTTGACTTCTCCGTTCCTGGCAGCTGTGACAGCTTGTCTGGTGCTTGTCTGATATGTAAGCCAGGTACAACAGGCCAATATTGTGAGAGGTGTGCTGATGGATATTTTGGTGATGCTCTTCATGCAAGGAACTGTCAACGTAAGTCACGAACTTTTACAGCTCCTGACAGTATTGATCTGTCTTATAACTTTGCTTCTCAGAGGAAGACTGTGCCTCTATATGTGTGAGCAAGAGAATGATACGGCTCTAATAATGACACTGTGCATCTGCATCTAGAAAGGGAGGCTTTAAACTAACTAGAAAGAAGAACATTTTAAAAAAAGCTCTGGTTGAAGCAGATGTGGGAAGTAAACAATGGAGCACTGTATGGGTGCAAAGGTTATACTTAATGTCAGATCTACAAAAATAAATACAAATAAATGGAAACTATGCACTAAAAATGCTATAAGGTACCCAGAAAAATCCTGTTCTCTTATAAGACTGAAAGGAGGGAGTGGTATTTCAGTTTCAGGATCCAGCTCTGGCAGCATTTATAACCTGCTTCCCACTTATATAACCTCAGTAAAAGTTGGGAGGTGCTGCTGCTTGCAGGTCAAGATTCTCCCACCTGACAATCAGACCCTAAAATCTCGAGAAAATTTTTCTAAAATGCTCTGGAGGAAGATACTGGCACTGCAGCAAGCTAGCAATTCTCAGCTGAGTGGTGGCATGTTGTTCAACTACCAGCCCCATCACATCTTTCCCCATAGTGATTGCAAAAAATTATTCGGTGGAGATGAAAGATTTGGTTGGAACAGGAGCTTTTCTTTCTATAGGAGGCAGTGTCTCTCTCTCTGAGCTGTTGCTGGCACAATTCAGAATGCAGAACAAGTGTTTTTAACTTAAAAACATTTGTCACATACTTTTCCTTCACATCCTGAGAAGTGGAATAAAAGAAGTTACGAACTGTCCTGAAAGAGCTGAGCATTTTATTTCACTGTCACAAGGATTTATTCCTGTCTGGTCCATTGCAATAAAGACAAGAGTAACCTCACTGAGTACAAAGGTGCTATAGCAGGATAAAATTATGCAAGTAAAAGAGCTGGGGCATTGCCTTACTGCTCTGTGTGAGGGGACATGGGGACCATGTCTGCAGTATGTGTTGTGAGCAGAGAGGTCTGAGGCACTGGCATCCATTTCCAGGACTTGCCCTATTAGCAACTTGCAGTCTAAAAGTGAAAATCCTAGGTTGTGTTGGACCTCCAGAGAGTCTGTGGGAGCTAACAAGATGCAGAACATCAACAAGTTTCTCAGCTAAGGACAATAAACACTGATGTACACAAGGTCATAGATAACCCTGAAGACATACTTGAGTAAGTGATTTCTGTACATACTTTACACAATGGCAGAAAAAAATTGGACAATCCAGTATATTCTTTCCATAAGTTAACAGGTCATAATGAATGATGTCATATAATTTACAATGTTAAGTGTGGAAAGTGATTTAAGAAGAAGTTTATATCAGAAATTACAGCTTCCAGTACCTTGTCACTATTCTTGAACCATCAGTATGACTGGTGGTTTGACCATTTCCACAGTAGTTACAGGTCCATGAGACAGAGATTTTATAAGAGGGGAGTTTGGAAAACGTACAACAAAAAAAAATTGAAAAGAAATGCATGTTTAATGTTGAATTATGAGATTTGCTTTTGTTGTTCATATCATTGACAGGGAGAGCCCCTTAATGTATTCATATCCTTGTGCTTGCAGTTACGTTGTATTCATCTACTCTCTGCCTTTCATGTGGGTTTTCTTCTTTGCATATGATTTTTTATTTCCTTTGCAGACTTCCATGAAGTTTGCCCTGCAGGAAAAATATCAGAGGGACTATGCCTTTACTTTGTTGTTTTCAATTTTGTTCCTTATTAAAAAGCCAAATCCAAGAGTATTGCAAGGCATGAATTTGCTTTCAAATTATTGTTTGAAATGTCTCTTGCTCTTTCTCAGTACAGTGCTGTTGTGTGCATTAACCATTTCAAATGACAGTACAGCTTTACATCATCATAACATCTCTGAATTTTTTTGTGTATCTATACAAAACCATAAATCTAAGAACAATGAGCAAATGTCCTAAGCTTATTTGATTTGATTCTAGTCGGTTGTTTTTTGGAGTGAAACAGCAGAGTATGCTGAAGCAAATACCTGCAGGTTGAGCTGATTGTAATGAAGATGAATTAAAGCAAATAATCAAGTCTGCCTATGTTTCAGTGTATAGGTACTACTGTTGTAGGAGAATAAGCGTGTAGCTTGGTCATAAATACAAGCTCATAAATATTTATAGAAATCTAAAGAGAATGAAGGTCTTGACCACTGTCTTTCGGGAAGAAAGTATGACAAATTTCTCCAACAGGCTACTTTGTATAATAACAGCCATTTGGAGGTTTGGACAAGAGCTAATTTTCCCAGTAGAGGTGAATGAATGGGAAGGCTCTAGGTGCAATAAGTGCAATTTATCAGATTGAGTAGCAGTTTATTAGCTGAATAGCCCTGGCTGTATGTTTCTTCTCTGTGTATGTACTGCCAGAGCCAAGAAAAACAAAGTCCTGACATTCCAAATTCTCCCTTACCACTGCATTGCACTCAGTCATCTGTGACTGAGTTAAGACACCATGGAGCGCTGCTTGTTGTAATATAAATAGGAAAAACTCATCTGTTTATAAAATCAGCGTAAGTTCTCTTTTTTATTCTTGTGTTGTCATATGCCTGATAAGCAAAACAATTCAAATCAGACTGAGCTTCGGTTTGAGGTCTGTATAAAAAGGTTGGTGAAACACTTTTAATTTGCATTGAGGATTGTAGTTTGTTGAATCTGAGCTTTAGTATCTTCTTTCTTCACTGACCAATTTAATTATATATATACTCAAAACATATATGTATATGAGACTTACCATCATGTACGGTTTGGAGTGTCAGTTTTAAAACATGAATGTCAAGTTAAAAAGGGCAGGATTAAAGTATACAGGGTGAAAGAGGTAAATTATAGATTTTTTTAGTATTGAAAGCTGAAAGGAAAAGATAAGCAATGTTACATCAAAAGCGTCTTTTAATTTTTACTTTTTAAAAATATATTGCAAAACAGGAGATAGAAATCTCTGAAGGTGTTACATAACTGGTATGAACAGCAGAACCAGCACATTTTTGTTACTTATTCCTGAATTTTTGCAAACATTTGAGAAACAATGCCATGAACAGAATGGCATATCATATAGTTGCTTTCATTAAAAAAAGCAACTTCTGCAGAATACCTCAAGAGCAGGGAGAAAACTCCCACACCAATCCTTTTAATTTATAATTGGAAATTAGCAAGTCCAATGAAGTAATGAGGAAGGTCTTGTTGTAATAATCTATAGATAGGAAAAATGAAACTGCTTTGTCTCACATAGCACCTTCTGACATGCAAGTATGCGACTGCCATGTGTTCACTGCTGGAACTCTTAAGTGTTTTTTAAAATGAAGGTGTCAGGTTGAGGAAAAAAAAAGCAACACATATAGATAGGGCACTGCAGGAAGGCAAAATGTGGGTTGGATCCCACTTTTAGAGAGTAGATTGATAATTGGTATAAAACGTGGATTCATTTCCCTATGAGGGGGAAACAAAAGTATGTGCAGGAACCAGCTCATGCTGATCAGTGACTGCGTGGTTATAGTCCCTGTGGCAACAATCACATTCCTGTTCTCTATAGCAAGAGCTAAGGGGTTTTTTCAAAATCTCTGCATGCCAAAAGGGTTGAAGAACACAAAGGTTCTTGTGGTTGAAGAACATAAAAGGTGATAGGCATCTTCCCCAAAATTTGTCTTCCCCTAAAGAAGAATTTAAGAGCCAGAAGCATTGCTGTTTTCCTCAAGAAACAGCTTTTTCACTGCCTTTTTTAATCTTCAGGAAAGCACTGTGATGAGTTAGGTTGGTCAGTTGGGTTACATTTCCTCTGGGAAGTGTGATGCTGTTGCTGCGACAGAAATCCTGGAGAGTCATGGTAGCAGATAATCCTTGGTATATTTTTCAGTGCAGCTTGGGGCATGAGAGCATTGCTGTCCCTGTAGAGTGTCAACTTTGTACTGAGTTTGCAGCCTGCCAGCATTTCCTGACAACTACATGAACAGGGAGTGAACTCCAGGACAGCAGAACCAGCACGTGGAGCAGTAACACTCCCACTGGTTGGGGCTACACCCTGTACACACCCTGTGTAAGGGTCTGTACCCTTCTTGTGTTTTTCTCTCAGCTCTGCCCTTCGCTTCCTCGAGACTCCGAGTCTCTGGGCATGTACTTAATAATCTGCCCTCCACATCCTGCTTTGATCTGAGAGGAGCATCTAAAACAAGCTGTTAATGGACTTGAGGCAAAATTTCTGACTGCAATAATTTGGAGGAAAATTCTGCATTAATATGGGCAGGTTAATATATCAGGGTATGGAAGCAACCCCTTCCTGCTTAACCCAGGCTGGGCATTTCTCAGGGTGGCAAAAGCTGCACTGTAAACATTTGGCTATTAGATTTAGCTTCAGGGAACACACTGACATCTTCTTCTTCCTCCTCTGCAGCCTGCCACTGTCACATGAATGGCTCCTTCTCGGAGGTCTGTGACTCTCGGACGGGCCAGTGTGAGTGTAAAGCCAACGTCATCGGGCGCCGCTGTGACATCTGCAAAGTGAGTGACCAGAAATGGGGCTTCCTTTCAGCTTTCTTCACTGCTTGTCTCAGCTAAATATCATTTACTTCTGGATAGACTTTTTCTGTTGTTTAATTTTCACTTTAAGAACATATATGGATTGTTCTTATGAAGAGAAAGGTTAAAATGATGGCTTTTTAAACATTTTCTAATAGTTTTCTAGAACAGAACACAAGACATAGCATTTACATGCAATTAATGTATTTTAAGCCTCACTGTATCTATAAGTAAATTTGTATACATATTATATACACTTCATTTTTTGAATGTTTGATATAGAAAATTAGTTTAAAATATTGCAGCTTTGGGAGATAATTCCTTTATGAAGAAAGATGCAAAATGTCTGATAGCATCTGATGTTTATGTCTTAAAAAAAGCAGGGTGCTGGTTTCATTCTGCTGGAATGTTCTGCCTTCATGTTTTTTTCTTAGGGTTTCTTCTTTTATTGTCTAAACAATGTATTATTTTTGGTGAAAGTGTTTTTTGCCTTGACATTGTTTTCCTGTCTCATAAATCACTGCAGAGAAATATTGTCTCATAAACTTTCACAGAGTTGTCTTCAGGCAGCTAAGGAATATGCTGTAGTCAGCTACACATTTCTCTAGTTCAACATAAGGATTCATGAGCTAGGCCTATGTCCTCAGAGCACCTTCACCTGTGTGTAATTTAAAGAACATAAATAATTCTGCAGAAATCAAAAGGATCTTTTTCACTCTTTAAAATGATGTAATTTCTGAAGTAGTTTGCTCACACTCCATTTTCAATGGTATTTAAAGAGTCTGTTCAAAGAAAAAATGCTGGTATCAGTGGAATTTGCAGATCGCACAAGGTACCCAGCAAACATCTCATTAATACAATACTGGTGATTAATTGGAATTAATCTTTGTTTACTTCAGTGCTTACTCCTGTCTTTATTTCTGTACCCTTTTATGTGGTGTAGTTTTCTTATCTTCACTTTTTAACAGTGTTTACTTTTCATTCTTCAAGCCCAACTACTTCTGGGCCCCAGAAAAGGTGTTTTGTATACCCTGCGGCTGCAGTGCTTTAGGCTCTGTGTCACTGCAGTGTGATGTGTTGGGAAGATGTATCTGCAAACCGGGATTCATGGGCAGACACTGTGAAATCAGCAGACAGGTGCCTCAGTTGCAAGAGAATGCGGGGAGCAGTCAGCAGATGCGAGTGCCCCCGCGGAGGTGGGGCGCCGGCAGTGCCAGTGGGTGCCCACGAGGCGCCTACCGGCCGGCAGCTCGGGTAATGGGAACCTGCTTTGCATGGGCTCAAGTCTGCTGTTCGCTTGTGCTTGGAGCTCACACAGATTGCTTGGGTTTCTCATTTTTAATACCCGTATTACAATATAAGAAATTCTCAAGAAACTGACAGGCTCGGAAGGCAAACGGCATTTTAGGATGCTCCCCCAATCCTAAGGGCTTCCTCTTGCAAGTGCTGATATCGGCGAGAAATCAAATTTGAGAAATCAAATCAAATAAGTCCCAAAACAGCACCATCCACAGCAGTATGCACAAAATGCATGGGAGATGTACATAAATCAATGGAATCAGTGGAATTTTCTTGGACTTTGCAGCATAAGACTTGCCTTCCTAACAATTCAAGAATCAATAGCTTAAGAAGGTTGCAAGAAGAATCAGCCCCAGAGGCAAAGAGTTAAAATGTAATTTTAAAATATTGAACATAACTGGTGGCAAAAGTTCTCATTACTGAATATTAGCGAAAAGTTCTCAGTTATCTCAGCCATTTTTAACTCAGTGCAGTGCCACTTTTGTGAATGTAATGCCCACAATGATAGAAGTGTTCATTCCTTATCACAGACCAGTAAGGCAACTTATTTCCTAAAATTAAGTAATTATGATACAACTGCTTCTAACAGAGCAGTATTTTAGGAATCTTTTTTGTCCTCCCTGCAACTCAAAATCTCCACATTAACCACACCGTTTGAAAAATATCTGGCAGTGTTTTTCATCCTCAGCTTGACTTGGGGACCCATGCTGTATTTGTTCATATAGACTTTCTTGGAGAAATTAGTTTTTTCCAATTAAAAATGTCTTAGATTACTGTGTTGCCCACACAGTAACTGATGGAGACACGATATAATGACATATTCAGAAAGTTCAGTGTATTTCCTAATTGTAGTCTAGGATCTTATCCCTTGTTCAGTAAATGTGATTCTTAGAATTTCTGTGGGTAAGCAAACTTTGCTGAGAACTTTAACTTGAGGTTAAAGTTTGCATGACTGACCAAAATGACACTGTGTGCAGCCCTCCTCGCAGAACGCAACCCAGCATGGTGGTGGTCCATTTTAACACAGTGTGGAGTGCTGATATCAGACTTTTTCTGACTGTTGCCCATATAAACAGAATTTATTAGATCCTAGTAAACTTTATCTTGAGAACTGAGATGCATGCTGTGCATTGGTTACTTCACTGCATGAATCTGAATGTCTGTCCTGAGATTGTATGTATTCACATTTCTATGTTTCTCCCTATGTAAAAGAAATCTATAGAGATAGTAAAGTATTTTATTTGAACCTTGAGTTTAATTAAATGAGTTTGACTACCTCTTTCTCTCTGATACGCCATGTTTTGTCAGAAGTATGAAATTTGCAAAACATTTCAATTCGAGTTTGGAAATGAAAATCAGTGTAATTCTTTATTATGTGTATAATCAAGTATATGCTTAGGTTTGTACAATTTCCAGGCCAAATTCTGACCATAGATGTGGTCCTGTATTCTGACACCTATCAGCAAATTCTCTGTCTGAGTGGAGAACTCCTGTATTAACCTCAGAGATCAGATTTCAGGACTTTTCCATGGAAAGCTTCTGAAGTTTCAGAGAATTCACCAATACAAAATGTTAGTTAGGGGTTCTACTGTAGAACAAATCCATATAAAATAGTAGTCATAAAATCATTAAGGTTGAGGACTTCCAAGTTTATTGAGTCCAACCTTTGACTGATCACCACTTTGTCTAGTTGACCATGGTCAACTAGACCATGGTACTAAGTGCCATGTCCAGTCATTTCTTGAATGACTTCTCCACTACCCTTTGGTGGTGGAGATAGCCTTCTCCAATAGCTGACCACCCTTTCAGTAAAGAAATTGTTCCTGTTTTCTAAACTGAGCATCCCCTGGCACTGGCTGAGGCCATGTTCTCTTGTCTTGTTGCTGGTTCCCTGGGAGGAGAGGGATTCTCACCTGGCTACAGCTCCTTTCAAGGATTTGTAGAGAGAAGAGTTTCCCCCTGAGCCTCCTCTTCTCCAGTCTAAACACCCCCAGCTCCCTCAGTCATTCCTCATAAAACTTGTGCTCCAGACCCTTCACCAGCTCCATTGCCCTTCTCTGGACAGACTCCAGCACTTCAATATCTTTTCTTCCTGGAAGTGGCCCAGAACTGGACACAGCACTAGTGCTTAGTACAGAGGCACAATCACTGCCATAGTCAAAGCCAGCACAGCTCCATTGATTTGAAGATCTACTGGTTTATTGTTGGTAAAAATTTAACACTTCATGCCTGAATCCCAAAGTAGCACATTATAAATTAAATATTTTTCACGTTGTTCCATTTATATTCATTAGCAGTGATCATTTTAGTATCTCATTTTTAACATTCTGATTTTCTATCAAACTCTCTGATAGATTTTATTATTAATGTTGTAATTTCAATTTCAAATGAAGTTATTAATATGATTTGGGTTTCAGTGTACACTGAAAATCATCATGCCCGAAAAACAGGTAGAGAAGTACTCCCATTTTAAAACACTCTAGCTCAAGACTGAGTTTGTCATTTGAATATCATCTGGTTTGTTCCAAGGAGCCTCTGTTGGTTGATGCAGTAATCTCACAAGGTCTTCTGCTTGAAAACTTTGTGCAGAACTCTGTATCTGCAGTATAGAAATGAGTGTGTGTCTTCCCTTCTTTACTTTTTGCATTTCACTAGTGAAGTTAAGGAGGAAACTTCTTACTAGAGTTGATAACATCTACTCTGGTTCTGTAGAAACTTTATATTGATTACTGCGAAAAAGAAAGAAAAGAAAATAGAAGAGAACCAGAGGCATAATCCAAAGACAGAGTTTTTTTATCTTAAAAAAAATCCCCCTTATTTCTTTGTATTGTACACAAATACACTATCTCTATGTTCTTCTAAAGTTATTCCTATATATCATTCTAAAGAATTGCCCTTAAGTTACTGTATACAGATATTGCCTTTGTTCAGAGGAGATAAAATGTAATTCAGAGGCTTTCCATTTGAATTGATCGCCATTTATAGCTAAGAATTTGAATGCACTCTCGTAGCAACAAACTCTTGCCTGACATAGCCTTACAACCAGAGATGGGGTATGTATTTTGTATGTATTGATGTGTTGACATACCTTCCATTCCAAGTGAGAGCTGTACTTAGGCAAACAGCCTCATAAGAAAGATGTTACATTGCAGAACATTCATTACAACATCAGATAACATTCTGAAATCTTTATTCTTTCTCAGCAGTGTAGAGCATTTCGTGTCCTTGCTCCAGGGTGTTACCACTACAATTTAACCTGGTAAAAGCAGTATTTCAGTGAGGAAGAGGAAAGAGCAACCCTGATCTCCCTACACCCTCAGCTTTTCCTCTTTTCTCCTGGTAATCATTCCATGTGCTAACTGCTCTTCACTCTGTGGCAGCCTGGAACATTTGGCTTGCAGTCTTCCAGAGGATGTGTTCCCTGCAACTGCAACTCCTTTGGTTCCAAGTCCTTTGATTGCGATGGGGACGGACAGTGCTATTGCCAGCCCGGAGTGACAGGGAAGAAGTGTGACCGCTGTGCACATGGGTTTTACAACTTCGAAGAAGGAGGCTGTACCCGTATGTAAATGTTTTCCACCCAAGCACAGATTGATTTTTTTATATATTTATGTATTTATTCCTAAAATTCTAGTTTGGCTAATTTTGGATTACATAACAAATTTTCCTGACCAGGCGCTTATAGACAGCCTTGTGCATCATTCACTTGACAAGGGTGATGATGGGCAAGAATGAAAGACCCAAGACATTTCTTATATTTTATGAAGATTTTATGAATTTTATTTTATTTAGAAGGAACAGGAATGTCATTTACTCCATGTAGTGTCTGCCAAAAAAACTCCACGAAGTTCCTATAATTTAGTTAAGAGTATCATAGAACTCTGATTAAATTTTTTTGTCAAATCACATAAACTTGTAGGGATGTAAAAGGAAAACAACAAAAACACAAACTCCTTTTGCTTCTAGTTTTATCCCAAACCTTTTCATTGTTCTCATATGGTTGATCCTCTTTAATTACCACAATCCTTTCCTGCACAGTAATATTTAATTGCTTACTTGAACTTTATGTGTACAAGAAGATCTTTAAGTAAAACTATCTGCTATATCCCTTGTGTAAACACATGGAAAATCTCCTTTTCTATATGCTGAAACTCCAGCATTAGACATAAATATATCCAGACACCTCTTTACCTTTATTTTTTTTCCTTTTGGAAATCAGGTCAAAGACTGAAATGAATGCTTCCTATCCTTGAAGTAGTGCAGACTGCTAAATCAAAAAGAACCCAATCAATAGGTTTCTTCACAGGGAAATATCCATCTTTTCTGATAGAAATGTGTTTTTAAAGTCTCAGAGACTCATTTATGTGTGATCACAGGACACATAGATAGTTGTCTAGTGTGACTGACTGCTGGGGTGCCAGAATGCTTTTATTTTTCTTTAGGTATAAAGTAGATTCTTTCCAGAAGCAGAAATCACAATGTCTCATAATCCATTCTTGCTCCTTTCCTATCCAGAAGGGCAGCACAAGTAACAAGTTTAGCTTTCTGCCTTTTCTTGCTCTTTTTTTTTAATGGAAGGAGCATCAAGGCCTTGAGACCCATATTTGCTCAGCAGAATTTAGTTTCACCTGTAGTGTGGATAAACCTTAAAACAGGCTGGATTATAGATTATGTTTGAAAATGTTGGCTCTATGGTGTTATCTCCCATGAGAATGAAGGTTTCAAAAACACCTAGAGGTTTGAAAAGTTCAGATACATACGCACCTTGGAAAAGGGAGAGATTGTTCCCAGGCTCACTGATGAGAGAGCTTGAAATAAAATGCAAATGATAACTGCAGTCCTAAAACCTTTAGCAATTAAATGAAGGGAAAAAAAATCTGTCATTTATGATTAGCATCTTATTCTAACATTCCACCAGTTAAAAGCACATCACCATTGTGAAACACAACAAAATGTTCATAACTACAGTTGGGGAAGGAAAATGAGAGGGCTATTAATGAAATTGCATATTAAAATTTTAATTGCTCTCTTGGCAAAGTTTAAAATTACAGGGTTTAAGAAACAGCAATGAAATGGTAAAACACTATAGATTCAAGTAACATTTTAAATATAAATGTATTGGCACGTGGTCATCAAACATTTAAAGCAACAGCAGCACCTATAGATGTTGAGAAAACTCAGAATTTTGAAAGTTCCAAAATTAATACAACAGGTGGACAGGAATTCTGTCTTCAATGTGCTCATTTTTCCACATTTATTTTCAGTAGGCTTCTTATGTATTCCTTCAAATGACAAAAAAAAAGAATTAAATTATGAATCACGAAGAAAATCAGAAATTTAATAGAAGTATATCAAATCATGCTGGAAGCAAAAGTACAGAAAAATTAATTTCATTGTGACTGTTAAGTATCAAATAAAATATTTGACCTCTTTTATCTATAATTTATCCAAAAGGAATATAATTTGATTTTTTTCTTGTGCAATATAAATCTATAAAGCCTAAAAACCTTCTGAAAGCACCGTCAGTGTTGACATTCTATCAGCAGAGATACAAAAGTGGCTTCTATTTCACTATTGCTTGCAACAGTTGTGTTGTATTTTTTCCCTCTTATTTTGAAAAATAATTACAAAAGTAAAAATAGGAAAAACATTTGAATATCTGCTTCCCCTCTGTGCCTTTTTAGCCAATTCTGTGCAAGACCTGTAAACCCATAAATGAGCTGTCACAACTGAAAGCCTCAGTTTCCCAATGAGATGCATTCTGAAACTTCAAGCTACAGTGTGTGAAAATATTTTAAATAGCATGCAGCACATTGTGTTCCTGCCATGAGGCAAAACTTGCTATCTTCTTTGCATCAATTTTCTTATCTTGAAGGCATTGGTGGGAAAAAAAAAAGGTCAATTCTTATTTGAACTATAGATAGGAGTTCTATCTTTGCACATCCCTTGTTTTCTGGTTTCAGTCTGAATTGAAGTATTTCGCAGTAAAGGCAATGAACATAAATTAAACCCTCAGTAACAAAGTTACGCTGCCCTTTAAACACCCTGAGGAACAGGTTATGATGCAGAGAGTCAGTTTGCTTATGGTGCTTTTCTCTGACCTCATGGGTTATGTGGATGGTGGGTGTGAAAACAACACACACCGGTTCTGCTCTTGCAATCACTTGTGTGTCTTGTGCCCCTTAACTACTTGTCACTTACACACCTTGAATCTGTATTTGCCACCAATGAGTTGTTTACTTCTGGAAGCACTTCCAAACCTGAAGTATTTTTAATTTGGTATAATCTGCAAAGAATTCCAGTTTCCCATGGAGAGGAAACATCAGTTTGTTGATGTTCTCCCAAGGCAGACGATATGTAAGCTGAAAAAGAAGGAATAGAAAGGGAAAAAGAAACCTAAACACCTTTTTTGCCCTTTAAGGAAGGTCTCTTTAGAGCAGCAGAAATTTCAGAAGGTGTTTCTCAATTTGGTATAAGAGGTTAAATAGGCTGCAAGTTCCCTGCATAGACGGCTCGGAGACCCTCAGGTGGCCTCTTAGACGAGACAGCATGGGCCCAGAAATTGTATAGCAGCATCCTGCAGTTACATCGCAAAGAGTGCACCATCTCAGAAGTCTGAACTTCTGCAGTTGGTGCCTGTATTTTTCCCCATTCTCTTCTCATTGCAGCTACTTCAACCACAGTTAACCTGTGTTTCTCTGCTACTGGTTTTGGTTTCTCATGGTTTGTCTACATTTTCTGCCCCATCGTGTCCACAGATAACTGAGTCCACTGTACAGTGAAAGAATGATCCTAACCCCGTTAGGGCCTGCTCTCCAGGTGTCAGATAAAGGGATAACTTTTCATCAGCTTTATTTTCTTCTGTCTCCCATGAAGCCTGCGAGTGTTCACGTTTTGGCAATAACTGTGATCCTGTCAGTGGACGCTGTATCTGCCCTCCCAATACTGTTGGAGAGATGTGTGACAAATGTGCACCAAATCACTGGGGCCATAACATTGTCAGTGGCTGCAAGGTGAGTGGATTTCTATTTTCTCTATGTGTGTTGTCTCTTTCACAGTAATTTATAGCTGGAACACAGTTTTTGGCTTGTAAATTGTGGTTCATCTCCATATTGCAAGTTTTGGTGCAAGACTGGTGTAAATGTTGGCAATTTGTTACTGCTGCTGCACTACAGCTCCTCTGTCTCAGGTATACAGCCTGTAACACAAAACACCCTGTTGGTTCTGCTGTCACACTGAGTCAGGGTCCTGCTTGAGCCTGATTTTATTTTATTATAGCTGTGTTTTATATGATTGAGATTACCAGAGTATTGAATGAGGTATGTAGATGTGTATTTATAGGTAATCAGCAGTGCTTTTGGGGAACAAATTTTCTTTGGCCTTAATGGTGACACCACTGGGAATTTGTACTCAAAGTTTGCTTGGGAAAGGTTTCAATTTGTGCATAAAAGACAGCAAGGAGAAAAGAAAAGTAACATCCACCTTAGTTTAAATTGCACTTTATTCCCCTGTTCTTAAAGGGAAAATAAACCTTATCATTAGCCTTTAAATCCTTCTTATTCCAATAATTGACACAGAGTTAAAATACCTGAAGAGAAGGGAGAAGAAATAGGAAAACAATGATAGAATAACAAGGAGGCTGTGAAAGCTGTTGTTAATGTCCTTGAGTTAAGTGGCACAGTGTTCAGTTAAGGTTGAAAACTGGTGACAGTGGACATCATGGAAAGTTCAAATGCCTTCTTCCTCCCTGGTGTGCTCATTGATGATAAGGGATTTAATAGTACTGCTACAATTACTCCAGAAAATGATATCTTTTTGGAGCATAGTCATACACCATTAATACTTGTTCTTAAAAGGCTGTTAGTCATGTAGCTCAGGCTGCAAAGCAATTGACAAGAATGATTTCTTTTTTGTATGTATGTAAAACTCCTGTGAAACCTCTGCAGTGCTGCTGTGATATAGACTCTTGGCTTCTGAAACCAGCCTAATGAGGTTGAAGACCTCTGTTTGAGCTCTGGAGTATATTCTCTGATTGTCTTTTATGTGAGCACATTAGTATGACAGTTCCATGGCACCATCTAAATTAATGATGATCTATCAGCCCACATCTCTTTCAGTATGTTGCTGCTAATTTCTGCAAAGTGAGATGTGAATCTCCTGCTTTGCAGTCTTTATAAAAGATTTCCAATCCAAGGCTGTTTTAAGTCTGACATAGAGAGCATTGTAGAAAACTGCATAAACCACACATAGCATCTGATTGTAATTTAGGTTTCGATATTGCAGACCAAGATACTTCAGACAATGGTGAACAATGCACTTTCTCAGCTTTGTGGTCAAATGCATCTTGTGGAATAAAGTTCTTTCTGTCAGAAAGTTTTATTTTTTTAGGCTAGGTAGTCATCTTGCAGACTGTGTATTTCCTGTATATATTCACCTTCTTTATAAGTGGTGTTTTCAGATCAGAGGAAATGTGGTCTAAGCAGTCATGTAATAAACAGTTTTGCTTAGAAACTGAATCCACATTTTCTTCCTCTATTTTTTCAGCTTTGTGTCTGTAATTTTAGCAAGTCTATCCATGTCAGTTACTGTGGTAACCTGTACTGCTGGTACTGAGTTTTTTGCTGTAAGCTGAACTACTCCATATGATATTCTGGTCACATCAGTGATTACAGCCAATGTCTTGTATTAACTGTGCAGTGCTACCACAGTAATAGCACTGAGGGATTCTTCTGTTCTTTAGAAATCTGCAGTTTTCCCTGCTACTTTTGTATTCAATTTCTAGACACCCTGGAAAGTCACCTATTTCTATCCTCACTTGCCTGTGAAAGTCTTATTCTGTGAGGAAGTTTACTTCCAGATATTTCACATGACTAAATCTCTAGCCCTTACTGTGTAAATTACGGTCATCTAGGAGTAGGAGTCTTGTTTGTAGAAAGAGGATAGTTACCTGTCTGACAGATGAGTAATAGACATTGAACTAGATTCCTCTGGAACCACTGAACCCATTGCTCCTGAGGAGTTCCAGTTTTAGGAAAGTGTTCTGAGCATGCCTGCAGAGAATTTACATACAAAATACTTCTTAGAGAGTGCTTGTAGTTTCTGAGTTAATTTTGTCCACAAAGTATTCCAATATCCTTGACCCTTTTGGGTTTATTTCTTTTCGATGCCTAACTTATATACAGTAATATCTATAGAAAACAATCCCACCAGTGTTGTGAATGTATTTAGTGTAAATGCTTGACTCATGTTGAATAAAAATACATTACTGGCCTTATAATTTAAATATGTTATTTTTAGACAGTGGATATTCACTGCTGTATTTTATTTATAGATACTTAAAAGAGGTGAGTTGCTTTTTGGTTGGGTTTTGGTTTTGTTTTTTTCAGAAGCACAATTACAATTGCCTTGTTTCTCTCCTTTTCAGCCCTGTGAGTGCAGCCCCATTGGAGCCCTAAGTTCTCAGTGTGACTTAAATACAGGCTGTTGCTTCTGCCGCCCTGAATTCTCTGGGGAGAAGTGCACTGAGTGCAGGTTGGGCTACTGGAATTATCCCCATTGTGTGGCTTGTCAGTGCTTCCTGGCTGGGACAGATCCACAGAGCTGTGATGCAGAGGGGAGGTGCTCATGCGTTGATCATTCTGGCCAATGCAGCTGCAAGGTAAGAAAATGAAGGTTGTAAACTCATCTTATAACTGCTGAGAAATTTATTTCAGATTTCATTGGCACTTGCCCTTACTTGTTCAAACAGTACATGCAGAACAATCTCCTTGGTTTTCATAGTGCATTTGCAACTGATGTGGGAGGAGTCCAACGTAAAGAAACACTTCAGGGTTTATCAGTTGCTTTACCACATACTGACACTTGCCAGTATAGCATCCTCCTAGGAAGATCCTTAGCCTCCTCTTTTTCCTCAATTTCTATTTCTGTCTATTCTTACAGAACTGTTGCCAGTTCATCCCCACAATACAATTCTTGTTCAGATTCTGGGCACAATAAAAGCAAACGCATCAGAAACACAGTATGCCACAGTGCTGATTCAAAGTACATTGACTTAAATGGAGTCAATATTCATCATTTCATGAGGAGAATTCACTGCAATAGTACCTGTTCAGGGTAGACTTCATGCAATTCAGGATCATTAAAGCAAAGACTTTTGGCATTGTCATCTGCAACATTCTTATTTGGAATTGTGATTGGTAGAACAGCACACTTAGGTTGTTTGAGAGTTGGCTGGATTGCTGAGCTTACAGGGCACTAATTGGTGGTTTGATATGCAGTTGGTAGCCAGCAAGCAGATTATCCCAGAGTCAATACCTTCCTCAGCGACACAGATGACAGAATTCATGGTCAGCACATTTGAAAATACTGCTGACGTGGACGAGGTTGAGGTTGACATGCTGAACGGTAGAATTACTGTCTAGAGAGTTCTTGAAAAGCCTGATGACTGGGAAAATAGAAAGGTCGTTAATTGGAGTGGAATGACCTCAGGAAACTGAATCCACAGTACAGTTTGAAAGGAAGAAGCCTGAGTGGCAATCCTGCTGGAAAACACAGGATATAAACCAACCGTACAGTCTCATGGTAAATAAGGCAAGCTGCCCACTGATCTGGATGCAGTGAGCACAGTGGCCAATGCAGCTGCAAGGAAGGACATCACAAAGAGCATGGTAAGCAGGGGAAGGCTTTATCTACTCAGTACTCTAGTTTTACTATAGTTGGTGCTGGTAAGACTGCATTTGGAAATGATGTCCAATTTTAGAGCTTGATTTGAAAGTGTTGTTGAGAAATTGAAGAGGATCCAGAGAAGAGTCTCACAGCAAATAATCTGTGGGGATGTACTGAGAGAGCTGGGCTCTCTCTTAGAGGCTAAAAAAAGAGGCTAATAAGAGGAAATGCAATTACAACCACTCCAAAGAGTAGCTGATGGAATAAAGTCCTTTCTGATGATGGCAGAAGATGTAACAAGGGACAACAGCTGCCAAAGGGAGCTTGGAAATTTTGGGTTGGGCATGAGGAAAATAAAAAAAGAGTATTATGCTGTAGTGGTACACATTATACAGAAACATGTGAAATGGCCATTCTAGGAGATTTTCAAGAACTGGCTAGAAAGAGGCATGGGTAATGTGACCTAGTATTGGTGATAGTTGTGCTTCTAGGGGGAGGTTTTTAAAAGTGACCCCTAGAGATTCTTTCTGGATTTAGATTCATTCTCCTTCTTTAGGTCTGTATTGACACAATGAGATAGTAAAATGGAAGGATGAATTCAAATAATTGAATAGCCAGGTAATTATTTTGTTAAATGGGCAACAGTCACTTAATTCTGAGTTTCAAGACACAGAACTGTAGAACAAATTAGGTTGGAAGTGACCTATGGAGGTCATCTAGTTCAGCACCTTGTCTGAAAGACACTGCTGAGGCAGTACTTCCAAGCATGGGGAGAGATTTCACAGCCTCTTTGTGCAAACTGCTTGGCCATCCTCCCATTTTTATGGTATATTTGAACAGGAAACATAATGTGCTATTTCACAAGTACTGATTCATTTGACAATGACACTGTAAGAAAATGGAAGTGAGTTGACCACATGGACTGCCTGAATAAAACTCAGTGCTATTTGCCCTGTGCCAGCCTCTGAAATGCAGAAATGGAGGTATCTCAGTTCTTTCAGCCTCTCTTGATCCAGGATAAGCAGCAGCCCCTCTAACCAACTCAGTGCCCCATTTCTGGGTTAGGTCCAGCAAGTCACAGAATTGGTCATGTGGGAAGGGGTCACTGGAGCTCATCTAGTCCAACTCCCCTGCTCAAGCAGGGTCCCCTCGAGCATGTGACTCAGGGCTGTGTCCAGACTGCTATCTCCAGAAAAGGAGATTCCACAACTTTGCTGGGTTGTAGTTTTTCTGGTGGTTCTTGTAAGCACTAAGTAGAAAATGTGGGGGTTCACGGCATTTTACATTTCTTTGTTGATTCTTTCAAGGCTAATAACACAGTTGCTTCTGTCTCTCTGAGTGCAAATAAACAGTGTATCTTTAGGTGGTGATTAATGATAAAGAAGTGCAAGTGACATGAAAAAAATTCAAAGCAAGTAGAAATCGCTATTTATGAGAGAAAATGGACAAATAATACTGAATTAAGTAAGCATTTTTCCTCCCCCCAGAATTTTAACCTAAGGTTAAATTGAAATCTAGGGTTGGTTAATCTTTTGTGTAACTTTTATTGAAAGAGTTGTATATTGAAGAAACTAGATTTTTATAAAATGATAATAGATCCCATTTAAACCTGCTGTTACAGCTGCTGAAATGAGCTCTCAAAGGCTCAGGAACCTCACTGTAAACCCTGACAAAAAGCAGCAAAATCTAAGCTAAATACAGTGTACACACATTTCTTGATAGAACATGTGGAAATGAGGGTTAAAGCTGGTAAATCCTGAGAGATAATGTTGATTTCTTGTATAAGCTTTGGAAAGTTGGTTTTATTGGTTTTTTTTGTGTTTTTTTTTTTTTTTTAATTGGCTTCTTCACACTAGTATCAAGAGAACAGAAAGGGTGTGTGGGGAGAAAAAGCCAACCGAGTGTTTTCATATTGGTGACTATTTTTCTTTTTAATACCTTGGTCTCAGTATGAAAATGGTTTTAAAAGGCTCTGCATAAATTATTGTGTATCTGCCCTATCTGGAATAGCTTTTTATTTGGACTAATTGAAAAATGAAAATAAAAGCCTTGACATTACAACAGTGAAACATTTCAGCCTTGTTAATACTGTTCAATGATGTGGAAAACAATCATGAAAAAGGGAAAGCTTTTCTCTTCAGAATTTCCATTAAAATACGTTTCTCAGCAAGAACATTTAGTGCTGTACCTTAAATATCTGAACATGTCAATGCTAATTCCTATTAAACAGAAGGCTTGATTAACATGGGCAATTTCAGAACAACTTATTTTTCTTATCTTATCAATCAGTTATTAAGCATGTCATGCCCAAAGTGCCATTTAATTTTTCTGTGCTTACAACTTGCACGGTGAAGCCAGCAGCTATTGCTCATAGCTACTCAGTGGATACAAATGCAAATGCTTTAATTACATTAATTACATATGTTTGCATACACACGTGATAAGAACCTGGAGAGCTCCTTGAATATTTCCTAAAGCTTATTATTATTTCTTGCTGCACCCTGTTATTATCATTACAGTAGGATTTTCTGTTTCTATCGCTACCTTGAAATAAAACTTGATTACTTTTTCCCTTTTAAAAATACTCTCTCTCTCTCTTCCAGGTTAACGTGGAAGGTGTCCACTGTGACAGGTGCAAGTCTGGTACATTTGGTCTCTCTGCCAGAAACCCACTTGGCTGCAGCAGTTGCTATTGCTTTGGCCTGACTGCACAGTGCAGCGAGGCAAGGGGGCTGAGCCGCGTGTGGGTGAGTAGGAAACTGCTGAGCCATGTAATGCGATAATGTTGTTTCCTGCTGGCACCTTTTAGTCAGGCTCTGAGAGGTAGCTAGAAAATGGCCAAACATTTAAGCAATCGCTTTCCTCTTCATGCTTTGAGGAGTGGTGAGAGCGGTATGTTCCATTAGACAATCAGGGTCAGGACATTAAAAGAAAATAAGTAGATAGGAAATGAGTGATAGGATAGCTGACATCCAGCCAATGAAAAGCTATTAAACCCCAAGAAAGGGCAATCTGGTCATGTGGGGAAATTATGCAGTCTAATGCATTGCAACATAATCCCTGGTACGTGATACACAGTTTACCCAGGTGTATTCAAGGGTCACAGGTGCTTGTTGTCCACCATAAATTTCCCATAGTTCAGTTAATCTGTTGATTTTCCTTGTTGGCTTTGTTGTTTTGGTGGGGTTTTCTTTCATTTTTTAAAAAGAGCTTATTGAAGCTATATTTAAATTCAAGCACAGAGACGTATAATCCATCAGAGCAAACAAAGAGCTCTACACCTGTTTGTGGAAGAGGGCCTTGAGACCTATGCTGGACTGATAAATAAGGCAGACTGGATGTCTCCATTTATCTGTACAACAAACACAAAATACACATTGAGACAGCTGCCATGCCAGCTCCTCTGTTGCGTTCTGGAGGAGAGATTTCTAAAGGAAAAATATTCATTCTTTCCCCATGTATGGGCAGTCATATCCCTGCTTGAAAGAATGCCAACCATAGAAGGAATGTCTGCCTAATGCAAATCAGCCAAAGCCCCAGACTAGTCGTGTACGAGCATCAGTTAGATAAGGATACTTTAGGCTGAAATCAAGTTAATCTCTCTTGCTTAATGTTATATGGATAGCACTTATTCTCCCCTTCACTTTTCAATCCCGTAGCACCTCTTTCCCTTCCCTGTGGATGAAGTGATTTATTATGATCTGACCCAGTTTTTCTCATTATTTCAGTTTTGCCCATCATATGCTGCTAGACTGGAGATGAAAGGCTGTAGAAGGCTGACAATTTGTAAAATTTAATCAAGTTCCATAACAGCAACAGTTCTGGATAATTGTGCTTTGACCTTTGTGGCAGCACAAAGCAGAAAAAATTTAAACCTCCTGATTATTTTGTTTCTCTTGATTAATTTCCTTTTGTATTTATGCTGATATCTAAAAAAGTGTATGTCCATGTCATATGTAGTATTTGTTACTCTCATCTATTTCAGAATTGATACAGCACTGAAAAATAGGTGAGACTCTCTTTTGCCAGCTGCTAGTGGCTATTTTGGGTACTCTCAGGTGCTTCAAATGGCATTAGATTTGTTTAAACAAGTAAATCCTGGTTTATATGACAATAAGGCATGGCTGATGAATGACCTGAAATTCAAATGTGTTGACACTTTTCTTTGAATCTAAAGTATTAAACAGTAAAATACAGCTGTGATACAAAATCACTAAATCTCACTTAGGACTGGCAATATTAGGTGTCCTTCCATGTCTCATCAGTCCATAGATCTCCTATAAATGGAAATACCAGGATACTGAAAGTACAGTGCAGGGTTTGGTTGATTCCTCATTACCTGACACCTGTCTCATCACCAATTTGTTGACAGTATCACTGTTACCTGTATTTGTTTTCTTTGTCTTCCTCACTCTTTGGGAGAAAGCAGTATTGATACCAGCCTTTTGCATCTGTTCAAGGATCTCACATTCGCTGAGATCCTTCCATTGGCACAGAATTACTAAGACTCTTACTACAGTTTTTGATCAAAATAACGATTTCAGTATAACGCTAATAAGACTTTGTCAACCAGTCTAAGAAAATTACAAGCACATAAGTGGCATCCTTGTATTTTTTTAATAAAGCTGAATTTAGAGTTACAGAAACCTTCACTGAAGCTTTACTCTCTGCAAATTGCCTGGAGAACATTTAGCTTGAATATTGCTAATATTCAAGGCATCGGACACTGTGTTTTACAGCTCCAGTGATCTATAAGTGGTGAGAAAGTGCTTCTTTGTAAGGTAACATTTCTCACAATCTGAACAAAAGAGGCCTGGGACTAAAATAGCACTATGAAAATCACTTCTATAAAATTCATGGAATCACTTGCTGATTAAAGTATTTTAACCAGTGCTGCTACATTCTTTGTTAACACGAGGACAAGGTGCGAAAGGCTCAAGGGGAAAGTCATTATTAGCACTGTTCATACCTGAAGGAGTAGCAAGACTGCTTTGTGACAAATTGCTCATGATGTGAAATGAAATTACCTAGAAGTAATATTTTAAAGAGCTAGAATTTAAAGACTAACACTTCATGGGGAAAAACAGAGTTAATTTTCTTCTCCATTTTTTCAAATATGCATAGGTGACCTTGAAGCCAGAGCAAATGATTCTGCCACTGGTGGATGAAAAGCTTCAGCGTAGCACTCTTTCAGGGATTGCATTCCAGCCTCCTGAAATAGTAGCAAATATAGAACAGGTGATGCAGGATCTTCGGTCAGAACCTGTTTACTGGAGACTTCCAGAGCAGTTTGAGGGACGAAAGGTAAACCTAAAACTCCACTGAATACTGATGTGGCTTTTTTTTCCTTTTAATCTTATTTTATTATTTTTCAGTGCCTTTTTTTCTTTCCAATAAGCATGTCTTCACACAGTAGAAGGTACTTCAAAAGAAAGTAAATGCTATTCCATTATTAAAAATTATTTGCTCTGTTACTATGGAAATTCATAAGTAACACAAACAGTATTTTACGTGTTAATATCTGTAAATATCTATGTTCTATTTTTCCACAGGATAAATTTTCTCATAAAAATGTTATTTGAAAAATTAAGCTACACAAATTTAATATAACACTCTTGCAATTTTTTGTTTCTCTCACTTTTAAGCAAAAGATATGTGATATTTGTAGACTACATGGGAGAAAATGATTGAAAGAACCATCCTTTTGGATATTGTTATGCACCTCTGTGACAATTTATTTTGCACTTTTGATATTTCTTGGTTTGGTGGAGCACCAAGGCACATATGAGGAAATAGATAACATACTGGTTTTAGTGTAATGTAATAACAAATTGTGGATGAGTGTTTTTGAACACAGTCCTTGTCCCCAGATAGTTCCACAAGTACAAATTGCTATTTTCTACCACGCATGCATTCATCAGGCTGCACATAGGTGCAGAGCACATCTAGCTCCTTCTCAGGAATTTATTTTTAGCTAACTGAAAATGAGATTTCTTTCTGTGCTTTGCTAGCTGACCGCTTATGGAGGGAAACTGAAATATGCCATCTACTTTGAAGCACGAGAAGAAACAGGTTTTACTACTTACTCCCCACAAGTCATCATAAGAGGTGGGCCTCCCACAAATACGAGAATTATTGTCCGGCATATGGCTGCCCCTCTGATTGGCCAGCTGACAAGGCATGAGATAGAGATGACAGAGGTAACACTTCCATCTGCTTTTTTAGCCCAAAACTTAAGCACATGGGTCTTTTGAATATTGTTAATAATCTGTCTTTTGTCTTTCTGTCTTTCAGCATGAATGGGAATATTATGGTGATGACCAAAGAGGCAGAAACCCTGGGCCCTGGGAATATTATCATGGTAACCCAGGTCTCAACAGGACAATATCTCAGGGAGATTTCACCTGGAAACCTTATGGAGATGAATCAAGACCAAGTAGGACTGTATCCCGGGAAGATTTCATGAACGTGTTGTATGATGTTCATTACATTCTCATCAAGGCGACTCATGGCAATATCATGAGGCAGAGCAGGTAACTCTTTCATGTGGTGATCTGAAATGGTGCAGTAGTCAGATAATCCCATAGTCCTCCCAGTTACTTCCAACGGAATTTCTATTTATGGCACCAGCTTTGAGCCATTGCTGAGAAGAAGGAGCAGACGGAATTTGTGTTTGGCATAGCTCAAGATAGAGAAGAGGGAAGTTTTATGCACTAGAAGATTTATATCACACTAGGCAAGCAGAATCTATATTTTCAGGATTCTAGAACAGAAAACACATGTAGGCACACACATTATGAAACAAACCAAATGTATTTTTTGAATAAAGGTCCACTTTATGAAAGCATGATGCTGTAATTATAATGTAGATGTAATAAATATAGATGTTAGTACATGAGGGAATTTTCTCCTTAAAGTGGGAAATTAAATATATTAGGGTCATATTCAGCATCTTCTGTTCAATCTATTAATGAATCAGTTATGCAAGGAAATAAGATAACACTAAATTTGAAGTGAAAATCAGGCAGCAACATGATAGGAACATTACAAAAATCTCTTCAGTCTAAAGGTCAGCTGTAAGATTTACAGTGAAAGTAGCAGTCAATTGAACAAAAAAGGAACAACTGCTTAGTTGTCTATTCTTCAAAGAGGAGTCTGTTGTTTACAGCATATCACAAGGTGAACATGATTCGGTAACAATACTGTTGTTGAGAAATGCTAATTCTCTATCTAGATGTATAAACAGGTATGGCCTGCAAAGTGAAAAAAACAACCTCTTTTGTTTCCACCCAGCACTAGTGAAGCCTAAGTGTGAAGTTCTGGTTAATAGAATTTTAGAAAATACTTCTTAAAGTGCTTGGAGGATATCAGTGACCATCATCGCAGGCTAGAAAATATGACATGTGAAAGAAGATATAAAGAACTAGATATGCTTAGAAACTAGAAATTGCTTTAAGGTGCTTAAAATGTTGTCACAGAGAAAAAGGAAAGAATGAGTTCTCTGTTGCTATGGTGGGTAAATCAAAAACAAACATGAATTTAAAGATCAGCAGGAAAGATCCATATTAGACATGAAAGATAAACTGCTGGGGGTAGAGATGTTCTAGAATAACTTACATAGACTATTGCACAAAGTTTTTAATAATTAATACACAATGTCCCTCGCAATCAAAATTTATTGGCAAGGGGATGGTAATTAGCAGAGATAAACTCCAAAAGTCTCCAGAAGTCCTTCTGGTGATTCTGTCGTAGAAATAATAAGATAAAATTGTTTCTAGGTTTCTAAGGTACAAATAGGTTTTTAAGAGTTTGAAGGCCTTTGGAGTTTGAAGGTGAATAGTAGGGGCAGATTCCATGGGTCTGCACAGCACTGTGTGACAGAAAACATTGTCATTGTTGCTGCTATCATTTCTCTTTAAGGTATGTAATTTACAGAAAAGTATTCATGTAGCTTGCACTGGCTGGATGCTAAATATTAGTAACAGATGCCATAAGTGTTTAACATTGGTCTATTTTTGGCATAGTCCATTTAGGATATTGTATTACAAGCAAGGGGATTCCCAGGAAAAGAGTTATGAAGGTAACCCCAATGCAATGTGGAAAATTTGAGAAACATGTTCATGTTCCATGTATGTTTCTCCCTTCTCCCTAAGCAGTACAGATCTTAATTCAGTTGTGGAAGCAAAAACTGAGTACTATCTCAGCTGGAGCATCAAAAGGAAAGTTATTTTGAAACATTAGCAAAACCGATTTTGTTCTGAGGTGTGTGTGGCTCCTGTGCCTGCACTGGGCCTGCACTGCACCAGCATTTTATCAAGGCTGCCCAGTCATGAGGCAGTCAGAACAGGGGAGGACTTTTCAGTTCCAAGGCAGGTTTGCAAAATGCCACTTAAAGAACCAGAATGTATTTTTACAGCATGGCATTTCAGAATGTGACATTTTATGACAGCAGAGCTTAGCAAACAGTTCATCTGGTCTTTCTGGTAACTCTCCATCTGAAGTCATAACCTTGCATATAATTCTGTATTTGATTTTGGAGGAGGTTATGTTACAATGGATTTCTATGATCTGTCTAGTTACAAAGTAAACATTTGTCACATGGCATCTGAGACTTTAGGTAGAATATAGCAGGAATACATTATTATTTTTTCAAGTTAGCACCTTGAATGATTTCAGTGGAAATTTTGTGTAAGAATAAAATATAAATCCCCAAAAATGTTTTTAAAGGTTAGTGGAATATTACCTTGCATAAAGACTTGAAGGCTTTTATTAAAAATAAGCTGAGACCCTCTAAAGAACAATATTTGTACTCAAATTTAAACATATGTTTGAATTAAGTGACAATAAAACATTTGCTTAAATAAAATGTGTTGTGCTTTCCGCATAAGGGCCCTTTTCTAAACTAGTAAAGCTTCTCTTTCCACTTGACTGAGCCTAGTAGAAAAAGATATATAAAGCTAAAGAATCTGTGGATGGGAGGGGGAAAGGATATATGTGAAGTATTTTTATGGGGGTTTTTTAGGTTTTAATAGTGCTTTAATTTCAATTGCAAAGTTTAAAAGCTGCAGGTAAGTGATAAACTACAGGAAAAACACTTTAAAATAAAGTCAAAGTAGCAGCAGCAATTGAGAACATAAAAATAGCTTCATTCTGGTGTTAGCACTCTGTTAGCTAAACAGTTTAGTAGCAATACTAATGTTGTTTCTGCTTCCAAGCTGTAGCATTATTAGTGATTTAGAGGTTTCTGCTCAGAATCCCTACCGAAACATTTTTCTCCTGTATTGTTCATTTTGTTGCCCTCATTTTCACATTCAACACTCTAAATGGAAACATTGCTTTTATTAGATTTTGTTTTGCAACAGGGCTGTGATAATAAATTTCTTGAATTGAAGTATGCTTTCAATTTCACTGCAAATTATTTCAATATTCCCAACAGTGATCAGGTGGCAGTTGTTTGGCTGCTGCCTAATAGACAGTTTCCAAAAGTCAGCCAAGCCTGACCTTCCTTAAGTAACATTTTCACACAAACAATAGGCAGCTTTGTGGCCCTAGAGTGTATTGTTATCTAAATACAGCTTTATGACAGTAAACAGTTTTTCAACTGTGCCCTCACTTTTGAGAATGATGGAGAGGCAGATTGCATTTTCTTTTCCCATTAAATGTACAGAGATTTTAGTGTTACTTTTCATTGACATGTCAGATCCTAATGGTTTTGCCCTCTTTATTTTCAGTCTTCTGTTTTGACCTGGCTTTGTTTGCTTGGTTTTGGTTTTTCTGTTTGTTTTTGGGTGGTTTGTTTTTTTTTGGTTCAGTTTCCCTTTTGGACTGAACCCCTTTCTTCAGGTAGTAAGAAGAGAGCATGGGGTTTAAGTCAGTAGATTGCTTTGGGGATTTTTGTGTTGACACAAGGTTATAAAGACATCTGGGTCTGGTCCTGTAAGCTCAGTCCCAAAACTCTCATCTCATTCAGTGCTGGGCATTTGCTTTTCCTCCATTCATCCTGACATTGGTACCTGTATGCCCATAAGCAGAACAGCACCACTCAGTCCCTCAGGAGTCAAGGTCTGGGAAAAGTTGAACAGCCTGTGAGCATGAGGAGAGGTGAGAAGATCTGTGAGCTCCTCTCCATTAGCACTGTGCTCAGACACTTACTGAATAGACTCTACCCACATTATTGACATTTATTTGGCCAGTCAGACAATCTTTGACATTTTAGCTTAGGTTAGCATTATATTTGAAGCTTTAAAATTTACTCTATTCTGCACATTTTGTTTCTCTGAGGCAATAGGTGTTCCAGATCACAGCATTCATTTAAGCAAACCAACAAATCCCCAAAATAAAGAAGTAAGCTTAAAGTACTTTAAGAAGTAAAGCATTCTGATACACGAGGATTAAGTGTATTTCATAAGATTTTATATTTGTTTTCTTTGTCCATGATGTATCAGCCCTATTTAGCAGGTCATGCTGGAAAGACTAGGAGTGGTTGGGAGGCAAGGATATTATTAGGATAGATTTTATTTTATTTTTTAAATAGTTGCCTCATGAGAAGCTCATTAAGAGGACAGTTTTAGTGCCATACCCCTGAGAGTCATCAATTTCTTAATGAGTCCCTACAAATGAAAAACCAGATATGAATTTTTGTATGTTAACTTTTACTAGTTTGGCTGAAAAGAGATAGAATCATGCTGGAGATTTAGTTAGTTATTTAGTTGCCTACAACTAGAAAATGAGACCAGAGGTGGTGTTAACTTTGTGGTTTCTTGGGAGATGCAAAAAACCAGTGTTGTCTGCTGTAGATAAGAATCCTACAAACAGCTAAATGAGACTGTTTCCTCCTGTGCCAGCTGACTGTGAAGTAAGTGGGTTTGGGTGAGTCCTTGACTAATCTCATTGGAGGTGTTTGCTCTTTTTTCCAGGATTTCTGAGATCTCTTTGGAAGTTGCTGAAGGCAGCCCTGTGTCCGGGATGGCTCCTCAGGCTCACTTGATAGAGAAATGTGACTGCCCATTGGGTTATTCTGGTCTGTCCTGTGAGGTACAGTACTAACCTAACTCCCAGGAAAAGTCTTTGTGCTTTCTCTGGTCCATTCATTGACAAGGTGTGAATAGTAATTGGGTGTGAACTCATTTAACTGACAGCAACTCTCCCTTAATTTAATTACTTATTTCCTCTCACAGGTAATTTCAGCCCTTTTTTTTTATTGCTGTAAGCAAATATGCCACTGAAACCATGGCAGTGACTCAAATACTTAAAATACAGGAAAGTAAGGTTTACTGAGATAGCATCACTGATGCTGAATTGTGTGACTGATGCTAACAAGCCATTTTGAACAGATAAGGGTATAATACTCTTGTAATAGTGAAATACTCACCAGGAGAAAAGTGTTGGTCAGCTGAGTGACCTGATGAGTGCTCCTTATACATGCACTGTATTTATTTTTTACTTACAATTTCATACAAGGTTGCATATTTCAAAAGTACCCAAGTGTTCTAGCAAACCAGCTGACTTGTATATGCTTTTGTAAAATGGATTTCATGATAGGTACCAGAGAAGTTGTTTAGGATATAATATATTGTCTGCAGAATGTAAATTAATACTTCTGACTGTCTGTGCTCTTGATGATGAGACTGCCAATCTTTCTGTGTGCAGAATACCATGTTTTCATTTTTATTCAGCACAAGCAATTCCAAATTCACTGCTTGCAATTAGAGGTGGTAGCAGGAAAAAACACCTCGAGTATTTTGCAAATGCCTCAAACATCCTAAGTGGGATCTTGTAAGGGTTTGTCCCAAACTAGCAGTGGGAGGAAAATTGAAGTAAAGGAAGAGAAAACCTTGTTATCTGTGACAACTCTAATCACTTTGGATGTTATACATGGTTGTGTTATGCAGCAAATAAGTCAACAGAAACAGTAACTTCATAGGAAGGGTGTGCTTGAAAGTACATGAAAACATATTCTTTGCACACTGTTTCAATAAGGGAATACACCTGAACTTGTGTAAATACATGAGAAATTAATGGACTCCAACATTTGCTTAGAAGTACAGATTTTTTTTAATTACTGTAGCAAATTGGATTTTTGGGGAAAACTATATGATAATGTAATTAGAACTTGTTTTTAATTTACACCCACCAGGGGCTCAATAAATATCTCAATTGCAACCTTCATACTTCATTCTTAATTGTGTGATCTTCACATACTCATAACTTAGTTTATTTTTAGTGTGCTCAGTGAAGGTTATGGTGTATTCTGTGAAGGTTTATTTAATTTTAGCAGGAAAAAAATATCTGACATCCTAGCGTTTTTTAAGCAGGTGTTAATAGTGTGTATGTGTCTGTGGCATGCTTTGTCCATATAATAACATTGTGAAAACTATATGCACAGCAGATTTTATTAGAAGTCACATTTATATTCCCCCCTCCTTTTTTTTTTTCCTTTTTATTCCACATCTAGTTGTAGGCTGCAGAATCAGTGGTAAGAATTTTCCTAATGGCTGCTTCTGAAAAGCTTCCAAACTAGCAATTAAAAATATAGTCTGTTTTATCTTTTGTCTGTGTTTTATTTCATTTCTGAAATGCTTCGGTCAAAATAGGTGGTAAGACTGTCAATGGCATATCAGAAAAAAAACCCCAGATATTAATTGTGTTTGAGGATGTACCATGTATTTAAAATTTGATTCTGAAATCATTCAGAACTTGTAAATCTATGTTTTGTACCTTGTTTGGACAAGTACACTTGTGGGGATAGAGAGGGAGGGAAAAAAGAATAAGGAACAGAACTGCTTTCATTTGAGATTATTTATCTATGTTAGAATTCTTCACAAACCATGAAAAAGAAGATAGACTGTTTCTATGCTTCAGAGAACATAATGTGGTCTAAGTCAAAATAGAAGGGAAAAAGCAGAAATGAATTAATATTAATTTCTTTGTGATTCTAAAGAAAATAATTGTGTTTATACTTTTTCCGTAACTTAGACTCCTGGAGGTTTTAGCAATGATTATAAAACTGTCAGAGTGGTGGTATATTAATAAATCTAGCATGTCAGCTAGTGCTTCATTAAAGAATCCTACTTTTGGTCACAAAAAATACTTACTCCAGATTCTCTTCTGTTTTATTTTGCATCCATTTTATTGCTGTGTGAAAAGTGTGCCACTCCTTTCCAAAAAGCAGAAATTGTGGTCACCAGTAGGAAATTACCTCCTCAGCCAGCTTTCACAGGCTCCTGGCACCACTAGGTGGTGGGATTTATACATGGGACAAGTAGGCTCTTACCCCTAATGGTCTCAGCTGTCAAAATGTTCCTGTTTGTGTTTTTATGCTGCCATAGCTGTGTGTTTCCCGAGAGCTGTGTTAGGGCTTCCACAGCACTGTGTAATAAGCCTGAAATAAAGACTAAGTGTTTTATTTTACAAGTGTCAGCTTTGCTAGCAATTCTTGAGTTATTCTTGGAATTTTATTGCCAAGCTGCAGTAGAGGAGACTTAGTGATGGATAAACTCGGTTTGGGGCTGATAGGCTCAAGACATGGAAAACCTTTAACATTTTGAATTCTGTACTTTTATGGTGTTTAAATTATATAGCTATAAATAATGCAGCCATGCTGCCATTTTCTTGTTTATTATTCGGCTTTTGCTTGTTATCCATGAGGTAGTGTGTAGGCAGATACTGCTTGTCGAACCTGAAAAACATAGCAGGGATGAAGGAAACAGAATCATCATGCTTGCTCTCCACAGTCCATGCAAAAAAAAATTATTCTGAAAACAAACTCTTTTCTTAAGTAATGAAAGGAATGATGCTTGATGCACAATGAGAACAGAAAAGTGTTCTGCATCTGAATGAAAGATCTCTCAAGCTTTAGTGTAAAAGCCTGATGCCAGTAGAGTGCTCCAGGGATTTTTCAGCCATGTTTCCAATTAGGACTGGCTCTTGTTATCTGTAAAGTACTGTGTATTGTTTGTAACACAGCTGGAAGCCTGTCAGATTCTTTTCACAACTTGTAAAAGCTGGTGATTGGAAAGATGATCTTGCAATGCTCCCCACACACAATACACTCTGTAATGATCTGTTTTCTTCTGCATCTTTTTTATTGCAGTCATGCTCTCCAGGATTTTATAGGCTTCCCTCTCCACCTGCGGGAAGGACACCTGCTCAGACCTTAGGCACCTGTGCTGTATGTCAGTGTCATGGACACAGCACTATGTGTGACTCTGAAACGTCAGTTTGTCAGGTATTACACTTCTAAACCTTTGCACCAAGTTAATCTTAATGTAAAATTCCTAAATTGTGGTACTAATCTAAAAAAACAGAAGTCAATATTTTAATACAATTTTGCCTAAATAGCTTAAGTATCAAAGTTCAGGGAGTGTCATAAAAGCAAACTTTTGAAGTTTTCTGTTCTGATTCTCTGGAGTTCAGATTATGCAGTGCTTTTTCACCCCTGAATTACTATTTGTGCAAAAAGAAAAACTGAACACCTGCAAAACAAAGAAACAATGTACCATGTGTCATACAGTAAACACAATTCTGCTCTTACAGGCAGTAATACACATGAACTGGTACAGTAAGAGTGAATTTTAATTATTGCTCCTTCTCCAATGGCTGGAACAAAGGAGAAAAGAAAGGATGAATGGGATAAGAAATTCTGTAGGATGCATCTGGGTAGCTACAGACCTTTCTCCTTTTAAGCCTGTATATTATTCAGCAGACATTTGATAGAAGCTTAAAGCAAGCATTCCCGCTGAGAATCATATCAGGGAAATTATGTATTGAAGTGGGTTTGAATCCCTAAGGCTGGGAGCAGAATGTTGTCTGCTTTCATGTAATTATCAAATGCAGCTTTCATTCCGTCTCCTTCCTTGGCAGGACTGTCAGCACAACACTGCTGGTCCCCACTGTGAGAGGTGTGCTCCGGGATTTTACGGCACCGTCCAAGGCTCTCCGGATGACTGTCAGCCTTGTGCTTGTCCCCTGCCCATTCCCAGTAACAAGTAAGTCAGCAAACTCATGGTGCAGGGTTGCCTTTCCAGCAAGCCAGAGCTTCCTCCTGGGTTCCCTGTGTCCTTTTTCAGATAGCTGGCTACAGGAGAATTGCCTCATGGAAGCTATAATAAAAACTTCTTATCTACTTTTGCTAATTGATCTTCCTTTAAAAGTCAGAAATTGCTCCCTTGCTAATTTGTGATGAATAAATTAATAAGTGCTAGAAAATACAGTACTCAAGATAATGAGTGTGCGTTATAAAGGTATTCTCATAAACGGAGCTAGAGCAGAACCCAAGTACAATGTAGCCACAAGGGAGCTGCAAAAATTCTTATATATTATGTTGGTATAAATGTGTTGCAGTGCCTTTTTTTGCTTCACTATGGAATTTATTGATTCCTTATTTAATGTTACTTGAGTTTCAGGCAATTTGTGAAATATAGAATAATTTAAAAGCATTATAGTTATTGCAGCATAAATTTTACTGGTTGGTTTATGCTAATGAGCCTTTCCATGATGCTTCTGCATGTGTTCCCAACAGATGATATTTTAGCACTTGAGATTTTTTTGTTGTTTTGCTGAGAAGCTCTTAATGATATTTGGCATCATACTGTAGTAGTGCAATGAGCAGGTTTGTGTTTCATGATTGTGCTTTTGAAAAGCTGGAAGTGTTCCGTAAAACCATTTTTCTGTGCTTTGTCTGGCCTTTAGGATGTTTTAGTGAGGATTTCAGTCAGGATAGCTGAGAATTTAGGGGTTTCTTCTTATTTTTACTTCATTTTATCATTTTGGTTTGGTCTTGGGTTTATTTTGAGGGAGGAAAGTTCTTTTTCAAACATTATTAGATAAAAACATCATAATCTTTCATACACAGCAAATCTCAGGTATTTAAAGAAATATCCTTTATCTCAGGAGTTATAATGCATTCTTAACTACAAGTTTTTCTGAGGTTTGTCCATTTCATGAGTGTTTTCTGTTACAACTTGATTATGTGTTCTGTCTATTAGTATCAGAGAAGGACATTCTAGTTGCAAAGAACAAGATCAACCAAGGTTCTCAGTTTTGTAAATTGGCAAATAATGGAAAAAAAACTTTTTATGTTACTAAATGGCAGTATGAAGGGCTGCAGATACTCCAGCCTGTCTTTTTTGTGGTGCTTAGGAACATTTGGTTGCCTAGAAATACATGTATCAGATCAGAAAATGAACAGGGCTCTTCACCCGGTGTTTATGGCATTTAGACTAACATTTCAACACTAACATTTCAACACTGTGCTCCCAAGATCATTTCAGTATCTTATCTAAAACCTAACATAAACTCAGGAAGTGGTGTTGCTGAAGTGCTCTACAGGTGAGAAATGTGTGGACTGTGGGTATCATGTCTAACACAGAATTATAGAATAGTTTGGGTTGGAAGAGAACTTAAAATCATCTAACTCCAGCTCTCCTGCCATAGGCAGGGACACCTTCCACTAGACCAGTTTTCTCAAAGCCCCATCTAACCTGGCTGTGAAGACTTCACGGGATTGGGGCATCTGCCACTTCATTGGGCAAGCTGTTCCAGTGTCTCACCACCTTCTGAGTAAAGAATTTCCTCCTAACATCTAATCTACATTTCCCCTCCCTTAGTTTGAAACCACTCCCTGTTGTCTTATCTCCATCTTTTTTTAAAAGTGTCCATTTTTTAGGTGTCCTAGGTGCACACTCAAATTGCTGAGCTGCCTGAGGGAGAGCAAGCAAAGTGCCCGAACCTCATTTAATCACAAGCCTTTTGTGTCTTGCTCACGTGAAAGTGATCATGAGACTCTGGTTTCATACACCTTGACAGGAAATAAGAGAATAACACCTAGTCTGAATTTAATAAAAACACTTAATCATGAGATAGTCATCCAATTTCTTAGTGCTGTTGAGAAAAGAATCAGATCTGAGCATGTCCAGGAACGGAACTGCTTGTGTTTTATAGAGCTTCACTCTGCTGTCTCTAGACATCATGGAAAGGATTTCTATTTCTGTTATCCACAGCCATCAACAACTTCAGTAGCTGTACTGTAAATATAGAGACTGACAACTGTACAATTCACTCATGTTAAACCTAAAGGAAAACACCACCGGGGAGAAGGCAGGGAAGGAGGTGTTTCAAATATCTGTAGAAGTCTGTCTGTGCACGTCCATTTTCCAGTGCTGATAGAAGATGCCTGAACAATTGGTTTAGACTAGATGCCTGGCTTTTAGATGGATGGAGTGGCATAGATTCATTCCATAAAGGTACAGTATTAGGTAGAAAATCAGAGTATCAGACCATAGATGTATATCTTTTGCAGATCAGTTAAAGCTCTTCAGGATGCTATTAAGGAAAAAGTCTACCTGCAGCTATTTTATGGTAGTCAAGTAATCATAATCTAGATGAAATGCAGATAGCTAATGAGCTATCTCATTAGCTTGCTATATCATGACTGATACGATAGTATTTGTGAATTTTACAGTGCAATTATTTTTATTTATGAAATTGTATAAAACTCCACTAAAGTTCTAAATACTGTGTTTATACTCCTGTACAATCAGCAGTCAGTTTCAAACATGATGAGCTGGGGGAAAAAAAAAAAGAACAGAGAGAATGAATTTTTCTTAGTATGGATCTATTTTTATGGAGTTGAAAATGTGTTGGATAATGAGTTTGTGAGTAATAGATCAATTTGTTTATGTTTTTTGCAAAGGCATAATTTTATATACTTGTTCAAGCACTATTGATTTAATGCATTATAAGCAAGTTAGATGAGGATGCTGACTGCACTGTACCAAGAAGGAGCCCTGGGCTCACTGCTAGCCACCTCTGTGCTTTTCTAGCTCTTCTTCCACAAAGAGCTGAAAGAGTTTCATGGTTTTACACCATCTTAATATTTAGTTCTGTTCTTTTGCCCTACCTGGCCTTTTTGTTTGTTTTAATTGCCTGTGCAGGCACTTCATACACTAACATTTCAACTCAGTGCTACTTTGCACAGTGCCTACAGGTACACACTGCGGTCAGTAGTAAAGTGACTGAAAAAAGATAATCTAGTGTCTTCAATGATTAAAATAAGACCTCTCTCTGATCACAAAGGAGGTAGTTTTTAGGGTTGTTTTTTTCTCTGTAGACTGGGCTTTTCTCATAACTCTTTCAGATCATTTGACGCTGCCTTTTTGGAAGATTCCATACAGTATGACTTTGGTTCCTTTTCCCACTTTATATCTTACCTTCAAGTAAACTCTTCCCAGCTTATCTCATTTCACTCAAAATAAGATGAAATCAGACTGGAAAGGCTGAATATTTATTAGCTCAGTTTCTAAATCTTTTCACATCCTTCCCAGTGCTCTCTGTGAGTGAGAGCACCATTCAATCACACAAGCCTACAGCATGGGCATTGCTCACTCCATCCCCTTGGATATAGCCCTTAGATCCCTTGGCCAAACTGTGCAAGTGTCACAGGAAAGCATTCACAAAAATTATAATAGGAAGGAGAGACCTCTCACAGGTTTTTATAAACAGATAAGAAAATGC